>NC_090930.1:1290000237-1291343321 GCF_040938575.1 Ambystoma mexicanum | reverse complement strand
CTCTTGCCAGTAAACAAACCAACCATCAGCAGAAGCATGTACCACACAAGTTGGCAGAGTGACTGAGCAGCCAGGCTCATCCCAAGAGGGGCCGATGGGAGCTGCAGGGCACAGATGGCATCAATACAGAAGCTATTCCAATGGACATGACCCCAGTCCCCCTCCAACAAACGCACGCAAACACAGTCACCTGTGACCAGCCACATTCTGAACATCCCATCATTCCACCAATCGACCTGGCTGACAGGCACCAGTCGGCCAAAAGCCAATCCCCCGCCCCTGAACAGCACATCATGTAAACAGTCACAATGGCAGCCCCTATCCGTGACCATACTGTGCTACGTAGGCAAACGCGGCCAGTACTGTACCACACAACTCAACTCAGAAGGCGGAACACAATGCAGATCATCTCGCAATACATACCGCCACAAAGCGAAAATCGCCACATCACCTGCAAAGAACAACGCAACACGACAAATATTGGAATACAACTTAAATGCACATCCAAATGACAAAGGCCCCACAGCAATTTGCAAAATATCACCAAAACAACCATCATCACCGAGGGCTGCATCTGCAATAATTGACCAGCTTCCACTTGTGTGACGCCCTGTACCATCATGGCACACAGGGCCTACATCAACGTTCCAAAAGGCAACATGGAAGCGGCAAGAACCGCAGGTCCGTCCCATGAGGCAGGCACTAGTCGAGCTGAAAGGCCGAAATGTTGCACCTAGCCACCAGTACAGCGTAAGGGCATGTGGCCCATTGGCGATCGTCCCATAAGATCGAAATGGTGCTCCACTGATTCACCCGAAGCTGCAGGAGTCGAGAGTAAAAACCATCTGGAGGAGTGGCGTAGAGATGGCATCTGCAATAGGGCAGGAGATACCTGTCACCCAAAAGAAACACAAATTAACCGATTGCATTACGGGACTCATGATGCATTACAATCTTCATTCAACACACCAAATCCACACCCATATGCATGCTAGCCCACTCCAAAGGAATATACACACCCCTAAATCAGTATCGAATCATAACGAAATCAATCGAGCTAAATACACCATTGGCAACGTCGGTTACTGTGCATGCGTCCGTCAAGATAGAACCCATGACATGGGATTAGTAACGTGCCTAGACACAAGTGTATGAAGGCGCGTCGAGACAGGGAGGATCCGACAAGGGCAGATAGACGTATGTCCCACTATGGCAGCCTTGCATCACATAGCGCAGGGGAAGGGGAGTGATTCAAAAAACCCATGTACATGGCAGACCCTAAACGGAATCATCAGTCCATGCATCCATTCATCATTCCCTCATCCCGCAATGAAAACGCATGAATATTCACTCACATTATATGTGAAACTTCCATCGCGTCTGTGCGTAATGCAGTCCGCAAAAACCACTGTGCCCCTGGCCGGATCTGTAGTGTTGTGAAGCAAGATGGATTTGGGAACGTCCTGCCTTATCGTCCACTACGCTATTGCGCATCCCATTCAATTCATATCATTCATTGCCTGCTCGTTATGGGCCATGTCCCAAGGACATTCTACAATAGAACGTTACATTTCCAGCCAGACCTGTGGGCGTATCCTCGCCGCTACTTCAAAACCAAAAATGCTGGCCTTCGAATTCCTCACTTGCAACATTACGTCGAAAAGGCTTCTGTGAACGCTTGCATTCACAATTACATCAATGTAGTGCGGCTGTGTGTCATGATGCTAACTGGCTGCAATCACAAATGGGACGCCACGCCCGTCGGTGAAGTACGTTACTGTGCTGCATGAGGGTCGGCCATCGATCGAGCCCTACATACCACTGACTCTTCACAGGTATGTAAGCGGCTGCAATCATAGCATGTGTAACAATGGGAGCATACCATGAAAATCAGTCAAAGTACATCACACTGCCATCGGGATTTGATACATGATTCCAATCCCAAGATGCCATGCGGCCAAATGCAGCCTTACGTGCGGGACGTGCTCGGCCAGAAGGGATAGCATCTGCCACAGAATCATTCAATCAGCACAGGTGGAGGCCATACAGGCCGACAGCACATATATAGCAGACCCAAACCCCTCCCACAACCACTCCCACTCCAAAATGCTACCGGCAGGACTAGCGATGTTGGGCCTGGGGGACCAGATAGCACTGCAAGTGCTACAACTACAAGAAGACGACGAACAACAACAGGTACAACAACCGGGCGCACAGGGGAGACGGAGGAGAAGGAGGAGGAGGAGGGCAAGGCAGGGTCAGCAAGGCCCACAAGCACTGCCACTACCACCACGCAGGCGGCCCGCAATCCCACGCCTCCGAGCCGATCCGTTCAACCTCACTGCTGAGCAGATCCACACCCTCTACCGTTTGGACCGGGACACCATAATCGCCATTGTGGACATGACACATGCTGACCTCGTGAGCATGATAGATAGCCCAACCGCCATCCCACCCCTACTGAAGGTGGTGTCTGCGCTCCACTTCCTGGCCACAGGCACCTACCAGCACACAGTGGGACAGTTGCATGGCATTTCACAGCCACTGTTCTCACGGACACTCTTCCAAGTGCACGATGCCCTCCTGAAGCACGCCGACGACCACATCACACTACCACGCACGTACCAGGAGATTACCAACGCAAAAGTGGGATTCCATGCACTTGGCGGCATCCCGGGTTGCATTGGTGCCATCGACTGCACCCATGTTGAATTGGTTGTCCCACATGCCATGGAGGTCCAGTACCGCAACCGGAAACAATTTCATTCAATCAATGTGCAAATGGTGTGTGACTCCAACAAGATATTTACGCATTGTTGTGCCAGATTTCCAGGATCTACCCATGATTCTATGGTCCTGAGGAACACAAGAATACCACGCTACATGGAGCGACACGCAGGGCACAGATCCTGGCTACTCGGTGAGTCTCATTCCATGCATGACATCGTGGCCCATTTGATGCGTCAATGACCTTGCAGGAGGGGGGGGGGCTACTTAGCACTATCATTCCACTGACACCCTTTATTCGTCTCATACAGGTGATGCCGGGTATCCACTGAAGAGATGGCTCCTTACACCAATCCGGAACCCACAGAACGAGCATGAGGAGGACTACAACCATGCCCACTCACGTACCCGTGTGGTCATTGAACAGGCATTCGGCCTACTGAAGGCTCGTTTCCGCAGCCTCAGCAGGTCTGGCGGGGCACTCATGTACAGCCATGAGAAGGTTTCTAAGATGGTCATGGCATGTGTCATGCTGCACAACATGTGCATACGTAGGAATGTGCCCATGCCCCCTGACGCTGTACTGCATGCACCTGAAGATGATGATGATGATGAGGGTGGGGATGTGGAGGCACCTCAAGGAGTCCATGAGGCACAGGATGCACGTGCAATCCGACAGAGCATCATAGATGCATGCTTCTAGCAACCACGCATGGTGCCTATTACACGGAAAGGGGACCTGTGGCACTGTGTGTGTGCAGTACAGGCACATTGTGGACTGTACGCCTATGAAGGCCTCGTACGCAAATATCAATGTCCACACATGTCATTGGATGATTATGAGATGCTGTATTGTTAATGTGATTTGATTTATACACCCTATGGACCCGCCACCCAGTGAAGCCCAACACACCCCCTCCACCCTACTACCTCCCCCCCCAACACCAGTGTCCAAATATGCATGCTGTCCGTGGTTGGACGCTATTGCAAGCCCCCTCTACGGGTATCAGGGGCACCCCTGCCCGTGGAGCGCAGGTTCCTGCCAGATCTGCGTTGGGGGCTGCCCTGGACGGAACTTGCCACGGATGATGTCTCTGCCTGCTCGCGTCCATGCATGTCTCTGAGGGTTTGTGAGAGCTCCGAGAGCACACGGCGCACAGCAGCAAGTTCAGCACAAACGTCTTTGGACGTCGCATGCAGTTCCCCCCTCAGGCTCTCGGTGCTTTTCTCCATTTGTGCTCTCAGGCTCTCGGTGCTTTTCTCCATTTGTGCTCTCAGGCTCTCGGTGCTTTTCTCCATTTGTGCTCTCAGGCTCTCGGTGCTTCTCTCCATTTCTCCCCTGAGGCTCTCACTACTTTTCTCTATTTGTGCCCTGAGTGTCTCGGTGGATGTTTCCATGGCTGCCCTGGAACCCCCGCATTCATTTGCATGGTCCTTGAGTAGCGTGGACACTTCCTGCTGTTGCTCGATCAGCAGGTCGAGGGACTGTTGCCTCTGCTGGGCCATGGACATTTGCGGTGGTGTGACAGGGGGGCTGCTCAACACATG
The DNA here is from genome assembly GCF_040938575.1 of Ambystoma mexicanum. Classification (NCBI taxonomy): domain Eukaryota; kingdom Metazoa; phylum Chordata; class Amphibia; order Caudata; family Ambystomatidae; genus Ambystoma; species Ambystoma mexicanum. The sequence goes on along the minus strand of NC_090930.1, from coordinate 1,291,339,046 downwards.
TTGCCTTGGCACAGGACTTGTGGGGGTTGGCCAGTCGTCGTCTTCAGGGTGCCCCTGCGTGGTTTCGTCATGGTGTAGGGGATGGAACATGCAGGGGGATTGGGAAAGGTCATGGATGGTACCTACGTCGCCAGCACTGTTTTCCGTGTCGGAGCATGCTGGCATGACAGCTGTGTCACCTATGGTGCTGCTACCACCAGAGGCAGTGCCATCAGATACGTTCTTTGGGGGGACCTGTGGTGCTGGGGTTGTGGACTTGCTGGCTGCTGGGGTGCCTGTTGCAGTCCCCTCCAGTGTGCTGCCACTTGATTCCTGCTGCTGCCGTGTCTTGATCCTTGCACCTGAGGTGGAGGCTCTTGGGACGTTGGTCCTGGCCCTCTTTGCAGGCGTGCTGGTAGGGGTGTCCTGCAGCTCGTCGTTGGTATCGGACCCTGTGGTGGAGTAAAGAGGGGCGAGCGTTAGTTATGGGTCTGTCGGATTTGGAATGGCAACGTATCAAATGCATTGGGGTGGTACATGAGGCTGATTTGGGACTGGGCCTTGGAGGTGGTCTCATTTTCGTGTGGATTGAGGATGCATTCATTTGGCTGCCTGCAGTTAGGGGGTGCATGCTGCACATGTAGGGGTTGTTTATGGCATCTTGATTGATTTGTTTATTCATTCTGACTTTTAGAGGGCGCTGTCAGGGCAAAGTATGTATTGCACTATGGGGTCACATGGTACTGCACATGTTCGTGGTTTGTGGATTTCGCATTGTTTCTCTTGGCCAACCTACCTGATTCTCCGGATGTCGGCACTCCTTTCTCCATCCCTCCGACTCCCTCTATGCTCTCCATTCCTATGGTGGAGGCGCAGATATCCTCCCAGGGGGTCAACTTGATGGGCGACTCTGAACCCCCCCCGGTAGCTGTGGCGATGTTCCTGTTCGCAGAAAGTATGCTGCGTACGCGGATCCGCAGGTCGTCCCACCGCTTGCGACATTGCTGTGGCGTGCGGGGTGTTGTCCCCACCGCACTTACGCGCTGTGCCACCAGGGCCCATATGGCCTTCTTGTTGGCAAGGGCCGTCCTGGTCATTTGACTGGAGAAGACGACGGCGGCATTTTCCTGGAGGGTCTCGGTGAGCACGGTCAGTTCCTCTCGGGAGAAGTGTACCTGCCGCTTGCGGTCACACGCTTTCTTGGCTACCTTTCCCATATTTATTTTTTTAACTGGGGTTGCTAACGGGTTGGGATGTGTGTCAGGGTCGGATTTTTAATGGTTGTGTTGGGATTCGGTTTTTATAGTTGTGCGGCGTGCTGTTTCCCGTTCCGGCCACATGCTTTTACTTCCGTTTCCGTATATTTACGGTGGCCGTAATTTGCGGTGCCCGCTCGTTACGGTGACCGCTCATTACGGTGACCGCTAAGATGGGTGGCGGTATTGCACCTGGTGCAGCGTACGGCGGCGGTAAGGGCCGTTTTGGGGTCATTTCCGCCATCGCAGCCTTTCGGATTCCGCAATGGCGTAATGCTCGTGCCCGATGGGTCGTGATTAGCCGCACTTTGCTCCTTCGTGCAATGGCGGAAACGCTATTTACGCTGTTGCGGTCCGGTCAGTCACTTTCCGCCAGGGTCGTAATGAGGGCCATTGTCCCATATCGCATTGTACACCATTAATGGGGATTTGGGGCATTCTGTCCAAACAATGTAACATCGATTTGTGCCATCTAATACTCCAGTGCCAACTGTTCTTCCCCACAGAATGTGGCTTTCCTCTTGTGAACTATAACCTGTTTTCCTGGACATATTTGTACTTAACTTTTCTCTTTCTTTATCTCCCTTTTCTCCTGTCCTTCCAGCACCAGCCCCCTCTTACTCCTCCTTTATTTACTCCTTCCTCCCTTACTGTTATGTTCTTTCTTCTCTTGTCCTTTCTCTCCTCTTACCTTTGCTCCTCTCACCTCATTCTCCATTTTTATCCACACCACTCATTTTCTCCATTCTCCTTCATCTGGTCCTCCTCCGCCTGCTAGGGGACTTTTCTTCTTTTCACCCCTTTCCCTTGGGCTCCTTTCCTGATTTATCTTCATCCAAAAAGGAGGGTCCACTCCTCCTTTCCCTTCTTTTTGCATCCTTCCATGTATTTTTCCACATTTCTCACTGCAACGCTTCCCATGCCAAATCAGGGCCTGCCATGGCTCAGGGTCTGCCATGGAACGCAATTATGCTCCACATGTTGCTGCATTCCAAATGGGTAGAACCACCACTGTTACTGCAGTTCATCCTCATTCAACTAAAGGAGGGGCGTTCAAAATCTGCCATAGTGGTGAACATCACAAAAACAGTGCAATGTTTAAACTGTATGGCAAGTCCCTTCTTGCATTAATAAAAGGAATTCAAAGAGACAAGAAAATGTGATGCACGAATATGAGCAAAGCAAAAATGTATTGCAACTGCCAAGGCAGGGAAATATCTAGCAGACATTCAAATTCTGGAAGAGCAAATGCATGGTTTTATCGTGGTTACAGAAAGTAAAAAGCAACCATGTGTTACAAGTTTCTACACAGTCATTGACTGGTGTGAGTTATAGTATATGTGTTTCCACACATTACACAACTTCATTGGCCTATTGTAAACATGTAGTACCAGTGACGTATATGCGAGTTAGCCCATGTCCAGCAAAGTCATGTTCCTTCTCACGATCCATGATTGGATGGTGAGTGTTAAAAAAATGTAACAGTCTGATTTAGTTCTCTAGTGACTGTTCTAGGAGGGATGCATATGGAGTGAGTAAGTTCCTTTCTAAATGATCTAAGCAGTTGGCCCAATAATACTGTTCTCATCATTATGAACTATGTACTATCAGTTTATTTTGCAACTCACTTGGTGGAAAGGCTACTTGCATGCCCTTCCTGGTTCTCATCCGTTCATCTGTCTGGATTCTGACCTGATCTGATGGGGCCTAGCTGCTAGCAAACTTTGCTCTTTCGCAATGGCACAAGTGTAAATGTGTATGAGTTTGCACAGTGTGTGTTGCCATACAATTGTCTTTATTTTGCTAGTATATTCAGGCAGTGTGGCTTAGATGTGAACTACTGTACTTTCCCCAGTTTCCCGGTTAATGCTATAGTATGAGTAATATTCTGTGTGTGTGGTGTGGCTTCACAAATTGCCATTATCATTGTTGCATTCAAGTGATGTGAGCTATGGGTAATCTTCTGTGTTGTTCACTAATACCTAATTGGGGCTACACAGTAGGACATTGTGTTCTTTATAACTGTTTCTTGAAAGAAGAGAGCTCTGCAGATGTGATTTATCCTACAGGGGGCAGTGTTGTGCTTTGACAAGTCTCTCTCTACAAAAATACTTTGTTGTTTCTTACTACATGACGTCTGCCAATTTGTGACCTTTTCAAGCTATGTTTGGTTATTCTGCCTGGGGCCACACATTTTTAAATTTCTTTGCACGTGGCTATGGGAACTCAGTAAAACTGATGTAGTCTGGCCAACAGGGCACAGTGTCTTGTCCTTAAACCCCAGGGTCTAGTATCATTTTCAATTGCTCTTCCATGATCTACCATGACTAAACCCTGGAAAAGTGCTTGCCTCCCCTTGCTTTTAGCCAATCATTGTGCTGCATTTGGTGTGTCGCTGTGTGAATGTTGTAACTGGGACTGTGTGTCTTTCAGCAAGGGTATGGCTGCAGCTTTCTGTTATGGGGTGATGGGGAGATTTTCATGCTTTAAGATATTCAGCTAATGTAAAATAACAATGATCATGTAGTCATCAATATACACACTTCTAAATTGCTCTAATTAATGTTAAATGTAGTTGGGTTTGAGTAAAGGTACATGGCTACGTTAGTCCACAAAGGGTATGTAATGGCTTGGTTGAAGCGTATCTACTAGTGCTCGGTTGGCCAAAGCATGAAGAATTTTGCTCAACGGGACTGCTTGCTTTGTTGCTACACACTTTTCCCACAGTGATTTTTGCAGCTCATATTTTCAGGCAGGTTTGGGATGTTAGATAAATGTGCACATATTCTCATACTCCCCTAAAAAAGCCTATTGTTCATATCCAAAAATGCTTTGTTTCAGTTTGCCACCATAAAAGCAAGCATACAAAAGGGAAGCAAATACCAAAATAGATCAATTTTAAAAAGAATCATGCACCCTTAACACAAAATATAAAATCAGCTAATTACAGTTCATCCTGGGATTTTGATATTCATAGAAATACCATTGTGCAAATAGGCACATTTCCAGAATTAATAGGAATGCACAGTAAGGACCACATCACCTGACAACCTTTCGTTTTTTTCTCGTCCTTCTCCAAGCTTTGATTAAGTAATTCGATGTAGCGTACACAAAGTCAGAGAGGGAAGAGTTCCTGCACAGGCTTTCAGCGCCAAACATGGTGAGTACACCATGATTGTCTGAACACAATTTGAGATTCCCTTCTCGAATTAGTGAGTAACCTGGGCAAAATAACATAACATTCTGGACTAACTCAATACCATCCGAACAAAATGGGCAACATGCATTTCCCATCTTGTACCAGGCACTAGTGAGTGGGGCCAATGGAAGAGCATTACACTTGAACTTCATATGAAGGGAACGAGCAAACAGTGGCTCAATATGTGTTAAATATTTTTCATGACCCCACACTGTTTTGCTCGACAAAATTGTCCAATGTGCCACCAGGGTTAGACAATCTGTGATTTGGCAGGTGGCCATATAACCACAATATGCCTTCTTGATGAGGTTCAATGAATTACCATGCATGTTCCAAGGTTCTGACCAGTGGCTACAAAAACTCATTAAGTGTAGTGTGTTTTTGACATAACCCAACTAAGGAAGGGTACACGCACCTTCACCGATTATTAAATCCCTGAGCACTTCACAGTTACAATCGTGTCCACATCAGGCCTCATGTTTTACCAGTACAACCAACGATTAATCTTTAGCTATATATTTAATGTCTACTTCCAGATGGACAAACATATTAGGAGTACTCATTGGAAGCATCACAAGCCTTTTTAAGAAGGCATTTTCTATTTTGCTTAGATGGTCACCATTTCTATGGATCCACAGTTCTGCACCATTACCTGCAGTGCTGACTGCTTCTGATCTATATAATTCTATAGTAGGGTTTTGGAGGTTGTTACCATACTTCTTGGAAAAAATCCCAACTTCGGCTCAATAGCGTGCTAATGTTAAATAGGCTTTTTACGCATGCTTACTCCATTTGCCATTACTGGCCAGGCATAAACCTAGCTAGTCAAACATCTTAACCTCCTCGACCTTAGTTCCTTTGATTGTAATAAATATGTCAGTTTGTCTTTTCTTCCCCACAGCACATTCGTTTGATTTTACCTGTGTTGAACATCAGTCCTTTCTTGTCACAAAAATCCACAAATTGATTGGTTAAAATCCTCAGCCCACTTGGCGTTCGGGAGTCAAGTACCACATCATCTCCATACAATAAGATGATCACCCCATCACCTGCAACCCTAGGAACATCAACATAATTGACAGCTAGATGATTAACAATGCCATTAAAAAAATAGAGAACTAATATGGCCCAACATTTTCTTACTACACAAGTTCTCAGATCTAGGTCATACAAAACATAACTAGATGTAATTCATGGATTATTTGCGCCAAAAAAACAGGATTTGTGCGCCATTCTGCCTGCAAATCACCATTTGTTAAGCAGGGCTTTGCGGGCAGAATGGCGCACAAATCCCGTTTTGTTTGGGCGCAAATAATCCATGAATTACCCCTAACTGTATGTGTCCCGATGAAGCACTAACAATGCCTGTTTACTTAGACACTGGACAACCAAACTGGTATCAAGATTTTGTGAATGACTCCGAGAAATCGGAAAAAATAGTCACATTTGAAGATCTTATTTATCAGCACATTTGTTCTTAATTAATAGTTGTACAGATATAGAAAAGCCAGTAGAAGTATCTGTCCTGAAAGGGGCATTCACAGTGCCAGACCAAACTAACACTTGTAATAATCCAGATTGTGAAGATTAAGAATCAGGTGAGTGCCCTCATCACTGGAGTTTCACGTTCATGTTCTTAGTTATGTTATGTTGTGTTGTGTTATGTAAAGCAACTTTAATACTGCACATAACTTCACCATAGTCGTCTTACTGTTCCAGGGCTTGCCAAATAAAAAGGTGTTTTGTGCCCATGGCAGGGGTAAATACACCAGTGCAAGTGTAGGAACATAAATGTAAACAGGTAAGGGAGGAGGGGAAACAGGGGTGGCGACAGGCAAACAGAAAAAAACAGCATTAATGGGGAAACACCTGGGTTGTGAGAAAGGGAATTTGAGTGTAAAAGCAGGACTACCCTTGTAGTGTGGATCAAAAAGTAGTGTTGATCAGAAATGCAAAAACAAAACCTGACAACCATGTAATAACAAGCACGTTCAAGTGGTCTGGATCTAGTGGCACATAGGTTAATGTGTTCATGGATGTCTAATATACCAAATATGTGCTCAGGTATACTCTTGAAGTGTTTACACTTGGTCTCAAGTTAATGTTTTTCAGCATGCTGTAATCTCTAAAAATGGTAATCTGGGGTTGCCAAATAAGATGTCATAGGCGACAGATCTAGGAAATGGCTGTGCAAAAAAAGGGCGAATGGAGAGACAACGGTGGGAAGAGGGGGCAGGGAAGAAGAGGTGGGATTATCCCTCTATGAGCCATGCAATTATGCCTCTGAGTAATGGTTTGATCATTGAGACAAGGTGTGGGTCCCTAATACAGGAATATGGGAGAGTCTATTGTCATGAAATTAGGTATTAAAGAATTGAACCAAAAGACTTGCAAGGAAGACATTCTTCCAAACTTTAAGACTTAATTGTTCTCAATGAGGCTTACTTGGTAAATACAAAACATTAAACCCTGCTAAATTGAAATGACTGAGATAACATTTACAGTTGGATTATATAATTTGCCCAATGATACAGTTGCAACATTTAGGACATGTGTAATTGAGTATCATGGGACCAGGAAGTGGCACGTTTTCACGACATCACCATCCTTTCGCACTCATTTTACAAAAGGCAATGGCACAAAGAAGACAAAGCCCGATTTTTTTTTACAATGATTTGGAATCGTAACGTCTTTGAGGGTTGATTTAACAATTTGATTAAAATGCTCAAACGTGAAGGAGAAATAGAAGCATCTAACGATGCATGTCAGGACATATATTTAGCTAATCTAAAGAGGTATTTAGTCACTATTATATCATATAGCCAATACAGCATATGCAATGTGATTTGTTTTAACTAAGCCAATTAATTTCTACTTCATACAGCCCTATTCACCAACAATCTTTTGCTGGAGTTACAAAAGCAAGAAAGTAACACTCCTATCTGTAATGTTGGAGTACAATAGTCAATTCAGGCATTGTGCGACCTAGTAGTCATTTCTAGAAGTTCACCTCCAGATCCCAGTCAAAGAGCAATGCTATATGGGCATGCAAATTAGCTGAAACTCATTGTTGTGCTCCACAGGAAATTGCCATTGTCGTCTAGGGCAGTGCTATTTCACACGAAGCTTTGTCAAACCCAGATTGGCAGCTCTGAGAGATGCAACAATCAACCACTTACATGTTGTCACTTATTTGGGATTAGAAGTGTAGCATAGGTTGGCCTTCTTGTGATTGGAGCATTTTGTCAAGTGTACCATTCTTTATCAGAAAAACCACAAAAGATTCCAGGACTCAGCGCCATTAGTAAGGGTTGTTTATTAGCATAAGCCCTCTACTTGATAACGCATTTCGGCTCCCACGAGCCTTTGTCAAATCAGGGCCAACGTAATTCTGAAAAGATCCGTAGGACTGTTGTCCGATATACAGTAATAGGGACAAATCCCAAAGACAGAAACTTCTATTGCTCCGGTTTCACTCGCGTCGGCTGCTCACATTCTTTATCAGTATTGTTAAGTTGTGTTTAAAAAACAACTGGAAACAAAATTTGACCTGAAATGTGTGGCTAGTATAGACAGATTTAGGTAAATGGATATTAGGAAATTGTCATTGGCCCTCATTACGACCCTGGCGGAAAGGGTTTTACGCCAGCGTAATGCATGGCGTACCTTTCCGCCTTACTACGAGTTCCCGTAGCGCCATGGTGGTTTTTTCGCCTGGTTTTTCCGGGCGGAAAAATCCATGGCGCTACGGGACCTGTTGTTAATTACGCCACCGTAATTTACGGTGGCGTAATTAACGCCTTCCCCACTCCCATTATACCCTATGGGGCAAAAATGGGAATGGGGAAGGGTAAATGGGGATTGGGGACTTACCGCCCCGCCAAGGTCGGAATGGGGCGGTAAGTCCGCCAACCCCCATGGCGGAGTTGGCAGCTCTGCGCCATGGACCATGGGGCAAATTGCACCATGGTCCTCCGCCAGGGTCGTAATGAGGGCCATTGTCTTATAGTGCAATGTTATATTCCACATATGTCTATTACTCCAACAGTGCTATATATTGTTTGGCCATTTTGACTCCAGTCTTTGTATACCCCTCTCTTCCAATTCATGCTTCTTGCTACTACCACCTTCATATACTCTGTGCATTGATTGACATGCTTGGCCTTTGGTCTCCACTTCCTCCTTATGTCTCCTCTCACTCCGCTCTACCTCTTCCTCCTTTGAGCTTCTCACCACCACCTCTTGATTGCTCGTCTTCTTCATCTCCTATCCACTCATGTTATTTTTTGCTAATATTACCCATGCTATTTCCTCTTGCTGTATTTTTGTATAACTCTTCTCGTCCTCCGCTGAATCCACTCCAAACCTCTTAACCCCCTCCTCTTTGATGTTATTTTCTTCTCCTCCACCTGCCCATAGGTCTTCTTTCTCCACTTGTCACCACTCCGCACTCCTTAACCTTCAATACCTTCTTAATTGTTGTTCTCTCCTCCACCTGCTCTCTAGAGCTCCTCTCACAACCTCTTCCGTGCAATCCTCTTAAACTTCACTTATTTCTCTTCATTCTCTTTCAATTCCATTCTGTTTGAAGCCACCTAGAATCTCTGCCACAAACTATATTACTCACTTTGATTATAAAACAAGGACTCCCACATCATTCACTACTCTCTGGCCCTTTTGATACCTAAGTGGTCCCACTTTCTTAACTGATAATTGTTTATTTACTTGTGGGTGTTTGTGGTAAGTACATTTTTTTATTGAGTGATTTGCTGCCAGTTTAGGAAATGCCCAGCTGATTCCAATTTTTAGACTTGCTGTTTACCAGTGGTCTGAGATTTCTAGGGGCAAAACCTCTATATTTGAGTAATCCCCTAGATCATTGTTGTCTACACCCATCTGTTGTTGCTCATCTTCAACCTTCCATGTTCTGGGTGAGCATTTGCATGCCAATGTTGGTATTCCTCTCATATGTTCCAACGGACTGGCTTGATAAACTCCATGAAGGAACGTGCACTATGCAATGATTGTTTCCTACCAAATATCCTGTATGCTGCAAAGACTATATCATGGGCCCATGTTGCAGTGGTTTGTATATGCATTTGTATTTGTATTTGGGTTAGGAAGCAATGGAGTGCTGTACCAGTAATGTTGGGTTAACACAATTCAGTGGAAGGGGAGGTTACAGGTTATATTAGCTTGGATATTTCACACTACATATACCTAGAAGTAGCAGCTCCTAAATGCCCCCAGGGTATTCCCTGAAGAGCAGGGTCTTGAATAGCTTCCTGGACAACAGGAGCATTGGCACAGTCCAGATTGTGACTGTGATGGTTTTCCAATAGGCTGGCCCATAGCAAGAGAATACCAGTTTCCTAGTTTCCTCTTTTCTTGACAATTTAGTCTTGAGTCTATCAACTGTATGGTTCCTAGAGGAGTCCATCCTGCCAGGGCAATCATTTATTCTGGCTGGGTAGGACTGGTGTTTGGGCAATAGTTGTCTTAAATGTGATGCATGCAGGTTTGGAGCAAGTGTAATTTTCTTAGAATGGGGGAGATGTGGTCCAATTTTTGAGTTCCTGTTTTGAATGTCACTAAGGGGGCCAGGTGTGTGTATGAGATGCAGGTGAGGTAGGAATTCTTGGTATCGAGGTGCAAGGTTATCACTATCTGGACTGGACCGAGTTTCTGAAATGCTCTAGTGGGTGGAGAGCTACAATCATCCAGAAGAGTGCTAATGAGTACATCGCTGTTGGCAAATGCCTCTTCACCCAATACTTTCCTTCTTGTCCAAGCTATTCTGAGTTCATGTGTCAAGTCAAGTCAACTGTCTTCTCTCTGTTTCCAGGCAATACAATCCTTGGCATAGCCATTCTGAGATACCATACATGACTGAAAGACTTGTCAAGGTTTACAACAAGTTTGATCATTGTAAACGCTCTTCACCCTCTGAAGGACAGGGTCACTTGGCCTATTACGATTTGCGGTCCTGCTGTTTAACACCATAGGTCTCTCAGGAGGAATGACAAAGACCTTATTATCGGTATGGTCAATCATCTTTGAAATGAGTGTGCATGGCCCTGTGGATACGTGACTCAGAGTAAGTTGGGAACTTTAGGCTACCTGTCCCCCCGGTCATTGTCAAACTATTGGCTTCCCTTTCCTCTGGCTGAGTATCAAATTGGCAGTGGAACCTTAACCATCTACCTTCCCTCAGGTTTAATAACCTCAGAAGTCAGGATTTTGGCAGGTATTATATTTGCAGATTATGTTGGACTGAGGCAACAGTGGATCATCTATTTAACTCACCTAAGAACTTGTACAATGGAGCGAGGAGTGTCTCTTCCCCCCAGGGTCACCCCAGTCCCCTTATCAAGCCTTCAACATGGGGCTGTGTCACTCTGTTCATAAGAACTGTTGCTAACATATTAGAGACACTCTACTCAAACTGCTCAGCACCATGAATATCAAGCAATTTATTCAAAGAAACTACCCACAGCAAAGACATCCCACACACCTGGCAATCACCAGTCTTCAAATGTCTCCCTTCCAATCTATGGACTAAGCAGACCACACAGCCACCCCATCCTGCTCCACCAAACACCATTATTTCACTGAGGCCAACCCAGACTAACCAAGACACCCCACCACTACTTTAAAAACTTCCCCATAGTTGCACTGAAAAGAAACCACATCACATTACGCTCTGTAACTGACCACATAGACAACATCAATGTGTAGGTCAGCACACTCAACCACACCATGAATGAGATCACCAAAACCAATGCACCACTGAAACGTTGACTACAAGTCAGAAGCCTTCCACACCTTGGTACGTAAAGGACCTTATCAACAGGTATTCCACCATATGCAGATAAGACAAGTTCGCTGAAAGGAAGAGCTCACCACCCTCATAAGCATCATGCAGGACATTCATCAGCACAGACCAAGCAAACTTCTACAATACAACCATCTTGGAAGCATCCAGCAAATGCATATGGGTTGTGCAAGCCAGGAAGCATAGCAGCAACCCCTTTCCAGAACCTAAAATACAGGAATCAACAGAAAAATTCACCAACAACAATAACTTTTCAGACAAGAAAGAGAAGATAAGGCAACATATTCGTAGCTCAATGCACACAACAGATGTCCCACCCATCCAACCCAAAACATATTAAGAGCGACCAAATTCAGTATTATTGTTGCAGAACCCATGAAACACACACACAAACCCACCACCTCCAAAGACAGTGTCCACTACTCCTTTATTGTCATGGTCGTCCCATCTGAAGCACTCACATCATTACTCAATGTCATCAATGCCTCTCACATACAGGACACCTTCTTGGAGGTACTGGAAATCGAACAGATCCTGCCCTTGATGTAGAAACCCACACTCAATTCAGATAGCCTTCCAACTATTGGCCCATCACGCATCATCCCTTCCCCAGAAAAGTGACCAAAAGACCTTCACCAGCAAGCCACATGAAAGGATCACTCACCACAACCTCATATAAGTATGCGATTCCAAATTCTGACCATGATGCAGCTCGTTGATCATCACCATCCAAATTATTGGCAATGGTCTCCACGTACTAGAGAAATGATACCCATAATACATGTCCTACTCACCCTGTCTGGTGCCATCAATATTGTTGCCCATACATTCTTCCTGTGCAGCCTTGCCACATGCATGGGATTCACAGAACAGTCCTACAGTGAATCCCCCTTTACCTCTCCAGCAGATACTAACTCATTAAAGAGGGCCCAGCATACCCCAGCACCACCCAGTCACCTGGGGCGTTCCACAAGTCTCCATCATGTCATCGTCAAGGATCGGGGAACTTTTCAACAACAATGAAGTAATGCTACACCAATGAGCAGATGGAATTTGAGCAGATGAAATTGCCCTTTACCTACATTTCAACTGCATCAACAACGTCATCCAACTAAAGTAATGTCTGTCCTTTATGGCAAGTGCGTACCTGAAGCACAAACAAACAGAAACTGAATGTATTCTTCAAATAAACCTGTCCAAGCATGCCCAAGTACACAACTGTCAGACATATATGAAGGTCGATGGATTTGCACCTCAACTTTCAACCACTGCAAAATATCTCTGATTTACCATTAACTAGAACCTCTCATTAAAACACATATCACCAAAAAGACGGAAATATCATTGTACCCGCCCTGAATGCTCTGCAAAATCATGGCCTTTAATCCCAGCAGGAGTTCAGACAACCTATCGAAGCCATGGTCTCTTCCCATTCGGAAGATGGCAATGCCTTGCTTGCAGAATTCCCTGATGCCTCCTTGATCCTTCTGAAATCCATCCAGCACCCTGCCTCATTCCTCATCACAAGATTAAGATCATTCAGACACACTACCCCATTCTCCAGAGGCTGGACTGGCTGGCCTTCAAGCTTGCATCATGTTAAACATAACCAGCATCACTTACAAAGCACTCACATGGCCAAGAAACTCATCATCTTGGGAAGCTACTTCTAGAAGCAACAATATTACCAGAATAAAAAGAAAGAAAGAACTCCAAGTGGGAGAAAAAAAAAATAAACGTGGAAACAGTCCTTTTCCTGCTATGCACCCTGTCTCCCGAACAAGTTACCAACACAGACAATACTAAAAGAAAAACTCAGCATCTCTAGGGGGCAACGGCCCACTAAAGTCACACAATTCCAGACCACTAACAAACAACTGCAAACATCAATAAACATCTCAGCAATCGCTGATCATTCCACTCAATCCCACTCCCCCCAGTGCTGGCCTTCCCCCATCTCCTACAAGTCATCATTGGAAACCCAGCCCACACACCTTACCTATAAGCCCCTGTCTATGTCCCATATATGTAGAACACTCAATTGCTTCTCAGCAAGGTTTGTGTAGATCTGCTGTGTTTCCAGCAGGTGACATCTACGGGACAGTTTATGTCATTCGTGGCATGATAATCATCTTTTTTTAGACAAACGTTCAAGCTTGAAACATGTTTTCTGTCCAGATCCACACATGCATAACACCACGACTGTGCCATGAATCGACTTATGCACCCACACAGTTAACAACGACCCTGAGTAGGGTGTCAGTGGTAGTTCAGCTAGGGGCGCATACCCCGTCCCTTCCTGGATGCATAGTTTTGCTTGCCGTTCCCTGCTTAGCATTTATAAATTCAGAATCTGATGGGGAACCAAGTCCTGCGCGTGGCAGGGATAACGTTATGCTCCGTGTATGCCCTGTCTCTTGGTCACCCAAAGTGCTTACTCTTTCCTAAACCTGGATAAGGAGATTAAAAAGGACTGTGCTGACTACAATTCTGAATAGGATGCCTGCTATGCACGATAGGCCCATGTTCCTCATTGCCCCGTGGTTACTTGTCCTTACTGCCCAGTTGCCAATGCTAAATCGTTGCAATGAAAGCTCATGTATTGTGGAACGCATGGGTGCCTTGATGCGTAAGAGTCATCCAGGTTGTGGATCTGTGTTGGCAAGCTTGCAATGAACATGCTCGATCCTATAGTGCAGGTACATTACAGGACATGCCGTACATGCACATTGAGGAATTGATTTACACAAATGTTTTATCATAGGAAAGTTCAATTGAATTAGTTTTTGTAAATCAGGTCCTAAGACTTTTTTCTTTTCTTTTCAAACATATCAACGACAAACCAGTTATTTTACACAATATTTGCACTTAGTTAAAATAAGAATGACTACTAATTTAGTCTATAATAACAAAAAGTATGCATAGTTAAAGCAATAATGAGGTGAACAGTGTGTTACTTATGAGAAAACATAATTGGAAATTCGTAATGAAAAGCTGTTTATTAGTTATAGTAACGTATTATCATGGCCTATTAAGGCACTTAACGGGTTAAAATAAAAATGAATAACAGAACTGTGAACAATACAACTGGATCTATGTTGTATAATTTGCAATTCATGACGATGCCCGTCACTGTGACCCTTTGCTGAGTGTCCTTGCTGCCTTGCATTGCCCTTTTGAAGTACTAAACGTATCCATTTGGAATCGGTCTGTTTTTGTTTTGAGTGTAACATTTGATCTTCACATTTGGTGTTGCCTGTTCTTAATTTGCAACACACAAGCTTATGTTCACAAAGTCCAGGGTATTTACTCACGTTGCACATACACCCGGGAGGTTTACACCCCTTCCCCTTCTAAAAATATAGTATGGGCAGGGCAGAAATGGCCCTGCACATACACACATTATCATCGTGTCTCATTATTTTACAATACTCAGCAACCTTTTGAGAAAATTAGGAGTGGCCCTGTCAATAAGGTAGGTGGAATTCTGGGCACTATGATAGTGCCCATAGTGTTCCCTTCCCAGAGGATGGCCGCATTGAGTAACTGTCACGTAGGTCACATCGGCCGGTCATGTCTCCCATAAAGCTTGCCTCGCTCCTGCTACTCTTCCTTCAGTCCTGCCTTGGCCCCTCCCTGCAGTCAGCACCTATGCTTTTTCATGTAAATATTCTCATGCCATTCTTCACCTCTCCTGCTGCCTTACCTTCCTTCAGCATGCGCGTGTTTCCATCAAACACAGCCCACCAGCAATAGCTCTTCATTTCAGCCTTGATTTTTTGGGGCATCGATTTTCAGTTTTGTCTGCACACCCACCCTGTTGGCAGGTGTTACTCGTGTTAGAACCCTAGCTAGATCTAATGCCAACCATTAGTTGCCCTTAGAGCTCCTTAATGGTCCTTGACTCGCTTGGATGGCTAAGCTGGGCTCCAAAGCAGCTAATGGCTAACATGCCCCCGCACCTCGGGTGGATAGCTCAGGGGCAAAGTGCTCGCCTTGGGAGCAAGACGACACAGAGCAACACAGGCTCGATCCCCGGGTCCACGCTTAGAAACCTCTGGGTATTAAGCGCGTTATAAATAACCTATCATATCATCAGCGGAACACATGCATAAGTATGATCACATCATATATCACTCTATGCTAAAATGAGTTAAGCAGATCCTATGTATTTCCAAGTTTGATTTCTTCAGACCTTGCAAAGGTTTCACAGTGAAAGGATGGTTATGAGGGATGTAGAATATGCTTAAGGAGGAACCATTAATGCAGGGAATCATGTGCTCTCCTCAATTGAAAGCTCCACACCAGTTTAGCAGATTTCGACCTTGACAAAAATCATGCCACGATTATCCCTGACCCTTCTGCAATAGATGAACTAAGGATTAGGCTGGTGTGTAGAATAAATATATATGTATTGATCAGTATACAAAATCAATATGGCACAAGAATTATCACAAGGCACACCACCTTAATCTGAGGCAGAAAATTGTTCCTTTAGACAAAACCTTAATACAAACAAGTTGAACACCATCACAGTTTTTAATACAAGTCACAGAATATCTAAGACACAACAACATGTGCAGTTTTCAATTCTGCTCTCAAATACCCCTTGTTAACATGTAACGAGCAGCAAAGGTTGAATAAATACTTGAAATGAGTGGGTCGCTCACAAGACTCCTACTGTAAAGAATTATGCGCACCCTGGACATAACAGCACAATTGTACTTTAACAGATAAGTGTTATGTGATCTCACTTAAAGCAAAAGTAGTATTTTGCTTTTGGGCAAAATAATTAACATGCACAGCACCATGTATCTCTGACATGCCTGCACGTTTTCTATTTCTGACAATGTTCTTGACCAACCATGATTTAACAAAACACTTTTCTCAACATATTGAACCCGTTTTCTTTACCACAATGCAGCGAAAAACCTCTCATTAATTTGGGGTATTTTATACACTCTTAGTAGAGAGTGTCCTTTTAAATCACTTATGTCACTTTGTGTAACCTGGTAGACACGTTTTTGCCCAGCACAAACCCGGAGGTTCATCATGATTTAGCGCCCCCTCTGCTTTTGTGCAGGGTTCAGGGATTGTTTAACCATTCAGAATTTCATTTTTTAAATGCACCCCTTCCCTTTAGGGGATTTTGGGGTTGGCAAAAGTATTAGTAGGTAATCCCCAATTACTTTATCAACTATGGGGCTGAATCCTTGGAATTATTAGAGTGGAAAATCTAGGATTTGCGCGACATTCTGCTTGCAAAACTCTGCTCATCGATTCATGTAATCAACTGCACAGCACTTTTTCCTAACTTGCCCGGACTTTGCGCCGGCTCGGCATGTCTCTGCGAGCGGTCAAGTAACTTGCGCGAGACCCGACGCAGAGCATGGGCGAGGCCTGCGCAGAGGGCAGAGGAGGGGGCGGATCTCAGAAAAGAGGAAGAACAAGGGAAAAAGTGGGTGTTAGGAGGCACAGGCCAGTAGGCATTCCATAGCAAGCCCACAAATGCGCACAACAAAGCCTATTCATGGATGTGACCGCGCAACCTCCCGCCTGCTATATGACCATGCAAATCCCTCCATCTCCCTGCCACCCGAAGGCAGGCATAAGTACACCTGCACAATGCAATTGCAGCGTGAAGATGGGTTTGCATGTACGCAGTGTAGTGTGGAGCAGGAACTGTTAGCACGCAGATTTTCCAAATTTTACCCGAGTTACGATACATCATACGCATGTTGTCGAGATGCCGGTAACAGTTATCGGGGACCCCACACACGGTCCTCAAGAAGCAGGCCTGCTTGCACGGGACCCAACACACTGTTTGTAGAGTGCGTGCATTTGCACCCGGGGGAGCAAACAAAGATAGCTGTACTGGCTGTTTTTGCTTTGCATAGGGGTGTGTTAGGGTGCTCCGTCAGTAACTTGTATATACGATTACTTTGCATAGAGGTGCACATTTTTTACTATGCATGCAGGCTTGCACAGTGTCGTTCTCAGCGCCTGGCACTTGCAGGATTTATGCACTCTTTTCTGTGAATCATTCCCCTTAAGCATTATTTACACATGGAAAGATGTTGATGATTTAAAATGTCCCCAAGATCTCACCAGTGTCCATTTACTATATGGGAATTCAATACAATATTCATTAATACAAAATGCTAGGGAACTACTCTGGATGCCCACCCCATTAATAAGCGAAAGAGATTAATTCAAGCAAGTGCCCACCAGGTGTTTTTCTCAAGTACTTACTTTAAATCACTCTGGGTGTATGCTCAGGGAAAGGTAAACAGGTCTCCTGGGTCATCTCATGGGAAACATAGGGACGTGGTTAGACTGCCTCTCCAGACTCAGTTATGGATGGCCTCCAGCATCAAACCCTCTGCTAGCCTCTCCTGGTCTCTAGTTATAGGTGGCACATCCTTTGCCTCTCTCCTGATTTCCTCGAGATGTGAGTCCACCTTTCTCCTTGTCTCATCCACCTCCTACTGTCTCTCTTGCAATTTTGGTTCTCCGCTTTTTCCATTGTGCATCTACTTTTAAAAACTCCTAATCACACCCAAAATCTCTAAATTTGTTTTTGCCGCTGATTTGCTAACTATTTTGATTGGACATCTATTGTTTTCCCCCTGCACAAGGTATAGCCCTTTCCCTCTGATTGGTTCTTTTAGTTACTAGGCTCCGTTTCTGGGAGTTATGGCTCCACCAATTTGAAATGACATTTTTGAACAACTTCAAATATGAAAGCAAACATCTTTACATTTGTCCAAATTACAGATAAGTGACCCAAACTACATATTTCTGAATCGGTCTGGTCATGCTGGTCAACATACACTATCGGGGTCATTCCGAGTTTGGAGGTAGCCATGGTGCTATTAGCATCCTGGCTGCCTCCAAACCCGGGTCCTCGTACAGGTAGACAGAATGGGGACTTACCGGGACATTCCGATCTATGAGGACCCGGTAAGTCTCCATTCCGAAAACCATTCCCCATTCCCATTTGAGCCCCCATAGGGCTCAATGGGAATGGGGAAGGAGCTAATAACGGGCCCGCAAACAGAATGCCTGTAATTTGCTCAATGGTCCCTTAACGGTTCCCGTTCAGAACGGTGGTCAGACCAGCCATTCCTGGTGGGACCCGCTAAGGGACCTCGGAATATGGCGGTAGTGTTTAATGGCACCGGCATCCTTACCGGTGCCATTAACCCCCTACCGTCATACTCGCAATGAGGCGCTATGTCTTATGTCGGCATATGCGAATGTCAGATTTTGTGAAATATTTGAACCATCTCTGTAGGTGTTTGGGAAGATCATGAACAAAATATGATTTTCAATATACTCCTATGGTAATCTTTAATTATATGCATATTGATAGGACTACAAAACAGCACATTTCTTTTTTCAAAACTTAGATGTAGTTCAGGCCATCTGGATTTCTGTTGACTTGGCATGCAATACATCCATTAACATTATTTCCCCCTTTGTTGATTGACCACATGTGTTCTTATCTTCCTTGAGCAGAGGGGATAACCACGCCCCGTGACTCATATGGCATTCTCCTGTAACATGTCAACTGTCAGCAGCCCCAGGGCTTCAGCACAAAACTCAATTTAATTTCGACTATTATTCAAAGTTCACGTCAATTAGCTAGCTCTTTGTTTGATAAGTGTTGGTCTATTCACCCCAATAAAACTCTT
This sequence comes from Ambystoma mexicanum, assembly GCF_040938575.1. Classification (NCBI taxonomy): domain Eukaryota; kingdom Metazoa; phylum Chordata; class Amphibia; order Caudata; family Ambystomatidae; genus Ambystoma; species Ambystoma mexicanum. The sequence goes on along the minus strand of NC_090930.1, from coordinate 1,291,320,080 downwards.
GAGAGGCAGGCGCTCCATTCCCTTCCTGGCTCTGTGAGCTTCAAAGAGATTTCCAGAAAGAGGGAGGAAGGCAGTGCTTGCTTTTCAGTTTTCAGGTTTCTGATTAATAGAAATGAGTGCCCTTCCTATCCAGCTGCAGTTCATTGATGTCCTGTGGCTGAATTTACCCCACAGGGAATGGTGCAAGTATATATGTCTATGCCATAGAGCAAAGTCAAAAGATCAATTCAAGAAATCTCACAAAAACTATGCTAAAAAGGGGATTAGAGATTCCTTACAATATCAAGTCACGTTATTTCTATGCTTATTTATGACAAACGTTTGATGTATATATCCTGTGTACAGTCACCGCATTCTTTTGACAATCCCAACATTTTGCCCTGACATGGACAAAAAAAGAATGTTGGCAAAGGGCATATGTGGGTAAGATGCCATGAGGCATAAAAAGACCAACAAAGGGTGGAAAAAAGAGGGGGATCAGAGCAGGTGAATAGGAAAGGTATTCAAGGGGTGTGGGTAGGTTATGGGGTGAAACCCTCCATTTTAAACAAGCATTTGCAAAACCAACAATGTTATATTTGTGCAGGCATGGGACAGGCATTTGTCAGGCACTTCAATAATGGTGCCACCTGGCCATACTGGGGTAACAGCTGGAAATTGGTGCAGCCACCTGGGCATTTCATAGCAGTAAATGCCACCTTCTTATCTAATACCTATACACATGCTAAAACTGTTGGATTTCCCAATGCGTGTTTACAACAGGAATTCAGTGTAAGAACAAACCTACTGCTTATAAATCACATGGCTGAAGGCACATTTGGTTAAGGCATATTCACACAACCAGTAATACATTTACAACTACACATAAGCAATTCACTCTCAGAAGACTTCTTTGAAGTAACACTGGCAGCCACATACACCACTCCGCTGCATGCTACTTTCTGATCATGTCTAGCTCAAAGAGATCCTAGGAGGATGTGGGCTGGGGTAGGTAGAGGGTGGCAATGGACACAGGGATAGGCATGACCATGGGCAGCCAATAGGTGGGTAAATAACAAACAACATACTCAAGCTGTGTGTCCCTTCTCAGATCCCATCTCGCTGCTAGTGATACTCCAAAGCATTGTTTAGACTAAAAGGTGGCAATTCAGCACCACCTAATAACCACAATTAAAAAGGGCAATTAACATCATTCCCAAAAAAGAAATGCAAAATGAAAGGCGAACAAGCTCATTCTCTTTAAAGGGCGATTTTGAATGATGTCATGTAATCGGATATCCATAGTTCATGCACAGATAATGTTAAAGTGTGTATGTGTATACATTAGAACGTGCAGGCTGATAATATGGCCCCTTAATGTACGATATGTATTTATTATATATCAAACAAATATATTCATGTATTTTAATTGACACTGGAGAATTGACATTCTAGCAGTACGGGTCACTTAACACTGGATTTTATAATTTAAGTACACTTATAATTTGAATGTTATCACCTACGATTCAAAATCTGATCTTTTTTTTTCCAAATGTATCATAGAGTCTCAGCAAATATAATGTTGGGAACAGTGACCTAAGCAACATTGATCGAAAAGTAGTCTTCACGGTCAGTAGTAGGCGATTCATGCATCATCTATTGAAATGGAACCTTTGAAAGATGTCACGTTTATCATATTGTCTTCAATTTATATCTCAAATGTTCACAGTTGCGCTCTCTTGTAGATCCGAATGTCTGTACATGACAGTGGCATGCAGTCATTATCTGCATCTATGCAAAGCTGCATCGCACAGAACTCGCCTCATGGAACCGGTTTGCTTTATACTCAATAGGAATTATGAGTTAATATACACGTAAATAAATACAACCAGGAAATCATATTTTTTAATGAAATGTAATTTCACACAAGCGTGTTTCTATATTCTATATAAAAAAAAAGCAACATGTTCCACAGTTACGAAAAACAAGTGGGCATGTGTGATGTATGGCACGCATGTGTTTCAGGATTTGGGATATCTTTGCATGTGGATTATTTCATATTATGTGTGGTGTTTTTATATAGGTGGGGAGATGACTTCCGAATATACTGAAAGTAAAGATCGATATGCCTATGTGCTGCCATAAATACATTCAAGGACGGCACCCAGTCATTACCCAACTGATGAATAACCCTCTCCCTGGAGAGGTTGTGCATGGCTTTCACCGCAATTCCATTATGTTTTCGCGGAGTGGCATAATGCATGCACATGACTGCCTAACTGGATGCAAACATGACTCCTAACGAGAATCACAGGTCACATTTTTCTGGCCGCTGTCAACATTCTGATGCCTATTCGTTTCAATCCAGTGCCAGAACTCTGGCCGATGCTGTGTCCGAGGAGATAACTAATGTTCTAACAGCTAGACAATGCAGCTGAGAACATGCTTCCTGGAGGAATCGCTATCTACTACTCTGAGTGACATGTGAACATTCATATAACTGTCACCTGTCAGCGTCTGTTAGCATAATGTTGCTAGAGTAACCTACATGGCACTGTATTCCGATGGCGAATGGGTTGGAAGAACGAAGGGCCTATTGGGGCATGCATTCCACGTTATGGGTACAGACTGTGCTCCATTCAGGAATCACTTGATGTCACATATAGTCATGTCAATAGCATTGCAGTTGTGTGGCAACTGGCGCATTGGATGTACGTGCAGCGAGAAGTAGACGTTGTCAATTACTGCATCTCGGTTTCACGGTCCTGTGTTTAGACGTTGAACAAAGTTGCACAGTGTCGTTTGGTGTGAGAAAAGCAAAATGGACACGTATCGTTGAACGTCAGCACATTGATCAGCTGTTTTCTGTTAAGTGAGAAAGAGGGCGAATTTGAGGCACGATTGCCGTATAGGAAAAATAAGACCATGAAAACCACTATGCAGTCATCCTTTTGGAAGGCTTGACTATGGGAATGTCTTCGAATTGTAAAATTTCTATTGGTTTAGGCGGCCTGCAAAATGATGCTGACATGCAGAGGGAGTGATTGGAATCCAAGGAGGTGTTGTTTACTTCCATCTGGGCCATGCAGGTGAGTGGGTGAGCCCCCCTGAGCTCCCTCAGGCCCTGAATCCAGCATCTGTTAGAGCCCCAGGCCCTGTTTGCCCCCCAGCGCAGGCCACGTCCTCTCCTGCTTCCCCCTGATCCCACCTCCGCTCCCTCCCACTGGCCCTGATAGGCCGCCTGATCCCCATGTGTTGAACCCACCTTGACTTGCACGCCACTTCCATCCGGGCCATGCAGGTGAGTGGGTGAGCCCCCCTGAGCCTCCTCAGGCCCTGAATACAGCATCCGTTAGTGCCCCAGCCCCCGCTTGCCCCCCAGAGCAGGCCGCGTCCTCTCCTGCATCCCCCTGATCCCGCCTCCGCTCCCTCCCACTGGCCCTGGCCCTGATGGGATTACTGTGAACATTTGGAAAGGCCAGATGCCCCTTCCAGACCCGCTCCCATCCTGTGCCCACTTCCTACATCTCGTCCTCCTGCCTCATGTCCCGCCTCCCCTGCAACCATTGGTCCCCTCGGCCCTCATCACCGCTCTTCCCAGGGCAGCCCCCTGCCCATGCAGCCCGCAGCTAAGGGCCTAAGGCAAAGGGCAGCTTCAACAGAGGCTGCTCCAAGTAGTGCCAGGAAGTGTCTGCAGGGGGAGCAGTGGCCAGCTGTCAACCATCATATACAATGGACCAGTAAGGTAGGAGTGGCCTGAGTCGGGAGTGGAACAACCAGTCTACCCCAGATTCCAAGCCACTGCTCTGTATAGACCCATACAGGTCCGACGAATCTATATGGAGGTTTGTGTCTCAAAATTGCATTATAGGATACTCATATTGCATTGATAGGCCTCTCTCCCACTATACAGGTTTACCAAGTTTAGCTGGGGTTCTGTCTCCAAATTGCGCTGTATGATACTCAAACTGCACTGATAGGCCTCTATCCCACTATACAGGTCTTTCAAGATTAGTTGGGGTTCTGTCCCCAAACTGCACTGTATGATACACAGATTGAATTGATAGGCCTTTCTCCCACTATACAGGTCTCTCGAGTTTAGCTGGGGTTCTGTCTTCAAATTGCACTGTATGATACTCAGATTGCATTGATAGGCCTTTCTCCCACTATGCAGGTCTATCAAGTTTAGCTGGGGTTCTGTCTCCAAATTGCATTGTATGATACTCAGATTGCATTGATAGGCCTCTCTCCCACTATACAGGACTCGCAGAGTTTAGTTGGGGTTCTGTCTCCAAATTGCATTGTATGATACGCAGATTGCAGTGATAGGCCTCTTTCCCACTTTACAGGTCTCTCAAGTCCAATAAGGTTCTCTCCCCAAACTGCATTGTATGATACTCAGACTGCATTGATAGGCCTCTCTCTCACTATACAGGTCTCTCAAGTTTAATAAGGTTCTGTCTCCAAACTGCATTGTATGATACGCAGACCAAATTGATAGGCCTCTCTCCCACTATACAGGTCTCTCAAGTTTAATAAGGTTCTGTCTTCAAACTACTGCATTGTATGATAATCAGATTGCATTGATAGGCCTCTCTCCCACTATACAGGTCTCGCAGAGTTTAGCTCGGGTTCTGTCTCCAAATTGCATTGTATGATACGCAGATTGCATTGATAGGCCTCTTTCCCACTATACAGATCTCTCAAGTCCAATAGGGTTCTCTCCCCAAACTGCATTGTATGATACTCAGATTGCAGTGATAGGCGTCTCTCCCACTATACAGGTCTCTAAAGTCCAGTAGAGTTCTCTCTCCAAATTGCATTGTATGATACTCAGAAAACATTGAAAGGCCTTTCTCCGACTATACAGGTCTCTCAAGTTTAATAAGGTTCTGTCTCCAAACTGCATTGTATGATACTCTGATTGCATTGATAGGCCTCTCTCCCACTATACAGGTCTCGCAAAGTTTAGCTGGGGTTATGTCTCCAAGTTGCATTGTATGATACGCAGATTGCATTGATAGGCCTCTTTCCCACTATACAGGTCTCTAATGTTTAGTAGGGTTCTGTCTCCAAATTGCATTCTATGATACTCAGACTGCATCAATAGACCTGTCGCTCAGTTCTAGCAGGGCTACAATGCCCTGACTACATCAAGGAAGTAAGTCCTAGCTGCACCCCTCAAAGACACTACGCAACCGATGCATGTCCCTCTTAAACATACCGTTACGCTCACCTGGTATCCACAGGCACGCCACCCAGCCGGGTTACTTTATGGTATGCTTCTCAGCTTTGCCCTGATGTGGTCTGCGGGGAAGGTTCTGCCTTGTGGTAGAATTAGCCGTGCTCTCCGTCCTGCCTTCTTTGCAGGGGCGCATTGTCTTTTGTAAATGTCTCTACAGCTTTCTTTAATGTTGCATCTATCTTTCAGGTCGTTCTGTCCAGGAGGCGTGCAGATTCGAGGAAGCTGTTCTCAGTAGCTGCGAGTGTTTAAAGATGAAGACTGCAGGTAAGATGCTGCTGCTAATGATGTTCCTTTTGTCTCCTTGCAGGTTCTGCTTCTCCTAGGTTCAAGGGAATAGCTGGACACGGTGAGAGTCACGTTGCAAGCTGCAAAGTAACACAATCAACACACAAAGTGGAGTCCCCCAGATGAACCATTCAGGAACGAATTTGATGACCCAGTCTCAATTTAAACTGGGTCCCATTCCGTGAGTTGTATACATCACCTCACAGAATGAGAAATACACAGTGTACCAAATTTTTAATTTAATAAAAAAATCATAGTTTTATTTCGTAGGCCATAGGTCCTACGTACACCAATCATAAAAAACACCACATACAGACATATATCAATGTGGAAAATGTATAAAATGCATCTATTAACAATTTCATGATATAATCATAAAAGCACAGGTGACACAGCGAGGATTATATATACCAGAGCAGGGCGGGCGCACATTCTAACTTACTGGCCCTATCTGGCTAACAAGTCACAGATATGCTCCGTGTGGCAGCGTCACCCAATTACAATGCTAAAACTAATTAGACATGGCGAATTAAATTACGCCTGACCAAAACACACACATCCCAGGTCAGCATGTTCTGCATTCAGAGTGTGGTTTATATAGCCCAGGTAAAGTAGTACCAGGGAAAGTAGTTCCAGGCCTGCCACACCCAAAACACTAGACTGCATAGCTTGGTTCTTAGGGAACCAAGCTATGTGGATGCCTCCATGTTGGCTGACAATACAATAAAGTAGTTACCAAGCACATTGTTGTTCATGGTGTATGAGCCTGGCGCCATAGGACTGGCCCCATGAGGGCTTTTGAAGAGGCTGCCAGGTTCTAGAGGCCCGAGTCCTGACTCCACCTGGCCAATTGGTTTGCCAGAGGGGGTTTTGGGCGAGGGTTGTGACACATAGATGGCTAACTCACCGCAGTGAACCACGCTCAGGGAGACAGAGACTAAAGAGAGCCCCTGTTAAAACCCAACTATATAACTATACAACCCTTAATCACCTCCCCTACCTGCTCCAAGACAGCGACTGAATGAATAGGCAACATCACCTGGAAATAACAACAACAGACAAAGACTAAAACCGGTAGCGGACAGCATCCACACCAAGTACTACACACAAAGCAAAACAGAACCGACTGGACATCAGAAAAAAATAAAAAAAACCTAAACAACTCAGAATCGTACAAATGCCGCGCAAACGATCCACCACGAGGGAAAGAAGAGAAGAAAGAACAAACACTCCAGAACTGCAACTAAGAACCACAACAATAGAACACACCCTCACAGACAGGATCAAAAATCGAACCAATACTGAGAGAAGAACTTTTCTTTTAATAAATTAAATCAGTTAAATAAAAAAAATGTACACAACATACAGACTTGAAGCCTGGTCTGCCAGAGATTGAGGTCCTGCATTTAAGCACTAGGCCCCACTGGCTTGCAGTGTTACAAGGCATACATGTCATGCTTAGCCTATAATTTAATATACTCAATGATAAAATGCTAGGTATGAAACTTGTGAGAACCCAAACAATAACATCATTGTAGCATAATGGTTAAGTGCTGCATTTTCAAACTCCTGCAGGCCAGGGTTTCCAATGGCAGTGTTCAGCATAAATGTGATTTGTTTTAAATTTCATTTTTCTGTTTTATAATGTTGTTCAGAGACAGTGTAGGGAATGTGCGTGCAGTGCCCATTTGCTCTGTGATGGTGAGTGTTAGTGTGTGCGCATGCGTGTGCACCCATGTGTGTTTGTGAGCACTGTGAAATGTTGAATGTAAGTTTTCAGTGTCAAAGGGTGTGTGTGTGTGTGTGTGTGTGGGTGTGTGTGTGTGTGTGTGTGTTTGTGTGTGTGGGTATGTGTGTGAATGTCTCCATGTAATTCGCAAGATGCCCATTTAGTTCTTGTTTTTTGTGTGCATTCTGTGACATGTGCCACATAACAATATATACAACACTTGTAACTTGGCTATATTCATGATTTCTCCTGCACCTCGATTTGTTTGGGTTGAATGGCAGTAGGGGATCTGTAAGTTGCTAGAGGAGGAGTTACACAGTATAGAATCAGAGGAGAGGAGCAAAAGTAAAATATGTTTTTATCAGCTGGGGAAAGTTTTCAAAGTCTAAAATTAGCGCAATATATTAAGGCAATAATGGGACTGTGTGGCAAGCTTCTCCCTTGAACTGCAAAGAAAGTCTTTTTTGTACTGGCTCACATGCAATGGAAAAACACAATGATTAACCCATTGGTAGTGCCGCTCAAAAGACTTTCTTAAAAACATGCAGTGATTGGGTGAATGTTATCATGAAGGAGACCACATGGATCAAAGGCATGTCTGTTAAGACTACATAGTCTAGAATAAATAGTGTTTACCAAAATATACTTTTGTAAATAAAAAATAAAAAAAACGTTTTGAATACTGGTCAGCCAGAGTTCAAGGACCAGGTTTCAACTACTACACCACTATGGATTACTGCTTCAGGATTCATACATTTCATACTTAGCTTACAATTTAATATATCCAATTTTAAAAGGCTAAGTATGAAACTTGTGAAAATACAAGCAATAATAAAGGTTAAGTGCTGCGTCTTGAACTCCTGTAGGCTCAGATTCTTGAAAGCAGCATTCAGTATGCATGTGTTTTTTTTCTTTTTTTCAGTTTTATAATGTTGCCCAGATATGGTGTAATACATGTTCCATTCTGTATCATAATGTTGCAGTAAATAAATGTGTTTCATGTGTAATACGTGTTCCATTCTGCAATGACGGTGTAATCCATGTCCCATCCTGTTTTATAATGTTGCAGAACATAAATGTTTTTCACGTTTAATCCATATTACAAAATGCATAGTGCCTGTAGGTTCATGCTGTGCCAATTGCAAACTCTTGAGGCAAAAAATACATGTGCCAAGAGGTACAAAATGCAAAGTGCCTGCAGGTTCATGCCGTGCCAATTGTGACCTCTCGTGCCAAAACATCCTTGCTGCGAGAGGTCCCTGCACCCACCTGGCAACGTCTAACTGGGCGTGCCCAAACTGGGTCTGTGCAAAACTAAGCATGGTCAGTCATGGTTACTGAATGGATGGGAGACCCAGTTCATCAGTGATTTTTCACCCTCAATGTCACTGAACCTGTAAAAATATCTATTTCCTTTTATTATGTATAAATGATTGCAGGCTTTGAGAATTCCCAATGTTTTTAGTTAATGTCCTGTGTGAATAAATTATTTTCCGAGGATCACAAAGTGTGGTTAAGCAGAGTGCTACACGTCCCTTGTTTTATGGCCAGTCTCTAGGTGACTGCTGTCATACATTGCACAACCTCAACTAACCACATTTAAGCAGCACATGAAAGGGAATAAATGTCCAGCTGCAAAAACAATATATGCTCAGGTATTTTTGCCCCCATAGAGAAAATCAAAAGCTGGCACCAATGAATATATGCACAGTAAGTGAACATATAGCTTAAAGTGAAATGTACACATGCAGTTCAATAGACCTACTCCTTAGACAAAAGTGTTCAAGACAAAATCCCATTGGACTTTTATAAAAAGTAATGAACACCAGAAAAATGATCTGAGAGAGTAAATGTGCCAATAAATATGCTGGCAAAGTTTAAAAGGTGCTCAACTTTTAAACCCAGCAATCTGTCATTAAATATTCCCTGAAAAATATAATTCCAATAGAAAATAAGTGCTTGTGGTCTTGTGAGTAAGCGTCTGCACTGGGAATATGACAACCTAGGCAAAAGCCTGGTAGCCAAATACTTGAGCATGCTTGCCAACCTCCCAAAAAAAAACAAAAGGTTGTGTCTGCCCACTGAAAAAAGTTACGCTGTGCACCCACATGTGTCCTTTATTGGTGCCATGAAAAATAGCCACAATCAGGGGAAAATAACTACACCAGTGTCCAGGATTGCAAACTCTCTTGCCACATCGTGGGCAAATACTCATGACTTACTTTCCCCTCTTATCATTCCCCTCCTCACCCCCATGTCTAGCTTTCAAAAATACTCTGCTTTATAAAGCTAACTTAAAAAGTACACATAGCATATTGTCACTCAAATATATCAATCCTCATAGAACTATGTTAGGCAAACCGTGTACAATTGTGACATTACTACCAGAATGCAATTCAGAAAAAGCCAAAAAATGGTCTATAAGTGCAAACATTTCAAGGTATGTCAGTACCACAGTTTTCAAAATAAAGAATGCGGAGGCCCAGTTTTATGAGATATTTAAAACTAAGAAAACACATGACATGGGGGACTATAGACTATCTCCCATCCATGCAGTAACCGGGACCAACCCTGCTTAGTTTCAAAGAGAGGAAGGGTCCAGCTCCTTAGGCCATGTTTCTCCAAGTGGTCTGGTAAGGTGGGCTCATTTATTAGGCAACATGGCCTTAGGGTGCTGACCCCTTCCTCGCTTTGATGCTAAGCAGCGTGTGTCTCAGTTACTGCCGGGATGGAAAACAAACTATTGCTGTAAAAATATCCTTTGTTTTTTTAATTATTGACTCTGAGACTACAACTACCAGAATGCAATTCAGCAAAAGGCAAAAAATTGTCTCTGAGTGCAAAACTTTCAAGGACTGACAGTAGCACGGTTAAATTAAAAAAAATAATAATTTGGATACCCTTCAGTCAACCATGCATGCAGTAACCGGGACTGGCTTTGCTTAGCTTCAAAGCAAAGAAAGGCTGTACTATTTTTCTAAGTGGCTTGTAACTTTGACTCATTTATCAGGCAACATGGGCTGAAGAGGCTGGGCCATTCCTCACTTTGAAACTAAGCACGGTCTGTCCTGGTTACTGCATAGTTGGGAGACCTGGATAGCAATCGTGATTCTTCACCCCAATGTCACTATAGCTGTAAAAATATATTTTGGGAAAATAAAATAAAAACTGTAACCACGGATAGTAGACTACATGTACCATCAGCTAAGCTAAGCAACTATAACTCTTGTCACTACCATGCACTACTAAGACTAACACACAGGACATCAAATATTACATCACAAATGGCATCATTGGTGACATCACATATCCGTGCCGTGTATGTTTATTTTGTACTGACACATAACACATTTGTCTAGTATGCATTCTCTTGTGTCTGTTGGAGAAAAAAAAGGAAGTGTGGGTTTGGAAGTTGTGCAATGTATTTGTGTGCACTGAGCATGAGTGTCTGAATATGAGGATAGGTATACATAGAGGAGTGTGATTGTGCAAAGGGCTGTTACTTTTGGTTGGGAAGGTTGTACTGGTATGTGTCTGTGTGGTCCTGTGGGAAAGGTTTGCTTGAGTGTGTATGACAGTGTAATGTGCTTGAAGAAGGGATTACAATGTGTTTATAAAACTAGTAGGTATTATCATACTGGTGTTCTGATGACAATAAAATCAGTGGACCTGGCAAGGTGCAATGAGTAAGGGTGAAGCAAGTGCTATGGGGTTGGATAGAATTGTCTAGGCTACAATACAACAACACCTCACTGTATGAGTACCAGACAGAACACTACTACAGTGCTGCACTAACTTTGTTGGATGTGAAGAGTAGGTTTCTTCTGTTTTTTTTTTCTTCCAGCAGAGACGTCACTAGCTTTTAGGAGGCGGTCCTTCACTGCAATTGCAAAAGAAGGAAGTTAGTGGGTATGTGTGTTAATTGTTCAGTAATAGCTGTAGGAGAACACATCATTTTAGACTTTAGGAGGATTTCTTGGCAGGAAGAGTTAGTGTGTATGTGCAATTGTATAGCACTGCATCCAAATGGGGACTTGGGAGTATCATCATTGTTGGTATGGGGGCCAGTGCTGCAGTGATAACTGTGCCCTATGGGGCTGCACTTTTGAAGTGTGTGAGATGTTGTTGCACTACTTGCTTTGTAAATTGATTAGTGCAAGTCATAGTAGGGTGAGGAAAAGGGCAGAAAGATGTACAGATTGGAAAGGAGAAGGTTACAGCGGTGGGATTGTGTTAACTTTCTCACACATAGGTGCTTACTACATGAGTGCAGAAATCCTTTTCTGTTGTTTCATTTATTTATCCAAATTTACAGATAGCACCGTTTCCAATGTACACATGCATTTATTTGCTTTCCTCCCAATGATGCATTTGTCAATCGTGCAATGTATGTACTTGCCATGCTTTCCTAACATACATGCAGTTTCCATTGTTTGTGTGCATTCTTGGCATTTCACATAGGATCTGGCACTTAAATGTTCTGTGCAAATGTTCCCAGTGTGTTTTTTTTTAAATCACAGTCAGTGGTACAGAAATTGAAATATGTGGTTTGCAGTTGTTATGCTAGTGTGCAGTACAAGAAAAGTTTGAAAGAAAACAGCATTGTAGGTATCTGTCAGTTGATGTGAGGAGATGGGACATGTGAGGGTATGATTATTGAGAAGGTTATGCAGGGCAAGTGGCAGGCACCCTGTTAAAATGCATGCTCTCTATGTGCTTGCTATGCTTTGGTAACATACATGCAGTTTTATTTTTCTGTGTGCATTACAAAACATATGCATACCTGTAGTTTTTGTTGATGGATGTAGATGTGGATGCATCTGGAAGTAGAAATCTTGGAGAGTTTTACAGTACTTTTAGATGCAGGTTCTTGGGAATCATAGGAGGACTGTGCTCTGATTGTTGAACAGTACATCTGCAGTGTTGTACTGAGTTGATACAGTTAGATGTAGATATCTTGGATGTAATTGGTGGATTGTTGTGGGACTGCTTACTAGTAGCCAATAAGAGCATACTTCAAAGAGTGAAGTGGAAATAGAAGAAGAGCCGCCCCTGTGTTAGGAGATCCGCAAACACTGTTCACACGTGCTACATCTGGGACTTCTCAGCATGTCTGGCATGGAAATGGAACTGTGGGGATTGGCCAATCAGGTGTTAAGGGTGTGCTTCACAGAATGGGAGGGTAATATTTTTTTTTATTGCTGTGTTGGATGTCTAGTGAAGATGGCTGGAGTTATTGTATGGATAGTGGGAGATTCCTTTGTATGTGATCTGAAGAGGTACGCAAAGGTGTTTCTGCTGATCTTGGTTTTCCAGGCCTGGAGGTTTATGGTGCATTGTGCCTGGCCACAATTTGCAGGCACTGCTTGCTCTTTGCAGAAACCTGGCTACTTTTGGTAGCCCTGATGTTTTGGTGGTGCACTGTGGAGGAGAGCATTTGGTCTGCATCAGTGCTCAAAGTTTGCTTCATGTATTGAATGTGTTGACTTGGGAAAGTCATGGACATGTTTCCAAACACTCTAGTAATTTTTTCGTGCATTGCCTAGAGACAGATGTGGCTGTTGCTGTGCTCTTCATCATTTGGTCCGCAAATGGAGAAAGCGAGGCGCAATGTCAACAAGGCTGTTTGCACATTTTTGCGAGGTGTTGGTATGTCTAACTTCGACAATGAAAATATTACATTTCGTAGCACCAACATTTTCTGCAGAGATGGCGTCCATCTGACTGATGCTGGCAAGCACCTTTTTTTGCAGTATATCCAAAATGCTTTGCAGCCGTTCTTGCAAGTATAGCGATCATTTGTGCAGTAGGTGATGGCCACTTCAAAACCCGCATGAACAAAAAAAAGGGTATTTTCAGAGCTACCACTTTCTCCCGGAAAAGAATGCAATGGTTTACATGATGCTACCCCCTGCATGCTTTGTAAGTCTGCAAACTATTGTGCTATCCGTGGACTTCGCGGGCTGTGCTGGGGCCTGCACCATTTCATTGGCACTTCTATTTTTAAACTGTGAAAAATGGCTCTGAACAGAGACTTTTTTGTTGTTGATTTTTTGGGAGTTTTTTCAACACAATACCCAAGGGAGGGAACGAAAGGGAGGGTAGGGAAGGGGCACCAACCACAGGGATAAGAAAGTGCAGATGGAGAGAGGAAGATGTTGGGTGGGCCTCATCTAGGTAGGGGGCACTTTCCTTTGTAGTCCCGGACTACAGCCTCAAACCCACTCCGGAACGGCTCACCCCTGCATAGTACTGCTTCTCAGTACACACACAAAACAGTGACCTTTGAAAGATAAGGAACTACTGTGGTGCGTATGGCCTGCAAGGCTGAGTCAGGGATCCACTGCCCCACAGGAGTGTCCCTTGTGGTCACAGGAGCAGATGTCGAGGATGCTGCAGTGGAACTCAGCCTACCACCCTGTTCGAAGGGTCCAACCCGCCAAACTGCTGCTTTGTAGTTGGATCTCAGTTGTAGCCGCCTGGAGTTGGTGCCATGATTGTACAGCCCAGGTTTGCCGCGACTGAGTAGCGAACTTTGGCTACTCCCCCCAACGGTGGAAAAAAGCTTCCACACACAAGACTCACAATGGCAGCTGGTAGCAGGGACTTCCACAACCTCATCCTCATCATCTTTTTGTTCCAACTCTGCATCCTCATGGCTGTAGTTATGATTAAATTGCTCAACCCATATGAAGAGCACTTTTTGGGCAGCTTATAACTTTGCCCCCCTGGACGAATCCTGACATAACTTCATAAAAAGAGTACATGGCCCTGTCAGATTGAATGTGCAAAGTTTGGTGCAGGTTCGTGCAGGAGGGAAAAGTTATAGGGGGTCCCAAAAGTTATGGTTTTTCACATAGACACAATGTAAAAATAAATTCCTCAAACCTACAGCTCAAATCCCTGAACGGATTTTCAACAAATTTGGGGCAGGAGCGGCAGATTGGTCTCGAAAGCGAAAGCATGCTTTTTTAAATTTGGAGTAAATCCGTCCAGTATTCTGGAGTGTCTGCTGGCTGCTCCATGGCTCCTTCTGCTGGTCTGCTGTCTGCCGTTTCCCTTCTGTGTCCTGTCAGCTCCTGCTCCTGCTGTGGACTGCCTCACCGATTGCTGTTGCTGCCTCCTACTTGCCTTCTGCAGCCTCGCACAGCTTCGGCTCTGGTGTGCTCTGGGGGTCTCTCCACCATGCCCGCCCCTTTCTGCTCTGGGCCTCCTCACTCCTGTCATCGCCATCCGCACTCTGCAGCGCCCTCTGCAGTGCCTTCATATGCGAGCCGGCGGGGCTCTGGGGCTCTTGTCTGCCTGCGGGCTCCTGCTTGCCTCTTGCATCCTCGCACAGCCCCAGCTATGGTAGGCTCTGGGGGGCCTCTCCACTGTGCCTGCCCCTCTCTCCTGCGGTTTGGGTGTCAGTTTGGTCCTCTGGCCCTGTTGCTGGTGCGCCCAGGCCTCCTTGCTCCTGTTACCGCTGTCCGCCTTCTGCAGCGCCTCCATCTGGGGGCCCGCGCGGCTCTTGGGCTCTGCTGTGTCTACCTGCGGCTCCTGCTTGCCTCCTGCATCCTCATAGCCACGACTCTGGTAGGCTCCTGGATATTCTCCACTGTGCCCGCCCCTCTCTGCTATGAGCCTTCCTCTTCCTCGTATGGCCGCTTCTCTGGATCCTGTTGTTGCCTCCTGGTGCAGCTCTGGCTCTTCTGTGGTCCTGGGCCTCTCTGCTGTGCCTGCCCCTCTCTGTCACGTGCCTGCCGGCATCGGATTGATCCTGGCCCTGTTGCTGGTAGGTCGATGCCTCCTCCTAGCTCCTGCGGCCACCTGCTGCCTTCTGCAGCGCCTCCATCTGCGGGCAAGCAAGGCTCTTGGGCTCTGCTGCGTCTCCCAGCAGCCTCCACCTGCTCCTCGCTCCTGCGATTTTCATCTGGTGTGCCTCCTCCTTGCCCCTGCTGACTGCCCTCTTCTGTTTGAGTCTCATCAGAGCTCCTGCACTTCTGCCTGTGGCCTCACACCTGCTCTTCGCTCCTTCAGACAGCCCCTCCTTTGGTGGAATTTTGTTCGGGCTCAGGCCCTCCTACCTACAGTTCTCTCACCTGGCTCTCTGGTTGATCCTCCTGCACAACCTACACACCATCAGGAGTGCTCCTGCAGGCCGCCCCTCCTTGGTGGAGTTTGTCTTGTCTCCAGCCCTCCTGCCTGCAGTGATTCACACCCGGAACCCACATCCTGGTTCTCCGGTTAGAGCTCCAGCACCACCTAAACACCATCAGGAGTGCAACTGTTCTGGCATTGGTCTCTGCTGCAGGGGCTGACTGATCCACCACTTGTCTCTGTACCACCTAAACACCATCAGAAGTGCTAATATGCTGGCATTGGCCTCTGCTGCTAGGACTGACTGCCCCCCCCCACTTGCTCTGTGTCACCTATACGCCATCAAGAGTGCAACTGTTCTAGCATTGGCCTCTGCTGCCGAGACTGGCTGATTCCCCACTTGTTTCTGTGGTCTTCTCTACCCTGGTTATCTTTGCCTCTTTGCCTTGGCTCCCCCTTCATCTGACCATTGTGTCCCTCCAGCATCACACATATCTACTTGCAGCTTTCCTTCCACCTGTAAGTTGCTACACCTACGGCTGCCTCTCCCCTGGCCCTGGCCCTACTGCCTTACTCTGACTGCTACAGCCTCCACCTGGGCTCCTAACCTAGGCTCTTCAGTGATTTCTCCTGCACCTCCTCTTTGTCATCAAGGTGACTTGGTGGTTCTGTTACCCTACCTGTGAGAGTGGTCTTCTTCTTCACCTTGTCCCCTGCAGGGTATACTGCTACTAACTTAGTGGGCACTTCTGCTCACCCCACCCACTTTGGCATTGGCCTCTCTCTCCATTCCCCCATCTGTCAGCACCTTACTCTACGGTCCTACCATTACTGCACTCTTCTATTTCCCCTCCACTCTCCTACTCTCTCCATTCTCTCCCCCTTCCTGTCATGCGAATCGCTAGATCTCTACTTTCCCTTCCACCTTTCTCCTCGCCTCTCCGTCTCGCTCCCCCCTCCCTCCTTCCTTTGCTTCTCATCCTTCACCTATTCCTCATGTATATTCCTGGCTCAACCCCTCCCCCAATCACCTCCTTCCATCTCGGTCCTTCCTTATCACCTTAACCTCACTTACCCTCCAATCCAACCTTCCAATCTAATCTATATTGCTCTTTGGAATGCCAGATCCCTTTGCAATAAGACTGCGGCTGTCTTAGACATATTGTTTCATTTCAACCTTCATTTTCTCAGTCTAACTGAAACTTGGATCCCACCTCACAACTGTACTGTCCCTGCCTCTCTTACTACCCCTTTCTCTTCCTTTTCTCATGTCTCTCGCCCTTCTGGTTGTGGTGGAGGTGATGGTATCCTCTTTATTCCTAAATACCTTTTATCCAATTCTTCACTATCCTTTCCTACTTTCCCTTCTTTTGAATACTTGTATGAATCCTTTACTCATCCTCATCCCATTTCCTTCCTAATTATCTATAGACTTCCTGGCCCCCTCTCATCTTTGTATAATGACCTTGACCACCTCCTCTCGCTTATCTCCCCTTCCCCTTCTCCTCTCACTGTACTTGGCAATTTCAACCTTACACTTCCCCCCTCGCCTCAACCCTCACCTCTTATCACACTTCCCACCTCGCCTCAACCCTCACCTCTTATCACAATCCTAGATTCCTACCTTCTCTCTCCTCGCCCCTCTTCTCCGACTCACTTTTCTGGTTCCACTCTTGATCTCATCTTTAATTCCACCTACTCCTCCTCTCCTGTCTCCTCTTTACCCATCTATCTGTCTGATCATGCAATGCTCTCTTTTTCCCTTACTCCCAGCTCAAAAACTCCCTCTCCTCTACCCTCATCCACATCTTTTACTCGACGTGACCGCTGGAACTTCAACCCCTCACTCTTCCTTGATGCATGCTCTTCTTCTCTTCCACCCCTTTCTGATTTCTCCTCCCTCCCTGCCTGCTGATCTTGCCTTATCCTCTCTTTTCTCCTCTATTTCCTCTAGTCTCGATCTACTACACCACCTCTCCTCTTTCTGCCCTACTCGTAAGCCCTCCCAACCATGGCTCTCTCCTCACCCTCTGTCCATGCGTCGTCTCCTCTGTCGCCTTGAGCATTGCTGAATCAAATCCCCCTCTCTTCCTAATCAAACTGCCTACTTCTCTTATCATTCTCTATATGACTCCTACCTTAAATCCACCAACGCTCATACTTTTCTAACCTTCTTCACTCCCAAGCTTCTCATCCTTGTTGTATCTTTCAAACCCTCTCTCTTCTCCTCTCCCCTTCCACTCCGGATCTCTCTTCCACCTCCCCTCTTTCTCTTTCTGACTTTGCCAACTTCTTCTCTGAAAAAATGACTTCTCTTCATCACAAAATTGTATGTTTTCCTTATTCCCCTCCCCTCCCCTCCATACATTCCTCTTCAGCTCAAATGTCTATTTTTTTCCCCTATCACTCCCTCTGATGTTTCTCTTAAGTAAATCCCACCCTACTGCCACCCCCTCCAACCCCATCCCAACCCTTCTTACTCCCAAGATCTACCCCCATCTCTTACCCTATCTAACCTCCTTCTTCAATACTTGTCTCTCTACGGCCACCCTCCCTTCTGCCTTCAAATATGCAACTATTATCCCTATATTGAAGAAGCCTTCTGCTAATCCTCTCCTCGCTTCCAACTTTCACCCAATCTCAGTTTTACCTTTTCTCTCTAAATTGCTTGAACGCTTAGCATATTCTCAGCTCTCTACTTTTGTCAGTACCCACTCTCTCCTTCCCCCTTGGCTTCTGTCCCAAACACTCTGTGGAGTCCGCTTTTACCTATGTCCTTAACTCTCTCAATCCTTATCCTCTTTGACCTTTTTGCTGCTTTCGACACTGTCGATCACCCCTTGTTTCTCAATACTCGTTCCTCTCCTGGTTCCAAAGGCTTTGTTCTTAACTGGCTCTCCTCTTACCTCTCCCACAGCTCTTTTGCCGTTTTTTGGGGCCGATGAACTTCTTCTACCGTCCCTCTCGATTACGGTGTTCCCCAAGGCTCTGTCCTCTGACCCTTCTTATTTTCTCTATATACTTCACTCCTCGCTCCTATCATCCCTCCCTCAGGATTTCTCATAATTTCTATGCTGATGACACCCAACTGTTCCTCTCCTTTTCTTCCTTCACCTCTGACTTACATCTCAATGTCTCTTCCTGTCTTACTGCCATTAAACATTGGATGTCATCTCACTCTCTCTTAACACTGACAAGACTGAAGTCTTCTTTATTCCATCTAGCACACTTCCTCCTCCTTCTCCACCTCCTTCTATTCAATTTCCCCCTTCTAGTCTCCCTATCTCCAGCCATGCTTGTAATCTTGGCATTTATTTTGACTCTTCCCTCTCCTTTACTCATCATATCTCCCTCACCTCTCGGGCATGTTGCTATCATCTCTTTAACATCTGCAAAGTTTGTTCCTCTCTCACCTTCCATGCTACCAAACTTTTAATCTCCTCTCTCATCTTTCTCACCTTTTCTATTGTTCTTCTCTCTTCTTTGGTCTTTCCACTTCCGACCTTGCCCCCCTCAAATAACTTTATCACTCTGCCAACCACACCCTCTGTCTTCTCTCTCCTCATGACTCCATTTCCAACTCACTTTCTCAGCTAAAATGGCTTCCTTTCCATTCCCAACTTAAATTCCACTTCCTTTGTCTGGTCTTTAAATCTCTTCACAACCTTGCTCCCCCTTACATCTCCTCTCTTCTCTCATTTTACATCCCCTCTCGCTCCCTTTGTTCTGCTGAACTCTTCTTACTTTCAGTTCCCCCACCCCCTTGTGCCTCTTCTCATTTCCGTTCCTTTCAGCTCCTTGCCCCTTACACTGGAACTCCCTACCTTTCTCTATCCGCTCTTCCTCTTCCTATTCTTCCTTCCGCTCCTCATTGAAATCTCTTTTTTTTCATTCCCCTCCCTGATCCCCTTCCCCCTCTTACCCTTCTTTCCCTCTTTCTTCTACCCTTCTCTGTGTTCTTTATTGTACCCTTCACTTCTAAATCTCTCTTCTTCCTACTATTCACTTTACTCACTACTCTCTCCTCTTCTTTTTCATATGTAAATTGCTCTACATGCTGATTTTCTGGTTTGACTCATGTTTACTATTATTGCTTCTACTGCCATATAAAACAATAAATACAAATACAAATACAAAATACAAATAAAACGACCAAAAAGTAGGTTAAAAAAATTGTAATATCTTGGTTCGATGCGCAGACTCACTTCACTGTTCGGTCCGTGGACAGGCCTCCAAATGGTCCAGAGGATGACATGATGTCTGTGTACATCGGACTCGCCTGCTGGTTGGATGGTGAGAGGTGCATCAGATTTTTGGTAAAGCCCACTATGTTCGATTTGAAGACAGTACCCATTGTCAGCGAACATCGCGGTAAAAAAATATTAAAAACGCAACATTGCATTTGTAAAACTAATGAAACAAGCATACAAAATTATAAATGTGGTGCCATTTGACAAGTCTGCATAAAGGTTTGCAAAAAGATTTTAGACCTAGATATGAATAGTTTTGCAAAGTTTGCTGGGATTTTGTCAAGAGGAGCAAAGTTATAGGGGGGGTCTCAACATTTTTAGATGGTTTATAACTTTGTTGCCATTTAACAAATGTGGACACATGTTTTCAGAAAGATTACAGAACCAACATTGAATGGATTTTGTGAACTGGGGGCTACGTTTTATGTACTTACATTTTGACACTTTTCAAAAACATAAATCATTGGCGGATTTGCAGCAAACTCGTGTAAGGAGCATTGGCAAGGACCTGAAATCAGGGTTTTGCAAATATGTCTGTGTTTTTTTTTTTTTTTAAGTGTCATAAGGTAGGTACAAAACATATTGATATACATTTAGTGACTGAGTTATAGCCTGTGACCATGGGCAGTGGCCAGAATGGCTGACATTTGTGATGTCCGTTTTGATGTCCTGGGTGTTAGTCTTAGCAGTGCACGGTGATGGCGCGAGTTATGGTTGCTTAGCTTAGCTTACCATAACTTAGCTTAACATAACTAGCACATTTCTGTTGTTTTTCCATTTTACTTGTAACCATAATGTCTGTTTAACAAAGATTTTTCATTGAATTTCATAGGTTTTTATTAGTGCAACTTAAGCATAATGTCCCTTTAACAACATTTTTTCATTGAATATATATTTTCCCAAACTTCAAAAAATGGTATGCAAGTACCCTGGTAGCCTGAGTCACACTCCAAACACAGCAATGCTTCAAGTCAATGACTCCGGAATCCGAAGTGAATTTCAAACATATCATATATTATCCAAATCCTCATCCCAAATTTATACGGATGAGTAGCACAACGCCTTTCGGAACAACTGTTTTGCTTTTTCCCAAACAAAATACATAGTGAAAGAGCGCGGTTTTAAAAGGAAACAGGTTTGTGTAAGATTCTATAGTCATATCTTAGTGTTTATACTGCTAATAGTCATCAACTGATGTACTGAGTAGTGTTTTCCTGTCGTCCATCCTACAAGGCATACTAAAAACATGTTTAATAATCTGCATACAGATGGAAACTCCTATTTCCTTCCCTTAGCATCCATCTACAAATGATGAACATGTATCTATAACCCATCGACCTATTGTGGTCTTATGCAGGCCACTGAGGTTCATGAGTACCCAAGTACCTTTCAGTACACATGAAGTGCATTCGCATTACTAGAGTTTATATACATACACATTTGTAAATGCGTTTCTTTATTAGTGAGTGGATATGAACAAATGTAAGGCAGAATAGGACGACAATGGATTATGGAAGGAAAATTAAAAGTGATAGGGCCTCATTACACGGATGGCGGTGGACCAAGGTGCTATTATCGCCTTGGTCCATTCCGGTAAAATACCGGCACCACCTTGGTGGAAACGGGAATTACCGCCCTATTCCAAGGCTGGTGGGGCGGTAATTCCCCCCTCCCCCATTGCCCTTCCCCATTCCCATTTTTGCCCCATAGGGCATAATGGGAATGGGGAAGGTGCTAATTACGGCACCGCAAATTGCGGTACCGTAATTAGCTCCCTGGTCCCTTTGCGGGTTGGTTTTTAACGCCTGCAAAAAGCAGGCGTTAAATTCCCCAACCCGCAAACGGACCTCGTAGTTAGGCGATAAGGGTTTACCGGTACCGGTAAAATACCGGTACCGGTAAACCCTTACCGCCTACCGTGTAATGAGGCCCATAGTCTGAGAAAACATCTACAGCTAAGACATTGAACGTTGACACAGTAACACTTCCATGGTACAAGAGGGATAGTGCATGAAACCCCAGATATGCTTGATTTATATAGTTGTTTATTAATGTGAGCGGCCTGGACAATACTGGAAATGTGTGCTTCGAGATATCCTTCAACAGTGTGGCAGAAAGAAGAGGAGAGACAATAAAATACCTACGTAAAAGTGCGTTAGAATGGACTAATGGAGAAATAAAGCATAGCTTTTTACTCTAAATTTGATTCAGCCATACCTGTTTTTTAAAAAAATCCTTCGACATTTTACACATTTTGTGAAATGTGGTGTATAATTGCATGGAATTGCATAATTGCAATTGTGCATTTTTGCATACCTCTTGTTGTATCTACGTCGAAAAACCCAGAAAGTTTCTTAGAGTGCCATACCATTAAAAATGCATTTACAAGATGTTCATCAAGATATGTACTTTTCTTGTGTCACATATGCCCCAAGAACACACCAACTCAGAGAAGAGGTTCAGATTTTTGTTTAGATTTCAGCAGGGAGCTCAGTATGTTGGAATTGAAATGATATTTTGCCTCCTATCGCAGTATTTAAATGTGTGTTGGCCTACGCCAAGTTGTCTAAAATATCATGTAAATAGACTCCGCTGCAAGGTCTTGACCTTAACGAAAAATTGTGTAAGTCACCATCTTGGATTTAGCCATCATTTTAGGTTCTCTTGTAATGTGGAAGTCACCCTGAACATCAAAATGGAGGCCGAATGACATTCTGGGTGAGATTCTGGCCGTTGTGACCTCCGCACACATGAATAAGTAATATGCCTGCAGGCCACTTGTCGGGGTTGCGAACTGAGACCTTGTCCTATCCCTGACCTATGTGTAAATGAACAACTGTATCAGCGGAACTGATCAAAATGCATACATTATGGGATTGACCTGGCAAGGAACCCTAGGCCTGGTCCCAAGAATGGTTAACCCGCGAGGGGGTTAGCCAGGGCTGAATAAAGAATATAAAAGCACAAGTATTCCAATGTACGATCTCTCTACTAATGCATCGAACCTTCGTTGAAGTTTGTTATGTTACTCTGAGAGCCGAATAGCTATCCGTTTGTCAATTGACTTTTTGGTAACTGTTGTAGCTTTTAAATAAAGCACTTTGTATGTCCTTTGTAACCTGTGTTGGTGTGTTTCCTTTGGGCTTCCCAGCCTCATATCAATTTCTTTGTTTTCACAGTTGGCGCCCGAATAGGGACCCTCAAGATTGATGCCGGAGCATTGAAGGTTGACGCAGACTATCGAACCAGGATCGGACGGTGTGATTCTGTGGGCCCGACCGAACGAGACGCGATACCTCGGCAGTGCTGCACGATCCGATCCTTGGACGATAGTCGTGTGGTCTGACATGGCATCTTGACGTGAGTCCATTTTTGAGGCGGGCAGATTTGTCGAAACCACCAAACACAAGGTAAAATTTGTTAGGTAAGTTCTTTGATAAACCGTACGGTCCTCCTTAGGTTTGGTCAGGTGCAGTCGTGACCCGGCTCTTAATTTAACCCTGACAATTTGAATTTGGCGTATTGTATCTGCAGACACAATTATTGACCAGGTAACACCAATTTTTTGTGAAATGCCTGGGAAATTGTCTAGCTGCTTTAGGGCTCTGTTCCACAGCGATCGACAATCTTTGGAATTTAGCCGTCCGGCACAACAGGAGGGGTCGCCGGCATGTACTATGTACTGTAAGTATGGCATTGATAGTATAGTATTTAATGATATTTGGCACAGACAAACCAGACATGCCTCCGAATTTCAGTGGCCAATCAATGGCAGTTTCGAGATCCCCCGTATTGAATACCTAGAATCAGTCTTGTTGAAAAAGAAGGCTAGACCTGCAGCCTTTGATATTTTACAGAATTGGAAAAAAGAAGCGTTACAGCAGCTTAAAAGTAGGGACAAACATGCACGCTGTCATAAAACAAACGCCGGAAAAGCGTTGTTATATGATAAAGAAAAACATTCAGAATCAGTTAAAAATATGGATAGGGCTTTTTTACTTGGAATCCAGAAAATTTACCCCTCTAAAGATTTCCATGTTTCCAAGGAATTTATTGAGAAATTGTTAAACGAACGCAGGCCTGATGCCTCTGCGCCACCTCCGTATGTTCCTATTTTGGGCGCTCTGCCCATTCCTGCTGTTGTTCCTGCCATTATTCCTGTTCCCCCTGTACAACCTATTGTTCCTAGTCCCATAGTTGTTGTTCCTCCACCTATCGCACAGCCCCTTCCTTCTGCACCGATAGTTGCACCTTTATTAAATTTACCTGCACCTCTGCTCCCGAGTGGTCCCGTATTGACTGAAGTTGATCCAGGTGCAGGATCAAAGATCGTCACTCGTAATACTGTTTCTGCAGGTAAGAAACAGGAATTGTTTGCATGGGCTAAGCATTGTATGGAGAAAGGTGATCAAGTTACTGTTTTTCCACATTATCTAATTTGAATAGTTTTCCCGAGAAAAATGTTTTTATCAAAGGTTTTGGACTCATTTATGTGTGATGTGGGGTAGATTACAAAATTCGGATCTTCCACAAGGAGTGAGAGATCTGAATGCTTTGGCACTTTCGAGGGACACAAAGCTGAAAGTATATGGGCATGTTGAAAAATTGTTTGAGTATAGGAAAGACTTTGAAAAGTCACGAGATGAGGATGAGGAAGACAATAGAATATATGTACAGAAACGGTTCCTTCCGTGTCGTAGATCGGCACCTGAGGAAATATGAATTTGTACCAAAGATGCGATTCGATGGATCTCGGATTCATTGATTCCGCCAGATGAAGTATATGACACGTATAGTTAGTATACAGTAGAAATGCAAAGAAAGGTAATTCAGGTAATGGTACAGTACCTGCAAGAAGAATGTGTAAGAAAGAAAGTTAGTTGCCCCATAGAATTATTGGAGATTTGTAAAAGGGATTTTTCGCGCGACACTTCTTCAGCTGCCTTAGCGCTCGACCTGGCTCTGTTGCTTAGTAAGCGGCCGGAGGTACCTATGTCTCAGTTGCCTATGAGAGAGGTTCCCCCGACCTTTGTCCCAAAAGTTGAGATTCCCGCCAACGCTGGGACTGGTGCCCCCGCTGTGGATATCCCTGCACATTATGTATCACAATTCGTTCACGTCCCGTTTTCACGACAGGATGTGAACACTATTAGACAATCAGTTCCCGATATTAGGAAAAACCCGACAGGGTTTTACAAAGAAATAGGGTCTGTTTTGCAGTCCTCTGTGTTCACCTTAAGTGATATTGACTTGCTATTTCCTGTACTCCTACCCGTAGATGTATGGAAACAGGTTCGGACAATAGACGATGTGCCAGGGTTGGGAGATACGTGGGCTAATATGATTAGGATTGATGGAGAAAGCCCAGCAGGTGAGAAACCACCACAGGTAATACTTACTTTGCCTGATAGAATTGTCGAAAAATTAAAAACTATAATTCCAGAGAAAAGAATTATTTGGGACAAGCTTACGACCTGTGTTCAAGGAAAAACTGAAGGCGCCACCGAATTCTTTAACAGATTCGAGCGGGTATTTTCTGACTTCAGTGGACAGGATATGGGTACAGAGTCTGGGAAAAGGTTGTTTGTGGACACATTTGTACGTGGATTGTTGCCTGACATCCAGTCACAGATTATGTCCTCTGAGAGCGCTTGGCAGGCAAAATCTCAATCTGAGGTTTTGCACATGGCTCAGTATTATGAGAACCGTGTTAATAATGAGAAGGAAAAAATTGAAAAGAGGAAAGGAGATTTGAAAACCAAAGTATTATTACAGCAAATTGTTAGAAACCCCAGAGGAGGCACGACACAGACCAGAGGTCAGAATGTCCCAAAAGGAAATGCTCCTGTGGGTCCTGTGAATATTAATCAATGTGCTTATTGCCGCCAGGAAGGTCATTGGCGAGCACAGTGCCCCGTCCTTCGCCAAAGGTCAAACAGTGCGTTTGGGAGTATGGGTAGATGACCTAGGGGCCGCCCTGGAGCAGGGGGCCCTGATAGAGGTCAGTTTTTACAAGATCCTCAGCAACCTTTTTCATGGGAAAATCAGACCTCGAGTGTGGACTCGAGGAACATATTTGATCACCCTTCTGCTGCCTACCTTTCTGAAGAGCTTCCTTCTGACAAGGCTCTATTTCATTAGGACTGCCCGAAGCAGGGTTTGGAACCTTCACCTATTCCCGTTAATCAGAAAGGCCCCTACGTTGAATTATTAGTAGGAAATTGGAAACACCAGTTTTTGATAGACACTGGAGCACAGAAGTGCTCCATTGATCATTCTCGGGTTCCAAACATTCCAGTGTTAGGGCAAACCAATGCTTCCGTAGGGTTTTCTGGTATACCAATTGTTTGTCCGGTTTCTTCACCGGTGTCTGTTTCTTTGGGTCCCTTTACGGACAATTACCCTTTTCTTCTCACTTCGAACTGTGGAGAGAATTTGCTGGGGTTGAATTTGTTAAAGAAATTGAATGCAGTAATTCATTGTTCTTCTGATGGAGTACGGCTGACGGTTTCACCACAGCAATTTCCTAATTCTCAGTTCCTGATTCGACCTTTACCTCCTGAGTTTAGCATTGTCCCGGAATGTTTATGGGCGGTTGACGACAATGATGTCGGGGTATTACAGATTGAGCCCGTTAAAATAGTTTTGAAACATGGAGTGAAACTACCACGCATTCCGCAGTATAAAATATCAGTTGAGGGCGAGCGTGCTTTGAAATGCATTGTCTCCGATTTTGTGCATCGTGGGGTGATCGAGGAGATTACAGGTAGTCTGTGTAACAGTCCGATCTTGCCTGTATATAAGAAAGGCGACAATGCAATTCCATACCGGTTCATAATTGATCTTCGTGCTATTAACAGAGGTGTCGCCCCACAATTTCCAATTGTGCCTGATGTGACAACGATATTGACAATGATCCCTGCTACGGCTACGCACTTCAGCGTTGTGGATTTAAAAAACGCTTTCTTTAGCATTCCTATACATAAGGAAAGTAGATATCTGTTTGTGTTCACCTTGCGGGGACGCTCATTTACATTTATCAGGGCACCTCAAGGGTATACTGAAAGTACAAGCATTTATAGTAGAGCTTTGAAAGAGCAGCTCGACACCCTTGAATTACCACCTACTTGTACACTGCTTCAATATGTCGATGATTTGCTTTTGGCTGCAGACTCTGAGAGTGCTTGTAAAGAAGGCACTGTACTGTTGCTTGTTCATTTAGCTAAAAATGGTCATAAAGATTTGCTCAAAAAATTTCAATATTGTTGTCAGGAGGTCGCCTATTTAGGGTACCTCCTGTCAAAGGAGGGGAGAAGATTGACACCTGAAAGAATAAAACACATTTCTGGCATGTCTGTTCCAAATACACAGAAGGAAGTCAGAGCCTTAATAGGTATGGCTTCTTACTGTAGGTTGTGGATCCCGAACTTTTCGCTAGTGATAAAACCGATGTTGGCTTTGACGAAGAAGGGCATTTCTCTGCCACTGCCATGGAAATCGGAACATCAACGATCATTTGAGCTTCTCAAAACTGCATTATGCTCTGCACCGGTTCTGGGTACTTCAAATTATGACAAGGCCTTTGTGTTGTTTCTGCATGAATGTGATGGATGTGCTTTGGCTGTGTTAACACAGGTACACGGAGGGAAGACTAGGCCGTGCGGCTACTACTCCTCTGCCCTTGATCCTGTCGCATGCGCTTTACCAAGATGTTTGCGAGCTGTCGCTGCTGCTGCCGCGTCTGTAATACAGAGTGAGGGAATGGTCCTAGGCCATGATTTGATTTTGGTGGTACCTCACTCTGTAGATATCCTATTGAATAAAACCCAAACGCAACACCTCACCTCTGCGCGGTTAACAAGGTATGAATTAATTCTGTTTGCCCCTCACATCCAAATTAAGAGGTGTTGTGTTCTTAATCCGGCTGAACGCTTACCTTTCCCGCAAAACACTGTTTGCGGTGACGAAGAATTACATGACTGCCTGTATACCACTGAACAAGAAACGAAGGGCAGGATAGATCTCATAGATACTCCTTTGGATAATGCAGAAAGGGAGCTGTTTTGTGATGGCTCCTGCTTCAAACTTTCAGATGATACATCTACAGCTGCTTATGCAGTTACTACATTAAGTAAAGTTGTTGAAACTAAGAGAATTTTGCATAACTCCGCGCAGGCCGCAGAGATTATAGCGTTGACCCGAGCTTGTGAACTCTCCCAAGGGCGTATAGTAAATATATATACTGATAGCCAGTACGCATTTGGGGTGGCTCACAACTTTGGAAGGCTCTGGTCGGAAAGAGGGTTCCTGACCTCACATGGGACCAAGATCCAGCATGGCCCCTTGATAGTGCAATTACTCTCGGTACTCTCACTCCCTAAACAGTTAGCGATCATGAAATGTGCAGCACATCGTAAGGTCATAGATGATGTGGGGAAAGGGAACGCTTTTGCGGACCTGATAGCCAGACAAACGGCCACAGACCTTAGCACGGACATGTATGCTTTGAGGGAAATGAGAGATGCTTATATAATGGATGAAGGTATTGGGTCTGTGCGAGATATTCAAACTGATGCCACAGTAGAAGAATCTAAAAGGTGGGCTGAAGGAATGGGGAAACTGGATGATGAAGGGTGTTGGGTGGATACATCTGAAGGAAAATGGTTGCTCCCTGATTCATATGTATTGGCAATGGTTACGATGGCACACGGCCCTACACATGTGTGTGCCCAGCAGATCACGAAAATGTTAGAACAAGTTTGGGTGAATAACATGATTCTGGAGACTGCGAAAAGATACATCCGAAATTGTATGATCTGTTTACAGCACAATGTGGGTAAGGGGACAGTAACTCCAAGGGGAAGCTTTGGGCCCCCTTCTGTTCCCTTTGAGGTCATTCATTTTGATTTTATTGAGATGGAACGATGTAACAATCTGAAATATGTTCTTGTAATTTTTTGTGCCTTTAGTAAATGGGTCGAGGCTTTCCCCGTTAAAGATGCTACCGCCATGACCACTGCAAAAATTATGGTAAAAGTATTCTTTCCTCGATTTGGGCTCCCGAGGGTAATTTGGTCGGATAATGGTCCCCATTTTATTGCAGCAGTAATTTTGCACAGCCTTACGTATTGAAAAACGATTTCACTCAGCTAGACATCCTCAAAGTGCTGGGTTGGTGGAAAGACACAATGGTATCTTAAAGAATAAGCTTGCGAAAACATGTGCCGATACCAAACTGAAATGGCCAGATGCCTTACCTATTGTATTATTAGCTATGCGTACCACACCTCAGACTAAGACTGGGCTTTCTCCATTTGAAGTAGTGATGGGGAGACCTGCTAACATTTGGGGTCTCCCAAAACCTAAAGCCCTGAGAGAGGTGGACAATGTATTGCTTGTAGACTACTGTAACCAGTTAACTAAAAACCTGTATTTCATTTATCACCAGGTGCACTCAGCTTTACCTGTATGGTTCACGGGCCCAGGACACGATATACAGCCTGGAAGTTGGGTCCTAGTGAAGGCCTACGAGAGGTCTTCCTGTCTCGCGCCTCGCTGGCGGGGACCCTACCAGGTGTTGCTGGTCACCCGGACAGCAGTGCGGGTGGCTGGAAAGAAGCACTGGATCCACGCGACGCATGTCAAGAAACTTCCTCACCCGACGCCACACGTTACAGAAGAAGCAGAACCCCTCGCTGATACTACAATCTTTGATCCTGAAGTAGCAAACAGCGCTGTGAGTGCGTCGGAGAATTTCTCTGAGCCTGAGGAGCTTGGGGAACAGTCCATTTCGTCTCCACAACTCTCTTGAAAAATCACTTCCGGAAAATACCGTTTCAAGCTCTGCGACTTCCGTCGCCTCCGATACGTCGCTTCCCTCAGGAAGTGACGACACTTTATTTCCGGATCAGACAATCTTGGGTACCACCAGGTACAACCTTCGACAAAGGAAATAGAACTATGGCACGGGTTTTTCCGTGCATCTGGAAAAAGGAAGTGATTGGAAGTTTTATTTTGTATAAGAAAGTTCTGTTGAACAAAAAGGGATTCTGCTGGCTAGGGTTGGGAAGGACTAAGAAATCGCGCGACCGTAGGGTCGCCAGCAATGAACATTGGGTCGTCGATTGAGAAACTACAATGCCTGCCACCTCCACTGCTGCTCCCCGCACTGGACTCGTGAATAAGGGGTGACCAACTTGGACAATGAACAATGTGCCTGGGCCCCGAAAACGTACTGCTGTGTTTTGATAATGATAATTGTTATTTTTGCAACTACTGCTGTAGGACTTTGGTATTTTGAAGAAATCTATCCTTTGAAACCTTTACTACCGACCGAGATTGTACCAACTGCTTTGACTCCCTCTTTACACCTTCACACTCTGTCCCCTAGAGACTCCCAACATAGACAAAAGTATCATAATAACACTCTAATGATAGTAATGAATGCAACTCATGCCATTTTTAATAAGAGTAATTGTTGGATTTGTACTCATTTACCGCAACATGGGAACAAGGGACTGGGATGGTATATTTATCCTTTACCTTTAACGACTGCTTGCTATGCCTTTCTTAGAGCACTATTCTTTGGCCGTTGGAATAATAGCATCTCAGGGAACTTTGATGGCACTAATCTGAATGATTTTGAGAAACGTAAATTAACTCCCCTGGGATGCTCACTTTTTGCAAATAGAAGTAAACCTACTGTCCCTTCTATTAGGCCGTCTGATAAACTGTCTCTTCCTTTTCAAACTTTAATTTCTTTTAAAATGGCTCTGAAAGGCAATAAGGACGCCGTGCCTCCTTCTTACTCTATAAATCATAGCCCTGACTCGGTCCCCTTTTGTGTTCAAAGAAATGGCACTAGGCCAATGGGAGATTTTGAAGGTTGTAAGAACATTGTAAATTTGACTGGAGAAAACAGGCCTCTGTATGTAGGGGGGCCTGTTTATTTTGTTTGTGGTAGTTTAGCATTTCCCTGGTTGCCCAAGGATTGGCAGGGAACTTGTTATTTAGGAATACTGTTACCCAGGGTATTTGTAGCTAGTACATTGGAGGTTTCTAAGGCTTGCCCATGGCGGGACAAGAACGGAGATACCCCTGGGCAAGTATTGGGAGATATAGCGAAATCGGTTGTGCCCTTTTGGGGACAAATAACAAACTCTGAGAGCATTAGGGGATTAGCAAGGGTACTGGAGAGAACGATCAACCGGACCACGGACATACTCTACAATATGACGTTAGAGCAAAAAGCAATAAGATTGATAGCACTCCTAAATCGGATGGCATTAGATGTCATTCTGGCAGAACGAGGTGGAGTATGCAAATTAGTGGGGTCCGCTCGCTGTGTTTTCGTACCAGATTCCTCGCCGACAATTTTTAAAGCAATACAGAACTTGCATACTCTTAGTTCTGAAGTACATATCCCTGTAGGAGATTGGAATCTTAGCACCTGGTTCTGGGATTCTTTACGATCCTGGGGTTGGAAGGTGCTTTCTGTTATTCTGGTTATTTTGGGGATCCTGCTATTCCTTTGTTGCTGTTTTCAATGTCTTACGAGTATATGTGGAATACTAGGGGGATGTTGTGCCCAAGCAGTGAGCACAATAGGGCATAGAATATATGCCCCGGATACAGCTTCTAAAGAGTTCATGCTACAAGAGGTTCTGATGAACAACCTAATGGCTATAGATATTACAGACAACGATTCGGGATGTATGGATGACAACACATGGCGTTATTTGCAAAAGTATTAGAAATGATGTTAGCACTTGGCATAGGCCAAAAGGAGGGTCTGTTGGAATTGAAATGATATTTTGCCTCCTATCGCAGTACTTGAATGTGTGGTGGCCTACGCCAAGTTGTCTAAAATATCATGTAAATAGACTCCGCGGCAAGGTCTTGACCATAACGAAAAATTGTGTAAGTCGCCATCTTGGATTTAGCCGCCATTTTAGGTTCTCTTGTAATGTGGAAGTCACCCTGAACATCAAAATGGAGGCCGAATGACATTCTGGGTGAGATTCTGGCCATTGTGACCTCCGCACACATGAATAAGTAATATGCCTGCAGGCCACTTGTCGGGGTCGCGAACTGAGACCTTGTCCTATCCCTGACCTATGTGTAAATGAACAACTGTATCAGCGGAACTGATCAAAATGCATACATTATGGGATTGACCTGGCAAGGAACCCTAGGCCTGGTCCCAAGAATGGTTAACCCGCGAGGGGGTTGGCCAGGGCTGGATAAAGAATATAAAAGCACAAGTATTCCAATGTACGGTCTCTCTACTAATGCATCGAAACTTCGTTGAAGTTCGTTAAGTTACTCTGAGAGCCAAATAGCTATCCGTTTGTCAATTGACTTTTTGGTAACTGTTGTAGCTTTTAAATAAAGCACTTTGTATGTCCTTTGTAACCTGTGTTGGTGTGTTTCCTTTGGGCTTCCCAGCCTCATATCAATTTCTTTGTTTTCACAAGTACGTGTCAACACTCTCTCTTTTATCTCCCATGACCTTTTACCTTCCTCAACCAGCTGTCCAAAAACCCCAAGAAAGTCACTAAAAATTTCCACTATCTAAACATGTGCTTGCCTGCTGGTGATCCTTCCTCTGGCTGGTCTCTTGGACCTCCTTCTCCTCCCTTGACCTCAACTGAACAACCAATGCTGTCTTGCTCACACAGCTCTTTCTTCCCCCGTCAGCTAGTTCCGGGGACCCAACACTGGTTTTTGTTTTAACAAGGGCTGGGCACAATCACCAATGTACATATAACTGTCTTTAAGACCCACCCCCTGATCGATAGAGGAGAGATCATTGTTTGGAAATGGAGACCCACTGAAGACAAACTCATTTCTGATATGTGTGCCCTGCACATGCATTGCCAGTGAGATGCAGCCGGCCTTATCTAGTCACTCCGCTTGCCACCATAGCTCCCTCCGATGCGCGACCAGTTCTGACCTCCACTCATAGGCATGCTGGGATGCATATTCCTAAGGAAGAAGTGAAGGAACACTGGCACTGGCAAGCAGTGTGTGCAAAAAGGTATGGAGCAAGAGTCAGTGGTAGTTCACATATTCATTCATGCACAGGTCCACGGGGTAGAGACTTGTGCCCTGCCCCAAGACCCACCTCTTGGGCAGGATTGGTCCTGGGAAACCCTGTGCTAGAACTTCTGTCCCATCCCCTCTTAGCAGAGTCATATCCACACTTCTCAAAGCATGCCTACTGCATCATTTAGACTTAGATATGCTCTCTCACTTTCCATGTAGTACAATTAATCAATGTTTAATGATGCACTTGGCTGAGATCCCTAAGTGACAAACCGCTTATAAGCTGCCAAAATATTGCCCATTTCCAAGAATACAACCTGCATCTCAGACAGTCTGGATCAAACTGTGATTGATTATTTCTATGGTGGATCGATTGCAAACATATAGCTCATTCTAGCCTGCTTGATAGCTTGCAAGTAGTTTTCATTCCCTACTTCAGTAAGAGGATGTACTGCTGTTAACTGTTGCTGTTAACTGAACTGCTTAAATAGTCTCCCAATAGTACAGACCCGACCCCGTTAACAAAAATATAGGGAGTACCCAATTTTTCAAAACCAGTTAACTGAAGATGTACAGAGAAACTGTGCTAGTTGTCCAAAGATAGTAAGTTGCTTATGTTTGCTACTTGCACTGCTAATTTATGATTGTCCTTTGAATCAAACCTTAATGTAGAAACTATGAAAAATAGTTGGACATAACTCCTCAGTGCACTCAAAGACTTTTGGCGATTGCCTTTTTGTTCCTGTAAAGTAAAGATGGAGATTTCACACACTTCATCACTGTTCAGTAAAAATATCTTGGAAGCCAGCAAGCAATGGTCCAGCAAAGGGTTTCATTTTAAAATGAAGAATACAATGAATGGAAGCGAATTGCATGCATTGCAGTCACGTATATGAACGTGTCTTCCCGTCCAAGTCATAGTGCAACACAAAGGGTTAATCCTGGCAGTGTCAGTTTAAAATGTTATAATAATTTGGAATTTTAGGTGGTTATTTATTACCACCTATAAGCCAAAACTATTGCACTAGTGTACATGTAGGAGAGAGATGGCATATGAGTTGGGACACACAGCTTGCGGGTATTGCTTGGTTATCTACCAACCCCTTGAGGCCCAGGCTACTCCCTATGGCCATTCCCACCCACTGTCTGCCTCTACCTGCTCTAAACACATCTTCCTGGGGTCTCTATGAGCATCTTCTTTCCAGGAATAATATCAAACGTTAGCCTGCCAGTCTTTCTATTATGCAGTCTGCTGAGAGATAATGAATGAATGGCAGCTGTAAATGGCTACTGGTGTAATAATAATCTCTTAACCAGGAATACCATCAGCCACTTGATGTATATCTCCTCCGTGGGCAGAAGTCCAGTTCACACCAAGCAATGACAAAAAAAACAAGTTTTGGCTGGTTCATTAGATAAGCATATGCCAGGTATTGACATCCTATGTCCAGGTAACACCTCCATTTTCCAGCTTTTGCAGTCTCATTGCGGGGTAGTACCATTATATCAATGCCTAGCAAATGCCTGTCCCATGCCTACCCAAAATTCCAAACAGCTGGCTTTGCCAATACTTGCTTTACTATGTTTTGGAAGAGTGTAAATGCCTGCTGTGACTATAAATTGCAGAAGGATTTGGAATAGAATCCTATGGGATCCTTCTGCTTTTACAGGTACTAATCCATTGGTTTAACACCAGCATGAACATCACATGCTGATGCTACAGCAGACGCTGTGCCAAGGCGGAGCGGGGATGCACGTCAGGAACCTGGGGCCAGTCCCACACCACCACCCCATCTGTAAAAATGATGAACATACTACAGGTTGATTAAATGTGTCAAGATAGATGATGCACACCAAATTGTTTTCCGAGCGAGAAAGGGAACATGACACCCAACATCTCTTTGGTGAATAACACATGCACGCTGGACTGACGCTCAATGAGAACATTGCCATGTGTTCAACAATTATTGCGGCTACTAAACACATGGAACAGTGTCAGAGGCATGGCGTGAATTTGTAATTGCTCCTACCACCAGGAATTTCATTTAGGGTCAGGAATGAAATAAGGGCAACTAATGATCTCAAATGACAACACAGCTGCATTTGACCACAATTATTTTTAAATGCCAATGTCATTTCATTGTCAAAGTGTTAGCTCAAATGTTTGACTTTGTAATGGAAGTTAACAAGTTGGCCAGGTGAAAGTGCAATAGGCAAGTCCTGCACAGTGTTCCTCTTTCCTTGTTCCAAACAGAATAATTTCCGCCTTGGACTTATTAAACTGAAGATACTTATATTCCATGGCACAGAGACAGTTCGCAATGTACTAATGTGTTGTCATAACAATCTGCTGTCTTCATAATTGCAAAAGAAAATGTGCACTTCGCTTTTTTGCTCAGCTGACTAATGGGACATTTTGCACGTATCTGTGGTCTGGAAAGAAGGTTTTCACGATCTCTCTATATATTCTGTGCTATTTCTATAGGTAGGCAGAGAACTACATGTTCAGACTAGCATTAACTCTTACCAATTTACCTAATACACACACCTGTGAACGCAATTAATGTAAAACATAAAGGAAAGTAGAAGGCAGAATGTTGTGATCACCCACCATAGTTATGGCCCGTTCTATGGTAAGTCAATGGGCCTCATTACACGGTAGGCGGTACCGTGGTGCTACTAGCGCCATGCCTACCCCCTTACCGCATTCCGGGTCCGTGTTCCCGGAATAGGGACTTATTGGGTCATTCCGACCCTGGAGGACCCTGTAAGTCCCCATTCTGGGAACCATTCCCCATTCCCATTTGAGCCCCCATAGGGCTCAATGGGAATGGGGAAGGAACTAATAACGGTACCCGCAATTTGCGGTACCGTTATTAGCTCTGAAGTCCCTTAGCGGGTCCCTTCCATAACACCTGGTAAAACCATGTGTTAGGGGATGGATCCGCTAAAGGACCTCATAGTAGGGCAGTAAGGGATTACCGGCACCGGTGCCCTTAACGGTGCCGGTAATCCCTTACCGCCTACCGTGTAATGAGGCCCAATGTCTGTAAACAACTTTAATGGTGCCTGCAGTGGGGTGCTATAACGTACATATTGGGGGTCATTACGACCCAGGCGGTAACCATGGCGCTATTAGCGCCATGGTTGCCACCAGAACCTTACTGATTCTGCCATGGTGAATGGAGCAATTACCGCCCCATTCCAGGGTTGGCGGGGGCGGTAATTCCCCATTCACCATGGCCCTTCCCCATTCCCATTTTTGCCCCCATAGGGTACCGTTATTACCTCCAAAGTCCCTGGTAAAACCAGGCGTTAAGGGAGGACCCGCAAAGGGACCTCGGAATAGGGCAGTAAGGGATTACCAGCACCAGTGCCCTTACTGGTACCGGTATTTCCTTACCGCCTGGGTCGTAATGAGGCCCATTGTATTTACAGTCCACACATCTGGCCCCACAGACAGTGTGGCACTGAAAAGTCAACTCTCCACTGATTGATTAAATCCTTGAACCAGCACATAGCATGGTATAATTCAGATGCAATTAATCAAGCAGTAGATGATACCAGACAAAGCCTGTATTACAGGTTTAAAGACAGAATCTCTGACTTAGTTAAAAAAAGAAAGACTCCCGTGGTAAACACCCTGTTGCTCCACATCCCAGATAACCCACATTGCTTCATTGGTAGGAGGAATTTTCATATACTCAATATTTCATGCCGCTCATGATAGAAACCTGAACAGATCAATCCAGATATTTTGTTTGTCACCTTATTCTTTTGGTATTCAACGAAAATACTGTGTCTAAAATCCTGCATCACCCGAAGTCCCGCATTTTGGAACTACAAAAATCTCGTATTCCAAAATGCTGAATTAGGGGAGCAGGATTGCTGGGTGTCCCCCGTTCTCCTAATTCTGTATTTTGGTCTGCCGGGGTGTCACCCGCATAAATAACATGTGTTGCAGGAACAAAACAAAAAATGAAATCTCAACTTACAAAATGCGACCTATTAAGTTTGTGATTTTGTAGTTCGAGATTTTCGTTTTCTTGATATTAATAAACCTACATTCTATTCTTTTGGTGGCAGCAGCCGTCGCCACTCCAGTCTCGGTCCTGGGCACCGGCCACCATGATAATGAAAGGGGCTCCGCATGGAGCTCTGTCTTCTAACTGCACGATGGCTATCTTATGTAAGTATTTTGTTTGAATGAACAGGATGCCATGACAATGCTGTTGGGACCCTGGGTTTCTAGATTTAAAACACTGGGTAGTAGAAGCAATAACACCCAATTCAACTATTTCCTGATGAGCCAAATTCACTTAAGTTGCAGAGTGTGCCACTGTCCTTGGCACTTCCAAAGCCAACATAGCTAAACTTCAACTTATGCAAAACAAAGCCCTCAGAGCAGCTCTAGGCATCAAAAAATCTGAACATATATCCAACACCAGAAGAGACCACCACTGGCTCCCCATACAAGCCAGAATTCTATTTAAAACCCTGAGCATCACCCACAAATGCAGGGCTAACAAAGCGCCCAAATACCTCAACAACACAGTCATGATGAAGCCCCACACCAGACTCCTCAGGTCCAACAAAAACGCACTCCTTGAAACCCCCAGATACAAAAGAGAGAAAGCAGGGGGCAGCAGCTTCAAAACATTGGCCCCCAGACATTGGAATGCGCTACCTACCCACATTATGAATGAAACCTCATTCCCCAAATTCAAAAGCCTCTTGAAGACCTGGCTCTTCAATAAGTTCTAACTGAACCAGTGCACTAATCCTCTCCAATCAACTATTTTACTTGATTGCTTTGTATATTACTGTATATTTGATTCCTATTATGGTACATTTTTGATTGTTATACCTGTACACCACTATGTTCATTCTAAGATTGCATTTTCCATTGTCTGTAACTACGCCGTGATACCCCCGGGTCTGGGCGTATAACAAATGTAATAAATAAATAAATAAAATAAACTGTCTTCCCTGTATACAACATGATTGGATATCAGGTAGTGTTGGTGATCAACAATGTACACACATCACTCTAGTAGTATGTCTCGCTTGCTCTTTGTCTCTCTTGCTCTGTGTGCCTGGCTCTGCCTACCAGACTTGGACCTGCTCACTCTAACTGACTCACCTTACATTTTCAAAAATGCCTGCATCCTGTTCATTACTGCAATTCAGCTCCTGGATCAAGCAGGTGCACAGACCCATCCCTACTGCAACCTCCTCATAGCCATCACCTTCAAATAGATGATAACATACATGGAGCAATTACTTTCTAAATGAGACACATTGGGCCTCATTCCGAGATTGGAGGTAGCCATGGCGCTAATAGCACCATGGCTGCCCCAAATAACGGTACAGAGTCCGCCCTCATTCAATGGGGACTTACCGGTCTAGGCGGACCTTTGCGGAACCGGTAAGTCCCCATTGAAAATACCATTCCCCATTCACATTTGAGCCCCCAAAGGGCTCATTGGGAATGGGGAAGGTGCAAATAATGGTACCGCAATTTGCAGTACCGTTACATGCTCCCTGGACCCGCAAAGGGACCTCGGAATAGGGCGCAAAGGGATTACCAGCACCGATGTCCTTAACAGTGCCCGGTATCCCTTTGCGCCCACCTCATAATGAGGCCCATTTTATTTTCCACTGAATGTTCATTCTCGATGTTGCCTGTGGAGTTTATGACTCATTTTCGCAGGAGTTGATGGTGTACACACAGTTCACTCCTGCACCAACAACTCTATTCATATTGTTTGATCCAGAGCATGGGTGGTCTGCCAATATGCAGAGTTTATTTTTGTCTCCCAGTGATGAGGACAACCTTTTGCTTTCACAATCATTCACAAACCCTCTCTTCTGCCAACAAAGTGCAGAGATCTTCCTTAACACAATTATAGCTATAAATATCACCTCATTCTCATGTATGATGATTTATTCAGACACAATGATGATTTTCAGTATTTTGATGTGAACTACACAGGATGCTATGTTGTTAAAGCATTACTATATTACCTGGGACTACCCACCTTTTCCAGAACACTTAACCCCGAAAGATCACCTTGCCCGAACAGTGTTTTATTTGTAATCAGCACATACAAGAATTCACTTTGACCCAAACGTTACATTGGTCGGACAAAAGTAAGGAGAGGGCCAGCGGTGAGGTCAAGCAAGGTGGAGGGAAGGTTGGCTCAGGTGGGCAGAAGCAGTAGGAGATGGTGGAGGCATGGGACAAAAAGGAGCAGGGCCTTGTGGCAGACCAGCAGTTGCAGGTTTGTTCTCCGCATGAGTCGAGGGAGTTGGTGGGAGCTGGAAGGTAACTACAGGGGTTGTGGAGATGTCCACAAGAAAACACTGAGAGGTTTGAGGGAAAAATTATGCGTCACAAGCAAACCCTCACATTAAGGGTGGAACCCTTAGCGTATAACAAAAAGGCTTGTGACTCGCAAAAGTACCACTCTCTTAAGTTGAAAGGGAAAAAGCTATCTCATGTCAACAGAAGCTACCGCATTCATCAATATTGCACAACCACAAGATTGAACATTATAAAACAATTACATATTTTATTTGAAAATTTCATATACATATTTAATATATCTCCAATACAAAAGATCATTTCAAAATGTTAGTTAAGAAATTCTAGTTAAGAAATGCTCTCATTGAATTAATCAAGAGAGTACAAAAAGGAGAAAAAATAACAAGAGCATAAACAAAAAAGAATCACTCCATATCACTGATGCAACGTAATTCCATAATGGCTATCCATAAATGGGAGCCGAGATGACAAAGTGGCTTATACATAGTGATAATATGTGATCACAGTTCACTTATTCATTTACCCACTCCTCACCATTCGTACCATACAATCTCATACAGAACTTATGACTCATTCATACAGATACACACCAAAAAAACTTTTGAACAATGATAAAAACAGGCCAAACATGTTTCTTCCCTTATACAGGTTATTCTAGGAAATTCATCAGGGGGAGACTAAAAATCAGAATCATTGCATACTGACAGTGATTGGTTTTAAATGAACTCGAAAATTCTCCTCAAAGTCCAAATACTTTGATAACTGGCAATCCCAATCTTTGCATTCACGGAATTGCACGTCGATAGTTTCACGAGATAGTTTTCACCCACGGATGGGGCATGTTATCCTAAGCAAATTAACGCTGTCTTTGTTGATAGTCACAACCTTCCTTATACGTGTCAAACTCGCTGGACGTCAACAAGATTATAGTTCCTGTAAATAGTGAACAATTCGTCCTACAGCGGAAGCTGAATCGTTATCTTCCACTATTGCTGTTTGGTAGCCGGAATTCGCACAGCCGAATTGACCCGAGGTCTAGAATGCGACTTGTTTGGGGTCAAACTTATCCCCATTACGTTGGAGCATCGGAGCATCGGAGAGCGTCAACACTCTATATGGGTATAACACCGCATCCTGGATATTCCGAGCTCCGTTCGATTCACCTCCTCGCCTGGCTTGTGACTTGTCGACCCGTCACAGTGTATAATCGTTCGCTGCGTTGGTCCGTCTCAACATCCTTCCTAGTGACTGCCGTTGTCCCCCGTGTTCGTATCTCCTGTTGTGTTGTGTTGTGGAGGTGTCCCCCACATAAGAGAAGAGTGAGGAGGCTGAGCCGACACAAGAACATTGTTTTTCTGCAGTGTCAAAGCCAGACCTAGGCAAACGGCTTTGAGACAATGATCTAAGAGAAAACAAGTTAGATGCCTTTTGCCAGGTTAAACGGCTATGTATATATGGGGGCATAGCTGTGATTCAGCTCATGCCAATAAAACATTTGGAGGTGCACTGAATGATAAACCTCGCCATAGAGAAGGTCATTTACTTTCATCCCCTTGAGACCTCTGATCATCTTACATTATATTACATTGTATAACAGGACAACCGTTTCATCTTATCCATTAGTGTACCCATGGATTTATTCGATTCTGACAAAGGATCCTACAAAGCAGCATGGCCATCAATTCTACCACAGACAATGATATTAATGCAAATACTAAATGTTATATGACTCTATAAAGACAGGGTTCCCAGATAGCACAGAGTTTCAAACGCATTATCAGTCTATGTGATGAGGTCTATAACCTAGCTTTAGCTAACTCTTAGCACTGTATGTTTCAATCGCTGATTGAATCAGATGTAATAGTTTAAATCTCAACAAAAACAAGACTGGGGCCATGATAGCCAGCAGACACTTTATGGTCTGGTTTTCTCATTTTAGGGCAACCAATTTTGGCTCTTGAACTGAGCTGGCTTCATCTTTTGTTTCCGCCATTGGTGACTACTCAAACAATTATTTCGATATGTTCACATCCCCTCTCATCATTCTCTTAGTACTGTTGTGTCCAATATTTTTCCAGCTTTTTCAGTGCTGCATACCAACCTCTTCAAGAGTGCAATCTCCTCCATCTTTAACCTGTTCAGAATGCTGGAGCTCGTTTACTGACACTAAGCACTGTGACAACATTTCTCTTATTCCCTCCTTCCATCAATCTCTCCCTGTTAAGTAATATGTTTATTTTAGGGTTGTGCGCACTGTTCATAAATGCGTGTTTGGGCATACCCTCAGTATTCTACCAAACAGAGGAATTCGGTCAGACTCCTTTGGTCTTGGCATAAGCTCCTGATAAACATCCCACATGTTAAAGAGAGCAGGTTTGGTTGTCAGTGTTGTCATATTCTTTCTCCTGCTCTTTGAAAACCCCATCCACTGACCCTTTGCTCACTCCCTGACAACCCAGCCTTTTGGAAGGCTTTAGAAATGCATCCTTTCTTCCAGTCAACCTGTAGGCTATGCTTCAGTACGTTTTTCTTTAGCCTTAGTGGGAAGGAACATATTTCATGCATGTAAGGGTGATTTAAAAAGATACGTAAAATAGCCTAACATCAATGACTGGGTGCCCTAATTATTCAAAACAAACTCAATGCCAAGGACTGAAGAAGACATTGGACACTTAGAACACCAAAATATATAAATTATATAAATGGACCCTGCTGAGGGCGTTCAGGAGAGACAGTGTCCTTCCATCTCCAGTTGAGTTTGAACAATGGAGAGGGGGAGACCCCTAATCACAACAGCGTCGGGTAATTGAATAAGCACATCATTCATCAAGTTAGCATGTCAAAGAAGTCAGGTATTGCTAGTTGTGTCAAAGAAAAATAATGATTTAGTTCTAGTTTCAGCAGACACGTGTTTGAATCGTCCTGGGTCATTCTCAAGGCTGCCAACAGAATAATGTGGCAGCAAGATATGTGCACATCATGTACACCACCCAGATAGTGAATCCCAAGTACAGAAATGCCAAGTACCAATAGTCAGGTGCCCGATCAAATTCAAATGTTGAAAGATTACACATGTGTCCAAAAACAAATTGGACATAGCACACCATTGGTTCAAAGACGATGATATCATTGATTGTAGAACGTATTAGAACATGAGTTGATCATTTGATCGTAGGATCCATTTCAGGGAATACGATGTAGTGACATAGAGGGAGGCAGCAAGGGGACAAGGAAAGAAATGAGGGAATAAGAATACATCAGTATTATTCAAAACAACCCAAATGGCCCCTGTGGGTCGCCCAGTGTTCAGTGTTCTCTTGGCATGGAAGGCAATCATTACCGATAAGTGAATTCCGGTGTCTAAGTGAACAATGAGAAACATGCAGGAGGGCACAATCCATTCCAAGAGAAAATTACTTACCCCTGGCAAAGATCTGAAAGAATCTTTGGCAGAGGGTGCTGTGCATTGGTATGTATAGCACGTGCAATGCCCGTTGGATTCAGTTCTGTTTTTACACCTTTCTCATGCAGAATTACCAGCATCAATGAATACATGACCGTACCAGACTCTGAAAGAGCGTACAGTTTAATGCCTGAAAATTCTACAGCAGGGTAGGCTGGGAGGGGCGATGAGGAACTAGTGCAGGGTAGTTGGCATCCTGCATGTTGCAGAGTATGTGAAGAGGATGTGAAGAGGATCTCCCAAACTTTATCTCTTGCTAGCCAGCCTGGTATATATTCAACTCATGCTTGATTAATCAGTGTTGTTAGATAAGACATGCAGGGGCAGAGGTTTAACTTTTGGAACACATTGTACTTCTTAATACGCCTTGTTTATTTTGTAGGTGCTTGTAGGTGTTTGTAGACATCACCTTCATTCCTCACCTGTGGTGCTTTAACTGGATGTGGATTAGGTGCTTTCTGAGTGTGTTCCATGCAGGCCCTCAGCAGACACTCTTTACGTTTCGTCTGGAGCATCATACACCAGACTTCTAAGAGGTGCAAAGGATACATTCGTTTGCTTGAGTGTTTGAACTGCTGGTTATACATGCTTTGTTTGTTTATGTGCATATGCTGGACCCTTGCACATATTTTTCAGTGGGGATCTTGACTTATCCCTTGCATGCTCTACTATTCTGGGGGAAGATGAGGTTGATGCTCAGGTTGCAAGTGTTTTTTTTTTTAAAATCTTTTTGAGATTTCTCATAGATGAAGCCTTCCCATCTGTCTTCTATTGGTTGTGTCTGTTGGCGCTCATCTATGGATTTTGTATAGATGCTGGTCACAGTGACTTCAATTGTATCTTCATCCGCTGAGTTATGGAATGCTTGTAATTGCTCTGGATCTGTGTATTCTGTGTTTGTATTTTTTGGCTTTTGTCACAATCAGTCTAGCTGGATCTAGAAGCCTGTGTCTGAGGTTCCATTTCTTCACAGTGGAGTCAAAGTAGTTTATTTTTTTACAAAGCATGTCTGGAATAGTCTGTTGTTGTATATAGATATATATTATCCTGTGCACTCTCTGAACCTCTAGAGGTAGATTGAATTCTATGCTCAGCAGCTTGGGTAGCCAGTGCTCCAGGAAGATCACAGGGCATTTTCCCTCTAGTTCTC
The DNA here is from genome assembly GCF_040938575.1 of Ambystoma mexicanum. NCBI lineage: Eukaryota > Metazoa > Chordata > Amphibia > Caudata > Ambystomatidae > Ambystoma > Ambystoma mexicanum. Next base: position 1,291,276,525 of record NC_090930.1, on the reverse strand, counting down.
TTGGGATGCCTAAAAGGTATGTAACAGCTGTTCTATGATCTTCTAAATCTGTGGCAACATATTTGAATTATTGTATTTGTATTTGTTCTAGTCCTTCCACTCTATTTAACAGAGATTCCATCATTTTCTCCACTTCCCAACATCTCCTGCTTTAGGTTTAAGCTCTTTCAAAAAGGGAATTCATTCTATCTGGGAAGCAGATGTCTGAAAATGTATGGAGTCTACCGTGAGATGGTGGGCTGACTTTTGACTGAGGAGTTCTGATAGCACTTGCAGCACATCTAATACCTTTTCTTCTAAAGAGGGTCATGGGAGATGTGTTTCTGATGTTGCCACTGTGGAAGAATTCTCTGATCCTGCCATCATTGGTTGCAATATATTTGCACTGCCTAATATTTTCTTTTCCTGCAGAATTTGGATTACGGTACTAATACAGGCAGAATCCTCTTGCTTTTCTTTCTATGTCTGCCCTATACATGGATTGAGGTTTTGCAGTTATAACGGAGTTCTTATGCCATTCAATACTGTATATCCTGTCATTGATTAAGATGTCACCCATGAAACAACATTGTACTTCCTCTGTGCTTCTTACATATTAGTTGAGTACTCTTTCTATGGCTTTTGCTGCATTTAAGCTGATATAATTAAAAATAAAATCTCAAAATAAGTATGGTAACCTACCATCTCTTTCACACGTGTAGCTCTCAGGCATGCTGTTCCTCTCTAAAGTTTGCTCTCTTTCTGTGCACCGTTCCTCACTCCAGTCTGCACAGGGCCTGGACACTGTTCTAACCCTAACATCGCCTTTCTGGATCTCCAACCATCTTCTCACTGGCACATGGATCCCTACCTTCTGTGCTGATCCCAACACATGTTCAGGTAAATTGAGTTCTCCCTTTGGTCCCCTAAAGGGGAGCTCAGAATATTGCATACATTTTGGCCTGCAGCTCATCATTCCCCCTCGTCCCCCAAATATTGTTAGTTTAAATTGCTACCACAGGAAGGCTCAGTTGCTCTAGCAATGGAAAACAACATATTTTTAAGCATAGATAGTAGGCCAGCTTCACAGCAAATTAAACAAAAGTGTGGGAGACCCTGTACTGAGGATGAACATGGTTCAAATAATGATGGTACTCTTGTTCAGAGGAGAATAACCTAGCATTTTGGTGCTGGTCTGCCCTTGTGGGTGGAACCAGACTCATATGCAAATGGCTATTTCTCCTCTGTGGAGGGTGCAGTTAGCTAAAACGTGTTTGTAGATCCTCCTGAGTGAAAGAAATTACATAGAACAGGTTATTTGAACCATGTTCATCCTCATTATAGGGACTCACACACTTTTTTTTAATTAGCTTCAGAGAGAGGACATACCAAATAACTAGGATGCTTTCTATTGTGAGACACTAGGAGGCTTTTGGGGGATGGTGATTCATAAAATTCATCTTCACTGTGTGATCAGTGAGTAGCCATGGATCCTGAGATTTTCAAAAAAGCTGATCCATACATTTATACAAGTCACTCATAAAGGACATGCCCCTTTTCGAAGAACAACTCATTGACCTCATAACACAAATCGGTCAAAGTAAAAGCCCTTTTATCATCATGGGCGATCTTAACTACTGGGCCAACAACCATCTTGACAAAATAGGACTCAGTCTAGAGGACTCAATCACCTCTATTGGACTAACCCAGTGGATTAAAACACCCACACAAAAGAGTGGACACCCACTTGACTGGCCTATTTCACAAAATGCTATTATTTCAGACATCTTGGTTACAACATGTAGTGGTCAGATCACTCTCTTATCCATGCAAAAATCTTCCTACCAGGTTCTCTACCTAATCTCAACACCAACCCATGCCTGTGAAAACTAACTCATAATTTGAAAAACATTACATCTTCTAAATTCAACCTATAACTAACTTAGTGGACTCCTCCCCCTTAGTTAACCACTTGACTCTCTCTATCAAACAAGCTGTGAATGAACTAGCACCCATGAAAATGAAATCCATCAAGTCTGAAGCTACAAAACATTCTTGGTTCTCAGATGACATTGTTAGGGCCAGACAAAACAAAAGGGCTCTGGAATGATCCTGGAAAAAGGACCCTAACAACAACACACTAGATGCCTACAAAACATCCACCCATGAATATAAGAAACTTATCACTAATGCCAAAGACACACATTACAATACAATAATTATAAATGCTAAATCCAATGTTGGTGAACTGTTTAAAATCCTATCTGATTTTCAGGACCAGCCTCTACCTTCCAATAACCTAACTAAAGACTCCAAATGGTGTCAAGACACCCACAATGCTTTCCTTTCCAAAATTGACTCTCATAAAGACAAAATAAATAAAGCCCTTAGCAATGTAACACAACCACTGCCCACAAAAAAAGCAAAACACCTCAATAACAATGAAGATAAAATACCCCAATTCTCCTTTTCCCACCATTCTGAAAAGGAAGTGCTCAAGTTCATACAATATCTTAAATCTACTTCCTGCCCTGTTGACGACTGTCCCACGAACATTTTCAAAGAATCGACTGACTTGCTAGTACCATGGATCACCAAGTTGATAAACCTATCTTTTGACGAAGGTGTGGTACCAGATGTGCTAAAATCAGCTTGGATAACAGCCTTGCTCAAAAAAGAAAATTTAGACCCCACCAACAAGGATAATTATAGACCAATAACAAGCCTTTTATACTGAAGATACTGGACAAACTGTCCTACAAACAACTCCAGGCTCATGTTGAAGATCACAAGATCCTCGGCACTCGACAGTCAGGATATAGTGCTCGGCATGGTACTGAAACAGCCATGCTCGACCTTAAGTCCACACTGGCGAGCATTGCTGACAAGAATCAAGCCGCACTACCGATGCTTCTTGACCTCTCCGTAGCCTTTGATCTGGTAGATCACAGCTTACTAGTGACAAGGCTCGGAAAGGACGCAAATTGTTCCTCGATGGCACCTAACTAGATCGCTTCCTTTCTGGGCCCTCGCATGGTTCGGTTTTGTGTGGGGAGTCACCACTCCACTCCTATCTCGCAAACCTGTGGTGTCCCACAAGGCTCCTGTCTGTCGCCACTGCTTTTTAATTTGTACATTCGCCCTCCCCTGGACCTCTTAAACAAACTTGGTGTGCAGTATACCAACTATGCAGATGACACACAGGTGGTCATACAGCTTAGTGGTCAGTACAGAAATGATGTTGAGGCCATTAATAACATCTACAAAGCCATCCAGGATTGGATAGCTTGTAACGCTCTATCCTTAAACAACAATAAAATCGAACTAATGATAGTATCCTCCAAGTACACCCAGAGCAAACTAGATACTGATTACTCTAACTTCTTTATTGCAGGCAACATCATCACAGTCCAGAGGAAGGTAAAAACTCTTGGATATCGAGGGCTGCACACATCTCTTTACTGCGCCACAATTGTATTTCAAAAACTTGGACTCTTGGTCATAGTGAGAGTAGGTTTATTAATAGCCCTTTTTTTGATAACACGTGTTTCGGCACACTCCTAGTGCCTTCCTCAGATCAGGGCAATATCTATTTACTGATTATTTATAACATAAAATTTAGAGATTTGACAAATACAAAAAACAAAAAATCAAAAAATCAATTTAACAAACGTTACATTTACGACGGAGCACAAATCATATTGAGTTCATATGTTTCGCGAATTCCCCAAAGTAGAAAATAAATAATAAATAAAACATCCATTTAGACACATAAACAACGTAAATTACATACATGAACCCATTTGTAAACAAAAATGTTAAGCACATACCAATCAGGAATCGAAAAATGGAGCTCATATTTCAGCAGAAGGACGGTCTTCTGTTAAATTCGAAACGGCCTTAAGAACACGCATGAATTCGCTATAGATAATCAAGGCGCTGACCTCTCAATTTCACAGAGACTACATCTCCCAGCATGCACCTGTAGCAACTAACACTCCACAGGATGGGACTTCAGATTAGGATCACATGTAATTAGCCCAGAGTAAGACTACAATTAATGGAACTCATACTGCAGCAGAAGGACTGGCTCCTTTTAAATTCAAAACAGCCTTAGAACACGCACAAACTCGCTGTAGACAATTTAGCCCTCACCATTAAAATATGGCTGACAGTTTTTCTAGCATGGAAACAGAGGTAGGACGGAGTACCAGCACCATAGCAACACTTTATATATAAATGACAGGGAAAGACCTCTGCCATTTTAGAAACCCGACGCGTGATGCAGTAAAACAGAACTTGTCAGGTAAGCCCTAGGGGGCGGTTAAGCCCACATAACAACGCACCAATTAACAAAGGGTCCGTGTTTGAAACTGCAGTCCGGATCCTCATCCGTATAATTTCTATGGCACACAATGATAGAATGCAGGTTAATGGAAACTAACATGAGGATTGTTCAGATCTTACTGCTGGGCAGAAACGCTTAGAACTATAGAACATTTTTAACGTAGCGAAATGGGAGTCTGTTTAAACGCTTGGAGGCAAACTAACGGTAATGTCAGGATGCAACAAAACGGCAATGTATGAATACAGTGGTTTGACTCTGATGTCCCACCTTGGTTTTTCTAGAAAACGTTTAGAGTCTGATGGGACTCAGCCACCAAATACGTTATTTGTAGCGGACAGAACAGTTGATGGGTAAGCTAGATTTACCCATTTGGGATTTCCCCGATATATTAATCAATGCAACCTCGTGATCTTAATTAGTGACTTACAATATTTCTATCTCTTTTTCTTTTTTATATTTTCAACTACCCTTTACTCCCACCTCCACACTCCTCCAAATGATTTTTCGATTCCTGATTGGTATGTGCTTAACATTTTTGTTTACAAATGGGTTCATGTATGTAATTTACGTTGTTTATGTGTCTAAATGGATGTTTTATTTATTATTTATTTTCTACTTTGGGGAATTCGCGAAACATATGAACTCAATATGATTTGTGCTCCGTCGTAAATGTAACGTTTGTTAAATTGATTTTTTGATTTTTTGTTTTTTGTATTTGTCAAATCTCTAAATTTTATGTTATAAATAATCAGTAAATAGATATTGCCCTGATCTGAGGAAGGCACTAGGAGTGTGCCGAAACACGTGTTATCAAAAAAAGGGCTATTAATAAACCTACTCTCACTATGACCAAGAGTCCAAGTTTTTGAAATACAATTGTGGCGCAGTAAAGAGATGTGTGCAGCCCTCGATATCTCTTTCACAATCGGAGTGAGGGAACTCTTTGTCTCCGTTTCTGCTGCACACACCATTGCGACACCACCAGATTTGGTGTACATAATTGAAGTCGCGGAGGTCAAAGAGTGATTTGCCCTAAAAAGTTCCCTATAAAAATTATACCTTTATTAATCACTCACCACGCAGACTACGGAACTGGCTTCATAGAATTCAATGGCGGAATACCTACAAAATCGAGAAGAGGAAGCCAATAACCTGTTCACACCGAAAGGGAACAACGCCCATGCATTTGGGACAGGTACACCCAAACGGGAAGACCTGAGATACAAATTTATAAAACTGGAACGGGTCTCCCGAAAAGAGATAGACAAATATTGGGAAATCATCTCATTGAAGAATTATCTAAGCAAGAAACAAATTCCTCGAGGTCTAAGAATCCTGATCTTCCCAGACTTTAATAAAGATGATGACAAGGACCTTGCAGAAGATTGGGAAAAGAATTTGGAATCCTGCTCCACGAGAATGCTGGAGATGTTGGTTGAACATGCTACTCGGGAACAGAAGAGAACCATGGAACAAATAGATATAATAAAAACGGAAATTGCAGACGCCAAAGCATTGGAGGAAACTAAAGCAAAAAACTACTCGAAGATGTATGAGATATTAAAAGAATACCAAGACGAGATTAAATTACGGAAGTTACGGAAGTTTTTCAGGGATGAGCGAGATTACAAGGAGGACAGGATATATACTTTTCAGGAGAAATACAATAAGTTGATTACTTCATCATCCAAGGAAAGCACACCTAATACGTCACCATCAAGCTCTGATGCGGAAGAAATATCGGAAGGGGAACTACTCGTATCGGAAGATGACGTCAGAGCAGGGAAAGGCTTCCTCAACCAGATAAGGAGATACAAAAAGGGCAATAGGACCCAAATACCCAAGCAAGTCCGTTTTCAATTAACGAATCCTTCAAACAGGAAACAACCTATACTCGGAGGAGAGGAAGGAGGGGGTCGGGTAGACACAGGCAACCTAGATGCCTTAGAAGACTATCGAAGATTGACAAGAGCAGGAGCCAGGGCAGCAGCCAAACAGAACCAATAAACACCCTTGTGATGAACCTATCAGATACAGATCTATCTCAGGACGAAATTTCTCTCCTTAACAAAGGACTATCATTTGCACCAACTGCCTATATGGAACCTATGCAAGTGCATATAGATTTGTTCAAATTTGTGAGAAAATTAAAACTTAAGAAATTTTTTGCCACTCAAGTAGAGAAAGGGAAACGAACTTCAGACCCAGCAGAAAGAAACGAATTTACGATAGAGGAATTGGGCAATATTCATCTACTAAGATCCTTACAAGAATCAGATAACTCTCCTATTCATCAAACCATGCATGAACTATCAATTACACCCATTGGTCTAATCAACAAAGAACTTAAACCTACATCTAAATTTTTGCCACAATTACCTCCGGACAATATGATAGATGCTTTCTACAAATCAGTCACAAAAGACTTGTTTAATATCCAAGACAAATTGAGGCATAACCGCAGACAAACAGAACGGGAGAACCTTACACTACAAGAGAAAAATGCACTTCGGAAACTCAAAACCGATCGTCACTTGGTCATCAAAGAAGCTGATAAAGGTGGAAATATAGTTGTCTTGAACCGCATGGACTATATTAAAATGGCACAAAATCATCTCGATACACCTAATTGCTACCAAACTCTGACGAATAACCCGAAGAACAGAATAGTTCAAGACCTGAAGGTCTCAATTGAAGGATGGCACCGGCAGGGCCTCATCACAGATGACGAAAAAAGATTTTTGTTCATCCCCAAACCAACATTACCGACTATCTATTTCCTTCCTAAGGTGCATAAAGACTTTTCCACTATCCCGGAAGGAAGGCCAATTCTGAGTGGAATAGGTTGGGCCACAGAACCACTATCGGAATACATAGACTACATACTAAGACCCAAAGTGAAACTGGTTAAAGCCTACCTGAAAGACACTACCTCTACAATACATATCATTGAAAACATCCGATGGCAGCCTACATACCACCTTGCTACGTGGGATGTTAAGGCCCTATATACGTCCATTGGACATGATTTGGCACTTGATACTATTGACTACATTTTCAAGGACGAATCGGCATCACATTTCCCATTCGTTTGTATGTTAAAAGAAATGCTCATGGCCACCCTAGACAATAGTATTTTTACCTTTAACAACACCATATACAAACAAAAACGGGGGGTAGCCATGGGGGTCAAATATGCACCATCACTAGCGAACCTGGTAATGGGCATGTTTGAGGACCTATTAATCTATACCACAGAGGCTTACAACAGACACGTCATCAAATGGACCCGTTACATTGATGACGTTTTGCTAGTATGGAATGGCACACCACAGCAATTGGAAGCATTCAGACTTCAAATTAATAGCAACCAGTTAGGTATTGAGTTCACAGGAATCAGCAGCAAAACAGAGATCAATTTCCTGGATCTGAATGTTTATGTTTCGGGAGAACATCTTAAAACTAGAACATACCGGAAAGAGACTGAAGTCAACTCCACATTATATGCAACGAGTTGTCACCACGTACCGGTGATTAGGAATATCCCTAAAGGGGAGTACATTAGGGCTAAGAGGAACTGCAATGAACTATCTCACTTTAATGAGGAATGTGAAACATTGTCCAGGAGATTTCAAGCCAGGGGCTATCCAAGGAAGAGCATTGAAACTGCCTACAACAAGGCACGAAAAATCCCGAGGAAACAGACACTAACACAACAGGTGAAACCGAATCCGCCAGACAAGGTGCAATTTATCACCACATACTGTGCAAACAACTATGTGATTAAGAGATCTCTTAGAAAATACTGGTACTTACTTAAATTGGACCCCCATATTGGGTCATTTATACACGACCACCCATCATTGATCTACAGAAGAGCTAAAACTTTGAAACAGAGCCTCAGCCCGTCATTACTACCAGAAGAAAAGGAGGAGACAGAAGGGACCTGGCTAAAAGAATCCAGCCCAGGGTTCAGGAAATGTGGCACATGCACAATGTGCAAATATGCCACACCCATGACAAATAATTTCAAGACAGATAATGGTCTTCGAATTAAGATACGAGAACAGATAAACTGCAAAAGCAAGCATGTCATATACGCTATTATCTGCATTTGCAAAAAAATCTATATTGGCAGTACGATTCGTGAACTCCGTTTCAGGATTAGGGAACACCTGGCAGTGATTGGAAGTCAAGACAAGAATCTGCCTCTAGCAGAACACTGGCAGCGCGTCCACCAGATGGACAATAAACAAGACATCAAATTCATCGGCCTAAAAAAAGTGACATTGGGTTGCAGAGGTGGCGACCAGGAACTGTTGCTACGTCAGGGGGAGGCTAAACTTATAAATTTCTTCAGAAGTGTAGAAGACGGCCTTAACACAGACAAGGAAATGTCATATTTTCTATGAATTCTGTAAATGACAACTGTTATTATATAGATTAGAATGAAGCGCCTGTGAAGCAGGCCACAATGTAGTTGAATTATTTTTTTAAAATCCAGATTAGTATGATGTACCCCAACATATGGTAAATTTAAATTCAAGGTAGCACCACTTTTGCCTCCCCACGAACGAGATTTTAGGATTGCCCTGCCCTCACAATCCCACAGGGACTACTTTTCCCAGACTGCACCTGTAGGAGTTAACACTCCTCAGGATGGGACCTCGGACTAGGTTCACATGCATTTAGTCCAGATTAAGACTACAATTAATGGAGCTCATATTTCAGCAGAAGGACGGTCTTCTGTTAAATTCGAAACGGCCTTAAGAACACGCATGAATTCGCTATAGATAATCAAGGCGCTGACCTCTCAATTTCACAGAGACTACATCTCCCAGCATGCACCTGTAGCAACTAACACTCCACAGGATGGGACTTCAGATTAGGATCACATGTAATTAGCCCAGAGTAAGACTACAATTAATGGAACTCATACTGCAGCAGAAGGACTGGCTCCTTTTAAATTCAAAACAGCCTTAGAACACGCACGAACTCGCTGTAGACAATTTAGCCCTCACCATTAAAATATGGCTGACAGTTTTTCTAGCATGGAAACAGAGGTAGGACGGAGTACCAGCACCATAGCAACACTTTATATATAAATGACAGGTGGTCATACAGCTTAGTGGTCAGTACAGAAATGATGTTGAGGCCATTAATAACATCTACAAAGCCATCCAGGATTGGATAGCTTGTAACGCTCTATCCTTAAACAACAATAAAATCGAACTAATGATAGTATCCTCCAAGTACACCCAGAGCAAACTAGATACTGATTACTCTAACTTCTTTATTGCAGGCAACATCATCACAGTCCAGAGGAAGGTAAAAACTCTTGGATATCGAGGGCTGCACACATCTCTTTACTGCGCCACAATTGTATTTCAAAAACTTGGACTCTTGGTCATAGTGAGAGTAGGTTTATTAATAGCCCTTTTTTTGATAACACGTGTTTCGGCACACTACTAGTGCCTTCCTCAGATCAGGGCAATATCTATTTACTGATTATTTATAACATAAAATTTAGAGATTTGACAAATACAAAAAACAAAAAATCAAAAAATCAATTTAACAAACGTTACATTTACGACAGAGCACAAATCATATTGAGTTCATATGTTTCGCGAATTCCCCAAAGTAGAAAATAAATAATAAATAAAACATCCATTTAGACACATAAACAACGTAAATTACATACATGAACCCATTTGTAAACAAAAATGTTAAGCACATACCAATCAGGAATCGAAAAATGGAGCTCATATTTCAGCAGGACGGTCTTCTGTTAAATTCGAAACGGCCTTAAGAACACGCATGAATTCGCTATAGATAATCAAGGCGCTGACCTCTCAATTTCACAGAGACTACATCTCCCAGCATGCACCTGTAGCAACTAACACTCCACAGGATGGGACTTCAGATTAGGATCACATGTAATTAGCCCAGAGTAAGACTACAATTAATGGAACTCATACTGCAGCAGAAGGACTGGCTCCTTTTAAATTCAAAACAGCCTTAGAACACGCACAAACTCGCTGTAGACAATTTAGCCCTCACCATTAAAATATGGCTGACAGTTTTTCTAGCATGGAAACAGAGGTAGGACGGAGTACCAGCACCATAGCAACACTTTATATATAAATGACAGGGAAAGACCTCTGCCATTTTAGAAACCCGACGCGTGATGCAGTAAAACAGAACTTGTCAGGTAAGCCCTAGGGGGCGGTTAAGCCCACATAACATAGCACCAATTAACAAAGGGTCCGTGTTTGAAACTGCAGTCCGGATCCTCATCCGTATAATTTCTATGGCACACAATGATAGAATGCAGGTTAATGGAAACTAACATGAGGATTGTTCAGATCTTACTGCTGGGCAGAAACGCTTAGAACTATAGAACATTTTTAACGTAGCGAAATGGGAGTCTGTTTAAACGCTTGGAGGCAAACTAATGGTAATGTCAGGATGCAACAAAACGGCAATGTATGAATACAGTGGTTTGACTCTGATGTCGCGGAGGTCAAAGAGTGATTTGCCCTAAAAAGTTCCCTATAAAAATTATAAAAACTCTTGGAGTTGTCTTAGATGACGAATTATCCATGAAGCCGCATGTCTCTTACATCAGTTCTAGCTGCGGACTGATCAATAAGGGAATCAATTACATACGTCCATTTCTAACAGCTGAAAACTGTGCTCTTCTATCCACGGCGTTGATAAACTCCAGACTGGACTATTGCAATAGCCTATTGTCTGCTACTACTGCTGCAAATATCCAATCCTTACAAGTGGCCCAGAACAATGCCCTGCGTACCAACTTCACTCAATCTCGTTGCTCCCATATCTCCATCTTCAGGAAGAAGCTTCATTGGCTACCAGTCAAACATTGCATTACACATAAAATGCTTACTACGACACATAAATGTCTCTCTTTCAGCCGTCCCATCTACTTGTCTGAACGCATTAACATCAAGAGCAATGGAAGAAATCCTTGTTCATCCTCTGCCACAGTCCTTTCTTCCCCCGGATTTAAGACCGCAAAATTTGGAGCCACCACGCTTGACGTTCAGGGCCATCTACTTTCGAATGCTCTGCCAGCAGGGCTATGACAAATCAAAAACTACCTCCTATTTTAAAAAAAGCCATAAAAACCTACCCTTTTATCATGGAGTAATCATTATGACCCCTTTCTGATCCTGCTTGCTCTCTCTTGTTGTCCTGTCTATGTCTGTGTTTTGTGTGCACCCTGAGGCCTACGGGCATGCGGCACATTTTAAGAATTAAAATAAATAAATAAATATATTTTCTAGCTTGCCTACTTGACATCACTATATATAGTTTTACCATGTTTTAATTATTCTGCATTATCTGGTGGGATAACATTGCCTTCTGATATTCACACACTGTCTCATCATGCTTGCTTGGCTGTCTTCAATTCAATTTTATAGAGTTTGCACTGTCTTTGTGGCATGAAAACTGGAGGGCACTTCCATGTGCTGTGGGGAGCTAGCCCCGGACCACCTCTGCATAGTATAGTCACTTTGATGATCAGGGTCTACACCATATACAACTTAGACATCAGTTACCAGAGTTTGAGCCATTTAGACACTGGCAATTATCCACCTCATAGAGGCCCATGTAGGTAGCACAAACTGGACACACGATTAATAGTGTTGAAGATGACTTTGATCTTCTTTGGAAAAGCTCAAATTTTCTTGGTCTTTGGGACACATTCTTCTTCATCCTTCGAGGTGTTTTATATTTCATTGTAGACATTGTTACCAAAGTTCATCTACCGCTGAAGGAAAGCTTTGTCCATGGCCTGTACACTTCTTGTTGTAGATTCTTTATAGATCCTTTTGGTCTCAATTTAGTGTTCAGTGCCATAAAATGGAGTCAGATCTTGGAAAATGCTGTTTTGAGATTTGTATCAGCCGTAATGGTGCACTTGGCAATATCTCCCATAGTTCTAAGCACTAAAAGGCCCATTGTCACACCAGCAGGCTTTCTATCATTCAATATCTTAATGTTATTGTTAAAGGACATTTGTACCGCGCACTATCTCCACCGAAGTGGTCCTCTGGCGCTCTGGCGGCTCCGAAAAGGGAAGGGAGGGTGGGTTTGTGGGAAGGAGCTGGAAAAGTGTAAGAGAGCAGTGATGTGCTGTTGGCGGCCTCAGCCCGGTGTGTCCGTTGGCTGGGCCTGGGGTGTTTTGTGGCTGGTAGTCGTTGTGTGCTGTTGTGCGAGTCTATGTGTGTTTTTGTTTTGTTGTTGCCATGTAGTGAAGTTTGTGCGGTTTGTTGTGCTGTAGGTTTGTGGTTGTGTTTGGTTTGGAGTTTTAGAGATGTATGCAGAGGGGGAAATTGTTAGTGCAGTTGATTAGTTGGCATCTCTGTCCCGACTTCAGGTGGTGGGTTTCTGTACTCTCCCCAGATGGGTTTCGGTAGAACCCCTACACATCTGTCATGATCTGAGTCCATTCAGCCTTCCAGGTCCCTTTTACATCTAGCCCCCTCCTCCTCCTGCCTGCCTCGCAGCGCTACCTATCTTCCCTTCCCACTCATACAGCCTTAGCACCTGCCTATGACTACGTACCGTGACAATTCTAACACTGTGGTATCCAGTGGGAACTAAGGGTTTGTTGATTCCGTCTGAGTGGGTGTTTCCTGTGTTACACTCTACCAGGTGAGACTTGTCCGGGTGACATGGGAGCTTCCCAGTGGGTTCTGGGAGCTGTCCTTGTCTGGTTTAGTCTAGTTACCCTTTTTTTCTTTTTTTTCCTGTTTCTGTTTTCAATTTGAGCCTGTGTTGTTGAATAGCCAGGTTGTTAGTAGTTTCCTAAATTTTAGGTGATCTTTGGTATTTCTTATTTCTTTTGGGATGTTGTTCCAGGATTTTGCAGCTAGGTGGTAGAAGGAAGTGCCTCCACATTTTTTCTTGAGGTATGGGTTTGGTTCCAGGTGGATTTCGTTACATGACCTGAGGGATCTAGTAGGCTTGTAGATTGTTATTTTCATTTGTAGCAATTCTGCTCCTTGTCCACTGATTGCCCTGTCTGTTGTGCACATTGTTTTGAAGGTGATGCAATGTTTTATTGGGAGCCAGTGTAGAGTTTTTTAGGGCAGGAGTGATGTGTTCTCTTCTTGATAGTTTGAGGAGTAGTCTTGCCGCTGTATTTTGGATGCGTTGTAGTTTCTTCGGGAGGTATTCTGGTATTCCAAGGTAGAGGCTGTTTGAATAGTCGACTTTTGACATGATGAGGGCGATGATAGTGAGCGCTTTGTGCATGAAGGAGAGAAAAGGTAGGATTCTCCTTGCCGTGTGGAGGAGGAAAAAACATTTCTTGACAGTTGCATTTATTTGTAGTTCTAAGGTTAGGGAGTTGTCCATGAGGACCCCCAGATTTTTTTCTACCTTAGATGGTGATGGCGCGGTTCCCATTTCAGTTGTCCACGGGATGGTGGTTTCGTTTTCTTGGTCTTTGGGTATGATCATGATTTCTGTCTTTCCTGGGTTGATTTTCAGGTTGTTGTCAGTCATCCAGTTGAAGACTTCTTTTAGACATTCGATTAGGGTTGAGTGATCGGCTTGGGTGTCTTTGATTTTGTAGATGATTTGAGTATCGTCAGCGTAGTTGTAGCAGGTGATGTATATTTTGAAGATTCTGATAACCGGTGTCTGGTAGATTTTGAAGTACATTGGTGATAGTGAGGATCCTTGGAGCACTCCGCATTCGTTAACTCTTGGAGTGGATTTGAAGGGTCTGATGACTAACTGTATCGAAGGCTGCGGAGAGGTCGAGTAGGACAAGGGCTGAGGTTATGTTTGAGTCTGCGTTCGTTTTTAGTTCGTCCCAGATGGATAGTAGTGCTGTTTCCTTTCCTCTTGCAGATCTGAAACCGACTTGAGCTTGGTCTAGCAGGTGATGTTTTTCTACGTGTGCTTGTGTTAATTTATACACATAGGTTTCCAGGAGTTTTGCCGGATAGGGTATGTTGGAGATCGGCCTGTAGTTGGAGAGGTCTTCTACGTCGCCACTTGTGTTTTTCAGAAGTGGTTTGATATATGCTGATTTGAAGATCCTCGGTACATTTCCTGTTGCTAGAGATTGGTTCAAAAGGTTTCTATAGTATTCTGCTGGCGTTCCTTGAGCGAAGATTGATTTGTAGATGTCCGGGGGACAGGGATCCATGGGTGATCCAGCTTTCTTGCTGTGTTTTACCAGCATTGCAAATGCCTCTGCTGATATTTCAGGAAAGTTTTTAAGCTTGTGTTGAGGTTCTAAGATAAGATCGCTCGGTAGTGTGTTGTGGTCGATAGGTATGTTCTGTATGGTTTGTTGAATGTCATTTTTTTTTTAAGTGGTCTGTCAGGTTGTTGCATAGTTTTGAGTGTTGGTGGCATTGGTGATTCGGTCATCATAATGCCTTCTCTTTGCCTTTTGAATATCCTTCTTGTATGTGCGGATTTGTCTCTGGTGCATTCTTTCCTCCATTCCAGTTCCATCTTTTTGTTTTCCTTTTTCATGGTGCTTAATAGTGGAGCGAACCATTTTGCCATTGCTCTTTTTTTTTGATGGGGTGAATGGTTTTTCTGGGGCGATCTTCTTGATTGTGTCTGTAATCCATTTGTGTAGCAGTTCCGCTTTCTCGTCTCGGTACGCCAGCTCTAGCTCTGTAGTTGAGGGCTTGGTTAACTCCAGTTGTTCGAATAGTTGTTCGAATAGGTTGCTTTCTTTGACGTGTTTCCAGTTTCTTTTTGTGGTGGTTGTGAGTTTGGGAGGTTGGATGTGGACTTGAGTAGGCAGAGTGATTACGAATGGGATAATGAGATGGTCACTCCACAGTATTTGTATTGGGGGTGCCGTGGTGATGAGTTTATTTTTGGCAACAATTGCGTCAAGGGTGTGTTAACCCTTTGATTAATTGTTGTAATTTCATGATATTGAGTTGTTCGATCAGTGAGTTTTGGGAGTTGGCGTGACTGTCTTCAAACCAGATGTTGAAGTCCCCAGGATGATTAGTTGTTCATGGTTGATGGCTATGTTGGTGATGGCTTCAACAAAGTTGTCGACAAAGGTTGCATCATATGTCAGTGGTCTGTAAACCAGGATCAATGTGATGTTGGTTTTGGGCTTGCTGTTAGGTGTATTATCATGGTTTCACAGTGGAGGATGTTGAGCGGTTTGTCTGTTTTTATTTTCAGGTGTCCTTTGAATGCTATTGCGATTCCTCCTCCTTTTTTGTATTTTCTGTTTATTTGGAGGCATTTGAAGTTGTTTGGAAGGTAGCCCTGGAGTGTGATTTTGTAGTTGTCGTCCAGACATGTGGCATGATGCCTACCCCCGGGCATCAGGACCAAGCCCATCAGCTCCGGGAGCAGGCATCCAGATACTTATTAAAACCCCAACAGCCCCGGCTGGGGGCTGTTTGGGTTCAGTCCTGGCGCCTTAGATGCCAGGCTCATCATAGAAATCAGTCCTGGCGCCATAGGCGCCAGGCTCATAGACTTTACTTACCTGATGCAGACCATGCTGCAAGTGAGTCCAAGCCAACGTGATGCCTGCATGGGACTATTTTATTACAGGGACTATTTTTTACTTGGGCGTGGTTCTGGGGAACTTCTTATCTGGAACTACTTTGGAGGCTATTTAAATCACGCCCAAACAGCAGCACACGCTTCGCGTTATTCTGCATCCAGCAGCATAACGCTCACCGTGCCTGCAGTCAGCATCCAGTCTTCTCCCAGGCCCGCCTCGAATCTGGAGCTCCTGAAACAAGAGGAAACAAAAGGACAAGGTTATAATCACCTGATTCCGGATCCATCTCGCCTCCGGACCTGGAAAGAACATCATTTCAGTACGCGTCACTCTCCAGCTGCAGCGCCGCGCCATACTCACCAGTCCTCGCAGCATCTTTTGATTCGGCGCTGCCTCCATCATTTCTTCGCCGAACTCCATCACCTGGGGGACAAAAGAAAACAACAAGGTGAGCCGAGAAAACCAACAAATATAACTCTTATCACCATAGGCTTACCTGATTTACCACCGGAGGCATTATTCTTTAACTCTCCACATCTTCATGTGCCGCACCTTCAAAGAGAGAGAAAACAACACTTTAAACACGTGCAACATTTACCAGACAGCAGCGGGTAATACAGACTCTTACCTGAGCGCCACCAGCTACCACAAGATCATCTTCTCACAAACTCAGCTGCAAGACAAGGAAGGAAGGGGGGAACAAGAGTGAACATCGGACATATTGAATTCTATGAACTTGATACTTACTGGTCCTCGCCAGGAACCTCAGAGTCAATACTCTCCGGATCTCTACCACGCCTTCAAACCAGTGAAGTAACTGGCATCAACGTGCCCCTGCAATCCATGCAGGATGGAGAGCTCATCTTTCAAGAGTATAAGGTGAGATTGCTGAAAGGGCACTTCGGAATGATAAGTGGGGAGGACTGTGAGGGGTGCCATCACTTGAATCCACAGGTGGCTAAATCCATCCCTCCACTTGCAGGAGAATACTTCTACGGGTCAAGCAGACAAGATTAGGAGGGCCAATCCAGTCAATCATCTCTGCACTACGCATCATGTTGGTGGAGACCGCAGCCGTCCGGGTCCGACCGACGCCCCTGTGGGAGCCAGGTGAGCGTAACACCATGTTTCTGTGATGAACAGGATGTCAATGCCGCCGTCATCGAGTAGATCGAAGATCTTTGTTGTTGACATGGATCTTGCATTCATAAGATTGCAATGGAGTTTGGGAGTGTTGTTTGGTTTGGACTTTCTTGTTGAGGTCGTCTTTCGATCGGCGTTGGGGTTTCCTTCCTGGTCGATCTCTTGTTGAGGTGTAGGTTTTGGGGGTATCAGCGTCTTCAAAGAGTTCTTCTATGTTTTGTCCTGGGTTCTTGTTTTTATCGGGTTCGTCTTCCATGAGTTGTGGTTGTCAATTGGAATTTCTTCTTGCTTTGGTGATGTAAGGTGTTATCGCATCGGTCATGTATTTGTTGTTTCTTGCGTTGTTCGTTCTTCTTCTACGCATTTGTGCTGGGTAGTTTGATGTTGCTGCTTCCAGTTTTGGGCTGGTTTGTACTGTTGACCACTTGTCAGCGAGGTAAGAATTTAAGTAGAGGGATTTTTCTCTTCTCTCATTGATGGTTCGATTCTTGTTCTTGACTGCAGGGTTGTGTTCTGTAGTTGTGGTTCTTTGTTGCTGTTTCGGAGTGTTTGTTCAACATGTTCTATTTGAAGTCCCCTACCACCTCATGAAAGTTTTTAAAACACATTCCCCAGTGAAGCTATTGAAGTCTACATTGACTTCAGTGCAGTGGAAAGTACCCTTGATGGCCTGAAAATTGCAGCTCTCAGCACTCAATCTTGTTTGAACAGGCAAGGGAATGGAGGAGATGGCATTTTTTTTAAAGTGAGCAGTGATTTTAAAGATGAGGGGGGGCATTTGTTGAAAACAGCAGAATCTTTCTCTGTATGGTGTGCCTTTCTTATCACACTTGCATGCTCTTACTGGTCATATTTTAATTCTATAAAAGCAAATAGAAATGGTCCAACGTGTTGCATTTGCATTGAAAGTCAGAAAAAATAAAGGTTTTCCATGAATTTAGCTGAGAAAATATGGAAGGGTGGAATCAACCTCATACTGTAGGTATACAAACGTGTAGGTAAACAAATGTGACTGGTTCAGTGGTTCAGGTATTAAATCTATCTTGAGCACAATCAAATACATTTTTCTGGAAGCAGTATCTGAGAAATGAGGACAACATATGTGTCTTTTCAGTGTTATAGAGACACTGAGAATATATGGAACACATGGCTTTGCGCTGAATGCCTTATCACAGTCTTTAGAACCTGTGCTACAGAAATGTATCATGTATCTCAGTGCACACCCTTTAGAGAAGTTGTTACAGCAACATAGGCCTCAACAAGTTCATCTAGACTAGTAATGCCCTGTCCATCTCAGATATAGCAAATATAGCAAAACTGGTAAAGATGTAACTGCTTTCACCAGCTTGTCTTTAGATACATTTAAAAGTAATCCAAAACCCCTTTGGTATGAGTCTAGGATGATTTAAAAGTATCTCCATTGCACTGCATTGGAAGATGCTTTGTGCAAAATGAAAAAGTTACCCATACAGATCACAAGTAAAACAACATAATGAAAACATAGTTTCTCAGCACTGACAGTCTGAAGACTAGTCAGTTTCCCCATAACAAATGAGCAAAAGGCCAGTGAAGTTCGACTTCACCTCTCTGCAAAAGGTCAGGGTGAGGTGTAAAACAAAGGCACAATGTTTGCGGGCCAATAGAATATAGAGGGAAAGTTGCTTAAAATAGACAGCGTTCCTAACAGTGTCTCTAGCAAATGAGCACCTAACTAAATCATGCACAACCACATAGAAAAGGGCAGAAATGTAAAAATGTGGCATAGATAAAGAGTGAGAGAAATACATATATTCAGTGAAAAACATTTACGTGCAGTGACATTAAGCTGATGATTTAACGCATCACCTACTAGAAATCTGGCAGTTATTGGAAGTTATGTCTCCTTAACTCTGAGGCCTCACTAGCGTTGTGCAGCTCTTGAGCTCACTGATGACATCACAGTTGGCATTGCTTATGATATTTCATATTACATCATCAATAGCATCAATGGAAACTGGAATACAATGATGACTGCAATGGCATATTTACACATTTCTTGGGGCATTTGGCCATTCCTTATTCCTGCCAAGCCACACAATGTATCCACTCAACCAAAATAGAAGTACAATAGGCCACTGGCCATGCCCTGTAGCCATGGCCCCACTGCCTAAAGCATGGCCTTTCGACATGCACCTGGACCTGTACAGTGATCTAATGTAGCCACTGGGCCACGTCCAGTAGACACTCTAGCAACATAATGGGTCCATGGGCCATTTGCCATAGCCTGTGGCGATGGCAAATGGCCACACTGCCATGCCCCAGGCCACGCCAAGCCCCCCAAAGTACCCACTGGCTCTGGGCTTTAGCCAGGTCTACTGGCCACTTTACCCTCATAATGGGCCAACAGGTATATTACAATTATTTTAGCATGCTGTTCACATACTTCCATAAAACATGTTTGTCATATGTACTAACATAGACCAAGAGAATCATATTGTTTTCCATGACGTATGCAGCAATGTCAAGTGTTGGAAGTCACGCCACCTTATCTCTCAGCTCCCCCATTACACAGCACATGGGTGTACTGATGACATAACAATGACATCATGTATGACAACAATTTTATAGCATCAAAGAAATCACTGGAAACTAAAATACAATGAAGGCATCACTGATGTCTTCACAGATGCCATCACACATGGAATGAGGAAGAAATATGCAGCATTGCAAAACTTTCTCTTGGTCTATTTCAAGACATGTGCCAGACATTATTTAGGTGTGTATGTAGTGAATGAGTAAACCCAGAGATGTGCTATTGGGTAAAGTGTCCTCAAGGCTTTGCTGCAGGCTAAACCCACTGACTACCCTGGGTGCCTTGGTGGGGCATGGAACATGTCCAAAGGGGACCACTGATGACAGCACACATGCCATTGCTTCTGACAATACACAGGATATCTAGTGACTCTACACATCAGAGTGAAACATTCTGTATGCTCTAGTTTACTGTGATGTCAATAATGACATAATAAGGGATGTTGTTGATGATATCTTCTTTATTGTCATCATTGTGCTCATGGCTGTTCAGCAGGGGAAACGGAATTAAAGTCATGTAGCTTCCTGCACTTGCTGAATTTCACATGTGTTGTTGCAATGAACCATTATAATAACGTGACTTCTACTAATGTATGTTCACTAATTATATATGTATGTTCTGCACACAAGTGGGTTAAGGGGCACACTCAGTTCCCACAACCTCAAACCTCTACAATGCAGGTGATGGTCTCCGCCAAGCTCTTGCATACTTCATGCACTCATCAGGGAGGGAGTTCAGTCGAAGTATTAGTAGTTAAATCCACAGTAGTTGCTGCATGGAATCATAGTTTCTGTAGTCAATAAAAGCAGCCAGGACCCAACTCTCCCCCATTGCACTGAGTAATAGCCTTAGAGGGAAGGACGGGGAGAACAAATATTGTGACCCTTCTCATTGGTGCATGTGCCACCCATGTGCTGGCCTCTGGAGTCAAAAGCTCCCAAATATCATTGTCTGCACACCAAGGTGTAAATAAGGAGTTCATATCACATTAAACCTCTACAGTCCAGGTGAAGTTCTCCTCTAAGCACTTTCATGCTTCACACACTCATTAGGGTAGCCGTTTAGTACAGGTTTTGATGGCTACATCCATAGTTATTGGTGCATGATATTCTGGTTGTTCTAGTCAATCAAGGCATCAGTAATCAACTCTGTCTCATTGAACAATATAATATTGACAATGGGTTGGGGGGATAACCAAGTGTGTGGCACTCTTTCGTGGTGCACGTGTCACCCTGATGCTGCACCTCCAGACTCCGTAGCTCTAAAATAGCAATTTCTGCACAAAAGGAGTCGAGGGACACTCTCCGGTTCTGTGCATTTCAAACCTATACATTCCAGGTGATGGTTTCCTCCAAGAGCTTTCATTTCTCCCATACTCATTAAGCAGGCAGTACAATACCCGTCATGAAGGTTAAAACATTACAGTATTTGGGGGCGCCGTTGTGCAGCCGACAAGATGGCCGCCTGGCTACAGAGCTCCGCGACCCACAGATTTCCATCTGCGAACAACAGCGGAATCCGCTCAACTCTACCCCTAAAAACCACACCAGACAATTGACCTATCCACGGGACACATAGAGTGAAAAAACCGAGGCCCAAGACTCAGCTACTGCTGAGATACGACCGACTGTGCCAGCCGGCCCTGTGCGCCTGCTGGGCCTGCCTCCTCGGACCTCGGAGGGTGGGTGCACCTTGGCTGCCTGGGTGTGCCGCCGCCGAGCCGGAGGGTGAGACCTGTGGATGGGCCTTCCGACGTGCTGCCGCCGTGGGACCGGTGACCGCGCTGCCGCCTTGGGACGCCAGCTGGAACTCCCTCCAATCTGTCGCCGTGGGCCCTGCCGACTGCGGGCGGCAATGGTGAGTGCCCCCAGGGGATGGGTTGACGAGCCGCCGGCCCTCTGATGCCTCGCCGGAGTTCCCGCGGGCCCGGCTTCATCTCTGAGGTGGCTACGGCTCGCTCCCATCCCCCCTTCACCCCAGCAATACCTGACGTTCCCCCCCTGGGCATGGCAGCGGTCTGCGGCATCCCACACTTGGGCCCCGGATCGGCAGGGTGGCACTGCCTGCGGCACGGCCCCTGGCCTAGCGGCGCTCGCCGCTCTCCGTCTGCTCGCAGGGGCGTCGGCTGGCCCCCGGCACCATCGCGCCATTGGAGACGCCTGGAACCATTGAGGCAAGAGAAGTCTCCCCAGCCCTCCCTCACTCGCGGGCTGGGAGCACTGAGAGGACAGTCGAGAGGAGGTGCAGCTGATGCTCGCGGGCCACTCCACGCGGTGGCTTCACGCGCCAGGAGGCTTCTCCACTCCACTCGCAGGGAACCTGCCACGGGGGAGCTGGGACTGCACGGCAAACCACGAGGGGGGATGGCACCCTGCTCTATCAGCGCCTGCAATCTACAGCAACAATGACTCTTCACCCTGGTGGGCCCCCACACTCACCCCATCCATTGCATTTGGCCCAGGGAGCCTCAATATCACCTAACGCAATTCTGGCTTCACAGGAGCCCATCAGACTCCCCTCCAGCTATCTCTGCCCACTGTGCCTGCGGCGGTCACGGAGCACCAGCTGACCCCACAGCCCACCTGGCCAACCCTTCTTCACAGTGCACCCACTATCACTGGCCACCCCTGCGCTGGCCACTATCTGCGGATTGGGGCAATACCTACAATATCAGGCGCTGGTAGCCTACACGCCAAAGCTACTGGCCGGTTGCCGCCCTCACTACTGGACTCCTGTACTGCATTCACCACCAAATCTGCCCGACTGATAGCTTCTCCCCAGTATAGCAATGTCGAACAGAGCACGTGGAGCGAACAAGGTAGGCGCCATGGATAAGTTCACCAAGGCGGCACCCAGGACAGACCAAGCCTCCTCCTCCATAGTACACGAAGACAGCGATACCCTGCCAGACCCACCTCAGCCTGACTTAACTGTAATGATGGAGTCTATGGCCAAAAACTTTGCAGCCTTCCATGAAAAACTGGATGATATAAACGCTAATGTAGCCTCCTTGAGAGCCAAACTGTACCAACATGGGGCAAAAATCACGGAGGCAGAGTAACAACTTCTTAAAGACCTACTCAGCAACCCTGAGCTATCACCATTCTTCATGTTAGAAAGAGCGCATCGCTCGCTGGCACCCCGACCTAAACCTGGCGACTTCCCCAGACCAATAATTGCAAAACTAGTGAGCTACAAAGACAGAGACCATATACTCTGCTTGGCCAGAGAGAAAGGGGAACTAAGGCTGGACTCAGAAACAATTAGGATTTTCCCTGACTTCTCTGTGGGGGTGCAGATGGAGCATCGTCAATTTGGAGGAGTTAAAAAGATGCTGAGAGAGAGGAATATCGAGTATGCGATGCTCTTCCCGGCTCGCCTAAAATTCATCTACCGTAACAAGCTATACTTCTTTACGGTCCCGGACGAGGCAGTCAAATTCATCGAGGCGCAAATCCTGCTAGCAGATCATATAGAGGAACCAATGAATAATGACTGAGATCCAAGCTTCCATGACCCTACTGTAGACATCACCAGCTATGCCTCTTCCACAGACTGCCTCCCCTCAGGGGAGAAATGGTCCCCCCCTCCTATGTACTATTCTGGGCATAACATAGCCCCAACGGCTTTTTTCAAGAGCAGAATATGCAGCGGGGGGTACATCCCTATGGTGCCTGACTATAATGGCACACACAATTGCTCAGCTCTCGTGATCTAAGAACATACTTGCCTTTTTTGTAACCCTAGGTTTCATTAGCCGTTCAGAATATTAATGATGTACCATCATAACATGCGTTAACGAATGTGGGTCAGACGGCAGCCCCCACTGCAGCTGCAATGCTTTCTAAGACGAAGTGTTTATGTTTAAGCCCGTGTTGGGCTATTAGTCTAGCGTTGCCAAATTGGGAATGGCATGCAGTTGGTAGTTTCAGGGGTGGGTATTATCACACTGCTAATGTTTTCCGGGCGGTGAAGGTGGGGTGGGGAAGTTTGGGAAAGTTATAAGAAAATCGGCAAGTAAGGAAAGACTGGGTTTGAAGAGAGGCGCAATTACACCACAGCAGCACATATCTTGGTAAACAGACACAGATCCTTTAGCTCTTTCAGTTGGGATGTCCCATAAAATGTAAGCATGGCTATTAAAATAATGACATGTACTATCCGGGGATTGACAAATTTCACAAAGTCCCCGTAGGATCACACCATATGCATAAAGCATGGGATTAAGGTACTCCTGCTGCAGGAGACACACACTCAGAAACTCCTATCATCCAACCTTGCACAGTCCTGGGGCCCCAACAGATCCTATACCCAATTCTCCACTCAATCCAGAGGAGTCCTGACTCTCATCCACAAATCGGTAAAATTCACACTCCATGCATCCCACATCGACACAGAGGGCAGGTATGTGATCCTTCACTGCACCCTGGCTAACGAGGAATGCCTACCCATGAATTCTTAAGGCCCTAACACCGACTCCCCCGAATTTATAGATGCCGTGACCGCCATCATCATGAGATATGTGGAAGTTCCCATTATATGGGGTGGGGATATGAATCTCATACTTGACAATGACCTGGACAGGACAACCTCGACCCGTAGGGTTATGTCCCGAGCAGCCAAACGTCTCCTTGCACATAGGAACTCCCTGAATCTACACGATGTGTGGAGAACACTTCATCCCCAAGACAGAGATTACACCTTCTACTCCACAGTACAAGACAGCTCTTCGAGAATAGACGTGTTCTTACTATCGGGGTGCCGAGTGGGTAGGGTATCAGACGTCAAGATACTCGCACGCATGCTCTCTGATCACTCCCTCGTGCTGCTACAGATCCAACTAGGTAACACTCTAGCCAACCCGGCCCTCCTGGCGCTTTAAGTCAGAGGCTTTGGGCCTCATTCCGAGTACGGCGCTAACCAATGGCGCTATTAACGCCTTGGTTGACGCCGTACCCGGACCGGCAGCGCCTTGGTGGATGGCGGAATCACCGCCCCATTCCAAGGTTGGCGGGGCGGTAATTCCCCATTCACCAAGGCTCTTCCCCATTCCCAAATGAGCCCCCATAGGGCTCAATGGGAATGGGGAAGATGCAAATAACGGTGACCGTTCATTACGGTCAACGTTATTGGCTTGGAGGCCCCTTTGCGCCCTCGACTTTAACACCTGCTCAAAGCAGGCGTTAAGGGCGAGGGTGCAGAGGGAACTCGGAGTATGGCGGTAAGGGATTACAGCCACCAGTCTCGTTACCGGTGGCCGCTATCCTTACCGCCATACTCGGAATGAGGCCCTTTGTCTGATATTGTTTTTAAAGCTGAGATACTATCGGACATAAACACCTTTTTCGAGAACAACACGCAAGACACACCGAGGGGACCCGTTGGGAGGCTTTTAAAGTATACATCAGAGGGATGTGCATTTCGAGGGAGGCCGGGATTCTCAAAGCCATAAGGCAGGCCTTACACTGCTCCGAAGCGAAGCTCAAAATTCTAGAACAAAAGCATGCCACAGGTTGGCAGGTAGTCCATAACGTCTCGGGACATCGAAGGCCACCAAGACCAACGCCGGAGTGACTCTAATGTCTTCTGATGACCGGGATCTGCCGCGACAACAGAGTCGTGTGCCCATTGTAAGACGTGCAAGCGTGCCTGTCCTGGCGGTACAAAGACATGACCTTGAATAAAGGGTAAACCATCTTGGATGACGAGGTGAAAAGAATCCACTTCTGCTGGACTTGATAATACCCAGTCCTCAATAATGGAACACAATGAAGGTTGCACAGAACAGCCACAAATGACGTTTTCAGGTAGAAGAGCAACAGGATTCTTTACTTTTGGATATATCGGTCTGCCTTGACAATGCATCTGCAGGGACATGCAAACTTGCCGGTCGGTACGTGATAATGAATTGAAACTGTGAAAAGAAAAAATCCCGACGGGCTTGTTGAGCAGTAAGACACTTCATGGATTTGAAAGCGAGGAGACTTCTGTGATCGGAATAGTCAGTGACAACATGTCTGGCCCCCAGAAGATGGTGTCTCCATTCCATGAAGGCGTTCTTAATGGCCAAAAGTTCCCATTCCGTGATGGAATAGTTCCTCTCATAATTGGATAGTTTGCAAGAGTAGAAAGTAACTTGGTGAGTCTCCCCTGATTGTGGACAAGACTGGGACAGTACTGCTCCTATAGCGTAACCCGAGGCATCAGCTTCCACTAGGAAGGGCAAATCAGGATTGGGATGCTGCAAAACCGGAGCCAAAGTAAAAGCCTCTTTTAACTGATCAAAAGCCGTTTGAGCTGCAGGAGTCCACAAGAATGCAGCTTTATAACTGGTAAGAGCAGTAAGTAGTGCTGATGTGGCCGAAAAGGATTGGATGAAACAGCGATAATAATTAGCGAACCCTAGGAAGGATTGTAACGCTTTTACCATTTTAGGAATGGGCCATTCTAACACTGCCTTCACCTTGGAGGAACTCATCCGAATTCCCTGATTAGTGATGTCAAAGCCCAGGAATTCCACTTCTGTGGCATGAAAAACACACTTTTCGGTCTTTACATACAGATGATTGTCTTTCAACCTTTGTAGAACATTAGACACGTGTTGTACATGTTCCTGCAAGGACTTTGAATAGATGAGGATATCGTCAAGATAAATTACGACGTATTGGTCTTGGATGTCATGAAATACATCGTTCATGAACGCCAGAAAGGTGGCAGGGGCGTTGCAGAGGCCGAACGGCAAGACCAGATATTCATAGAGACCAAAACATGTCTTGAATGCCGTTTTCCATTCATCGCCGCTTTGAAAACGAACAAGATTGTATGCACCACGCAAGTCAAGCTTAGAGAAGATTTTGGAAGTACCCAACTGGTCAACCAAGACTGAAATCAGGGGTAGCGGGTACCGGTTCTTGATGGTCATCTCGTTCAGGGCTCGGTAATCGATGCAAGGACGTAGATCACCCTCTTTTTTGGGCACAAAAAATAATGGAGAGGCAGCAGGTGATTTGGAGGGGCGAATGAACCCCATAGCAAGGGACATATCCAGATAATCCTTTAATACTTGGTCTTCCTTCAAAGTTAAAGAATAAACACGACCAGATGGAATTTTAGCCCCAGGGATGAGATCAATAGGGCAGTCGTATATTCGGTGGGGAGGTAGTGACACAGCTTTCCCTTTATCAAATACATCAAGGTACTTGGCATATTCGGTGGGGACAGCCGGAGTTGGGACGTGTGTGACTGACCCGATGCATGCAGGTATGGTAGATAAGGCTTGACTAGTGACCCCAGAAGCGATCACAAGAGTAGAAAGACACGTACTGTTGCAGAACAAGGAAGGAAATTGGATTAAACCCAAAGCCCAGTCTATATCAGGATTATGTAGCCGAAGCCATGAAATGCAATTATCACTTTGTATGCAGGGGCCATGATAACGTCAAAAACAATGTCTTCAGAATGACCCTCCAACGTGCTCATGGAAATAGGAACGGTCTGTTGAGTGAGTAGACCGGATACCAATGCAGAACGGTCCACCGCACTGACGGATTCGGGTTGTAACTTTTCGACAAGCTCGATCCCTGAACTAATGGCAAAATGTTGGTCAATATAGTTTCCAGTGGCATCCGAGTCGATGACCACCGACACCGGGAATGAAAGACCAGTAGCCGCTGTAAATGTAACAGATAGATAAACTAACGCTGTCTGCTTGTGAAGGCGAGAGTCCAAAGCAAGCCTTCCCGACGTATGGCCTCTGTCTACTGTCGGGATCTTGCGTTTCCCGCCTTCTTCTTTGGTTTTTTGGTGCAATCAGGAAGAAGATGCTCAGAAGACCCACAATACATACAAAGATTGTGAGTACGGAAGTATTCCTGTTGTGCTGGAGTTAGAGGTCCTCTAACGGCTCCTATTTGCATAGGCTCAGGTACAGGGACGACTGCCGTAGGGGCTTCTGGAAGCAGAGGAAGGATGTTGGAACGTTTCTCACCCTTCCACTCGGCCCTACGGACATCAATCTGAAGTACCATGTCCAGTAGTTCCCCGAACACAGTTGGCACAATAGGTACTGTGGATAGAGTATCTTTCAATTCGTCAGACAGGCCCTGATAAAACACGGCCAATTTCTTTTATTCGGGCCAATCCGTTTCGGCTGCTAACTGATTGTAACGGGCTAGGTAAGTGAGTAGCGAAGAGGAACCTTGCCTAAGCTTGAGCAGTTCCAGATCAGAGGCTTGGGAAGTATACCTAGTATCAAAAACCCTGCTCATGGCAGTTAGTAATGCGTCACAATTATACAGTGCATGACTGTTGGCTTCCAGCAGAGGATTAGCCCATGCAGCAGTACCTCCCAAATGGGACAATATAAATGCAGCCTTGGTGGTAGAGGTGTGGAATGAAGTGGGCCGACGCAAGAAGTGTAATTTGCACTGATTGACAAATGTCCGGTAATGCTTCGGGTCGCCCATAAATCGCTCAGGTGGAGCTAATGGGAATTGTGCTGAAAGCACTATTGGCGTAGCCTCCTGTCTGGATGGAGGAAAAGCAGAGCCAGAAGCAGTAGCTCCTGATGCTTCCGCTCCCTGTTGACTGGAGGTCACCAGTGAATGGATAGCGTCAAAGCGCTGTTGGAAATTATCCTTCATGGAAGACATTTCAGCCCTTAGATCTGCAACTACCTGCAGCATCTGTCCCATCGTCTCCGAAGGATCCATGGCTTCTAATTCTGTAACTCACCGATAGCTGAACAAGCCGGGGCGTTGCTCAACCTAAATGCACAGATGAGAGGGAGCTGCTCTGGATAATAGTTCAGCCTAAGCTGTGGTGTTTTTCCCAAAAGGGAATACACCCAGAACAGCAGTGGAATTCAGAGTTTCCCAGAGTCTCTAATGGTGTCCATATAGATTTTTAAATCGATAAGTGGCGTTTCCTTGCTATGGTTTGGCCTAAATCCTGATGGTCTAACTCCAATGAGCTGGTTTTGTTCGAGGTGGGTTTGAATCTGTGAGTATGCTATTTTATCTCTGATTTTGAGTAAGAAGTGGACCGTAGTTATTGGTTGGTAATTGGTGGGCACAGTAGGGCCAAGGGTGGTTTTTTTTAGAAGTGGAGTGACCCAGGCTTCTTTGATGCTGGCTGGGACCAAGTTAGTGCTGATGGAGGCATTGTCGAAATTGGTAATGATGTGGGTAAGGGAAGATGCACATGATTTGACTAGGTGGGCTGGGAATATATCCCCTTTGCAGTTAGAAGCTTTCAGCTTGGCAATAGTATTATTCACTAGTTCTTGGTGTACTGGAGTGAAGTGGAATAGTGGGGTATTATGATCATTGGAATTAATGGGGATGTTACACTGGATATTTTTTTTTAGCTAGTATCGTTTTTTTGTGGTTATTTTCTTTTGTAGCCGCTCTAGTTATATATAGACTAGTTTTGTAGCAACTAGTTCATGTCCATAGTCCAAACAAGTGCTGGCCTCGCCAGTATAGGATAGGCGAACCCTAAGGAATTCCTCTAAGGAAAGTGGCAGTGACTGGATGTATATGGCTGGGGACAATTGTATTAATATTCATGATCACAGAGTCCCCCTGAAGTAGAAATGTCACTTAATTTCCTGCTGATTTATTCATCTAATTATGTTAATGCATCTATGCACACAAGTAGCTGTTGATATCCTCACACAAGGGCACAGGTGTTTTGTTGCATGGTGTAGGGTTTATCATTTACTTGATAGTTTTAAATGTTTCTTATTCTGGGCAAGTTACTGTTTAACTATGTGCTGTGAAATAAAGTTGTTTGGTCAATTCTACCACTGCCTGGTAGTGGTGACTCTTTATCAAGAATGCACCGTTGTCATGTTGGTTGTAAGCTTGTTCGAATTGAATTATTTGTTTAGGTTCTTAGAACAGAGGGTACCACCCAGCTGCTGAAATTGTGATGTGTTTCAGTTGCATTAGAATGACCAGACTTTCTGAAATCCATTTCTGGAGCATCTCTATATTTTACTTCAAGAGCGAGAGGTCCAGGATATGCAGATTTGATCCTCCATTAATGATTAGGGGTCTTCCCAGTTGAACGTTTTCCACTGTATCCTTGCAATGAATGATTGTCCTTTGTGAGTCGAGATTCTGGGAGCTAGAGCATTGATAAAGAAATGCATCATGCGGTACCATGAGTTGGTCCCTCTATAGAATGGACAGAGAGTGGGGGGGCTTTAATAGCTAGCTTTCTTTCATGTAAGATTGCATCAAAAGTATGGATGCAGCATACACTGCTCCATTGACCATTTGTTTAATGTGAAAATTGGTCCTGTAGGAGCTCACATATTTGTTTTATTTTCTTCCTTGAACTGGATATGGGAATTCCCAAGAAT
Source organism: Ambystoma mexicanum (assembly GCF_040938575.1). Classification (NCBI taxonomy): domain Eukaryota; kingdom Metazoa; phylum Chordata; class Amphibia; order Caudata; family Ambystomatidae; genus Ambystoma; species Ambystoma mexicanum. The sequence continues at coordinate 1,291,246,575 of NC_090930.1, read as the reverse complement.
GATTAGGTGCTGGCTTTCTACCACAAAACTAACTATTTTATCTGAGAAATTCTCTGCAACAGTGAGATTGTAGTTGTGGGTCTGCAAATGAGAGGTAAGGGGAGGTTGGTTTGATGGTATAGAATAAGCTGGAAGAGAAGAGCTTTAGAGTTGTTGCTTATGTGCAATAGCTATCACTCCTCTTTTTCCTATTTAGTTGTCTTTGAGGAGTTTGAAGTTGCTTTAGGTCGTTTTGTTTTCTATTACTTTGTAGCCGTCTGTTAAGGCAGTTGTATACAAACAATTGTTGAAGGCGATACTACCATTAACCTTCTCATGGGGTAAAGGCACCCAAACAAAAATACATCTACACCTCTCTTTAAGGTAGTTAGAGTGGCAGCACATGAGTGGAATTCTCAGGAAGGGGTAGCAGACTGACAAAAAGGTATAATTAGTCCATACATTAACCTTAGAAAATACACCACACTGTGTTATTGAAAATATATACATCTATTATGTTACGACTCCTCGGCTTTCCAAAACGCTGAGTGTTCTGCTTCTGAAGACACAGTGGGTGCCTCTGGGCAGGAGTAAAAGCAACTCCACATACATGAAAAAGAAAAAAAAGCTTAACAGAACAGCTACCAATTTACTGTTTGTTTCTGTAAGCAAGCAAAGACATGGGCACTCGTTCAGTGAAGTGCTGAATTGCACTACAATTTTATTAAATAAACCCAGCTCAACAATCTTAAAGCTGAACTACAATATATTCATGGTAAGGGTAGAACAATCACCCCTGTGCAACTTCACATATCGCCATGCATTCCGTCCAAACAAGGACTTTGTCAGGCTGTTTTTCAATACAGATTTCCGAGCTCAAAATATTAAAACCAAATGCTAGGCACCTCCTCCAAATCACACGTTTCACATGTCATGTGACTCACATGTAGATTTCCGAATCTACATAGCAAATGCAGGCACCATCTTATAGTAGAGCCCTCATTATGTCTATACTATTGCACTTATACAGAAACTTAATTCCAACTTAATTCCTATGACTACATGCCTGTAGATATGAATTGAAGGAAGGAACCTGCTTTAAAACATCTAATATAAAACGTATTATCAATTAGCAAAACTGCAAGTGCATAATATAAACTATCAATCAAAAATGTCATAATGTGCACATTTGTGACAATCTCACAGGCTTATAAGGTGCTAAAAGCAATGGCAGCAGCATATTTCAAATAAAGTGCACATGCAACCCAAGTGGGTATAACAATACCACAGGAGAAAAACACCACTATTCTAAAATGTGTCACACCCGCAATGGGGCATAAAACATTCAAGAACAATTATATCAAAAATTCTTCAATGAATTAGAAGCAAATGCAAACACTTCATGTGCAAAAACAATTCATATACATGGTCTCGCTCAAGTGATTCATTTCCATCAATAACCCAATCCTTCCTCTGTCAAAAACGTATCTAAAATTGATCAGTGGACTAGGGCACATTTCATACAATTCCTATACAAAATAATTCATATACATAGTCCCACTCAAATGGACAATTTTTATTGTCAACATAGTGCTTCTTGTATCAAAAAATAGCCTAAAACTGTAAAAATGTATAATTCCTCATCACTATTTTGCCCATTAGGTTTAAGAGTCCCCATCTGCATTATAAGCTTTGATTCCAATTGGCATAAAAGTACGTTCTCTGTCACCTTTGCGTTTATGCTCTTGAACATGCAGCAATGCCCCAAAAGACATATTCCCTGTAATGCAGCAGTATCTTTAACTTTAATGGTCCTATTGTTGAACTTACAAGGACATTCTAGATAGTAAACCACAAACTTGATGAGACACGTAACCACTTGCCCAATTCTCCAGCTCTTTCAATGATTATATTCAAGCTCACCACATGTGTTGGCAAAATCACCCATTTTACATTTTGGCAATTGTAAAATCCATTTGCTCTCACTGTATTGCATTGGTTATTCCCGTGAAACAGACTTGATTCCTGCACATGCTTGGAGATAGACTGTCCGGTAATGACGGGGTGTTTGAAAACGTAATCTACCTAGATTGTGTTAATACTAGTCTCACATTCTTATCACTCAACAAAATGGCCCAACGCTTAGACAAAATCTTTCTCATAGACCCAGATTGAACATTAAATTGAGTGATAAGGCTTCTCAACTTTAGATTTTGTTCTTAATAAATCAGATCTACTTCTGCTAATTGTTTGCTGATCAGCTTTATTAACCACATTATAAGTGTAGCCTCTTGCCAAGAAGTGATCCTCAATTTATTTAGCTGTATCTTTAAAGTTCTCTACTTTAAAACAGTTCCTTCTAGCTCACAAACACTCCTCATAGGGGAATCTACATTTCAATAAATATTGATGATAACTCCGAGCATGCAAAAGGGAATTAGAGGTTGTTTGCTTTCTACACATATCGGGCATAAGCTTATTCCCACTAACAGTAAATTCAACCTTTGAGATAACAATTTCAGATGGCCTGGCAGTAGTTATAAATCTCAGATTAAAACCATTATCATTCAAACAGTCCACACATTGATACAAAAGAGAAATAGGTCCATAACAGACATTAAATAAATAATCAATCAAATTATACCAATGAATTGCATGGTTGACATATACATCATATCGTTCTGACCATGCTACAGTTTCTTCCCACCATCTTCTAAAGAGTATGTGTACATGCACAAGCCCATAGCCATGGCAATTCATTGCTGAAAATATTTACCTTTAAAAAGAAAATGCCTATGCCTGAGACAAAACTCTAACATTTCCAACAACATCACATTTTGCTGCTTATGACTGATGGATCTCGTGCCCAAATTATGTTTAGAAACTTGAAGACCAGAATTGTGTTGAATGCTCATAGAGAGTGACACTAATCAAATGAAGGTTCCCAAACCAAATTCACCACTTTTAGTAGCAGATCAGGTATCCCTGATATAGGAATTCAAACCCCAGATAAATGGCTGAAAAAATGTATCCAAAAATCTAGAGACATTTTTCGATAAGATAACCAATTTAAGAGACAATAGGTCTACCCAGTGGCTGTGAGAGATCTTTGTGCACCATGGGCAACAAATAAAGGATATGGGTGACAGGGAAATCTTCCATTAGAAATAACAGCTCATTACAATCCACAAGACCGCCTTTGTGTCAATTGGCCAAATTTAGGGTCAAACAAGCATTTCATCTCAGCACCTCCTCATTTATAATTTCATAACAGTTGGTGTCATTGAGCTGCCTATATGCTTCTTTTAGCTATAACTTGCTATCCCACATAACACCTCCACCTTTATCCGCTTAACTAATGAAGTGGGAGAATGGAAGAACAAGCTCCCGCCAATCCCCTCTCGCGCTTGGCCTAGAGGATCACGGCCTAGACACCCGCCACGAGAGGAGTTTGCCTATCTACCAGACGACCAAATACCCTGGTACAGGAACATACGGATGTGCCCACCCACCTGCCCAGCAGCCCGACCTGCCCATGCCGACACCTGCGGCATAGATCAACTCGACTAAACCAACACATCGTTAGAGATGCCATGACGACCTAGCCAACGGTCAGCACGCCTGTGCAAAACATACACACCGGACACTCCCACACCAATCCACACGAAGAACATACTCAGTGCTATGACGTAGGCGACGGACACACCCACGGACGTGCATCTTTATTATTTTCCACATAGGCTCTCAAAATGCAGAAACGCAAGACGCATATTGAACTTACCTAAAAAGGCTTGCTCACGCTTCTTCTAAAAACCATGTACCATAATGAAGAATATAACGAAGACACGATACTGGGGATAGAGCAATATGATACCGTAACCTAAAGCGCAGTGCACCAACGGTTCCACCTATGCACTAGGCCCAAGTAGGCCGCAAGCAAAAGCTTCCATGAACATTAAATGAGCAAGAGCTCAGTTGCCGACCCTGCAGAATGAGCCCGGCGAAAGCACACAGCTAAGGGTACAATGTTGCAATCTCGCACGCCGCAAGCTGACGTCATGGTCGCACCTGCAAACTAAACCAGGCACACAGTGGGAAAAACAATATTAATTGTGCAGAATTCTGTCTCAAACACGGTCCCACCTCACGTGACCAAGCCAAACCCGACAGGATGCCAAAGCCAGGGGAAAGAGACGCCTGAATCCCACGTTTCAAGACACAGGCAGATACAATTAAAAGACTCAATGGACATCTGCGACAGTGGGAGTAGTCGGCCTTCCAGCATATGAATAAACCCTCACATTGTCTGCACCTACCCATAGTGAAACATTGTTGCAAATGACAGGTACACCGCGAGCTGGGAACAGCGATGGTCCCAGACTGGGAGGCTCGCGAGCGGACCAATCAGAACATGGGGCTCTTATCAATGACGCCATTAATATTGACCAATCCTCAGGGGTCTTCATGTAACAATTTTCATGTATCGAACTGAAGGGACAACCCAAGTATATCACCTGACTAACCCTCAACCACTAATACCGTTCTCTATACGTATGCTATACTAACCCTATCACTCGTGTAACCAATCCAGAGTGGAGATAGGTTTTTTTGCTAACTTTCTAAGGTGACGCAAGTAGCGCGTCATACTAAGGTAAAAAGGGCCTGCGAGCCCCACGATTGTGTGTGTGTCAGGACGGACGCGTACAATCCTTGACCCATCCCTGCCGTTTTGTCTAATAAACAGCAGAATCACCTTGCTTCTTGCGTGTGTCTCATACTCTATCTCTTTTGGGATATACGGGAGGAGTTGGGGCCTCCCTGCCCGGAAGTCTGCGGACGGCCCGGCCGACCCCGGCAGAATTTCCCCCCGACACTAATCACAATGTCAGTATCTCACTGCAGATCCTTAACCACTTGACTTTGTTCTAAATTCAAATTATGCTAAATTACCCATCAAATCCTTCTATACTCTCTTCAAGTTTGGCCCTGCATTTCTTACACTCTTCCCCATCACTAAAGAGAAAAGTAGTCTCTATTATTCCATTGCCATTGAACAAACTTTATTCGACAAAAAGCCATCAGGTTAAAAACGTTAAAAAATACATAATATTACCATAAAGAACATTAAAAAGTGAGAGACCTTCGATATCTCACTTTAGTACATAAGAAGCAGTGTTAGTAAAACTTAAAAATCAGATAAAGTAAATGCCAGGAGAGCTATGCTCGCAGCCTAGAACACTTAGTGAATTCAAACCGGTATAACAAAGTTAACATATGGTCTCATCAATTTGTTTTAGCATTTTCCTCCTATGCAGCCATGCTCTATGCAAATAAAGGAAAACAACAAAAGTTACTGAAAGATTAGATCATTGGCTTAGAAATAGGTGAGCAGGGCTAAGTGTATGGATACCGGCCTCCAGCAGGATAGGTCTGAAATACCTCCATCTTAGCCGCAGGGTCGCCTTGCAGAGGAGAAGGTAATGTGAGACATTGAGCATTTTTCTGAATCTGAGCGCTTCCAAGTGTATGTAAAGGCAACAATGGGCAAAATTCCTAATCTAAACCTTGCATATAGTGATCTTTCATACGCTGGCATAATTACATCTAAGTATGCCTTAAAACCAGGCTCCTGCTCATGTTCCAAATACTCCAGGCCCAGCTTTAGTCTTGAGGCATCAAACAAAAAAGATGATCCCATGCTATTTGCTTCATGAGCTTTGGGTGATCATATTTGGCAAATTTAAACAGTGTGCCCACCATATTAAAGGAGCCAGTGTTCATATGTTCAAACCATTCTTCTGACAATAGTGGGTCCACATCTTCATACATTGCTACATTCATAGTCCTCAATCTTCTTGGGATCCTTGGTTCCTCAATATACATTTGAAGCATCATTGATTCCCACCATGTGCTCCCTTCACGTTTCTTCAGTCTTTCAAGTTTGTCAATTTTCTATTGGACTTTCAATCCAACTGATACCATACTCATTTCTGTCATGCTCAGGTAAATCTCCTTTAAACAGCACTTTTGCTGCTGCCAACAGTTTGCTTCCAACTGCTTTGCCATTGATTTTGTGAGAGAGGTAATATATCGGGCCACAATCCGTGTCACAAAGCAGTGTAGCTCAGCACTTCAAAACATGCTTCAAGGCAACTGAAATAATATAATGTCCCACTGCCTCCATGTCACACACCAAAACATTGAGTGACACGAAGCCAAGGCGGCTGAATCCCACGCAGTCTTAATTAAATCCACACTCAATAGTGATAAAGCCAGATGATAGCCTAAATAATGTAACAATGGTGGGAAATGATAGAACAACAGCCAGATGGTGAACAGACCTGCTTCTTCCAAAAATCCATCAACTAGAGTGAGAAAGCATGGACTGGATGCCCCTTGAGAAAACAGGCTCTGTTTTTCTGCTTAAGTACTCCTACTCACAAGGGATGTCCAAATCCAGCCAGCCAGTAATAAGAATTTATTTGGGACAATGCGTTCCCATGACCAACTTCTCTGGTTGGCTTTTAAAACTGCCACTCAGCCAGACCAGCCCCACATGATGTGAGAGGAACCTACGCTTGTGAAAAAATGTAAAACCGAAAGTTCCATGTGGGATCAAAATGAGCCAATGTGGGCAGAACCACCAAAAGAAGCCCAAAAATACAAAATGGCTGAGAGCAGAACTTACAAATACATAGGTACCACAATGTTTACCAAAAATGTACGTTGGTCTACCAATGCAGTAAAATAGTTGGAATCCCAGGTCAGGTCAAATCTAAATTACAACTTCAATCAGCCTACCCTCTAAAGACAATGTAGGGTGATATAATTACCGTAGTGCAAAAATGGGTGTCTAGGAAGCACCCCATGGACTTAGAGCCAAATGGGCAACTAAGAACCATATACTGAAAATGTTTGAACATGGGTTTACATGGCAGGGAGACTTCAGTAGAAGTCCCTATGGCCATCAAAGGTAGGTTAGAGAGCCAACGATTATAAGAGGGGAAAGTCACATGTTAAGCAGTACTACAAAGTGCCCCTACATTTCACAAAAAGGAACGTCTGTCTCAACATTGTCTGATAGCCATGTGTCCCTAATGAATAGAATGTGGGTGCTTTCTTTCCTGTTTCTTGTGTTTCCACATTTAATTGATTATGTGTCATGGTGCAAGTTATCTTCTTTGTATGGAGATGAGAAAAAGGCAATTGGTAAACATAAATGGCATCTAAGGGTAACTATATGTGATGTTTAACCACAAATAAACACTTTAAAACATGTCATTAATTTCACACATGGTCCTCCCACAGGTCAGTCATTGATTAAATTAAAGTAGATGGCCGGAACCCCTCAGTGGATTATATCCTGCTAGTTGTTAGCTACCCTTCTCTACTTTTCTCTGGAGGTTTACTGTGATGTGGTGTTTGATCTAGAAAATTGCTAATTTGAGACAACATCTGTGATTAAACACTACTTATATACCCAAAACACTGAATACTTGTTCTACTTGATTTGATTTGATTTTACATTTATAGTGCACACATCTCAAAGAGAACCTGGCAGCAAGTTGCATTTAGATGCAGAGGATTAATATGGTGCTGTAAACTCAGAAAAAGCCAAATAAATTGGAACACTACACAAAATATAGGTTTTCAAATGTTTACGGAAGATGGTTAGAAAACGTATTTGACAAAGGCGTTGCGGCAAACAATTTCAGACTTGGGGGCCTGATACAGAAAATTGTCTGTCACCCCAGGAGACATTTATCAGACATTTATCCATTGTGCGCAGTTCAGAGAAAGGTTTATAGTTTACAGTTTTGGATGTTAGATAGGCAGGGGTGAGACCATGAATACATTTAAAAACAAAGTATACTAGTTTGAACTGTATTCGCTCCTGCACTGGAAGCCAATGAAGGGTGCTCTGAAACCTGATATCGAGATTTTCTGAGATGGTGAAAAAAATCAGTCACAACGCAGAATTCTGTGTTACCTGAAGCTGTTGAAGTTAGTGTTTAGGTAGACCAACCAACAAAGCATTACAGTAGTCCAGTTTGGTTTTTGTAAGAGAACCCACCTCCATGGGACGGCCCTTCTCCGAAATGAGCTGGGGTAATGGTTTGAGAAGCTTCATTTGATAATAACAAGTCGTAATTATCTGGTTTACCTGTAGGGTACAACTCATACTAGATTGCCAGTTAACACCAATATTCTTTACTGTCTGGGTGTAGTTAGCAGCCAGGCCAAACAAAGTTGGGCAGGATATTGAGTTCAACTCATTATTCAGTTTTCTTAGGACCAAAAACAATAATCTCCCTTTGGAAGAGTTTATTTGGAATTTTTTATCCTGTACCCAAATTTGCATTTTCTCGGCACATTTTAATATAATATGCACTCAATTGCCTCCTCATGCTGTGTTAGTCTTACATATATTTGTGTGTCATCTGCACATGAGAGATAACAAAGGTTGAATTGAGCAATGTTAACTAGTGGACATAAGTATAAATTAAACAGCATTGGCGACAGGGATGAGCCCTGCGGCACTCCCAACTGATAGACAGGAATTCGGACAAGTATGGGCCTGCCTTGACCTGTTGCACAAGAAAGATGTAAACCATTGACTAGCTAAATCAAACACCTGTGCCAGAGAAAAAAGTCTGGTTTGAAGTATGCCACAATCTACGGTATCACACACAGAAGATTCAGAATTGTCAGACTTGCTGATGTCATTTATGGAAATTAGGCAAGCGCTTCCATCCAGTTTCCCACCATTTCACTTTCAAAGCATAGTAGTATATTGCTTCTTTTTTTCCTATCTTGTTAGAACACTGAGAGGGCATGGTCTAAAGCCCACAAATGAAGAAGAGTCCTGATCTATTATCGAGGCGTTGGCCTTTCCCAGATGCTCGTGTGATCCCACTTGGGTCTAGAGTGGAGCTACCACTCATACAAAGATCGAGATCCACGTGCATCATATATAAACTCCATTCAACAACAAACTCTTACAAAAGTAAATAACAAGGGATGATTTAATTACTTTTCTGCAGGAGCAACATAGAGTGCATGCATGTGTGTTGCATCACCACAAATGTGTTCTTAAAGTGAGCATAGCAATAGAATTGCTTTGCAATCTGTCCACCGGTACATCCTGTGTGCTTGTGCTATTTTCCTTCACACAGAAATGCGGAATGTGTAAGGATGCCAACATATACATGCAAATTGCCTACTGCAAATGACATGATAAGCAATAGTATGCAAATAGTCACGCAAGCACATCATTTTAGCTAATGTCAGGAAAGAGCATGTATATTCAAATAGGTACAAAAAAATCCTATTTAAACGTACCGCATCTTACTCCACCAATAGGAATATTGATATATATCATAAAAGAAGGATAAGATGGTAGACTTTCTCTACTTGCACCCGTCTCTCTCCCCCATCAATTAGAAACCTCTGATAGATTTTCCAGGCACTACAAGTCTTGACAACATAGACTGCGTGCAACATTCCGAATTTGAAAAAACATTCTTGTTTTATTCAAAGTATTTGAATTAAAACATAAAACACTACCCTCATCTAACACAGTGTAAATGCTAACACTAAAACCTACAAAATCTAAAAAGCTAGGCTTCAAATTAAACACATTCCCAAGACACAAACAGGATCACATATCACAATACACAAAAAACCTAAATGTGTCAATAAAAAACATATAATCCCAACATGTTTCTGTTCTTCAATGCCCCTTTCGGGCGAACATTCTTCAGGGGAAACTTTAAAACATCCACTATTCTCCTCAACACTGTGTTGAATTGGTAGTTTTAGGCAAACAGCCTGAAAGAAAGAAAAAAGACAGAGGAAACTAATGAGTCCCACAGGGGAGGGGGTATTACCAAATGTAAATAGGGGGTCAGCTCAAAATTGAGACCAACTCCACAAAGGTCTAAAGATTTTATTAAACCACTTAGATTTACCTTAGCGTGGTGAACCTTCAAAGCACATCTGTAAATGACCGATATGCTAATTTTTCTTCATTGAAAAACCAAAACACTTCAAAGGGCGTCACAGTCCGCCGAGATTCCGTCACACCTGGAAAGAACACACCAACTACCAATGAGCCATACATACTGTTTCAGCCAAAGGTCACTAAAGAACAAAAGTCATGATATGTTCATAACATGACAGGTGATAATTACCTCCACAAAGGTGAAGAAACCCACGACGTAGGGCACAGGGGGGAACTACCTTGTTATGACAACCGGATCCAGTCCACAGATTACTACAAAGTAACGCAGAGCCAATCTGCAATTTAAAAAAATGCTCATGAGCCAACTCAAGATCACAACAAATGCACCGATACACAAAGATTTACCGACGCTAGGATGGAAACCAAGGTGTTGGATAGATATGCCTATAAAGGTGCCATATGGATAAAAAAAGACCCCAAAAACAAACCAACCATTGTCATGCATCCAAGCCCCTACCTCCAATGACTATGCTCACCTCAAACTTCAATAGGCATACTCCTCGCTGATGACTCGCAGAGGTTCAAATGGACCGTGCGGCACCAGCATGCGTTTTTACCAAGTTCAGATCTACAACTACAATAGTATAGTCCGGCTTGCAACACACTATCGTCTTCCTGGTAAACACTGAAAGAGGACTATACTCTTCAGTGAAGCACTCGCTAGCAACAACACGGCAGCCATTTTTGCATGAAAATCCAGCAACAAGTACAGATGGTGTTGAGGAGATAAGTGCATAAGGGGAAGCCAAAAGGGAGCCAAAGGGAAGCAGAAACAGACATGGAAGGCCAGCAATAAATTGCAGATGTCGAGCAGAGGCATATTTCATAATATGGTCTTTGCAAAGGGCAATACAAATAACAAAAAGTTCATAATCATAAATGCAAAAGATTGTCACAGGCATCAAGCATGAACATAATTGCAACATTTATCATGCAGGAGGTAACTTAAGCACAACCAATATCATATCATACTTTTATGTTTGACTAACCAAATGCCGATCAATACTTTCATTGAGCCCCAAAACATTACTTTGCAATTTAAAAATTATTTTCTGTTCCAGGTTCAATAATTTCTGGTCTGTCTCAGCTTTCCTGTGGCCATGCACTTTTTTCAATATAAGCCACGCAAAGTCATTGCAGCCATGTTTCATATCAAGGAAATGTTTTACTAAGGGGGCTGCAATCACTTGATTTCTGATGCAACTTCGATGTTCCACCATACAGACTTTACATTGTCTATTGGTCTTGCCTACATAGTGTAAGCCACATGGGCACGTGATTAAATACACATTAGATGTATTACAATTGGTCATTTCATTAAACACCCATCTGAGATTCGCCAAAATTTGTATTGATCTGATTTCTTTGGTTTGGGCACACATACTACATTTGCCACAAGCAAAATGTCATTTTATTTCCGGTAGACCCCACAGTCTTGTTTGTCTCACAAGTGGTATACTCATTTCAGTCACATCATTCCTGATCAAAACGTTCCTTAGGTTTTGGCTTTTTCTGAAAGCCACCAAAGGGGGTAAAGCTTCTTTACCTCTGTAAACCTTCTTCCATGTCTTCATCACAATAGATTTGATTGTGTAAGATAAATTGGAAAAAGTATTTACAAAAACAGTACCAATCCTTCTCTTCATTTTCACATTTTTCTCCAAAAGAGCCTCCCGGTTATTGCTATATGCTCTTTTGGAGGCAGTCTTAATCACTCTAGGTGGATAGCCTTTAGTTAACAGTTTCTGAGTAAGTGCATCCGCACTTTGGCAGAAATCCTCTTTCCTACTGCTGTTCCTTTTCAACCTTAAAAACTGCCCAAAAGGTAAATTTGTTTTTAAAAGCTTAGCATGATGGCTGTTAAAGTGCAGAAGAGAATTCTTATCGGTAATCTTGGTATAGGGCTTAACATGTAACACTCCATTATGATGGAAGATGATAATATCCAAGAAATGAGTCTCAAGATCACATATGGACCCAATAAATTTCAAAAAGTGATTTTGTTGATTCAACCAAGTCACAAAACAGTTTGCTTCTTCTCTCGTGCCATCCCATACGATAAGTATGTCATCTATATACCTCAGCCATTTCCTCAAATGATGGATATAAGGATTAGTGGCTGGGTATATCACCATTTTTTCAAAGTATTCAACATAGATGTTGGCTAAATTAGGGGCCATGGCCGCCCCGATGGCAGTGCCTTCTATTTGTTGGAAAAAGGTACCTTGGAATTGGAAGAAATTTTGAGTCAGGGCAAACTCTGTACGCGATAAGATAAAGGCATTACTCACAGGGTGTCTGTCCTCTCTGCTTAGCAAAATTTCCTCAACCACCTCTAATGTGGCTCTTTGTGTCGGTCATTTACAGACGTGCTTTGAAGGTTCACCATGCTAAGGTAAATCTAAGTGGTTTAATTTAATCTTTAGACCTTTGTGGAGTTGGTCTCAATTTTGAGCCGACCCCCTATTTACATTTGGTAATACCCCCTCCCCTGTGGGACTCACTAGTTCCATCTGTCCTTTTTCTTTCTTTCAGGCTGTTTGCCTGAAACTACCCATTCAACACGGTGTTGAGGAGAATAGTGGATGTTTTAAAGTTTCCCCTGAAGAATGTTCGCCCGAAAGGGGCATTCAAGAACAGAAACATTTTGGGATTATATGTTTTTTATTGACACATTTAGGTTATTTGTGTATTGTGATATGTGATCTTGTTTGTGTCTTGGGAATGTGTTTAATTTGAAGCCTAGCTTTTTAGATTTTGTAGGTTTTAGTGTTAGCATTTACAGTGTTAGGTGAGGGTAGTGTTTTATGTTTTAATTTAAATATTTTGAATAAAACAAGAATGTTTTTTGAAATTCGGAATGTTGCACACAGTCTATGTTGTTAAGACGTGTAGTGCCTGGAAAATCTATCAGAGGTTTCTAATTGATGGGGGAGAGAGAGGGGTGCAGGAAAGAGCATGTGCCATTGTTTCACTGACCACAAGCGTACCATAATACCACCCCAGTCGGATCACTTTCAGTCACATTGTAATTGCACAGCATTATTCTGGGAGGTAATTGATGTTGGCAATGGTTTTAGGTGTGTATTTGCATACATAGCAATGCAGATGTCATTTGCATACCTAGGGTGGCTGCATTTGGGTGAATCACTAATCAAAGGCCATGAGAAGCTTAACTAGACAAGATCCTTCATGTATTTGCCACAGCGCATTGCTGACAATTACCAAATCTAAAAAGCTGGAAAACACTCCCTTCCTAGACGGAGCAGCATTAAATACCTCGGAAAATAAATTGTTTCAAAAGCTATAGGTCCAAGTGCATGTGTGTCTGCTCACTTCTTAAACAAACATGCGGTGCCGTGATTCCCTGGATCAAATCTGGAGATGCCCATGGGCGCCTCAAAGATGCACCTAGTGCCTTATATCTGAGTCTTACAGGATTGGAGATGCTGGAACATCTGGAAGATGCTCAGTGGCAAAATGTGATTTGCAAAGCTGTGCTCATGTTAGTCTCAGGGATGCTCCATGTACCGCCATTTTTTCAATCATTTTAGACTTTGTATTCTAATATAAGGCAGCAGGTGCACACCTGATATGCGCATGCGCAACTTCTGAAATTCTCCAATAGTAATCCATCTGAATCATCCCTGTGGGAGTTTACATTTCAGTCTTCTAGTGGGAAACAATAACCATCAAACAATGCCCAGAGAATCATTTTCGCCTCTCTTTGGACCTGGCAGCTGGGTTGTCCCTGGAGGTTATCACATAGGTAGTTGTGCAATGGGACTATTGATCGAAGTCTACACACTGAAAACCGTGAGTAGTAATGTACGGAATTACCCACTATTTTCATTCAAATCTTCCTTTCCCCTTTCAATTCAGTGGGTGGCAAATAGTGCAAATGGTTTGGGTGTTTATTTTGCTTTTAATCACATCTTGTTTTTTTTTTCTGAAAAGGGAAAGAAATAACCTTTGGCATGTGAGTTTGAACTTGACAGACGATCTTTACGCTAAAATTAGAAACAGTCCCCAGCAATGACGTGTCCAGAGCATCTTGCAAGATCTTACTAGAGGTGTTGATGGGAGGTCAGCTGCGGGTACAGACAATTGAGGTCAGAGGAGCGCTTCTGTGCATGCGCTGAAGATGCTCTGAGAGTGGAGCTCCGACAACACTGAACAGTGATGGAGGGCTCTGGGTATGCAGGTCAATGGATCGACACACTGGAGCAGTTAAACAATGTGTTTGCCATATTTCAAAACAATGGTTCGGGACATGCACTTTTTCAGATTGATCGTTTGTTGGAGAAATGCATGAATGTTGGTGACTTACATAGCGCAAACCTGGCTAGAAAGCCACAGAGCGGTGTACACTAGAGCGAGGGGGTACATAGAGGAGGATTTTAGGGAATTGAGGCAAAGTTATCAGACATCATTTCTGAGCAATGTTTTTGCCACATCTCGCTGTCTAGGTTGTTCCTTAATGTGACATATTAATAGCAAGTCTACGTTCATAATTTAATTGCGTAACGTTTTGTTAAAAACATGGAATATATCACGTAAAGTTGAACAACTACTTAAGTCTATTCCTCGCCCAGCCTTGAAAACAGCATCAGTTTGAGTATTTAAACTGAAGACCATGCTAAATACTGTTGCTATTCTAATTGGCTGTAAATAAAAATACAATAAAAAAAAATGGTGTAGATTTGTTTGGCACGTCTTTTCACTGATTGAATTACCCTTTAAGAAATGGAATTTACTGCACTTGGAAAAGGTTGTGCTCCTAGAATTCAGTTGTATTATTGCAGAGTTAAGGACCTGCACTTATGGGAATGGATGTGCGTGTATGTGTGTGTGTGTGTCTGTGTGTTGCAGTTTGGCATATATGACGCAGAGTGCAGAGGATCACAGACCCCACATTGTATGTGTGTAGAATGGGTGAATATTGAAACAGAGGAGCATGGAGCTTGTGTAAATGCAATGCTGCTTCAATGCACGGGCCAGCAGGGAACGGAGCAAAGCACTGGTCTTGGAATCAAAACCAGGCAAAGCATCAGAGGGTCGAATCCCGGATCTGCACTTATACACCAAGCTCATGTTAAAAAAAAAACAATAAAATAAATAAGCTCGCAATGTTGTCTCAGGATGTGTTTCTAGCTACATCAATCATAGCGCATTCCATGATTTTTCTGCGGAACTCCAGCTAAATTCGTTTACTGTTACAGCGGCTTAGTCTGACATATTTTGCACCAGGTTACAATTGGTGGCAAAGGTGGTGGAGGTGCCTGATTTTGAAGTTCTTCGGACTTCATGAGGATGTTTGAAAATTTCCATGAGCAGTAACTCTGCCACAGTATATCTGGTGATTTTATTTAGATAAAGGGGTATATTTACCACTCAGTTAGCCATTTACTTGATCTCCAATCTTGAATACAGCCGTGCATTTAAATTGGAAGTAATTCCATTACCACTAAAACATGTGGGAATAGTAGATGTTTGCTTCTAAAAATATTCTGTAGCGTCCAACTTGAATGAGGCCCCTGCGTTATATTTTTAAGGATAAACAGACCTGTAAACCGTCTTTGGCAAAAATATGATGGCGGAAGCATCCACTTTGTGTGAACTCCATTTTGCTGCAACAACATTTTTGAATTAGTAAACGTCTTAAAGAATTAAAACAACATCCTCAAATGCCAGAGTTTTAGTTGTATGGATCACAAACTGCAACTGCCTGATAATATCGATTTTCTAAGGACAAACCCTTTTTTTAAGAAGCCACATCAATCAAACAGAAGGCATTCGTGAAACAGAAAATATGCTAGCCTGTAAATCAAAACAAAATTACTTTTATTTCAACATTGTTAAACTGTAATTATATAGTGCCTCCTTATAATTAATATTGGCCCAAGCTCAATCACGTTACATGGAAAACGGTGTTGCAAAAGCTCTGATTTTTGAGTTTTTACTTCGCCGCCATTTTAAGATTTGTCCACCATTTTGATTTTAACTTGTGTTCCATATTCTAAAATGGTGTTCTGTGTTTTCGTCTTGCAAGTCGAGCCGACCGACCATTGAGTTCTGTTAATGTTTAGGGTGTCTGCGAGCCGACTGTTTAAGCAAAGCAAAGAAACCTTGTGCTTCATATGACCTGCTCTTCGAGTGTTGTCTGCGCTCACAAGCCTCATCCTTGTATAAACACTGAAACAATGAAGAGTAAACGACAATCGTATGTTTTAGATGAACTACATTGTAAGAGATTCTTGAAACAAGGCTTACCGCAGATCCAAGAACCTATGCCACCTTTGTATTTTCATGGAAATGTAAATTCATGTAATCCTTTGCATAATATTGTAAACTCTGTCATGTGAACTAGGCACAAACTCTAGACACAAATTATTAACATGGAGAGAGGCTGGACAATATTATAGGAAATGTAAAAAAAATGCCAGTGTTTAGATGTCCAGTACCTCACTCTCCTCACTGTGTCGGCTGGTGCACACGGTGAAGTGTTGGGGCCAGATAGCTATTTGTTTTGCTTTGTAAACTGTACAGTAATAAAAGATACTTGTAGATTTTCAGCCCGTGATTGGTGTATTTAATTTGTGGTACTCAGCCTCGATATTTCTTTGTTCTTTCAGATAGCGCCCGAATATGGACCCTCAAGATTGATGCCACCTCGTTGAAAGAAAGATGCGGCTATCGGACCAGGATCGGACGGTTAGAAAAAGGGTGCCCCTTTTGGATGAGACGTGATACTTCAACAGTACTGCATGAGCCGATCCCTGGACGGTGAGCATGCGGTCCGAGACGGCATCACCAACCGCGAGGGTCCTTTGTCCTTTGTAATCTGATCAGACCTCCTTAGTCCTTTGTAATCTGGTGAATCGTGCCCCGAATCCTAAGTATCCTAATATTTGATTGCAGATCTGTACTCGCGAGCACAGACGATGCCAGGTAACACCAGTAATCTGACATGCCTGGGAAATTGTCTGTCTGATTCAGGGCGTTATTCCGCAGAGATAGACAATCTTTGGAATTTGCCTGACTGGCACCACAGGAGGGGTCGCCGGCATGTACTATGTACTTTAAGTACGGCATTGGTAGTATAGTATTCAACGATATTTGACACAGACAAACTAGACATGCGTCCTAATTTCAGTGCCAGTCAATGGTAGCTTTGAGAATGCCCAAATAGAGTATTTAGAAACTATATTGTTAAAGAAAAAAGCTAGACCTGCAACATTTGATGTAATTCAGAACTGGAAAGGGGAAGCTATGCAGCAACTTAAGAGTAAAGAGAAGCATACATGTCGTCATATGTCAAATTCAGAAAAACAAGATCAACAAAAACAGTCAGAGGCCCTCATTACAACCCAGGCGTTAAGGGGTTAACGGCGCCGTAAAAGGTGGCGCCGCCGTTAAACCCTTAACGCCTGATTACGAGGTCCCTTTGCGGGTTGGAGACTTTAACGCCTGCAAAACCAACCCGCAAAGGGACCTTGGTGCTAAGTACGGTGCCGCAATTTGCGGCACCGTACTTAGCGCCTTCCCCATTCCCATTGAGCCCTATGGGGCAAAAATGGGAATGGGGAAGGGCCATGGTGGCATGCGGAATTACCGCCCGCCAACCTCGGAATGGGGTGGTAATTCCCCATTCCGCCATGGCGAAGTCGGTAAGTTACCGGCATGGACCATGGTGCTGTTAGCACCATGGTCCAACGCCAGGGTCGTAATGAGGGCCAGAGTCTGTTAGAAACATGGATAGGGCTTTTCAACTTGGTATACAGAAAATATATTTGTCTAAAGATTTTCATGCCTCAGATGACCTACTTAATAAACTCTTAACTGAACATAGGCCTGGTGCCACTGCACCAACTCCTTATGTACCTATTCCTGTTGTCTTACCTCTTCCCACTGTCGCACCTCCTCCCGTATTAATTCCTGTTCTTCCCGTTGCTCCTCTGCTGCCAGTTATTGCTCCTCTTCCTATTGTTGTTCCTCCGCCTGTACCTCTACCTCTACCGAATGTTACTGTTCCAGTAATTCCGTCTTTGTTACCAGTGGTAGTGTCTCCACTACCTGTTGTACAGGATCTATCTACTCCCTCTTTCCCATGCGGTTCTGCTCTGCTTGTAATTGATGAAGGGGAGAGTACTGAATCAAAGGTAGTGACTCGAATTACAGTTTCTAAAGATAAGAAGAGAGAATTGTATGCATGGGCTAAACAATATATAGAAAAGGTGAAATATCAACTGTCTTAGCTACACTTCTTAATCTAGTAAGCATTCCGTACAGAATGTCTTTATTGAGGGGATGGGAATACATTTGGCTGAAATGTGTAATACATTTACAGACATACATGTCCTACAAGGGTTGGGGATTTGCATGTTTTAGCCTATTCAAGGGATTCTGTGGAGAAAGTAAAAGAGCATGTTGAGAGGGTTTTTGAGTTAAGAAGGGAGTTACAATAGTTACAGGACGATGAAATAGATTGTGATAAATTGGACGCTTTGTATATGCAGAAACGGTTCCTTCCTCCTTGTAAGCCAACGAGTGAAGAAACATGAATTTGCACAAAGGGGGTGCTTAGATGGATTTCAGATGTGGCAATATCTCCCATAGAAGTATATGATACGTATAATCAGTATACTGCAGAAATGCAGAGGAAAGTATTACAGGTAATGTAATATCTGCAGGATGAGTATATGAAGAAAAAGATTTGTTGTCCCGCAGAATTGATGATTATTTATAAGAGAGCCTTTGTGCCTGATGCTGTTTATACCACTTTAGCACTTGACTTGGCTTTATTGCTTAACAAACGTTCTGAACTGCCTACTACTCAGTTGCCTATAAGGGAGGTTCCTCTGACATTTGTTCCTTAAATTGAGATTCCAGCTAATGTCGCAACAGGTGAAGCAGCCATCAATATTGAAGCTCACTATGTATCACAATTTGTTCACGTCCCGTTCTCTAGACAGGAAGTGAACACTGTCAGACAGTGAATTCTGACACTAGGAAAAATCGACAGGGTTCTACAAAGAAATAGAATCTGTCTTGCATTTGTCAGTTTTCACTTTAGGTGATATAGGGCCTCATTCCGAGTGCGGCGGTAAGGGGTTAACAGCACCGGTAAGCATGCTGGGAATGGGGAATGGTTTTCATAATGGGGACTTACCGGGTCCGCATAGGTCGGAATGTCCTGGTAAGTCCCCATTCCGACACCATGGACCCCGCCTCGAGTTTGGAGGCAGCCATGGTGCTAATAGCTAATAGCACCATGGCTGCCTCCAAACTAGTAATGACCCCCATAGACTTGTTATTTCCTGTGATCCTACCTGCTGATTTATGGAAACAAATTAGGACTGTAGCTGATCAAGTAGGATTGGGTGACACATAGGTTAACTTGGTGAGGATAGATGGAGAAAGAAGAGCTGGTGAGAGACCACCACAAGTGATAATGACTTTGCCAGACAGAATAGTTAAAAATGAAAAACTGTGGTTCCCGAGAGAAGGATTGTTTGGGACAAACTCACTGTTTGTACCCAAAGAAAATCTGAAGGTGCTACCGAATTCTTTAATTGGTTCAAACAAGTATTTTCAGATTTTAGCAGACAGGATTTAAGTAATGAGTCAGGGAAAAGATTGTTTTGTGGATAATTTTGTGCGTGGATTGTTGCCCGATATTGAGTCACAAATTATGACTTCTGAGCATGCTTGGCAAGCTAAATCGCAGTCCGAAGTATTGCACATGGCCCAATATCACAAAAATAGGGTCAATAATCAAAAAGAGAGGATTGAAAAGAAAAAGGGAGACCTGAAAACCAAAGTATTATTGCAACAGATAGTTAGAGGGACTAGAGGTGGGAATACACAGTTTTGAGGTCAGTTTCTTCCACAAAGTAATGTGCAGTTGCATCCTGTATACGTGAACCAATGTGCTTATTGCAGACGAGAGGGTCATTGGAGAGCACAATGCCCGATCCTTCAGCAGAGGTCGAATGACACATATGGTGTCATGGGTTGATGATCCAGAGACCGCCCTGGGGTAGGGGATCCTGGTTGAAGCCAGTTCACTCAAAATCCACAATCATTCTCGCAAGATAATCAGCAACCTAGTATAGATAGCAGACATATTTTCAATAATCCTTCAACTGCCTATCTTTCTGAAGATCTTGGGCCTCATTACAACCCAGGCGTTAAGGGTTTAACGGCGCCGTCGGCGCCATTAACCCTTAACGCCTGATTACCATTTTAACGCCTTGGTGCTAATTACGGCACTGTAATTTACGGTGCCGTAATTAGAGCCTTCTCCACTCCCAATATGCCCTATGGGGCAAAAATGGGAATGGGGAAGGGTAAATGGGGAATGGGGATTTACCGCCCCACTCACCTTGGAATGGGGCGGTAAATCCGCCATCCACCATGGTGTAAACAGAGTTTACACCATGGTGGTAAAGTAGGGAACTTACCGCCTGGGTTGTAATGAGGCCCCTTGTCTTCGACAATATATTGTGTCATTAGGACAGCCCGAAGCAGGGACTGGAACCAACCTCTATTCCCGTTAATCAGAGAGGTCTCTATGTTGAAATGATGGCAGGGAATAGGAAGCATCTATTTTTGATAGATACAGGAGCACAGAAGTGTTCCATTGATCTTTCATGGGTTCCAGACATGCCACTGTCAAGGCAGAATAACGTTTCTGTAGGGTTTTCTGGTACGCCAGTGGTTAGTACGGTTTCTCTGCCGGTACTGATTTCACTGGGGCCATTCACGGATTACTGTCTGTTTCTTCTGACAACGAACTGTGGAGAAAATGTGTTCGGGTTGAATCTGTTGAAGGAATTAAATGTGGTAATTCATTGTTCTTCGGATGGAGTACGTTTGACGATTTTACCCCAGCAATCTTTTATCTCATAGTTTTTTACTAGACCTTTGCAGCCTGAATTTAGTAAAGTTCCAACGTGTTTATGGGCAGTTGACGACAATGATGTTGGTGTTTTGCAAATTGAGCCAGTTAAAATTGTTTTGAAACCAGGAGTTAAGTTGCCACGTATCCCGCAATATAAGATTTCAGTTGATGATGAGCAAGCGTTGAAGAGTATAGTTTCCGATTTTGTACATCGTGGAGTGATTGAAGAAATTGCAGGATGTTTGTGCAATAGTCCAATTTTACCAGTGTATAAGAAAGGGGATAATGCAATTCCGTTTTCATTTCATTATCGATTTATGCACTATCAATAAGGTTGTTCCTCCACAATTTCCAATTGTGCCTGATGTAACTACGACATTAACAATGATCCCAACTTCTGCTACTCATTTCAGTGTGGTGGATCTTAAGAATGCCTCTTTAGCATTCCCATCGTGGATGGTAGATATTTGTTCGCGTTCACCATAGGGGGACGCTCGTTTACATTTACCCGTGCACCACAAGGATACACGGAGAGTCTGAGCCTTTATAGTAGGGCTTTGAAAGAGCAGCTTGACACACTTGAGTTGCCTTACACTTGTACCTTGTTGCAGTACATTGAGGACCTTCTCTTAGCTGCAGACTCAGAAAGTGCTTGCAAAGAGGGTACTGTGTTATTACTTATTCATCTAGCAGAACATGGGCATAAGGCTTCATTAAAGAAGTCTCAGTATTGTCGACAGGAGGTTGCCTATTTAGGCTATCTCCTGTCAAAGGAGGGAAGACGATTGATACCTGAATGGATAAAAAGCATTTCTTGCATGTCTGTCCCAAATACACAGAAAGAAGTTAGAGCCTTCATAGGAATTGCTTCTTACTATAGATGGTGGATCCCAAACTTTTCACTAGTGATACAACCAATGTTGGCATTGACAACAAAGGGCATTTCTTTTCCACTACCGTGGAACTTGGAACACCAGAAGGCTTTTGATCTGCTCAAGACTGCACTGTGTTCAGCAGCAGTTTTGGGCACACCAAATTAACATAAGGCCTTTGTGTTGTATGTGTATGAATGTGATGGATGTGCGTTGGCTGTGTTAACACAGGAACGTGGGGGGAAGAATAGTCTGTGCAGTTATTTTTCCTCCACACTTGATCCTGTTGCATGCACTTTGCCGAGATGTCTCAGAGCTGTCGCTGCTGCTGCTGTGACTGTAAGAAAAGTGAGGGTATGATTTTAGGTCACACTTTAACCGCAATGGTACCCCACTCCGTAGACATTCTACTAAACAGAACGCAAACACAACACCTTACTTCTGCACGATTAACGAGATACAAACTAATCCCATTTGCATTGCATATACAAATTAAGAGGTGTTGCGTATTGAATCTGGCTGAATTGTTACCTCTTCAACAAGATATTGCTTGCAGTGACGGAATGTCACATGACAGCCTCTATATCACAGAACAAGAAACCAATTGATTTAAATGGTACATCTCTGAATGATCAGCAATAGGAGCTGTTTTGTGATGGCTCCTGCTTCAAACTTCCTGATGGTACATCCACTTCTGCGTATGCCATCACTACACTAAGCACGATTGTGGAAACCAACAGAATTTCACATAACTCTGTGCAGGCCGCAGAGATTATCGCACTGACTCGAGCTTGTGAACTTTCCGAAGGGCTTAGAATAAACATATTTACAGATAATCAGTATGCCTTTGGGGTGGTTCAAAACTTCAGTAGACTATGGTCAGAACAAGGTTTCTTGACCTCACACGGAACAAAAATCCAACATGGTACCTTGATAGTTCAGCTACTCTCAGCACTTATGCTTCCTACTCAACTAGCAATCATGAAGTGCGCCGCACATCCAAAGGTAGTAGATGATGTAGGGAGAGGAATCACTTTTGCTGACAGGATAGCTAAATGGACCGCTACTGATTTATACTCAGATATGTATATCAGGAAAGAAACTACATCTGTACAGTAGATGAAGGGATTGACTCGATAAAGAATATTTATTCTGATGCCACTTCAAAAGAACTTAAACACTGGGCTGAGAGTTTAGCAAGTTTGGGTGAGGAAGGTTGTTGGGTGGACAACAAAAAGATGGATGCTACCCAATGCATATGTCACCGCCATGGTTACAATGGCTCATGATTCTACTCACATATGTGCTAGGAGAATTTGTAAATTGTTAGAACCTGTCTGGGTAAATGTAAACATTTCAAAGACTGCTGAGCGTTTTGTTCAAAGTTGTATGGTATACTTACCACATAATGTGGGGAAGGGTACAATGACACAGAGGGGTAGTTTTGGTACCCCCTCTATGCCTTTTGAGGTGTTTCATTTCGACTTCATTGAGATGGAGCACTGCTATAACTACAAATATGTCTTAGTAGTGATTTGTGCCTTTAGCAAGTGGGTTGAAGCCTTCCCTGTGAAAGATGCCACAATGGTGAAAACCATGCTTTAGGAATATTTTCCTAGGTTTGGGTTGCCGAGGGTCATCTGGTCCGATAATGGTCCACATTTTATCGCTGTTGTAATCTTGCAAGTAGGCGCAGGTTCAATAAACGGTTCCATTCGGCTAGACACGCTCAGAGTGCTGGACTTGTAGAATGCCATAATGGTATCTTGAAGAACAAGCTTGCGAAAGTTTGTGCCAGCAGTCATTTGAAATGGCCAGGCACCTTACCTCTAGCTCTACTGTCCATGCGGACAAACCCACAGACTAGAACTGGACCCTCTCCATATGAAATAGTAATGGGGAGACCAGCTAACATTTGGAATCTGCCGAAACCCAGAGCATTGAAAGATGTGGAGCATTTGCTTCTTGCTGAATACTGTGACTAGTTAACTCAAAATATGTATTTGATTTACCAACAGGTGCGAGAAGCCCTCCCAGTTAAATACAAGGGGCCAAGTCATAGAATTCGACCTGGGGATTTGGTGCTAACAAAGTTGTTTGAGAGAGCATCCAGTCTCGCACCGCGCTGGAGTTGACATTCCAGGTCATGTTTGCCACACAGACTGCTGTACGAGTAGCTGGCAGGAGACACTGGATCCACACGACACACATCAAGAAAATACCTTTTCCCTTGACACTTGACGAAGAAGAAAAGAAGGAAACCACTTGTTCTGTTTCTGGTGATCTATCTGTCTTGAACAACATCAAGGGTGTTTCAGAGATACTTCCTGAGCCCGTGGGGCCTGGGGAGATGACTGCTTTGTCTTTGAATTCTTCTTCAGATCTTTCTGCACCCTTGAGCAATCTTTCCTCTATTTCACCACTTCCATCAGTAAGCAACAACACTCTGTTCGCAGATCACGCAGTGCCTGGAGTCTTAAGGTACAATCTGTATCCACGGCACTAGACATACAGCACAGCACGGCTGTGCCCATGGGAAATAACTGTTGAGCTAGTCATTTGCCACTCTCTCATTGAAATATAAGTAAGTGGCTGGGACCGGCAAAGCTATCTTCAATCAAGATACATCACGTGGTCATCAGATCACCAACGAACAAACTTAAGGAGTCCGTCGCAGAAACCTTCTGGAATGAACTTTTGAGGAACAATGCCTGTCACTACTCCTAATTGCACAAAGCAACCGATCGATTGTGTGGCTAACAAAGACATTGGACATAAAATTTCACGGTCCTTGAGGACTTATTATTTTCTCTTGATTTTGTTAATTGGTCTAACAGTAATCATCGCTTTAGGGTTTTGGTATATTGATGGAGTACATCCACTTGAAACGTTGATACCCACTGAGAGTGTTCCTACTACGTCTTCTCCTTTTGTGCATCTGCACACTCTATCTCCTAAGAATTCCCAACACAGACAGAGTTATCACAACAATACACTTTTGTTAATTATGAATGTGATCCATGCAATTCTGAATAAAACTATTTGCTGGATATGTTAGCATTTGCCACAACACGGGGAAAAAGGGTTAGGCTGGTATATTCACCCTTTGCCTTTAACTACTGCATGCTATGCCTCTCTAAGGGCACTATTCTTTGGTCGTTGGAATGATAGCATCTCAGGGAATTTCGATGGGACTTATTTGAACGAGTTTGAAAGGAGAGTCCTGACACCTCTGGGATTTTCTCTTTTTGCAAATAGGAGCAAACGTAACGTTGCTTCTATTAGGCCTTCCGATAGACTTTCTAGACCTTTCCAAACGTTAATCTCTTTCAAGATGGTTCCCGTAGACAACCAGGATGCGACGCCTCCTTCTTACACTAATAATCATAGCCCCCACTCTGTTTCCTTCTGCATACAAAGGAATGGTTCTCAGTCAATGGGTACTTTTAAGGGTTGTACCAATATTGCAAATTTGACGAGTGAGGACAGACCTTTGTATGCAGGTAATCCCGTTTATTTCATATGCGGTAATGAAGCTTATCCTTGGTTACCTAGAGATTTACAGGGTACTTGTTATTTAGATATCTTGCTACCATGGGTATTCGTAGCTAGCACCTCGGAGGTCTCTAGAGCTTGTCCAAGGTGGGACGAGAACAGTGATACTCCTTCACAGGTCATGGGTGATGTAGCAAAATCCTTTGTACCATTTTGGGGACAGATCAAGAATTCCGAGGATATTAGGAGATTGGCAAGAGTATTGGAGAAAACCATCAACTGGACCACTGACATACTCTACAATATTACATTAGAACAGGAAGCGATTAGATTAGTAACTCTACAGAACCGGATGGTGTTAGCTGTCATCCTGGCTGAGCGTGGTGGAGTATGTAAATTAGTCAGATCTGCTTGCTGTGTTTTCGTACCTGATTCCTCCCCTAACATATTTAAGGGAATACAAAATCTGCATGTCCTAAGTACACAAGTACATGTTCCCGAGGGAAATTGGGGTCTTAGTGCTTGGTTTTGGGACTTTTTGCGGTCTTGGGGATGGAAACTCTTCTCGGTTTTAGTGATAGTCCTTGTTATTCTATTGTTTTGTTATTGTTGCATACAATGTCTTCCTGCCATATGTTTGATGTCAGGGGGATGTTGTGCGCAAACTGTAGGTACATTAGGGCCTAAAATACATGCACCCGAAAAGATGACTAAAGTTTTTGTAATGGAGGATATTACTGTCAAGGATCTAATGGCGATCCATATATTTGATGAATGTGATTCGGGATGTACGGACATTGAAAAGTGGAGTTACAACTAAAGCGAATATATTTAGTAAGCTATGGGCTTAGGCCAAATGGAGGGTTTGTTAAACCGTAATTATATAGTGCCTCCTTGTATTTAACATTGGGCTAAGCCCAATCACGTCACACGGAAAACCGTATTGCAAAACCTCTGATTTTTGAGTGTTTACTTTGTCGCCATTTTAAGATTTGTCTGTCATTTTGATTTTCACTTGTGTTTCATATTCTAAAATGGTGGTCTGTGTTTTTGTCTTGCAAGTCGAGCCGACCGACCTTTGAGTTTTGTTAATGTTTAGGTTGTCTGCGAGCCGACTGTTTAAGCAAAGCAAAGAAACCTTGTGCTTCATATGAGCTGATATTCGAGTGTTGTCTGCGCTCACAAGCCTCATCTTTGTATAAACACTGAAACAATGAAGAGTAAATGACGATCGTATGTTTTAGCTGAACTACATTGTAAGAGATTCTTGAAACAAGGCTTACCGCAGATCTGAGAACCTATACAACCATTGTATTTTCATGGAAATGTAAATTCATGTAATCCTTTGCATACTATTGTAAAATCTGTCATATGAACTAGGCACACACTCTAGGCACAAATTATTAACGTGAAGAGAGGCTGGACAATATTGTAGGAAATGTATAAAAAGGCCAGTGTTTAGATGTCCAGTACCTCACTCTCCTCACTGTGTTGGCTAGTACACATGGCGAGGTGTTGGGTCCAGATCCCTATCTGTTTTGCTTTGTAAGCTGTACGATAATAAAAGATACTTGTATCTTTTCAGCCTGTGATTGGTGTATTTCATTTGTGGTACTCAGCCTCGATATTTCTTTGTTATCTCAACATGATCAAATATGCTTAAATTTACCTCACATGGACCTCCCTTTAAATGTTAGTAAAAACGTCATAAGTCATATTAAAGATCAGTCAGATTTCCTGAATGCATCCTTTTCTTATTGTTTGAGTTGTATTTTTTTTTAATTAAGTCAATAGTGATGGCCCTAACACTTGCTGACATTGTTTTTTTTTTTTTTTGATGACACCTTTAACCACAGACGTGTCAGTGGACATCAGTGGTACCTTTATGTTGGTTATTCAGGTGTGTTGCTAGGTCTGGAAAAGATCCGGGGCTACGCTAATTTTGAGTTTGTCGGGACTGGGGGCTAGCTAGCCTTTCTGATTGTAACCCCTGAGCTTCTATCCGGGGCTACAACCAAAAGACCCGGGGCTATAGCACCCTCACTATCCCCCTGGCAACACCTCTGTGCTGGTATCCATTACACGATAACAGGTAAAAGCTCTGAAACAATGAACTCTCCACAAACCACTTCCTTTCTGGGAAGTTTTATATTCTTTAATGCCTAAAATGGCAACATTCAGGTCCTTAAAAGGGATCTGTTACACATGAAACCAGATACACAGAAGGAATTTTGTCAACACATATTTGGTAAATTGAACTCACAGAGATAGGGTCTGATATTGGATTGGGCATAGGAGAATATAGAGAAAATACCCTGAGTGCATCGGGCCCAATTCTAGTAATTAGAATTTGAGGATATGCATGGATTGAAAGTGGGTGTAGAACACAGCGATACATGAAAGTGTTGGTAAATTTTGGTGGGCAGGAATGAAGTCCAGGCACAGACCAGCTGTGAGCCACTTGGTGTAGGAAACCAAGCACGCTTTGTTTAGACATTTACTTTGCAGGCTTCCTGTTAGTCTTAGCTATGTACGTGGATGGAGAGGAATGGATCATTCCACCCACCGGCCATCCTCTAGCACAAGCAACACATCCCCAACTGATACTCTCGGAACAAGCCCTCACAGCAACACTCACCAACATTCTACTGAGCTGATAATCACTCCTACCACCAGCATTCTCACAGCATTCATAGATGTACAGCAGGGACAGGATTACATAAATGCATCATAACATCTCCCCCTTATATACACACACACGCTGTAGCCTACACCATTACTGCAGACATACCCAGCAGTGCTTGGGGCCTGGGTGGGGAACCAACAGGTTTTTACTCAATCAGAACAAGGATGCCCCCCCTCCCTTTTTGGGTGTGCATTGAAGCAGGACCACCCACATTCAACCAACTCAAATTCTAGCAGGTGGTGCTGCAAGACACTGAGTATGGCAAACGAAAGATCAGCTATCAGCCACTTGATGTAGGAAACCAGGCAAGCTTTATTTACACATTTACAATGCAGGGTTCCTGTTACTCTTAGCTATATGCATAGACAGAGAGAGGCATGGATCAGGCCACCAACGTTCCATCCTATAACGCACCCAGCTCAGCCCCACGGACACTCTCAGAACAATCACACACAGCAACACTCACCAACATTCTACTGAGCTGCCAAGCACTAACCTTCTCACAGCATTAATAGATGGTCAGCAGGGACAGGACAAGATAAACACATCATAACATGTGTAACCATTGCGTTCTGCACTGCGTACAAACCACACGTCTGACATAGGCCCAGCATGGTCTCGATACAATCAGTGTACAATATGTGCACATAAACGTCACTTGACCTGAATATCACAAATAGCAATGTGAAAAAAGTGGGCAGAGAAATGGGACGAGCCGAGCTAAACAGCCTTAATACCAATCAAAATAATCTTCACCAGTACACGGTTTGGAGAGACAAAACACACTTCACAAACTCATGTCACAAACCCATAAGAGAGTAGACATCAAACTCCAAAAATGAATTATGAACACCTGAGTGCAGTCTGAACCACAAATTCGGGCAGGTATAAGTTACTCCTACTCAAAGCAGAAGGAACCCTAGAGAATTTTACAACTAGCCCAACAACATGCTGCTACCAGTATGCAGGGATGGACTGGAAACCAAAAGAGGGCCTGGAAATCATGTTCAAATGGGCCCCAAATTACACATTTTCAGCAAGTGCAATCCTTTTCCCATGCAAACATTTGGAAACACTAAAAGGCACAAGGTACAGACGCATACAGATACATCTACAGAGTTTCCTATTGGCCAGTCCACTCCTGGCAGTATGTGTGGCTATGGGCTGTAGCTGTGGGCATCGTTATGTAAGGAAAACATCATTGGACCGCATGTACCGGCGATGAACGACACTTTCTGGAATGCCTGGTGATGAGATTATATACATATGTCACTTTGCACTTAGAAACACGTGTACCATGTATCATATCTTATCACACCTCACATAATACAGACAATTGTAAATTAGGGGGTTTCAGATTTACAGTCCTCTAAACATTGGCAGGATCCCATCCCTATGTATGACAAAGTGCTGGTGATCCCGACCTTCCGTGCAACTGGGTCTTTCTAGGGGACAAGTGGCTTAGTAATGGACATTTCACCATGAAGCCAATCACAGTGCAAAGGCTCCTGCTACTTCCAGGCGGCACAACAATGGCCCTCATTACGATGTTGGCGGTCCAGAAATTATGGTCCCAGTAGCAACGTATCCGCACCCTTTCCAGGCCGCCAAACTCTAAGTTTGCCGGTATGGACATGAAACTTCCGGGTGGCCTGACCTGCTGGGATTTCAGGCCTCTACCAGCATGCTTTTCCCTGAAGCACCGGCACCATTAAGATTGGTGCCGGTGCTTCAGGTTTCCCATTCCCATGGAGTCCTGCTAGACTCCATGGGAATGGGTAATAACCATTCAGCTGCCGCCACCAATGATATCCCGGAAACACCGGGATGTCAGGCTGCGGAAACATTGTTACGGGGTTGGCGGACCGGCGGGTTGTGCCACGAACCTCGTAATGAGGCCCAATGTGTGGGCTTTATGGACCGCTGAGAGAGGCATAAATAGGGACATCCAGAAACATTGTATTGGTGTCTGACCCATATGTTTCTGGCTCCTTTGTAGCTCGAGCCAAAAACCTAATTACTAGTTTGATGGTATCTCAGCGGTAAATCTTTACCACCACTTGGTCTGGCAGAATGAACACCAGATTACAAGTGGTGGTAGGCAGTGTTAGTCCCCATTAATTGGGGTCCATAGGACTGCATGAGGATTTTGTCTGTATTACCACCAGCGGTTTTACCACTGGCAGTAATACTGCAAATTTGCTGAGTTTTGGGTGGCAAAACAGAGGAATTACCTCCAGCATTCTGCTGGCAGTCTATCCTCTGCCTTAATTCCAGACCTGTAGTTCAGTGGTATAATAATGCAGTGATAACGCAGTGGTGACTCCATTACCAATGCATTACCACTGTTTTTGGCTACGCTGTTGAACTCATAATGAGGCTGCTAGTTGTGTGGGTGTGGCTGTAGTAGGCTGGGGTGTGTTCAAAACATACAGCTCCTGGTATCACAATTAGGTGCCCCAGTGCAGTGGTGATGGAAGCGAATATTTGCTGTAATTTGTAGCTGTGTGATGGTGATGTTGCATGGTTTGTATCTCCACTGTTATCATAGCAGCTACTTTTCGGCCCAAGGTCCACTTCCTGCTGCTGTGTTTGGTCTTCAAGGTTTTATTGTCCATTATTATATGTGTTGCCGTAGTCCTGTGAATACAACGGCTGCATCAATGAAACAGCAACACATGTGTGTGGCACCTCAGCATATTCAGATAGCATGCCCTCAGAAATGCACATCTGTAGTAAGCACTGCTGACCATTGTTGCCATGTGCCTCAGTCCCTGATGGTGCGCTCTTCTACTGTGAGCATACAAGAATATGATTTGCCTTACTGTGTGGCTATTCGTTTGGAGTAGGTGGACATGTACAGAGTGGACGTGGACATGTACACATGTCTGCCCTTGCAGTGTAATTGTTTCTGGAGACCACTGAATATTGTCAAATGTGTATGTCCATGATTGGAATTTGTTATTTTATTTGATCATATGAATCAAATGTGAACAGACACAGGACAGAGAAGCGTGTGTGTTGTTGTAGTACAGGACTCTGTGACATAGGGTTCTGACCTAACCTCATGGGAAATTGTGAAGAGGTACGTGCCGGCTAAATTATTGTGGTGCTCCCCAATCTTTCATACCCATAGCTATACCCAATGATATTCCTACAGAACTTTTGTAATGAATGTTAAAGTTGTGCACATATGTTTGGAGTTAATGCACTCTTGTGTATTGGCGCAGCATAAATAACCTATCAATTGTTCGAGATCATTAATCCTATAGTCAGCACTGTTTGATAAATTACATGTATATTGTAGACGTGACTGGAGACCCCACTTGAGTCACTCAATATATGATTCCAGGGGCATCATCATGTCGAGGTTTAAAGTTGTTGGCTTTAGAGTTCAGTCGTCGAATCAATACAACAATAGTGTTCTTGCAAGGCATGTGGGTAATTGTGTAACACGCATACACAGATGTAAAGACTTGTGGCTTCCCCATTCTTTCACCTAGACACAGGGTGGCACTGGTGGAACTCCTCTTTTATTCATTGTATGGTCTCATATCACGGTTACTGTCCCTGGTATTTCTGGGTTGTGCAACTGCTACTTTGCCACTTGTGGTGTCCATATCAATTACCTGGTGCCTCCACTCCTATAGGTGCATGTGGCTGCATGTGCACGGTAAATGCATGATGGGTTTGGCATATTGCGCTTAGGTTTATCTATCAGGGTCAATAGTATTCTGGTCTGCGGATGTGTGAAGCCAGGGAGTATGTGTATCTATCTCTCACATTGAAGGTTACACAGTCTTGGCAGCTGTACATTGATGATTACGATGCAGGGATGCACAGCAGAGTGAGTAAAGACTGGAAGAGGGAGCCCCATGGCCTTTTGCTAGTGTGTCTCAACTGAATACCATTAATTGCCCTGCCACTGTTCACTTCACTATGGAGTGTCAGGTGTCTGAAACAGTCTATCAGATTAATTTGTATTCGATCATTGCAGCCACAGATGAGAACTATGTCACTCCACATTTATACACTGGGAACTTACTGATGCAGAATGTGCTGTTGTGAGCCTATTGAATGTCTGTGCAAGTGTTGGGGCCCCGTATGTCGTCCAGCTACAGTCTGAGCTCCTATGTGATCAATGGGCTGGTGTGGCTAGGGATTCCAGGATGTAAATCTCATGTAAGATGACATATTGGCTTTATGAATTTGTGGGATGATAGGTGCCTTGTATAGACTCTATGTCCATTCCCACTCTACAACATAATTTGCTTTTGTGTGTGCTTGTTTGTAAGTATATTGTGAAGATGTGTATCCTTTGAGGTATGCACAAGCTGTGGATGGCTTATTTGCTTTGAAACCGGCTTGCATTCGCACTTGGCCCTACATTCCTCATCTTTCTTGTGATGGAGCAAGTACAATGTGTTCCATGGTTGTCATGGGCATACTTCAGACTGCACTGTTGCACATTTTTCATGTGGTCCCTGATATACTTGAATAAAGTGTAACCACCAGGCCATAATCTTCTCTGCTAACTGTGAATATGATCCGCACCTACTCACTGCATTTCTGCATTTGTCTTGTTATGGTTTTCAGAGTAATGGTCCCCCATGACCTTGTACACTAAGTCACATGTAAGCATGGATGAATAACTTCGGTCAAACCCCTATCTCCTGAATTCTCACTGCAT
Source organism: Ambystoma mexicanum (assembly GCF_040938575.1). Lineage (NCBI taxonomy): Eukaryota > Metazoa > Chordata > Amphibia > Caudata > Ambystomatidae > Ambystoma > Ambystoma mexicanum. Next base: position 1,291,213,923 of record NC_090930.1, on the reverse strand, counting down.
GTGTGTGACTCGGGCTCACTCAAACTTTAACTAGATGCAGGTTACGTTTGTTACAATTAGTGCTGATGAGATATTGATGTAAATATTGGGTGGAAGAAGTCAGCTCTTTCCCTACCAGCACATGGTGAAAGCAAACACATTGTAAAGTTATTGGCTTATTTGCCAGAAGTTCAGCACCTTTCCTGCCAGGAATTTTGAAGGAAAGCAAACTATCTAAATAACGGTTTGCACCTTGATCTTCCTATAATATAGAAACTGTAATTAACTCTGCACATTCCAAAATGTAACATAAATACAAATGCAGAGACGATGCATTAATTATTTACAGAACTTTGAGAAATGTACAGGTCACTTCTTTCCCAAAGGTGGACTTCACGTTTTCAGGGTGCTGTGCTTCTGCACAAATGATGCACTGACTAGTCCCCTGGTATACATTATTTCCAGGAGCATGTATGGCATTCCATGGGCCCATAGACCTCTTACTGTAGATACATTGTATGTGATTGTCTCCGTTGCATAGCTCATTACTTTGTGATCATACAAGACAACATGCTATTCATTTGAGGAAGGTCTACATCATGAATTCTTGAAAAGTGACTGACTCTGCGTCTATGGTACTGACCGATCTGAGGTCATGGACCTGCAGCCATGGACTTTCCGTATTATTAAAATAACATCAGTAGTACAAATGAAAGCAAACTCAGCATGATGAAACTTCATTCACCCGCAGTGCATAACAGACACTTTCCCAGCCCAATAGGCTTTTCAGACATCCCTCTGTGTTATGAATTCCTTGTATTGTGATATTATACACCTCAATAATACACAATGTGGCGACCTCTGAATGATGAAAACCAGACCCAGGCATGCCTCACATGTTACTGACTCAACTGGTCTAACATGCAATTTTATAGATCCTGACTTGAACCTTACTAATTTGATCAACTTCAGGAGGATGAATGGATACATTCTTCGTGCCCAATTTCAATCCTGGGACTGGTAGTCGTCACACATATCTCTATAATAGGTCTGTTAGTCTACTCGGATAGATTAATGGAGAGTTTAATGTACTGTCATACTTGGATAACATTCACAAATGCACAACATTCAATTTCCTTTTACTAAAACTCCACCCAGCCTCATCTAACCCCCTCTGACATAACCTTTTCTCTCACCTCCTTCCTTTTTATTTACTGTGTGTATGTTTTTCCACAAATCAACCAGAATCTGATCTAACTTCTCTTGAATGTTCTTGGTGATTTTTGGCTCTTAAAGGAGATTCTGGCAGATTCTGGCTGGAAGACATATCTGCTGACACCAGCAGATGCCGCTAGGAAATTCACAGGAGCCCGCGGATCACTTCTGAGAAAGTTCACCCAGACTTAGTCGCATGTGAAAGGTGGCTGGGAGTAAGAAAAACATGCATATTGGTAAGTATTAAATCTTCCCCAGGGTATGTCTGTACATGGATGGCACTTTATATTAGACAGTTTCGATGGTGTAGCAATGTGTAGCATCACGCTATTTGCACACATTGGCAGACAATATCTGAGCGGGATAGCTACCCTCCCGATTGGCTGTTGCACTAAGTCACAATATGCTTGAAGTGTCATTTTGCACAACTGCAGGCATGTATATACTTTACCGCACTTCAAGGCAAGTGTGTTCTACATTGATAGTCTCTTACCTTCTGTGCCACTGAGATGGGTTTGTGTATTATCAAAGTAAAAATCATACAAAAGGACTTGGGAGTTGCATTGGGAAATGGACAAAGCAAGACTTCCTTTATTGGGTGGTAGCAACCATCATAAACAGATAGAATTCAATCACCCCACTACCCAAACTAATAACCCAATCTGACTCCAGTTCACCTTCCCTTATATTCCCTCATGGTCTTATCCCCTTACATTTGTTGTACATTCGTTTAGGTATCCCTGTCCCCTTACAGCACAATGGACCACTTTGCAAACAGCCGTAGCCCGTCTTTAGTTTCTGTCTATCTTGCTGGGACTGCATGGTTCTTTACTTCCGGGTCAGTCACTCTAGTCTTACGGTATCCCATTTTGTCCTCCTCAGGTGAAGCTGTGCAGTCAACGCCCCTGATGCACATCCATTGGAGAATAAAATCCTATTGTCCAAACAGGATTCGGCCAGTATGATTCAAGTTGGAGGTACAGGTGACCTTCACCCAGTGCTCCTGAGAGCTTACAAAAGTGTTGCCTTGGCAGTCCTCTACCACATGTCTGTTTTAGTAGAAGCTCTCGGGGCAAGTGTACCAATAGCCAATAGGCAAGGATATCATTATTCACGGTGCGTGTAAATGAAAGAGAAAAATAACAAATGTCTCAGGTGTATAAATTGTTTAAAAAACTGTATGTATAGAATACTGCTCCCAGACTCCTCCCATATCATGAATTATTCACCTGTCTTGATCAAAGTCATCCAAGAGCTTTCATGGCAACATTTTACAGTACAAATCAGATCTACCCTGCCTAGAGGTAATCAGAATTAACAGACATCTTTTTGCTCTTACTGTGTAAGTAACCTAACAGATCTAATACTCCTATACTATTCCCAGTTCACCTGCTTTTCGTTTGCACAGAAAATTCTATTCTCAACCTATCACTATTATGTCCCATTGCTGCTTTTCTTTATGTGTAGGTGAACCATCTACTTTTACAGCACCCGATCTACAATACAGCGAGTCAACATCTTCGCTTATTAACAGCTTTTCAAGTTATTGTTGCAATATTATACTTTCCTGCCTCATTTCTATCAGAACAAAAGAAGATTTGTGATTGGGGCCGAGAGAGAAGGTGAGTTGGAGGGTCAGTTCTGGATGACCACCGTGCCTGTTTGGCGACAATACCGTGTACAGAACCAAACTGTCCCTGCCAATAAAAGAAAGAAATGCTGTGAGACACAATATTGTTGTAATGTAAGGTTGATCAGAAAATCATTTGTTGACCGCACACAAAATATCTCCCCCCATCCAACACATGCAAGCTCTTTGTCATATCCGCTTCTTCTACTCCTTCCACCCCTTCAAGAATTCAACATATACCTTTATCTTCCTTCTTTCTGCAGCTGGCCATAAAACTGTAAATTGCTTAGTAGTAGTATGAATGGTAACATCTAAATCAACCTCTGATGGTGACACTAACTCTAGCAATCGATCCTTTCCTCAGAACAACCTTCTTTCTACTAAACTATACTCAACACCTTCACCTTACCAACACATCGTTACAGGATCAACATTATCTGTCCTTTGGTTAATTTACTTAAGCATTGCAGTGGTGGGGGCTATAGATGCCACAGCTCCCAATTTGTACCAACGCTAAACCACAGATCAGGCTTCAGTCCCGGGTCAGAGATAGGATATTGAGGGGCATTGTTGGGTAGCGTTATTTCCCATACTCCATGGTTTGTCACCCATTCCCAAGTACACCCTGCCAACAGTTCAGTTGTGATCCTGCTGGCCAGCATCCATCTGCCCCTTTATTGGCCCAAGCATAGAGAACAAGCATGCTTTGTCCTTGAAATGCCATCTGCTGTATTTCCAGAGGTTCCTCCACTGCCACAAGTGCACTGGTATACCAGTATCATTCTTCAGTAGCATGGGCCAAATATTATGTTGCACATCTTCCTGGGTGGATATTAACTCTTTGCATGCCATGTTCCATTCCAAATTCCATCAAGCTTCTAACATGCCATCCAAGAGTTTTCGGAGGACCCCATCAAGCTGACTCAAGGTCCCAATGAAATGGAGCTCATCAATGCATGCCTCGCTGCCTGTGAGCTCTGCCCCAGATACGAGCATGGTGGCCTTCTCTAATCGATCTAATCAACCTTGTGAACCCATGTATATCTCCCATGTTGTAATTGCAGTATTAGCCCCACTCCACAATTTTTCCAATACTTCCCTTTTCTGCAGCCCTTCCAACATTTCCTCTTGTTGCTGCACTAATCAGATATCAGCACCACAAACACCTGGCCACCCTCTATCCTCTGGGCCCAGGTACCTGCTCACACTGCTTCCCTCACACACTGCCTCCGGGCCATCCCTTGCACTGGGGTCAGTATATATACCCATACAGCCCCCCTCTTTTTCTTTCTGCACTTATACAGCCCCCCCGTTTTTCTTCCTGTACTTATCAGACCTACCCAGGCTGCTGCCTTAAACCCAGCACTTGCAGCTTGCTGGCTGCACTACCATTGTTTTCTGCCTTTATTATTTATTAATTTATTATTATTTATCTGTTTTCTCCTTGCTCCGCACTCTCCTTTTTCTCCCCCTTCCATGCACTTCTCCCCTCCCCCTCTACCATGCACTTGCACGTTCTCAATGTCACAGGGCCTAGTAAGATCATTGTTTTGTTCTCCCCTGTTCCCCTTCCCTTGCCTTGTTGCACTCTGAAACACTTGTGTATAAGCACGATAGAAATAAAATATCAATATCAATATCAATTCTGATAATGGGTGGTCACCTGAAAGGCAGACAAAGGAACCATACATAAAACCATTGCTACTGTTTCAGGCAATACCACACTCTTTAAGTTTGATACTGCATTGTACCATAATTTTTGATTATTGACTATATTTTATGAAATCTTCTATTTCTACTTCCGGTGATTAAATCTGCTGAATTATCGTGCAGTCTTCTAGACTACGGGAAAAATAACACTGAGATTTTGTAGCATTTGAACACTCCATTACCGATCTAGTAATGTTGCACCTATCCACTATGGTTAATAAATAACACTGTAACCATACTTGTCATCCCTTTTCTTTCCCTATTATAGTACTGAGGTATTCCATCTCACAATATCCTGTCACCACCACCCGGTGCATTGCCATGTAAAAGTTTAACACATCTGTAACCATGCTTGCATTATCACCAAGTTCTCTCTGTGTTGTCACAACAGTGGTCTCAGTCCTCTGTTTATACCAATATATGTAGGTTGAAATCATTTAATTTCTCCTCCTATCAAAGAGAACAAAGTTACAATAATATATCAAATCAGAAATATTTGACGGTTCAGGATGCAATATCGTTAGTTTTTCTACCAATATATGTAGGTTGAAATCATTTAATTTCTCCTCCTATCAAAGAGAACAAAGTTACAATAATATATCAAATCAGAAATATTTGACGGTTCAGGATGCAATATCATTCGTTTTTTCGTTGCCATCATAGGTATATTAGTCACAGTACTAGTACCTCTATCTAAAAAGTTAGGTTGGGGTTTTCTTGTGGGTTCTTCTATTGGTGAGTTCAACACTCAAAGAGTCTTTGTCACTCATCCAATTAGGTAGAGCCTCACAGGGAGCTGGTACTAACCCCTATGGACATTCGGCTGGCCGTGGAATAAATCCCAACTAAAGTCCTCCTCCACATTCCCATGATCTGTTTAGATTGCATTTTCCTCCTTATTACTGTACTATCCATCATTTCTTATACCACGGCCAAGGCTTGACATCTGCCGATGTCACAACATTAGTCAAGTTTTTCATTGCCAATATACTTTGGACAATAGAATAATGTTCTCCTAAAACTACATTAGAACAAGCGCCTAAGCCAATACAGAAAAACAGATCAGTCACACAATACCTGCTACACTGCAGGACCACTGCCCATTTGCAGTGGTTTACATGCACCAATGTTGGGTGTCACTGAAATTTCACAGCTGAGTTAGAAGTCAGAAGACTCAAGTAGGGCCCCTTCAACCTTGGTGCTAGAGCAGTCTTTCTATCATAGACCTTTATCAGGACACTGTAGTTGGGTTATGATGTGATATGATATGATTGTTTATTTATATAGCGCCTATACACAATGTGTTTCAAAGAGTTTTAAGGCAAGGGAGGGGAACAAGGGAAAATAAGACAAAGTTCTTACAGGCCATGAACAGTAAAGATGTGAAATTAACTATCGTACTCGGCCTGACGACATTTCAGATAGTGCAAGAGCTAAGACATAGATAAGGAAGGGAGGGGGAGAGTGGGAAGGAAATGGAAACAGACAGGCAACTACCGTACTAGGCCTGACAACATTTCTGGTAGAGCCGGAGGAAAACAAAAGGTGAGGGCGAGGGGTGCAGAAAGGGAGGGGAGGTACAAAACAAGCAACTATCGTACGAAGCCTGACAACGTTTCAGATAGTGCTGGAGGGAGGGGTGGGGGGGCAGTAAGGGGATGGGGGAGCGACAGATGAGGTTCCTATCATACTATGTGAATGAGACTGACAGAGGACATTAGTGTTTTAACATATTCCAACAATCGATCATCCTATAATTTCAAATTGTCTGGTACACTTTTCAAAGATCGTGATACAGGTAATCTCATTGGTCTTCAGTTGAGGATTTCATACAGACGAAACCCTGTTTTCCTTGAAGGTGTGCTTCTCATGCTAAACAAAACTAACATCAGTGCTTCTGGCCACTTCCAGACATAACTTGCCTAATTTATTTTTCAATACTCCATTTTGTCTCTCAACTGCCCCAGCTGATTGCAAATGGTAAGGGCAATACAAATTATGCTTGACCTTCAAAGTGGACATCAGTGTTTTGATAATATTATTTTTAAAAAAATGTGTTCCCTGATCACTGTTATTACATACCAGTATCTCAAATCTAGACACAAACTCATGAATCAGGATTGTTGTGACAGTCACTGCCTTTCTACAAGGGGGTGCATCCACCCATCCGAAAAGAATCCACTATTACTTGTAGGTATTGCCACTGATTACATTTTGGCAGCTGGAGAAAATCAATTTGTAACCCTACAAATGTGCCATATGGTGGAGGGTGTGCCCTGGGTCTGATTGGCACACTCTTCCCCATGTTATTTTGTAAACATATCACACATCTTTGGCAGTAATCATGAGCCATAGATGTGAGCTGTGGTGCAAACCAGGATTGTCCCTCTAACATTGTCAACCCCTCTCTACAATATGTGCCTGTCCATGATACATTCTTATTAGGTGTGACAATTTTATTTTTGGAGCCACTAACAGACATGTTCATCTCATCAACGAGAGTCTTCATGCAACTAACACCCCTTTCTTATCCATTTATCTTTTTTCATCTGTGGGTGCATTCTCTTGCATATGTACCATGTCCTAGTGTTTTTATATGATCTCCCCTCCTGTACAGCTTTCAACAGCAAGATGTACACATCATTGCCTTCTAATGTAGGAGCTGATTCAGCTATTCAATAAGCAAAATCATTTCCGCAACTAATATGATCATCTAGTCCCTGGCGGGTGAAACATTTGATGATGGAAATCTGCTCGGGCAACATTATCGCATCTATCAATGCTAACACATATTGACTGTTTTTAATGGGTGTCCCGGTTGAAGTCATGAACCCTCTCTGTTTCCCGCACTGACCAAAATCATGGCATACACCAAAGACATATCTTGAATCAGTGTAAATATTAACAGATTGTTAAGCAGCCACTGTACAAGTTTTTGTAAGGGCCACTGATTTGGTACTTGAGCTGACGCCACTTCTGGTATTGTCTCTCTCTCCACTACTTCTCGGGGTGCACATACTGGATAACCCGGCACGACTTGGCCATTCTGATTTCAGAAACACGACCCATCATGAAGACACTGAATATCTGGGTCTGGCAATGGTACATCGGAGAGGCCTGCCTGCCGCATTACCAAGCAATAGGTCACCGACACACAGTCGTGTGGTGTTGAATTGTGTGGCTCCCCCTCCAGTGGAGTTGATAACAATGATGCCGAGTTTAAGATTGAAAATTGATTCAAAGTGATATTTGACAAATTTAACAGCAGCATTTCATATTTGTTGTCCCTTGAAACTGGCATGTGCTCGGTTTTTGTTTACCATAATATTGACACCACTGCATGCGGAACGGCCACCTCTAACAGTGATCCTAATATGATATGTTCACTTTGTTCCACTACCAGAGCTACTGCAGCTACTGCTCTGAGAGAAGGCAGCATTCTTGCCACAACTGGATCCAATTTCTTGCTTTACTATTCTATAGATATGTGACGCATACCATGTTTCTGAGTACGGTCCAGTAAAGAAAATCCTTTCCTTTCATGGCAACAAAGGGCACATATCCCTTTTTGTAATCCAGTAATCCTAATGCGGGGGCTTCAGTCAATAACTGTTTTATTCTTGTGAAAGCCTCTTCCCCCTCTGGTATCCATTACAATGCTTAAAGAGTTTTTAATCAAGTGTAATCTTGTAATGGTAAAGCTATCTCAACAAATCTTAAGAGCCATTGCTGGCAGTACCCTACAGCCCTCAGGGAAACTTGCATTTGTGTTATTCTCTGCGCCTTTGGTATGTTATAAAATGTCGCTTTCTTTGAAGGGGCAATAACTCAACATTACTTCATAAGGTCATGTCCCAAATAGTGCACCCTTAGGGCGCATAACTGTAACTTATTTTTCAAAACCTTATGGCCTTTCTCTGCCAATACTGTTAATAGTACTTTAGTATCTTCTTTACACACCTCATATGATGGAGAGGTGATTAACACATTATCAACATAGTTTATGAGCACAGAATTTCCTGGCTATGTTATGTCATCTAAATCTTTCTTTAACTTTTGTGAGAAAAGTGTTGGGGATTCCTTATACCATTGGGGCAATCGGGTCTACGTGCACTGGGCTCCCTATACCAAAATGTGAATAAATACTGACGATCCTTATTTATGGGTACTGAAAAGAATGCTGAGCATAAGTAGACCACTGTAAAAGGAGTGGTGTCTGGTGGAATACACAACAATATGGTCACTGGGATAGGTACCATGGGAAAGGAGGGTATCACCATGGTATTAAGAGCATGTAGGTCCTCTATAAAATGATTTATCTCCTTAGGGGGTTTCTTCACAGAAAGAACAGGAGTATTGCATATACTGCTGTTTAGAAAAATGATTCCGGGCTCAAAGATGACTCAATCACTGGTGTAATTCCTTCCTCTGCCTCAATTTTCAAGGGATACTGACTGAGGTGTACAGGGCAACTGTTTAAAAGGATTTACTTTTATCTTTACTGGTTCAGCTGTGTGTATGCATCGTACTTCATTGTCATTGTCAGGAACTCACTGCAGAGCTCTCGAGTCCTGCCACTGTGCTCCCGGGTGGGGATATTAGATTGGCCCTCATTGCTCCATTACCTACCATGGTGACTAGGAGACCAGTTGTCACAAGTCTCTCCCCTTCTCAACTGTCTTTCCTTGATTGCGACCTTCTTTGAAGATTTCTTTTGCACGGTCCGGGATTTGTAGAGACTCTTGTGCTGGTAGTCTGGTTCCAGCGTGGGATAGTGGTTCTACTCCAGGAGGCAGTCGGATGTCCAGTACCAGGAACCAGGAAGGAGATTAAGTCTGAGCTCGGAGGCACGGAACGCCGTGATTCGAGCGCAGGCGAGGATCCCGGAAGAATAGTAAGGTAAGTTTGAGGAAAGGAAAAGGAGGAAGTAGATTCAAGGAATCGGGGAAACAGAACTAGCATGGAAGTTCCGAGCGAACTTCGGCAACACAGTCAGACTGCTCTGAGTGGTAGCATCGAGACGCGCAGAGCTGCGGGGGTGTGTCTGCTTTGTATAAAGTTGAAAGTAGCGCGTAAAGACTGGCAAGCTGCTTTCCGCACCAAAGGGCCATGTTGGAAGGATCACGGAATTCAGTCCTCTATGGGTCAGGGACCACGAAGTCCAGAATGGGCGCAGGCGGTGGTTCACAACACCAGTGCAAGACAAGCCAGGGGTCCCGACGCTAGTTTGCGTCATCCACATTTCCGGCTCAGAGCATGGTATGTACTCACACTGTTGGGTCCTTTCCTCTAGCATGTGTGTGCGTTGTGCCGGAAGCCTTTGTAGTAGGAGTCTGTATTTAAGACTGCAGAGAACAGGAAGCTCTGTTCTCACAACGGTCATTGTTGCTGGTTTCATGGCAACCCCCAAGCCAAGAGAACCTTCCTAGAGACCTTCTTCAAGTATTGCGCTTCCTTATGCTTTTTTTGGTTTAGTTAATTAGATTTTGGTCTTGGGTTTGCCTTATTTTAGGGTAATATCAACAGACATCAGGTTCAAGATGAAATGCAAGTAACACCCAGGTAACCCTTGTTGCTACCAGTGGGAGTGTCCTGGTATATCTTGCACCTATCCTGTATAATACTTACCAATATACTTATCGCCCCCTTACAGCTCCTGTTGCTGGGTTCCCCTTCTACTATCATCCGGAAGCCGGTGTATCAAGTAGCACTCCTCCCCTTAAGAAGGAGCATTGTCTGGTTGTAAGTTTACAGCAGTCTGGCTTCCATGGGGTTTGACTGCATTTGCGTCCGTGGCTTTCGAGGACCCTCTTTCCATGATCAAGAAGTCCCATTGACTGACAGTCATGGGTGACCCACAAACACCCTCATATTGAATTGATTAACTCTTGTATATCGTCAGACCATTGCTCTCCTATTTGTGTTGCTCATCCATCAATGTCCTGCTTAGTGTGGCCACCATTGTCGCCGCATTATCTGCAGGCACACTTATATAGATCCATCCGGAGTGGAATTTATAGTTCATCTCATTTTCCAAAACATCTCTCCCTAGCAAGTTCACAGCTGAAGTGGGACTTGAATGAAATGCATGTTGATTGGATATGGGGCCCAAAGTGATGACCCAAAGTGATGGATAGCTGTTCCGTCACCTAGTGTATTACTGTGGTATTTGATATCTCTACAACTGTTAATGTCGCCCCATATGTTGCGACATGTGAAAAGGTACTGATTCATAAAGTGGATTAGTTTACACCTGTATCTAGCAGACATGGAACTGGTATTCTCTGAACTTGGCATGGTACATATGGACCCTCCTGGTCAATTGGTGCTTCCAAAGTGCCTTCCCCTTCTGATTGTCAATACCAAATTAGAGGTGCCCCTTGCCCTTGTGGTGTTTCTGGGAAAAAAGGATTGCAGTTCAGATTTGGGAACTCATACATATGGCCCATGGGCGCAGTCGGTCCCTGAATCTGTCCTCCCTGCGGCTGCATTTGTGTGTTACCAGGGCAGGTGCCCCCTGCCATCTGTTGCCTTACTTAATGTTTCCCCCAGCTTACAAGCTTACAATAATTGCAAATCAACGGGTTTGGTACCATATCTCTAGGAGCTTGCTGGTTTTTCAGATTTTGCTGCTCGATACCCATATCTTCTGCATGCTTGATGCTGGTCAAACTGCCCCTCTTGTCACAGTTGTTGTGGTTGTCCCCTATATTCTCCCTGTTGCTTCTGGTATGGTGTCAGGGTCATTTGACCCCTGCCTCTACCTGCACATCTAGGTCGGGCTCCTCTTTGTACCTGATTCCCTTGAAAATGTCCAATCCGCCAAACCCGTGATCCGGCGCTAATAGCGCTGGGGGGTTTGGCGGTAGGGCTATTAGCGCCAGCGCTAATAGCACCGGAGTTACCGCCCAGCTCGTGATGAGGCCCTATGTCTTTCTTGCATCAGGGCTTCCCCTGTGCCTGGATGGGTGGCTGGCCAAGACACCTTTTCTGTTAGTCATTGTCTCACCTCCAGTGGCATCACTAATCTCAAAAGTTGAATCTGTATTTCATCCACAAATCATTGCGCCTCTTCCCTTATAGTGGGGAATTCTTTAACTCATGACCTAAGATCTCCCTGTGGCCATGGTACATGGACCCTCATTGGTCATCTGGAAGTTCCCCATCTCCCTCTGGCACTGGAATTTGACTGAATGGATCTTCAAATGTGTGTGAATCCCTAACATATATCATCCCCCTTTTGTTATTGAGGGCTCATATGCCAATTGGGTTCCACTGGGTAGGCATCCACTCAACCCTGGTGTTTCTGGTGCTGTGTGATATTTCAGGGAATTTTCCAGTTGCCTTCTTTCCATGTTGGTGGAAAAGCAAGTACATCTCCCTGTGTCACACTATCCTTATCCTCTGCATTTGTCAGTCTCCCTTGGACCCTCCTTTTCTAATATCTGTGGGCACATCCTGCCCACATGTAATGCTCTTCAACACCTTTGTATTTTTTTTCTCAGTCATTATTCTCTCGTATTCCCCTTACTTGCCCATCATCTCTTCTAGCTGTGTCCTCTTCCACCCACGTTGCAAATGCTCCCCATGTGCTGCTGATATTTGTTACCTTCCTTTTGCAATGCCCATCCTAGGTCTCCCAGTTTATCCAAATTAAACCTCTCCTCTATCAGGAATTGGGTCTGCCTGTTTTGTTGTGTCAAAAAAATCACAAGACAAACTGTTAAACTGTTTAAGCATACAGTGGGCGGGTGACTCCTTTGGGGGTTCCTCTGCTTCTTTTGACTGTTGCTTGCCCATTTGACTTTCCCAATTTAAACGTGCTTTCACTTCTCACTTGCCCCATTACCCAGGTGCCCATGCTACATTTGTTCATTGACTCCACTCTTTTGTGGTTCAGAAAGGGAAAATAGATCAATAACCAAAGATCCGGTGGGGTGGCCATGATAGGGATAAGGGCTATCACCATGCACTCACTCACCCATTCCAATACACTGATGGGGCTTACCCTTTCACTAGACCCGTTATTTTAACCAGTACCCATGCGTTGTAACTGGCTTTGTTCCTATGCCTGATATTTTTTACATTATTCACTGGGTAAAAAGGGATAAAACTTAAATAATCCTACTTATAACACATGCAAATACTTTTGCCTGCCCTCTCCCCAGCCCAGATCTCTTCCTACAGAAGCACCCTATGGACATTTTCAAGCAGGTCTCCTATCTTTACATGTTGGGTACTTGTGGGGGTGTGTGGGTGGATCCAGTGGTCTGCAGCATGCACGACAGGTCTGAGTCGCCAGCACCATCTATGAATGTAAAAATCAGACAAAATGACTCAGGAGTCTTATCCAAAATGGACAAAGCAAGACTACATTTATTGGGTGGTTGCAGCCATCATAAACAGATAGAATCTTATCACCCCACTACCCAAACTAATAACCCAACCCATCTCCAGTTTGCCGTTCCTTATATTCCCTCATGGCCATACCCCTTACATTTTTTGTACATCGTTTAGTTATCCCCACACCTCTTACAGCACTATAGCTCACTTTGAAAATAGTTGTAGTCTGTCTTTGGTTTCCATCTATCATACTGGGACCACATCATTCTTTCTTTCCAGGTACATTGCTCTAGCCTGATGATATCTGGTGTCATCCTCCTCAGGTGAAGGTTGTGGGGCGGACACCCCCTGAAGCACATCTGGTGAAGAATAATATCCTACTGTCCATACAGGTTTAGGCCAGTATGATCAAAGATGGAGGTACATATGGCCTTCACCAAGTGCCCCCGAGAGCTTCCAAAAGCACACCTCAGCAGTCCTCTAGCACATATCCGTTTTAGTACAAGCTCTCAGGGTATGTGCAACCAACAGCCAGCAGGCAATGCTATCCCTATTCTCGGTCTGTGTTAATGAATGAGAAAAATAACAAACGTCTTGGGTGCATACATAGTTTATAATACTGTAGGAATAGAATAATGTTCCTGGTTTCCTCCAATATTATGATTTATTCACCCATCATGATCACAGTCATCCAAGAGCCTGTATGGCAACATTTTACAGTATAAATCAGGTCTCCCTTCCCTCAGGGGTTATCAGCATTAACAGAATGACTGCAATTGTGTGCTGTGCTCTCTTGGCATGTGAACTGTCAACCTCTACCTTGCAAATTTCATTTTTGAATGTAGGGCTGGGATGTGTATTTGGTGGGATGTAGGTTCAAATGTCAGGCACAGTGCACCTGACATGTTTCAGGGTTTACATTCCATCCAAGTACTTTTGTAATGTAAGAGGGTTGACTAATGATAAATTGTGTCATGCATTATGGTTTACCTTTGTGCTTCAGGTATATATGTGCTGTGGCTCATCGCAATTACGTATGTTCTTCCGGCATTTTCATTATCATCTGGATGTCATTTGGTGTGGTGCAAAGGTACATTCTCTGAAATTACTTATGCCAATTGTGAATATGACATGTTTTGAGCAAACCCACCGTTGATATGGTACATGCAGGGATACTTCAATTGAGCTATCTTTGATAGGGTGCAGTTCAGTGGTTGTTGAGGTTGTGATTAGCATGCTTGTGAATGGTGGGTGACAAGGAACACACACAGAAGTGAGGAAAGGACACACTTCTTGCATTATTCTAAAGCTCCTTGTCATAAACAGGTCAAGGTGTACCTTGGAGTTAGTAGCAGACTTTTGGGGACATTGGCATATGAGTGTGAGCAAGTGATGGTACCTCCCAGTAGGGAGTTGGGCCCTTGTGAATATTTGATTGACTGATAACTGAATGTGTTTTGGATATGGATGGGGAGTATTTACTGTGTTGTGGTACAGGTAAGGATGTGGTGCGAGAATGATGGGAAGCACTGGCTGTTGTTGGACCTTAGATTTGTCCTATTAAACTGGAGGGAAGGTATGTGAGGATAGAGTTGGTGCTAGCTGTGATGGGATGGTTAAGGTCATTCTTCTATCACAGAATTGTCTAAATTGTCTCAGCCGGAGGTGGAGTGTATCTGCATCGACCAACCGTAATTCAGCTCCCAACAATGTATTAATCCTGACCTTGGCAGGAAATAGACACAAAAGGGGTATGGATAAACTATGATATAGCAAAGAGATAGCAACATTATATTTTGTATGGTTTCCAAGTTTTACATTTTTATACCTGAAACACATTGGCGCTCATTTTCGAGTTCCTCATAAATCGTGTGGAAAGATCCTGCTGCATTTACACTTTTGTGTATGCCGAGCCCCTGCGTGCATTCTTCAACATTTGTACTGCGCAGTGCAAACGTAAAGATCAAATAGGACACATAGTTTCTTTTAGGCCACCCTTTTGCAATCTGGTTTGCAAAGTGAGTAAATGCCGCCATCTATGCATGGTAGACAGCATTGGTAGACAGCATTTGCAATGCGTTCCTATTGAGCCCATCTACTATTTGCTGTTGTAAAATGCAGACAGACTCCATAGGAAATTCCAACGATGTCTGTATTTTGATGTTTCGCCAGATACAATAAACATAATTTAAGTTGGTACTGATCCAAAAATAATTCATTCAGCTGTGATTTTAGTTGATTTAATCAACTCATAAATCATATTCCAAAAAGTTGCCCTTTATAGTTACATGTGTTTCAGCCAGCAGGCCTTTTTCAAAAAAGGGTTGAACAAATTATAATGTGCTAAGTTTGTGCTCAGATTGTCATCTATTCAATAGTTAATCAACATTTATGAAAACAAGCATACCGACAGAAAGTTTGGGGTTGATTATAGGTAGGAATGGTAAGGCAAGAGCGACAAAGGGGTTTTATACCATATTAATAATGAATTTACATAAGTCATTGACAAAACAAATTATAATCTCTATTTCAATTCTTCATTTAAGTCCTCCATTAAATGTGTTAATTGATCAATAAACCATGTTCTAGGATATCTGAGTTTATTCCTTTTAACCAATGATAATGGGTTAGTTCCCATCTATGAAAGAAATCATAATGATACAACATGATAAACTCCCATAATTGTGTGGCGAACTTGTATGTTGGCCTCATCATGTCCACATCCTATTCCTTGTGTGATGGTTTTACAATGGGTTAATCAAATTGGATACAAAAACTTAATATAAGTGCCATTCAATTGAATTGCATTTTTAGGGTCAGTTTCACCTCTCCTTTAACCTGATTAGATAAGTAAATAATGCGTCTCTTGCATAGTAATTTTTAGCTAAATAGTTCCTTAGGGTCAGTTTCTCCTCTTATATGGCTTATTTATGTCACAAAAACGAATGTTTATCAAGAATCTCCATATACAGCAGAAGCAATGGTCTATGTCTTACACTACACTACCTCTTTATGTTAGCTGTCATTCACAAATGGTAGTTACACATTCCAGTTAAGTTTTCACATTCCTGTTTTGAAAAAGGCCTTCTGGACGAAACGCATGTACACTTTTTTAGATATGATTTATAAATTGATGCAATCAACTAAAATCCCACCAGAATAAATTATTTCTGGATCAGTATCAAGTAAAAAACTTTTTACTGTGCCTGGCGCAACATCAAAATACTGAAATCGTTGATATCTATTATATGAAGGAAGGGGCAACTCTTCTTTGTATTTTGAAGTGTGACAGACACACCTTACATTAGGTCCAGTTGCAAGGTGCCAGTCTTTATACCCCACTACACATCTTTGGACTCCATAAGAATCCACAACATTTCCACCAGCATGAAAATACATCCTGGTGCAAATGCAAGGTGCATACGGCGGAGAGGAATGGGGAGGCAAAATCGTAACTTACAATCTGCCCCTCTTCTCATGCAAATGAATGAAAATGAGTTGAAACTTAAACAGAATGTGTAAAAGACTAAGGACAGGCTTTTACTCATGTTCCCAGTCCGGGAGCGCATTACATTCAAAACCTTATATTTGACCCACAAATGCCTATCAAACAGTGCCCTGATCAATCTAGCTAGACAAATCTCCGAGGCCCAAACCAATAGACTACCCGTTCGGCATACACATGCCTTCTAACCATCCCGTAAATACAGGCGCCAAAAAGTCAGAGGTTGTAGCTTCCGTGGGATCGCAGCCAAACAATAGTATTCCTTGCCCTTAGCGCTTATTTTTTTTTTTTTTTTTTTTTTTTTTTTTATTGATTTGATTTAGCTGTATCTGAAAAAACAGCCTTTCAAAAACTAAAACAGAATAAAATACATACACTTTACATCATAAAAGTTGGAGCATTATACAGAAATGCAGCATGACCGGCAAATCTATCATCTGGAAATAGAATTTGGAGCTAATTTTTTTTCAGTCAATTATCCATTTTCCAACTGATATATGTTACTTCCATCTTTCAACTTTAGAGCCTCCACAAACATTATTATAGCCAAATTTATTTTAACCAATTGACTATGAAATAGTTTATCCCACAACACATCATGGTCAGTAATGACTTGATTCTTAAACAAATGTTTAAAAAAAAAAGCGTCTCTTTTCTATGAGTGCAGGACATACAGCAATTAGATGTTTTAAGGATTCAACTTGTTCAACCTCCTCACAAAATCTACAGTCCCCATTAATAGACAGCTTTCGCATAAATTGTATTTCATTGGAAAGAAGGACATTCAATCTTATTCTTAGATATGTAAATCTGCTTTTGGGATTAGGAAATTTGATAAGATATTGTTCAATTTTATGTACTTCTTTCACAGCAAAAGATTGATATCTAAAGGTTTTTAATTTATCGCATGCATTTCTAGTTTCAATCCAATCCCACATCCATAGTTTTTTCTTTGCTCTTTCTGGATTGTTCACCAATAGCTCATCATCAATACCTGCCTCTGACATTGCCAAAAGACACCACTTACGCCACTTAGCCGTATTCCCAATTTCAGTATTCAACATGTGTTCTCCCATCACATACATGACCCCATCATCTTTAGAGGCCATCACATATTTACGAAACAGGCTCAACATTTTCCAGAGATGAATTGCATTCAATGAAACCAAGCCCAATTCATGTCTTATCAGACACATTGAAACTGAAGTGGGAAGGCCACATATCGATTTCCAAAATTTGCCTTCCATTTTAACCCATATAGATTTTTTCATTGCTGCTTTGGTTTCTGAAGCATACGTCACAATGGGTACCACTTTTTGTTTATAAAAAATTACAGCAGGCATCAAGGAAAATTTGCCATATTTGGCTTGAATTATTTTAGATTGATTTATTCCTGTTTTAAGTTTTTCTTGTAACACTCTAAAATATGGCTTGTCAGCTATATCATTGTTGAATTGGATACCTAGATATTTATATTCTGTAACTATTTCTAACTCTATATCTTGTATTGCCCATCGATATTTTGTATGGGTGGATTTTGTCTTGCAACTTTGTATCATAATTTTACATTTGCGTTGATTTATTGTCAGTAAGTTTTCATCTACATATCTGCTCAAGGAAATAAGAAGACTCTGCAATCCCACAGGGGTTTTGGACAGAAGTACCAAATCGTCCGCATAAAATAGCCACAGTATTGGATGAACACCAATTCTTGGAGCATCAGCTCTACATTTCATAAATTCATATCGGACGGCTGCCATGAAGAAATTAAAGAGGGTACTGGCCAACACACAACCCTGTTTTAGACCTCTATGAGTCAGAATGGGATTAGATAAGGTTCCATCTGTGGCCAATCTAATTTGCACCATGGTGTCCGTATGCAATTCTTTGATCCAGAATACAATATATTCAGGGCAATTTGCATCAGTCAATTTTTTCACCAGCAATTTCCTGCACACTGAATCAAAGGCTGCTTGGAAGTCAATAAAGGCCAAATAGATGGATTGACCTTTAACCTGTTCTTGTTTTTTTATGACTTCCAATATGTGCAGGTTAATTGCTGTTCCCATACCTGGCCTAAATCCCGTTTGATGTGGATCTCTCATCTGAACCTCATTCAGCCATAAATTCAGATCTCTCAGCAGCAATCTTGCAAAAATTTTGCTTGGGATATCTAATAGGGAAATGGGCCTGTAATTAACGGGATTTTCATGATCCCCTTTTTTATAAATCGGTATAATTATCGCTTTTTTCCAGGAGCAAGGTAGAATTCGAGTTCTTACTATTTTCAAAAAAATTGTTAGAAGTATTTTTGCCCACGCCATAGGATGTTGTTTTATCATAAAATTTGATAATCCATCTGGCCCTGGAGCACGAGAAATTGATAATTTAGAGATCTGAAACAATATGTCATCCATGTCAAATGAGAGATCTTTACTTCGAGATTTGGTAGGGCTCACACCTTCTCCTTTTTTCATTGTGTCCGCATACAAGGATTTATAGAAACACGCCCAGACTTCCTGAGGTATGGGATTCAATTGATAGATAAATTGCTGATTACACTGTTTAAAATTTAATAGAGACCAAATTCTGGCTGAGCTTTTAGATTTCAATTTCTCTAACATATCTTCCGCATCCTTCTGATATAGAATAGCATGTTTCGACCTCAACCAATTTTTATATTTGCATTTTAGCGCTCTGAGTATCTTACTTTTATTAATATGGTTAAGACTTATCACATGCCTTCTATCTTTTCTATATTGGGTCTTCCGAATTACTATTTCATGGTCATACGTATGCAGAGTTTTAATCTGGTTGGTTTTTGACTTATTTCTTTTAACCACAAAGATTTGCATTTCTTCCACATATGATTGAGTGCCAGAGTCACAGTTTTTTACTCTCTTCACATCATTTGTTTTGAGCTTGTGGTTTAACATATCTAGGGTTTTTGGACACCATTTAAATCTATTCATCGTTGGATTCAGAGACATATTCGTTGCTAAGGATTTTTCATAGTGTTTCTCTAGGACAGACCATGACCAGTTCATGCATTGAATATCATGGTCACTAACATGTTGGGATAAAATTGAGAAATTAGTTATACTCTTAAACAATTGCTCGTCTACAAATGTATAGTCGATCATGGCAGATTGTGTACCGCGGTGCCATGTGGTATGTTGGGGAATATCCCCCCTTATGGCACCGTTTAGTTTGCATAAGCGATGTTCTTCCATCAGCTTATTCCATTTTTGGGCTACTGCGGATATATGTTTCTTCCCACGTGCATGACATGTTATATTGAGGTCACCCGTTATAATAATATGCTCACATGTAGGGTCTAGGTAGATTGCATTCAGAAGATTCTCAAGAGCACTAAGAAAATCACAGTCAGTAATGGCTGCGTGGTTCCAGTATACATTTATCAACCCTATAACCTTAGAATCGATTATTATCCTCACCAGTTGCATAAAGCTATTGGGAGAGGCCCAGGGTTCCAGATGAGTATACGGATTGATTTTTATTGCTACCATTAGACCTGCCATTGGTCTACCCTTTGCAGGCATAATTGCTGGAATAAGCGATGTAATATGATTATCCCACCTTGGTGCATATTGTAGCCATATCTCTTGGAAAACCAAGATGTCAAAATTTTCCAAAATGCTGTCATTACTTTTCACCAGATGATTGAACCCTCGCGTATTCCATGAGGAAAGAGAGAGAGAAATAGATTGCTGGCATAGTTAGTTTCTATATTGTCTCACCTCTCTGTCCCTTTGTGCTCTTTCATTTTCAAATACTGATTCTGATTGCCGATTTCTAGAATGATATTGCTCCTCTGCAATAGATTTAGATATGTATTGGTTTCTAACTGCAGAAATTTGTGGAGGGTCAGTCGCAGTGTTATTAAGCAGAATGAACCCTAGTTCGTATATATCCATTCTCGCTTGCCATAAGGCGTTTTTTATGAAACCTGACCTCATCCACAGCTTTGCAACTGACAGATCAGTTGGATGTAAGAACTCTATTTGCTCAAGATCTGCCGAGGATATTTCTTCTGGAGCCGGTATATCAGAAAAAATATTTAGAATTGATTGTCTGTTAAGAGTAAATGACTGGAATGGATGCGAGCGGCACTGCAAAATCAGGTGATGTGTAGACGCAGTTTTTATAGGAGTTTTCAAGGGCCCTTTTATAAATGAAGTTGACTTGAGCTCTCTATGATTGGCTGATTTGTTTACATCTGCATGAAGATCCATTGTCTTTGACATATTTTTATCCATCAAGACCTTAGTATTTGCATTATTTACCAGGGAAACAATCTTTTGAATAGATTTCTCTATATCTTCTTTCCATTCTTTTAAACCTACTGTGTCCACACTCTTCACTCTTACAGGCTCTCCTGTCAATGTTTCTCTACAATTTTCCATTTCTATAGACTCTGCTTTATTCGCCGATTCATTCTCTTTAAAACCTGTGTCATTTGCCAAAGGAGCTGCTGCTACCGAGTTCTGCATAGAGGCATTTTTATTGACCTGTTCGCTGATCAACACCAAACTGTCCAAGGGTTCGTAGCTCAAGTGCGCTGTTTTAGCCAGTTTGGTTTGACTAGCTTTAAACAGTAGCATGTCACGATATTTGTTGGCTATATTTTTTCTCGCCAAACTAATTGCAGAGTTTGATTTGGATACAGACTGAATAAATTGTCTAGTACCAGAAATCTTTGAATTAGGAGTGGCCTTGATGTTTTTGGATTTTTTTGTAGCATTTGGTTTCTGAATAGATGTTTTTTTAAGTTGTTTTTCAAATATTTGGTAGGTCGGCCCTTTATTCTCTAAATTAGAGTTTTTTACAATTTCTGCCTCTTCACAGTGTTGGCTGCCCACCTTAGGGATATTGTCACAATGTTTCAATTTTGCCTTACTTTTCTTGAAACATCTCTGACCAACAACACATTTCTCCATGTTGTTGCATCTCAACATAAGACTGGGTTTTGTCTTCTCACTTTTACCCTCTATCTTTTCCATACCATTTGTTTCCACCATTCCATCTAATTTTGCTGCTATTTTTGCTTTTCCTGTTTGGTGTTGTAATACAATTTGTTGATTCTGGGAACAATCAATTAATAATACATCTGAGGTCTGAACGGTGCCATCATGCTTTATGGCCCCTATGTTTTTAGATGCTTCATTGACACAGGGATCACACTCCACTTTGGTTTTAAGACAGCCACATCGAGTTTCAGTATCTTTAATTTGATTCTGTAATAATTTAGCCAGTAGCACATGTTGCTCATTCATTTTTGAATCTAAAGAATCATATAACCGTGTCAAAGAGAATAGAGCTGCATTCATCGTTTGTAGAGAGGTTTCTACACCTATGATGAATGTCCCTTGCGAGGGATTGTTGTTTGAATTTACGGCATTTGGAATTCGCCGTGGGGTGGGGTTCATAAACGAACAGGACAATACAGATGACTCTTTAGGGGATGGAGAAAACATCATTGGGGATTTGGATAGATTGTGCAAGCTCTCGCTAGTTCCAGACATCAGATCAACCACTTCATCGTGATCAGATGAATTGCCCTCTGTTCGTTCATCAGTATTTTTAAATAAATCTTCCTGATTTAGGCTTACCAAATCCCCCGATACCTCATTTAACACTAATTCTCCTCTCGCTACAACCTGCTCGTCTAGTATCAGAGAAGATTTTGTAGGTGTTATCAAATCACATTCATTCTTCTCATCTCGTAATTCTGCTTGGTGCACGGTAATATCCAGCACACCAGCGGTCACTAAGGAGTCAAGGGGTGTTTCTCTCAAATTAACATCCTCTCCGTTTATATCCATTTCTTCAGCATTATTGGGGCATAACCCCGTATTAGATGGGGGGGTTTGCACTTTTTCGGGTCCCCTCCCCTTTTTGGTTCTTTGTTCACAAAATTTGCGTATGTCCACTATGGGGGAGCATGACCTTATATTAGAAGCAGATTTAGATGCTCGTGATAGGTGTATACAACGTATAGAAGAGGTTTTTGGGGTTTGTAAAGCCGCTGCAACACACGCTTTAATTTTATCCTGGTGCGGCATTCCAGTTTTCAAAGTTACGACCATTTTTCTTAACTTGAAAATGGGATACCAAGATTACCTACGTATGTATGTAGATGTAAATTAAGAGCGACTATGAGTATTACACTCACCAGTATCTACCTCCTCTAATAGTAAGCAACCCCCTATCTATCACAATTACAATATATTCTCACGCTTACTTCTTGGGCTTAGGTACAGCAGACCGACAGCAGATCTTCCTTCTCTGTGTATTGGCTTTCTTGGGCAGTTCGTGAACAGCCAGGATCAAAGAGGCTAACCTCCGCAGTTTCCCGAGCCAGTCACGCCACCAAACAGCCACAAAACAGATGTAGGGCTTGACACCAAAGGGCTTATCGCCGCAAGGGTGGCTCGCAGCTGTTTTTAGCTCCGGAGTCAGTCACGTGATACGTCACGTGTCCCACGCTGCTCCGCCTCCACCAGGAAGCAGCAGACACACTTCACGCTTGGCAAGAGCAAAGGCTCGCAGTGCCAGTAGAATCAAGCTGCAGGGGTCCTCTCAGTTCAGCACGGGGGAACAAGAAGCGAACCTTCGCTTTTACAATTCATACGCCGCTCGGGCGGCTCGCAGCTGTTTTTAGCTCCGGAGTCAGTCACGTGATACGTCACGTGTCCCACGCTGCTCCGCCTCCACCAGGAAGCAGCAGACACACTTCACGCTTGGCAAGAGCAAAGGCTCGCAGTGCCAGTAGAATCAAGCTGCAGGGGTCCTCTCAGTTCAGCACGGGGGAACAAGAAGCGAACCTTCCCTTTTACAATTCATACGCCGCTCGGGCGGCTCGCAGCTGTTTTTAGCTCCGGAGTCAGTCACGTGATACGTCACGTGTCCCACGCTGCTCCGCCTCCACCAGGAAGCAGCAGACACACTTCACGCTTGGCAAGAGCAAAGGCTCGCAGTGCCAGTAGAATCAAGCTGCAGGGGTCCTCTCAGTTCAGCACGGGGGAACAAGAAGCGAACCTTCGCTTTTACAATTCATGAATCAATTAGCGCTTAGATCAGATCCCTCCCTTTGGTCCTTCCACAAAGGCCTCGAACCTGGCTCTTTTCTCAGGATACCTAGAGGAACAACAACTAGATAGTTTTCGTCTTAACTATGTACACAGCAATCTACCTGTACTGATAGCTGCTACCAACTGCATATAGTTTTCTATGCATACAATTTTTGTTTTTTACTGGTTAACTGCTGCCACAACTGCACATCCTGTAACCAACTGCAATAGGTAACCACCGTAACCATCAATCATATATAACTCAGCACCCAGTTACCTCCGGGTTAGATGCGCTTTACAAATGTCAAAATAAATACATGAATAAATACATTGAAAAGGAGCTCCATAGAGTATATTTCTATCTGGCAAAAGGAAATTCTGCTAAAACATTCTAAAAGGATTTTTATTTTTAAATAATGAACCTGATTTACACAAAGAAATGTGAATGGGAAAGTCCCATTGAAAACATATTTGTAAATTAGGCCCACTGTCTTTTTAAAAATATAGATTCATTTCAGCAGTATTTAATCCATGGTTATTATCTGTGTGTAAAGTTTGCATTACATTGCTATAATGTCTCATACATTCTCATTGTAAACCTTTATAGTCAAAATGTCAATACACTCTGAAGTGGACTCATGTGTAAATGCCCCCGTATCCAAAAACTCATGATTATACAGATTAATATAATACACACATAAACTGTTAACATTTCCTGAGATGCAGTTGGTGAATGCAAGATGCACAGAGCGGCAACGAAAGGCACCAAGCAGGTTACCAGGGAGAGTGGCAAAGAACCGCTGGCAAGAAAAGAGACGGGCCAAATTGCTTACTGCAGAACCATAAACAAAATCTAGCACCAGGAGTGACCTTGCTTTTGATTTTTTTTTCAAGTAAACATAGCCGAAAAATAGGGAAATTCAGATTGAAGAGCACATTGAAAAAGGTAGTAAAAAGATGAGCCAAAAAAAAAAAGACGTGTGGTCAGTGTGGGCCTTGTGCATGCACTTTTACTGTCATGGTGGTGCAGGCAAATTAGGGTGATGGATTCTCATTGAACATTTTGAAAATAATACTAGAACTTTCAAGCATGTCATATTGTTTTTAATGCACTTTCCTACATCAGTGTTTCATCTTGATGTATAATAATTACTGGGTTTGTGTATTTTTGTAAAGTGCAGATGCCCAGAAAAGAACATATTTTTCCAGATTACAAGGTCAGAAAGTGAACCTCTAGGTCACATCTTTCATTTACATAAAACGTTGACAAGTAAAGCAAAAGAAGTGGGAGGGTCGTAAATATGTTCCTGTTCCTTCCCAAAAAAACTCCGACTTTATTTCCTGATTTACATTAAACCATTAACAGGTACAAAGAGTTCAGCATTTCCGCAGAGGTGATTAATTGGCGTAAGCTGCGGGGTGGCTACTTCTAACTCACAGGTGCAAACCTCCAAGTGCAGAGATGGCCACCAACGAAACTAAATATACGTGTCATTAACCCATATAATGATGACACAGTGTGCCCGATTCAGGGAACTTTTTGCACTGCTGAAAAGTGCCTCTGAACTGCCGACACAAATCCTGATTCATGGAACTGAGCAAAGTGTATTTTTGCAGAACAAAGTCAGGGCATAGTAATTTTTTCAGTACAAAATTAACTTTGCACTGGAGAAATACACTTTGCATTGTTCCATGATCAGGGTTTGTGTCAGCAGGGCAAAGTCACTTTTCAGCAGGTCAAAGTCACTTTGAACTGTGCTAAAAATTCCATGAATCGGGCCCGAAGTTGCTGGTTCGATAAATTAGGTTTTTGGAGAAAAAGCAACCTGTTCAGTCAACAACATAGAACAACCTTTCCATGCATCTCCTCCAACCACTGGCTTACATTCGCTCCTCCTTCCGCTTTAGAACTCAACAAGGAGGCGTTCAAACCACCCTTCAGAATTCCACGAGATGTACTAATGTGGGACATGTAGTGGAGTCGTAGGGATGTGGCTACATATCTGCTTGGAAGTGTGGGAATGGTGTAGCTATGATGATTGGGGAATGGGGAAGGAAGGGGATGAAGGAGTTGGATATGCATATGTGTGCTTCCTAATCACATAATCCTGTAAGCACATGGGTTTATTACATGTCCTGTTAGGTCTGGCTACTCCAACTCTTGCCCCATTCCCAGGCATCTGGATTTTATACTGTTTTTCATTGTTGCTCTCTGCAAATGGTTCAGTTGACAACTGGTGTCAACAATCCCTTAGGATGTCGGTCACTTGTGACCTGGCACACTCCCTTGTCATGCTCCTTATCCTCCCAAGCCGAGCTCGCTGGGGTTTGCTCAGACCTTAATGCCCTGTAGAAACGTTATTTTCCTTTGCATGGACGAGACCAATCTTCTGCTTGACTCTTCTAGGAATTGGAAAGTTTAATGTGAGGGTGGACCGAGTCGCCTACTTCTTTTCAAAAACAAAAACGACCACACTTTAATTACATAATCGTTTGTCCCTCACTTGTTTATCTCTAATCCTGCTCCTTACTTCATCTAACTTTACTCTTGTCCTAAATGGCTTCCCCATCCAGAGTTTTCAACCTCTTAGCATTTCAAATAGTGAAATACTTGTGGTCGAGTGGGAGTACATCTTAGTGCCACTATTATGTTTGTTACTGCTGTTTTACAATCCTCTCTTATTGAATCGTTCAACCATCCTGTTGGCTTCAGTGTGATGCACCAAGTTGGTACAGTGTTCGATACCATTTTACTTGAGAAAGGCTTCCATTTCTCACGAGCGTAATTGTACCTCATTGTCAGTCAATAGGACTGCATAATATACCTCTTTCTTGAATATCACATCTAAGAATAATACTATCACATCACTGGTACACATGTTTCAGACAAAACTTACTTATTTCTAAATAAATAAATAATCTATTAGGACCATGCAAGAGGATTGAGATCTCAAACACCATACAGGTCCTATAATGTCAAAGCCTTCCCTCTCCCACAGCATACTGGGATGAATCATCTCTATCATGAGTTTGGTTTGTGTGGAGCATGTTTTGTCACTATGATCACATGTGGGGGACACTCTAAAGAATGTTTTAACATGTATGTCACAGGAAGGCCAGAGAGCACACTGCCTGATTCTCTGTTTAGTTTAAGTCATATCTTAAAGTCCCTCAAATGTCAAAATGATAATCCTAGCTCTGGCTCCATCTGATGTAATGATATGTACAACCCTCAAAACAAACCTATGTTTGGTGTGCAATTCATCTTTGACTCTCCATGGAGTGGACTTGACTTGCACTTGCATGTGCATGTGAGGTCATGAAAAACTGTTTCACTATTACTGTCAGTTTCCAAAGTTGCTCTCAAACTGTCCACCATCATGTCACTTTGTATTGTGGCGTCCCACTATTCTTTGGATGCCACGTCTTGTTCAATGGAGAAGACTTAATCCTCTTATTTGACAACCTCATTTGATTCCTCGTTGTCAGTGAATCTGGATAGGCAGTCCGACGATCTGTCCCTGATTCCTGGTATGCATTTGATGTCCCACGTGTACTCTTGCAGACTGGTGACACACCTGCTAATGAAGAATGACGCTGCATCAAGCCCTCTGTCAATAATATGTCTTTCAACAGCTTAGGGTCAGATTGAAGCTCGAATCATGTACCTCATAAAAAATGTCTGAATTTCTCTATGGCCCAATCGATGGGTTGGAGTGCCGTCTCTGTTGTAGAGTAGACCTGGCTGTCTCTCTTAACACTGGAGGCAAATACAATTGTGTACTATCTTCTCCCTTGCCTCTGAGTAAAGACCACCCTTAGACCTTCATCACTTACATGCGTAGTCACAATGCTCTCGAGGGTTTATAGTTCCTTAGAGAGCGGGTTTGATTTAGCACCACTTTTATTATTTTAGATTCAGATTCAGACACCTCATCCCACACAAATGTGTTTCTGTTTTTCGCTAGTTTCCTCATTTTAGACATGGTAAATTGGAATCGTGTTCTGCCATTTCTAAAAATAAAAGTAATTTTCCCCTACTGTTAGGACTGGTGGTGTTTCCATTAACATTCATAAAATGCCTCAAAGGTTCAATTCCTCTTTAGGAAATGATGTGTCCCAAATATTGAATTTCTTTCTTTTAGAGTTGGCACTTATTTCTCCTCAAATTGGTCCCCACTTTGCTAAGTATTCCCAAGGCATGTAGTAAGTGTTTCTCATGCTCTTTGGGGTTCTTATCACAAATACACATACCATCCACAGCAAACACTGTCTTCATTTACTTAGAAAAGGTGATCCATAATTCTTTGGAAAACTGCAGCCTCTTATACTTGGCCAAATGGCATCCTCCCACACTGAAACAATCCTTCTGGTGTTAGAAAGGTGATTAGGTTCTTTGATAAAGGATGTAGTCTCAATTTTTGGCATGCTGAATTGTGATGTAGTATAGAATATATGTAGGCACCTCCTAGTGTACTTAACAACTCTGTGATACTGTTGAGTGGGTGTCTCTCAGGAGCAATGCATGTTCCCTAATGTTTATACATAATCTTCGTTTTCCAGTTGGTTTGACACCAGTACGAGAGGGGATACTAATTCATCTGACTCCACTCGTTCTTTCACCTCTTGTTTCTCCATGGAAAAAAAGTGTAAAGCTGCATAGATATATGGGTTTGTTTCTTACCTTGCATGCTACTGACTTAGATTAAGACATACTTCATTTCTGGTATAGAGATGCCTTCAAGCACACTCTCTTAAAGCATTGTGCTCTCCCTTTGATAGGCTCTGAAAATGTGGACATAGGTCAATACTATTACCATTTTCACAGGTGAAAATGGATTCTTCTGCATTCAGGGCAAATTGTATGCCTAGTCTTTTTTGATGCAATGAGATTAATAGTGGAACACTCCCTTTTTGATATATATATATATATATATATATATATATATATATATATATATATATATATATATATATATATATATATATATATATATATACCTTTCCCTTTGTGGTGCAGTCCCAGACCTTCTGTTAAGCCCACAACCATCCCATCAGCTTTAAGCACATGTGCCCATAAGCCACAGGCTTGTTATCTATTTTCGTGGGTGATATGTCACCTTTGAACATTGAGTCAAATACTTTCTTCAGCAAAATTGTGCACTGTGTGCCTTAGTCAATTACTATGTTGGTGACTCTGTTTTCTACACAAATCAGTGCCATGGGTGTCTCTGAATCTGCATCATCTTCTTCTATGTCAAGCACTGAGTCACCCATTGATTTGCTCACATCTTTGATTTCTCCCATGTCTGCCTTTGCATCTTCTGAATAATGATTTATCCAATACCTCAGATATTTTCTCTACAAAGCTGACACAGATGTCCTTCGACAACATTTGGCAAAGTAACCTCTTCTGTTACATTTCCTGCATCCCACCCTAATGGCTGGTCAGGATTACATGCTGGTTTTTCTATTATGATATGTGATCTAGCATAGAACAATTGTAGGTATCTCCTAGTGTACTTAACAACTCTGTGATACTGTTGAGTGGGTGTCTCCCAGGAGCAATGCATGTTTTAGTTCTCTTATGTTTATACATAATCTTAGTCGTCCTTTTGGTTTGCACACCACTATGAGAAGGGATACCCATTCATCTGACTCCACTCTTTCTTTCACCTTGTGTTTCTCCATGGAAAAAAACTGTAAAGTTGCATAGATATATGGGTATGTTTCTTACCTTGCATGCTACTGGATTAGATAAAACCCTAAGCAATATCTGGTATAGAAATGCCTTCAAGCACACTCTCTTAATGCATCGTGCTCTCCTTTTGATCGGCTCTGAAAATGTGGACATAGGTCAAGACTATTACCATTATCACAGGTGAAAGCTGATTTTTCTGCATTCAGGTTGAACTGTATGCCTGGTCTGTTTTGATACAATGAGATTAATAGTGGAACACTCCCTTTCTGAGATATGTAGAACTGTCCTTTTGTGGTGCAGTCCTTCAACTTCTGTTCTGCACACAACCATCCTATCAGTTTGATGCACATGCTCCCATAAGCCACTGGCTTGATATCGATTTACATGGGTGATATGACAGCTTTGAACATTGAGTCAAATATTTTCTTCAGCAAAATTGTTCACTGTGTGCCTGAGTCAATTACCATGCATGTGACTCTGTTTTCTACACAAATCAGTGCCATGGGTGTTTCTGAATCTGCACCTTCTTCTTGTATGGCAAGCATTGAGTCGCCCATTTATTTGCACAAATCCTTGATTTCTCCCATTTCTGCCCTTGCATCTTCTGAATTATGACTTATCCAATGCCTCAGATATTTTCTCTACACAGTTGAATCAGATGTCCTTCGACAACATTTAGCAAAGTAACCTCTTCTATTACATTTCATGCATACCACCCTAATGGCTGGTCAGGATTACTTTTATCTGACACATGGGAAGCCTAGTTGTAGTGATAACAGCTTGTTTTACCTTCTTTGTCCACCTTCTCTACACAGTTGGCTCTTCTCTTAAACAGTGGCCTCCTCTTGTCACTTGCTTTGGGGTGCAGGGCGTGTATATTTGATGTGATGTGTGGCTCATTCCTCTTGCAGCCCATCAGAGTTGTACGCACCAGTTCCTTGACACAAGTGCTAGTTTGCTCATCTTAATTGGCAACCCTCAATACGTCTTCCAATGTTGGTTCATAAGCATGTCTGACTTTTCTCTCTATGTTTCAAGCATAAACTGGTCTCTAAAACCCTCTTCTAGATTTGCGTCAAATTCACATGATGCTGCTGAACCTCATAGGGCCAATACATACTGTTCAAATGACTCGCCTTCTTATGCTCTTTTCCCAAAATGGGTGCCACACTGTTATTACGCTTGTCAAACATTTTTATGGATTTCCCATAGTCATTAAGCCCCTGAGATGTCCCATGATTTATCAGTGTTCTATTTGTTTTTCATCAAATGGAACCAAAGAATATATGGGAAGTGACATGTTCATCTCCTTGGCATAGGTTTTATCATGAGCTGTGTGTATGTAGTGCAAGAATCACTCTCTCCAAAATGTCCATTGCACAGGCTGATCCACTTGCATAGCTGCACAGGAATATGGGTGGCCAACACCTTGCATGGCGTACTCTGTTACGGTTGGTGTGGCTTCCAAGCCTGAAATACATTTTCTGTAGAGCAACAGTGTAGCTGTTTTGTTTATTGTTTTTACCCCAATTGTTTATACATTATTTATCTGTCTCTTGCAGCTTTCTGCGAGGTGACAACACTTTGTTTAACTCGTGTCCTCTCTTTGTTTGCACCATTAGCAGCCAGTGTACTCCACAACACTTCCTTTTGCGGTTTCACCATTGCTATGTAGCAGCTGGTTCTTCCTAACATTGTAAGGTACTTTCCTTTTTTATGGTAATAGCAACCGGTGCACGCCTCTTCCACATGTGCCTCATAATGGCCTCTTTCCAGCCCTTGCAGAAGGCTCAAGTACCCACCCACTGTGGATCATATGACTCCTTCTCCTACCTGGTTACACACACAGTTACTCTGCATTTGGGTACAAAAACCGGCGTGCAAATTCATATCTGGAAGGCTATTGAGCCACCATACACATCTATCCCTCTGCCCCCTTTGAAAGCACAATTCTTTCTCGGCTGCCTCTGCATTGGGGCCTAGACCGGACGCCTCGTTGCCAGTGTAATGATGACACTGGGCTGCTGATTCAGGTAAATTAGGTTTATTGACAACTGCAGCCTGTTGTCATCAACATAGACAAACCCCGCCATATGTCTGTCAGCTCCAACCGCTGTCTCACGTTATCTCATTCATATGCTCTAGAGTCTAGACGAATTCACGGATGCTTGCTAATCCCTCATGACAATGCACAACCCATTTTACTAAATTGAATTTGTGTATCAAAGCTGTATACCATCTTCTCTGTATATTTGATAAAAATGTTTTGAGATCATACTTTATGGGCACTGTCAAAAGAAGATACAGGCACCCCATTCCAACTCATGCCTCTTATTTGTTTGGAAAAGTAAATGTACTCTATAATAGCATTCAAATGGCACGCAACCTCAAGGTTTGCTTTGTCAAGGACGTACATGCCAACATTATCCATTTAATGTAGGAGGCGCTAGTTCAGTCCTGGTTTTAACTTTGATCTTGGAACTTGTAGTCCTGGGTTTACAATGGGGAAACCCAGGACTACAAGGGCCATAATGCAAAGTTAAACGAACACCCAGACTAGTGTCTCCCGAGTGGAATAAGTAATGTTGGCATGTAAAGAGGGAGGTTACAGACTGTAACTCTGATAAGGTCCGCTGTGGGGTTTCTGGCTCAGGACTCCCCTCACCCCCGGGGAAGGACAGGGGTCAGCATCCCTATGCCACGGCAGTGAATTACAGTTCTAAAATCAAAATTTTAGACAGCATGGCAGTTACAGTATTATGAAAAGGAGCCCTTTCTACTTCCTGCTTTGACAATGTTACGGTAATCTACTCTGAAGTACTACTACTGTATAGTCTGTGATAAAGCTAAAAAAATAGCAGACACTTGTAAACATTTTCCCATCAGCAGGTCCTCATTAAGCTGCCATTAGTTTCTGTTTAACCGCATAGCAAACATTCCAACGTTACTACATTGCCAGATGCCTCATACTAATTGTATATTAGATGTGATGTGCTTAATTACATCAATGTATATGGCTGCTGGTAATTTGTGTAGTGTATATGTTCAACCGCTCTTCATTCTGCATTCTTACCTTTGAGCACTCACATTTTCTAGTACCTGAAGTTTCCCTCCTAAGAAAATAAACCTGATCAAGCCATGGACGCTGCTGTCTGAGGGCAGTTAAAAAAAAAATCAAAAAATAAGCAGAGTGAATATTATCCTTCAGACACACATTTTGCATTGCAATGTATTTTCATGAAAACCGGTTGCATCGATTGGCCATCAATGAAGCTTTCTTTAGTAGGAGGCAAACTTCTTTCTCTTCTATTTTATTTAATTTTGAAAGTCTGCACACCAGTCACACAAAATATAAGCTGGGCTAAAGTTACTTCTCTCACACACTTCTCAGAATCTACCATGTTCATTCTCTTACCTTTTTTAACACTTGTGAAAACGCTGTCAACGTTTTGACGATCCTAAGTAAACTGCCTGGTCAAATGTAACCTTTAAATATGAACTACAACAGACGTTCAGATAGAAAAAACATTAACTCCAGAAACTTTAGACTCAAATGTCACGCATTTAAACCAGGTTCCTATGAAGTGTCGTTGCTGTATTTCAATCTATTCGGTGACCGAAGCTCTACGAACTAAAAGGATTTCGTTGAACACGCTGCATCTGTACAACACCATTTTCAGAGAAAGAGCCTATTAAAAAGGTGTCATTCAGTGAAATTGGCTATTTCTTGTTGTTGGCCTGCCTGTAAAAAAATAATAAAAAAAAATAAAAAAAAAGTATTACGCTGGTTTTAACACGTGTTACAAATGACACCAAAAGCGGATTTCGAGAAGCTAACAAAAATAAAAATAAGGGCTGACCTTATGAAATATATACTGTTGCTGGCGCTCAAGAGGAAGCAATCATAAACACAGGAACCATTCTGAAGGACAGTTTTCTAAGAGAAACAAAAGAGAGAGGATTAAAAAAGCTGCCCGCTGGCCACTGGAGACTAGGTGCATTTCAGAGGTGGAACACAGACCTCCTTAGGGCGGGAAGGGGCTTTGAGCTGCTCGGGCCCTCTCGCACTTTTTTTTTCTGTTGATGATCTGAGTATCTGATGGCTGTCTGAAGATTCAGCCCCTGCCTCCTGTTGACCTAGAGAAGAGGTTCAGACACGTCCTTGTGGAAAGGAAATGTCTCTCGTTTTAAATGTCATCTTAAGTCCTTCCCCTTTCATACAGAGTATATTCCTCCCCAACCTCTCCTAGTGCCCTTTTTTGAGTTTGCAGTGTCTCTTAATTGCTTTTATGTGCACCGCCTGGGATCCAAAACTGTCAGGCAGCATAACTGTGTGCGCAAGACAGCTGCATATTCCAGGCCACTGGGAAACAAAATATGCACCCTTCTGTTCTTCTATTAAAGCTCATTTTTTTAAAGCTAAAGGTGCCAGTTCAAGGCAGGGTGATTATTCTTTCTGCAAACGTTTCGTGAATGTTCATGACCCCCAGGGGAGGTAATATGATTTATGTTGTAATAACTGCCAAAGGCATGAGACGACAATAAACACGTAGGAAGGAATATGATAATATGGGAGGAGTCTAGAAGAATATTTGAATACCTGAGGAGGTTTAATTTGTTATACAAATAAAGCCAGAGCGTTTAATATTTTTCTTTAAAAAATCCTAGTCGATATTTGATAGGAAAAACCCACCTATTGGCGTTGAGCAATTTTCCCCTGGGAGCTTCTCTGTATGAGGACATGCAATAGGACTGCTGAGACAGAGCTTTCAGGAGCTCCCGAGGTAGCTGGGTTAAGGCCTCTTGGGACTCCTTCTTGGATCCTGCCAGCTTAGACTGGCTTTCACAAATTACTCTTATTCATTACCGGAAATAAGTTGGGGGTGGCGGCCCAATGCCCATCAGCTGAGTAGGTGTATATCGGATATCGTCAAACCAGAGCGATGGACCCGGAAGAGAAAGACCATGTGATGGGAAGGATCGAGATGGAAACTAAAGCCAGACTGTTATAATAAACAATAAGAACCAATATGACATCATGGGGGGTGGGTAAGATCAATGAATATAGCATACAAAAGGGCTAACACATACTAAATATTTTAAATAGGCATTCAGGTTGATGTCATGACACCTCTCTGTTTCCAGAGTTGACCAAAGTCGTTGACTACGCCAAATGCGTATCTGAAATCCATGTTGATGTTAACCAATTGTTGGGTTGTCAGCTGGCAAGCTCGTTTAAGGGTCACAGACTCGGTTACCTGGGCTGACGTAACCTGAGGTAACATTCCACTCTCCACCACTTTCTCAGGGGCACAAACTGCATACACCATGAGCACCTGTCCCTACTGATTTCTGAAACTCGATCCGTCCACAAAGTATATGTGGTCCGGATCGGTCAGTGGTACATCTATGAGATCTGGAACGGAGATAACCAGACAATCAGTCACTGACTCACAGTCATGTGGCATAGTATCCTGTGGCTATCCCTCCAGGGGAGTAGGCAACAATGATGCTGGATTCAGAACTGAGCATGTTGTCAAGGTGATGTTAGATCAGTTAATATTTGCTTGCTCTTGAAACGGACATATGCTGAGTCTTGGTCTTCAGAAGTAATGTCACAACAGCAAGTAGCACATATCCACCTCTAAAGTTTATCCCAACACTATATTCTCACTTTGCCCTACTGCTAGGGTGGCAGCAGCCACTGACCGCAGGCATGGCAGCATTCCTAACACAACTGGATACAACTCCTTGGTATAATAAGCTATGGGTCTATGATGAACTGGTGTTTCTGAGTAAGAACTGCCAGAGCAAACCATTTTATTTCATGACAACACATGGTACCTTCCTATAATTAGGAATGCGAAATGCAGCGACTTCAGCCAACAATCACTTGATTGTAATAAAGCCTTGTTCTGCTTCTGGTGGCCACTGCAATGGTTTGATGGTGTTCAGTCAAGTATAATGCAGGTTTAATTATTTCTGCAAATCCCACTATCCATTGCCCGCAGTGACCAACTGTCCATATGAATGCTTTCATTTGTGTAATAGTCTGAGGCTTTAGTATTTTATACACAGCCTCCTTGCGAGAATTGGATATCAGACGACATCCTTTCATAATATCATGTTCCAGATAATGTACCCGAAGGGCACACAACTGTAGCTTTCTCGATGAAGCCTTATGTTCTTTCTATGACAGAGCAGTTAGAACTCTGGTGTCTTCCTTACAGGCTACATATGAAGGTTAGTAGATCAACAAATCAAAAACGTAATGTATTAACACCGATTTTCCTCATAATTTTATATCATCCAAATCTTTCTTTAATTGCTGTGGAAAAAGGGTTGTGGACTCTGTAGCCCTCGCGCAAATGGGTCCATGTGTAATATGCCCCTCTATGTGAAATGCGTAGCCTCTAGTGTAATGTATGGCAATATGGTAGCCTTTTTTTGGCACCACATGAAAGGAAGGTATCACCACAGCATTGGTAGCTCTTAAATCCTGCACAAAATGGTAAACGTCCTTCCCCAGCTTCTTCACAAGAAATATACAAGAATTGAATATGCTACTGGTCGGTACAATAATTCTCTGACTCAGCAAAGACTCAATGGCCCTCATTCTGAGGTTGGTGCTAGTCATGGCGCTATTAGCGCCATGACTAGCACCAATACCGGTACCGCCACCGACTTGGTGGTATGGCGAATTGCCGGTCTATTCCAACCTTTGCGGGACCGGTAAATCTCCATTTGAAAAGCCACTCCCCATTCCCATTTGAGCCCCCATAGGGCTCAATGGGAAGACGTCAATAACGGTACCACAAATTGCGGTACCGTTATTGACCCTGGTATACCTTTGCGGGTCAAACCAGGCATTAAGGGACGGACCCGCAAAGGGACCTCGGAATAGGGCGCAAAGGGATTACCGGCACCGGTGTCATTACCGGTGCCCAGTATCCCTTTGCGCCCAGGTCATAATGACCCCCAATGACTGGGGTGATTCCTGTTTCTTCCTCAGACTTTAAGGGATATTGGTGTGTATGTGGCAATCTCTTAAAGGGATCTACTCTTATCTTCACTGTTTCACCTGTGTGGATATATCCCACCTAATTGTTATGAATGGCACACAGACATTCTGGTTTGGAATGAATCAATTCCTGTATGTTCTCTGACCATCACTCATTTCCTTCCACTGCCCTATCTACAGTTTCGTCCCTCAGTGCAGCCATCACTGCTGACTAGTCATCGGAAGGCACACTTACAAACACCCCATCCAGAGGGCAATACATAGTGCACCTCATTTTGAACAACAGATCTTCACCTACAACACTTTAAGGTGATGTGGCACTTAAGAGGGCTGCATGTTAATCTGAAATGGGTCCCAAAGTCACTGGGTGTACAACAGTGGTATTCAATAGGCCTATAACTTTCACTGCCTCTCCTGATATCGGAATCTGGTGAAAAATATTCATTTGTAAAGCAAATCTATTTGCCCCTGTATCCACCATGTATGGTACTGGTATCCCTTGCAGACTGCATTGCACATAGAGACCCTATTGATCTACCAGGATCATTAGTGATTCCAGAGCCCCCACCCCTTTTCTGGTTGTCAAAATCTGTGTAGTGATGTGAAGCTGACCCTGGGCATGGATCTGCTGCAGAGGGCAGGTGAGGAGTGTAGAGTGTTGCTGTATCTTCCGTGGAGTGAGTGGCCTGGGGGAATTCCCACCAGCTACTGTGGGGGCTATTCTGTGTCATTCAACCTGTACCTCAGAGTTTTGCTGTGCTCACAGAGGTTGTCATTGGTGGATCTTAGGGTTGTTAGTGGGCCATTAGCCTGATACTGGAATTATCCACACTGCTACTCCTCGACAGACCAAGCTAAGACAAAGGGCACTGGTAAAAGAGTAGGCCAATGGACATCTTTGCCAATGCTTCAGCGAGAACAATGCAACTAGATGTGCCAGTGAATAACTGTCAACAATCAGCTGAGTGAGCGGCCCGAACTCCCAGAGGTTTTTGCACACAGGAGTCAGAGCAAGAGCTGATAATCTGGCAAATAAGGTAACTGCACATAGGAGTATTTGCGCACAGCAGTCAGAGAAACAGCTCATTATCTGGCACATAAAGTAATTCCCAAAGGGAGTGGAGTAAGGAAGAAAGTGACATGCCCCAGCAAAGTATCCCTGGCCAGTGAAGCCCTGCACAGTGCATTATACGCTAATCCCGCTCCCCTGCCTAGATCACACATACTCTCACACACCATGACAACGACCCCTGCCCTCACCAGCATTCCTATATCTTTCACCACGAGAAACCATTGACTCCAAACCCACACCAGAAGACCAACCTTTGCCATCACCAGTTTTCCTCGATCACTCACCACCAGGAACTATTGTTGCCAAACCCGCACAAGGAGACCCTCCACACCCTGACTCACTCCCCCATTTACAGCTCCTCCCACATCCGTGCCAGAAACAAGTTCCTCCATACATGCACATGGCCAACCCTCCACCCACATTGCCCAGCCAAAATAAAAACTCACCGCCCCATGGCCCCTACCGATACCATTCCGCTCAAATGGGCCTTAATCAACGCCAGGCCAGTCCCAGCCCATACCCCTGAGATCCACAACCTCTTGAACTACAATGACCTTGACTTGCTTGCCATATCCAAAACATGGCTCCATCCTGCCGCTGGACCTGCATTATTTATTGCTATCCGGATTTACAGAATCCTCAAAAGAGGTGGCGGAGTCGCACTCATCTTCAAAAACACTATTGTCATCAGAACCACTAACTCGATCTCCATCCCTAACTGTGAATCACTTGCCACCAAGCTCTTAATTTCACCAACATGCACCATCAATCTCCTTCTCATCTACTGACCCCATGGGCCCATTGCCTCTTTCGAGGAAGATCACTTACACATCCTCCATCCCTCATTAAAGCCGAGCTTCAAACTCATCATCTTAGGTGACCCCAACCCTGGCCTCAACAACACCTCTGACATACACGCCAAAAGTGTAGCCATGTCTCTCGATCAAGCTGGCTTCCTTCATCGAATCACTGACCCTACCCACATCCGTGGCTGCACCCTTGATTTGATTGCTGATCTGAACTGTATCATCTCCTGCCCGACCATCTCGACCTGCTAAATACAACAGCTACAACAAAAGAATAGAAAGCACCAATTCTAATTCTCGTGAACTGTTCACTATCTTGCGTGGACTTGAGTCCCCAGTCACCTTTCCCACCATTCACACAGCAGATGAAGACAAGCCATCTGAGACAAACCATTGCCCTCCTCTCACCCTGTCGCACCACAGCCCCCATCCTCCATGTCTTTTGACTTTCACCCTGTCTTGAAATGGAAGTAGCCAATATAATCAAAAGCCTCAAAAGCCTCAAGCCATCCCGATACAAAGGTGATATTTGCCTGGCCGCCATCATCAAAGACTGCACAGAGTCACTCACACCATTCAAGCCATTACGTCATTCTCAAGGCCTGCGACTGGATAAGTAATTCTATCAGTCCATTTTTATGGCGTGCTGATTATTCCCCAGAACGGGGGATTGAACCCATTGATTTGAAGTGCATTTACTCTTTGAATGTTCTACTGGCAAGACACTGTTCCATTTTTTCTGGGGAATAAACCTTTACTACCTGGAACCAGCACAGACATAAACATCCTAATGTTATCTACATCTATATATGATAAGCATGCCATAACAATGGATTGACAGAATTACTTATCGAGTCAAAGGCCTTGGGAACGACTTAGGTCGAAACATGTGTCAAGGCCTGGAGAATGACTTAGGTCGAAACACGTGTCGGCTGACTCCATGAAAAAGTAAAACATTACCAGACGAATATTTTGTCAAAGACTTTATTCAGTCACTTTCATACATAAAATTTACCTTGATAATTGATTATTAATAAGGCAGAGCGTGACTAGCCTCTATCAATTCTTCACTTTTGGGGCCTTTGTGGCTGGACCCCATGGAATTGGATGTGCAGCCTGCCATTGCATTGAGGTGGTCATAGCGTATTTTTGAGTGGTTGGACCCATACAGTCTGCTACATTCCTTTTTATGTATGTTGTGTCATACCTATTGTTACTATCGAGCAGTAAAACACACACATATGAGCCACATTTTCTTAAGTCATTATTGGATATCTTAGCAAAATCGAGATTAATGAAAAACATGCAACTACATTTGTTTTAGTATTGAGGGAAAATGTGTTTTTGAAAGTATACTGTATGTGAGCCACATATGTGATGGTTTGACAAAGGATGAAGTAAAATATACAAACATCATATGACTTTGTTTGACTACAGTTACACATTTCATTGCAATGTATTATGTGACAGTACAACCAAGGTAACGGATTGGAAAAATCCTTAGTATTTAACTATGGAGGACAAGGATATCCACTTCCAAAGAATTTCATGTGAAATGCTAAGGACATATAATCATAATTTAGTGTATCGATTAATAGCTGCATCCCAAGACACTCTTAAAAGACTGAAATCACTTACCAGAAAGGAAAACAACTTGAAAGGACACAAATAAACACCCTGAATATTGCTTTAAACTACGAAGCCAGGCATGGTATGCTACTTGCACCAAATGAGATGCATATCATCAACAAAGTACACAAACTGTAAAGAGATAATACAATTGATTGCCCCACCACCCCCTGCCCCCCAACACTTCTAGATGCTGTCCTAAATATATTGGGCAAGTAAAAGCTATAGAAACATGTAGAGCTCCTATTCCAAACTTAATTATAAAGGAATGTGTGGAATGATTACCGAAATGGGAAATAGACTAGAACGTTCCAAAGTAGTTAACAACCTTGAAATACTAATGTACAACTACTTAACACTAGAACCAAATGTTGATGCAGTAGAAATAAATTGCTTCTTCCACCTTAGCACAATTAAAGGGATACTACTTTTCCTCACCTTCCCCTGTCAAAACCTTACCTGACTGAGAACGTGCTCGAATGTCTGAAGAAAGCACACTCGAAACCTGCGAGGATTCACCCTCCTGTATTTGGAACTCAGGTGTGAAGATTCCCCCCAGGCAAGAGTGCAATGTGTCATACCCCTTCTTTGAGATGCCTTGGTGTGGTCCCCCCTAAATTAAGAAAGAGGAAAGAGGACAAGGAAAGACAGGGTTAACAGGGAGTGTGAAAGGCAATTTATATACCATGTGAAGTTGGGGTGTGTACCTGAATCTGATAGGAACCAGACCTTGAAGGAGCTGTCACAAGGAAGGACAAGGAGACAAGATAAGGACGTGGACAAGCCAGCTGGTGCTATCACGAGATGATAACATTTTTGAAAACATCAAAGATTACACAAAATAACTAGAAGGCTGCAAGGATTCTATCCAAATTAGTTTACCATTGTAAGAATGCTGTCCTGGCATTCTGGCAAGCTTGTCAATGCTCATACAACATTGCCTAAGTGTTGTTAAAGGAAAAGACCTTGCGTTCTGCTGGCAAACCACAAACTGGCCGGCAAACAAAATGGCAGCGCATTGACACCCACTGTAGAAACATGTGAGCATGGGTATAATAGGTAGAGAAGCGGGTGTGTTCCAAACAGCATGTCCCCTTGCAGGCCTTTCTATACCAAACAGCAGGGAAGACATAGGCGTGCCAGGCCTGGCAGGATGCTGTTGGTGGAACTTTGGAACAAGACAGGGACCATAACGTCCTTAAGAGAAACCCATGATTTATTCCCAGGGCCATCCCCTTTCCAATGTGCCTGATACTGTAGTGCATTCCGGACATATCTAGAATCAATGATTCATTGGACCTCACACTCTTCTTGTGGGTCTGCTGCCCCAGGAGGATGTCCTCTATCCATGCAATATACATAGATTTCTGAACAAGCTTAATGAGACACAAATAAAGGGATGGATCTTATAAGTGGATGGAAGCTGTAATGTCATGGCTACAGGGGTGATGACATGGGAAAAAAATAAAAGGCTGAATATAATATGATTTAAGTTTTTGATTTTATGCAGGTAGCTTTGTATGAGAATTGGATAACCAATGCCTTTTAAAAACCTTGTAATCAGGAGCAGGCTTTCTCTTTTGTTACGCATATTGGCAGGTTTGTTCTTGGACTGCCTATAGATGTTTCTGAATGGCTTTATGTCCTGTTAGTATGTCTCTAAACAAGAGTGTGGAGGCAGGCATTCTGGTCTCCTTAACTCCTCGAATTGAACAGAGCGAAGATGGGTTTCATAAGAAACATGAAAAGGTGTATGCTTTATAGTCCTGTGAAACAAGTAGTTGTAGACAAGCTCAGCATGGGGCAATAATGTCACCCAATCTGTATCTTGTTTGTTCTGTGATATAAAATCTCAGGTATTGTCCGATGGTTTGGTTGGCCCATTCACTTTGTCCATCACTCTGAAGATGATAAGCAGAGGTGAAATTCAGTTGAATTCCCAGAAGTCTATTCACCTCTCTCCAAAAGGTGGAAACAAATTGTGACCCACTATTAGTTAGGACATTTTATGGAAACCCATCGGTTTGGAATATATGCTGTACAAATCTTCATGCCAAAAAGGTAGCAGAGGGAACTGATCTCAATGCAACAAAATGGGTCATTTTACTGAAGGGGTCTACTATGGTTCATATGAATGTGCATCCTTATTCTGCAGATAGATCCATTGTAAAATCCATAGAGCAGGTCTGCCAGGGTCTTTGAGATGGAGGTAATGGAAGTAACGGGCCACAAGGTTTGGATTGATCTGCCTTTGATCGGTCACATACTCTACATCATTGGATGTATTCTTGGACATCTTTCTTCATGGTGCTCCACTACACTACACCTTGCACTTTGACATAGGCCTTCTGCATACTGAAGTCTTCTGCACCAGTAGCATTGCGTTCATCCTGCGATAGTCAACACAAGGTGAGGGCTCTGTGTCTTGATTCTTAGGGACAAAGAAGAACGAAGACCCTGCTGGAGAAATGGGAGGTCTAATGAACCCCTTTGGCTAGATTATCATCAATTAACTTCTTAAAGATGATATTCTCCTTTTCATAAAGGGCGCAGGTCCAACAATAGGTGATTCGAGCCCTGGGGTGCAGTTCTATGCAACAATCAAACCCTCAGTGGGGTGGGAGTTTATCCACTTCCTTCAGTATGCTACCAGATTTGACTGCAGTTGAGAACCGTTGACCCTTAAAGTCCCAATTCAGGGTAAGCGGGAGTCTTCCTGCCCCTCTTATGGGTCATAAACATAGAGTGCCCTGTGTCCCCCAGGTAGAAGCACAACCTTATTTTCTTCAGCTTTCTCTCTCCTCTAGGGAAAGTGGTCCCCTTATACTCCCTAGATGCATGCGTTCATGTTAAGATAAACTGATAGTAGTGATCTTGTCCAAAAGGGGAAGGGATCAATGGAAGTCAGTCAGTCTCCATTCTCCCCTTTTTTCGGTATTGCGTTGGTTGACTCTGACCATCAAGGTGATATAATCTGCTATGTTATCAGGGGAAGCAACTCCTTGACTAAGGGTTCCTTTGAGATCATCTTTAAGACCCTGATAAAAACAGGGTTATGTGTGCAGCCTCAGGATATTGTGTTTTGGCTACCAACCACTGGTATTGGGCTGCATATGTCAATAGATCCTTCTTGCATGAGCGTTTGTCGATTAACTCATTCTGAACCAATTGAACATTGTATTGTTGGTCAAACATTGGTTTGGAATTCCAGGAGGAACCCATTATAGTCCATTAAGGGAGGACTCTGGCTATCTACATATGTGGTGGCCCAAGCCAAGGTGGTCAGGTCTAAATTAAATTAAATTTAATGTATACCACATTTGCTTGATCGATTCGTTAACTAGGGGCGATTGACCAAATGTATTTTTCATTGTGTTAGAAAATACCTCAATTCCCCGGGGTCCATCAAGTGCTTAATTTGAAACAAAATGTGTGCCAAGGTCCAAAATATTTCTTATAAGCCCTTCCCCCAGTACCACCTACTGCAACTGCCAGTGAAGAGGAAATGTCAAGTATCGTGCCCACTCCAGTTGCCCCCCTCTCATTGCCTATTGGGTTCACACCAAAGTATGTGACGTATGAAGAACAGTTAAATCAGCAGAGAGCAGCATATAGGCTCTGTCCAGTACTTATCAGGATGACAGCACCTATTAATAAACCGACATCTAAGAAAACCTGGACAGTAATGTATCCATTAAAAAAGCTATACCTACATTCTAAACAATATGACGGTTGTTTGAATAAAATACCCAAAGAAGCAAAGAAGATAATGAAGGAAGATGAATGGTGATGACATAAGAAATTGGACTGACGCACATATACAAGATATAATGACCTGAGAATACTGACAAGAGACAAAATATAGAAATGATGCCATGGATAAGTGACATATTGAGCCAAGGTGAAGAAGTTGATTTCAAAATGAAGAAACTTATGCCACATACATGATGAAGATATTTAGCTAGTTTAAACGTATACAGATGCAAGTAACTGCAAGAGGCAAAGCTTGCTTATGCTAAATAGTTGACAGATTGCGGCAAGTGCCAACGTTTACAATTATATACCTCAAGAAGAACTTTATGTATGAATGCAAGTCCACTACGTATATGAGAAGAATTGAACAAAGGTTACAAAATCCTCAAATGGAGTGTATCGCAGCAAGAAAATCGAGAATCAAGACAGAGCAAAACTCAGCTAAAGGATGACCATACCAAGAAGCCAAGGTCTTACCTGACTGGAATAGGCCGACATTGGATACCATTAAGGAGAAGAGAACAGATTATCCTGTTCAGAAAGGTCAAGATAAGCCACAGATGTCAGAGAACTGGCAGAATAAAATCAAATATATGAAACAACACAGAGAAAAGCCAATTTCAGGGTGTCCAGTCACGTGACTAAGGCAGGCTGGAAGGGTGAAACTTTCACACCTATGCATAAATCCCTGCCATAACCCATACTCCTTAAAAGTTCTGTAAGTAATTTCAATCCAGCACTCCAACTAAGTCAACGCCTAGTATGGGATGCCCAATGGAAACCCTTATTTATATATTTTATGTCAAAGTTCTTTTAATTCTGGATGATGTACCCTTATATAACGCCCCTCTCTTTGAATTCCCCCGGTCTCACTGAACCAAGAAATAGGTTTGTTTTGCAAATTAACAGATTTATTTGAAGAATTGAACAATATATATCACACTTTTATATAGAGGAATAATATCTGAATATCACACTTATGAATATGAACAATGATCAGCAATGGGTAATATTACAATATTGACACTCTCTTTAATCAAATAGGAGTAGGCATAGGAAGAATAATGTAGCAGAGAATACTTTGTATGGTTCAAGGAAATGCAATGATAGGAAAGAATGCAACACAGAATAAAACTTGATATAATTTCAATCAAAAGACAATATGATCACTCTTTCCCCCTGTTATTACCCACTCCCCCCTAATATGCAATATTTAGATATGGAATGAGGGCACACAGGTATCAGGAATAACAATCAACAATTCAGTTCAATCCCAATTCCCCCAGCAAGCTTAGAGAGAACAGGAATGATTGTAAACAGGTCAATTGCTTTTAAATGTGGTTTGAATTGAATGGGCAAAATGCTAAAAATGATTTTAATTTGCTAAATTTAATTCAGAACAAGTGAGGGTTGCTTTGGATAAGTT
The DNA here is from genome assembly GCF_040938575.1 of Ambystoma mexicanum. Lineage (NCBI taxonomy): Eukaryota > Metazoa > Chordata > Amphibia > Caudata > Ambystomatidae > Ambystoma > Ambystoma mexicanum. The sequence continues at coordinate 1,291,169,039 of NC_090930.1, read as the reverse complement.
CAGGGAAACACTAGCAATGATTGTTGAATGGTTAGCAGATGGAAAACAAAATTCAGAAGTTGGAAACAAGAAATAGCTGTTTTTATATGGAGTGAAATTGAGCCAAATGCGAAATCACAGCAACTTTTCTGCGTGCGGGAAACGCGATTACGGAAAAAGTGTAAAGAAATGGTTCTTTTAAAAGCTGAGAATGTTAGCTTCCAAATGGCATTTAAAGACTTTTCAGAAACAGAGTCAAGATTCAAAAAAACCAAGATGGACTCATACTAAGGGGCTATGAAAGTGCAAGATACCCAACGGGACAATCACCAGAACAGGGCGCCTTCCGCTCTGATTGCTGTGCGCCAGGACACTTGACTTTCTTCGGAAAATATCAGCGCACAGATGATTATCGCTACAATTATCACAGACTATATAATGAGAAGAATTCAGGATGGACACAAGATTTTATAATGCAGTTCTGGATAGGTTGAAGTGGATTGAATAGGATTACTTTAAACAAAGAGATGACTATGGACAGTTCTAGACTAAATACTCACTCCTATGGCTTTGGAATGGAATGGGCACGTCAAAGATCTGGTCATGGGTTTGGCTGGGATTCTCTCGCCGCCGGACAGGTCTCAGGCACTGGGTTCTGCTCTCAGCAAGGCCCTCTGGTCTGCACCGCCTCTTGGACTGGATCTGACGGGTTGGTTCTGGGTACAGCTCTGCTCTATGGGTCTGGATCCTGGTTCTAGCACAAGGTTCTTAGCTAGAACAGCAAAACAGCTCAGCCAGGCTTTAGGAATTTGTGGTGCCCCTTGGAAGTTTAGGGATTAAAATCAGGTTTGCAAGATTTTTTAAAGGCCTGCTGAAAAGGGTTCAGCTTTTTGGATTAGGCCTCTGCTTCAGGGTTCTAGAGTCTGGTTCTAGAGTCTGGATCTGGAGTCTGGATCTTTCTGCAGGTTGCTTCACCAGGGGATCAGTTGATGAGTGAGAAAGTGTGTGTCTGGGGGTCATCAGCAGTCCGTATTTATCAATTTTCCAAAGTGGGTGGGGAGGCTGATTGTCTATGCCCAACCCTCTAAGGATCTGATTGGTCAGATAATTCCCTGTCCCCTGATTTGAGAAAGGAACTGTGTGTCATCATGTGTCAGAGTGATGTTGCCATTTACAATCCAGGGAAGAACCTCCCCTTTGCTTTTACTTCGAAAATCTATTTTTCCCAAAAAACATATTTCCCATATGCATAACTTGTTAATATTACATATACACATCACAGATTAATTAAGGTACGTCTCTGTTCAAGTCCCATGTTCCTATGAGTTTCGGTTCACAAATGACAGTTTTTTTTGTGCTTTTGGTGGGTTACACATTTTCGGATCTGTACAATTTTTACATATACATGCACAAACAATCTGGTCATACTTCTGTAATTGTTCACGTCCCTAGCACAACCACAATAGCCACAATATTAAAAATGTGTGTGGTTCAGTCTCAGAACATCGCACAGATTCCAGATTAGTTTTAAACTGTGAGCGAATTTTTCATTTTAATAATGTCTAAGTTTCATATTTTTGTCAGTTTGGTACAATATTCTAGAAGTATTTTCCTTAAACATATATTTAATACAATTTCAAATCCACATTTTCAGTCTGGCCCGCCTCCAAAGCTTGGCTGAGTCAGAGAGTCACATGGCCTCCTTCCTGCCAGGGCAGTTTTTATTGACGCCCCAAATTAGCATCTCCATTTAGCTCAAGGGAGCCCTTTGTCTGCACTCAGAGCAACAGGCCAGGGTGCCCCTCCCAGTTCCTTTTCACACCAGCCTGCCAGTTTCTTAGCAGAGCACAGGAGAACAGATTCCTTTGTTTAGTGAGGAGATGTTGAATGTGTTTGAAGCCCAGTGTGGGAAACTTTAACTTTTAAACCCAATGTCTGAAATTGACTTGTCTTAAAATATAACTTACATTTTTAACAAATACATCAACTGATTTCTTACTTCAAGCCTTTTTAGAATATAGTTTTGAATTGTATCCACCTCTTAGGCTTCTGGCAGCAAGTCTTTCTTTGGCATAGTTTGAGTTCAACGTACCATTTTACACATGACAGGTTTTAAATCACCGGCTTCTGACAGAGGTGAGTAACGGTACTAAACCCATTTTTGACAGATTTCTTCCAGCTCAACCATCCTCAAAAGTGGACTTTGTTCAGATAAAATATACTTCTGTGGACATTGTATTTATGTGGATTCTCGAAGTAGAATGATGTTCACCACCCAACAAGGAGGTTGGATCTTTTTGGGTGGTTTGTGGGCCATGATTTTTGCAAATTTGACAGCCAGGGAAAAACGGATTTTAAAAAACAGCTCTGTGTTTCTTTTGCAATGATTTTGCTCTGTGGGCAGCCAAATGATGGGTTTTGGCAGTGGTCTCCTGTGTTGCCACTGACATAGACAAAAGTGGATGGCGGCCTATTTTTCAGATTTTTACTGCACACTTTCTGGTGATTTTTAGCAAGCAGCATGCTTTCCGGCGGCCATTCTGATGTTTCTGCTGCAAGCAATGCACAGTAATGTTGCAGGGCCTGGACTAGTGGGTTGAAACATCCCACAAGCCCCCCTCTTGCGATTGGTGTTGATCAACCATCAATGGGAAGTCGCAAGACTGGGATGTCAGTTTCATTTCTTCTGATTCTACAAATAGCAAATTTCATCATCTTTTCCTCTGCCAGGGGTGGAATCGATTGGTTCTCCTCGCCAGTCCTGATGGGAGTATTGAGCGATACTCCAGGCCCCTCGGAACTTTGCTCCCGGTCTCCGGGTAGTTGTCCTTGGTTAGTCTCCATGGTCTCCAATCAACTATAGATTATCTCCTATGATGACAAAGCAAAAACATATTTGTAGGCATTTCTCCACCACTATTAATGTAGCGGGGTGGACACATACTTTTTGATAATCAGGACACATTTTTATTATTATATTTTATAGACTATATATGGAATATTTAGAGTTGGAATTTTATGGAGCTGGAGTGGCCCCCTCTGGGGTTCCAGAAGATTCCTCCAGTTGCTGCAGAGTGTGCCTAGGATGGCAACACTTTAGCTTATTAATATGGACCCACTTATCTTCCCCCTCTGCCAAACTGCCTTTGGGGATGCAGATCTTGTAGGCGACTGGTGAGATTTTTTCTACAATTTCAAAAGGACCCCTCCATGTAGGCAGAAATGTTTGCTGTTTGGCCTGGTTCCTTTGGAAATTGTATAAGTAGACCCGGACTCCGACATTATATTCCTTTTTGGTAGTCTTTAAGTCATAGTGGGTCTTCATGCTGTCTGCAGATCTCTCTAGATTTCGCTGAGCATAGGCACAAGCATGTTGAATGTGTTTTCTTAAATGTTCAACATACTCATGAGTTGTGGAGGCATTGATCAATGTCTGCTCTTGAGTTCTATAGAGCAGATGATGGGGAAGCACCATCCTGCATCCAGTCATCAACTCAAACGATGACATTTTAGTTGCAGATGAAGGGGTAGATCTGATGGCCATTAGGACAAGAGGTAATCGAATATTCCAACTTGACCCAGAATCTGCCACAAACTTTTTTAATATGCTCAGAATTGTTTGATTATATCTCTCTACTGCACCACTAGAGGCTGACCGGTAAGCAATATGTAGCTTGCTTTTGACCCCAAGTATCTCCCACATCTATGTCATTACTTGGCTGGTGAAATGGCTACCTCTCTCTGACTCGATCCTTTCGGGTAGTCCAAAATGCGAAAAGATGTGGTTGATCATTAGGGCAGCTGCTGTTTCTCCATTGCAGTTTGGGACCGGGAGACATTCCACTCATTTAGTAAACCAGCATGTCACGGTCAACATGTACTTGTTCCCCCTAGAGGAGCGAATCACGGGCTCAATAAAGTCGACTTGCAAATCGGACCAAGGCAATGTCATCCCCCTCTTTTGGAGAGGCGCACGGTGTGTGAGGGATGTTGGCTGAAATTGTGCACACACAAGACACCCCTTCAAGTATTGGTCGAGATCCTGCCCCATGTGTGGCCAGTATGCAACCTCTCTTAAGATTTCAAGTGTTGTATGAAACCCCCTATGACCGGCTGTGGCCGCATCATGGGCGTGACTTAACATCAGGCTTCGGAATGAGGTAGGAACCACCCACTGATCATGGCCAGCTAGGGATTTCCTTACCAACAAACCGTCTTGGATTTGGACCATTTTTGGACATTTCATCAACACTCTGAGGTCCTCTTTCCAAATGTAATCAGTATCCGTCAGGCGAAAGTTCTCAGGGTCCTCAATGTGTTGATAAAATTTACCAATTATTGGATCCCCTTTCTGAGCCGTAATCAAATCAACATCTGGGGTCTCCTTACTCCATTGTGCAGTTGAAAGACCATTGGGAGCATTTGTCTGGGACCTAGTGATAGCAGTGACCTGGATTTCCCCTAACAGGGACTCAATCTCTATTAGATCTCCTTGGATGGCCCTGGTTTTGGCCAGCTGATCAGCAAAGTAATTTCTAGTTTTGTCTGGCCCCTTTACTTTGGAATGACCCTTGATCTTTTTCCAGTAGATGGTCATCCCATTCGAGGTGACCAGATCATCAATATTTTGGATTAACTTCCCATGTTTCAAGGGTTTGTTATTAGCACATAGCATGCCTCTGGTTTTCCAATTAACCAGGTGCTCCACGAACCTGTTCCGTACATAATCCGAATCAGTGATTATGACCAGTTCGTGGAGTTGATGTTGGACAGCAGTGAGGATGGCTTGATGCACAGCCATCAACTCTGCCACTTGACTACTTCAGGGACCAATCTTGTACCCAGCGGAGGGTTCTGGGCTCTCATCCACCCATGCATTCCCTACGCCGGCCACAAGTTCTTTTTCCCCATTGTTGTCAACATGGTAAGAGCATCCATCCACATAGATAGTGGGCATTCCCTCACACTTGTCTTCTTCAAAGATTTTGTGTGGGGAATTAAGGTATGCCTCCATGTTGTCCTTGATTTTTAGACTTTTGTCCTCGAGACAGTTTTCTCTGGCACAACCATGAAAGTCAGCCAGACCTTGCGCGAGGGGACTCTTCTTGTTTTGCCCATATCTGACCTCCACAGGAAAGCCTTGCATTGACAGAATCCATGAAGTAATTCGGGAATGACTTCCATTTCCAGCCGGATTCTGTCACTTTGGAGATATTGCAGAGGCTGGTGTGGAGTCTCCACTATGATGTGTTCCCCCTGGATAAACGGGCGGTAATTCTTCAATGCCCACACCATTGCCAGGAGTGCCTTCTCGCAATCGTTGAATTTTTCCTCCACAGAGGATAAAGTTTTACTCGCATAGGAGATTACTTCATTGACCTTGTCATGCTTTTGGTATAATACTGCAGTCAAGCATGTATTTGAGAACCCTGTCTCCAAGAAGAACTCCTTATTTCTGACAGGGTAAGCTAGGAAAGACGCTTGTGAGAGGCTTCTTTTGAGTTGTCTTACTGCCTCGGATTGTTCCGACCCCACTCCCATTTGACCCCGCCTTCAAAAGATGATCAGGGATCTGGTGATCTCTACGTAGCCCTCAATGAACATCCTACTATAATTAGTCAGTCCAAGGAGGCTCCTTAGTTCCCGCAGAGTTGTGGGTTCTTTCAATTTCTGGAGTGCTTCCACTTTCTTTTTGTAGGGACAGATACCCTGAGGAGTAATCTCATGCCCCAAGAAATTTACACGGGTTCTACACCACTGTGCTTTTTGAAAGGAACATTTTGCTCCGGCAGCCCTCAACTGTGTCAGAACATAACAGATCTCCGCTATGTGTTCGTCCACAGTTGAGATTTTGATGAGGACATCATCTACATAAGCCAGGTTACCCCTTTCACCCAGGTCAAGCATGGCCTTATGTAGAAACATGTTGAATTAATTGCCGGAGTTGATGTATCCGAAGGGAGTCTGGGTTCATGTGTACTGCTGGCCCCCAAATGTAAAAGCCAGCTTGTATGGTCCTCCCTACTGACAGGTACAGTCCAGTATCCATTGGTCAGGTCAATTGCAGTGAATACCTGTGACCCCTGGATATGGGCCAGCCCTTGGTCAATGTAGGGAAGTGGCCATTGGGAAGTATGGACCCGTTTCTTGAGCTTCCTAAGGTCGGCGCAGAGTCTCCACTGGGAGTTTGGTTTCAATATCCCCAACACTGGATTATTGAAGGTGCTGTGGGCTGGACGGATTATCCCACGGGGCTCAAGGTTCTTAATTATTTCAGTAAGGGACTCCATTGATGCGAGAGGCAAGCGATATTGCCTAACAAACACTGGAATCATGCCACGGTCCGTGGGAATTATTGTTCTGTGGATGTCGGTGCAACCACAGTCAAATGAGTCCACCGCAAAGAGATCTTGAAAATCCAAGATAACTTGTTTCAACTTCTGCTTCTGCTCCAGAGTCTCACAGGCATAAGCTAGGTTGACTCTCTCTTCAACCATCTGCCTGAAGCCTGGAAAGACTTCTGGTTTCGCTATCTCAGCGGCCTCCTCCAGCTGGGTGGAGAAGTCCCTGGTCAAAGTGCTGATTTGGACTGTTGGCTTCAGGTGGGAAAGGAAGCCCTCATGGACCTGGAAAATCATCTCATCCCTCCTGAAGTCACAAGTCACATCTTCCTTACCATAAGGGCAGGAAGTGTACACCAGGCAGTTCCCCCCATGCCGGGTAACGATCCTGTCTAGTGTTGTGTTATCATCACTGTCACTGTCAAAACAGTCCTTGGGGATTGGTCCTAACAGTTCATTTCATAAATCAATGGAAAAATGTCGGTCATCACCGCCATTTCAATAATGGTGCCTGCGGCTAGAGTGATACTCTTTACGTCGCTGTTATCCTCCTCTATTGGAATGTTGTCATGTTCTATGTTGACTAATGGTGTTTGGTTTACCGCCAACCCTCGCTGTTGGAGAGAAGCATTTAGATGAATATAAGCATCAGGATTTTTCAATTTCTGTCCTCTGGTAACTTTCATTTCAAGGGAGAATTGTCGGGTCCTTTCTGGGATGGTGACTTCCTCTCCAATCTGAATTTCAACTGCATAAGAGAGCAATTGAGCTGACCTAAATGCTTTCTCTGGATCATCAAAGCCCATTGGATTATCCGCTAATCGGGACCAAGGTTTGAAGTTTATTAGGTCCAAACTATTTGCAAAGCGATTGAGAATGTCACAGCCTAAGTAAAAGGCGGAAGTGAGGTCTTGCACGACCCAACAATTATGAACTATGCTCTTGTTGCCTATGGAGATTTTGAGCATACACCTGCTTGGCAGGAGATGTTTGGAATTGGGTGTTTCCAGATCCATTTCCCATTTGTCTATCAGTTTGAATGTGGGAATGGCTGGATCTTTTGGGAGTTGGCGGAACCTGGCTTCGCTGATGAAGCTCTTACCGTTGTTCACACACACTCGGGCGAGAACGGAGTCCTTCCCTTCATTTAACTGAACAGGGATGAACAACTGCTCTCCAAATTGCTGAATATCAGCCAGGCTCTGAGCTGATTTCACATCTTTCTGAACTTTAGGAGTGGGAATGTCTGATTGGTGAAGAATTTCAGAGTGTTCCCTTCCAGTGTGGAATGCCTCCTTAAACTGGAAGGAAGGTTGATTTTCAGAAATAGAGAGGACCCCCCATCACCAGTATGCTGTCCTACTGCTATTACTGTCACGTCTGGAATTTGGTTGTTCTGGAAGTGAAATTCTACTTGGTCTTATTTTTGTTCAACCATGTGGCATGTGCCGTTTAAACTAACATGGTTGATGCTCTGTTTCAATTTTATTGGTCGGCTAGTCTGGGTCCAGAGGACCTTGTTTACACAGTCTATTAGGAGTGACAACCTTCTCAGGAGGTCATTCCCTAGTAAACAAGGGGTGCCCTCTGGAGTCACAACTATGACCGGGTGCTTCACCTTGTGTCGCCCAATTTTAATGTCCAAATCCGCAATCCCCTCGACGGGAATTTCCTTCTTGTCAAAGTTCTGAAGTTGTCCAGAAAGAGAGGTGAGAGGAATTTGATAATTCTCCCCCTTCCTGAATTCAGTTCATCAAAGGCCTTTTTGGACAGAAGGATAGCTTGGGATCCAGTGTCCACCAGTGTCAAAATTGTACCCTGCCCCTGTATTTGTACCGGGGCATAGTATCTTCCCTCCTTCTCCTCAAGGGGACACGGATAATGTAGATTTTTGGACAACTGGTGGTTGAGATTTTTAGTTTTGGACACTGAGATAGAAGAGATTTGGCCAGAATTCTGTGGGGAGTCTTGGGAATCTGAAAGAAAAAAGTGGCAACTAGATATGGGAGGAGCTTTGAGCTCCCCTGGATCTGGTTCTGGGCCGCCCCCTCTTTTTGGAGGCAGTCTCCAGGATGGGTTTGAACCAGGGGATGTTGATGCTGTTGGTTCTGGGATTGGATGATGGGCGGCGCTAGCTCAGTCCCCACATCTACCCAGTCTGGATTTGAATCTTTAGGTACCCATTTTTCTTTGGGAGGAGTTCACCCATCTCTGAAGGAGAAGATCCTTTTCCCATGATCTTCTGAGGATCCCTCTCCTTCAAATTGGAAGACTCGTACCTCCTCCACAAAGTGGGTCTTTTTGGATCCTTTGTTTCTCCTACCCCCCCTCCGCTCCTTGGGTGGCAGGCTTTCAGGGGCAGGAGATTTTGTTTCCGGTTCCTGGGTTTCAAGGGGCTTCTTACAAGTGGGGAAGGAAGCTTCCTCCAAGGCTTCACACCCCCCTTCCCCTTGTGCCTCCTCCCTGGGAACTGGTGGGTTGTCGGGGTGCTGCCCCCGTCATTGTTCTGGAGACACCAGGTCCAGAGTTTGGGGTATTCTGTGCCAGCATGCCCATCTGAGTGTTCTGTTGAGCCCTCAGCATGCGACCCAGATCCTGTGCCATATTTTGGACCTGGCGCTCCAGCTGTGAAACCCGCTCAGGCTGATACGGGGTTCTCATTTCTCCCCTGGACTGATTCCGGGAAGGTTAGCTATACCTTCTCTGGTAATACCCCGGGTTGGAAAGATTTGGGTAGCCCTCCACTCTTGGCCTCCCCTCTTCTGGATTAGGTTGTCAGGGCTCAGGAGATTGGGGGAAAGAAGGATGGATGATTTTGTGGTTGAAAGTTTTGTGGATACCTGGGGAAGAAGTTCTGTCCAGGATTTGGGGAGTGTCTGCCCTCCTGGGGGGAAGTTAGGGGGGAAGTTCCCTGGGTTAGGTTCCTGGTTGGATCCCCCTCCTTGGGCTGGAGGAGTCTACACATAACCCAGGATGGGTCTGTTCCCCTTGTTGCGGGGACCAACATAGTCAGGGGAGCGAGGGATCCCATTTGGTGGACTACTTCCTTGGCTCCCTGTCTGTGACTGGCCCGAGGGCCTTCTGGGCTTGGGATTATTCTGTTGTGTGTTTTTAGGCCCCCCATCTCCAAATCTAAAATGGGGGCAACCTGTACCTCTGCCACCTTAGCAGCAGCAGGGAGGTTGGTTGTTTTGGGGCTTTTTTGAGTATTCTTGTTGTCTATGGGCTTTTGCACCTCATAGATCCGGGTGGCCTGTTCAATGACCCATTCTAGTGATCTTTTCTCATGAAAATCTCTCACTTGCTGGGTCATGATGTACTTTGGTAGAGCGTGGAAAAAAGTATTAACAAATTCTCTCCTGTCTGTGTGCACCCTTCTGGTAGTCTGCGCAAAGGCACGCTTTAACTCCTGCACAAATTCTTGGGGGGGCCTGATTCTCCCCACATTGCAAGTTGTAGGCTGCCTTGCGAGCCTCTTGCGGATTTCTGTGTACAGAAAAATGCTTCAAGATGGCCGCCCTATAGGTGGACCATGTAGAATGATTTTGGTCCTCCAGCCCCGTAAAGAAACTGGAGTATTCTGGTGAGAATGTCCATTTCACATACTGAATGCAGCTACTACTGTCTTTCAAATGGAAAGTTTCCATCATCTGCTCAAAGAGCTCCAAGTGCTCCCAAACAGAATACTTAGCGTTCTTATGATAAGGCGTGATGACGCTCCGTATTGCCTTGATCTGCTTTAAGGGGTCCTTAAGCGAGACCCTTTTTGCCTTATTGGCCTTCTTGGTTCGGGTAAGCCTGGTCCATTCATCCTCTGACTCAGAGGTGCTGCTCCCAGGGGTGCCTGTCTGGTCTTCTAGGTTCTCCCGGATTCTGGGAATGGCTGGAAGAATGTGGGGACCTAGTCTCCTGTGTCCTGGGGTACTCAGAGGAGTCTTCTGATTCCTCCTTGCTCCCAGGATTTGATGGGTACCCCTCCACTGTCCTAGCTGGGCAGAGGTTTTCAGGATGCCCTTAGTGGGCTTACTCTCCTGGAGTTCCCCACTAAATTTCACTGTACTTGGGTACCCATACCCAAATGCCCGCCCATCCATTCCTGCGAGGTGCTGGTCTATGAGCCCCATACTTCTGACTGGATAATAATCTGCCATCCCCGTGGCCCTGGGCTCATGTGCACCAGTGGGCATGGGGGTGGCAGAGTCCAGGGACTGGGAGAGATGAAGGCCTCTGGTACTAGGGTTCCTGAGGTTATGCTCAGGTGTTTCCCTTTCCCAGCAAACCTCATCTCTATCATCTCCTGCTCCCTGTTGCCGTGCAAGAAACTGAGCTTTCGGTTCCTCAATCAAGGCCTTACTAGTCTCTATCAGTCTCTCTTGCATGCCTACATGCCTGCGGAGCTGGTCATTATTCTCCCAGAGAGCCTCATTTTCTCTTTGTGCTTCCTGCGTTGCCTTTGAGTACTGGGCCAGTCTTTGCTGCAGGAGGGTTACCTCCTGAGTCCCGTCCCTACTGGCCTGCTCCTTTCTTGCCAGAGCATCTTCCACCCTCCTGGTGTGCTCTAACAATCTATCATGCTCTTTTTGGAGGTCACCTAGTCCCTGGAGGGCCAGGTGATTTTCTTCCAGTTTCCCTTTTAAGTGACAGACTTCCTGGCCTAAGGTTCCTGAGCAAGAGCCTGCCTCTGTACTGCGAGGTCATCCCTCTGTCTTTGAAGGGCACCAGCTTTCTGGCGCTCTTCATCAAACTCTGCCTGGGTGTCCAGGTCTTTCAGAATTGCTTTGTTGCTCTCTGCCTTCTCTCTATCTAGGTGGCTTTGCAGGGTGACTAACTGCTCTGCGCATGCCCTGTTGAAATTTCAGTTGTTGCTCCAGCTTTTTCTGGCTCTGCAGTAGAGAGTGCAAACCTTCTTAGTACTCCTTCTGCAAGGCCAAAATTCTGGTATCCTGGTCTGCCTTTTCCTGTTGCAGGATACCCATATCCTCTTTTGTTTTAACTATATACTGCCTGCTTTCATTTTCTGACTCATGGCTCCTCTGCAGCCTCTGCTCAGAAGAGTCCAGATCAGATTGGGCCTTTTCTAATGCCATTAGTTGCCTGCTTGCCAGATCTTGGCCTTCAGCATATTTGTCCTGTATGGCTCCCATAGATAAATATAAATATGCCACTATCTTGGCAATCTTATTTTGCTCATTCTTGGCCGTAGGGGCCATATATAGTTCACTCAGGGCCACATGTAAGGGACCCTGATCTCTCCAGAAATCTAACCCAGTTGCAGTGATCTGTTGTGTGATTGCCTGCAACCAGACATTCTGGTCCTGCTCAGTCCATTCACCTCTCACAAATAACTTATGTAAAAGGTGTTCTCTAGCTATCTTGATGTCTACCAATGTCGCCATTTTGGAAATACTGATTTCCTTCATGACTTACAGAAGTTTTTTTAATTTTATTTTGCAAAACAGACCGTTTCCTTAGTGTGTTCCCTTTTGAGCGGTGCTTTTACAGTGTAACACAGCGTAGAAGACCAACAGGATTTATGTATCCTGTCAGTTAGCGCACTGTATCAAGCTGCACAAGTGATAGTTCTAATCCAGAAATCCCGGCCACGAGCCCCCAATCTGTAAGTGATTTCAATCAAGCACTCCAACTAAGTCAATGCCTAGTATGGGATGCCCAATGGAAACCCTTATTTATATATTTTTATGTCAAAGTTCTTTTAATTCTGGATGATGTACCCTGTTATAATGCCCCTCTCTTTGAATTCCCCCGGTCTCACTGAACCAAGAAATAGGTTTGTTATGCAAATTAAAATATTTATTTGAAGAATTGAACAATATATATCACACTTTTATATAGAGGAATAATATCTGAATATCACACTTATGAATATGAACAATGATCAGCAATGGGTAATATTACAATATCGACACTCTCTTTAATCAATTACGAGTAGGCATAGGAAGAAGAATGTAGCAGAGAATACTTTGTATAGTTCAAGGAAATGCAATGATAGGAAAGAATGCAACACAGAATAAGACTTGATATAATTTCAATCAAAAGACAATATGATCACTCTTTCCCCCTGTTATTACTCACTCTCCCCTAATAATCAATATGTAGATATGGAATGAGGGCACACAGGTATCAGGAATAACAATCAACAATGCAGTTCAATCCCAATTCCCCCAGCAAGCTTAGAGAGAACAGGAATGATTTTAAACAGGTCAATTGCGTTTAAATGTGGTTTGAATTGAATGGGCAAAATGCTAAAAATGATTTTAATTCGCTAAATTGAATTCAGAACAAGTTAGGGTTACTTTGGATAAGCTCAGGGAATCAATAGCAATGATTGTTGAATGGTTAGCAGATGGAAAATGAAATTCAGAAGTTTAAAACAAGAAATAGCTGTTTTTTATATGGAGTGAAATTGAGCCAAATGTGAAATCGCTGCAACTTTTCTGTGTGCGGGAATAGCGATTATGGACAAACTATAAGGAATGTGGTTTTAGGTTGGTTTTAAAGCTGAGGATGTTAGCTTCGAAATGACATTTAAATTTCCATTTCTAGGACGTACGGTTCAAAAGTTACAGCGGTTTTTGTGAAGGTAGATTTTTCAGAAACAGAGTCAAGATTCAAAATGAAAGATGTGCTTAAAAGATTAGGAACCAAGATGGACTTATACTAAGGGGCTATGAAAGTGCAAGATACCCAACGGGACAACCACCAGAACACGATGCCTTCCGCTCTGATTGCTGTGCGCCAGGACACTTGACTTTCTTCAGAAAATATCAGCGCACAGATGATTATCACTACAATTATCACAGACTATATAATGAGAAGAATTCAGGATGGGCACAATATTCTATAATGCAGTTCTGGATAGGTTGAAATGGATTGAATAGGATTATTTTAAACTAAGAGATGACTATGGACAGTTCTAGACTAAATACTCACTCCTATGGATTTGGAATGGAATGGGCCCATTAAAGATCTGGTCAAGGGTTTGGCTGGGATTCTCTCATCAATGGACAGGTCTCAGGCACTGGGTTCTGCTCTCAGCAAGGCCCACTGGTCTGCACAGCCTCTTGGACTGGATCTGACGGGTTGGTTCTGGGTGCAACTCTGCTCTATGGGTCTGGATCTTGGTTCTAGCACGGGGTCCTTAGCTAGAACAGCAAAACAGATCAGCCAGGTTGTTGGATTTTGTGGTGCCCCTTGGAAGTTTAGAGGTTTGCAAGATTGTTTAAAGGCCTACTGAAAAGGTTTCAGCTTTTTGGATTAGGCCTCTGCTTCAGGGTTCTAGAGTCTGGTTCTAGAGTCTGCATCTGGAGTCTGGATCTTCCTGCAGGGTGCTTCGCCAGGGGATCAGTTGATGAGTGAGAAGTGTGTGTCTGTGGGTCCTCAACAGTCCCTATTTATCCATTTTCCAAAGTGGGTGGGGAGGCTGATTGTCTATGCCAAACCCTCTAAGTATCTGGTAGGTCAGAGAATTCCCTGTCGCCTGATTTCAGAAAGGAACTGTGTGTCATCATGTGTCAGAGTGATGCTGCCATTTACAATCCAGGGAAGAACCTCCCCTTTGCTTTTACTTCGAAAATCTATTTTCCCAAAAAACATATTTCCCATATGCACAACGTGTTAATATTACATATACACATCACAGATTAATTAAGGCACGTCTCTGTTCAAGTCCCATGTTCTTACGAGTTTTGGTTCACAAATGACAGTTTTTTTGTGCTTTTGGTGGGTTACACATTTTCGGATCTGTACAATTTTTACATATACATGCACATACCATCTGGTCATACTTCTGTAATTTTTCATGTTCCTAGCACAACCACAATAGACACAATATTAAAAACGTTTGTGGTTCAGTCTCAGAACATCGCACAGATTCCAGATTAGTTTTAAACTGTGAGCAAATTTTTCATTTTAATAATCTCTAAATTTCATATTTTTGTCAGTTTGGTGCAATATTTTAGAAGTATTTTCCTTAAACATATATTGAATCCAATTTCAAATCCACATTTTCAGTCTGGCCCGCCTCCAAAGCTTGGCTGAGTCAGAGAGTCACATGGCCTCCTTCGTGCCAGGGCAGTTTCTATTGACGCCCCAAATTAGCATCTCCATTCAACTCAAGGGAGCCCTTTGTCGGCACTCAGAGCAACAGGCCAGGGTGCCCCTCCCAGTTCCTTTTCACACCAGCCTGCCAGTTTCTTAGCAGAGCACAGCAGAACAGATTCCTTTGTTTAGGGAAGAGGTGTGGAATGTGTTTGAAGCCCAGTGTGGAAACTTTAACTTTTAAACCCAATGTCTGAAATTGACTTGTCTTAAAATATAACTTACATTTTGAACAAATACATCAACTGATTTCTTAATTCAAGCCTTTTTAGAATATAGTTTTGAATTGTGTCCAACTCTAAGGCTTCTGACCGCAAGTCTTTCTTTGGCATAGTTTGAGTTCAATGTACCATACACATAACAGGTTTTAAATCACTGGCTTCTGACAGAGGTGAGTAACGGTACTACACCCATTTTTGACAGATTTCTTCCAGCTCAACCATCCTCAAAAGTGGACTTTGTTCAGATAATATATACTTCTGTGGACATTGTATTTATGTGGATTATCAAATTAGAATGATGTTCACCACCAAACATGGAGGTTGGATCTCTTTGGGTGGTTTCTGAACCATGATTTTTGCAAATTTGACAGTCAGGGAAAAACTGATTTTTAAAACAACAGTAATTGACACATGACCACTGAGGTGATGATTGATTGTAACATAATTGGTGGGAAAATGTGGCGCAGACAAGTTTATCTGCACCTGGATGTTCTTTCTGCATGCTTCTAGGCATAGGTGGAAAAAATTAGTGGGGTTGATGCCAACCCAATTTTAGTGGACCATGTAATCTAGGATCCTGTAGTGAGTAGAGCCAATGGGACGTCGTACTTTTAGTGACGTTCATAGTGGCCATTGTGAAGGGATGGCTTAGTTGCCCCACCTGACATTGATTATCCAATCCCCTCTCTCCATTAGCATATACAGATATAGTACCTATGTTAAGTTACCTTCCTATAAAAAATCACATTGCATGTTAGGTTTTTAAGGTTGCCACGTAGAATTATGTTAGTATATGCACAGGTTGTACATCAGCAATTATGAGTTTTTGCTATAAATATTGTGTTTTTTCTAGAATTAAAGAAAGCAAGAAGATCAAGCAATTGCTGATGTTCATTGTACTCCCCATTTTATCACTTTGCCAAACTATTGAGTTGTCTTAATAATTTGATGCATGAGTATCTGCATCCCCATCTATCTCAAGGGTACTGCTACTCATCTTAAAGGGCTGTTTGGAGATCATCCAGATCAGCAGCACCTTCCATTGCTATCAGCATCATTCAATACCATGGCATTTGGCATCATCTCTTCCAGCCGGTAGTCTGGTAGTGAGTTAAAGTGAGTGTGAAGGTGTACTGTGCTTTCATGTTTGGCTTGTAATATTGTGCCTAGTTCACATTATTTGTTTACATACCACACTAAATGTTTCATAAAAGGAAGAGAAATAGTGCACTTTAAAGCACCTACAGCTCCAATACATTGTTCAATACCAGATGCACTTGAAAGAAAAAATTGTCAAGGAGCATAATTATAATTAGTTATTTATAACACACGTAATACCCAGAGGTTTCTAATTGCGGACCTGGGGATCAAACTTGTGTTTCTCTGCATGGTCTTGCTTGCAAGGCAAGCGTATTGCCCTGAGTTATCCTCCCTATGCAATTATTATACAAATGAAAGAAAAACAGATTTTCTTCAAAAGTAAATACATTAGAAGGATGCAATTGTAAAGGAGGTTTGGCTACCACGTAGGCCTTCTCTCTGAAGGACAACATATGTTTTGGTTCTTTGTAAGTTTGCAAATGCCCTAATAGTACATTTACACTTTGTGACTCCCATAATGTCCAGTGCTACAAGCGCTTAACACAATCTAAGGCCAAGCCAAGGCCATTTGCTTTCATGTGACCTGCTTTAAAGAGAGAGAACCTTGCTTTATGAAACATCTAACCCGCTTTTAATCAAGCAATAACTTGCTTCTTATTGTGACACTCCAAACTAGCAATCCAAACAGTGAATACAAGTTGGATCAATATTTCAATATCGCAGGACTCTCATTAATGCATAGTGGCCAATTGTATTCAATTTCAGAGTAAAATGTCTCGCCCACACCATGATTACTTTCATACGTATTATATACATATCTTAGGGTTGGGGCATTGAATCATGCTACAGGGTTTGTACAACATTGTATCAAGTTGTAATCAATTCTACCATGGCTCCGTGGGCAATAAAATGTATATTACAATCCCGCAAGCACATATAACCTGGTAGCTTACACATGGACTTGATTTAGAAGGGTCTGACCATCAATTTGCTGGCATCTTATCGGTATCTAAAAAAAAGTATTTCTAAAAAATACTACATTCAAGTTGGAACCACATTTCAATATCAGAGGATTCTCCTTGCAAATGACAGGTTCAGAGCTGTGCATAGTGCTCAGTTTAGAAACACCCACAATGCAACATCTGAAGAAAATTAGGAAGTGCCTAGGTCACTGCACCATGCGATTTTAATGTTAACTTCTCAGAACACTACATAGCAGCCAGTTTTCTTGCCTGAAGCACTTGACATACAGCACTCATTGGATTAAACAAGTATCACAGATATTGTTGGCATCTCTACAATAGTCATCAATCAGCACAAGGCATTTTATTAATGATTTCTAAGCATCAGAGGACACAAATCTTAATTAATAAATCAAGTGATGTGTACTGTTGTCTGTTAATAACATGCACAATGCAACAAATCAAGCACAAGCCAATGTGCTTGTCGAAATCCACTGCAGCATTGCCGACTTTGAGTGTTTTAGAGGTTTGTAAAAAATGAATAAAATATGTGTATATTTTGGTAAAATCAGTGTCTTTACATTTGTTTAAAAAAAAGATGTAACATCTCCACCTGTGAGATAATGAGAATGACCACACTGATACTATAACCAGTGAGCAAATGACATTCAACCATTGACACTTTTCTGGTTAGAGGGAAAGAAGGTGACACCTGAGAGAGCTGAGGCAATTATGAAGACTGTAAAACCTCATACAATAAAAGAGATGCAAAAGTTTTTGGGACTATGTAATTACGTTAGTGCCTGGGTGTTTGACTACAGTTCAGACACAAGACCCCTTTTCTCAGGCTTTAAAAAAGACACAGGTAAACAAGGAGAACATAGAATGGACTGTGGTGATGGAGGAAAGGTTTGAAGAGTTGAAGAAAGCAATTTGTAAAGCTCCTGCTTTAGGAATTCCCAATTATGCTGAGGAGTTGTTCTTATTTTCACACACGAATGGGACAGTCATGAGAGCCGTGCTGACACAGATGACCACATTGGGGTACAAGCTTCTCGTTTATTATAGTGGGATGTTAGATCCAGTCATGAAAGGACACTTTCCTTGCATACAGTTATTGGCAGCCACTGTGTTCGCAATCGAGAAATCTACAAGTATAGTAATGGGCTGCTCTATGATGCTGTTTGTAGAACATGCTTTGTTTGCTATTTTAGAGAAACCCAAAGGTGCATTGACATCCCAGAGAGCTTTTGAACACAGCAATTAAAATTATCAGATGGAAAATAGTGAATCCTGACACGTTTATAGCTGAGCCAGTAACAGAGAGTGACCACGTGCATGATAGTGCAAACTACATTGAATTTTATGATGATATTCCTTGCATCAAAGAGAACGCATTGCCAGCCGGGCACATTTTCCTTATTCATGCTTCTTCCAAATTTGATCAAATTCGTGAAGAAAGACATTCTGGCGCAGTTGGAGTAAGGCATAGAGCAAATGGTGAGTTTGAGTTTGTAGCAAGTGCAAGACTACCGTCTCATTTTTCAGCGCAAGCAGCAGAATTGTAGCACTTATTGTCGGGCTCGAGAATCATGAAGGGCAGAAAGGGACAGTGTACAGTGACTCCGCCTATGTGACATCAACCATACATGCAGGGCTAGCACGTTGAAACCCAGTAGCCATGGCGGTCATTAAATGCACCACTCACACTAAGCATACAGATTGAATTTCTTACGGGAATAAAGCTGCAGATGCAGAAGCCACAAGAGTTGCTTATTCACCAGACATCTCAAATTTTGATGCTCCAGATGTCAAAGATAAAGTGGTCATGGTTATGGTAGTGAAAGAAGGATTTAATCAATTACCAAAAACCCAATTAATGGACATTAAAGGCAGTGCATTGCAGGAAGTGCAGGAATTATGGAAGCGAAGGGGGTGTTCTATGTCCCCCCTTAAATATTATGGCAACAGGACAGCACTGGAAAGCTGTTGATGCTAGTAGCATTGTTAAAGGTAGCTATTGAAAAGCTGCACAATCCTGCACATGCAACTAGGGACGGTCTTGCTGAAACAATTACGGAAGAGTGGTTTATTCCAAATTTGTTAGAACACATTGCATTTGATGTAGTAAACTGCATCGTATGTCAATGCTTAATGCTGGGCATACACTGCGAACAATTAAATGAGTCATTCTTTGACCAAATGGTCAACATAGTCAAATGTACATATTGACTATGTTGATACAAGTGTGTAGTGGATACAGGTATTTGATAGTGGTGGTGTGTCCCTTCTCCAGATGGATCGAAACAGGTCTGTGAACACTCCCTGACGCCACTTGCGCAGCAACGTTTTTAGTATGTGAAGTCTTTTCAAGATGGGAAGTGTGTTAAGTGCTGAGATCCAATAATGGGCCACATTTTGTCAATGACGTATTTGAACAGATAGGACTATTATTTAATGTTAAGCACACATTTTCTTCTGCTTATCAAACGCAAGCTAACAGAATATGAGAGAGACTCAATAGCCTCCTTAAAGGAAGGATTTCCAAGCTCAAGCTACCGTTGAAAAAGGGATGGCTATGTTGCCTGCCCTTAACTTTATATGCCCTAAGGAATCAGCCTGGTTTGGACCATTACCTCACACCCCATGAGTTAGTGTCAGGAAAGGGAATGAGAACGCCTTTGACTCCTCCATCAAAGAGTCGAAATGAGACCCATAGTGCAGCAACAATGTTAGGAAATGAGTAATGTGATTATTTGACATGTACGACCACTAGCATCTCTCTCAATTCAGATCAACTCAAGTGCCAGGGGGCTCGGTCTCAGAACACAGATGAAAACCATTCAGCAATAAGATCAAATTAACTATTATTGGCACCAAGACATTTTGTTGGTGACACTGTGCTGATTAAAAACTTCAGTAGGATGTGGCACAAGCCAAGGTTCAGTGGTCCTTTCATTGTTGAAAATGTGACTCCCTCAGCAGTAAAGGTCCAAGGCAGGCAACCATGGATCCACCTAAATGACGTCAAGATATATGCCGGTGAGACTGCAGCACCCCCAGCTATCGATCCAGAAGCAAGACAAGAAGAAGAATTTCTGCGTCTGCAGACTTGATCAATGACAGAGAAGAAGGACGATAAGGATAATATCTGATAAATGCAGATTTGCATTTGGACTTTGACTCCCCTTTGATACTCTATTGATATTATACCAGGCATGGAAGTCTTTGCTAGAGTCACAGGAATCTTTGAAAATAAACTTTAGAAAATAACATTGATATATCAAAAAAATGCCTGATCTAGAATTTGAGTTTGACAATTGGAAACACGAGCAGTACCTAGATTTGTTCCTTACTACATACCTGTTTCATTGAATATATGGTCTTGTCATACATATATGCTCACAGACTTGTAATTGCTGTTTTTGTGTTTATCATTTGAGTTTATCCTGCTCTTGTTAGAAGAGATGTTAACATGCACACTTTTTAACATTATCCTAAGAATGGCCCTGTTGTTAGAAGGCTGCTCGTAGCAATAGTCAAGGAATTATGGCAGCTGCCAGACCTATTGCAGTTGCCAGAGTAAAAGTGGTTTCCCTTCCTCAAAAATATTAAATTATCGATGAGGAATGTTGAAGCTGGCATGATTTCAGGGAATGATCAATCCCAAGAAACACCAGAATGGCACAAGTGGTGGGGATTAATAGGTTGGTTTGTGATATACATATGCACAATTATGCTCTGTGTCTTTTTGTTTCTTCTGATTTTCTTTTTTTGTCTCATTAATCCAACTAAGACATATATCCCTTTGATTCTCCCCACTCCAGGAACTCTTGTAGATGCACCCATTATTGATGAGCCAAAGCACCTTGTCTTGTCTCACCAGCATAAGGCTGCTTTAGAGTTGTTTCCATGGGCTGCAAATATTCTGTTAGGATGTAACAGAAGGAGTGCAGAGGAAGATAATGATGGAATAAACACTTATCTAGATATTAAAGCACACTTGGGTAATAACATGTGGTACCAGCAACTGGGAAAATGTGGGAGAGAGAACATATAAGGAGAGTTGCTACGTCTGCGCTCTCATACCTTATGCCATGGGAACTTCCAAATTATTAATAGCTACAGAAGTACCAATGAAAAAAGCACATTGCCTAAGGCATCTCACACTCTGCCAGACAAGAAGACAGTTCCAGGGTCGAACAGCATCCCTAGTGTGGATGAATAAAGCAATGAATCAAAGAGAAGATAATTATGTGCAAGATTTGAAACAAGAGAGAAGCCAGAAAAAAGGCATCAAGTAATAAGATACAAATAGCCTGGAATGAGCGGAGCAGGAATCAGGGTAGAAGAAAACAAGATGTTGAATTGCCAATGCAAGGATAAAGAAGAAATATGGATATGTTGGGAAAAAGGCCAGCTACAAATTAAAGGACCAGTGCTCACTCGAAAAGGGTGGGCTGAAGGATTGTTTGTATGCAAAGCAGCAGCGATAACCGGACAGTGGGAAGAAGGTGTGTTAACTGCACAGAAAGAATGCAAAGATCTATGGCCAAAAATTACCAAGTTGTTGACATGGGTCGACGATAACGGAGGACCATTGGAGATAATAACTCTAAAGAGTGCTTCCTTATATTTCAGAAATAATGGTCCGAGGAAAGTTGGAGAGAATCACCAGTGTGGCTGAATTCTTGATGTACCAGGCATGAAGGATTTAACAGTTGTTTTAATAGACCACTATTGGGCTTGTGGGTCTAGAGCCTACACGAAGCTGCCCAAAGACTGGGGAGGGATGTGCGCTATATTGCCTATTCATGTTCCAGCATTATTGAATCCTATTAGTGACCCGAATGTTGGAGAGTTTCCAAAAGCAGATCCCCATTTGAGGAGGAAAAGATCAGTCAAATGTCTAAACTGGACAAAGAGGTAGAATTGCTTTTCAAGTAAATCAATAGAAGCTTTTAATGCTATTCTGTTTGAGCTCAGGTTGTTGAGCCAGAATTCAGCAATATTCATGACTATCTTCATGGCAGGAATCCTGACAATGGCCAATGCAAAGTGGTTGCAAATCACTCCCTGGGAGCTCCTGCAAACAATAAACACTACCATAAAGGGATGCAATGCTATCAAAGAAGAATTGAGGGCCATAAAACTGATGACACTCCAGAACAGATATGTGCTTGATATGATCACAGTGATCGATGTAGGAGTGTGTGCCAACATTGGGGAATTGTGTTGCACATTCATACCTTCTCATGATGATGAGAATGGCACCTTGACAGAGGCCATAACTTTACTGACAAAACTGCATGATCAGATGGAAGATGAGATGTAAGATATTGCAGATGACAATTGGTTCGTGTCTATCTTGTCATGGGTTCCACAATGAATGGTAAACATCTTCAAGTTCCTTGGAGCAGTATTAGTGATAGTGATGTTTGGATTCTGTGTGATCAGGATAATAATAACACAGTGCAAGAAGACAGCAAAGAAGGCAGTATGGATGAATATCATGATCAATGTTGAATCAGGGTTTGGACCCAACGAGTTGAAAGATGAAAAAATCAGGAGATATGTAGAAACTAGCATCTTACTTCCTAATCACCACCTCATTGTCATTGGTGACTTCATCCACCCACCACACTTTCTGAACATCTATCAACTGATTGTAACTCTCTTCTACATAACCACTCACTCTCTTCTGTTCACTTTCTGCCCACTCTCTGCTCACCCATTCAAATGGAAACTCATTTGAGCTTATTTTCATCTCCTCTCAACTTTCTACAACTATTACGTAGTATTTGTATTTGTTTATTATTTGTATTGTGCACCAAACCCTGAGGTAACTGGGCGCTTGAAGAACGTAGAGGTCACATGCATAGTAAGACAGGTAATTCCAATCAAGTGTGGAGACAACAAGAGGGACCCTGGTTACAGGTGGGTCAGATAAAGGAGATAATGTACAATACTAAAACTAAACAAGATGATGAACGGTAGCATAAATGGACAGTGGTCAGATAGCATATTGATGGCATCTTAGTGAAGATAATTGTTGCTTAGCCAACTTTTTATATTGGCATTAAAGTTGAGGATGCATGGTTCCTGTCTAAGCGGGATGGGTATAGAGTTCCATCGCTTGGCAGCTTGGACTGGGAAGCTGGCTCCTCCAGCTGTTTTTAGATTGAATCTTGGTATCAACAGGTTGTGAGATTGAGATGATCTGGTAGTACGTGTGGGTTAGTGTTTACAAATTTTGTCAGCCAGGTATTTCGGGGCTGAGTTTGTGAGGCATTTGTGCATGGTGGCCAGGGTGAGTAGTGTGATTTTGATATGATATGATATGGCATTTGTAACGCGCCTATACACAAGTTCTGTCACGGATGGGTAGCCAGTTGGCGTTATGTTTGTGAGTGGAAATTTGGCGAGATCTGGGAAGATTAAGTGCTGCTCTCAGAGAGTTATTCTGGAGTACCTAGAGTTTATTTAGTTACTATTCAGAAGAACCAAGGAATAATGTGTTGCTATAGTCAAGTTTAGATACAGTAAGTGCTCTAGCCAGCGTTAGGCAGCTGCTTGTAGATAAGTAGGATTTACAGCTGTAGATCAGTTTGTTAGTGTAGGCCGTGGAAGACGCCACACTTTTGACCTGTTTTTTAAGAGAGAGAGTTGAATCGAGGTAGACCCCCAGCGTACTGAGTGCAAGGTTCCCTCCTCCAAACTCCCTGACTACCTCTCTGACCTACACTACTCTTTCTCCTCCTATGCTGAACTCACCTTTCCATCTGCTGAAAAGATTTCACTAACTTAAACCCTGCTCTTTATGCTCTCTTATCTTCTCACTACCCTCTTACTATAGTCGCTGATGAATCCTCCTCTCTATTTACATGGATTACACTTCTCATCCACACCACAAAAACAACAATGTGGAAACAGCTTCACACTTGGCATAGGTCAAGAGGCTCATCTGATCTCCAACTCTATTTCACTGCTCCTGATTCTGCCCAATGTCACTTCTATCTCTCATTTCATCTCAATATCTCACCTCCTAAACCCACCTCTATCTCCTCCACACATTCTGCAAATGATTGTGCTGTCTACTTCTAAAATTACTATCATTCACACTATCCTCTCAACTTTCCTTCTATTCCCTCCACCTGTTTACTTTGGTACACCAATCCTACCCCCTGCTCCTGCTGCTATGTTTTCTTTTACCCCACCAACTCTGATGGATTCTTTCCCTACTCCTTAATGCTAACCGTTCCGTTGCACCACAGATCCATTGTCCCCACACAGTCTGAGGCACATAGCTCCCAGTGTTGCTCCACATCTTGCTCCCCTTCACAACTCCTCTCTTGACAATACCACTTTTCCCTCATCCAATAAGACAGCTGCTGTCATCTCTCTCCACAAGAAACCAAGTCTAAATCCTGAATGTCCTGCCAACTTGCACCCTGTCTCTCTTCTACCACAGTATTCCAAAATCTTATATTGAGTACTACTCAATTAATTTATTGAGTTCTTTAATACTCGAAAATCTCTGGGACCCTCTTTGATCTGGCTTCTGACCTGTGCATTCTATCGAGACAGCTCTCCTCAATATCGAAAACTTAATTTCTTCCGCTTCTCATGCAAACCTTTCAACTACTCTTCTCGACCTCTATGCTGCCTTTGATAATGTAAACTATTCTGAACTTCTCTCTATATTATCTCTCTTTGGCATCAGAGATAATGTGCACACTTGGTTTGCTTCATACCCTGACCCGAGACTTTCAGTCATCCTGGAACAGCATTACCTCCCCACTCACCTCCCTTACTTTTGGATGTCCCCAAGTCTCTGTCATTGGTCCTCTTATCTTCACTCTCTTTACTTCAGCTCTTGGTGCCCTGATCTCCTCTAACGGCTTCTCCTATCGACTTGGGCTTCCTACCCAAACACCAACCAGAGGCCAAAGCACAAGTCCCACACCTGGCATCATGTCCACCACTGCTCAGAGGCTAGAGTTAAAATCCAATCTCTGGCATCCTGCCCAACACCTCCAAGACCACAAGCCCTAGATTTTGCATACTGCTCTCCAACAGCATGAGCAGAAGCTCAGTACCGGGCTCCTGTTGGCGGTGAGGTGTCAGCTCGGAAGTGCATTCATGTCTGTTCTATGCTAGCTTTCTTCATAGAGGGGTTAACAGCACACCAACCTGCGCCCACACCTTCCTCCTGAGGAGAAGGGCACAATGGGGGGCCCAACATTGTGTAGGGGAAGCAGGTGCCCCCTCCCATGGCCCTGTTTGGGTCTGTTTCCCCACAGATCCAGTGTCCCCGCACAGTGTGAGGCACATACCTCCTAGTGTTGCTCCACATCTTGCTTCCCTTCACAACTCCTATCTTGACAATGACACTTTCCCCTCATCCAATAAGACAGCTGCTGTCATCACTCTTCACAAGAAACCAAGTCTAGGGGCCTCATTACGAGGTATGCAGTAGAGGGATAACGGGGCCGGTAGAGATGCCGGCCCTGTTATCCCTCTACTGCCCCGTTACGAGGTCTCCTCGCGGGTCGCGCTAAGGACGCCTGGTTTTACCAGGCGTCCTTAGCGGGTCCTGCGAGCAGACCAGGATGCAAACAATGGGCCCGTCATTAATGGGCCTGTTGTTTGCATCCTCCCCATTCCCATTGAGCCCTATGGGGGCTCGAATGGAAATGGGGATGTACCTGGTCCAGGTTCCCGGGAAGGGGAATTATTGGGCCCTCCAAGGTTGGAACGGCCAGTACTTCCCCATTTTGGGAACCCAGACCCGGTACCCGGTATAGGGGTAGCCATGCCGCTAACAGCGGCATGGCTACCTCCATGCTTGTAATGAGAACCTAGATCCTGGGAGACCCCATGCAACTCCTCCCACTTCATCTCAACCTAATCTATACACTTACCCACCCCCATATATATATATATTGAATTAAATTTGACCGGAAAAAAAGGTCAAATAAATTTGATCAAATGTTTTCGATGAAATGTTTTTAGGTCAGTTATGGTAATGCCCCTGGGCCCACCCAAGATATGCCACTGCTTCTTTACCTACTCTGCAGCTTCAGGTCAATTCCAATTCTCCCTAGTTCTGTGATCCGAGTACCAGGAGCAGGGCCTCAAAGACCACTGAGCCTGATGTACTCAGAGGTGGACGGAGCTTGAGCAACAGATGTTTTATGCCTGGGCTCATCATTTGCTCCACATCTAGTATTGTACTGCAGTCTGTTTCCCTCTAGTGCAGCAGTGCACTCGCTTTGCTGATTTTTTTCAAAAAAGTTAGCAGGTGCCCTCTCCAGAAAGAAGATGGCATGATAACCTATTGTGTGTTTTTTTCCCACTTTGAGAGTCCGCAGCCATCACATTTTACTCACTGTACGTTTCACAGATGGGAAATAGCCATTTGCATATCAGTCTTTGTCCCGGCCACGTGGGCAGTCCAGCACTGAAGTACTATGGCAATTACCTTCTGAACAAGAGTACCAACAGCAACCCCATACATGTCTTTTTGGGCCTCGTCAGTGAGGTGGAGCTGTGCCTCTCTGAGCACAGTGAGCAGGGGGTCCACTCTCTTTGCTGAACCCTCCACAGCTCTGCCCTTTGTCTCGTTAGGGCATGCCTGTAGCATTTATTCCAGGACTAAGAGCACCTTACTCATAGAAAAAGTATTGGCTTATGACTGCATTACAACTAATTCCCAAAATAACGTATGCCTCCTCCCCAAAAGAGTAAACTACTATTACTACATTTTATTTATTATATTTTATTACTACAGTTGCTGTGGACTCCATCTGATGAGCAGGAGCTCATCCCTCAAGGCCCCGACACTGCAGGAGCAGCGGGCCGGGCCAGGAAGCCATCCAGGATCAGCTGCTGCTATCCGGTAAGCGCTGCCACATTGCGCTCATTTTTAATCCATCCAAGTTCGATTTTGCTAAATTACTACATAAATGCTCGCAAGTGCTCTGAGTTGCCCCATTAAGGACCCAGGCAACCTGCACCTGCCCCGCACCTGCCAAAGCTCATTTTGCCCCGTATCCTGCACCGAGGCACACGAGGTACCCCTTTCCAAGATGGCCGCCGTATTCAGGCCTGCTTCACCCTGTGCCTTACCAGGCACACATCAGTAGCCTTGCCCTGCCTGATTGGCTACAGCGTACACAACCCCTGCCATTGGGCGCCGGCAGGCGAAGCCGGCCCCCTCCTTCCAAGGCCCACGGGAACAAGGCTGGAGCCTGTTCTCTGCTGACTCTGCCGTCTGCCAGACCCCCTGGTCCACCGCATTCACCGGCCAAGGTAACACTGTGCCTGCTATATCAACGCTCCGCCGAGCCCGCAACCTACCTGCAATTACACTTGCATTTGCATTGTGTTGTGCCCTATGGTCGCCCCAGACCTCATTTGCATTGTGTTGTGCCCTATGGTCGCCCCAGACCTCATTTGCATTGTGTTGTGCCCTATGGTCGCCCCAGACCTCATTTGCATTGTGTTGTGCCCTATGGTCGCCCCAGACCTCATTTGCATTGTGTTGTGCCCTATGGTCGTCCCAGACCTCATTTGCATTGTGTTGTGCCCTATGGTCGCCCCAGACCTCATTTGCATTGTGTTGTGCCCTATGGTCGCCCCAGACCTCATTTGCATTGTGTTGTGCACCTCCTGACCTTATTTGCATTGTGTTGTGCCCTATGGTCGCCCCAGACCTCATTTGCATTGTGTTGTGCGCCTCCTGACCTCATTTGCATTGTGTTGTACCCTATGGTCGCCCCAGACCTCATTTGCATTGTGTTGTGCCCTATGGTCACCCCAGACCTCATTTGCATTGTGTTGTGCGCCTCCTGACCTCATTTGCATTGTGTTGTACCCTATGGTCGCCCCAGACCTCATTTGCATTGTGTTGTGCCCTATGGTCACCCCAGACCTCATTTGCATTGTGGTGTGCCCTATGGTCGCCCCAGACCTCATCTGCATTGTGTTGTGCCCTATGGTCGCCCCACACCTCATTTGCATTGTGTTGTGCCCTATGGTCACCCCAGACCTCATTTGCATTGGGTTGTGCCCTATGGTCATCCCAGACCTCATTAACATTGTGTTGTGCCCTATGGTCACCCCAGACCTCATTTACATTGTGTTGTGCCCCACCTATATCACCAATGCCCCCTACCCGCCACTCCTCTGTACATCACCCTAGCCCCGCCATGCTTCTTTGCCTGACTGCGATCATGTTCCCCTTCTGTGTCATGCAAAGCAACATACCATGCACTAGCAATAGTTACTTAGCCTATAACAATGGTCTAGTCAGACCTGCCTGCCCAAGACATCACCCGATCACCTGCCCCACACCATTCCTGCCCACCATACCAGCCTTCCTCCCGGAACCTAAATCCGCCCATCCTACCCATAGCCATGCACACTCTCCGGATGTCCCAGCTATTACGCACTCAGCTGTCTACAAGCGGAACCCCATCAACACGAGAGCATCATGCCCCACTCTCGACTACAGCACCTCCACAATGGCTAACCCAACTATCTCTCGAACCACTACCTTCATCCCTTCCGATCGGAACATTAGACTTGGCGCCAGAACCCACCACAGATCTAGCAAAGGCCCAGCTAAATCACCTAATAAGACCAACCCTCACACTGTAACACTATCCCTCCCATTCCTAAAGGAGCTCTCCTAAATGCAGATCATTAGTCGCCCATTCCATAGAAGTCGCAGACATTATTCTAACAAACAACCTGGACTTCCTTGCTGTAACCGAAACCTGGCTGCACGATGCTGCAGGACCATCTCTTACTCTAGCCATACCTGATAACTACACCATCCTTAGAGCAGATACACCGAACGCTCGAGGAGGCGGTGTAGCCATTATTTTTAAGTCCACGCTTGACATCAGACTAGCCTCCTCTCCTCCACTTAAATCCTGTGAGCACCTCACAGTCAAATTACAAACTTCCCTAAAAGTACTATCACGCTGCATTTAATTTACCGACCCCCAGGCCCACCTGGCTCTTTTGAGGAAGACATCACCTCACTAGTTGCTGAAAGCTCCAAACCATCAGCACAAATGATCATACTTGGAGACTTTAGTCTTGGGTTTAATGACCCTCTCGACACCCCAGCCATCGCCCTGGCCTTGGCATTAGAGGAGCATGGCCTCCAACAACTCTGCTCCAAACCCACCCACTCGAAGGGCAGAATCCTTGACTGGATAACTGCCCTTAACTGCAACATCACTGTGAAAGATCCCACACAACTTATCTGGACTGACCATTACCTCCTCCCATTTGACATTCATACCAGCAATTTAGTGCATAAAAGGCCCAATATTGCACCTGCCTGCCTAACCAGGAAAAAGAGCAACATCACAGCGGAAGCCTTAATACCTTTGGTGATCCCTACTTTGAACGCACTACCTGCTACTACGGACTTGAACCAATTGGTCAACGTCTACAACGATTCCATGGCCAAAGCCATCGACATCATTGCCCCACTGAAACTGCGTAAAGGGAAACCTAAAGCGCACCTGAACACATGGTACACCCCGGAGCTCAAAACTCTCCGTCAACAAAAAAATAAACTCGAAGCACTATGGAAATCAGTGCCTTCTGTAAATAACAGAACTAATCTCACCAACATCTCCACTCTCTACAAAAATGAGATTACACGTGCCAAGAAAGAATCTCTTAACACTAGGATCTCCCAGGCAAGCTCCAGTACAAAGGAGCTTTTTAACATACTAAAGGAATTAGAAAACCCCATTACTCCCACTGACTCTTGCACTAAGGATAAACCGTGGTGCACAGGGATCCAGAATGCCCTAGCTAACAAAATCTCAGGGCTCCAAACCAAAATTAACAACAAAAGACAACAACTCACTCTTGATCCCACCTCCAGTCCCATTCCTCCTCCGCTTACTGCCACTAGCTCAGGCTTCACCTTCAAAAAGGTATCCATATCGGAGGTTCAGAAAATTATAGCATCCTTGAAACCGTCGAACTGCAAGGGGGACAGCTGCCCCGCACAGATCATAAAAGATGCAGCTAGGGATCTCTCCCCATTCATCACTAAACTAATAAACCTGTCTTTCGCCAATAACCTGGTCCCCAGCAATCTGAAACAATCCTGGGTCCTACCTCTACTAAAAAAAACTACTCTCGACCCTGACATTCCCACGAATTATAGACCCATTACCACCGTCCCATTCTTACTAAAAATTTTGGATACAATGGCCTATTTACAAATCCAGGACTACCTCGAGGCAAATCATTTACTAGGAACTCGCCAATCTGGCTTTCGACCACAACACGGGACAGAAACGGCCCTTGTTGATCTCAAGTGCTAGATAGACGAACTCAAAGACAAAGGTAAGGCTGCCATCCTTCTTCTCCTCAACCTTTCCGCTGCCTTTGACCTGGTCGACCATAAAATCCTGTGCAACCATTTGTCTCTGGCAGCACACTTCTCCCACTCTGCGGTCACATGGATCCAATCTTTCCTGGACAATAGGACCATGCGGGTCTTCTCTCCCCTTGCAGCGGCTGACCCCATCCCCATCACCTGCGGTGTCCCACAAGGATCCTGTGTCTCACCCACCCTATACAATATATTCACAAAGCCCCTATTCGATAAGCTGGACAATCTGGGTGTCACCTACACGAACTACGCAGATGACACCCAGATACTCCTCACTTTATCAGGTAATTACAACGTGGATGCCAAATGGATCAATGAAGTCTTTTCCATCATTCAGGCATGGATGGCCACACATGGCCTGTGCCTGAATGATGATAAGACCGAACTGCTCCTTGTCGTCTCACCTAACACCATCCGAAAACTCTGTCCCGGCTACACTAGCTTTACTATTGACGGTAACACCATACCCATCGCCAAGAGCGTAAAAACCCTTGGTTTCTACCTAGACACGAATACCAATCTAGCTAAACAAATCAATATGACTGCCTCAGCCACTGCCTACACTGGTAAATTAATTAGGGCCTGCAGACCATTGATCTCCCCTAACAACTGCCTCATTCTAGCCAGAGCACTCATTCAATCCAAACTGGACTACTGTAATAGCCTCTATGTAGGTGCCAACAAAACAGTAATCAATAAATTGCAAATCCTACAAAACAATGCACTCCGTGCCGCCCTAAATCTTCCCAGAAGAGAACACATCTCCGCCACCAGAATTGCTTGCAAATGGCTGTCCATCCAACAAAAAATAGACCTGAAAACTATATGCCTTACATACAAAGCTCTTAACCATCTTGCCCCGCCCTATCTCTCTAACAAATTTACATTAAGACAGAACACTAGAACCACCAGATCGTCTAGCACACTACAACTAACAGTGCCCAAATACTCCCTCAAAAGAGCCGGTGGATCCAGCTTCCCAGATCTGGCATCTCAACTTTGGAACACTATCCCACTGGATATCAAATCCACACCCACTTTCCAACCCTTTAGAACTAAGGTCATCTCCTGGTTACTCAACAAATAACCGACCAACCATGTATGTATGTATACCTAATGCTCAAATGTTTCCTATGTTGCTTGACTATTATTATCTATGCACTAACTGCCTTCCTGTCAACCTTCCTATGCCTTATTACTACTGTACTATTGTCCCCTTCTGTTACCTGTGACCTGATGTTCAAAGCGCACATATACCCCTGGGTCAAGAGCGCTATACAAATAAATAAACAAACAAACAAACAAACTATGTGATTCAAGTATGGTGTATTTTACACACATTTGTTTAAATTAAGCATGCATAAATCCTTCCTAGACCTCCAATAGCAGGTGTCCAACTCCCTAGTGAGTTTTGAGGAGTAGAAGTGTGCAATTGTTGATTGTAGTCTGAATACTGGAGAGGTGCATGCTCACACATGTCTAACTTAAAGTGCTTTCTCTAAACTTTAAAGTTTTGTTACACATATTTTCCAAAACGTGGTTACTATGCTGTGTCTGTAAATTATAAATAAGATGACAATCCATGTACACAACTTGTATAAATGGGTGGGATGTGTGAATTGAAGAAGGGGTAATGCTGTGGAAAATATCCTGGACTGGGGAACCCTACACATGTTTTTGGTAGGAAATGCTTTTCTTTGCTCATTGACTTGGAGTAGGCTTGCTCCAGAGACAGAGCATCCATTTTGTCTTCCTGATAAAAACTTGTTTGTGAATCAGGATCACTAGCTTGTGAATTAGGTTTCCCATGACGTTAAGCAGACTAGTTCTCGGTGATGTGCCGTGATGGCATATATATTTGATTTACTGGTATTAGACGACAAGGCATAAACATGCTATTTCCAAATTTTATGAGGTCATTCGGTCGCAAAGCACCGCACAGCACATTCATCAGAACAATGAAAACGATTCAGAAAGTGATATACACGGTAATGAACGGCTCTATTTCAAGCGGTTGTGGAAAGCAATACATCATGGACTTAGTGGAAGGACTTGTGCAGCAATGCTGTCATTGCTAATTGCCTCCTGTAAAGTCCACGTCGTTCTGTCTTGCTGTTTATGTGCCTCCTGTACTCTTTCTTCCAAGCAAAACGGGTCCATCAGCTCTGGCTGACTTTGAATCTACATTACCAAGAGTGCGTCAGCTCTGTCTGAGTAGATGAAGTAATTACGGAAGAGGAATGAAGACAAAGCGCCCTGTTCTCCCCCTTGAATGCGTTTGTCTGGGTTTAGTTTTGTATAAAGAAAATGTCAATCGGTGGTATCAATTCCCCACGCATTTCTCCCCCCAGCCACTTTTCAAGAGAAATACCAGTGTTGCACACTGTATCCCTTGCCTTAAATGCAAATCCATATTTAATTTATAATCGATTATTTTATAACTGTTCCCCATAGCCCTTCCATTAGAAAACGTTTCGCTGAGGTAATTGTATTCAACTTCAGTAAACTGAGATTGTACTCTCTGCAATACTTACCCATTCATATATTCAAATTGCTGGTTTAATAACGTATAGGGTTAGGGTACAATATTACCAGTATTACACGTCAAGCTGATTAAAGCAGTATTTAATTTACATATAGGTGATAGAGTCTATCACAATGTGGAAGAACTTCCTAAATGTTTTGCCTCTTTACCTGTTAAAAGTTTTCATGTGAAAAGGCGTGCAGCTACTATGGCATATTGACATGTTTTCAGGCGTTTTCACTACATAAGGGCATCGTCACCTCATAGAAAGTTTTTCATGCACGCCCATTAATGGACGTGAAGAGTTCCAAATAAGTTAACTTATTATATCAGCATGCGGTAAAATAGCAATGCTTTAGATGAATTCAGAAGCAGTAAACCGACAATGAGTAACACCTTTGGTATTCAGAATTTAAGGCATGTTCATGAGAACCTTGTATGTTAGAAATCCCTTCCCAAGGTTGGACTATAGGTAACTGAAGATTTCTCGGTAGTCCTCTGCCCTCTTTTGTTTGGTAACCTATTTATTTCCAAATGTTCCCATAGGAAAAGGATTGGGCTTGCTGAAAATGTGTAATATGAGGCCACTTTGAACATTATTTCCAGGGCATATTTTGGTTCTCAGTCCACCACTGCCCCTTCTCCCCCATCAAACAACCACCCACCCCTTTCTGCCACTCCTGCACACACTCTTTTTCTTTGTTTGTGAAATGTGGCTGAACTGCCAAACTTGAGATATTCTAATATAAGTGGATGCCTACTGGGGTTCTATTTTTAGAGGTACACTGCGTTTTCCCAACCCAATTTTCTTAGTCTGAGTCGGAGAATTGATTGTACTTGTGAAACCAAGTGAGCCCATCTGAGAGTGTTATCTCACTCTCTAATGCCCAATATCGTCAAAATGGTGAAAGCTCATAACTTCTGTGATTCAAGCATCCTCAATTACCACTTCAGATTGACACGTGTGCACCAGGAAAACACACTTCTAAAAGTCAATCATCCTTTTCATGGCTATGCACGATGTGCTTTGCTTGCAGTGTTGCAGGAAGGACACTCTATATATATTTTCTTTAATTATTTACTGTGCACTTCAGTTAAACGTTTCTGCACAGTATTACATCAATAAAAAGAACAGAAATTCATCGGCAATGATAAAAGAGTATATATAATACACTTCAACTATCAAATCATGTATATAAATCATAACCCCATGAACATTAAAACCATAAAATACAGCATGCAATCACCATAACAAGTTATTAAACATCACATTTTAATGTGGGATCATTATTACATAAAATTGTTCAAAATTGACCATTTACTCTCAGGATTCATATCTCTATCTACAATTCATCACCTTTGGCCTTCTCTGATTCAATCTTATTCACTGTATAAATCCAAACAGTGTATGCAATGTGTTAGGCAAGATTGCATGCAGTAACCCTTGGGTGCACTACAACAACCCTAACCTCCTGGCAATAGGAACCAAACCTTTGGTATAAGTCTGCACTACACAAGTTGGTAGTGTGGTCGAGTAGCCAGGCTTATCTAACGAGGGGTCAATGTGAGCTGTAGGGGAGTTATACAGAGATTCACAATGACAAGTATTCAAAGAAACTCTTACACACAGGGTTTCTTGATTAAACAATTATTAATTTATTTAACAGTTTGAATAAGCCTTCTTCAGAAGGGAGCAATATAAAGCAGCACACAAATACACTTCGCAAATACACACTCGTAGTTTTCTAAATCAGCAAATACCCATTTGGGATGGCTCACAGACACTACCTACACCCCCAGGTGACTTCAATAGCTAGGGTGTTGTGGACATTAATGTATCACTGTTGCTTTCAGAATATACTTGAGAGGAGTGTCAAAGAAAAGAGGTTTCAGAATAAGACAAGTGTTTACGCAATTATTCTTAACCAGGTAAGTACTTTAAAAACAAAACAAAAAACAATGCAAAGTCAGTTAACCCTTTCCTGGAAGGAAGGCAAAACACACCAGCAGAGGAGAGAAGAGCCATTCAGGGAGCCAGGCCAGCCAATCTTAAGTTAGCAAAAGTCAAGGTGAACTTAAGCACTTCTTGCAGGTAAGTACAAGTCTTGCACAATGTTTTAGAAATTGTTGTAGCAAAAGTAGAATCACATGTAGGGTCACAGCTGTTATGCCTATGAGTAGTAGAAGATGCAAGCAACTCTACAAGAGCAACCGAGACAAGTAACTGAGATCAAGCAAGGTGGCACAACAAGAGGTAAGTTCTCTTAGACTGTACAGTACCTTTATGTTGAAGAAAAGTGCAGCAGAGGACTTCTGTTCCTGTGCAGCTCTGCAGATCTGGGTGTTCCTGTGCCTCTGTTGTGGGCATAAGAGGGAGGACTTTTGGGGACTTCTGCACTGCAATGGGATGATCACCAACCGCAACCGGCAATCTTCAAACAAGTGGCACTTCAGTGTTTCAGCTCCTCGTGTCTACCGCAAATAACAACACCGCTGTTCCTGGCTGTTGAGATGGGCTTTCCTTGGCTGTTCCTGGCTGTTGAGATGGGCTTAACTTGCATCTGGGGTCCAGCACTTTGTTGAGGTGGCTCTGGCTTGGTCAGTCCTGCTTCCTAGGAGTGCATAGGATCTTCCTAGTGCTCTTGGCCAGCTTAAAAGCAGCACACACAATCTGGTGTTCCTCTCCCTGGCTATTAGGTTACAGCAGCGACTGCAGTGGAAATTCAACCAGCTTCGAGAGGATTTCCAGGTGGCTTACTTTGGAGTTGATTGGTCCCACCAACTGAAGGGGAGAAGTCATCCTTACGGGGCTTCTCTGTCGATACAAATTTGGAGCTTCAGCACAGCAACAGGGCTTCACCGGGCAAGCCAACAGTCCAGGAGTTGCAGCAGGCATCTCTCCCAAGTTCTTCTTTAGATTCCTTCATCCTGTGGTCGACTCTGCCTTCCAGGCCAGAAAGCCTTGCCTTTTATGCAGGTGTCTCCTACTCATTCCAGCCTAGCTGTCAGTCATCCAGCAGGGTGGCTGTCCTTGCCGGACAGCCAGCTGGCCAATCACCTAAGAGTGCATTCCTGTCTCCCAGGAGACTAAGCACAAGGAGTTTAGGGCACCTCCCTCGCTTCCGGACCCCGCCAGACACCCTGGAGCCAGAGGTAGGCTTCACCCGTGAATCCCACCAAAGGCAAAATGAACAAAGGGACCAAACCTGGTTTGGCACGCAGAGTACATCTCATGAAGGACCTTCCCACAAAGAAATGGCAAAAAAAGAAGACCAGGGACATTTTGACAAAAATGCACCCTTGAGTGTTTTACTGCAGCTGCGAATGCAGCCCGTGGTAAAAGCGCACTACGGTAGTTAAAAGTAAACCACTGCCACCAGCCATCCATCAAGGAAAGGATAACATACTAAGTAACCCCTCCCGCAGCCTCTTGTAAGATAGTGTGTGCTGAGTCTAGAAAGCTACCAATGTAAGTAAAGTCAATTTCATTTTAATGCTCTTGGAAACAGTAGTTTATCCAAGAGAAGGTATTTAAACCTTTGGGAAATCTGAAAGACTTCCCTGGGCCACTGCACTGAAGGTGCTCTGTGACACAATGTAAAAGATGATGCCTATGGAGTTTGTCAGACTCCACAACCACGAGAAACACAGTGATCAAAATCACATTAAAATACATGAGAGAATGGGAAAAAAAGGTCTCACTCTCTCCAGATTAAATATTAAAAGTCCTAAAATCCAGCAAAGTTTCTGGGGGACTCTAAGGTAGATAGGAATTAGCACATTTCTGAGAATTCTCCCTAACACAACACGTACCAGAGAACATATTGTCATATTGTAAATAGAACTCCATAGATTGAACTCAATTACATTCCAGCCTAGTCTACCAATTGCCCCATACTATTGTGCATATATATTGCATAAACCCGGACAGAAAATGAGAAGGTATTTAATAGTTTCCACATGGGCTCTACATAGCCTACATATTCTATTTTCCTTATCAAGATGCATCCTAGAGGCCAATCTCATCATAGTGCGTAAGAGGTTGAATCAGAGTTTCAGTCCAACATGTCTCATAAAAGGATTATCCCATAATATCAAATACATAAATAATGATACATTTGGGAATTTCTTATTGATGTAAAACAGGAAAGTATGTTTCCCCTGAAGGTATTCTACATTTTCAATGCAATCCCATTCATATGTTTTTTTATCAGCTAATTCTAAAATATAGTTGGATGGTCAGAGTTGTCCATGAATACACTGATCGTTCTGTGGAATGCCTCTATTGCAAACTTCCACTCTCTCATTTGTTCACACCAAGCAGACTGCTTATCTCACAAGATGTCATACCAGCTATATTGAGTATCTCCAGGGTCATTAAGCACCTTCTACAGCAACTTACTTTGCCTAATGTTTAATTCAGTTTCCAGGGAGACCAGACCTAATTCCAGCTGAATGGCCTCAGCAGGACTACATTGGGGGAGTGCCAATGCACAGCGCCTATACATCCTTCTAAGGTCTTGAGCCATTGTATTTCTTTATCCTTAAGGATCTCCAGCACATATATGATATCACATATATGATACTAGATACAACTAGATACAATGGTAGAGTGGTATACCTGTAGTTCTATAGATGATCCAGCACTAGAAGAAGTGAGTTTTCTTACAATGCCAAGCTTACGAAGAGCTTAACACTTAACAAATTCCCCATTTGCTTGCATAGAGTAGTTTGCCATGATAAGCACACCCACATAAACATAGTCTCTAGCTTTCCCTACTGGTTCACCATCTAATTCTCACACAAAATTACTGTGCTTTCTTTTACAACCATGATCTTACTTAGTATTTTCTTTATTTACCTCCAGCCCATCAGCCCATTCCTTTCCAAATAGGAGTACAATGCAGTCAAAGACCTTTTCAGCCCGATTGCTGCCCTCTCAAGCAATTTGCTGTCATCAGTGCACAATACGCAAAACAAAAAAGGTATAGAACAATGGTTTGAAGGGTTGCCCAGAGCAATGCCAGAGGTTCAACTCTTTTTTTTTTTTGCGTAAGTCAACCCGAGTGGGATGGGTATGCCCCGATGTGGGTCCCATGCCTGATGGGCCTAGAGACCCAAGCTACTCCTCACTGATAAGGCTCAACAAGGCTGAAACATGTTTGGGGATGGTTGTGGCCTCATGAAGAAGAAATGTGACCAAACAGTTCAGTCTGCACTGCCTCTTTTGGGGTGGGACCAAGCCTGATTTGCAAATGGTCTTTCCCCTTTTGTAATGGCTTGGCAGGAGAAGAACGATGGGCTGGAGGGTTGCCCAGAGCAATGTCAGAGGTTAGGATTCATTGAAAACATTGCAGCCATCACCTCTTTTGTTTTGCATAAGTCACCTAGATTGGGACGGGTATGCCCAGATCTGGGTCCCATGCCTGCTGGGCTTAGAGACCCAAGCTACTCCTCACTGATGACGCCCAACAAGGACGAAACATGTTTGAGGATGCTGGTGGTCTCGTGCAGAAGGGATGTGACCAAGCAGTTTGGGCTGTACTGCCCCTTTTGGGGGGGGGGCCAAGCTTGATTTGCATATGGCCTTTCCCCTTTTGTAATGGCTTATCAGGTAAAGAATGATGGGCTGGACAGTTGCCCAGAGCAATGTCAGAGGTTAAGATTCATTCAAACCCTTCCAGCAATCACCTCTTTTGTATTGCGTAAGTCACCCTGAGTGGGACGGGTATGCCCAGATGTAGGTCCGGTACCTGCTGGGCCTAGAAACCCAAGCTACTCCTCACTGATGAGGCCCATCAAGGCTGAAACATGTTTGGGGATGCTGGTGGTCTCATGTAGAAGGGGTGTGACCAAGCAGTTCAGTCTGGACTGCCCCTTTTCCGGTGGGACCAAGCCTGATATGCATATGGTCCTTCCACTCTTGTAATGGCCTGGCAGGTGAAGAAAGATGGGATGGAGGGTTGCCCAGACCAATGCCAGAGCTTAGGACTCATTGAAAACCTTCCAGCCATCATCTCTTTTGTTTTGCATTAGTGTACATCAGCCAGCTTATTCGCCTATTACCTATCTTTGGTGCAAAGGACTGGCAAGAGTCTAACGTAGTCCACAGGTCAGCCATATGAATATCATAATGGTGCCAGTATGAGGGAACATCCTTGCTTAAAGCTGATTTGTGTCTCGTGATGCAACCCTTACTGCAGCTGATGGTTCAATATACAAGTGTTTAATTAAGAACAAAAGATCGTCTTCAATTCCCCAATCTTTTAGTTACAACTAGAGACTGCCCCAATCGACTCTGTCAAAAGCTTTTTAGAAATCGACATAGGCAATATAACTTTGAATCTTTATAAACCAGCGTCTGACAAATCAAATATTTCAAGGCCCAAATGTTTTGGTATGTCCTCATGTTTTTACAGAAGCCTGATTGTTGTAAAGACAGCAAATACACCTGCTCTTCCCCAGATTTTAATCTATCCAATGGAAGGGAATAAAATAGTTTTCCCGAAGCATCTAGCAACCAGTAATTGGTAGTTATTTCCCAATCATCCTTCTTATGGACTAGTATTGACATTTACTTTTTCCAGGATGAAGGTATACTGCTTTCCTTCCCAATCTCACAAAACAATATGATTCAAATACAGTGTCCATACCTCAACATTGTCCTTCAATACTTTCTTGGGCCAGACAGACCCTTTCATACATTTAGGGCCCGATTCATGGAATCTTGTGCCCAGTGCAAAGTTAATTTGCCCGGTGCAAAGTCACTTTGCACTGCCAACGCAAACCCTGATTCATGGAACTGTGTAAAGTGTATTTGTTCAAGGCTAAGTCAGTGCAAAGTTAATTTTGTACTGATAAAATACACTTTTCACAGTTGCATGAATCAGGGTTTGTGTTGGTGGTGCAAAGTCACTTTTCACCAGAGCAAAGTCACTTTGAACAGTGCAAATATTCCATTAATCGGTCCCTTAGTGTCTTGATTGCCTTCTCAACTTGCCCTTCAGTAAAGACCACTCTGTTCCCATGAAAGGTATACGTTAGTGTGGTAGTTATTATCCCGTTTAATTGGTTTCCATAAAGCTCTTTAATGTAGCTCTGCCATTCTTCTTTGCCAATAGATTTATCAAGGCATGATTAGTTTGATCCTTTATTTCTCTTACTTCATGGCAGAACTTCTGAGTAAGCAAAACAATAGTCGCCATATTGCCTTCCTGGTGAAGGCCTTATGTCTCCTTAACCAATTTTTAGATTTAGATTTTACATTACTTACTATTTCATAGCACTCTACGTGAATGATAGTGCCTTTGCTTCCCATCTTTATCAACTTCCTTATTCTTCTTAATTTCTCCTTTTTAACCCGTACTATTTGTGCATCATACCCCCTTTGCACATGCACTTACTCCCTTTCCTTGACTGGCCGTACACACACAACATATTAGCATACTCTGCCATTAACAAGGCGTCTCCTCATTCTCCAATTGGGGGACTTTCAGGTCTACTCTATGTAATGCAACACACTTATTTAGGGCTGCAACATTCTTGTCCCCCCAAATAATACTGTTTTCCCATTATTTACAACGATCTCACTGTATTTGCAAACCCTCTTTCTACCATGTGCACTAGGGAGTCGTATGATCAACATTTTATGGTCACTATGCAGAGAATTTCTCAAGCAATGTTGAGTGGCACTATAGTTACTAACATGACTCAGGAAAACGTAATCAATCCAACTCCTGCTTCTGCCGTTAGTCCATGTATACGGATCACCAACACATTCCTGAGTCATTGTTACGAGGAATTGGAGGCCCATTATTGCCATAAAATTCATCCATTTGGATCCCTGATTGTTTAAGCTCGTTTGATCAATCACATTCTCATCTAATGCAAGGGCATCCAAACCCTTACTACAACTGGTATTATAGTCACCGACTACCATAACCATGCCCAATGGATAATGTACAACCCACACTGATATCAACTGGTCAAGTGTGTTCATAACAGTCACTGTGTATTAGCCCACAGGTGGTTATATATGTTAATCAATAGGGTACAATTAGCCTCTTGGCCTCTTGCTCCCGAAATTGCACAGCAACATTGTTCTCACCAGCTCCCTCTACTGCCAACTGTGTAGAAATAATCTCTCTGCGTACGCCAATCAGTAGCCCCCCCGTTTGGCCTACCCAGTACTCCCTTTCTTGCCAAGCAATTATAGCAAGCATACCCATTCACAGTCAATTTTTAAGTAGCCATGTTTCCTGTAGAAGGAAAATATAATTCTCAAGGAATTCGGAGAGTACCAAATTATTATAAAGAGCATGGCAATGACCTCTAGAGTACCAAATAAGAGAGAGCGGTACTTAAGACTAGGATTATCCCAATTTTAATGTTTTCCTACACCACCCATTTTATAGGATTCCCAAACCCAGTCCCCTCTTGGTGGAACCCTAAGTTCAGAGATCCCCACCAACACATCCTGGTCAGGCAACTTTGTACTTTGACTATCTATATGAACTTCGGTTTTCCTATGATAAACCTGTGCATCATGGGTCATTTCAATCAAATATCCCATGCACATCAAGTTAGAGACATATGGCATAATAAAATCAGCCACTTTAGAGTTTTGGAAATGAATACAAGCCCAGATGTTGTCCCATTCATTATCAGGTAATTCCACAACAGTTATGTCCTTTGAGGTAATGGGCCTCATTCTGAGTACGGCGCTAACCAATGGCGCTATTAACGCCTTGGTTGACGCCGTACCCGGACCGGCAGCGCCTTGGTGGATGGCGGAATCACCGCCCCATTCCAAGGTTGGCGGGGCGGTAATTCCCCATTCACCAAGGCTCTTCCCCATTCCCAAATGAGCCCCCATAGGGCTCAATGGGAATGGGGAAGATGCAAATAACGGTGACCGTTCATTACGGTCACCGTTATTGGCTTGGAGGCCCCTTTGCGCCCTCGACTTTAACACCTGCTCAAAGCAGGCGTTAAGGGCGAGGGCGCAGAGGGAACTCGGAGTATGGTGGTAAGGGATAACCGCCACCGGTCTCGTTACCGGTGGCCGCTATCCCTTACCGCCATACTCGGAATGAGGCCCAATGACTCGCAAATGAGGCAGTAGATTCAATAGATTTAGTACCTAATGTATATTTAAAATAGGTGATTCAGCCGTTGCGAACATATCAGTGATAGTTATCTATGTCCGCAGTGTGGACCCTCGTCCCCTGATTAGCTGATGCCATGTTCCTGATTAAGTTTCTATTAACATCGCTTTCAGGGCTTCCCCCCATAGAACCAATCTGTAAGGTGACTACAGCTACCTCCTTGTCTTCATCCAGTGCCGCCTCTGATGATTCCCCAGGTTTCCAGTCCTCACAAACTGAGACAAGTGATGCTTGAGTGTCTATAGCATTCGTAAGAAGAAAATTTGCCGGTAAACCGATTTGGCAGATAACACTGTTAACAACTAGTACTGATCACATGCTCTTCGTCAAACTATAATCATCAAATGCTTCCATTGGCAGACAGTTTTGAATGAATACATTGAGTAATTGTATTGTGGTTTTAAACTTGTTGTGGTCTCAGCCGAAATGTGTTTCGACAAATCCTCTTTATCAAGGCTCAAAGTAATACCCATGTAATGTTACAATAGTAGTTGGACCAGTCACGAAATCATTGATAAACTGATAATATGGTAAAATAAAAATAAAAAATGAAAATAAAATTTCAAGCAAAAGCATGGTCGCAGTGACATTGACAAATAAATGGTAATAATACATACCAGGGTCATGATGGGTGGAAAGGTAACACACAGAAACGAAAGAGCAGGGAGAAACAGAGACTGATTTGAGAAAAAATATGTTCCTTTTGCCTCCGTAGGCATTACCAAAATAAAGTAGTGTGAGTTACTTAACTCATATCGCATGTCATCCATATGTGCTCTTTTGCACCCATTAAAATATACTTATGATTAAGTAGCAGTCCCCAATACCGATACATGCATATGCAAAGCAATCACCAAGGACGGTCCATCAATAAAGTTCTGGTGACACCCATATCCAATGTCTTTGCGGTTAAAGCTTGTCTATTTGTAATGTGTTATCTAATTCTCAATTATATGATATGATATGATATGGCATTTATAACGCACCTATACGCACGTGTTTCAAGGCGTGATGTGGCAAGGGAGGGTGAACAGGGGAAAGACAGATAACGATCCTACTAGGCCAGGTGTCATTCAGATCGCGTGCATGGGAAGGGGGAAAGGGAAAAGTGCGAGGGTGCAGGGGGAGGGTAAAGTGCAGTACATTGGATAGAAGGATAAGAATAAAGAAACGGCCAGCTAGTGGCAAGTGCAAGGTAAGTGCAGGCATAAGTGCAGGTAGGGGGACTGTAGGGATACAGAAACAGTCTCCAAGTGTGGGGTTGCCAGGGAGGCAGTGCAGTTGAGCAACTGGCAGGGCCGGGCCTGTGAGCAGAGAGGGAGGCCATGTAAACAGTGCAGTTTCAGCCAGGAATCAGCAGGGGAGAGGAAGAGAGAAAGCAGAAGCAAAGAGGAAGGTTTTGAGGTGCTTCCGGAACCGGAGATGGTTCTCCTCAAGTTTCAGGGAGGCAGGAAGGCTGTTCCAGAGGGAGGCCCCTGCCTCCCTGGTGTGGTATGGTTAGTATCATGCTTTTAATTAAGTGTCAGAAATTAACCAATAATTGGAATTGATCTGGAGATATGAACTCACCAATGAGGTGATTGATCACATTTTGTAAAACCAATTAGGAAGGTAAATACCTCATTAGCTTAAATTATAGTAATCCCTGTCATGTACCTGACATGATCACTGATTGTTTTAAAGCACTTACCCTGTGCCAGTCGATTAAGTCAAAGTTTAGTATCTAATGGAAGATTGTGGTGTTTCATTATGCTTGAATCACTGTGAAAGTTGTGATATACGAAAACATTAGTTACTAAGGGGGTCAATAGCTCTACCTATTTCTTTGGATAATGTTGTACCATCTTAACTCTGATTAAATTACTCTTTGATAGGTTGTGAATTTCT
This sequence comes from Ambystoma mexicanum, assembly GCF_040938575.1. Classification (NCBI taxonomy): domain Eukaryota; kingdom Metazoa; phylum Chordata; class Amphibia; order Caudata; family Ambystomatidae; genus Ambystoma; species Ambystoma mexicanum. The sequence goes on along the minus strand of NC_090930.1, from coordinate 1,291,125,304 downwards.
TGGCTGTAGATCAACTTGTTTTTTTGTTTTTTAAAACTTTTATTGAGCATTTTCATATTTAATTTACAACATTCTCATTTTCTTGTCAGTTCACTTGTGTATTCTTTGCAGTAATTCAATCCCTTTTGCATTCAAACATGAACAACCCCTTCTCCCCCCGCCCCCCACCTGGGTCTGTCAGGTTATTAAACTCTTGCTTCACTTCCTCGGGCATTGTTACCCTGTAGTCTTCTCCTTTAATTTCGAAAGTCAATGCAAATGGGTAGCCCCATCAGTATCTAATGCCCTGTTCCATAAACCATGAGGTGAGTGGTCTACAGCCCCTCCTACGCTCCAGTGTGAAGGTCGATAGGTCCTGGAATATCTTCATCTTTCACCCCTTGTACTCGATGTCCTGCATTTTCTTTGCCTTGCGTAGAACTTCAGTTTTTCTTTGTATAAGAGAGATTTCACAATTATCAATCTGGGGCCTCCACCAAACACTCTACCTCCTCTGTGGGCTCTCTCCATTTGCACCGGTTTGCCTCCCTCTGCCTCAAATAGTAGATTGATTATTTCTTGCAGTTTACTCTCAACCTGGGTTGGTGTCTCCCCCTCACTTTCCTCCAGACCAATCATCCGAATATCGGATCTCCTTTCTCTGTTTTCCATGTCATCCATTTGGAGGGCGAGTTCTTCGTCTTTTAATTCTATATCTGTCATTCCTGCACTTAATTTCATCTCCACCATGTCCATATTGAGCTGGTTGTGTTCCAGGTTTTCCAGTTTTCCTTTGTTTTTTTCCACTTTCCCTCTGATTTCCGAGATGGAAGTTTGGATGTCTGATCCCAGTGCTCAGATCTCTGCCATGATCCCAGCTCTGTCCCTCTTACGTGGATGCGTTGGTCATTTTGGAATCTTCTTTGTGGGGGTCCCTGCTTTGTAAGTCTGTTCCCTCCTATATTGCTGCAGCTTGGCAAGGTTTTTCTGGGCCTAGGACCCCGGTCTGGTTCTTTCCCCTTCCCATTTTTCTTCTAGGGCCACCAGAGGGCTACCCCCCTGTAGTCTCTGTTTCACTTTCCCGGCCTATCCCTTGTTAGAGCTTTGATGTGTAATCTTTGCGCTGCTGTTGGGCATTGGCTATTTTTGCACAGTCTCGTTTGGGGGTTCTGTGCCAGGGGCTTTGTCTCTTGTGTATCTGGGTTCGTCTCTGGCTGTTTTCTTCCCCAATTAGTGGTGCGAGAAGGATACCAGTGCTTTCTCCTCCTTCCAGGCAGTTGGGGCTTTAGTTATTTCCGCTGGTTTTGGCCCGGGATCAGCTCTTCATCATCTATACATTCCCCGCTGAGATAGGAGCTGAGGTGCAGGCAGCCATTGCCTTCTGCACCCCCTGGTGGTCTCGATTATCTTGTTTTTAAACTCATTCTTAGGAACCTGCGAAAGGCAGGAATTCAGTATTACTTCACTTACAATTACCACTTTCCACCTTAAGGTACCACGTTTATATTGTGGTTAGTCATCATCCACACAAATAGTGTCATCATTTAGCTGAATACAAATTTGTTGCACCAATAATCGGCCTCATTGTCCATGTTCCACTGTGGCTTATTAAATTACTGTTGGGCTCTCTGGGCTCTTGCCAATGTACTGTTGAGCTAAGGATTATTTGTAAATTGTTACTCCTCTCAAGGCCCAATGACTTAATCTCACCTCTTATGCCAGGGGATGTCATGTAAGGAATCATCCTAATGTCAGCTCGCTTATCTCTGCTCACGGCCACCGTTTTTTGCTACTGTTTATACTATATACGTGCACATGATGTCACACGCATGTTGCGCGTGACATTATGCCCTTGTTTACAATCCTTTCCCGTAAAATGGCCAATATTCTGGTGGCGGTCTCTGCCTACGGATGAACTTCGAATTGAATGGTATTGAACAAAACTGCTTGTAAAATTATAAATATTCTTTAACATGATATTTGGATGGTTTGATATTGTGTACTAATATTGAGTTGGCCCATTATATTGAAATTATATGTGGTTAGTAATTGCTGACATACATAGTCATTTCTCTTTATAACAGTCCTATCTATTAATATCATGTGCATAATCAAATAATTGTGCATAATAGTCTGATCAGATTTAACAACTATTTTATATGATGTACTATTATTCATATATCCATTATTTTCATTGACATCATTGTTCTATTGTTTGGATGTAAGTGTTTGGACTTGAAAACTATAATGTTTGAAAGGCTAAAAGCGTATATACAGTAATAAGGGTACTATATTATAAAGTGGAACACATCCTAAAAAAGAGAGAAATCAGATGTAGTCACATAAGTTAAAAAGATAAAGGAAGCTACACAGTGAGAATGTACCCACACATCTCACAGGCCAAGACCAGGGGATTAAAGCTTTTAAATACATATCTCAACTTAACATTCTAGGGTAATTGAGAGGTAGAGGGGGTCACTACCTATTTGATTATATATGGATAGGTAATTATATTTGTGTGATAGTAACAGTTTATGTCCCAAACTCAAAAGGACAGGATGGGTTTTTGAGATCAGTGTTGGCCCAATTGTGAATGTTTGCAATGGAAGACATAATACTAATAGGATATTTCAACATAGCATGGTTTCCTATGGAAGACCAACGTATGTAGATGTTCCTGGGACACAGTTCACCTTCAAAGGCTCTCAAACAAAGAATTGATCATATTTCCCTCATAGTTGCTTGGAGAGCAGTTAAGGGAAAGAAAAGGGGATATACCTTTTATTCTCATGTTCATCAATCCTTTTCCTGTATCGATTATGTATGGGTATCAGCGCGGCTTCTGGGGAGGGTTGGAACTAGGGTCAATAGCACTCTCAAATCACATCCCCATTATTCCAACTATTAAATTGCCAATAACATGTAATTGAATATGGAAGTGGTCATTCCTTAACGAAAATTCAAAAAGATTGGGTTATAACAGAATCAATACAGGAATAAAATAAAGGGATTATTTTAAGGGAATTGCAACCCTGGATGTATCCCCAATGATTCTATTGGATATTACCAAAGTGGCCATTAGTGGAGATGTATTAGCAATTTAAGCACAAAATGAAACATATTAGAAGGATGGTAGATGGTCTGGAAAATCAATTGAAAATAAATATGCGAACAATGATGGCACAGCCCAGAAGAGGCACCATGAAAACACATAGAAGCATAAGAGGACAATTAGATCTGCTACGTAATAAACATGCAGAAAAAAATCTGTCTATACATGAGACAGAGGTATTTCGTTAAAGCCATTAAGGTGGATTGCTTACTAGCAAGACAACTTAGCAAGTGAACAGCGGTGGAAAAAATTGTACAAATCAAATTGATGGATTGATTGATTGAAATATTTGTAGTGCACCACTGAGCAGCATTAACTGCATCTATGCGCAGATGGTTCCAGTTCTCAAAGGCTTCCTAATTTTAGACATGAACACATATTCCGGCCATCACCACTCTTAAATCAAATATTTAAAGAGGCATGTTTTCAAATATTTATGAAACTGGATTCATGTTTCCTTCTTCCTGACCTCCGAAAGAAGGCTATCCCATAATTTAGGGCATTATACCACAAACAGTCTATCTGCACTAGAGATGCTAAGGGAAGGCATAACAACCAACAAGAGTTTATTGACTGAGGGCAATGTTCGAGATGGTTGGTAACGCATCCGTTTTTTGCCAAATATTGAGGGGCCATATTATTAAGACATTTAAAGATCAAACAAAGGATCTTAAAATCAATTATATCACCCACTCACAGCCAGTGCATAGGGCAGCGAAAGTCAGAAATTGGGGATGATTTTAGTACTTTATAAATCAATCAAGTTCAGGTGTTTACGTGCAATACCAGCTAACAGACCATTACCGTAATCCAATTGAGAATGTGCCATTGCAACCAGAACAGAGGCATAGGGCCTCATTATAACCTTTGCGGAATGGGTTAACAGGCACCGCTAATGGTGGCGGACCCGTTAAACCCATTCTGCAAGATTACGAGGTTCTCTCGTGGGACCCGATGTGGACGTCTGTTTTTACCAGACGTCCATAGCGGGTCCTGTGAGGGTACCAGGGAGCTAACAACGGCCCGCTCGTAATTGGCCCGTTGTTAGCTTCTGCACCCATTCCCATTGAGCCCTATCAGGGCTCAAATGGGAATGGGGAAGGTCCGGGCCCAAATTCCCTGTAGGAGGAATTACCGGGCCCTCCAAACTCGGAATGGCCCGGTAATTCCCCATTCAGGAACCCGAAACCGGACCCGGACCCGGTTTTGGTGGCAGCCATGCACTTATTAAGGGCATGGCTACCGCCAAAGTCATAATGAGGCCCATGGTCTTTCGATGGGACATATGGTAGGGCAAGCCACAGTAAATACAAGGAGTAAAAACTGATTGTAGTTTGGTGCCTCCCTTATTGTCATATACAATTTTCAGAATAGAACCCAAAAAGCAGGAGGTGGGTGGCTGTTACTCCTCATCAAGTAGAAAGTGTTTTGGTCCAAACAGGGCCACCCCCATTTTACTGGGGCTTGAGTTAGTGCCAGTTAAGAGGCATCCAGTTTCTGACATCTTACAAGCAGCGCCCAATTTTAAGAAACACATCCTTGAAATTACCCAGCTTTACAAAAATCTGTGTTTCATCAGCGTACAATTGATATCCAACCTCATGCTTCCTAGAATATTCATTAGAGGTTGCAGATACATATTAAATAGCAAAAGGGAAAGTCATGAACCCTGGGGTATGCTACAATCCCGTGGAAGAGGTTCGAACAGGTAACCCCCCACATTCAACTGTTGCTGACATCCTGATAGAAAGCAACCAAACCAGTTTAAAGCTTGATCTGAGACCTTTCCAACTTTCCTCCATCGCTCTAATAGGATGCTATGGTCAGCAGTGTTGAATGCCATGGATAAGTCTAACATCACTAGCAGATAAATCTCCCCCATATTTGATAACTGAAGAAGTTTGTCCCAAACTGCAATCAAGGCGGTTTCAGTACCAGAATCTGGCCAAAATCCAGATTGATGGGAATCTAATAGCGCAAACCTATCAACATGATGCTGGAGTTGGCTCTTAACTACTTCTTCCAGGAATTTGCATGGCCAAGGAAGACCTGCCACTGGATGGTAATTCTGCAATTCAGTCATATCCAAATTGGATTATTTGGACGGCACCAAACCATGTGAGAGTGAGGCATTGACAAATGATGACATAAAAGGAGTAATCTCGTCAGCCAGATGTTGCGTTGTCCATGCTGGCAGTTAAAATAGCACATAATTAGTGAGCTTAAGTGTCTTCATCACGCTCAAAATGTTGTCCTCTGAAACTACTTTAAAGTCAAACAAATGTTTGATGCACTGTCGTTTATCAGCTTCAATTCATGTAAATGTGCTATGCTAGTTTGGTTCGAAGCTATCAGACTATTCTGTACAATCTTCTCTTGAATAGTTCTTATTTTGTTCGAAAAGAACTGAATAAACTTGTTAGCCTGGTTCATTGAAGATTCAATAGGAAGAGAAGTATGGCAATAACTGCGAAGAGTTTCCTGGCCCGATTAATAATGGATCTATTTTTTGAATGGGGAAAATCAGCCTTAGCTGTGAAGATTGACGCCTTGTATTCTTTTAGAACTAATTTGGAATTCAAGACCATAACGGGTGTTCTGAGCTTCCTCCATTTTCTTCCCTTTGCCCTGTATTATGATCTAAGTGAAGCTAAGATGGGAGAATACTATGGCTTTGATTTTGCATTGATTGTCTGTGGTGTGAGGGGGCATATTTAGTACAGAGAGCATCCATAATTAACCCTCCCTGAGAGAACCAATCATCACATTTCAGAGCTGCATCTATAGATTCCAAGCCCTCTGATAATACAGGGCCTCGTACTCTAAACAGATCTTTAGTCTGATGGCACATATCTATTGTCATGGCAGTCAAAGTATGTTCTCTTTCCAAGGCTAAAAGAAAACAATCTAACAACATGCTCTAACAATGAATTAGGTATGTTAGTAGACATGGAGAGGCTTGAAACAGGCACCAGGATAGGGTCCAGACTATGACCATGTGAATGAGAGGGGGTCACATTGAGTCACTTCAGGCCATGAGCATGCAGTACTTTGCAGAACTCTGAAGAATATCGGGTTGCCAAATTGTCAAGCCAAATATTGAAATCACAGACGCAAAATAACTGATGATACTTAATTCCTATAGTCGAAAGGAATATGTCTTCATTTTTGGGTCCATATCCCAATAGTATCTCAAATGAAACTGTCGGTAAGAGCCATACTTTCATGTGTCCCATCTGAAAGAAGTCACCCCAGTTAAGGGGGTCCAAGTGGGAAACCTTCAAGCTAGACCTATGAATAATAGTTAAACCTCCTCCCCTCTTCGTAGAATGATTAACACATTAAATTTAGAACGCCTCTGGAACTAAGGTATGAAACACTGCAAGAGAAGCTTCATTAAACCACATTTCCATAATAAAGAAACATGTCTAACCTATGTTCCTCTATGAAGTCATGTATTTCACTGGCATGAGGAGCTGCTGGCCTGGCATTAAAGAATGCAGTTTTAACTATAACACATGGGTGAGATGCTTTATCTAGGAATATTACTGTGAATTTTTCTATCCACAAATCACAAATTTGGTTTAGTGTCCAGAGTGTAAACAAACCTGGTATGGATTTCACGTCCCATAACGCAGTCCTTGTATACATTATAATAGCCATTAATTAAGTAAATCCAGTAGTACCTGGCCGGTCACTTACCAAGTGACATGAGGCTAAGGGCCAAATGCAAACAGGCCTAAACAGTCATTGTGTTAATGCTTTGCACTGAGGCAGGACAGTTAATGCCTGAGGCCCCTATTGATGGCACGACCAAGGTAAAATAAAGCAAAGTACATTCAATGGTTCATAGCACAATTGGGATCTTAGCAAGACATTTGAGTCCAACTCAGAATTGTCAAAAATAAACTAAGCAGTCATTAACCATGCTGACAAGGGTCAGTTAAGACACAAGGCCCCTATTGATGGCGTGACTGACGTCGCTGCAAGGTTCAATGGGAAATGGAGTGTGAACTTCATCAGTTTCCCCAGTCAGTGAATAAAGATGCACAGTCAATGTATATACAAACAGAAAATGCACTACATTAATATGGTGTATTAAAAAACACTAAAATAATTTCAAATGGTGCAATAAAGATTAATATTCCAAGAAGCATAACCAATGATAAATAATAAAAGCATCAATATAAAATGAAGCAAAGTATTACATTAATTATATACATTTAATGGGAGAATACACTAACGATAAGGAGGGACAAAATAAAAACATATGCAAATTACTACTCCTCATTATATACATCTGGTCACCCACAAAGGCCATTACAGAAAACATATCTAGAGTCTATCCCCCTCCAGAAGCTTAAAGCCATGGAGGGAGAACAGTTAGAAATGGATACAATGGAACAAGAGGTGAACAGGGTGATACAACAACTCCCTTTGAATAAAGCACCGGGTCCGGGCAGTTTTCCTGCACTATTTTAAAACACATATCAGGAAACTTTAGCTCTGAAACTATCAGAGTTATATAACCCATTCAAAATGAAGGGAGGAATTACACCTACCATAGACAAAGCCAAGGTGGTGCCATTCCCCAAAACAAACAAGGACCCAACCATATGTGGCTCATATCGCCCAATAGCTTTGATAGATATTGATGCAAAAATGTATACACAAATAACTGCAAATAGTATGGAATCTATCATCACAAGATTGGTTGACCTAGACCAGTCGGGATTTAGTAAAAAATGACAAACATTCAATATTATTAGATAGGTGTGTCATTTAGTAAAGAAAATATCAAACGTAAAAATTCCGGCACTTCTGCTTTCCCTGGACACCAAGATGGCCTTTGACAGGGTTAAATGGTCGCTTTATTTCAAACAAAGGAATATATGGTGTTTGGATCCGAATTTACTTGAATGCTGCAGGCGAACTATCATACACCTCATACACCAACGATTAGACTATCGATTAATGGTCAAATATCCCAACGTATTGCCATTGATAGAGGAACTAAACAAGGGTGTCCGCTATTCCCCCTTATTATATTATATTTATTTTGAACCCTATCTGGCAAAGATAAGGGGTAAAGATAATATTAAAGGAATACTATGTTGGGGGGAACCACAAAATAGTTGCGTTTGCCAACAATATGTTATTGACACTAACAGAACCTGATCGCTCGCTCGGAGTGGTAATGCACTTATATAAAGGACTTTGGGTAAGTGTTGGGACTAAAATTAAATCTAAATAGATCAGAAATTCTTAACCTATCGATAGAAGGAGAGTTGTTAGAACATACACGTTGATGCTCCACCTATAGATGAACCTCAGTGGGAATAGTTTTTCTAGGAGTTACCATAACAAGGACGTTAGGATTAATGTACGAAGCAAATTATAAGTAACTGTTAAAGTCAACTAAAGTGGACTTGGATCAGTGGAGACACCTAGATATATTGTGGCTTGGTAGAATAGCAGCTATAAAAATGGTTACTTTACCCAGGATTCTATACTTTTATTTTAGTGCCTCCGATTCCACTCCCAGAGACCTTCTTCCAAAGGCTAAACAAAATGGTCTCAACATTTATTTGAGAAAAGAAAAAAACAAGGGTAGCGCTTCACACAATGATGGCACTCGGAAAAGAGGGGGACTGGCACTCCCGAAACCCCTCAAATATTAAGAGGCATCGCAACTTAGGCTCATAAAAGAATGGTTCTCTGAAGAATCACGAAAAAGATGGACCAGAATGGAGAGGGCAATGGTGGGGGCACCACTTTCAGAGGTGCTATGGCTAAATAAAAAGCAAAGACCAATAAACATAAATAGTAGCCAGATAATGGCATTGGTAGAAAACACGCAGTATACATGAATAAAGAGGGGTGGTATATATTCAATTAGTACCCAGCGCCCCATAATGACAATGAAATCTATGCACAAATATGTGCGTTTGCGAGACTACCCGCCGATAATCCCACTCACGTTATTGCGTCTCCCGTGCGTCGATCCCCAGCCTTCTTTTCCGTCCCTTAAAAACTTTCTCAAGCCTCCATGGAAAGGAAGAAGGGACTATGTGTAGCCCCTTCTCCCTTTCCATGGCAGCCATTTTTTTATTTCACTTTTTTCATTTGTTTTAATGGCCACCATCGAAAGGGGGGAGAGACTACATGTAGTCCCTTCTCCTTTTCCATGGCGGCCATTTTCTTTTTTTATCATGGCTGCCACGGAAAGGGAGAATGGACTACGTTTCACAGTCCGTAGCGGGCATTCTTTTTTTTCAGTTACAAAATGCAAAGTGTCTCGCAACTGGAAAAAAATATCATTAGTACCCCGGTCAAACGGACCGGGATACTAATGGCAATAAACTCCTCGCCAGGGGGAATTACCTTATTTGGTAATGCCCCTGTGGCTCTTTGTTAAGGCACTTACTAAACCCGGGCCTATAACTATGGGCTACGGTGCAATACTGGACACGGTAATGCCCTCCCAGCTCGGGGCATATTGACTAATTCTGTCACCCTTCAATTCGGTATTTCGGAAACCCACTATTTAAACCAGGGATGGAGAGGGGGGCTTTTAAGTATTGGAAGGAGGCCAGAAGTTGCAAGTTCAGATATATGATGGAGGGCTGGGAAGCCAAATCCTTTGAAGTATGTGAACAGTTTTTTTGGGATAGGAGAGGACGATAGGCTTCAATACTACTAGCTACAAAATTGGCCACTGAAGACCAAAAATATAACAGCAGCTATCAGACCACTATTCTCATTTGAAAAATACATTACACCCCAATCAGGATAAAAAAGTCTTATATTCTCGTTATATGAACTATTTACAGAAGATTCCCCACAAATCCAATGGCCTTACATGAACAAATGGGAGAGAACATTGGGGCTAGAGAGACCACAAGAGTCCTGGAGAAACAATCCTTTTTCTTTCATCACCTTCCGATTCTCTCCCTCACCTGCAACTCGCTGCACAACCTGCAACTACTTCCACAGAGCCGGCGAGGGACCTATTTCAACATGGCCACCCGCGTGGCATGCAAAACAGCTGATCGCTTCCCAGGCTCCAGGGGGAGGCTTGCTGTGATTGGCTGCCCATAACTACATCACTATGTGTGCAAACAGAGATGGCAGGCAATTATCGGTCCCCTCAAAGAGCCTCCTGAAAGCATTTTGCCCACCTCAGTCTGACCTGGCCTGGCCTGGGCAGGCTGCAAAGGCCCCTTCCATCATCCCAACCTCTAGGCGAGAAAATGACTGTTAGTGACATTGCATATTCGCACACCGGGTAAGCAGCAACTTCCTACTGTCTTGATGCCTCGAGACCCTTGCCCTCACTCCCCACTTCAAAACCACAGATTCACTGGTGCTCACCCATCTGAGCCTGCTCACCTTCGCTTGGCTATTTCCCAAGCACTTTTGTTGCACTGCACCTAGCCTCGACCCTTCCAGCCAAGTGCCTCTGAAGCTGCATTCCTTCCACTAACTCTTACTGGCTAACTGGCTACTTATCTCCAGGAGAGCGTACTTCAGGACCCCCTCTTCTATAGCATGTGTTAAATGTACCTCCGCATTTAAGTACCCACTTTCTGCCGTTTGTGCTCTGGTGTCTGCCGGCCTGCTGTGGTCTATTTATGTGTTTGTACTGTAATTCTGCGCCACTTGAAATGTCCTTTTGTTGTGCTTTCACCCATACATTGATTGTTTCTCAGTTTCATTATAGTGCCCTGTTTAAAAATCGAATTTAGGTGTGCTTTTTAAAGCTGTGCATCCACCATCTTGTATGGCATCCTTGTTTGAAAACAGGGTCGGACTGGGACAAGAAATAGGCCCGGACACCCAAGAAAAAGTGGCCCACCCCTCATTTCAAAAAAGTGGCCCACCCCTCGCCTCAAAAAAAGTGGCCCTCAAACCATCATCCGTGAATTGCGTCAATTCATGACTTTACAGAAAATGCTACTTATGGAGGGTTCATGTGTCTGTTACATTACAACACATAAAATAACATAACTTTGCATACAGTTCTGTGACAGGGTCCACAGCTCCGAGCAGGAGTAGCATGAACACGACTTTTCACCCCTTGACAAAACAGGAAGTGGCATCAAATAGCATTGCTTCTAAGTACACTACGAAAAATATGGTTATGATTTCACTAATGTGATATACATTTCATACAAGAATGGATCACCATATGTACCATTAATATCTGTTTGTATAGATCCATATTGTCAAATTACTGTGAAAGCAAGCAGACGTCCAAGGCCAAATGATAATATGTTATTGTATAGCACTTACGCTTAAGCTCTTTTTTATAGAACCAATATGCATACAATATCACCTAACCTGTGTTGGTACTCATGTATCGACCTCAGAAGGATGAAAGGCTGAGATGGTTCGAACCTGCAACCTGCAGATCACACACACATCGCAGCAGCGAGCACTCAACCCACTGAGCTATCAAATCAGCTAGAGTAAAATGAGCAATTATTCTGGAGTGTGGATACCATTAAACTGGTAACAGATTTAACAGCAGACCAGTTTAGCTCATCTGCATGTCTGGTGCAAATTTGGCTGCATTTCATGCATGCGTGCATCTACTTTTCAGGCTTCAGAGGTTGGCATAATAGGGAAAGCAGTGTACTCATAGGACATTGAATACTCTGAGCACTCCTTACCTCATACATGCAAACAAACATTCTGAACAGCATGCCAGGGAGATGGGAAAAATAGCCACATTACAACAAAGCATTCATTGTGGCACAATGAAGTCAATGGTAAGCCACTTGATGTGCTATCCCACACCAGTTGCGCCCTAATGAACTACCCAATACTTTGAGTATTGCCATAGCTCCAGTGTTGTGCGGTTGTGGTTAAGTGTGGTTTTGGGTTCTGTTGGGAGTGTATCTGAAAACAGAGGACAGGAAAAGAGAGTTGGAACCCTTCTCATATGTCACCCATGGAAGTTTATTCCAGCACATTTAGAACCCCTTCATGGCCATTCTAATAGAAGACCAGGCAAATCCCTAAAATGGTGGTGGTGCTGCTATAGCCTAACAGGGACCTTTTCTACTTCTATACCACAGTAACACCTGAATCCCATTGGCTGTTCCTGATAGTTCTTAATGCTTCCACACTCCAACACACTTTACCAATCTACAGAATGAAAGTGTAAGTGTTGTGCACAATCGTAGCAAATGATTCAAAGTCATAATTGTGCAGTCTATAGCTGCATTGTATTGATTTGCCTTTGACTGAAATAGAGTAAACCACAGTATGGCTATGTAAGCAGTTATTGCTTTCGTCTCCTTTCCTGCCTTCACCACCACAATTTATACTCCAAGATGTAACACTGTGTTTTTTTTTCAGCCCAAATGGTTGAAATGTTTTGCGTCAGGCAGGTGAAGTTAGCTGGAGTGTCCCCCCAATGCATTATTTTATTTGTAGTTCCGGGGGTGGGGTAAACCTGGTGCTGTTAGCACGCGCCTTAGCGGGGCTTCCCGGCACTGAGTGGGAGAATGCTGGGAGAAGGGGAGGAGGTTACTGTCCCTGCTTGCAGCAGATTGGCGACAATTCCCTATACTAAACCCTTCTGCTGGCCCCCTAAGCCTTAGGCCTGTATCCTGCCACATCCGTCTATGCCAAGCATTGTGGAGCAGCCACTCTAACACGTACAATGCAGTGCTAATCTCCCAAGCTAGCCCAGGGCGATTCGCACATACACACATGCAAGCATTAGGACCACAACAGTTACCCGTATTTTGGGGGGGTGAGGAGAGGAGGTTTCGGATTCCAGGTTGGAATGAATGCCAGTTAGGGCCATGAGGCAACTCAAGGCGCCCCCCCAGCATGGCTAACTAAGCAGTCTGGTCTTGCACTGCAAGCCATCCCGTGTCCCCCCTCAAGAGTTCCACCTACCGGATCGATCTTCCTTAGTGTCGACTCAAACTGGTAGCCTATACATCACGGCTACATCCGAGGGACGAGACCATTAATTAGCACATAACTAGGCTACCATGCCCCACAGAAAGCCTTGCATACGTTTAATGTTTAAAACTCCCCCATTCCAACACCCTCACGTAAGACCAATTACATCCAGCCGGAATCAAGGCCTTTCTTTGGACAAAAACACTTTTTTATTTTACACGCCAGCAACCCCCCCCTTCCCAGCAAACCCCCCCATGACTGCGTTTGCGTGCACACCCACCAGTAAAACTGAACCCCAAACACACTGGATACAAAGAAGCACCCACGGTGCCTGCATAATGCAAACACGTGATGCTATGGTCAAATATTTGTACACTGTACACAAGCTTTTAGGCACAAGGATTTTGTCAAGTGACTGAGGATACAGAGATGGAATGTCTTGTATGATCGTAACAGAGACAACGGCAGAAAAAACATGCTATTACTGCAACTTGCAAAAAGCAAAATACATAGTCACGGTTATGGAGGGAGATCCGGCCTACCGTACCATTGGGATTGGTGGTCTTCCCCCGTGGGGTCCCAGGCAGGCACTCTATGCCTCCTGAGTCCTGAGTGGAGCGAAGCGGACACAGAAATAATTCCGATGAAAGCAGCTCACTGCTGCAAGTTGCAACCTATGGTGCCGGCGGCCCGGCGGCAGTGGCGGTGTGCGGCGGAGAGGCGAGCAGAGTCTGTTACAAATCACTGGGAGGGAGCAGGCCGGGCTGCGGCAGTCCTGCCCAGCCCTGCCGCTCCCTCCCAGTGTTTTGTAGCACTGACTGCTGCTGGCGCCAGGGTGTCGTGGGCCAAGGCAGTTAGCCACCGGCCCGCCGCATTTATCAAAGAAAGGTAACACTTCAGTGTTACCTTTCTCTGCATCTGCGACGGGCCGGCGGCGGGGCTGCAATTGCAAAGGATCTGTAAGTTATTTACTTACAGATCCTTTGCAACTTGCATCCGCCCGGCGAGGCCGAGGCCCTGGGGGCTGGTTCTTGAAGTGTGAAGCCCACGCCTGGGCTGAAACCGGCCCACGTGGGCTTCAGGAACCGGCCCCCAGGTCTCCGGCCATGATTTTGCATCGGCCACGGGCCGATTGGCCGACGACCCAATCCGACGCTGTTTGAAAATCATATGTAAGTGTGCTTTCAAAGCTGTGCATCTATCATCTTGTATTGCATTTTAGCACCTTGTTTGAAAATGTAATTTAGGCGTGCTTTTTAAAGCTGCGCATCTACCATCTTGAATTGAATGTTAGCGCATGGTTTATGCTTTCTAAGCTGTGCATTGACCATCTAGTACTGCATCTTTGTTTGAAATTCAAATTTAGGTGTGGTTTTTCAAATATGTGCTTTCACTCTCTTCCATTGCGCACCTCATATTTACATGCCTGGCTGCTAGGCGACCTGGTGAGCTTTTTGTGTATCCTGCCGTTCCCCTGTCTGTCTTATCTCTCCCCGCTGCTCCCATGGCACTCTCTATCTCCCTCTCTATTCCAACTGCTATTTTATCACCTATCCTATCGCTCTCACAAATTCTGGAAGAACTAACCTTGAAAGAACTCTCCTGGCCTCTAACCCAGGCGTTAATATTGCAGACACCTATGTCAATGCTACTTGCAGGTATACTATTACCAACATCCTCTTTTCTGTCTCCTAACCTGACATATGGACCCCCATCTGGCCTCCACTCTCTTCCCTTTCTCCTCCTCACCCATTAATGCTGGCACTAGATGGGAAGTATTCTGGGCATACTTCTCATCCTCTAGGTGCATCATCAATGTCTACCATAATGTCACTATCATGGCCCGAGGCTCTCAACCTACTCGCCTCCTCCTTGGTTGGTGCCTGCCCTCTCTCATAAATGTCCTCCCTTCTCCTGCCACTCCTTCCTTCTCTCCTCTCATCTCTCAACCATCACTGATGGGAGTTGCACGCCCCTGTACCCCCCTCTGAAAACCTTCAAAGGTGGTAACCAGCTTCAATTAGCTACTCTGACAGCTGTATCCTTCTCGAAGACTTTGAACTTGATATCCTTGCTTTTAAAGAGACATGGTTCAACACCAGCTCTGTCATTGCTTTTGACACTGTCCTCCCTCAGGGCTTTCAAAATCCTCTCCAAACCCTGACCCAACAGGCCTGGAGGTGGAGTGGCCCTGATCTTCCCAGAGTGGGACCTTCCATCTTACCCACTCAATCCTACTCCTCTTTTGAATGCCTCGTCTGTAGGCTTGGGGTCTCGCCTATTCTCTCTCTCACCCTCACCACTATCTACAGGCCCCCTGTCCCTATCTCTCTCTTCCTCTCTGAATGAGCCAACCTTGCCTCCTGCCTCTCAACAGCTTCTTCCAAACCTCTCCTTAGTGACTTGAACATCCACCTTGACTCCCTTGAATCACCCATCCATGCCCTCTGTGTCTCCCTCTCTCTCTCTCTCTATTCTTCCATCTGGTCCAACCCACTCTGCGGGTTACTCTCTGGGCACTCTCATTTCTGGCAACATTTCCTATCTCTAATCCTGTCACCACCACCATTTCCTGGTCTGACCACTCTCTTCTTTCCACCCATCTGGGGCCCCTTGACCCTCTATCTGAGCCACCCAGCACTGACAGCCTCTTTCGCTGTCATCTGACCAATGAAGCGAGTGTCAGTTGTTGCTTTTGCCTCCACATTCATCCCCCCCTTCCACTCCTACTTCTGACTCTCCCTCTGACTCTGTCCTCTCTAACCTGCACCTCCCCATCCCTAACACCCTTGACATCCTTGCCCCTGTCATGAGGATCCACCCAAAACCTGCCTCCAAGAACAACAACTGGTACGACTCTGATCTAACATCTCTGCAACACAAGTAAAGTGTTGCTGAATGGAAGTGGCAGACCTTGGGTTTGCCCTCTGACAAACTGGCCTGCCGCCTGCTCCTAACGCAATATCACTTCTCTATCCACTCCAAGAAGCGGGCCCACATCCAAGCCCGCATCTCAGGAGCCACTAACAACATGGACAAACTTTTCAAAATCTGCAAGGAACTCGCCAATCCAGTTGCAGTTTCCACCTCTCTCCTTCCTTGCCAGGCTCTCTGCACTGCTTTGTTCTACCATTTTACACCAAAAATTCAGGACATCCTATAATCACTCTCTTCCACCCCCATCTCTACTCCCATGCCTGCTCCCCTGCTTCCATTGTCTCCCCTTCTCCCACCCCCCTCACTCTCCTCCCTCACGCCCAAAGTACCAGATGAGGTTGAACCCTAGAGACCCTTTTACCCTTTTACACAAGGTTACACATCGTACTATGAATGGGACAGAAAATAACTTCTTACATGAAGCATTAAGACTGATTTAGGAAGTTGGCAAATAACTCTGTTTTATATTCCATTGTCTAAAACAGGCAGTACAACGGATATCAACGGACATCGCGCAGCATAATCTCACAGTATCTCATAAAAATCACATTTATATACTAAAGGTTTGTCATATGTAACGTCATCCTAGGTGGCAAACTAAGAGAAAACCAAGAAACAATGGTGGGAACCTCCAAACCCGGCACCTAGAGGTAAAACAATACATATGAAACAGGTGGTGGTGCCAGAAACACAAGAGCAACTGAAGAACAAGGCAAAGGGTATTACATCAAAAATTCATTTTATTTTGTTATAGATTGTAAAAAAGTATTTAATTAATTCATTTTGTAAAACACATCCTATATAACAGACATTCATACATTCATTCATACTAATGCAGCTCAATACAGCTCTAAAAATAGTACATTTACATTTTTTAAAGGGAAATGTGAAGAAAGTGCAACAACTGTTCCATTGTTAGGATAAAAAATATGCTTTTTAAAAAAACAATTAATGGGATCAAAAGCAAACAGATACAAATTCTGTGTAAAGGAAATTTCAACAACACTTCCAGTGTTCAATGATAATGGTTTATTCCAGACAAAAGTTATAACCTTTGTCTGGAATGAACCATTAAAAAATGTAAATGTACTATTTTTAGAGCTGTATTGAGCTGTATTAGTATGAATGAATGTATGAATGTCTGTTATATAGGATGTGTTTTACAAAATGAATTAATTAAAGGCAAACTAAGAGAACCTTGTAGAGGACGTCCCAGATATAACCTGCACCCCTGCACCCCATTGCGAGTTGCCAGTAAGGTACTTGCCGAGGTACGTGACGTATGAGGAGCAAATGAACCAACAGACAGCCAGAATGGGACACTGCCCCGCATACATAAGGAGATCGGTACCGGTTGAAGCAGCCATAACACGACAACCCTGGGCAGCACGGTACTCTATCAGACCGCCGTACCAGCCGCTGATGCAAAATGAGGAATACCTGCACACGGTCCACGAGGAGACCCCTAAAGCCTTAATGGAAGGCCAATGGAAATAAACCAAGGGCCCAAGCAGCCCCGAGAACAAACAGAATTGGCTACTGATAGCACGTATGCCAGTACTAGTAACTACAAGGATAATTATAACGGATACAGGGGGGAGACACTGGTACAACGTAAGAGAATGGTGCCACGAGACAAGATGGAAGCAACCGCCCTGTTGAATGTGTGTAAATAAGCTTGAAACGCAAGATGCTAAGAAATCGATACTGCCTACAACGCTTAGTAGCAGAATTGAGCGGCAAGCGCCAACCATATATCTTCCTCAATACAGCATTATGTATACGTGCGACTCCATTTTGTGAAGGCAGAAATGTACCCAGGTTGCCAAAGGCCTGACAGGCCAAGTTTTGAAACTCAGCAAAGAGGCTCATGCCGGGGAAATCGAGACTGACCAGAGAAGGGGAGGTGAGCATGAGCTCATAATACTCCAACTACAGAGCATACCAGCCCGCCCGTGAAAGTCAAGATAAGAGAGGCCCATGCAGGTGGCCAAGCGAACACAGAATTAAATGCACAAAAGGTTGGAAACTGAAGCAGATTCATGGTGAACCAACACGTGATCAGACAAGCGCGAAGATGTACCACCGCCTGATGTCATCCAGAACCCGAGGATGCCATAACTTTTCCTGATAAGAGACTACAGATCCGAGGCCATACCCAGCCAACTAATTGACACATAGCCCTAAAACACTGATTGATGGAAGGGAGGAAGGGTGAATCTTGGGACACTAGACACCTGGGTGTCTATTCTGCATGCTGCTAATTAAAATGGAGATTTATGTTTCAGGGTGTAACTTGCCCAATCACAATGGGCCATGTAATCCAGGGTCCTATAGACACTGTAACCAATAAGACGTCGTTCTTATGGTGACGTCAATCACGTGTGTTTTGGGGGGATGGACATAGACTCCCACCCAATAAGAGTTATCCAATCCACTCGCTTTATTTCCATGTACAGATATAGCACCTATACTTAAATTACCTTTCCCAACCAATTATATTGCGTGATGATTTTTTGTAGAATTAGACGTCAATGATGATGAATTTTGCCAATAAAAGAGGCTGTTTGACCGAAGTTCGGGGAAGTCGGGGTGAGGCAGGTGTTTGCGATGCTGCTGATTTCCATTAGCTGATGTATTTATCATTAAACTGACTTCCCTTTGCCAATTTTTTGAGGCCTGATTATTGAATCTTGCCAGAGTATGTGAATCCTGCACTCTGTCCTCACATGGTGCAGCTATCTTGTATTACTAGTTTTCAAGGGTGAGGACTGACCAATGGGCCCGTCAGTAATTTCCTCTCCTCGTCAACACTTGGTAGCGTGAGGATGGTTTCGGCCATCGCTTATATATCATTGATTGATATAGTTATAAAACATCTTTAGACCGACGGCACAAAGTAACTCTGGGCCTTCGGTTACATCATGAGTCCTTTCGCCATTCCGGCTGAGTAGGCTGAGAAGCTACCCGTGGACAATGATAGTGTAAATATTGCAAAAAATCTGCAGGGGGTCTGAAGGAACCCGCCTTTCCAAGCCTAACCTTTCTCATTCCCACAGGCAGCGGATCGGACGAAAACCTTAAAAGCAGGAAGAGGAAGGGGCAGTGATCCTGAAGTTCCAGAGAGGAAAAGAGGCGATTGGTGAGTAAAACAACAAACTCGTTATCTTGGCAAAGGTAGAAAAAATAAAACAGCTAGAAGTAGAGAAAACTGTAAGGAATACCGGGCGGCACCCGAGAGAAAACTGTAAGGAATACCGGGGGGCACCCGAGAGAAAACTGTAAGGTATACCAGGGGGGGGGCACCCGAGAGAAAACTGTAAAATTTGCCTTTTTCCTGCGCTTTAAAGAGTGGTCAGAAGGAACGTGAACCCAGAGCCCACAGAGGGGGGACATTAGGCTACGATTGCGTTTAAAGATGCCATAATGGGGTTCGTTCAAATCCCATGACGGGGTAGTGATTAGAAGGCAGGTATACGTATGACCAGCTGGTGTCCGTCTAGTCTGTCAAGCATCTGTCCTATATGTCCTGTGTATGCTGAATGTGGAATTGTATTATCGATTGATGGCTATGCATTTTTGCTTTACCCGATTCTTTAAATAAGAGGGAATCGCCACTGAATTGATGAGTCTTGAGTAAACTGTTGGTATAAAATTTTGCAGAAAAGTTGGATTGGAGCTTGCGTATCTGGTGCTTGCTCATAATAGTGAAAAGTTGAAAAACTGCGTGAACATTGTTGGTGACAAAATTAAGAATGGAGGAAGTTACCCCACTTGCACATTTGTGCAAACAGTTGCCAAAGCATCCA
Source organism: Ambystoma mexicanum (assembly GCF_040938575.1). Classification (NCBI taxonomy): domain Eukaryota; kingdom Metazoa; phylum Chordata; class Amphibia; order Caudata; family Ambystomatidae; genus Ambystoma; species Ambystoma mexicanum. The sequence continues at coordinate 1,291,105,543 of NC_090930.1, read as the reverse complement.
ACAAAGCTGAAGAAATATAGCCAGGAGTGGGTTAAGGGAACCGCAAATAAAATGTTTATGCCGTGGCCCTAGAATGGGTCATTGTCTAAGGCTGTTTTACAACACATGACCACCTTCTTACATGCCACATATAGCGGGAAGAAGCTCGAGAAACGCCTTGCTGTTCTTGAGCTTTGGAAAATGTTTGAACAAGTAAAGGAAGAAGAACCCCCCGCAGACTGGATATTAAATGTATGTACGGAGGGGGGTGAGACGCCTACCGCGCCACCTGCCCCGCCGGAACCAGTTGTTGAGGTAAGTAAGTCGGAGGGTCAGTACCCACTAAGAGAACTTAAGGCAGCCACAGGTTATAGCAACCCCGCATATGAGTCACCTGCATGTAGCAGTGACGAGACGAAAGAGAAGGAACAAGAAATTGACTCGGCCTCCATAATCCCGTCGGACAAAGAGAGGCGAGGTGAGGAAAGAAAGGACCAGGCACAAACGAGTGCACCTGTCGGTAGAGAGAGAGAGGGAAAGAAGCGGAAAGGAACCAAGGAGTTAACATTTGCAATGGACGAATGGATGCGAGGGCAGATACTATTGAAATTAGATGGAAAAGGAAGTGATGGTGCAAGGCCGAGTGAACGGTCTGACGAGGCGCGAAGAAAGGAAAGGGAGAAAGAAGTGGACATAAGAGACGAGAGGGCAAGAAAGAAAGATAGGTTGAGGCGAGAACAATTATATTGCAAAGAGCAAGGTATACCGCTCAGTCGCATGCAATATGCAGCCTATGAAAAGTACAGGCAGAACATGCTAAAGTTGGAGGAAGAAAGGAGAGTGCACGAAAGGAAAGTGAAGAAGCGAGAAGATGAGGAAAGTAGAAGGGCAAAAGAACGTAGAAATGAATGGATGAGGGAAGTAGATAAGGCTAGAGAGGAAGCGAAGAAGCGAAGAGAAATGGATGAGGAAGCAGAGCGTGAACCAAGGCAAAGGGCGCGAGATTTAGAATATTTGCAACAGGAAGTTAAAAAACCCAATCCTGTTGTAGACTGGGAAGACATAGAAGGGTTCTTTCCTGCAACAGATGCGGTACCTGGTACAAGCGGGACAATTATTATTTTTTTATTTAAAACTCTGTTTATTGAATTTTTAACCACATAACATAGAGAAACGTACATGAATAAGACATGAATCAGCAGTGTACACGTTGAAGGCAATTATCCATAGCAACAGGGCCCGTAGAGCCGAGGACCGCAAGACAACAATAGGACATGGCAGGCAAACAATGCTAGCAGCGTTACCGATGTATCCCCACCCGCGGGGCTCAATGAGCGTCTAGCCATTTACCCCATATTTTTTCGAATTTGCGGGGACAGCCCCTTGCATTATAGATCCGGCGCTCTAAGGTAGCGCACCTGTCCAGCTCATTACTCCAATGGTTCGGCAGATCCCCAATTGGCCACAATAAGTCTTTTGCCTGCCCCCAATGCAATTGTCAAGAACATGTTTTCATATTTGGACAGGTCTACTTCACCCCCAATGCCCAAGAGTATCATCTTGGGGTGCCTAGGGATTGGTGTCACCAGAGCGGCAGAGATTGTGTTGACACAGCCCACCCAGAAGGCCTGTATCGCCTGACAGTCCCATATCATATGGTAGAAGGTGGCGGGTTCAGTATTGCAACGGACACATGTCCTGTCTTCTATTCCCCCCATCTGGCCATTGCAGTGCGTGAGTGGTATGAAGGATGGAGAATCCTCAGCTGTATTAGTCTGAGCTTGGATTCTATTCCAATTTCTCTTGGGGACATTAACGCCTCCACCCAATCTTCAGGTTCCAGGGGGCCCAGATCCCTTTCCCACTTTGCCCTTAGCCCGTTGAGTTGTGTAGCCCCGAATGAGTTAAGGGCCTGATAGAGAGTAGAAGTGACCCTAGAGGAGATGTGCTGTGGAAGGATATTGGTCTCGATGGGAGAACAGGGAGGTACGACTGTAGTGTCGGGGAATTGGGTGTGGATGGCATGGGACAGTTGCGCATGCCGAAACCGGTCCATGGGTGCCAGGTCGAATTGTTCGCGCATGGTCTCGAAGCTCAGGATGCGGCCCTCTTGTATCACATGTGCTAATGTGTGTATTCCTTTTGCCAGCCAGTGACCGAAGGTGCCCATTTTCACTAGTTCCGGGAGGTGCGCATTGTGCCATATGGGTTGTGACAGTGTTGGCTGTTCTTCCCAGCCGATTAGTTTGTGTGCGGCCCGCCATGCGCGCCGGATGTGGTGGGTCATCTTGGGCAGCATCAGGAGTTGATCGTGGGTGGCATAGAGGATTTGGAGCGGTGTTAGCGAGGACATAGTCTCCAGCTCTATTCGGGTGTGTGGAAGTGTGGGATCCGCGTGGATCCAGTCGTTCACCACCCCTATCGGTGTGGCCAGGTAATAGGTGCGTATGCAGGGTAAACTGATGCCTCCCTCCCACACCGATCTCTGGAGCGTAAAAAGGGCAATCCTGGATTGTTTCCCGCCCCATAGCAGTGTGCGGAGGTTCTTGTTAATGAGTGCAAATGTTTCTCGGGGGATGGGGAATGGGGCATTTTGGAGGACATACAATAGTCTGGGAAGGGTCATCATTTTGAATAATGCGGCCCGGCCCATTAGCGATAGGGGAAGAGATTGCCAATGGGGGGTGTCTCTGTTGAACCGCTCTATGACTGGTTGTATATTAAGCCGGGGGAACCCATCAAGCGTCGGGTCAAGCCGTATACCCAGGTATTTGAGTTCCCTGATAGAGACGTGATATGGGCAGGTCTCCGGGATCGCCGATTCACCACCCTGGATCGGGAAGAAGATGGTTTTGGCCTCATTAACCTTCAGGCCTGCAAAGAACTGATATTCCCTGAGTATGCGGGAGACCACCGGGCATGAGATACTCGGGTTACTGAGGTATAAGAGCAGGTCGTCCGCATAGAGCGAAAGACGGTCTTCTCCCCCTGCCGGCCAGGTGAAACCAGTCCAGTGGTGTTAGCTCTAAGCTCAATCGCTAGCGGCTCGATGGCAAGGAGGAAGAGGAGTGGAGACAGCGGGCATCCCTGTCTCGTGCCCCGACCCAGGGGGAAAGATTTGGAGGACCTGCCGTTCACCCTCACCGTGGCTTCCGGGGCTGCATATAAAAGTTTTACCCAAGATATAAATGTCTGCCCCAGATTCATCCTAGCCATGATCTCCCACAAAGCATCCCACCCCACAGAGTCAAAAGCTTTTTCGAAGTCCACCGCCAGGAGGGCGAGTGGGGCTGGTATTTCCTTTGCCCTGGACAGTGCCAATTGGACTCTGCGTAGGTTCATCCGAGTTGATTTACTGGGCATAAAACCACATTGGTCCGGGTGGACGAGGTCTCGATCACTTGCAGCAGTCTGTTAGCGAGTGTTTTGGCAAGAACCTTCGCTTCGCCATTGATCAAGGATATCGGACGATGGGAGGCACTTTCCTTTCGGGGGTTTCCCAGGCTTATGTATGACAACTAGGCATGCCTTCCTGAGGTCTGGGGGAAGGGCTCCTAGTTCCTTGCTGCGTAGAAACATGCGGTGCATGTGGACAGGTAACATGCCTCCGAGGCACTTCCAAGTTTCAGTTGGGAACCCGTTATGGCCCGGAGTTTTCCCAGGTAGGAGTTGCGCCAGTGCATCTTGTACCTCGGTGTCAGTGATCTCCGCATTCAGGAGATCAGATTGGTGCTGCGGGAGTATCGGGATCTCGATGTGGTCGAGGTATCGAGAGGGTTCAACTGGTGGATTCCCAATAGGTGGGGTATAGAGTTTTCTATAATAAGTGGCGAATGCCTCGACGATATCCGAGTCTTCTGTCAACAATGTCCCATCCGGCGATCTGATTGCCCTTACGTGTCCTCGGCTTTGCTCGCGTCTCTCCAACCAGGCCAGAGTCTTGTTAGCTTTGTCACCCCCTTCGTATATTTGGCTCCGGACTAATTGGTGGGCAGTTTGTGCGTTGTCTAGGGAAAGGTTACTGAGGGCGTCTTGCGCCGTGAGCATCGCTTCCTTTATTTCTTGGGTGTTTTGTATAAGGATTTGTCGCTCACACTCCAGGACGCGTGTTTCTGCTTCCCTGATCTTCTGGACTTGGCGTTGTTGGTAGGCGGAGACCGTGGAAATAACCTGCCCTCGTAGGACTGTTTTGTATGCCTCCCAGATTGAGATCGGGCAGTCCACCGAGCCCTCATTAATTTCGAAGTATTCCGTTGCCCTCTTTTCTAGCTCCTCCGCAATTTCAGGGAGACGGAGATTGTATGTATTTAGGCGCCAATTACGATCCGGGCCACAGGAGGATTTTTTGAGAGTTAAAAGAAGCGGGGAGTGGTCCGAAATTCCTCTCGCGAGGAATGCAGCGTTGAGAAGCCTGTGGGTCATGTTGCGGGGGACGAAGGCGTAGTCGATCCTGGAGAATGATTTGTGGACACCTGAGTAGAAGGAGAACCCTGCCTCGTCTCCATGAAGTGTGTGCCATGCGTCCACCATTCCTGAAGCCTCAGCGAACATGGCGAGCGGCGTGGAGGTGGGACCTGTTCCAGCTCGCCTATAGGTTCTGTCGACTGTGATGTTCATTACTTCGTTAAAGTCCCCTCCGAGCACCCACACATCAGCCTCCTCCTCCAAGAGCAAGCTCTGAAGCTCAGCGAGCAGTTCTTTCATCAGTGTGGGGGGGCATAGATTGCTGCCAGGCCCCATTTCTCGCCCCAGATGTCCGCTAGCATCAATACATAGCGACCCCGGGGGTCCGCCCTGATTTTCTTAACCTGGAGAGGGACTCTCTTGTTAACGAGAATCATTGTGCCCCTGGCTCCTTTCGTGAATCCGGCATGGTAGGCATTCGAGTAGTTGGACCTTTTGAAAAAGTTGGTGTTTGTGCCTATCAAGTGCGTTTTGTTTAAGAGGGCAATGTCCAGGGAGGGTCGGTTTAGGTACTGGAGCACCAGCCTCCGCTTTATGCTAGAGCCGAGGCCATTGACTTTCCAGGACAGTATTGTCAGCTTGTTGGAGTTCATCCTGTCTGCGTGAGTCTATTTGGCGTGGCAGCAGGGAGGATTAGTGGCCGTTGCATTTTTCCCCTCAGGGACGTGTATCGTTTTCCTCCCGGGGGGGACATCCGGGGGCCGCTTCGCACTGGAGCGCCTGAAGGCTGGTATACACTTGTGTCTCTGGTCCTGGCCCAAAACAGTATTTGTTTGCCTTGTCTGTTCTTGTTGGTTTCCATCTTTCTTTTCTCGTGATTCGGTTTCCTTGGTTCCCCAAAACTCCCTCCACCCTGTACTTCCCCCCCAACTGGGAGCACCTGTCGCCCAAACATTGAACTTATAACTTGGTGAACTTATACTGTGTCGGGATGACCCGACCTAGGGTGGTAGCCCTTGTGGAGACTGCGGTACCTGAACGGTGGAGGCCGCGATGATGTAGTTTCCGTGTTGTCACGTAGCCAGTTTGGTTCTTTGGTGCCCAGACCTCATCCGTTCTCAGTGGTGTTTTGGGTGGGATGCTGTGGCGATGCGGATTCCGAGTCTGTCCGAGTGAAGGGTGGCGAGCGCTGCCCGGCCCCGGGTTTGCACGCAGGCGGTTCGGAGGGCGAGCGTCAGGCCATGGGCCCATTGAGGATCTGTGTTTCAAGCCAGTCCCATGCTTCTTTGGGATTGTGGAATAAATGGGTCGTGCCCTCGTGGTGGACCTTGAGTATCGCCGGGAAGAAGAGAGCAAACTTAATTGACAAGGAGTGAAGTTTCTTCTTGACAGAGTCATATGACTGGCGGGCCTTCTGGACCTCTTTGGTATAGTCCGGGAAAAACCCCACTCTATAGCCGTTGTATGTGATTGGGCCAGAGGCCCGTGCCATCTGCAGGATAGCGTCTTGGTCCAGGTAGTTGAGGAGGCGTGCTATTATTGTTCTAGGCGGGGCTCCTGGGTTGGGTCTCCGAGTGGGTACCCTATGTGCTCTCTCGATAGAGAAGAATTTCGACAATTTCTTGGGGGCAAAGACATGAGGTAGCCAGTCCTCCTGGAAAAGTTCAACACTAGGGCCTTCCTCTCTTTCTGGGATCCCGAGAATCCTGAGGTTGTTGCGGCGTGCTCTGCCCTCACTGTCTTCGGCCCGGTATTGAAGTTGGTTAACTTTCTGGGCGATTATGGCTAGTTGTTGTTCCAGCTGGCGGACATTATCTTCTGTATTCGACACCCTTTGTTCTGCTTCTCCGACCCTGGACAACAGGTTGCGGAGATCCTGGCGAAGGAGAGATACTCCCGAGGAGACACCTCCTATTTTAAGTTCCAGCGAGGTTCTCGAGTCCCCAATTGCCTTCATTAAGTCATTCCGGGAGAGTTGGGGATCCTGAGTTCCTTCCATGCTGCCTGCTTCCGCCGGGTTTTGTGTCTGCTGGCGGGAGGGGGCCTCCACTGTGTAAAGGTCCATTTTACTCTGCAGGGTTTGTCGCTTGACCTTGTCTTTGCCCATGGCAGAGCCGGTGTTTTATGTGAGGATTTAGGCCCGGGTGGGTCGTGTGGATGCCCCTCGGGGATCGCCAAGGGCACCAAGTCGGGGTGGGCTCGCTGGTCGTCTATCTTTTGCCACTCTGTCTCTGTTTCGAAACACTGGTAGGGGCATACACGTGAGGACCGTGCCCACCATCTCGAATGTGTATTGTTCCTGAGTGGATTGAAGCACAGAGGGGTGCTGTCTCCGGCGCCAGTCACGCACACCCCACCGCGTGCACTTCTGTAGGAGTATTATCCTCCCAGGGACCTGGTTGTAGGGTGACGGCCCGATCTCCGAACGGTAATGGTGCCCGAGGCCCTTGATCTGCGGCGGGGGGGGTTGCCCCAATGCTCGTCTCCACTGGGAGTTGTTCCCCCTTGTGGGGTGTATGTCCAGAAACTTTTTTCCAGTGGGGCTATGGGTCCTGCAACAGGGGCCTTCGCGCCCCCAACAATCGTGTCCCAAGGTTGCCGCTTTGTGGCAAGTCTTCAGGGCCTTTGAAGCCCTTTCGCAGTGTGCGGGTGAGGTTATGTGCCTAGAGGTGGGGGTGGAGAGCGCCTTCAATCCCCTTCACTCATCTCCATTGTTGTCGTGGGAGGGGGGAGGGTGTGCCCCTTCCTTCGTGCGGGACGTCGTCCCTCGGTACGTTGGGGGGGGGAGGTACCACGTACCTTGACGGTATTGTTGGGGGGAGCGCGACACCGTGTTGCCCGGCTCAACCCCGGACGCTGCTGTCTCCCCAGTGGCGGGGGGGAGGGGCAGAGAGATCTCAGCTTTGTGTCTCGTCCCCGTCCTCTTCCTCTCCTATGCCGTCCTGTCTGGCCCGGCAGCGTGGGTAGACGTCTGGCTGTCTTGCGTTGCTCAGAGCGAGAGGGGCTCCGGGCTGCACTCTGTAGGTGTCGGTTCGGGGCCGTCTTCTGCCTTCTATGAAGTGCCCGCACCTCGATGGCTCAGAGGGGCGCAGGGGCCGCTCTGTAGCTGCGCGGCAATGGCGGCAAGTCTCGCCCCAGCGACTCCGGGGTCGCGTTCTTCGCCTTTCCAAGACCGATTTTGCCCCATGCCACAGTTATTGTTGCCTGGGGACATCCGCCACCGGGGTGCTGTGTCTTGGGGTCGGGTGGTTCCGATGTATGGAATAATTACAGGATATATTCCGCGGCCGCCGGGAGCCGAGACGATTAGCTCTACATGCGCGGCTCGCGCATGCGCAGTCCAAGCGGGACAATTATTGATGATGACTTCGACACTAGAAGCATTGGGGAAGCGATTAATCAAATCTATGATGAGATGGGACTGGAACAAATCTCCCAAGAGGGAAGGGAAGATGAGCTCTTAAAGAGCACTCAGCTATATGACACTGATGTCTCCCAGAGTAGTGGAAGTAGGGGACGTTCCCGATAGACTAGAAGTTGGGCAGAACGAAGATGATGCAAGAAGTTGTGTAAACTGGGAGTATGTAGAGTCTTACTCCGATGGGATTCGGAGGAAGTGGCACATGGCGAAGGGAGACAGTGCGAAAAGCGGCTGCCAGGGAACCGAGAGGTACGATGGTCAGATGCTGGCGGGTCCATAAATAGGACACCGAAGTCCGCTGGACAGTCCAGCGACATGAAGAAACACACCGCGGTCAGAGGGGGGCGTTGGCACCTCCCTATACAGATAGATTAAGGGCATTGCCAGGTAGACGGCAAGGTGGGAACGCCACCCCGGTGAGAGACTGAGGAGGTATAGAGAAGGAAAAGGAAGATTGTGCATTCCAATTCCCACTGTTAGAAAATGGCGGAGCAAGACCGCAATATATTCCATGGCCACACATGGACCGAGAGAATCTTAAAAATAAGCTTCTGATGTTGACATCGGGAGCCGGGAAGTGGATACATGTGCTAGAAAAAATGACGGGGGCGTCACCTTAGCCATAGGGGACATGAAGGGTCTCCTAATTGCTATACTTGGAGAAAGAGCAGATGATGTATGGAAAAGGGCAGGCTACCCTAGTTTAACCATAACTAACACCTCTCATGACGGAGCACCATTTAACAACTGTAGAGCAGCAGTGTGGAAAGCACAGCGTACGCTATATCCAGACACATCTGATATGGGAGCTATAATGACTCAAAAAATGAAAGAGTCAGAGGATCCGTTGCTTTATATCCAGATTTTCAAGATCTGTGGGTGCTCGAAACGCATGAGTCTTGGACAAAATCTATCCCTGTATTCTACCATATATTGTGCCAAGGGTTACCAGAACTGGTGCAAAAACAGCTCAACAAATTAGTAGGAATAGAAGCTAAACCGTGGGCTGAAATCCAGTTGACAATTGCACATTACTGTAGACTGTTGCCAGAAAAGAATGGGAAGAAAGAGGCAACGCGTAAGGAAGAAGAGGTGAAGCTAGTGCAAAAGAAGCTCTCAAAGTATGCTCTCGAGGGAGCCATGCTGACAAGCCCAGCCGAATCGAGTGCACAGTGTGCAACTAACCTGCCACAGACTAATCAGGGTAACGTGGGATTTTACCCGAGAGGAAGGGGATTTGGAGGAAGAGGATGGCAGAGTAATCAGGAAGGGTTTAGAGGTAACCAAGGAGGTTTACAGAATGTTCAAAATGCTATCCAGAATGCACCGATGGGCAGTCTGACTATGCCAGATGGACAGATGGCCTGACCACCGCCAGTGTGTTGGCTGTGAGGAGTGACAGGACATATGGCGCGCATGTGCAGAAGCCAAAGCATTTGGCAGAACAACCAAGGGATGGGGGCAGGCATGGTGAATCAACCCGCTACCCCACAGCAGGGCAGTGCACAAAACTTTACCGTGCAGCAGCAGGCGGTTGGCTTGCAGCAAGGTGCACAGCAAGTAGTCCAGCTGCAGAACATGGGGAATGTACCACAGGGACAACCCCAGCAGACACTGCCGCAAGTGGCTCAGGGCACTAATTCTGGCGGAGGAAACCCACAGGTGTACAGTGGACCGAACCTATATATGAAATAGGACGGCTCACTGGGAACTCTGATTTTTTCTATCCTATCAGTGTCACCAGACCCTCACAGGGAACCTAGGGTAAATGTCACCATAAGGGGGAAAGAATATTCCTTCTTAGTTGACACGGGTGCAACGCGCTCATGCATACGAGAAGGCAAGTTCTCCTTGTCCGGCGAGGCCATACATACCAAGAGTTTTACTGGAGCTCATAGCAGAGTTCCCTTTACTGATACACTCCCGGTCTCAGTGGGAAAGTGCGACATGAATATACCTTTATTGTATTCTCGTCAATCCCCGGTGAATGTCATGGGTCGGGACCTGATGAGAAAGTTGAATATGACCATCTCGTTCACCGAGGATGGCATAGTGTGCTCCACCCCAGGAATGCATTATGCAAACGTGTGCAAAATGATCAGAGCGTACTCTGGACGTGCAGCTATGAGAGCTGTACCACTGGAGCCAGAAGTTTTTGCATATGGTGTATGAGTGCTTATGGCGGGATTGCCAGGCCTTGCAGACAAACCTATGAGAACCCCTGATGAGTTTCTATTCAGACCAAGAATACCCATGCACGAAGAGGAGGGACAAGTATTTCCCTTAATGATACATTCTGCCGCGGTGCGAGGAAATATAGTATTAGTTGAAGGATATGACGATGAGGGCAAACCATGGTGTGCGATTGTCGCCATCGAAGAAGGGTATCGAGTGACTGACATCACCAATGATGATCTTTTCGAAGAACACCCTGACCTAGAAGAGACACGGGTGGAAGTGACTCTCATATTTTGGGTCAAAATGATCAAGCGGGAGGTGCCGCAGAAGATGATGTTAACGCTGATGCACCCGCAATATTTCAATGATGACATGGCCCTAGTGCCAGCCAAAGTATGGACCACAGGGCCTTATGATGTAGGTCTCCTGAAGGGGGCCGGCAAAGTAAAAATTAAATTGAAACCAGGAGAAATTCTGCCACGGGCACAACAGTATCCCATGTCCAGAGAATCAGATGAAGGGATCGCAAAGACAATCTCTGCCATGATGGAGCAGGGCATCCTAGTGACGTCAGAATCACTGTGCAACACAGTGATTTATCCGATCAAGAAATCAAAGGGAGGGTCCTGGCGTTTAATCCAGGATTTACGAGCATTGAATGACATAGTCGAAGCCGAGTTCCCTCTAGTCCCTAATCCATCCACAATTTTGTGCAACATACCCACTGAGGCAAAATACTTCACAGTGATCGATTTGAAAAATGCATTTTTCTCGATTCCATTGCACCGTGACTTACAAGACCTGACATCATTTACTTTCAGACAAATACGCCTGAAAAGTACGAAGTTGCCACAGGGGTATTGCGAATCTCCGTCCATTTTCAACCAAGCCCTGCAAATGGACCTAAGCAATATTGTGGTGGACAGTGCTGTTTTTAAGTATGTAGATGACATTCTAATATGCAGCATCACTGAAAAGCAATGTTGACATGACTCTGTCCAGCTATTGACTATATTATCCGAGAAGGGATACAAAGTAGACAAGGACAAGTTGCAGTACTGCCAACAGGAAGTGTTGTACATAGGGCAACTGATCTCACATGAGGGGGGAAAAATGTAACCCCAGAAAGGGCTGAGGCCATCATGAACACGGCCAAGCCGCGCACAGTAAAGCAAATGCAAAGCTTCCTAGGCCTGTGCAACTATGTCAGAGCATGGATCTTTGACTACAGCTCATATGCCAAGCCCTTGTTGCAGGCCCTTAAAAAGGCTCAGGCGACAAGAGAAGAAATTGAATGGAATGAAGAAATGGAGAAAGGGTTTACAGAACTCAAGGGGGTAATTTTTAAGGCGGCCCCAGTCCTCGGGATTCCTAATTATGCTGAGGAATTCTATCTGTTTTCTCATACTGATGGCAAGATGGGTAGAAGCAGGTCCCTGTACACACCCTGACGCTGCCTGTGCTGCTAATTTCCTGGTGAGGGAGGTTTTCCCTAGATGGGGGGTGTGCGAGGTAATGAGATCGGATAATAGGGATCATTTCGTGAACGCGGTGTTTGAACAGATTAGCTTATTGCTTGGTATAAAGCACAAGTTCTCGTCGGTGTATCATCCAGAGGGAAATGGGATATGTGAACAAATCAACGGCTTGCTCATGGAAAGGATAGCCAAGTTGAAGCTCACATTGAGAAACGGATGGATGCACTGCCTACCACTGGCATCGTATGCACTTCGGAACCAACCAGGCTCCGACCATCATCTCACGCCACACGAAATAGTTACTGGGAGAAGGATGAGGACTCCCCTTACCCCCGAGACAGAGCTACATATGATGCCCAGTCAACTAGGGAGGTTGTAGGAGAAGAAATGAAAGCTTACCTGGACTGTCTCACATCCAGTGCCACTGTCATTACAGGCCAGCTGCAGCGACGGCGGAAAGGGGACAGCACGGCGCAAACCACAACAGATAGTGCTGATGCAGGCGCAGTTCACAGCCTTTGTGCACCTCTTGTCTTCCCTGGAGACAGCATCCTCGTGAGGAATTTCACAAGGAAAAGATGGGACGAGCCAAGGTTTAACGGCCCTTTCATCGTAGAGGACTGTACCCCGTCCGCTGTTAAGCTCAAAGGCAGAAGAGCCTGGATCTTCCTGAACGATATAAAACCCTTTCTAGGAGAGAGCACTCCTACTGCATCTACCACCGAGGAGTCTACAGACAGCGAGGAAGGATCTCAGAACGTGCAGACAAGGTCTATGGTGAGGAAGAAGGACGCACAAACAGAAAAGACAAACTAAAGAATTCACTGTGAAATTGTGGCTATGCACTGAACTTTTACTCTAAACACGGAATGAAACACAAGACTGTCAAACAAACGCACTGTCCAGCTGAACCTGCAGGCTAGAGGAAGAAAACCGCATACTCTGAAACCGTAGTGACATTGGTAGCTTGATCACGTTAAGCCACAAAGCATTGAACACGAACTCGCAGACTCTGATAAACAGTAAAATAGGACACTCCTGCAAACTAAAACTTTTTATCCTGAAGCATCCAGTATCAAGACTTTGTTCACGGACATATGGTTCACCCCAGCAGAAGTCTCAAGTGGGATGTGCTCAGCTCACCTATTTTCAGCTAGTAATTCTGTCCTATCCATCACTCATAGAGAGAAAAAACAAGTGTCACCGAATACATTCAAGATCCAGAAAATAAGAAGGTAATCAGGCAACTACTGACTGTCATCGCAGAGGTTTTCGCCGAGTTGCCCGAACACAGTGAACAAAAGACTAATGCTCCCACCTCAAGCAGTTATTGATGAACTTACCTACATGTTATTCTTTCAAATCATAGAGGAGTGCCCAGAACTTGTTGGGAGAACCACAGATACACAGACTTTCATCAGAGATCCCCGGAATAAAGACTTCTTGAATCAAATATGGAGTAAGTTGAATCATGTGGTATCAATCCACTCTGAAGGAAAGTGCAAGAACTGCTCGCGACAACAACAAGACTTGTGATCAGGACCCAGCAAAACAAAGCAAATGTCCCTGTCCCCTGCAGACGCACAGCTAGCCCACAACGTCCTGATTAGGCAAGCCACAGATTAACCAGAAATGGTCGGAAGGCCTGCTGATGTCGACATTGTCACTTTCCTCAGAGATCCAGTCAATTTCCTACACATGAAGACCCTTCTCCATGGCATCATGCTCCAAGTGGAACTGTCCAACTTCCAGCAAGAATTCCTAAGGAGATTCCAGTGAGACCTTTTCCCGAGGGACAGATCGAGGAGACAAAGACTGATCACTTTGCAAGAAAGGCCTGTGACCTAAGAGCCAAAGAATCAGAGCAAATGTCATTAACACCTGAAGACAGTCGGTATGCGTTTCGTGTTTTCTTTCATCTCATTGAAGACTTTCCAGACCTAGTGGGCAGACCCCGCAACATTGATGTGCCCGCTTTTCTTAATGATCCAGCAAAAATGCTCAATTGAATAGACGCCTGAGGGCTATTGCATCACAACTAAGAAGCAACTATGGACATCCACTGTTAAAAAGAGCCTTAGAAGGTGGAGATCCAAGATACATTTTTTATCATCTTCCCGCCGGGATAGAGAAAGGAAACAAAGATACAGTTCTTCATGCTTCTAACGTAGAACGGATCGAAAAGAGCAGAAACGAGGATAACGACATCTTGTAATTCCTTTTCCTATTTTTCTTATTTTTTCTATTTTTCCATCATCGTTCCGCAGTGGAGTAAATGGGGGAGAGAGAGACTGTTCATCAACTCGACCTTGAAAGACCAAGTGAAAGGAACAGAAACACGAACTTCACTGCCGTGTTTACCTTTTTCAACCTTTTTCTTATTTTGTCCTACCTTCTCATATGTTCACTTTTATTTTTGTTTTTATTTGTATTTTTGCAATATTTTATTTTTGCGTGATTTGTAGCAAATCCGTCCTTTCATGGTGTCACTGCGAACAAATTCCTGTATGTCCCCAGGGCCAAGGCGAGTTGGAAGAGTGCCCTGGGAATATGTTGGCCATACAAATACAGAATGAATATGATGTGCTGAAAACGATAGTCTAACCTTTTCCCATATTCTAGCAAAGGAACTGCACCCCATACTCGGAGACTATCATTAGTACTTGCAAAAAGCGCGTCATTGAACAGCACTTGTCACTTTAGTGTTTACTGAACTCTTGAGCGACGGGATCAGAATAAGGAGAAAAATAAACTATTGACAATGGACTTGGTTGAAATAGGGGCCCAAAACAGTAACTTAGTCGTACCGCCAGCGGAAGGGAGCCCCCGGTTTCCTGGAAGGAGATGCTGTAAGCTGTCTTTCAAAGCCATTATATGTATATGCATAGTGTTTATTGTAGTATTTTTGTCTCTTACTATCAAAACTGCATTTTTTATTGGTGCGCGGAGCGTCCCAATGTCTGTGCACCCACCAGATAATGAACGTCTGGGCCCCACAAAAGCACCCAGACCTTATATCGTTATCCCTGTTCCATCCAAGAAAAACGGATGGTAAAGCAAATGATTTACAGTTGAATGTAATTAGTAGTAATACGTATACTTGTGAAGTAATGAATGGTGAGAAAAGCTGGAGATGGGTCAGCACGGAATGAATGATAATATAGCACTATCCACGGCATGCACCCATACACTGAATGCACACAAACAAGGGCAAGTGTCAGTGGCTGTGCAACCACAGGCCAAAACAGGTGAAAGAGAAAAGTCACCCTTGGAACAAACAGCTCCAGTAAACAGGGAACCAAGTGAGAAATCGAACAGCGGTGAAATAGCAAAATCCTTCAATAGATGAAGGAAGCCACGAAAGAACTCACTGAGAAAACACATGCGGTAGTTGAGTATGTTTTTCCACTCATATTTAGAGCAAAGAAGCTACATGAGGAGCTAAGCAAGACAACCACCACAACTGTGATAATAAGCACACCAGCTCCAATGCCAGAAGTAATTACCAAGCCTACGACACTGCCATGTGCTGGAAGGATGGTAAGCCAAATGTGGTGGGAGGAGGTCTACAAAAGAATGCATGAGGGTAGGAAAAGAAACACAAAATCTCCCCCAATAACTGCAGGGCAGGCAAATTAAACCTGCCCCTCCAAGAATAATACCCAAGAGCCTGCCTGAACGGAAGAGCAGTACAGACACATTCAGAGACATAGTGATAGCCAACTACAGAAAAACGCTAAGGATCAAGAGAAGTCCATATGAAACCGATAATGCGCTGAACGATTACCTGGACAGCACAGCCCATCTTGCAAACAACATTTGGTACCAGCACATGAAGGAAGTTGGACGAATGCAATCAGAAGGAGAATGTTTCGTCAGTGCACTCCTGCCATACAGCATGGGCAAGTCCAACATTTTTATGGCTGTAGAAGTCGATGTCCCCACAGCCCACTATATGTCGCACATAGCGATAAGCAACACCAGAGGGCAATTTATGGGAAGAGATTCCTCGTTGATATGGGCCAATGAAAGGGACTACCCTGATGAAGACGGGTATGTCCAGGACATCAAAACAAGAAACAGGGCGCACACCAAGAATCATGTGATTAGATACGAAAACCCTGACATCAAAAGATCAGGAATAAGGTGGGAAATAAACTCAAGACTGAACGTCCAAGGGAAAACGGCAGAAGAAGCTCAGATCTGGAAGAACTGAGGCCAAATGCAGATCTGGGGATCAGTGGTTTCCCCAGACGGTTGGGAAGAAGGAATCGTAATCTGCCGAGCTTGGATGGTCTTTGGAGCTTGCCAAGAAGCAATAGAAAATTCACAAAGTCTTTGTAAACCACTAGGGCCAAAATTGGTAAAGCTGTTAACGTGGGTCAAAGACAGAGGAGGCCCCCTGCAAATAGTACCGCTGGAAAACCCAAAACTGTGCTTTAGAAGTAATGGCACGAGGAAAATGGGGGAGAATCAAAACTGCGGACCAATATACGAAGCCCCAGGGATGTCACAAGGAACCGCAGTCTTGATGGACCATTACTAGGCATGCGGATCCAAGGCATACATAAGACTACCGATGAACTGGGGAGGCATATGCACACTGGAGAACATCCACGTTTCTGCACTAGTGATCCCAAAAAATGAACTAAATTTGGATAGTTTCCCGAAAGCAGATGCTCACCTCAGGAAAAGGAAGTCTGTGGAACTAAAGTCAAGGATGAAGAGAGATAATTACTTCTCTGCCAAATCAGAGGATGCATTTTATGCCATTCCCTACGAACACAGGCTGTTTATCCGTATTTACAACAATACTCTTGCCGCATATCCAAGTTGGTGCAAACACCAAGTGGTTGCAGATAACAAGATGGGAATTACTGCAGGCCATCAATGCCACCATAAAAGGATTCAACATGATCAAAGAAGAACTAAGAGCATTCCGGCTGATGACACTCCAGAACAGATATGTGCTTGACATGACCACAGCGATGGATGGAGCTGTTTGTGCAAAAATTGGAGAATCATGTTGCACTTTTATACCATCACACGACGAAGAAAATGGAACCCTCACAGAGGCCATAAGCATGTTGACAACCCTAAAGAACCAGATGATCGATGAATCAGATGATGTGGACGACAACAGCTGGATTGGAAACCTATTCTCATGGGTCCCACAATGGATGGCTGATATATTCAAGTTTCTGGGAGCCTTGCAAGCAATGGTGCTGCTAGGAGTCTGTGTTATCAAGATAATCATCACACAGTGCCAGAAAACTGCAAAGAAGGCATTGGGATGAAAATTATGGGTGATGCTGAGCCAGGCTCGAAGCCCAGAGACCTGCCAGATGAGGAGATAAATGACTTTGTGAAGGCCAGTGAATTTGCACCAGAGGGAACAAAATTCTCTTATCCCAAGAAACGAAGAAGGTATGAAGGCAAATGGATTTACTGCAGTCCAAATGGACAATGCCAGTTGATGACCTGGAACAAAGATGAGCATGTGAGAACATCAGGAAGCTTGAAAGGGGTGATAAAGAAATGGACACCAAAATTGCATACTTTCACGCTTTTTTGTGTTAACCCAGGAGACGATGAGCAAGAATCTGAGGAATCCAGGAAACTGAATATAAAGGAGGAAGCAGAAGTGGTGGATGAACCGACCAGAGAGGGGAGTGTAGAGGAGGTCCCAGATATGACCTGCACCCCTGCCCCCCATTGCGAGTTGCCAGTAAGGTACTTGCCGAGGTACATGACGTATGAGGAGCAAATGAACCAACAGAGAGCCACACTGGGACTCTGCCCCGTGTACATAAGGAGATCGGTACCGGTTGAATCAGCCATAACACGACAACCCTGGGCAGCACGGTACCCTATCAGACCGCCGTAGCAGCCGCTGATGCGAAATAAGGAATACCTGCACACGGTCCACGAGGAGACCCCTAAAGCCTTAATGGAAGGCCAATGGAAATAAACCAAGGGCCCGAGCAGCCCCAAGAACAAACAGAATTGGCTACTGATAGCACGTATGCCAGTACTAGTAACTACAAGGATAATTATAATGGCTACAGAGGGGAGGCACTGGTACAACGTAAGAAAATGGTGCCACGAGACAAGATGGAAGCAATCGCCCTGTTGAATGTGTGTAAATAAGCTTGAAACGCAAGATGCTAAGAAATCGATACTGCCTACAATGCTTAGTAGAAGAATAGAGCGGCAAGCGCCAACCATATATCTACCTCAATACAGCACAATGTACACGTGCGAGTCCATTTTGTCAAGGCAGAAATGTACCCAGGCGGCCAAAGGCCTGACAGTCAAGTTTTGAAACTCAGCAAAGAGGCTCATGCATGGGGAAATCGAGAATGACCAGAGAAGGGGAGGTGAGCATGAGCTCACAAGACTCCAACTACAGAGCATACCAGCCCGCCCATGAAGGTCAAGATAAGAGAGGCCCATGCAGGTGGCCAAGCGAACACGGAATTAAATGCACAAAAGGTTGGAAGATGTACCACGCCTGATGTCATCCAGAACCCGAGGATGCCATAACTTTTCCTGATAAGAGACTACAGATCCGAGGCCATACGCAGCCAACTAATTGACACATAGCCCTAAAACACTGATTGATGGAAGGGAGTAAGGGTGAATCTTGGGACACTAGGCACCTGGGTGTCTATTCTGCATGCTGCTAATTAAAATGGAGATTTATGTTTCAGGGTGTAACTTACCCAATCACAATGGGCCATGTAATCTAGGGTCCTATAGACACTGAAACCAATAAGACGTCGTACTTGTGGTGACGTCAGTCACATGTGTTGTAGAGGGATGGACATAGACGCCCACCCGATAAGAGTTATCCAATCCACTCGCTTTATTTCCATATACAGATATAGCACCTATACTTAAGTTACCTTTCCCAACCAATTATATTGCGTGATGATTTTTTGTAGAATTAGACGTCAATGATGATTCATTTTGCCCATAAAAGAGGCTGTTTGACTGAAGTTCGGGTAGTCGGGGTGAGGCAGGTGTTCGCGATGCTGCTGATTTCCATTAGCTGATGTATGTATCATTAAACAGACTTCCCTTTGCCAATTTATTGAGTCCTGATTATTGAATCTTGCCGGAGTATGTGAATCCTGCACTCTGTCCTCACATGGTGCAGCTATCTTGTATTACTAGTTTTTGAGGGTGAGTACTGACCAATGGGCCTATCAGTAATTTCCTCTCCTCATCAACAACCTACAGGAGATTGTGGTTGACTAAAGGGGAACATCTAAGTCTACTTTCTATATGGGAAAGGATGGTGATTGGATCTCTATAGTCAGGTAGGTACTCATGCCTTCCCTTAGTTTAAGTCATAGTGCATGTCAACTTCGACAGTAATTAGAAACACAACACTTCATTGGCTCTCAGACTACAGGCTCTCCGTTATAGGGCCTTCAATAATTGGCTGGCATGCTTGTACCCTTCTGGAATAATCGAGGCTCTAGCAGCACGTAAGCTGGTACCCCAGGTGCTGGTGGGTGAACTTGACCATATCTCCCCACCCAATTAGCCCAATATCTCTCATCACTCATGCCATCTGCCATTCACATTGTCTTTGAACTTGGCCTTGTATTAGCTTCGCGCCTTTGGGAATTGAACGGATTGCAGGCACTCGCTATCTTCAGTCTGATGCACCATGCTCTACAACTATTTTTGTCCTGAGCTCACGTGATCAGAGATCGTGAATTTGCAAATCTAGACTCCAACTCTCCAGCTGTTCTCATTCACCTTGATTTCTTCTCTTTCTTTGACACGGTCATCCGTTCTATCCTCATAAAACAACTCAGTGACACCCTTGGCATCACTGACCGGGCACTGGAATGGCTGATCTATTTCCTCACTAACTGCCCTTCGCAGCTGCATCTGGGCCCTTTCTCCTCCACCAGCACACCCTCTAGCTGTGGCATCCCAATGGGCTCTATCCTATTGCCATGGCTCTTCAATATCTATCTCGTCCGACTTCCAGCTCCACCTCCTCAGAGGCATTCTTCCTTTCCTCACCTTCCCCCAGAAGCTCAATGTCTCCAGAGCTCTGGTCCTCTCCTTGCTGGTCTATTGGAACAGCCTCTTTCTCAATGTCCTTCTTTCCTCCCTTTGCTCCCTCGAACTAATTCAGAATATGGCTGCAAGTCTTATCCTTGGCCTCAAGCCCAGGGACCGTATCTCTCCAGCCCTGAAATCTCTTCACTGACTCCCGGTGGCTGCAAGGATCAAATTAAAGACCCTCTGCATCATCCACAAGGACTTCTCTGGCCAGTGTACAATGCTACCTCCTATGTTACCTTCCTTAATACTTCCCTGCTAGAGCCCTACACTCCTCTGACTGCAATTCTTTGTAAAAATCTTCTCCAAACAGAGAGTGGGGGCAGGTCTCTCTCCTTAGCTGGTGCCTCCCTTTGGAACAGCCTCCCTGCCCTCTCACACTTGAGCCAGACCTCCTTAAATTCTGGAAACTGCTCAAAACAATGTTTTTTCTCTACTCCTTCCCCTCTTTCCCTCCCCTGGTAATCAACAAACTGCTACTGTGACCGTGGCCTGATTCACATGAATCTCAAAGGATTCCAGGCCCTTCTTCCCAGTTGATAACAGCCAAATGCCACAAGGCCTAGTAGGAACACAACTGTATATTTACTGTTTTGCCATTGTTATAATTTCCCCTTTTCCCTTCCCATTTAGCCTTGTGGCGCTACAAAGCACAATTCTGTTGTATCGGCACATAACAAATGTTCAATGAAACAAAAAATAAAAATAAATATTCCACAGCTAACCAAAACTCTACAGGTATGTGAAATTTGGTATAAAATGATGTTCCAGTACCATTATACCCCAGACACCTTCAATATGATATTCCATGACAAACCACCTTTATGCTGGAGAGGATGTTAGGAAGAGGAGACTGGGCGCATATTTGGTGGAATTGCCAGAAGGTAAGACCATACTCGGTTAATTGAAAACAAAACATAAACACAGACAGTGTGAAATTATGCTAATGATGCATACATTCATCCGTCACTAATGTATCTGTGACCAATTGACTAAACCAACTAAAGTATGCGATTATATTAGAACCTTGCTTTAATTTGATCAGCCAATTCTGAGCCATTGAGGCGATATTTGGAGGCTCAAAAGCATCCATGACAGTCTTTTTGAAGATGATGAAATCAACTAGAATTGGGCTATTGGTAGAAACACAGGGCGCTGCCCAAGCTAACACACTTCCAGTAAAATTGCCCAATATACAGCCAATCTTTGCTTTATCATGTACAAAATGCGAAGGTTGAAACAGGAAATGCAACTCAAAATGGTTACAAAACTCAGCAAATTTACGTGGGTGACCATCAAACTTCAAAGTTCTGGTATGTGCTCAGACACTTTCCACTTGAGCCGCAGCACCAGGCCCCTTTGTAATAGTCTGTCAAAACGTGGCATTTTCTTGCTGAATGGGTGGTAACTTCCAAACGCAAGGCTTGCATTTCTTCTCTAAGCTCTTGCACAGCACCCATATTTTAGCTGGGCTCAATGTGTCTCAATCTATTATAGTGCTGGCGCTGGGTACATGCTCTTTGTTGAAGTCGCTGTGAGGATGAAGCCAGGCTGTTGATGATGAGCACTGATAACAATGAATAAATAGAGCAGAAAGCTAACTCAATGCTTCCCTGATGAGACAGGGGACCCCTGAAAAAAAACTTCCCATTTTGCGGGAGAGCTCCTCCCTGATTTTCGGGATGCTGGGACAGTGCAAGCACTGACAGGGTAGTCAACAGTGATGTTTCAATGTTCAAACAAGAAGTTTCTCCTGGAATGACTTGAAGATGTATTTATGTATTTATTTAATTGCTTATAAAGCATGCGGTCACCAACAAGGGTATCATGGTGCTAACTGTGAGAGATAAGGCAGAGAGGAGAACATTAGATAGTAGAAAGAGGTGGGCCTAAAATAAGAAAGAATTTAGGGCCCAACGAAAATAGAAATGGTCCTATGTATTCAGTAGAAACGGAGGCAGAGTGTTCCAGATTCGGGCTGCCACTACTGAGAAGGCGCGACCACCGATCAATGAGTGTTGGAAATGAGGGACGTTGAATAGACAAAAAGAGGCCAAGCACAGAGAATCCGATGGGACGTAGGGGCAAAACTTTGCCTGTAGGTACTCTGGTCCAGTGCCATAGAACACAGTGAACAAGGCATAATGCCTGTAATTCCACAAGTTTGGCAACCAGAAACCAAGGTAGAGTAGCCAAGATGGGGGGCGAGGCCCAGAATGGAGCCCCGGAGGCCACTCTGACTTCCGTATTCTGAAGAACCTTTAAACGGTGAGCAGATAAGGAGGTTGAGCCAAATATAGGGAATTGCAGTAGTCAAGTAAACCTGACACCATGGCAGATATTACCACTGGTCGCAGGTCTTCAAGGGGGAAAAGGATGAACCTACCATAGGACTTCCAGCTTGAAATAAACTGATTGGCAGTCACATGAGGTTCCAAGGACAGGAATGCAGCCAATTTAATTCTGAGGTTTTTAACCACCTGAACAGGTATAGACAGGGAGCGGAGGACTGGGAGTCAAAAGTCTGCAGTCCATAGCAGAGAGCTGGATGTGGGAACCACCACCAGAACATCTGTCTTGCTGGCATTGCGAAGAAACCAATTATCACTTATCCAGGTGTTAATGAAGAGGTGGCCAGCCTTGCAGTGAGCTGCCGTAGAGATGCACCAGTATTAGGGTGTCATTTGCATAAGAGTAACACCTAGACCCAAAAGCGTAAATCAGTTTAACCAGAGGTTGAATATAGATATTGAAAAGAAGAGGCGAAGGAAATGAGCCCTGTGGCACCCCGCAAAATATAGGCACCGGGGCAGAAATAAAGGGAGAGAGTGAAAGAGACTGAGAATGATCCACAAGAAAAGAACAGAACCAGACGAGGACTGGGCCGGCGAAGTCTGTAGAGGTCCGACTGTCGGACAGAATGGTATGATTGACGGTGTTGCATGCAGCCGATAGATCTACCAAGATCAGCGCTATGACACCCCACTGGTCCACCAGGCCAACCACATCATCGACCATGGTGCACGATGACCAACACTGACTCAGTACTTTGCCTGGGCCGAAAGCCAGATTGGAAAGAATCAAGAAAACCAGAGTCTCCCAGGAAGGAACAGTGGATAGGCATCAACAAAGATTCAAGTAGTTTCATAAAGAAAGAAAGCAAAGAGATAGGCCAAAAATTGGAAAGGATGAAAGAATCCAAGGAAGGTTTTTTTCAATAGTGGGATTACCATTCCATGCTTGAGCCAGGGGGAACAGAGCCACTGGAAAAGGAATAATTCACTGCAGATGGCAACCAGAGACCAATACGAGGCATAATCTCCTTCAGTAAGGCTAAAGGGATGGGATCTGACGGAAAGGCGGATTCAATGCCACTGGTAGCCCTAATGACACAATCCAACGGGAGCTCTTGAACAGGGGATGTTCAGAATGCACAGACAAGGCAACAGGCAGGAACCTCAGAGAGGAACAGGGCACCCGGGGCCCCCTAGGGAAATGCACATGGACAAGAGCCCCAGAGTGGAAAAGGGCAACTGGAGACCCCAAGTGGAATGCGCAGGGGTAGGGACTCCAGAGAGGAACAGGAATGGGAGAGGAACCAAGAAGGCAGTAGTACAGAGCAGGGCCAGGAAGGGAGAAAACCAGCCAGAAGAGAATAGAAGGATAGTAATCTGAAGAGGAGGAAGAGTGAACAACAGCACGGCAACCAAATGATCAGGAACTTACAGTGTTGAGACTTGGGTAGTATTTCTCTCAGTGAGCTTATGTATCCATCAAGGTACAGAACGAGCCTTGAAGTGCCCGCCATGGTTGCTACGGAAGTCCTGAGCGCTCCCAATACCGTACATGCACGCGGCGCAGGATCCAGCACATGCATAGTTCTCCTGGAATTATGATGTTAGCCCTCAGCGAAGGCTGATGCTTCCCGTGTCTGTACCCCTGTGGCCACCGAGCGTGGGTAAAGATGTCAGGAGAGCCTACAGAAAACAGGTAAGGGACCGTGACGGAGGGCATGGGGTGTAACATTAACACGATCTCCATAAACTTAATAATACAAAAGGGGCATTTCATAAGCCATCTCTGCAGTTTTGCCTAGAATAAATACAGAGAAAGGACTTCATTTGAGTTACCCAGCCTGCATTTCACATGAACAAGAAAGAGAAAATGGATTTTGATTATGGCATTACGTGCGTCCGGCCCTTTTAACTTATGCAGCAAATAATAAACCATAAAATGGACTAGTCTCAACGAAGGATAATTCTACTAATGGGCCGTGGTAGAGGAGACAGCATACAGCTTCCGCCTATTCATGTTTCTCTAGATGTGATTAGACACAATTTCTACAAGATCAGGCAGGAACGCGATCCTTAAGAAAGACCTTTAAACCCATATTCATTGTCCCATTACCATTCAAAATTGAAGGAACTAAATACAAACAATATTTCCAGCTGCAGTTAATTTGGTAACATATTTAGTGCAACTGAAACATGCGTTCACTAGGTAGGACAATTTGTGCATAGCTTTTTCACCTTTATAATGTACAGCTCACAGAAATAGCTCTTAAGCAAAATGTTTAAATTAAACAGTGATTCTTTGGGCACCCATGTTACAGAAACGTGATTTAAAAGGTGTATTTTCTGTTGCACAAGAAAAAAAACTGCATTTAAAATGCAGTAGACAGTTCACATATTGAATTCAAGTCCATTATCAGCTATTTTATTTTTTTTTTTATTTACTTGATTTTAACCAAAAAGAATTGATTTTTACAAGGTATAAAAAAAAGAAGGAGATCAGCGTTTTTTTCTGGGATCTGTTGATGCAGTTTCGCCGGTTTTAATCTTGGCTAAGTTTGTTGTTTGGATCAAAGTTCTGTGGTTTGTTTTAAGGCAGCTTCGAGAATCTTGACTGCCACTATAACCCATTTTGTTTTTTCCCCGGCGATCAATCTACACCACCAAGTCTGTTCTTCTCTAAGAGTAGAGTCCTGAAGTAGCGGTAGCAAGAATGCCGTTCGGAGGTGGGCGGTTTTAGGACAATTTATGTCTTGATGTTTCTGTGATGTCTGGGTTTAGACATAGTCTGCAGGTTTTATTTGCTGATTGAGTACGGATAGCTCGGATTTCTTGTGTTTGTATGAGGTTTAGTCTTGTTCGCATGAACATTTTTCGGAGATTTTTGCTTGGAAATTTGATGCAATAGTTCAACGGAAGGTTTAGTTTGTTGGTGATAGGTGGAAGGTGGTAAAGCAGTTTGTTTGCCGTTGCCAGATAACATGTGGTGATCCAGTCCTCATGTGCTACTTTGCTTTTAATTTTTTCTGGGTTTTGGATTAAGTCCTCGCGGGTACAGGCAAGGGCTTTTAGTTTTGAAGTTAGTTTCTTTTCCCAAAGGGTCAATGCTTTACAGCGCCCCATCTTAAGTTCTTCTCGAATCGATTTGTATATTGGCAGCGAGTCCGGGTCAATGATTTTCCTTAGTGCTCTCATTTGGCTTTGTTCTAAGGATGCTGACAAAGATAATAAGCCAAGTTCTCGTTGTATGGCTGCAATAGATGCCGATTTTGGCAATCCAAAAACTGCTTTCCAGAGGTATCCCTCTAGTTTTGGCCAGATGGAGTCGTGCATGTTGAGCGCAACGTCCATTCCGTAGATCAAAGCTGGTACCACCTTTTGTCTGTAAAACTGGATTGCTGGTATTAGGGAAAATTTACCATATTTGTTGTCGATCAGTATTGTTTGAGTGGTAAGTGTTTTGACTTTCGCCCACAGAGCCAGGATGGTTGAGTTCTCAGTTCTTGATTCATCAATCATGACACCCAAGTATCTGATGTTTGTGTCGATCTTTTCATTGTCTAAGAACCAGGTGCCACCTGGGTTAGATTTTGAGCGCTTGTTCCCCAAGATCAAGATTTTTGATTTCTCTATATTTATTTCTAAGTCGTTTTGGATAATGAATCTGGCCAGATTTGTCAACTGGCGCTGAAGACCGACTTGAGTTTGGTCCATCAGAATCAGGTCGTCGGCGTAGAGCAACCTGGACACCGCGCTGTTTCCAACTTTTGGAGGAAATACTCTCAATGAAGTTTGCGTATATTGAAAGTCACCTAAAAATGTAATGAATAAAGCGGGGGCTAAAGGACACCCCTGTTTGACCCCTCTTTCGACCTTTACTGCTTCCGATAGCAAGCCTTGTCGGTTTAGTCGAACTCGCATAATTGTCTCGGTGTGTAGTGCGATTATTGGTTCTAATATTTCCTCTGGACACTTCCAGTTGGATAATTTCGACCATAGTCTTTGACGGTTTACTTTATCAAATGCTTTAGATAAGTCGATAAATGCGAGGAAAACTTTTGGAGCTTCGTTTTTTACATTGTCTTTGATGATGTTCAAGATCAAGATGTTTATGCTTGTGGAGGCCGTCTTGAGAAATCCCGTTTGGAAATGATCGATTGAAGGAGAGGTTCTTGCCCAGTTTTGAAATTTTGATAGGAGTAGAGTCGCAAATATTTTGCCCATGATGTCCAATAGGGCTATGGGTCGGTAGTTCGCCGGGTTGTCTCTGCTTCCTTTTTTAAAAATGGGTACAATAATTGTCTCTGTCCATGTTTTCGGGACTTTTCTGGATATTCTGCAGTGATCGAAAATTTTTGTAATCAAAAGGGACCATTCCGTTTGGTTTTTCTTTAGATCTATATTGGTCAGTCCGTCTGGCCCAGGTGCTCTAGACGCTTTCAGCTTTGAGATTACTGACTTGATTTCGTCTTGGACTGCTAGATTTATCCATGTTGCTTCCTTTTGGTTTCCCAACACCGTGTCAGATATGGAGGTAGGAGCGAATTGGGCAGAATAGAAAGCTGTCCACGATGATTCCGGTATCAAATTGAAGAGTTTGTCATCGGTTCAGATGCCATTGTTCTTTATTAAAGCCCAGAAATCTCCAACACTTTTTGACGCTAAAGTTTTTAACATCTGTTCTGCGTCCTTCTGATAAAGTTCCGCTCTCCGGTGTCTTACCCATGATCTGTAAGATCCGGTCGCCGCAGCCAGTGATTGTTTAGCCTTTTCATTGGGATTTCTTTTGAAGTCGATTTGTAGTTTTCTCAGTTTTCTTCGTTTTTGCACTAGAACTTTGTCATATTCATGATGACCAGTTGTTACTGTGGCTTTGCCGGTTTTTTGCTTTTGTATATGGGGTATAAGAAGGGGCAAGTAATTTGGCCTTGCCGGAGTACCCCTAGCGTTTTGTTGAGCTTCGTTGTAATTTTTCGTTATTTCTTTGATGTTTGATGATGTGAGCTGAAGCCGCTTTTGGTTCGCTGCCAATTGCAGTTTTGATGTGTAGGACGGTCTCACCGGGATTTTAGATTCCAGCGTCATGGTTAAGAGGTTGTGATCGCTTTATTTCGTTTTATAAATCTCGAAGGTGGACGCGTAGGGTAGTAAAGCGAGTGAAGTGAAGATATAGTCAAGTGTAGCTGTTGACGAATCACGTTCCCATGTTGGAAATGCAGGAAGTTGGCCCCTTACCATTGCCATGTTATGGAAGTTTCTTGCATCCATCAGATCTAACCACAGGTCTCCTCTTGCTTTTGCGGCTGTCGGTAATGTTACATTCCTAAAATGATCACACTTTGCGTTCAGGTGACCGCAAATTATGATGAAGTCGATGCAAAGTTCGGCGGTGATCTTGTCTAGCAGGGTGGTCATTTCGTCGCAAAATTCCTTGTTTGTATGTCTTTGCGGATTCCAATAAGTGTTAATGATAGCCAGCTTTGATTTCTGGTTTCCCTTTACGTTTGTATTCGGATGGCAGCATTCTGTCTGAAGAGCAAGGATTCCGTAAGTTTCTGCTATCTTTGCCTTGATGTCAATTCCGGATCCGATTTTGATTGAGGTCAGAAGGCCAGATGATGGTCGTCCAAAAATGCCTTTTATTGCCGGTGATATTTTGGTGTCGTATCCATCTAGAATTGGTTTTTCTCTCAGCCAAGTTTCTTGGAGGCAGATTATGTCAAATTTTGCTAGGTCTTGTGTTTCTGGGTTTAGCAGATGGTCGTGGCCTCTTGTATTCCAGGAGCACATGGAGATGGTCAGGGGAAAGTCTTCGATGATTTGATTCAGAAGTTTGTCCGAGGTTTGCAGTTCTTTACAAGGTAATTGCTAGTTTTGGGAATTTGGTTTTAGCACTTTTCTCAACCAAGACCAGGGACCCGATGGAGTCCTTGATTGCGATTGGTTCAATGGTTCTTTGTGATCCGAGGGGAAATCTTTCACAGGGAATCTGTCTGACCTGAGATGAGTTTTTTTCCAATTTTGACCCCCTTCTTGTCTGAGGTGGTGAGCTCTGCTTGTCCAGGTCCGTGGCGTATATTTAGGTCTTTCACGTTGGTGTTCTCGTGTTTCTGCGTAGTAACTTCGATAGTCGGTATTCTGTTTTACTTGCGCACTTTTTTTGTGATTTGTGGTTTGAGAATTGGTCTTGTATTGTGTTGATCCTACTTGGCAGGTCGGTTGAGGTAGTTGTATTTCTGACAGGCCGAAGCCTAGTTGAAGCAGCGCGTCAAGCGTGTCTTTAGTTGTCTCATGTTGAGGGATGGTTTTTACATGTAGATATGCTTTGGCCTTTTTCTGCCTGTGGTATGGTTCAATTAAAATGAAGTTCGTAGTAGACAAATGAGTCAAACTAGGCACTTTGGCCACGATTGTGAGAACTGTTTTTCTGTTCAGAACAAGAAAAATTTTTCCTGGCGTTAGTTGTTCCATTTTAAAGAGTCGGGTTTGGCTCTTGGTTTGGATGTGTGTTGGGGGTCTTTTTTTGTTTTGGTTAATTCAGACCTTGACTGGACTGGTGTATTAATGCACTCTTTATTGTTGTCCTGTGGGTTATTTTCAGGCGGTGTCATTTTGGTGGCCGCTATGGGGTGTGTATTTGCTGACCGTGCCTCAGACGGTAGTTCTTTTGCCGCTTTGAATGCAAACGAAACAGCTGAGTTCGATGAAGTCAAGGACGCTTTTGTGGAGCCCAGTGTAGATAGATCGGTAGGAGCGTTTGTTGATTCTGTTGACGAAGGCTTTCGCACAGTGATATGTGGATTTGATGAATCTTCCGGTTCTAAGTGTTGTGTGAGGTTCATCAAGGAGGAATCTGGGATCGATGAATGTAAATCGTCCACCTCGGTTGTCTGCTGAAATTCCAGTGGTGCTGCTTCTTTAGATGAGTTCTGTATCATGGTTTGTAGTAACGTTCTTTTGGGGTGTAGCTCCTCTCGTTGTTTACTCCAACTAATGCTTTGTGCGGGTTTGGGTTCCAATTTCTTAGAACTGGTTTTTGCTTTTACGATGAGCGGTGTCGTTTTTCTGCTATATTCATCCTCACCTCTTTTCAAATCTTTGGCTATTTGATGACAGCCTTCTTTGGATATTTCAGTTTCAAGAGTGATTTGGGTTTCACTAATTGGTTGACCCTTGTTTGCTTCGTTCGGTTTTTCCTGGATGGTTGTATATCTGTCTATGTTTGTTGATGCATGGAGTGTGTGTGGGGATCTTAATCTTAATTGGGTTTCTAGGACTGACATTCTTTGCTCCCACTGAAGTTCTAGCTCTGTGTTTTTTTGGTTTAGGGCCGTGAAGAAGCCTTCCAAAAAGATCATTTTTGAGTTTGTAGAGGTTACTATTGTCACCAGATCTTTCATTGATTCGTTGAGCGATTCGTACAGTTTTCCAAACGGGGACAAGGCCACCGTGATGGCTGACTTCACAGCGAACATATCTGGAGACTGGTTTTTTGACTCGTGGTTCAATTTTGATGGCGAAGACTCACTGGATTTGTCTTTTCCCGGAGTGGAGGAGTTTCTCTGATGATCTAAAGGGCGTGTACATGGAGCGAATTGGTTTGCAGTAGTTCTTTGAGGCGGGGTATCGTTTTTGGCTTTTGTTGGTAGGTTATG
Source organism: Ambystoma mexicanum (assembly GCF_040938575.1). NCBI lineage: Eukaryota > Metazoa > Chordata > Amphibia > Caudata > Ambystomatidae > Ambystoma > Ambystoma mexicanum. Next base: position 1,291,076,049 of record NC_090930.1, on the reverse strand, counting down.
TTTATCTGGAACCAGGACACAAGGTCCTAGCACTCGGTCTTCGGATGACTCAACGAACAAGTTGAGAGCTGGTTGTGTGGGTCCAGTGGGTGGACTTGGCTGTAAGTGGTCCGAGTTATGTGACAAGGCTGAAGCTCTTACTGGAGAGAGGCATAAGTCAATTAACGGTGAGTTCTGTGAATCGACCTTCCCCCGTTTTCTTTTGTTTAGGAGCCGGGGGAATTTCGGCGATTGCGTCCAATAGTTCTGCGTCTGAAAGCTCGACTTCCCTCACCAGTTTTCTCTTTGTCTGTCTGGCGAAGAAGTCTTTTAATGCATGACATGTTAAGGGTTTGGCAAGTAGCGTTTTCCCAATCTCGATTTTCTTTGCTGTTTGGAGCGGCTTCCGTTGATAGTAATTGGAACTTTGTGAAGTCCCAGATTCGTAGGGTTTTTTCTGGTGAAGTGCTTTTCGTTTTAGTAAAGCTATAGCAGTTTGTCTTTGTGAAGCGTAACGCTCTGTGGGTGGTTTGTTCCCCAAGGTTGAGTTTGGGTCCGCTTCCACGGGTAACGGGGAAGAAGACACCGTTAAAGGGAGGGTCGAGGGACCTACCGACCTCTCTGTTGTCGGTGGAGTTAACAGTGGGTGTGATGGTAAAGTGGGAGGTGTTTCGGTATTGTCTCCTTCATCTAATGTAGTTGTGTAGCCGGAATTTGCATGCCATTCAACTTGAATGGTACTTCCAAAATCGGCACATGACACCAGGTTGTCTTCCAGGTTTCTAGCTTGTAGAGCGTGCGTATGGATGTTGCGCTTTTTGTAGATTTGTTGCAAGGTTGAGTCGGTTAGAGGTTCGGAACTCTGTGCTTCCTCTTGGACCGAAGCGCAAGGGTCAGATCGACGCCACCTTCCGGCGACAACCGGTGTGATCCCAGTCGTCGTAGCAGAGGCTGGAAGGTCCGGGGATTTTTGTCGGCTCAGTAAGACCATGCCGCTAGGGTCAACTCGACTGCGCCCTTCGGCGCTGTCAGGTCTAGTCCCACTCGCCACAGCGGAGGCAGGTCGATCTCTTGAGACTGAAAGCTGATTACGCGGTGTCAGGGACGGTGTGTAGTCAGACGGATTTGTCATCGTCGTTTCGCACTTGTCTATGGAGCCTCCTAGCGAGATCACAACGGCGGGGAGCTGATGGAAGACTTCGTCCCTCAATAGGTGTAACTCAGTTTGCACGGCGGTTTCTTCCTCTTTGTCGTCCCGGGAGCTTGCTTCACGCAGCGACTGGCTGTCTAGCGAGCTTGGCCTAGACGATGGAGAGGAGGAGGATGAGATGGATTTTGCCTCCCCCTTTGCCTTCCTTACGTTGGAATGGGATTGTAGATTTTCTCTGTCTTTTGTATTGCGTCGGTCAATTCGTTCCAGGCGTGTGTATTGACTGCGTAGGACGCGACCTGGCGGTGTTAACGGTGTTGTTGATGAATTGAGTAAATTCGAGTTGACTGAATAGGCCATATCGGCCGAGACGGCCGCGTGCTGCCGTAGATTGCTCGCGGTTCTGGCGAGCCAACTCCGCGTGCCGCTTCGCGTAGGTGCAAGGGTTTTGGTCGCTCCTCCCTGGAAGTAAATATGGTGTGTGTGATCAGTGTCTTACCTAGCCTTTTAGCCACCACCAGCCGCAAACAGCAGACAACAGCTCGCCCTTTTCACCACTCGGGCTTCTCGACGCAAGGGTCAAGCTGTTCTGCTTATGAGGCTGAAGCAGAGGGAGTGGCTTCCGAAAGTCACGTGACGCGGGTCACGTGTTGCAGGGGGGATGCCGCTCACTTCAAACTGCTCGCAGCTGAGCTGGGAGTCTTACGCGATTTGGAGGGGGTGTTTTAAAATCGATCCTCCTCCTGTCCACAAGGCAAATGTTCCTCAGTTCTCCACACGAAAAAAGTCTTGAACAAGGGTAGCAGCCGCACAGCAGACAACAGCTCGCCCTTTTCACCACTCGGGCTGTTATCAGCTATTGAATTAAGTAAAACTGCACAAACAGCAAATAGCCTCAGGTGGCAAAGGGGGCGTTACTGCACTCCCAACACATGGTGGTCATCCTTTATTTCACAGTTGAAAACTCTGCAATGCATTGAAAGGATGTGGTCACTCATTGCTATTTCCCTTTTACTCTCTCCCATGTATTTACACACACATGGATGATGCCGAATGATGTGCCAACTTCCATAGTAATCAATCAGTCTCTTTATATGTATGCGTACAGGGTGTTGGGTGAGTGCCGTGGGCATTTTACACTAGCCATACTTGGAGGAGTGTGATGTACAGCTGTATGTATCAGTCACCTCTGGTCTGCAGTCTTGAAATGAGCATTAGACCGTTCAGTGTTGTCACTGTATCATTGCATTGTTTTTCACTCATTTCCGTTCACATCCTGCAGTGCATGCTGGCCTTATTCGGTTAGGTGTGCCATGTGGAGGTGAGTGTCTATGTTTTACATTACTGGGTAGAGCACATGGGAATTCATGTGTACACAGTCCAGTGGCAAGCATACTCACTTTGAAATGTGTGGACACGGGTATGTGTATGGGTATGTGCTGTGCATCTCGGATAAGGGGTGTATCAGCCACTTTTACTTTGTAAAAAAGTGCAAATACTCTCAAAAAATAAAAACAGGGAGTAACAATACTCCCAGCATAAATAGGAAAAAAACATGTAGGAACCTGTGCCCTGCTTTCATGCACACAGCTCTATGAATATGTTTGGACCAGTAGAAAACGTGGTGCCACAGGGAGAAACTTAACTGCCTGACCTGAAGAGGTAAAACGGTACCTTCTTAATGTGCAGGAATAGCTTCATGCGAAGAAATAGTCATCCCAAAATATTTCTACTTTACAATTAGTATATATTTTTACTCACTTATAAAATACTTGAGAATGAGACTTACATGTTTACTCCCTAAAAAGTCATTTTACACTTGTCGGGGTGATTCTCACGGGGCCGGCAGAGCCATCCACGGACCTCCGGGCTGGGGAGGCCCCAACTCCTCCCGTGTCCCCAAAAGGAGTATGAGACACACACAAGAAGCAAGGTGAGTACTGCTGTTTATTATAATAATGGCAGGGATGGGTCTCGGCTCGTATGCATCCGATGAGACTCTCGTTGTTAGTGGGGCTCACAGGCCTTTTTTACAGCAGTATGACGCGCTACTCGCGTCACCTGGGAAAAAATTGTAGCCAAAACCTCTCGCCACTCTGGATTGGGTCCCCGAGTGGTAGGGTTAGTATATGTCCCCTATGGGAAAAAATGTTAGTGGGTAAGGACGGATTAGGTGGTACACTTGGGTTGTCCCTAACAGTTGTTACTTTAGAATTGTTACAGGGGGACCCTTGGTGATTGGCTAAGAGTACTGGCGTCAGTAGTAGGCCCCCCTCTATTCTGATTGGTTCTCCCGTGAGCCCCCAAGCGTACGACCATCATCGTTCCCAGCTCGCGGTGTACCTGTCATTAGCATCAATGAGCAACTATGTGTTTGTGCGGACAACAGACAGGTCTGCTCAAGGGCTTGTGAGCGGGTCGTTCCCATCGCTGTAGGTGTCCATCTTGCCGCTTCGTTGCTGCAACCTGTGTCTCAAACGTGGGACCCTGGCGACTGTCTGTCTCGTGAGCTTGGCACCTTGTCAGTTCGGCATGGTCACGTGTGGAGAGACCGTAGTAGTTGGAGCAGAATTATGGGCATTCATTTTTGTATTTCGCCTCTGAGGGCTTGGCACTTAGAAGTGTAACTTTGGCGCTGGGCTCGCGGCATGCAAGTTGCAACATTGTGGCCTTGGCTGTGAGCTCTCGTTGGAGGCTGTTTCTGCATGGTCAGCACTTGTATTCTTGTCGCTGAGAGGATTTTCATGGCAAGGCTCTTGTCTGGGACTCTTGCTTGGAGCCTACTCGGGCCTAGTTCATGGGTGGCGGTACATGATCCATAGTATGGAGGTCGGGGGCGACAGAGTGTCACAAGCAGAACTAGATATACATGGTGGTGTCGTCATAGGGATGGGTGGCGGGGAAAAGCGTCAGCAAGCATGTACGCGAGCTCTTCATGCGTCTTGCGTTTCTGCAGAGCTGTAGAAGGCCGATGTAAAAATAACAACGATGCACGTCAGTGAGTGTGTCAGTCCCCTACGTCATAGCACTGAATATGTTCTTCGTGTAGTTTGGTGTGTGAGTGACCAGTGTGCATGGTGGCACGTGTGTTCTTGTCTGTTGGCTATGTCGTGATGACATCTCTAATGATGTGAATACTTATGGCTGTTGTTCTAGTCGAGCTGGTCCATGTTGCAAGCGTCGGCTTGAGCCTGTCATGCTGGTGGACACACTCCTCTTATGTTTAGGTTTCTGAACCAGGTATTTTGTCATCTGGTAGGTAAATTAACTCCTCTTGTGGGGGATGTCTGGGTCATGATCCCTAGGCCATTGTCTGGATGAGATTGCGTGAAGTGTGTTATCCCATTCTCCTACTTCAGTCCCCCCTCTGGTCGACTTGTCGAACACAAAATCATCCTTTCCTTTATCTCCTTTCACTCTCCATACTTTCGTTATTCCAGCCATGTGTCCATAGTGGTTGACATGATCTTCAAATGACCAATACATATAAACACAGCCACCGCCTGGTTTTCAATAGACCCATCTTCCAACATAGCTCCTCAGGTTCCTTGGGTTCTCCACTTTCACTGATGGTGGGTCTATGTGAGTGTCCAATATTTGCTTGCACAGTCTCTCACGTTCCGGTATAATCATGTCTGTGTGCTTGTCATCTTCAGCTGGTAGTAGGGCGTGCATGCTGACCATCTCCATCATTTTGTTCATTCTGCGTGCTTTTCTAGCTTTCCATAACTTTATTACGAGCAACACAGCTCTCACCAGTATTATGCATCCTACTACTAGCTTCAGCCCATCTGACAGCCATGAAGACATCCATGACCATAGAAATGAAAACCAGCTGCCATCTTTCTCTACTCCTTTACTTTCTTCCACCATTTTTGAGTACATCACGGTGAATTGTGATACTGCTTCAGTAAGCGTTCCATTGTCTGCGTCATTAGCAGGGATGAACGTGCAACATGATTGTCCTATTTTTGCACAAACTCCTCCTTCCATTGCCGTGAGAAGGTCTAGCACATACCTGTTTTGTAGTGCTTACCATTCTAACTGCTCTCAGTTCTTCTTTTATCGCGTTGAATCCATTAACAGTCGAATTTATTGTCATCATCAGCTCCCATCTGGTGATCTGTAACCATTTTGCATTTGCGTATGCCTGCAGTCCTGGTTGTATTTTGGATGAAAAGAACATTGCTGCTCTGCTAAATAGCCTGTGTTCTGGTGGGATGGAGGTGAGAGTTGTTTCCGATCTTCCCCACAGGTAGTTTCCCGTCAGTGGTTCACCTTGTCTTTTCACTCTTGGCACAACGTTATTGTTGTTGTTCTCGTCTCCTTCTTCTGATTGTTCAGATCTTTTCCTCCTTTTGTTCCTTTCGTCCATCTGGGAGAAGTTGGCCATGGTGACATGTTTCTGAGGCACAACCAGGGATGGCACATTGATGTGTACCATAGTGCATATTCCTTTCCATAATGGAGGCAAGGTGTGGTATGCCTTATCACCGCAGGCCCAATAGTGGTCCATCAGAACTGCTGTGCCGGCACCCCCCTCTGGTACCTCTATCGTTCTCTCACAGTTGGTGTTATATCCCACATCCACATCGCCGTTGTGTTGATAGCACAGTGTGGGTGCAGTTAGCGGTAGTATACTAATTGGATCTCCGTCCTTCTCCAGCCACGTCAACATCGGTACATATTTGGCCCACATCATCCAACATCTGTCGTTGTGCTCTTTTAAAGATGTAATATTTTCTCGTGTTATCATATTTCTCCCAGCCACTCCGATTACCCATCCGTCATTCGTATATATTTTCCCAGTTATTATTATTAGAGGTATTTCCCAACACCCTTGTTCAACAGCAATTTCGCTGTGATAGCAATCACACGGCAGGTATTGTAACGTTACTTTCTTAGTTTATCCTTTTTCGGGACCATCCGTCACATATCTGAAACCTTCAGTATGTAGGCTCCTTTTATGGTACATCAGATATGTTTTGAGGAAATTATTTTCTTATGGATATGTGTCCCTCGTTTTCCATTGAAGTGTTGCCACTGTCCCTTGAAATCATCCTTTTGTTTGGAATAGTGCCAAATATATAAGACATTCCACTGTTTTTGCTGGTACTTCAGTAGCTACAAATGTTCTTGATGCGCTCATAGCGTATGGGATCAACGAGCACACATAGCAGTTGTCCTCAGTCGTCTGCTTACCAAATTTGGTCATGTGCTGATACCACATGTTGTTCGAGACGTGTGCTGAATCTGTGAGGTATGTGTCAATTCCCTTATCATCTCCATATGTGCTGTTTAACCCTATGTTTTTTACTTCTGGGGTTGCTTGTACCACCTGACACCGTACCTGATGCAGCCGTGGGACGGGGTGAGTTAGTTTTGGGTACAGCCATCATGTCGTAAGCATAGTGTTTCTGCAGACAGAGGCAGCCAATAGACCAGTGACAACCAACACAACTATGAACTTTATTACAATAGCAAATCTCACTGGCATTTTTGCTCTTACCTTTGCTGCCGTCCTGCAGCTTATTCTTGTGATGTTAAAGATGCCCGCCTGAAAATTCTGAAAATATGCGTTATTTGGTTAGTTGTCTGTTAGTCAAGCTCTGCCTATCAGATAGTCATTCAGTGCCCAGGCGAAAAGCTGCTCCCACGCTAATCTAAGTGACCTGTCTCTCAGAGCTGGTAAGTGCTCGTGGAGATGTGGGAATGATTGTTATATGGCCAAAATGAACGTGTTGTAGTACGTACGTACCCTACACTTTTTTAGATACTTTGGTCTCTTTATATGGTATACAAATTGGTGTGACAGGGCCTCAGGGGTGTTATCATCTGTGGGTAGCATTTACTCTTGGGCACAACACAACTTTAGTTATTTCACTTTTTATACAACACAGTAATATGCGGTACCTGCATGTGCGAGACAAAAAGAGAGCATACATGTGTTTATATGTGTGTGCATCATTCAAGTTAGACAATGTCCTTTATTCGTTGATGGCACGGACGGGGCTGGGCGGGGCAGAGGTTTGTTTGCTTTGAGATCTCGTGACCATGGGGTGGGCAATGGGTGATTGTCCAAAGTCTATGGCTGTGTCTGTGCCTGGGGAGGGGTCAGGGGCAGTGTCACAATTGTCCTTTATTGTTATTGCTGTGTCTTTGTCTGTTGTTGATATTACTGATGCTGTTGTTGTTGTGGTGGCCCTGTCGTCAACGCGAGGGCCGGTCTGGCCTTTGTAGGGCGTGACATCATGGAGGTGGTTCCAAACTCTCTTGTCGGCAAGTTTAATTGCTCTAGGAGCCACTGCTCCCACCACGTGGGGCCCCATGAACCTGGGGCTGTTCCACTTTCTGTTGAAATTGCAGAGGAGAACGTTGTCTGCTTCCGCAACAGTCCACTGTTTCTGCTGCTCTTGTTCTTCGTTTGTTTCTTCTGGTTGGGTGATCTTCGACTCATCCCGTGTGCGCTCGAACTGTTGAGAGATAAAGGCAACACTAGTAATCAAGGAAGACACATAGTCGTACATTTCATTACCAAAAACATTTGCAGAGCTGTCATAGTCGGTGAAGGCCCTTGACACTGGTGTTAATGGAAGGTGCATCTGATGCCCAGCCAGTGTGATTTCAGAGGATACAGGGCAGTGGATGTCTGGGGTTTCTTGGGTCAAGGAATTCCAAGGGGTTCTGGGTCAAGGGGTGTCAGGGTATTCTGGGATCAAGGGATGTCAGGAAGTCATGGGGTCAAGGGGTGTCAGGAGATTCTGCAGTCAGGGATTCCTGGGGTCCTGGGGTCAGATGGTGTCATGGGCTCCTGGAGGCATGGGGTGTCGATATCAGGGGGCCTGCGGTTAAAAGATCTCAGGGGGTTTGAGGCTCAAGAGATGTCAGGGGGTGCACTGGTTTTGCAGTTTCAGGGGTCCTGGGTGCAGCGACTGTCAGAGGCTCCTCTGGTGAATGGATGTCAGGGGCCCTGGGGTTAATGGGTATCAGTGGTCCTGATAGCAGGACATGTTATGGGTTCCTGAGGTCAAGAGGTTTCAGAGTTCCCTAGACTCAAGGGGTTTCAAGGAGTCCTTGGGTCAAGAGATGTCATTGTATCCTTGGGTCAATGGGTGTCATACGATACTGTCACCAAAGGATGCCATGGGGTCCTGGTAGCAGGGAATGTTAGTGGGTCTGGGGTCAAGGGGTGTCATAGGGACCTGGGAAGAGATGATATCAGGGCGTACTGGGGTCACAGGATGCCAGGGTATTCTGGGGCCAAGGGATGTCATGGGATCCTGAGAGCAGCGGGTGTCTGGGGTTCTAGGTTCAATGGATGTCAAGGGTTTTGGAGGTCAAGGAAAGTCAGGGGTTTCTGGTAGCAGGGGATGTCAGGGGATCCTTGGGACAGGGAATGTCTGGGAGACCTGAGGTCAAGGGATGACAGGGGTCTTGGGGGCATGGGATAAAAAGAGGTCCTGGGAGCAGGCATCATGAGGTACTGGGAACATGGATGTCAGCGGATCCTGGTGTCAGCAGAAGCTCATTTATTTGTTTGGGCCCTGCAGTTGTTAGTCCTTGACTGGGCTTGATGATGTGGAACTGGGGCAGGTATTAGGGGGGCTTGGGTGGGTGGGTGTTCTCCTCCTGGGTGTAACTTGGTTCTGGTTGTGGTGTCCTTCCAATCGGGATATGTGTATGTCTCATTTGGATACGGGAACAGATGTTATAAGGCGCAGCATAATTGTGCAGCATAAATGCAGGGCTTATACTCTGCGCTTTTACTCCTTATGTGGGTTTGTCTCAAAGGGGCTACTACTGTTCTACTTTGGAAACCTGTGTATGGCATGAAAAGATGACAATTCGGCATATGCACCTCAGGTTGGCACAAATGTACGCATAAAACCGAACCATGGGGGTCGTGGCTTGACGCCAAAGAAGATGGCTGTCTAGCTTTGCTGCTCTGTCTCACACGGCATATTAATTGGCATGATCTCAATATTCTACTGCCTTTGAGACCTGCCTTTCCACAGCGCTGTGGACCAGATTGTGTGCCCGTGCTGCTGCTTCCGTCCCTGTGCTGCTCTGCCTTTCTTTTTTTTTTCTCTTCATCTGCATTGGCTCTGGCTCCTCAACCCCGGTGACTGCTGCTGCGGGCATCTGTCTTCCTGAAGTAAGATCGGGCGTCACGCCCACTGTGACGTGCCTGTTGCAGCCTGGTCGGCCCTCCTTCTCAAACATCGCCGCCTCTGGTACCGGCGCTCTACTGCACCACCAGTGGAAAGAAGGAGAGAAAAATTAAGGGGAGGAAAAAAAAGGAAAAATAAAATAATAATAAAAAAAACAGGAAACCCTTATCGCAATGTTCAGAAACTTCCTCACGCTCCAAAGCATTTAAAGGTGCAGGAGCTTTTATTTATTAACAATTTCAGAATAATATCTCTTTGCATGGCTTCTGGATTAATTCCTGCCCATAACATTACCTTCCCATAATACATCCATTTATAAGACTATTTTTAGCACAAGCTGAAGATTACATAGTAGGAAATACAGTGTCATTCCAGAAGATATGTTCTATAAAAGGTTGTCAACTTGCTATAACCCTTTCTATATTTGTTATTTGCTGACATGTTTTGAGACTATTTAATTGTTGTCACTGAACTTGACTATACTTAAATCATTTGCTTAACTGGATGGAATACTCCTGGAACTGGATATCAGTGTAAATCCATACTGAACCCTTTCTAATTAATCTATTACTCTTGCATGGTGCATTATCAATGTTACATGACTGGTGGCAATCCTTAACCCACTCCTAAGTTTACTCCTTATTATTCGCTGGTGCTCCTATTTAACCTCCTTCATCAGGAGAAGCACTATTTGCATAATATGGACATCATATTTGTAAACTGTAGGATATAACGTCTTACAGACCAGACCTTAAGAGTCTTTATTGCTTGGAAGATACTACTATAAGCCTTCTGGGAGACTAATTTTACTTTTCCCATCAGAGGTCATGCCACACTATTGCTGAACTTTGGCTTTAACTACAGTTAATGTTAACATCTCCTCGCTTTGCAACATCAATATACTTACTCAAGCCTATCGACATTCTTCATATTTCCATCCATCTCAGCTAATACCATGGCTGCTAACAAAAACAATAATACTTCTGCTACTAAAGACTCCAATGTCTCAGCCTCTAACCTCAAGAGACCCTAAAGTGACTCACCACCTCCTGCTATCAATGCCATTTTATCGGAAATTAAATCACTCATACCCTTCATTGAGACTACAAATCAAAAATTACAACAATTAGACGACAGATGGAAGGGTTCTAAGAACAGAATGGATGAGGTAGAAAGAAAAGTTGGTCAAGTAGAAGATGTTACCCCCAAAGTAGCACAACTTGAAAAGTCTATCAAAGATCTTCAAAGGCACAATGAAGATTTAGAAAACCGAAGCCAATGTAACAATCTCTGAATTTCAGGTTTCCCTGATGGCTCAGAAGGAATCGGCACCATTGCCTTCTTGAAAAAATGTCTACCTGCCTTGCTTCACCTATCTTCAGATTTGGCACTCAACATTCAACGTGCTCATAGAATTGGCTGACTATCTACCTCCACCTCTCCACAACCATCGTCCACAACACTGATTTTCTATCTTCTAGAATATTCAGCTCATCCTCTCTTCAGCAAAGGAACGTAAATCCCTCATTTGGAATGGCAATAAGATATTTATCTCACAAGATGTTGCTAAAAGCACGGCCCAACGCAGGAAAGTATTTCTATCCTTTCATTCTGCCTTAAAACAGCTAAACATGTGATATGGTCTTTACCATCCTTGTTCATTCAAAGTAACACATGAAGGTTGTAACACCATGTTTGAAGCGCCTGCTGACCTAAGAGCTTTTATATGCTCCATCAAATCCGAAGGCATGTACACATCCTCTCCTGCTAGTACCTCTACCTCTTTTATTACATGAATGCATTACCTTCTCTTTCACCATACTATCATCTACCTAATGCCATGATTATCCTTATACTATAACTCATGGGATGGATGGCCTTGCAACGTCCATCTTCCATCCTGAGTCACTCTTTCCCCTTTTTAACAACTCAGCGGGCCTCAAACATCCCTGCTATTTTATTCTCCCTTAGTTTCCTTTATCTTGTCTGATATTTGTTTCAGTTTCAACATCTACAATCCTAACAACTTGTCTATGATCAGACCTCCTACCCCCCTTCGATTTACCCAATGTGTGTTCCTTATGTGTCTCCTGCTGATTATTTGTGACTCAGGATATTGCTCTTTGGCACCAATTGTTCGTATTTACATGGCTTCAGGTCATATTATCATACATTGTGAAATGTCAAAATAATTTTCAAATTCATCACATGGAACATTAAAGGTTGCAATAAACCCATTAAAAGATATAAGTTCACCTCTCATCTCAATAAATGCTGCACCTCCATAGCTTGTATACAGGAAACACATCTGTCCAACATAGAAATAATGAAACAGAAATCACTTTTAGTGGAAGAAATTATTTTCAGTCCAGATGTCGCTAAGAAAAATTGATTGCTATACTAATTAGTAAGAAATTACCCCTCAAAATATTAGACCAAGGAGCTGATACTAATGGGAGATGAGTTTGGGCCAAGCTCCTCATCGAATCCACTCAGGTCACCATTCTCAACATTTATGGTCCTACTAATCCTGACCCCAATTTTTGGGTCTCCATTAAACAAATGATACTTCAGAATAACTTTACCATTCTGGTTATATGTGGGGACACAAATCAGGTCCTTGACCCTTTTCTAGACAGGAAATCCAATAGCATGTTTGAAAATACCAAGTCCCACAAATCCTTTTTGGGAGGATTAGCTGAAACCGGGCTTATAGACACATGGAGATTATCTCATCCCACCCAACTCGACTATACCTTCCACTCATCTCCACATAATATTCTCTCTCGCCTTGATTATATTTTCTCCACTAAAACTCTAACAGTTTCCATTGTTTACTCTAGTATAGAAAATATTATAATATCAGATCATGCCCCAGTATGTACCTCCTTTAGTCTTTCAGATGTGCATAAACCATCATCTCGTTGGAAACATAATAACTTCTCTTACAAGACCCTCAATTCATTCTATACATTAAATCCTTTGGCCAGCAGTTTTAAGCTGATAATCCAGACTGCGATACATTGGTTGTAAACAATTGGGATGCAATTAAGGTTGCCCTAAGAGGTCACACTATGGCTTTCTCAGGGAAAAAGAAGACTCTGCATAAAAAACATATTGATGACCTGTACTCTCAGCTTACTTTAGCTGAGCAACACTATTACCGCAACTCTAACCCTAATAATTTACATCAGGTCATGGCCCCATGCTTCTAAATTAATAACGAGATCACCGATCTTGCAGCTGGGACCATTCTTAAATATAGAATAAAAATGAAATAAACATCCAATAGAGCCGGCAAAGCACTTGCCTCGTACCTTAAAACTAAAAGAGAATTTTTCTTTATTTCCCCTATCAAAGACACATTTCGTACCATACACCATCACCCTAAAGACATACTAAACTGTTTCAAAAGGTCTTATGCTAATTTATATACTCTTGAAAACTCAATTCCCCATAATAATATTGCATCTTTTTTTGATAATATTAATAGATCCTCCTATCCTCAATTAGACCTCTCTCACTTAGATAATGATATTACCCTCCCTGAAATTTCCAAAGCCATTAAGGCTTAGGTAGAGGCAAGGCTCCAGGCCCAGATTGTTTCTCCACTGAATATTTTGATTTTCTAACTCTATCCCTCACTCTCAAGCTCAAAAAGCTATTTTCTTATTTCATTTCCCAAAAAATCTCCTCAGGTTCTTTTTCTGAAGCCCTACTTATACTTTTCCCCAAACCTGATAAGGATCCTTCACTCCCCGGCAATTACCGACCCATTTTCCTTATCAATGTGCAAAGCAAAATCTTCATGAAAATCCTAGCCAACAGAATCGAGTCATCTCTCACTGCGTTAATAAAACCCGATCAAGTAGGTTATGTAAAGGGACGTATTATTTCTTCCAATGCCAGAATACTTTTGAATGCCATCCACTTATCGGCTAAAGTTAAAAAAGATAGGCAGGGGTATGCTGCCATAGCATTAGATGCCTAAAAAAGCCTTTGATTGGGTTAATTGGGACTTAATGTTTCAATCTCTACACTGGCATGTTTGCAGTGATAAGTTTATCTCTCTTGTTAAGTTACTTTACTCGTCCCCTAAATCATCAATATGTATTAACGTCCAATTCTCTAATTTCTTTCCCTTTCTCAGAGCTACCCGACAGGGATGCCCCCTCTCACCTATCTTATATATCCTCCCATTGGAATCGTTATTGGAACTCATTAGATATAATAAAAATATCCCTGGTAACTCAAGTGGAACATCTTATATAAAAATTGCAGCGTATGCTGAAGACATCCTTATCCTCATTAAAAACCCCAAATTACATCTCCCTTGCCTACTCAATGTATTTTCTCAATTTAGCCAAGTATCAGGATATAAACTCAACAAAGACAAATCTGAACTCATGCCTCTCAATTCTTACTGTCTCAAACATGACATTGACCCCTTTGGTTTTAAATGGTGTAGCTCCATGATTACGTATTTAGGTATACACTTTGCCCCCACTATCTATGATACCATAAAACTTATTACCCCATCTTTATTGGATAAACTAAAAAATCTAACCACTAGATGGTCCCCCCTTTATCTTCCATGGTGGGGACGGCTCGATACAATTAAAATGATGCTATCACCTATAGTCCTATATTATTTACAACTCCTCTGTGTCCCTATATCTCCCTCCTTTTTTAAATGTATTTATTCTATCCTATTAAACTTCTTATGGGGTGAAGGTAAAAGTAAAAGGATTGCCTTGATCAAATTGAAAGCGCCATACGAGGTCAAGTTTCCTGATTTCAAATTATATCACTCTGTTTTTCTTCTGAAACAAGATAAGTGTTAGTTTGCATGTCCCAGAGCATCAGCTATCACCACATGGTGTACCTTAGAGAAACATCTGGTTCATCCCATAGAAATAGTTGACCGTATCTACATATTTAACCATTCCTCATCAGCATCTCTGACCCTATCAGAGCCTCCATTTCAGCCCTACAATTATTTCTCTTTTCTCAAACAAAACTCCCCAAAAATGCCTTTCCCCTTTACTATGGCATAACAGCAAGATCATGATCAAGAACAGAGCCTTGAATAGAAAATCCTGGTTGAAAAAGGGCATTAGATTTATACAACAAATCACAGACAGCTCCTCTATTCTATCTTTTCTACAACTTAAACATCAATTTTCCATTCCCAATTCAGATTTCAATTTCTACAAAAAATTAGTCAACTCTTGATTTGATGCACTTCACAATTCTTCTAATGACATTTTTACTCCAGATGCCTTGAGACTAATATAGTTAACTATGCCTTTTGACACCAAGGCTTCCACATTTTACAACATTCTAACTGTTTCCTTTAGGATGTGTTCTGTGCGTCTCAAATGGGAAACAGATTTAGGTTGCTCCTTTGATGACCACATCTGGTCCCTCCTTTTTTCCCGAATTAGATACATATCAGCGTCAGCGAATATTACTCAACATTTTTTTTCTTCATGCACTGAGCGTTCCTTACACCTGCCAAATTATCATCATTTAAGGCTAACAACAATGACAAATGCTGGACATGTGGAGCAGCTTCTGCCTCTTACGAGCACATGTTTTTTAACTGCTCCTATACTTTTAGGTTCTGGCAACAGGTATGGAAATAACTTAAACTCATTTTTTCTGTTGATGTCTCATTATCTTTTCTAAACATCGTTCTGGGAAGCCTTGCTCTGATCACCCACCTACCTTCGGAAGCTTCCAAACTCTATGAACTGTTAATCATTATGGCACTGAAGAATACAACTGCCAATTGGAAAGACTTTCGTTCCCTATCCATCAGAGGCTGGTGGAATAACATTTGTCACACACAAAGGATGGAACCATGCATGGCAACTAATCTAAATTATATTCCCAAGTGCAATGCTACATGGTCTTTCTTCATTCACCATTTGGATTGTTTTATTGCAACTACACATGGAATGTGACCCCCTACATGTATCGTATACTCCTGAGATGTGCTCTGGATTTATCAACTTGTTTAAATTGTCAGATGCCATATGGGATACCTATATGATAGAGTAATGGGGCATATCTTCTTCACTTGTTTCCCTGCATCCCCCCTTTCCATTGCGTTTCTTGTCTGCACTTTGCTAGTCTTTTTGTTTGTCCTCCCCTTACTTATTTAATGGACTTGCAGGATCCTTTATTACATAGCCTCTCACAATTGTTGGTTCCTTACATTGTATCTTTAACAAAAACTGTTCACTGGCATTGTAATATTTAGGAAGTTTATCTGTTAGAGCATCCTCTTACTCCTACCTGTATTGTTCTCTTTGTCCCTGTTCCTTAAGATTTACACAGTTAATGGAGCACTGCATTCTGGTCTTGAACAATTACATTATTATTGTATTGTATTAAATATATCAATAAAACTCATTAAAATCAAAAAACCGAACCATAAATTACACCTTAATTAAGATGAGCCCTAATGTATTGTGTTGAGGTAATTCATGCGCTTTGTGCAGACTGCTTATTGCCCAGTCATTGGAAAATGGCACAGCAGGGTGAGAATCAAATATAACAATTGTGCTGTGAAGCCCATCCATTGTATTAGAAAAGGTATGCTCATTCCACCTAGGTTGAGTGGAAAAATGATTAGCAAACCTCATTGCCACCTGTCCACCACTTCTGTCTAATGGTCCCCTTGACTATCTGGTACAAATCACTTTGCTGTGTAGTGTGACATGCATTGTCATTGCACCTTTGGATTGAGCCTTGTGACACCATACTCAAAGGGAAAGTGGTACTCTGTGATCAGGCACATAGTACATGTGTTGTAGAGATCTATAGCACCACCCCAGAAAAACTGGTGAGAGTTAGACTAAAAAAATCAGATCTATTTCTCTATGATTTCCCACACATTCTTCCATCTCCATAATGTATTAATTGGAGCTAAACACAAGAAGAGGTGAGCCCTATTAGCAGGGAGGGCATTTGTCCTTCCCTGCCTTCCATAACCGTAACAAAGAAAAACATCCATCAGTCTCTCCTGCACCACCGTACTCAGCACAATGCTCAAATGCCTTTCTCTGTGTGGCTTGCTTCCTTAGGCCTATTATTGCATGCCCACAGTCTCCTTTGTTGAGTTAATTTGTGTAAATGTGTGTATGGCGATGTTGTCCCTTTGCTTAAACTTGACTCACTGTTGCCACTCTTGGATGATGCAGATGCCCACATTAAGAATGATGTCAACAGTGTTTTGCATAAAGACCATGCCCAAATAAAGCTCATTCCGCCTTCCTCTGAACCTATGAATGTGTACATTAAGCTGTTGCTTCTTTTTCTTGTTGATTTCCGTTTTTACTGCACAAAAAGGATTGGTGTTCATTTTGATTCCATGCATAAGAATGTAAAAATCCAAGGCCCCTTCCGCAAACATTTAATAATCACTCATGTAGACTTTCCATCTTAATGCAGGTTCGGATCTACTGGAACAAATCATGAAATAGAGGTGTCCAGGTTCATATGGCCTGGTGTAGGGGCCCCCACTCCATTTTCTGGAGGGTCCTGGTAGCTGGCAGAATGAAGTCATTCTTTCTGAAGTTTCTGAAAGAATTTCTTGCTGAAGTCAGATCTTTTCTTTCTGAAGTTGGAGTGCATGGCCTCTGGTTTTAAAAAGAAACGTTCTGGTTGAGGAGAAGCAATCAAGCTCCACTGTGCATGAGAGTAACTTCCTGGTTCCTGTCTGCATTGTGGAGCATGGGAACCAGCAGCCAGAGTGAGGGGAAGCCTTACTCATGGAAGACAGATTTGGGTCAGAGTAGGAGATAAAAGAAAAACATGTTGTGTTTATGTGTGCAGAATGCTTAGTGTATGTATGTGTGTTATGTATTATGTAATGTTGAATGAGGGAGTGTGTGAATGGGTGTGTGCATGTGTTTTTGCTGGGCCAGCGCTGAGCAGATGAGTTTGGCAGATGAGGGGTAAAAGGAGGGGTGAACTACTGCAAAAATGTTTAATGTGCATCCATCCATGATAAAAAAAAGTGTGTTATGTGTTATGGGGCTAGCCTTGCATTTTGGTGGAGCCAGTCTAACCTTTTCCTACTGTGGTAAGAAATACTTTTCTCTGCACACTTTTGATAAAACAAGGATGTTAAGTTGTATGACATGGCTAGGCTGGTAATTTGGGTATCCATTTTTTCAATTCCTTACTGTGGCATGCTAATATTTTTCTGGAAATCTCTGGTAAAGCAAGCATGATAAGTGTTATTACATGGCTATACTGACATTGTGCTCCAGTTAGTCTAACCATGGCTTACTGTGCCGTGACCTTTTTATGGTCAACTATGATAAAGCAAACATGATAAGTGTTATTAAGTGTCTAGGCTGGACCACTTTGTGCAGCCAGTTCAGACATGTGATGTTATTGTGGCATGGTATTTTTAAAAGCAAAGCCACGTTAATATACAGTCATAAATTGGCATAACCAGTGTGCACATATTTCCTTATAGTATCATTACTGGCATTATGCAAAACACAAAAACGAGTATATTCTTACATGGCAATACTGACATATATCAGTGCAGCCATTATAGAGATGTAATGTGCACAACCACAGCAAACATGGTTTTATAACTACATATATTGTGGCTAAAGCATCATGAAAATGCCTTGGGAAATGTTGGTGAGTTCATCTATTGGATTGTTGAATTGGAACTACCTTACAAACCAATTGCAAACTGCCTGGCTTTCTACCCAATTATTCACAGAAGGTGTGCTCTCTAAAACATCATATTTTAACCAATTTTTCAAAAAAGTTTCTCAGGTGGAGGGGGTGCTCCTCCCTTCATCCCCTCCTTTCCCCATTCAAATCCACTCTGGTTGGTTCAAACAAACTCACAATGTTAGTTTAGAAAATACCCTACCATAGCATAGACGGTATATTATGTTGGCCGAAAACCAACCGCATCATATGCCCAGTATCGCCAGCACAGAATCGTCTGCATAACCATAGAGCGTCCATTTTGTATCAACATAATCTGACATTTTTGCTTCCTCTTGCTTTTTCTGTTTAAATGCTTTGCAACAAAAATAAATTTAATTTCGTTATGCTCCAGCACGGAGCGAGGCCACAAGTTACATATGAGAGACCAGGCCAGACAGAAATACATTGTTTTCCTCCCTCACAAGTCCTTGAAGGCGAGCAGAGAGGCATTTAATCACCAAGCCAGGTGCCAGCTGGTCTTGCTGAAACTTCAAAAACTGTAGAAATAGACAGCTAAAGACTTGAATTATACTCTCTTTCACAGTCCCCCTTACTGGGCCCCTTCAGATCGAGCTGACCTCTAGCTAACGAATAGAAACTAGAAGATAGCAGGTCTTGGAATATGTCATACTCGTCATAATTGTCAATCACCGAACCCTTGCTCAAGAAGATACATTACGGGTGGTTTTGATGTGTCACAGACTTATAATATGATGGTCTTTTTGCATAAATGTCACTGTTGTAGAATGCTCACTCTCTTGCGTCTCACGAGGTCTAGGTGACACACGTTGTGAGTTGTGAGATCCAGTAGGCCGACTGAGACTATTTGCTTTGCAACAAACCCTAGATTTTGGGAATTGAACCTTGTGTCTGGCATATCAATTTGTTATGGAGATTGTGCCTTGTTTCCATACGTGAGGGTCTTCAGGGCCCGTCAAAAAATGGTGCCCGAACAGGGACCCTCCCCCATTTGCTCCATCATGTACGTTGAAATTTGAAGAAGGCTGAAAAAACGAATCGAGGACGAGGCCGTCGAGCCGGGATCGAGAGGTGTTCGGAGCGCCCCTGTGAAAGTGATGAGACAATACTTTGCAGATCTGCACACACCTGGTCCCTGATCGACGCGCCCGCCCAGAGAGCAAGAAGGTGAGGGTCCCGAAACGAGCCAGATTGAGCCAGATACGCAGTCACAACAATCCTTTGTTGCTACTGTACACAGACGAATTGTGTCTTGAGAGATGAGCTGATTGATCAGGTGAGTCGTGCCCCGATTCTTAAACAGCCCTGATATTGGTTAAGAGTTGCTCTTGCAGGATCAAACGACCAGGGTAAGGTACGAATAAGATCAAACATGCCTGGGAAATTGTCTTTCTGTCTAGTAGAGATTTTCCACTGTGGTAGAAAATCTTTGGAAACTGGCCAGGCTGCACCACCGGTAGCAACGCCAGCGTTTGAGATGTATGTGAAGTATGGAATAGGGCCAATAATGTTTTGTGAAATTTGGCATAGGCAAACCAGACACATAGAAGATTTACAATGGCCAAAAGATGGTAGTTTTGAGATGTTGCAAATAGAACATTTGGAATCAGTATTGATGTGCAATAAAGCACGCCCTGCGACATTTGACGTCATTAGAGACTGGAGGAAGGAAGCTAACCTCTGTTTAAGAAGTAGAGAGAAACATGTGCATAGGCACAAATCTAATGCAGACAGAGCGCTGGAACAGGAAGAAAAACAATGGGATGAGGATATCAAAAGGCAGGCAGGAGTCTTCAATTAGGCATAGAAATAATATATCCTCAACAAGAGTTGCGTGCATCAGACAAACTAATAAATACAATTTTAAATGAAAAAAGGCAAGAACGCCCTAACAGAAAAATTGACTAAATTGCATCAGTGCCCAATGCTCAACCGGAGCCCAGGTTGTCAACCACCCTTCCAGTTGTTCGATTTGCGCCAGCCCCTCCTGAACACGTGATCCCATTTCCCCCTCCACCTACCGAGCTTGAATCAGCAGCTATCAGAGAAGGCAGCGCTGGAGAGGCGTGGCCTGCACAGGGAGGGAACGCTAGAATAATCCGTAGTGTGGTCAGCAGGGAGAGAAAGAGAGAACTGAAAGAACAGGCAGAAATGTATATCGAAGGCAATGATGAGGGGTCGACGCTGGGTTCAATGTATGATTATAAGAAGCTCAGCGAAAAACAAGTATTGTTGGAATGCATGGGAGAGTATCTTATGGAAAGGTGGAAACAATTAACTGGTATGGTGCCGCCTCAGAAGTTGCGGGATTTGAATGCCTTTTCACGATTGAGGGAAAGTGATTCAGAGATGAAAGAACACGTTGGCAGGTTATTTGAGTTTAAAGATGAACTTGATGAATTATATTCGGAGATGTTTTCTGCTCCTGGGTTTCGGTACAAAGAGGCGAAGAGAGGAAGACAAGGGTCGTCAACATATGTACAGCGGCAATTTTGCCCGCCATCAAAACCGGTTAGTGAAGAAATTAAAATATGTACACGAGAAGCGCTTAGATGGATTTTGGATGCTAGTATTCCTATAATGGAGGTGTGTGATACGTTTGAACTGTATACGATAGAGAGGCAAAAAAAAACATTGGAAGTAAGGATTGAATATTTGCAAGATAAATATGTTGAGAGAAATGACTGCTGTTCCTCTGAATTGATGACGGTATATATAAGAGAGCGTGTTTATCTGAAACTGGAAAGACTGCTCTCTCCGTTGATCTAGCTATATTGCTTGAAAAAAGAGAAAAAGGAGAAAGAGCCAGTGCGATATTTCCGATGAGAGAAGTCCCTCCCACTTTTTTGCCAAAAACAGAAATCCCTGGCGTTAATGGAACTCCAGCACAAGTAACAGAAGCACATTACACAGCACAATATGTACATGTCACTTTCTCTAGACAAGAGGTGAATGATATAAAACAAACAATCCCTGATATAAGAAAGAATCCGGCGGGATTCTATAAAGAGATTGAATCCTATTTAAAATTGTCCATTTTTAATATGAGCGATATTGACCTATTATTCCCTGTAATTCTCCCAGCAGATATATGGAAACAAATTAGGAATGTAGATGATCAGGAAAGTTTGGGTGCGACTTGGGAAAATTTAATCAAAGAAGATGCAGACAGATCAGCAGGTGAAAAACCATTGTCAAATATGTTAGCATTACCAGCACAAATAGTACAGAAATTAAAGGTTATAGTTCCTGAAAGAAGAATTATATGGGACAAACTAACTGCATGCGTGCAAGGAAAAGATGAGTTGGCAACTGACTATTTTAGTAGATTTGAAGAAGTGTTTGCAGATTTTAGCGGTCAAGCCTTAAGCACTGAACCTGGGAAAAGACTATTTGTTGACAAATATGTGAGAGGGTTGTTACCGAAAATCCAAAATGTGATAATGACATCTGAAAGTGCGTGGCAAGCAAAATCACAGAGTGAAGTATTACACATGGCACAATACTATGAGAATAGAGTAAATACAGAGAAAAAGAAAGAGGTAAGAGATAGAGTGAATTTAAAAAAAGAGGGTTACTACAGCAGGTAGCGTGTAATAATAGGGGCAGAGGAAATGCACAAGGAAGGGGGAATTACTTCAACATGCACGAGGTCCAATTGGACTAAATCAATGTGTGTATTGTAAGGAAGAGGGACTCTGGCGAGCACAGTGCCCACATTTGCAGAATAGAAATGGGAATGCCCACAGAAGACAGAATATAGGTCGCCCGAGAACACAGGGGCAAAATAGAAACACTGGTATGCCACAAAAACAGAATTACCAAGGAAACAACAACCTGAATCAGAGCCAGAATCAAAATCAGCAGAATGGAGCAGGAGATGGAAATGTTTTTGATACTCAATCAAATACATATTATTCTGGTGACTTTACATCAGATGATGTATTGTTCTGCTAGGACAGCCCAAGACAGGGGTCGGAACCAGTGTCTATTCCTGTTGATCAGAAAGGACCATACATAGAAATAAAAGTTGGGAATAGAGAGCACAACTTTTTAGTGGACACAGGTGCACAGAAGTGCTCAATAGACCATCACTTGGTTCCAGAGATACCACTGTCAGGGCCAAATAATGTTTCAGTTGGGTTTGCAGGCACCCCAGTAATTGGCTCTGTGTCACAGTCAGTGCCTATAACGCTAGGTCCATTCACAGAGACTTGCCCGTTCCTTTTGACACAAGATTGTGCCGAGAATCTATTGGGTTTAAATTTGTTGAAAAAACTGTGTGGTTATTCATTGTTCTCCTGATGGAGTGTTTTTGATGATTTCACAACAGAAAATGCCAGTGTCCCAATTCTTGTCCAGACCCCTGCCAACAGAGTTAAGTAAGGTACCGACTTGCATATGGGCAATGAATGATAATGATGTTAGTTGATTGAAAATAGAGCCGGTGAAAGTTGTTTTGAAAGAGGGAGTAACGTTACAGCATATTCCACAGTATGAACTTTCAGTGGAAGGTGAGAAAGCATTGAAATGCATTGTTTCAGATTTGGTTAAAAGAAATGTGATTGAAGAGATTACTGGTAGCACCTGCAATAGCCCAATTCTGCCAGTTTATAAGAAAGGAGTTAATGAGATACCATATCGTTTCATAATTGATTTATGCGTGTTGAATAAAGTAGTTGACCCCCAATTTCCATTGGTCCCAGATGTCACCACCATTTTGACAATGATTCCGTCCTCTGCAACACATTTCAGTGTTGTAGATCTTAAGAATGCATTTTTTAGCATCCCAGTACATTCCAATAGCAGATATCTATTTGCCTTCAGGCTAGGAGGACGTTCTTTCACATTCACACGAATTCCACAAGGTTACACTGAGAGCCCAAGTATTTATAGCAGAGCATTGAAAGAACAACTAGACATGTTAGACTTACCAGCGGGGTGTGTACTACTGCAGTACATTGATGACTTGTTAATTTCTGCAGACTCAGAAGACATTTGCCAAGAGGGTACAGACATGTTATTCACACATTTAGCAGTGCATGAACATAAAGCTTCATTGAAAAAATTCCAGTATTGTCGAAAGGATGTGGCCTATTTGGGCTACCTCATTTCGAAAGAGTGGAGAAGGCTGACACCAGAAAGAATAGAGAGCATCTCTGGTATGCCTATTCCAAAGACACAGAAGGGGGTCAGAACCATAATAGGCATGGCTTCATATTGCCAACAGTGGATAGCAAATTTCGCCATGATTGTGAAACCAATGGTGGCATTGACAAAGAAGGATGTTGCCTTCCCTTTAGAATGGAGTGAGGAATGTCGGAATGTATTTGATCTGCTCAAAGCTGCTTTGTGCTCAGATCCAGTTCTGGGCACACCAAATTATGAAAAGGATTTTAAATTGTTTGTGCATGAGAATGACTGTTGCGCGCTGGCTGTATTGACCCATGAACAAGGCGGAAGAAATAGACCATGCAGTTATTTTTCTTCTGCGCTGGACCCTGTAGCATGCGCTTTGCCGCGTTGTTTACGAGCTGTCGCCGAGTCAGTAAAACAAACTGAGGGAATGGTTTTGGGTCACACCTTAACTTTCATGGTGCCCCACACAGTAGACATTCTTTTAAACAGAACGCAGACGCAACATGTCACATCAGCTAGATTGACTAGATATGAAATTGTCCTGTTTGCACCACACATTCAAATTCGGAGGTGTTGTACTTAGAATCCTGCAGAGTTAATGCCCCCTCCCAATGAAGGAATGGGTGAGAATGAAGCACCACCCCATGATTGTTTAATGGTTACTGAAGAAGAAACAAAAGGGAGAATTGATCTAACAGACACCCCACAGAAAGAGCCAGATGGAGAACTGTTTTGTGATGGTTCCTGTTTTAAATTACCCAATGGCACGTCAACTGCTGCCTATGCCATTACGACACTAAAGAGTATTGTAGAGAGGAGAAGAATTCCGTACAATTCAGCGCAGGCTGCAGATAATAGCATTGACAAGAGCATGTGAAATTTTGAAAATCTGAATGTAAACATATATACTGACAGTCAGAATGCTTTCGGGGTGGTGCACAAGTTTGGTCGACTCTGGGCTGAGAGAAGTTTTCTAACATCACATGGAACTAAAATTCAACATGGCCTTCTGATAGCGCAATTGTTGTCTGCACTCACGTGTCCAAAGCTACTGCAATAATGAAATGCGAGGCGCATAAGAAAATAACATGTAACATTGGAAAAGGAAATGCATTTGCAGACAAAATTGCGAAACAAACTGCCACTGATTTGCACACAAAGATGTTGATAGTACAGTCGGAAGAAGTGGCCTGCATGATAGAAAATGTGATTGTCAAAGTCAAAGAGATGCAGGGGAAGCAACTGCTGATGAAATGAAAAGGTGGTCTGAGGGTTCCACAGAATTAGACGTAGAAGGTTGTTGGGCGGACAAAGAGAGTAGAAAATGGATGCTTCCCAACTCCTATGTAAATGCAATGGTCACCATGGCCCACAGCCCCACGCACATATGTGCAAAAAAAATGATTCAGCATCTGTTTACAGTATGGCAGAACCCACACATTAGGAAAAATGCCGAGAGACTAGTTCAGAATTGTATGACTTGTTTGCAGCATAATATTGGAAAAGTAACAGCCACTCCAACAGGTAGTTTTGGCCCCCCTTCTATGCCCTTTGAAGTCATCAATTTTGATTTTATAGAAATGGAAAGATGTCAGAATCTTAAATACATCTTGGTGGTAGTCTGTGTATTCAGTAAATTGGTGGAAGCATACCCGCTAAAGGACTGTACAGCAATAAGCACAGCAAAAGTTATGCTAAAAGAGTATTTTTCCAGATTCGGCCTGCCACAGGTTATATGGTCAGACAACGGCCCGCCATAATTTTGTTTATTACGCCAGCATTTTGTTGCCGCCGTAATATTACAGATTTGTGCAGGCCTTCAGATTGATAAGCGATTCCATTCCGCCAGTCACCTGATGAGTGCTGGTCCAATTGAGCGTCAAAACAGCATTTTAAAGAATAAAATAAGTAAGATCTGTGCAGGGAGTCAATTAAAATGGACAGATGCATTGCCTTTAGCTTTGTTGTGAGCAAGGTCTGGACTATCCCCATACAAAATTGTTATGGGGAGACCTGCTAATGTTTGGTGTGCACCGCAGCCTAGGCGTCTGAGTGAAGTGGAATACCCTGTGCTTAGTACATACTGTGACATTTTAACACAGACGCTCCGTTTGATTCATCAGCAGGTGCAGGAGGCCCTTCCTGTCAGATATGCAGGCCGGGGGCATTGTCTGCAGCCAGGCGAGTGGATACTGGTGACATTTTTTTTACGAAAAACATCACTTGCACTGAGGTGGCTGGGCCCTTACCAGATACTCTTGGCAACACAGACTGCGGTCCACGTGGATGGTCATAAGGCGTGGATCCATGCCACCCACACAAAAAGAATTCCATCACCATTGAAAGAACTGCCTGACACGGACGACCAGAAAGAAACAGCTGCCTCCGACTCAAAAGACACCATCGCCAGTTCTCTGCCACAAATGTTGCCTGAACCTGAGAGAAAGCCTGAGAAGATTGCTAAAAAGGAGAAAGGGCTAAATGTGCCCCAACTTTACTCAGCTGAATCTGCATCGCCACAGGCTGCCATAAAGCCTGCCTCATCAATTACTGCATCACAGGCTAACACTGAGCCTGCCTCTGGAAGTGCATTTGCACTGTTAATTGATCACACAGTACCTGGAGCGATAAGGTACGATCTGATCTTCGCATTTTGTTGTTGCCTCTATTCCCATCACGGATGAATTGGGAATCGGAGGCCTAGGGAAGTGGAGCGTGGGGGTTGTACCAATCTGGGAGCTCTGGAATGTGGCTTCCTGGTGCTAACTTTGAGAATATAAAAATCCATTTGCTGATCACCCCGTGCGAACGAGCGGGGAGCAGATGGTACAAAGGCAATTGATGTATGCTCTGGAGTCTTATGAGCAATGTGCAAAAGCACGACAATCTTGCCACACATTTAGCAATCTAGGCTGCTGAGAATTGGCTTAAAACACTTTGTTAACGTCTTCGAACATATTGGTGTTTTTAAACGAGCACTGCGGTGAGAAGTATTCATGACAAACATTGTTGGAGAAGAAGAATCACGCACAATGCTCGTACTTGCTTCTGCCCCCTCTTGCACCAACGCTGATGATGTAATAAATATAGAGACTATAAAGAAATGTAGAAAGAATTGCTGTAAGAAAGTAATGTCAATGATTATGACACTTCTGGGTATTCTATGTACCATTATCCCAGTATTATGGTATTTGGAGAGAGTGCACCCATTGAGTTCTCTTTTGCCTGCCGCAAAAGTACCTGTCACAGACAGTCCAGCCCATGTACTCTCTTATACTCTCCCTCCAATAGAAGAAAGACACAGGGAAGGTTATGGTAATAACACATTGCTTTTAATTATGAATATGACTCACTCAATCTTGAATAAGACTAACTGCTGGGTCTGCATGCATTTACTCCAGCATGGTGGAAAAGGAATAGGTTGGTATGTACAGCCATTACCCCTTAATATAGCATGCTATACATCACTAAGTGCACTCTTTTATGGAAAGTGGAATAAGAGTGACACAGGTCAATTAGACAAGACAAACATAGAAGAATTAGAAAACATGGTAATGAAACCCTTAGGTTTTACCATATTTAACACAGCAAGATTAATAAATCCAGTAGTGATGCCAGTAGACAGACTGTATGTGCCTTATAAGTCAACTGTAACCACGTTTCACATGATCCCAGTAGGGAACACAGATGTAGTGCCCCCCTCATATACAATAAATTACAATCCTTGCACTGTTCCATTTTGCTTACAAAAGAAAGGTTTGTATTCAGTAGGGACATTTGATAGATGCATGAATATTTCAGTACTTGAGGGAGAAGAAGAACCAATATATGTAGGTGACCCCATTTATTTTGTATGTGGAGAAAAAGCTTATCCCTGGCTACCTAGAAATTGGGGTGGAACATGTTACTTAGGGTACGCTTCCCTGGGGTATTCCTTTCCCAAACATCAGATATAACGAAACTATCAAGATCTCGGCGGGATGATGAAGCAGGATTTATTGCGGGAGACATAGCAAAATCATTTATACCATTTTGGGGCCAAGCAATAAATTCATATAATATAAGAAGATTGACAACATTTTTAGAAAAAACAATGGAACGACTGATATACTGTATAATATGACTCTAGAAGAGAAGGCAACTAGATTGATGACACTTCAGAATAGAATGGCTCTTGACATAGTTTTGGCTGACCGCGGAGATGTTTGTAAAATCGTGGGGTCAGCGTGCTGCGTATTTGTAAGTGATTCCTCCCCTACGATTTTTGAGGCAATAAAGAAGTTACACATTCCGAACTCTGACCTTCACCCCCGACAGGTGGTTGGGAACTCAATATAAGTTCCTGGTTTTGGGAGTTACTATGCTCATGGGGATGGAAACTAGTTGCAATTTTAGCAACGATACTCGGAATCTTCCTGACATGTTGTTGTTGCATACACTGGCTGCCAATGATTTACTCTGAAATAAGTGATGAATGCATACACATGATAACAGAGAAAACAAATCCCAAAGTGGATACGAATGCAAATAACGAAAGGCAAACTATAAAAGAGTTTATGTCGATTTATATTGATGATGACGATTACAGTAGTATGCATAGTTCAGAATTAGATGTATGGTCAGAGGAAGGTGCAATGTATGATTGATGCGCTTGGCTTACGGCCAAGAGGACTGTTTGTTAGTCTAGAAAATACCCCACCATAGCATAGATGCTATATTATGTCGGCCGAAAACCAACTGCATCATATGCCCAGCATCGCCAGTACAGAATCGTCTGCATAACCATAGAGCGTCCATTTTGTGCCAACAGAATCCGCCATTTTTGCTTCCTCTTGTTTTTTCTGTTTAAACGCTTTGCAAAAAACATGAATTTAATTCTGTTCTGCTCCAGCACGGAGCGAGGCCACAAATTACATATGAGAGACCAGGCCAGACAGAAATACATTGTTTTCCTCCCTCACCAGTTCATGAAGGCAAGCAGAGAGCCATTTAATCACCAAGTCAGGTGCCAGCTGGTCTCGCTGAAACTGCAGAAACTGTAGAAATAGACAGCTAAAGACATGAATTATATTCTCTTTCATGGCCCCCCTTACTGGGCCCCTTTAGGTCGAGCTGACCTCTAGCTCACAAATAGAAACTAGAAGATAGCAGGTCTTGGAATGTGTCTCTCCTACGAACACAGTTCGCTCACTGAACAAGAGCATTATATTCTCTGTAACAAAGAATAGTGTCTGCGCCTTTGCAGATTGGATCTGTTGCTAAATTAATGTCTTAGGAGGTGTCATACTCGTCATTATTGTCAATCACCGAACCCTTGCTCAGGAAGGTACATTATGGGCGGTTTTGATGTGTCACAAACTGATAATATGATGATCTTTTTGTATATATGTCACTGTTGTAGAATGCTGGCTCTCTTGAGTCTCATGAGGTCTGGGTGACACACATTGCGAGACATGAGATCCAGTCGGCCGACTGAGACTATTTGCTTTGCAATAAACCCTAGATTTTGGGAATTGAACCTCGTGTCTGGCATTTCAATTTGTGTATGGTGATTATGCCTTGTTTCCATACATGAGGGTCTTCAGGGCCCGTCAACAATGCTCGGTCCCTCTGGCATATTTGTGGAGAATGTTTATACCCCTCCAATTAGAAAATTCACTAGCTACCAATCAATTAGTGACTGGTGGGTGAACGAGTATGAACTTGTGCATGCGTGGCTTGGGCTGAGGGAAAGGGCTTTGGAGCATGGACATTTTCTTACATTTTTGACTGTTATTTTGGGGCAAAGCCAACTTGGTGAATGTTATCACTTAGATGAGTGTTTGGGTGGGGTGTTTATAGCACACTGGGCAGTGGTCGAAGTAGATGAAAATAAGTAGTGAAATTATGTCCCCTACTCGACTGCCCCTGATCCCCACAAACTCCTTAACCACACCCCTCCCACGCACAATGCAGACCCCCAAACACATGCATCTGCTGTTTAAGGGAACATTCAGTGCAGTGCACTGAAGTGCTCATTTCAACTTCTTCCTACACTTTTATTTTAAAACGAAACCATTCCGGAATGGTTCCTTTTTAAAATAAAAGTACTGGAACAGGAAAAAGTAATAAAAAAAAGTTGAAGAGCACTGCTCCCAATGGTTCTCATCCACTTCGACCATTGACAATGGGCTAGACAGGCTCACATTTATTTCTGTTGCATGGTATTTTCTACTCACATAAGGGGCAATGCCAATATGATGTGTGTTCTTAAATGTGGATGTTTGGGCCCTTGCGCAGTCAGCAAGTAAATGTATTCTTACTGTGGCATTGCACTTTTTATTGTTGTTAATGGCAAAGTCAACACGATGAGTATTCTTACATGGTGGGTGTAGGCATTTATGCAGCCAAATAAGGAAATGGTTCCTTACTGCAGTTGCTGACTCTGGCTTTGAGGGCAAAGTTATCATGAAGAGTGTTCTTAAATGGTGGGGCGCGGTTTTGTAGCAGTACAGCAATAACATACATTTTTATTCTGTGGCAGAACATTTTTGCTGGCATTAAGGGTGAAGCCAACAAGAGAATGTTTGTACATGGGGATGCTGGCATATACTGACAGAGCCATGAGTTAACATGTTTCCTTATGGTGTCATTCTTGTGGTTAATATTAATACAATATTGGCTGGCACATTTGGGTGTCTGGACCCAGGCACAACACCCTTGTTTCTGTGCTAGGTGGACGTTTTAAAGTTTGATTAAAACACATACTTTCACCTTTCAGCTAGTGCAGTGTGCGGCGTGCACCTGCAACACCAAAACCATCAAGTGCCTTGCACATGCATGGTGGTTCAGACCGGCATGGAGTGTGGCGCAGCACATGCTTTTGTTGCTAAGCCTGGCTCGCAACGGGGCTCCCACAATTTTTTTTACACCACTGTTTATAAACTCCCACAACTTTATATTATATGCTATCCCACCTCATGATAAGGCCATATCCTGAAAACAGGTGGGGGCCGATTCATGGAACATATGTGTGCCAAAAATCATGGCGCAGGCCAGCACAAGGTTGAAAAAGCAAGCACACGTGCACGTGTGCGATTCATGGAAGGCCCTGCGCGTGTTTCCCCTGGGAAGTGCACCAAATCCGTGCGTGGCGCACACGTCATTGCAACATCCAGAATTCCATGCACGAGGTGCACAGCAAAAGTGCACAATGTTAGCGCACACACCAAAAAGGGG
This sequence comes from Ambystoma mexicanum, assembly GCF_040938575.1. Classification (NCBI taxonomy): domain Eukaryota; kingdom Metazoa; phylum Chordata; class Amphibia; order Caudata; family Ambystomatidae; genus Ambystoma; species Ambystoma mexicanum. Next base: position 1,291,045,662 of record NC_090930.1, on the reverse strand, counting down.
GCGGAACATGGGGCATAACGTGGGGAATGGGGAACAATGCGTGAAAATAAGGGCGTAACTGGGGATATACTGCTGGGAAGTGCATGGAAAGCCCACATGCTCGTGAACCACACATATTCATGGAATCGAATAGGGGAAACCCGCGCATGTCCAAAGACACGCACAGGCCTAAACACGTCCACCACATGAAGGCAGGCGTTAGCATCCCTGCACATTACAAAAGTGTGCGCAAACAAAAAACACGTATATACAGCTCCGATGAATGTCCCATTCTGTGGCCCCCTAGGAGAAATGATGTGTCACGCAACGCATAGGCATCCCCGAAAAGCAAGAAAAAGAGATAAGCGACCCCTGTTCCCACGTGCATGTAAAAAAACACACGCAGTACGCTGTGGCAGCCAGGAGCCCAAAAAATATGCATGCGATCAAAACACAGGCTAGTATGCCAGTAAAAAAAGGGGTTATGTGACAAACATGGACACCCACAGTGAGAAAAATAGCGTGTGCGACTCACCGTCTGCCTTGCGTGTAGAAGAAGAACACGTAGCCAACACCCACCCAATGTGAAGCAATCGCGTGTGAACCCCAGCACCTGGAAAACACACGCACCGCTTCCCACACAAAGCACGTACAGAGCGATGAAAACCCACATGGGATCTTCAACCCGTGCCAGGGGAACACCCGCGTGTGTCACGTCACAGATGCGCTTACGCGCTAAGGGCCTTTCCTCCAATTAAACACTGACGTGCAGTTTTTACACGTGCCAAATCACTCCATATCAAGCTGGCCATGTGACAACAAACGGAAGACGACGCTCCTGCCCAGAAAGCCGAATTACTGCCCCCAGAGCCCCAAGCAGCTTCCCACGAGCCAACTGCTGCTGCCTGCCTGTCTGCTGCCACTGTGCCCTGCCATTTGGTGCCGGCACATCTGCCATCTGCCATCTGTAGGGTTCCAGTTGCTGTGACCACCCCTGCTGGAACAGAAGACTCTCGACTGGTGTTCCATCACTCCACAGCCCAGCCCTAGGACCCAGTTGCCCACCCTCACCTGCCTCAGAGATTGCCATGTCCGACACAACAGCTTCCGGCACCAGTAGCAACCCCCCACCACAGAGGCAGAGGGCTACCAGCTTCAGTGAAAAGGACGTTGGTATCCTTGTTGAGCAAGTTCTGGGGCATTATGATGCCCTCTTCACACCATCACGCGTCGACAAGGAAGGACGTCAGAGGATCTGGAAGGACATAGTGGGTGCCATCAAAGCGGAGGGGGTGGCACCGCGTGACATCAAACACGTCCTAAAGTGCTGGGAGGACTACGAGTCCAGGACCCTCAAGAAGTCCCGCGCCACTTGGAAGCAGCGGATGCAGTGGGGCATCAGGCCCTGCTTACCACCCAGCAGATGAGGGTCCTGGAGCGCATTCGTCCAGTGCCTCACCACCAGATCCTCAAGATGCAGGCCCGTCTGGAGTCATGCAGTAAGTGCCCATGCATTTACGCTTGAAACAGTGCATGTTAAAGCATGATGGTAGTTAGCTGTCTGGCTGCATGTGTGACATGGGTCATGTATGGATGTGTGTGTGCAGGGAAATGATTGTGCTGCATGTTAGTCTAGTCAGGCGTGACCCACATGGATGGTGTATGTGTTGCAATGCATCATGCTGCATTCGGAATGCACACATGTATGCATGCCTGTGCCTGTACTTTGACATGTTTGGGGTGTGAGAGATGTGTGCTGCTGTCATGGACATGCATGATGTACATGTCCGTTTGTCAGAGTAGTGTGTGCGCCATGGATGCATGACACATGTCCGTGATGATGTGTTGAATCACTGATACAGCCTACTCATCTTTGTATCCACTGTGTCTGTGGGCATACAGGGCCAGATGCATGACACTGCGGTGATGCGTGTGCATGTGATCAGCATGTCCCATGATGCATGTGAGTTCCAGGCCACCATTGGATGTTTCTACGGTGCGGTGGACATGGATGCAAATTATTGTTGCATGTGCCATGCCGGTTCCTGCATTTGTGTTGCCTGCACTGACCTTTGTGTTGTGGAGGGACATGATGGAAGTGACATTTGACAGTGCCACTCATGTGCTATTGCTTCCTGTCTAGGGAACTATTGTACAGTACCCTGATGCTTGTGTTCTATGTCTCCCTTTACCTTATGAGAAAAAGTTGGATGAACACGTCCAGCTAAGTCTGGCGCTCTCCGTTGGAGCTCTTCTGGAGCTCACTGTTCAGATTGTGTTTGTTTTAATGTTTAATAAGCTTAGAGTTCATCGCTCATGGATATCTAAAATCGTATTTAGAGCCACTTTAGAAAAATTTCAAGAGTATAATCCTGAATCTGAGGAGCATCAACAGCTGGGTGTTTTGCTAAATAAGAAGCAGACTTGTTTCATTTTGTGTACGGTTGTTTTAATGCCAATGCATTTTGGAGCGTATCTCCTTCTTCAGGGCGTTAACCATACCACTTATTGTAAATTCTTAATCATTTTTCTGTGGTGTCTAGCACCCTTCTTTAAAGAACAACTTCTTACGTACAGCACTCCAGCCGTCTGTATTCCGTAGTGTTGTTTAAAGGTCTGGATGAGCTTCTCTCTAATGCTATGTCTCCCTTTACCCAGCGGCGAGTGAAGAAGAGGGCGGAGATGGCACTGTGCAGCAAAGCGGCGTGGATGCCTCCACCGGCCGGTGACGCAAAGCCCAGTCACCCTCCCAGGAATTACCATCATCCGGGAGCAAGGGGAATGGTGCAGCAACTGCCACTACGGCTGCAGCGGAAGGGGTGGGTGAGCCCCACAGGGGCTTGCTACGGCGGAAGACAGTGTGGAGCCATCCAGGTTGGTGGTGTGCACAGAGGAGGAGGAGGCTGCTACTGAGCCGCACTTTGGGCCTGGTGGGGGTGGTACCACTGGTGCAAGTGGTGCAGTCCAGGGGCAGGGGCAGGAGGCCGCACAGGTCACCGTGTGACTGCACCACCATGCACCAGCAGGGATGCCCCATCCCAGGCCCGTCCGCAGGTAGGGGGATGTCCACATTATCTGGCACTCCTCTACCTGCAGACGAGGGGACCCGTGATCATATGGAGTCCGTCCTGATTGGTGTCGCGTTGGGCACGCGTGACATTTGTGATGACGTGCATGCTTCCTGGGGGGATCATGCACGTCATCACGAAGAGCTGCGTGCCAACGTTGCCCAGATGGGGGGGGCTTTGGTCGGGGGTTTCCTACATGTATCAGGCACTCTGCCAGCCCTCTCCTCCTCTGTGCAGACTATGCAGCAGTCGTTCTCCATGCCGTCTTCCGGCCCAGATGCCACCAGGGACCCCTGTGGACCTGCCCTGAGCAACGCAGCCAGCTCGGTGGAGATCCAATGCCTGCCACAGTCGGGAGTCGGAGGTCCAGCAGGGTGGACATCCCAGCAACTGGACCCCAGTAGATGGAGGATGTGCCGGCATCATCGTGCAGGGCACGTGCACAATGGTGGATTCCATTAGCCCGGATGCCGTTGTGCTGGCATAGGCAGTTGCGTTGGAGGCAGCGGCATGCTCAGCGTGGGAGGCATCATAGCTAGGGGCCATCAACATCAGAGGGGCAGGCATCAGCCAGAGGGCAGGAGGACCCTGGAATGGGAATGTCTTCCATGTGGCAGCGGTTAGGCCAGAGGATAAATGCAGAGCGGCGGCTGGCGGAGGAGGCACGGCTCACTATGGTCAGGGCGGAGAACTCCATGCGCAGGGCATTGTGGCGGGTTGAGTGCCTCGAGGCAACTCGCAGGGAGTTGGAACAGGCCATTACTGCATCCCTGCGAGACCTCGAGGACAGGGAAGAGGCCCGCCTCCGTGACATCGATGTGGATTTCGATGATGCCCTAGCCCGGAACATCACAGAGTGAGATGTAGGACTTGCCCGCTGCCATTGTATATAGTTCATTAGTCTTAGGTTGCCTTTGTTTTTCTTTTATTTTGGAGTTAATGGATATTGCTCCACTTCGTGTATATAGTTTTTTCTTCATAGGACTTTTAGGTTTCCTTTTGTTTGTGGATCATGGACCATTTGGACTTCCATTGTATATAGTTGCAGACTTGTACATACTTTCTTTTTCTATATTCCCAATGATCAATGGTATTTTTTTTATTTGGATTATATTTTCATTATGGACATTGGCAATGGACCACTTGTTTATTGTATATGATTTAGCTTTTTTTTTACTTCATTGCATTAACAAATTTGTTTGTCTAAATCAGTCATTGTACATTGATTTTCATTTTAAAATTCCTCCAAGTCAGTTCATTATGTTTGTAATACATTTTTTCTAACTTCTAAATTGGTGTTCTGTTCGGTCATTGGTTTTGTGCATGTCTCATTAAACATTTCCTCAGTCATGTGTTGCCACTGTGTGGCTCCGTTGTGCATTCCTGCATGCGAATGGTGGTTCATTTAGACTATCATGGCATGGGTAATTTGGGAGTGGATTCTGTGGATGGTTGCATGATTGAACTGCGGGGCAAGGGGGATTAGGGTTGGCTTTAGGGACATGGGTGTGTTTTGTTAGGACATATTGTTTGTTGGGACATGTGTTGGGGCCTGCTGGCAGGTGCCCGTCACTGCTGGGTGGGTGGGGATGCAGGGGGACATGAGTCGGGGCCTGCTGGCAGGCGCCCGTCACTGCTGGGTGGGTGGGGGTGCACGGGGACCGGAGTAGGGGCTTGCTGGCGCTGCTCATCCCGTGCATGCGCCGCTAGGTCACACTTCTTCTTAAAAAGCTTCGAGTCCGGGGAGGCTACCTTCACTCCCATGTCAGAAGCCAGGAGCTTCGCATTACAGATTTTAAGCTGATGACCGGGTAAGCAGTAATCCTCTTGAGGGGATACTCGAGTTTTGGGTAATGATGGGGTGATATCCATAAACAGCTAAGAATGGCTAGTTATATAAAATCTGGTTATTTTAGAGAGATTGATGTCGATGGATATGTAGTGTATTTCCTGGTATTTACTGAACTCCTCACTTCTTTGAGTGTAGGAGACGAGTTTAATTATGACATATTAGGCATGCACACAGACTATTTCCCAACAGAATTAGGGAGTAGAGCGTGTGCATTTAATGCTGAACGTAGAGATAGCAAAACACTAAGGTCTATGGCATTACACCATATGCAGTTAATATATTTTATTAATTGGAATTAAATATCCACCTTTTCTTTAAGAATCTACTGCTCCTGTATAGACCAGATTTGGAAGTGAGATACCGGCACCCTCCTGGACATGGATGCAGGGACATCATCTACAGCAGGGTTTGCCATTAAACATGGGATTACGGATCCCACTGACACAGTTGACGAGGTGGGTCATCATCACTTGAATAGTGATAAATGAAAGCACTGGTATTGACCTTTATCCTAATGGCGGGTTCCTTTTTTCCGCCGTAGGTTTTGAAAAGTACATAGGAACACATGTTCTGGAACCAATGGTAGCATCTGCCCTGAAGATGGACTGAGTGATAGTCCGAAACGCGTTGGCAACAAACTGATTACATAGAGTTGGTACCTTTTGGGATTGATGAACCTCAACCAGTCGAACTTTTGTAGTTACATTGATGAACTGATACACAAGATCCTTGGGACTACAGGACTCCACACCAATAACCCGCCAAAAGAAGCGAGTTGTATTGTGATATTTCAAAATTGTTGTTTTGAATAACGACAGTGTACCGTCCTTGGTAAACACTAATTGGGGAATTGTTTCATTATATAAAACATGTAGTTATTTTGATTGTCCTAATTTACCTTCAAAAATTATTGTTTAATGTCCTCTTTGAAATCTGACAATATCAGTAAAAGGTTGTTTTTTCTTTTCTCGAACAAATGGTGTTTCTGAATTGCTTATTGACAATATTGAACGTTTCGATTGAATGTTGCTATTAGAATGATGTGAATTTCATAACCTACGCTAATTACTAGCCAAACTAACACACAGGGAGGCTTTTCATCTCCCATCTGGAGTGCACTGTGGGCAGGCAGGTAGCAATACATGTCTCTTTCTCGCTTGCTGGCAGGTGCCCGTCACTGCTGGGTGGGAGGGAGTGCAGGGGGACATGAGTCGGGCCTGCTGGCAGGTGGCCATCAATGGTGGGTGGGACATGCGTAGGGGCTCACAAGTGCATAGTGCCATGTTGGCTGCCTGCGGGGCATCCCCAGGTTGGATGGGCTGCCTGCGGGGCATGCCGGGGTGGATGGGCTGCCTGCAGGGCATGCCCAGGGGTGTAGGGTAGTCCCCTGTGGTGTGGGGAGGGGGGGTGGGGCACACCCGGGAGGACCCACACTGCCAAATTTCATGTAATACTCCAAGCGCACCCCGGAATACACGTACCCCTCTCGCGCCAGAGAAATCGCATATAAAATTCCCTGCGCACCCCTCAGAATACACATACCCCTCTCGCGCTAGCGAACTCGCGTGTGAAACTCCCCACGCACCCCTCAGAATACACGTACCCCTCTCACGCCAGCGAAATCACGTGTAAAACTCCCCGCGCACCCCTCAGAATACAAGGGGTGCGCGGGGAGTTTTACACGCGTTTTCGCTAGCACGAGAGGGGTACGTGTATTCAGAGGGGTGCGCTGGGAGTTTTACATGCATTTTTGTGGTTGGGGGGCTGTATGCTGGTCCACTGGCCTTTGCGCCATGTACTGGATTTGTGTGATGTTTATGGCGCACGGGGTGGGGTTGGGGGCATAACTGGTGCTGCTGCAGGATCGCTGCACCACTCTGCGCCACGGCTTGCTCTGGATGTTGAAAACCATGAATACGCTGTGCACTGAAATGGGTTTTGGCGCACGCGGCTGGCGCAGACTGCCGCACGCGCACACTGTGAGCCAGCCGCATGCGCCACTTGTGCGCTGATTTCTATGAACTACCCCCATGGTGTTTAAAATGCCACGTTTTTACCATTACCACCGCTCTCACAGCAACGCCCTTTGAGTATTTACATTGGTCTGCGCCAAACACAAATCATTCAGATAAGAAACCTGCTAGCCCATTGCCTCTTTGCATACTGCAGACTTCTGAAAGACGGCCATTTCTTTCTTTGCCTGCCTCCATGGCTGATGCTGCACCAGATATAAAATCGGGTCGAGAAACACTTTCGCATTAATAAAGACCGTGAATGTGACGTCCCTCGCAGTACATTTGCATTAATCACCGAGGCTGTTGTCGGTGCCCTCTGCGTGTCACAGCAATTCATTAACTTCTAACTTCATTACAGACTGGGTTAAAAAGAAAGATGTGGTACCAACAGTGGGTGCGTATTAAAATGTTGTGACCTTCATGCCTCGTGATTTATTAGACTAATATAGCAAAGGGGCAATATCACGTAAACAACATAACATATTTATCAACTGCATCTAGGCAGAGTAACTTGTGATAAGGAAGAAGCTGGATTTATGGCCAGCATGCAGCGAGTTTGCTACCAACGTGATGTACAATTATGCAGAATTCTCGACCTGGGTGCTTCGTTTTGTGCAGGGAAGTGTAACTCTTCTTTCATTTATAACCAACTCTCGCGGTGATGCTCTGGCTTTATGATTGTGTTTTGCAACCTTAATGTCACACTCAGGCGCTGAATGGGAATATGCTCCGCATTTATTCAGTTATGTGCTGTAGTATGTGTCCTTCCCAGATCATTAACTTGGAAAGCGCGCAAGGTCCAGCATCTCCGTCACAAACCTCGTTCTTGTAAGGTGTGAAGATGAGCGTCATTATACCAAATTGTGTCCCCGTGATTGTTATGAATGGAAGTGCACTTTGAAACGAGTTTTTCCTTTCTACAGTTTTATAACTATAACGATAATTCCAGTGGCAAGATACAGTACACGCATAATTATGTTGCAAGAAAATAAAGTGGTAAATTATATGGGTCGAGAGGTGCATATAACTTTAATAACTTGTTATTTCATCTAGCCCTTTTGTTCAAAGCGCATTACGTAGATTACGTAGAACATATTTACATACATTATTGGTACCCAATCCAAATTGGTATTTGTATGATATAGTTGTTTTTCCAATTTTCCAATAATTTTCTGTAGGGATGTAAAAGCCTTACTCTTTAATGTGGACTTTGTCATTATTTCTAAAATCCTTCTTGTTTGCAAACATGTTTATAAATAATACCCCTGCCATTTTACAAGTCCCCAAAACTGTGCATCAAATATTAACAATATTTGAAACGTGTATGCATGATTTGATTTTGATGCATGTGTAAATGCATTGAATTTCGTTGGTGTCTGACATATATTATCTGTCACCTGCTAAACGCTCAAGCATTCCATAGGAACCTGCGTGGAATGTCCACCCTCATCGGTGATTGGCAGATGGCTTTCTCACTTGTTTGCAGCATAAAATACTAAAAATAGAATGGGTTCCAACTGAATGTGCGATCACTTATTGTACTTCGCAGTAAAGACAAGAAATATTGCAAAGAAGGTGTGATTGTCACAGGTTTCCCATTTTCTTCCCTGTTTTCGCTGCTTGCTGGACTCCTTGGGAGGAGTTTTCTTCTTTACAGTTCAGGTTTTGTACAACCCTGCTCGGCTGTCTTCGGCTTCCAGCGTTCGTTCAGCTTCTATGTCGGGGATCAATAGGAAACTTCCAGGAAGTCCAGGATACGAAGAAGTGTACTCGGAGGCGGGTACACGGAGTCCGGGAAGAAAGCAGGATAAGAAGGAAGGAGAATAGTAGGAGAAAGCGGAGGGTCCGGGAACCAGGAAACAACAGAGTTCCGTGAAGGCGAACTACGGAGCACACGTCTAGCCACAGCAATCAGTAGCGTTGAGGCGCGCGGGGCCGCAGGGGTGTGGCTACTTTATAGGACGTACTGCATCAGACATAAAGGCTGGGAGGCAGCGTTTGGTGCTTAACGGCCATGTTGGAAGTACCAAGGAGTGTAAGCGCCGATGTGTCAAGGACCAGGAGGTCCAGAAGGGGCGTGTCCGACGGTTCATGACAGCATGCCTCCTCCAAAAACCCGTCCCGCCGGGTTTGCCTGGGTTTATGAGATGGAACCTTCTGAGTAACCTGGGGGTATTTAAGTTTGAGATTGGTTCCCAAGTGCGTTCACTGGAAGGGTATGCTTTCCATTCCACCAAGTACTGGAGCTGACCACATTTATATCTAGAGTCACATATTCTGGAGACTTCATATTCCAGTTGGTCATTGACAAGTACAGGATTGGGTCTGAGGTTAGTCTGGGAGGTCTGGATGTATGGTTTCATCAGAGATGTATGGAAAACTGGGTGAATTTTCTTCCAGGAATCTGGTAATTTGAGTGGAAAGGCCACTGGGTTAATGATTTCTTTTATGGAAAAGGGTCCATAATACTGGGGAGCCAGTTTATTTGGTCGTAGATGGGGCAGTAGTCTCGAGGATAGCCATACCTTATTTCCTACTTCGTAGGAGGGCCCTGGTCTTATTTTGGAATCCGCATAATGCTTGGTATGAGTCCGAGCCCTTTCTAACTGCTCTTTGGCTTCTCTTTGTACACTGATGAGTGTTTCAATCCAGGTATCAACTGTAGGAACAGGTGTAGGATGTGGGAGGACGGAAGGTAGCACTGAAGGGTGAAAACCTTGACTGCAGAAAAAAGGGCTGGTCTTGAGATCCGAGTGATCCAAATTATTATAGGAGAATTCAGCCAGAGGTATTAGAAGTGACCAATCGTCCTGGACCTTGGTAGTGAAACAACAGAGATATTGTTCCAGGGTTTGATTCATACATTCGGTAGCCCCATTAGTCTGTGGATGATACCCTGAAGAGAGGGCACATTGTATTCCCAGTATTCGGCAAAGGTGTTTCCAAAATTGAGATATGTATTGAGGTCCTCTGTCTGATATGATCTTGGAAGGGAGTCCATGGAGTCTAAATATGTGTTCCAGAAAGATTCCAGCAAGTTCTGAGGAAGAAGGTAGTTTACCTAATGGTGTAAAATGAGCCGTATGAGTGAATAAATCTATGGTGACCATGATAGTTGTGTACCCCCTGGAAGGTGGTAGTTCCACAATGAGGTCCGTAGCAATAATTTCCCAGGGCCTTGTTGGTAGTGTGGGCTGAAGTAGGAGGCCCGCCGGTCTCTTGTTGTCATGTTTGTTTTGACTGCAGACTGCACAGACTTGAATGTACAGTCGTACGTCAGTTTTCATTCTCGGCCACCAAAATTGTCTTTGTAGAAGATGGAGGGTTTTTGTGATGCCACGATGTCTGGAGTGAAGGGTATCGTGACAGAGGTTTAATATCCTTTTGATGCTTAACGGCCATTTTGGAAGTACCACGGAGTGTAAGCCCCGATGTGTCAAGGACCAGGAGGTCCAGAAGGCGCATGTCCGATGGTTCATGACAGTGATATACAAAAGTGCACACATTGGCAGTCCCTTCCATGCAATTTTCACAAAATAAAAAAATGTGAATCTCTGTTGCGTGCATATTATAAGCAGAACCATGTGGGGTGCATTTAAAGGCCCCAAACAGAAGACCCTTTCACACGAATAGCAGGATTTTAAACACTGATACCAAAACGGTCTGGCATTTGTTTTTGTTTTTTAAGCAAAATTAAAGAGACATATGGAAATGGGCCTACCTCTCATTACCAATGGATAATCACCATTTTAAGTTACAAAAGAAGGAGGAATCAAAGTCCCTGTTGCGTGGAAACAGAATTTTTAAACATTGAAAACAAAAACTGCCTGCACAGGTGTTTGCAAAGAAAAGCAGTTTGAAAAAGTGAGAAAAAAGTATCACTGCTCTCAGAAAATGTGACGAAAAGAAAACAAGATATGCAGTTTGACAAAAAGCGATGTATACTATGTTTCACCTTTGAATCTCCAGTGACATTTTGAAAAGCCACTTTGTATTCATGGAAAATGTTAGCCCCAGGCAGATCCTTTTGCCATCTGTGAGCACAACTTCACAAGGAGATCTCCCACTTCTTACCTGGATGTCACATCTCCCATCTACTGACCAACCGCAATAAAATGTCCTGCTAAAGGCATCAAAACTCAGAGTTCTCGAGACCTGCTGGCTCTGAAAGCATTGACATCAATAAAAGTTACCCTTGGCTGGAGCAGGACTAATATGTGTGAAAATAGGGGCACCCACATCAAAGAGCAAACTTCCAAACCAAAGGAGATTGATTAAAAAAAAAAAAAAAACTCTGGCTTACCCAGTGAAAATAAATGACCAGAAGGCAGGAGTGCCATTTTTCACACATGAAGTTTAACAATTACTTTAAAAGGACTATTATCACTTGGGCCTTTTCCTCAGCCAGCATAAGTCAGATGGATTTTATCCATGTTCCATTTTTTTATGTAATTTCCAGGTGATTTTGGGGATATAAAATTAATCTACCTGTTGCTCGGGGAACTGTAATGGCCAGTTAAACTAGGTTTCTGGCTGACATGAACATGTTCCAAATGTGAGAGTTGGCGAGCGGGTAGAAAATTAAATTAGGGATATGCTTAACTTACATATTCATAACTGTTGTACGTTTTATGGAAACGGGACATGGCCACATGACCATGCTACATGGTACTGATTTGGTGGTCAGCTTATCTAATTCTCCATGATTAGCCGATTCAGAAAATATTTTTATTATGGCAGTTGCTAGTAAAATTATGAAGTTGTGATACATAACTAGTTTTTGCCAACAAGTTGAAAGGAGAACAAAAGGCGATTACAAATGGAATTGCCATATGTTGCTCCAGACCCCTAAACAAATCCTGACTTGAAGGCTGGATTTGGAGGGAGAGATAAGGGTAACTGTCCAATCCTAGTGGCAGGAATTATTGCAGGGTACTTCCCCAAGATTGTAAAATTGGTGGTGTCATCGCTGCTATATAAGGGGTATTGCACTAGGACAGAAAAATGGAGGAAAAAGACAGAAAGAGAGGAACATACAGACAGAGAGACAGAGAGGGCTGCTGAAACGTACCATCTGACAGCTGGAAGGAAACACCAAAGGAGAGTGCTGAGAGTGCATCTGAGTGGAGCTGCCTATTCCTAGGAAGGTGTCAGGTCTATGGTTTAACAAGTCCGACTCTTCTTGTTCGTCACTGAATACAACTTCCCCCTCCTCCTCACCTGTGTCTTCAGAAGATGAATAGCGCAAGCGTCTTTGCCTCCTTCGTTCCTTTTGCCTTTTTTTGTAGAGATACGGCCTTCCCTGAATAGAAGCCATTCTGCTGCCTTGAAATAACAAGGGAGTCAGAGGACCCCTTCCCAAGAACACCTATCAGAGGAAAAAAGCTGAAAAAACCTCTGTGGATTACTGATCAAGTCCTTCAGAAAGCGGATATTGGTTTGTGGTAATCCAAGGTATGAAGAAGGACTCAGAGAAATGTGGAAACCACCCACTCGGTCTGAGGATTGCGGAAACTCCCCCTCGGCCCGAGGATACGGGTTCTGACGCCCATTGGATGGTAAGTTTGAGCAGAGGGGATGTGGAATTGTCCGTTCCTGACAGCAAGGGTGAGGCCAGGAGTTGGAGGGCAGCCGAGAGAAAATGATGCGGCAGAGGAGGGAAACCAAACCTGGTGGTGATCCTAATGACAGCAGAAACGCCAAGTACACCACAGCCTCCAAGCAGGAAGGTGCATGACAGTATGCGGTCTACTCGATTTACCCGGATGACTCCGGTGAAAGCGTTGAACCAGAATGGGGGCATGGAGATGTGATACGGGTTACCAGGAGTCTACAGAATGAGAATACCCTTTCCAATGGACTAAGTATTCCAATCGTCCACTCCTGTATCGGGAGTCCATGATCTTGGCTACCTCATATTCCTCGGGTGTTTCATCCGCTGTAGTATGGGTTCTGAGTCTGGGACGACCATAAGGATCGGCATGATACGCCTTGAGTAGGGAGGAGTGAAAAACAGGATGTATGCGGTTCATGTGTTTGGGCAATTGAAGGCGGTACACCAAGGGGTTGATGCATTCCAGCACTGTGAAGAGACCTAAATACCTAGGTGACAGCTTGGTGGGCCGTAACCATCGCGGAAGATACTTGGTAGAAAGCCATACTTTGATGCCTTTAGTCCACATCGGTGACGGCTGACGATGAGGGTTGCTCTGAGTGCAGTACCTGAGTTGGCTGTCTTGCAAACCTTCTTTGGCAGTCTTGTGTGCCTCAGCGATGTTAGAAAGGATGGCATTCGCTGAACTGAACTGACTATTCTTCAGCAGTAAAAACAAGGATGGTAACCGTAGGAACAAAAAAAAGGACTGACCATGGTAGCGCTGTGTTTGGAGTTGTTATAAGAGAACTCAGCCAGGGGAAACACAGCTACCCAGTTATCTTATTGTTGGTTAACATAACAACGGAGATATTGCTCTAGAGAAGAGTTCAGCCATTCTGTCTGTCCGTTGGTCTGAGGGTGAAAACTCGTTCAATTTCCACCTTGTCACAGAATGCTCTCCAGAAGCGTGAGGTGTATTGGCTGCCCTGGTCAGCGATGATCTTCTCAGGTATCCCATGAAGGCAAAAAATGTCCTTAGTGAAGACACAGGCCATCTTGGCCGCAGAGGGAACTCCTGGTAGGGGAGAAAAGTGTGCCATTTTGGTGAAGGTATCCACGGTAATCATTATACAAGTACATCCCTCGGAACGAGGCAGTTCCACTATGAAATCAGTGCTGAGGACACTCCAGGGTCTTGTTGGCAGTTTATCTTGCTGTAATAAACCCACCTGGCATTGGGTGTTATATTTGATCTGATAACACACTGGGCATGATCTAACGTATTGAGTAACGTCCGTCTGTTGATTCGGACACCAGAATTGTCTTTTGAGCAGTTACTGGGTGTTTTGCACCCCTCTATGACCGGCCAGTCGGTCATCTTGACACCATTTTAGAGCCTGTCGTCTTGTGGTGGGATCAGGCAGGAATAAACGATGGCTTATGAACAGCAGACCGTTTCGTCTGTAGACGATGTCTCTAGTATTGGTCTTGTAGGTATTATTTGTCGTAACGGTGGCGCCTTTAACCTCCTGAAGGAAGGTGGACAATTAGCTTACAATTCTCTTTCGTGGGAAAAGTAGTTCTGGTGAATGTTCGGAGGACATACCAGGAATGGGAATCCGTGAAAGGGCGTCTGCCAGTATGTTCTTGGAGCCTGGTATGTATGTAACAATTAAATCGTATTGAGCAAAAAAATGTCCCCACCTAGCCTGACGTGAATTTATGCATTCCATATGTTGGATGACCTTCAGATATTTATGGTCGGTCTGCAGAATAAAAGGATGTGTAGCTCCCTGGAGGAGATGACGCCATTCTTCACAGGCGGTTTTCATGGCCAGCAACTCCTTTTCGATGACCGAGTAGTTGGCCGGACTGGGTGTAAATGTTTTCGATACATAAGCTATAGGGTGTTCTGTCCCATCAAATTCTTGGAGTAGGACTGCTCCTATAGAGATGGCCGAAGCATTGGCCTCCATGATAAAAGGTTGTGTCGCATCAGGTTAATGTAATACTGGGGCTTTGCAGAACAGGTGTTTCAAATGCAGGAAGGCCTCGTCTGCTGCTTCCGACCAGGAAAAAGGAGCTGCGGCTTTCTTCAGTAATTATGTTATAGAAGCACTTTATCAGAAAACCCATTGATGAACTTGTGGTAGAAGTTGGCTAGGCCTAAGAACCTCTGGACTTCCTTTACTGAGGTGGGAGAAGGCCATTCAAGGATGGCTTTGACCTTCCGTGGATCCATTTCAATACCTGCTTTGGACAGGATGAATCCCAAATAGGGAACAGTGGATGGGTGAAACACACATTTCCCTGGATTAACCAGCAGGTGGTGGTCGTTCAGTTGTTGTAGCACTTGGGGAAGATGTTGTTGATGACTTTTGTGCGAGGATGAGTAGACCCGGATATCATCGAGATAGATGATGGTACAATTATACAGCAGATCCGAGAATATACGGTCCATAAACTTTTGAAAGATGGACGGAGTGTTGACCAGCCCAAAGGGCATAACTCTGTATTCAAAGTGTCCATATGGGGTGCGGAACGTTGTCTTCCATTCATCCCCCGCACGGACACGTAACAAGTGATATGCCCTCCTCAGTTCCAATTTAGTGAATACCACTGCTCCTTGTACCGCCTCCCTTATATCCTTTATGAGGGGCATAGGATACCTATCCCGGAGTGTCACTCGGTTCAGCCCTCTGTAGTCGATACAAGGTCTGAGTTCCTGAGTGTCACTTTTTGGGACAAAAAACAGTGAGGCCCCAGCAGGGTAACGTGAGGGTTGAATCAGACCGTTGAGTAGATTGGAGTCTAGATATTTCCTAAGTACTTCATTTTCCTTCAATGAGAGCGAAAACATGCGACCAAAAGGAACAAGGTCATCTGGTAGTAGAAAAATGGCACAATCCTCTTGACGATGTGGTGGTAGGTCTTGAGGACCCTTGTCCAAAAACACTTTGCTGAACTCATATAATTCCGACGGAACATATGAATCCCCAATGTGGTTGGAGGAATGGAATAATCCGTTAGGGCCCTTACAGTAGAATAATGGATATTTGAGAGGCATGATTTACGGCAATGTTCGGAGGTGAAGGCAACCTGT
The DNA here is from genome assembly GCF_040938575.1 of Ambystoma mexicanum. NCBI lineage: Eukaryota > Metazoa > Chordata > Amphibia > Caudata > Ambystomatidae > Ambystoma > Ambystoma mexicanum. The sequence continues at coordinate 1,291,030,049 of NC_090930.1, read as the reverse complement.
TTTTTTTTCCAATCTATGGTTGGATTGTGTTTTCTTAACCAAGACACACCAAGGATGACTGGAAAATGGGCAGCCCTGATTAAGTCGAACTGGATTACTTCAGTGTGTTGTAGCACTGTCATGGTAAGTGCTACTGTAGTGTGGGTTACAAGTCTAGAACTCAAGGGTCTACTGTCAACCCCCTCAACCTTCTGGTTCTCGTCCTTTTCCAGGAGGACTATTCTGCTCCTATTGGCCCACACAGTATCCATAAAACACCCTGCTGCTCCGCAGTCAACCAGGGCCAAGACGTCTATCGGTTGTGATTCCTTGTGTAGCTGTACAGCGACTACAATTAACCGATTGTCGTCAGTTGACAATGAGGAAGAGTCCGACATTGTGGCGTAGGGACTGGACGGACTGCCTCGGAAACTTGTCCCTGTTACTTCCATGGTCTGTCGTTTCCCGGACGGTGAGGATGGACTCCTGAACAGTCTCTAAGTAGGTGTTTCTCAGATCCACAATACATATAGAGACGGTTCTATTTACGTCTTTTGCGTTCTTCAGTTGTCAAAGGTCCTCGGGTGGTCCCAATTTTCATAGGTTCTTCTTTGGGTGGTCGAGGTGAAGGAGGGATGGGAAGAGTCAGGATGGAAGGATGTGGTTTGACCCTTTCTCCAGCCACTCTGCTGCCTTGAAATAACAAGGGAGGCAGACGACCCCTTCCTGAGAGCGCCTATCAGAGGAAAAAGCCAACACTGAAAAAACCTCTGTGGATTCCTGATCAAGTCCTTCATAAAAGCGGATGTTGGTTTGTGGTAATCCAAGTTATGAAGAAGGACTCCGAGAAATGTGGAAACCACCCATTGGTCCAAGGATTGCGGAAACTCCTACTCGGTCCGAGGATACGGGATCCGACGCCCAATGGATGGTAAGTTTGAGCAGAGGGGGTGTGGAATTGTCCGTTCCTGATTGAAATGGTGAGGCCAGGAGCTGGAGGGCAGCCGAGAGAAAATTACGCGGCAGAGAGGTAAGTGAGAATGTGGAGCAGCGTACTACGCTGAGGGGAAGCACTGTGGCAGATCCGGAACAGTGGGGGAGCCGCGGCACGGGAAAGAAAGAAGCAAAGAGGAGGGTCTGAAGGTAAGTCAGACGGAGGAAAAAGCAGAAGAAAGCAGAAGGCAGATACCTGATTGACTCCAAGAGTCTAAGGAGAAAACTAGCGTATAATCCCAAAATCACCGAAGCGGAAAGGGTTGCAAATCAAAGATGCTAAGGTTAGAAGCGTTGTTAAAGGAACACTAGACATAGAAGACGGACAAGGAAAAAAACATAAAGACTAGACCGTAACTCATGTATGCAATAGGAGATAGACAATGAAGAAGGACAACAAAGTAGATAGACCCGCAAACCAGGCAGATGACAGGATAGAGAACATAGAAAAGGGACAAAAAGAAAATAAGCCTATTAATCAGGAAGAAAACAGTACAGAGGAGGGAAACCAAACCTGGTGGTGATCCTAATGGTGGCAGAAACGCCAACTACCCCACAGCCTCCAAGCAGGAAGGTGCATGACAGAAGGCCTCAAAGCTAATTGGGTCCTATGGTGGAGAGAGGGAGGCCATCTTTGAGAGTTGAGTGACCAGACCCCTGCCGTCTCTTTCCAGAGTGTCCTGAGATGCAGCTGGCTTTCCTGAACCTTAAACAGAGGTTTTCTATGTAAGTAGAACTGAGCCCTAGGAAACCCAATGGTGGGGGAATCTTCTTGCCCTGAATCATTTCCCTTTATATTGGGTGGGGGGCAAAACTGTGTAGATCCTTAGCCTACTTTACCAAAAATATTAATGTAATGAATCCCTCATTTGGCAGAACACTACGGGGTGAATTTTGTTAAAATTTGAAATTAACAAAGCTCACTTTGCAGTGTGTGCTGAAAACGATTGCCTATACATTCATTGGGTATTTGTTGTTGTCCAGCTGACCCCAACTTCTTTAAGGAAGCCGGGTGTCTGTGTTTTTAAATCAGTCCAACCTTTGTATCCAACTTCTCCAACACAGGCCTTTCAATAAGGGGGGTCTGAAATCCAAAATATCCCAAAGCATTATTTTTCTGTCTGACTTCCAAACATAGACCAAAACAAGTGGAGGTCAGAAAAACAAAATGATAAATCACCCTGTGTTTATTTTAAACCAAAAGTGTTGGCCAAATCATAATTACCAATCTTGAAATCCTAGTGTTAGCCTTTTAAGTCGGCAGGAAAATCAAAATCGCACAACATTATACGACAAGTGCCTTGATGATTGATCAGTGTAATTATTTTATGAATGGAAATTTGCAGAAAGTGAAGAATTGCGATTGTGTTATTTTTTATTTCACTTTTATGATTTTTTTATTTATGCTGAGAGAAGTTGATTGTGTTGTGTAACAAATAAAGTGGCGTTTGATATTTTTGTGCTAATTTCTATTACTTTTAATTTAAATAAATAGCAATATATTTCCTGCACACCAGCCTGGTTCTTGGCTCGTGTTAGCTCTGGGGAGAGGGATCCAAGGGGCATGATATGTGTCTGCGATAGGGCTAGAACAAAAAGAATCTGTTAAACAGTTTGTTGCATAACCACTTGAGTGGGGAGGGAAGGAACTCCCCGTGTTGAGGGTGGCCCTCAAAAAACAGTTACACATTGGGGTCTCGGGCCCAGATTTAACTTCCCATTCCTGAGCCCATAACAAGTACATTGTGACAGTCTATTCATTTTGATGCAATTGCATTAAGGTGGAGGTAAAGTCATCATTGTTTTGTTAAAGTGCCACTAGGACTTGACCCCTGAGTTCCATGGAGGTGTACAGGAAAAATTAAGATTATATTGGAATTTGTTTGAGGACATCAAACAGGAACAGTGTGATTTTGCCCCTGCATAAAAAAAGTTGTATTAAAATGCAAAACGCCAATTGTGAAAATGACTACTGTACACATTGGTGAAGAAAGGGAGCATCTCCTAGCTAAATTATTATTTAAAGGGGAATGGGGTGAGGGCGATGCAGGAAGCAGGAAAACCAGAATTGTGCTGGAGGTTACCTCAGTAAGCAATGATATTTGGCTTGAAGGCGGAATATTGCACAACACACTTGAGGCATTTTATATGACCACAACTGCCCGTGATGCACAAATACAAATGGATCAGCTAACTACTCAGTTATATTTTCCTTTGCTTTTAGTTGAAGAGTGTTGGCAAAATAGTGAGGTTAGTAGGATGAATCAGGCTGGAGATCAGTCACAGGCCCTGGATCGTGTTCATGGACTCAAAGATGAGTTAGAACACTGCAGCAAGAGAGTACAGAGCGTGAATCACAGTTTTCTGCACTGAAAAATGCACCTAAAGAGTGTGTAGAAAATCTGAGCTCACTGCAACACAAGCTAAATGACCAGGCTGCTCATAATAGAGTCATTTGGGCAGACATTATCACATTCCAATCACAAATAAAGCAACTGAAATTTGAAAATAGTAAATTCATTATCAAAGGGGTTGATTCCCAAAACCACTTTGATCAGATACCACCGCAGGTAAGTACTCTTGAAAACCAAAGGTATGAGAGCAGGTGCAGTGTATACAAGCGTATGGACCATTTTCTTGAATAAGAATTATAGATGAACTTGGCAATTAGATATTACTTTTACTTTATTGCCTGGTACCTATGCCAATGAAGAGAGCAGTTGTTTCCTGATTCATCTCAGCAGAGCAGAAAGGTACATCCACCAGTGGTTGCTGGCACTCTGGGGAATGAGGTAATCAAAGTTTTCCTAATGGCTAATGCATATCTCAAGAAAGAGAGAGAAGGCTGATTCTGGATGGATCTGCAACGCTACGTTGATAGTAAAGACCCCCCCCCCCTCACAGATTTTAGCCACCATCCTTTCACAGCTAATGGACAAACTGGAAAAGTTGTAGGTGATGCTACAGTTTATACTTAAAAAGTAAGTAGTGATTATGAGAAGATCTCAGGATTAGAGAATTTAAGTACATTGTTATTTGGGAAAGATGGAACAGGAATGAAATGAAGAAGCCACTGACAAACCAGTAGCTTGGCCCCCCAGCCCCCTGTGTCCAGCATGCAGCTATGACTATTTGTTTCTGTTTTAAAGAAATGTCTTAGGAAAAAAAGCTAAACTAACAGTTGTTCTGTGTTTTCTTTCCTACAGAGGAGATAGCCTAGACATTGGGCCTCATTACGTGTTTGCTGGTATCCTGGCGGTAAAACCACCTGGATATCGGCAAATGTAATTATCAATAGCAGTACTCAATATGGCCGAATGTCCACCGGAATATGAGTGCTGTTATACAGCTTTAGTCCCCATTCGATGGAGTCCCATACAGCCACCGGTCGCTGGTATTAACAGTGCCTATAATACCTGCAATTCTTGCTGGTAGGTTGTTGGTGGAATGACCTTGAGGGCATTCCTTCACCCCACTGGCAAACTTGTAGTTGGCCAGTTCGTTAACGTGCTGGTATATGTTGATACTGGTTCGCTATGAAACTACCACACCAGCAACATTTTAATGAGGCCTATTGTCTTTGTCATGTTCACATGCAAATTGATATAAAAGCAAAATTTTCAGAAACATGATCATATGGTATCCAATTTTATTTTGTTCGCTGTCCATCTCATGAGGATGAGGATTTTGCGTCAATTTAACTGTTTTTTTGTGCCTGTTTTAATGTATTTAACCTTTTTTTTTTAATAATGTTATGTTTTTAAAGAAAAACACAATTGTATGGTGGCTATCTATTTGTCATGTTCATAGGTTGATGTATTAGTTAAGAAAAATGGGACTAATTAATGGATTTTAGTAATGAATGTTAAGTTTAATACACCAATGAATGTTTATGAAAGTTTTAAGCATGTGTTCATTTGGCTATGAAAATAAAACAAGGACAAGACCCTAGTGTATTAACACATACTTAATCAGACATGTAGGGATAATTAGCTCTTGAATGTCAACCATGCACTAATTTCAGCAAGGCCACTGAGCGCTATAGAGACAGTGCACACCACTGTAGAAATGGTGCTAATGTTGCAGCATGTGCTAGATTTGTGTGCCTTAGTGCTGATGTGAGGCACTAAAGAAGGGGTGATTTGGGATTTAGCTTAGCAGAGTGTAGTGTGGAATGCTAACAATAAACACAACCAGATACTAACCCTACTAATAACCAATCTTAACAAGACTAATACTAGTGATTATTAGAAATTAGAAAGTTGTTGCTAAGGCCATAGACCAACTGCAGGCTGTGGGTGCAGGGGCAGTCACACCACGATGTTGACTTAGAAAATGAATACAAACATTGAAAGCTGAACTGCAGTGTGCATGGATATGAGTTTCAGAATGCAACGAGGCAGCAAAGTGTATTGTTGCAAAGAGAGTTTCTTTGTTCGAACAGGAAAAACACAGAGGATGTCAGGATGCTGTGTAGCACATTCATCCGGGTTGGAGAAAAAGTGCTGCACAAAGGTCACTTCGAAGAATGAGGATAGAATGGAAAATTACTAGATTGTGGGCTAAAGATGAGTGGTTATTGTTTAGAAACATTATTCATGATATCAGGAATGAGGGAAAAAACAGTGAAGGATATGTAGGAAGGTATAGGGGGAGGTTAAGAAAGAAAGACGTATAAGCACGAGGAGGAGGAGAGAAAGGGATGGACAATGAGATGAGAGAGATTGAAGAGAAGGAGAGAGGGAGAAAACAAATTGAAAACATTTGGATGGTGTGCTGTACCATGAGAGAACAGACGTAGCTGAGCTGGGCTGACGGGCCAATGTACCTCGCTGGACTTCAGCAGGCAGCTGGGAGTGGGAGGGATCAGCAAGTCAGATGGAAGGCATCCTTCATGCAGGCTGAATCCCCACCCCACTGGGCTCTTGCTGAGTGTGAGTATAAAACAAGAAGAATTAATGAAACAATTAATTAGGATAACCATTGTCCTAGTCTGGGAAGTGCCAATCGGGATAAAAACAAATACAGGGGGACGCAAACACATTTGTTCTTAGTTACCGAATAGCAGCTGTTTTCTCCAGTTCGAAAAGAGAGGTTCTGAGAAAGGGGTATTCTGCAGGAGCACTAAAGGCTATCACGTTCACTTTCACAGTTACAGATACAACAAACGCACGCCTTCTGCCAAGTGCTGTTCTATAAATAGGTTTGCTTGAAGAAAAGAGAAATAATTGCCCATAGGACTCCATGGGAATGGGGACCATGGAAACACCAGCAATGTAATTAACAGTGTTTCCATTGCCATCTGCAGGCGGGTGGCGTTACTCCCGCCAGGTCAGACCTGGCGGGAGCAACGCCACCCGCCTGCAGACTCATAGCTTGCCTGTCCAGAGACAACGGTGGCGGCAGGCTTACCGCCACCATTGTTTCCGGACCCGAAAACTCTGAATGAGGCCCATTGTTTTTGCTTTAATTTGCAGGACATTGTGGGATAAAATCATCCTTCAACTGAAGTTTGGCACTTTTCAGAAAACATTTTTTGCTTTCAAATTAAACATGCAATACTCCTGTAGAACCTTATGATGCTATGATATTATATGATAAGTCATTTATAATCTGCCTGTACACAAGTTTTTCTAAGCGTGACAAGACAAGGAGGGGGAAACAGAAGGAGGACAACCAGCGATCCTACTAGGCCTTGTGTCATTCAGATCGAACAAGTGCTGGTGAGAGGGAAGGGGAGAAGTGCAAAGGAGGGGTGGGGGTTGAGGAGAAGTGCAGGTGCATCAATATGTGCTGCCTGAGGGTGGCTCTTAAGTGCAAAGTGAAGGGACTGTAGGGTTACAGGTACAGGCCCTTAAATGCTGAGGGAGCCTGGAGGCAGTGCAAGGGCAACTGGACATGCAGGAGCCTGGGCCTGATTTCAGGGGTGGCCAGGTGACAAGTGTGCGGAGCTATCAGGACATGACCAGGGGAGAGGAGGACAGAAAGCGGAAGCGAAAAGGAAGGTCTTGAGTTGCTACTGGAACTGGAGGTGGTTCTGCTCAAGTTTGAGAGAGGCAGAGAGGCTGTTCCAGAGGGAGGCCCCAGCCAAGAAATGAGATCTGCCCACAATTTTTTGATTGGAAAAGCATCTGACCCTCAAAGAATTAGAGGTGGATGAGCAGAGAGCTCAAGAAGGAAGATGTTTAGGAAGAGAAAGTTGGAGGTAGTGTGGCCCCAGTCCCCAGAAAGTCTTGTGGATGTTGCAAAGGGTCTTGAATTTGATCCTTGCAGCCACAGGGAGCCAGTGCAGAGATTTCAGAGCTGGAGAGATACGATTACTGGGCTTGAGGCCAAGGACAAGTCTTGCAGTCCTGTTCTAGACGAGTTGTAAAAGTCAAAGTGTAGAGACAGTCAGATTTAGAAAGAGGCTGTTGCAATAGTCCAGCCTGGAAAGGACCAGGGCTCTACCGACAGTGAGCTTCTGGAGGAAAGTGAGAAAAGGCAGAAGGCCTCTGAGGATGTGTTGCTGAAAGTGCGACTTCTTAGCGATGTCAGAGATGTGAGGAGAGAAGGAGAGGGTGGAGTCAAAGATGACACCAAGTTCTTAGCCTCACAAGAAGGAGCAGGAAGAGGGCCCAGGGTGGGAGGCCAAAGAGAGAGAGGAAAGGAGGGAGCAGGTGTCCTGATGAGGTGGATCTCGGTCTTATTGGCATTAAGGCAAATATTATTGGCAGCACACCATTCCTGAATTGTGGCCAGACAGTCTTGCATAGGAGAAGGAGCAGAGGTGGCTGAGGGGAGCCTGAAGGATAGTTGCGTCTCAGCCGCATAACACTGAAAGTTAGAAAGGAATGTAGTGATGTGGTGGGTCAGAGGTGCCAGGTAGTGTTTGAATAGCCAAGGAGAAACATTAGGTCCCTGGCAAACACCATAAGTAGAGAGAGAACGAGAGAGAGAGATAGAGAGAGATAGAAGAGAGGAAAAACCCCAGTTGGACTTGGAGAGTTGCTCAGTGAGAAAGGAGGTCAACCAGGTCAGGGCCTGACCATTGATACCCAGGTTGTCACAGAGGCGATTGAGCAGGATGGCATGGTTGACCGTGTCAAAAGCAGAGGATAGATCGAAGAGAATGAGGACAGAAGGAAGATTAGAGTCAAGATTAGAGAGCAAGTCTTTATGGGTGTTCAAGAGAGCAGTTTCTGTGCTTCTGGCAGCTCTGAAGCCAGACTGCTCGTCATGGAAACAACCAACAGATTCAGTATGCAGATTAAGCTGGGAGATGGCCAGCTTTTCCAGGAGTTTGCCCAGAGTAGGAGTAATGGAGATCGGGCGATAATTAGCTAGAGAGGAAGGTTCGGCAGAGGTCTTCCTAAAACGGAGGTGCACAAGGGAGTGCTTAAGGGGGGGGGTTCCAGTGGCATTGGACTGATAGCAGAAATTGGCTAAGGCTGCAGCCAGTGTGTCGATGTGGTCCGTGATAGTTCTGGACGAGCAGGGGAGAACCTGCTTTGATGAGATTTTCATAGACCAGACTTGTCTAGAAACATTGTCATGAGTGAACAGGGGAAAGGAGGAGAAAGGAGGAGGAGAAGTGGCTGAAGATGTGGCAGGAGTGGCAGAGGAGGAGGAAGAGGAGGTAGAAGAAGAGAGAGTGGACATAATGTCCTGAGTTTTAGAGGTGAAATTAGAAGTGATGGCCTGGGAGCCTGGGAGGGAACAGGAGAGTTAGAAAGTGAAGCAGGATTTCTCAAGATCCTTGCAGATTTTGAAAAGTTTGGCCAAGTTGTTAGATGCCGCAAAAACACAGGCTTGGATGTAGGTTCGCTTTTTAGAGAGGATAGATAGCCTGTATAGCCTTTGGAGCAGTCGGCAGGCCAATTTGTCCGAGGGTGCACCTGATGCCCTCCATATCCTCTCAGCTGCACTACACTTGCGTTTAAGGGTGGTGAGGTTGGAATCATACCAAGAGATGCACTTGGAAGTGGGATTCAAGCGGATCTTCATGACAGGGGCAAGGACGTCAAGAGTGTTTAGAGATAGAGAGATGAAGGTTAGAGAGGTTTGTGTCAGAGTGTGAGTGAGCCAAAGGTGAAGGGGGAGGAGAGAAAGTAGTGGCAACAGCCTCCACTGACAGATGCTTCATGGGTCGGATGACCGAAAAGGTAGGTGGCAGTGCTGGGGGCGGCTTGACCTGAGGGGTACAGATAGAGGTGGAAGGAGAGGATGAAGTGGTCACTCCAAGAGAGAGGAGTGGTGAGAGAGTTGGAGAGGTGAAGGTGTTCGGCGATCAGAACATCCAGGGTGTGACCTGCAGAGTGAGTCTGGCCAGAGGGAAGACTAGAGAGAGAGAGTCACAGAGGTTGCAAAAGAATCCCGAAGAGCAGTTGGTGTCATCCTGGTAGATGTTCAGGTGTCAGAGGCGGAGAAGTTGAGAGGTAGAGGCAAGGAGGGAGGAGGAAACATCAGCCCACTCAGAGAGGAAGAGTGCAACCTGGCCAGGTGGCCTGTAGATAGTGGCCACAGTAAGAGAGAGGCTGGGAGAGATAGAGAGTCTGCAGACCAGGCATTTAAAGTAGGACTAGTCATACATAGGAATGACAGAAGCAGGGATCCACTCTTGGAAAATCAAGGCTACACCCGCCGCCGGAACAGTTGATTCTGAGTTCGGAGAGGATATTGTAGCCAACCAGAAGGAGAGTGTCAAAACTTGTGACAGAGCTGGCTGTGAGACTGAGTACATCCAAATGAAGCTCTTATAGGAGATGACAGATGTAAGAGGAGAGTTTGACATCAGAGCGAGAGTTGAGAGTAGCTATGTGGAACAGATTGCCACCTTTGAAGGACTTCTGTGGAGGGGTACAGGCCAGAGGTGCACCCGGCAGAAGTGTTGGAGGTGCCCGAGGATGGGCCGAGGAGGAAGAGAAGGCAGTGTAGTCTGAAAGGAAGAAGCGAGTGCCAGAGAGGTAGCTGAGGAAGGGGGCAACAGGGTGGCTAGAGAAACAGCAGATGGTGCCAGAGAGGTGGTGGAGGAAGGAGTCCGCAGAGGAGCTAGAGAGGGGTAAGTAGGGATAGTAGTAGATGAAACGAAGTTGATAAGGCATGGAAGCATCTAGCAAAAAGAAGGAGATTGGCCTGAGGGCCCTGGACCAAGCAGGTGTCATTTAGGTAGACATTAATGATGGTCTTAGAGGAAAGGAAGGGGGTCAGGAGGGTCTCCCACTGGGTGCCATCATTAATGGGAGAAGTGGAAAAAGGAGAGGGAACAGAAACCATATACGGGCTCCATAGGCCTGGAGAGGGAAAGGCAACGAGGATGTCGATGAGGGTCTGTCTGGAGGAAGTACTGCTGTAGGTATCAGTGATAGGGAGGCCTGGGTTGGAGACCAGGATGTGTCTTTTGAGCTTCTTCCTGCCAGACTTAGTGAGAGAGATAGGATAGTAGATAGACTAGCAGTTAGAGAAGATAGATGAGACAGGGAGCACCATAGAGGGTATGGGAGAAGGGGGTTTGGGGTTTGCTCAAGCAGGTGGGGGGCTAGTGCAGTGGGAAGACAGTAGGGAGGCACAAGGGAAGATGGAACTGATCGCTGCTCTAAGTGTTGTAAATAATACTGTAGCAATTACTAATCCCAGAGATGATGGTACTCATCCCATCGATCTCGTGAGAGGTTAGAACTTGCAAAGTCGAAAACCCTGCCTGTGCAAGAGGCCAGTGCTAACCTCATTGAGCCGTCCAAGCAAATGGTTTGAGCAGGCCAGAGATGGAATTTTATACGAGATGTCATGCTCGCATGCAGCCCCTGACCCATTGTCATATTTTGAATCTTAATCACATTGCTTTTGTTTGCCTTTTAATGTTCTATATTATTAAATGTCTGACTGCAACCACCTTAAAAAATTGAGAGTAAAAAAGTACTCTGATTGTTCAAACTGTTAACGATAAGTGCTTTGGCCAATCACCTCCTACCACTGACCTCAAATACAATGTGATGGGGTATACCTTGCAAAATTAAAGTCAAATGTCACAAAAGCTTCATGTTCACATTCTTTTGTGAAAAACGTTCAGCGAAGTACACAATTTGAAATTTTGCAGGGAAATATGTTTGCACTAGTGCCTGGTAATTTTATCAATGTCGAGGACTGTTGCAACAATATTTCTATTTACCATCTGGTGCAATACGATGTTTTTTCCACCGTTATCTTGTGGCATGTTATACAGGTCAGTGAACATGTGTATTTAAAATTGTTCAGCACCAGTGCAAATTTGCCTAGGACAAGAGCTTTGTATGAAATATGGCACCTGAAGTGTGTATTTTGTCCAATAATTCAATATTGACAGCAATTACATGTGTGATGGGGAAACCTGTTCTCAAACTGTACTGTGAGATTACTTTCTTAAACTGTTTTGCGGACTAATTTCTTTGCTTTTAAAACCTATAATTGTGCATTATTGTTTACGAAAATAGAATGCATTTGCCCATAACGATGTAATGAGTATAGTGTGGGTGTGTTCGCATGCAAGTGTGTGTGTGTGCTTCTGTGCATGGAGGGTGAACAAAGAAAGGGTCGCTTGTAAACAGGCCATATCATTGGCATCTGGCATGTCTATATGCAAATGGTGCTGCTTGCTCCATTAGATATGGCTGTGTGTTCACATACTTTACTATTAAAGGAAATATTTGCAATTCAAAATACAACCAATTCGCCACCTCCCCATGCATCACAGGTCAACCTGCTAATCACTGCTGAAGCCTCGGGCACTTTAACCTCCCTGCCTTATACATCAAGCCGCACCCTGGGGTGCTTCAATATTTATAAAGAGCATTTGGCATATTCCCGACATCAGTGTCTCATTTGTAACCCTAAACTAATAACGTGGGATGGAGGTGGGAAGACATGGTGATAATCCTCGGTGACCCAGAAGGTCACGGCATTCTCAGCTACGAAGATGAAAAAGTGTTTGCTTTCAACCCTTAAAAATCGCTAGAAAAAATATGAAATCGTTAAACCATTAAACAGCTTCATTGACTTAGTCTGACACTCTTTCAGGCTTGGTGAAAGAATGTTCATGTGAGTGTGGGAATGCATTCTAGCATGCAAGGTCTCCACTAATATTGTTAACGTGATTGTATTCTACATGCAAAACCATTTTTATGGTTTTACCTCTGGCATTCTTAATGGACACAAGTTAAAAGAAGTGTAATATGTCCACTGACTCTTTTTGTTTTTCCAAAGTAATCATGGCGATTTTTCTTTATTGCAACATTTATCAATGTTTGGAAACATAAAAAGTTTGTTAGGCATGTGTTACTCTTAAATATTCTCCTTAAGGCATGTAGCTGCACATAACATATTGTATACAAACTTCTCAATAATTGTGTTTTAATCAGTGTATCGTCCAATGCAATGTAAACTTGCAATAGATGAAACCCCTTCTCAGAATGGGGATAATCTATCATAATATTAAAACAATCTCAGCACATATGTGTGCATTTCATTTTTTATGCTGCTGATATTGACAAAATGTGCTTTTCTGTGAGCAGAAGAGGCACTTAGTATATAGTGTCTAGGGAGAGGGGTTGCTGGGGGGGCGCATTGGCAGCATCCCTTAACAAAGTAAAAAACTACATTTAGGGAACTATTGATAGAACAAGTGCAAAGAGCCTGCAAAGTATTATGTGTCTAAAATAACTTTGTGCCTACCTGCACGCAAAACTGTCTTTGCACGTTCCTCATATTCATGGATTTCAAAGCACAAAGTAACCTGATGCGCAAAAAAAAAAACAGTTGTTCCTGGAAGGTCCACAACACGCCCCCACGCAAAAAAAATGAATGCCAAATAACAAACTTTCTGCCTTCTTTTGCCTCACTATCGAGAACCCTGGCGAAACTGTACGCGGTTCACTCGTAAGTCAAGGCTGCTCACCAGCAAAACTGTGGACAGTCAACCCGTAAGTCAAGACTGCACCCAAGCGAAACTGCACACAAACCCCCCTAAATCATGGCCACACACTGGCAAAACTGTGGACCATCACCCCGTAAGTCAAGGCTGCACCCTGGCAAAAGTGTGCATGAACCCCCATAAGTCATGTCCGCACCCCGGTGAAACTGCAGACCATCACCCCATAAGACAATGCTGCACCCCGGTGAAACTGTGCATCTGCACCTCAGCTAAATGGCGTATGAATCGCCTTAAGTCAAGGCTGCACCCTGGCGAAACTGCAGAACTTCACCCTACAAGTCATGGCACCAAAACTGCTGGCCTACACTGCTAAGCTAGAGCAGCCTGCACAAGTCCTGAAACCAGCCAAACTCACCTCCACCCCAAGCCCCAGGAAAGCCCCCTTACAGTACCATCCCCTTCCCACGCTCCCTTAACCTCTGCCACTTCCCCCAGGCGTCCCCTCACAGTACTCCTTCTTCCAGACACCCCATGATCCCTGCCACTCCCACAGGAAACCCCCTGACAGTACACCCCCTCCATATACCCCCTTGACCTCTGCCACCATCCCCAGGCTTCCCCTTGACAGTACACCTCCCTCCCCACTCCTCTTTGATCTCTACCACTACCCCCAGGCACTACCCTCAGGCATCCCCCTGATGTACAGCTCCCTCCGCACACCCCCTTGATCTCTTCCACTACCCCAGTCATCACCCTGACTGTAAATCCCCCACTGCCAGTAAAACCAGGCAACCCACTGACAGTACACCCCCCTCCACACATCCCCTTCACCTCCACCACTACCCCCAGGCATCCCCCAGACAGTACACCCTCCTCTACACACCCCTTGACCTCTTCAACTAACACCAGGCTTCCCACTGACAGAACACCCCCTCCCTACATCCCCTTGACCTCCGCCACTACACCCAGGCATTCCCCTGACAGTACACTTGCCTCTCTAAAGCCCTTTGATCTCTGCCACTACCCACAGGCATCCCCCTGACAGTACACCCTGCTCCCCACATCCCCTTGGCGTCTGTCACTACGCCCTGGTATCCCCCTGACAGTACATCTACCTGCTAGTCTGCCCCTTTACCAGTTCAATTTGGATCTTCAACTTACCTCAAGTATGCCTGACACATATCAGCCGCCACCAGCATGATCAACTGGGAGCAGAATCCTAACCTGCATCATATGCCTTTATTCCCTGGTGGACCATAATTACCTGCACATGATATGATATGATAGCAGGCACTTCAAAAGTATTGCACACCGTTGCTCCACCTAGACTGTTACCACCCAATGTACAGGTAACATATTACTGCAATGCAAAGTTGCACATTGAATAGTGTGTTTGTGCCATTGCAATGGCCTCAACACACTGCATGTGAAAGCCCCTGGCAGACAGACGTCCATGGAATCTATGAAAGTGCCTAATCATGAGGAATGGCTGAGTGCATTCCGGCCTGCGCTGTGCTAAATAAATACCAATAGGTAGAGGTGGCAACATCCAGGGCAGTGACCAAAGCAGAGCAGGCCTGTCACGGGGTGATGTGAAGCATGTTAGGGAGTTTGCGAGTCAGGCATAATACAATGTGTATCAGCAACACTGAACCATGAATCATTGGACACATCTGCATTCCAGTGGCAGAGGTGATGCATTAAATGAGAGCAGGTGTTGGTTGATTGCAGATGTGAGATTCAGCAATCTCACAATGACTGCAAACTTGATGAGTGCATCGCATTAAACACAGTGAACACAGACAATGAAAAATACCTGCAACAGTGTGAAGTAGGAGAATGGGATAAAACCCTTCCCCCAATCTCATCCAGACCATGGCCTAGGGGATCACGAACCAGACATCCCCCACAAGAGGAGTTCATTTACCTACCAGATGACAAAATACCCTGGTTCAGAAACATAAACATAAGAGGAGTGTGTCCACGAGCGCGACAGGCTCAAGCCGATGGCTGCAACATGGACCAGCTCGACTAGAACAACAGCCATAAGTATTCAGATCGTTAGAGATGTCATGATGACACTGGTCACTCACACACCAACCTACACGAAGAACATACTCAGTGCTATGACGTAGGGGACTTTCACACCCACTGACATGCATCTTTGTTATTTTTACATAGGCTTTCTACAGCCCCGCAGAAATGCAAGACGCTTGAAGAGCTTGCGTACATGCTTGCTGACGCTTTTCCCCGCCACCCATCCCTATGACGACATCACCATGTATATCTAGTGCTGCTTGTGACACTCTGTCGCCCCGCGACCTCCATTATGGATTATGTACCGCCACCCATGAACAAGGTCCGAGTAGGCCGCAAGCAAGGGTCCCAGACAGGAGCCTCGCCATGAAAATCCTCCCAGCGACAAGAGTACAAGTGCTGGCCATGCAGAACAAGCCTCCAATGAGAGCTCACAACCAAGGCCACAATGTTGCAACTCGCACCTGTAAGTGCCAAGTCTCAGAGGCGAAATACAAAAACTAATGCTCATAATTCTACTCCAGCTACGGTCTCTCCACACGTGACCAGGCCGAACTGACAAGGTGCTAAGCTCATGAGACAGACAGTCGCCAGGGTCCCACGTTCGGGACACAGGTTGCAACAACGAAGCGGCAAGATGGACACCTACAGTGACGGGAAAGACCCGCTCACAAGCCCATGAGCAGACCTGTCCGTTGTCCGCACAAACACATAGTTGCACATTGTTGCTAATGACAAGTACACCGCGAGCTGGGAACGACGATGGTCCCAGGCTTAGGGGCTAGCGGGAAAACCAATCAGAATACAGGGGGGGCTACTACTGACGCCAGTACTCTTAGGGTCCAAGGGTCCTTCTTTAACAATTCTAAGGTAACAACTGTTAGGGACAGCCCAAGTGTACCACCTGATCCGTCCTTACCCACTAACATTTCTTCCCATAGGGGACATATACTAACCCTACCACTCGGGGACCCAATCCAGAGTGGCGATAGGTTTTGTGACGATTTTTCCCAGGTGACGCGAGTAGCGTGTCATACTGCTGTAAAAAGGACCTGTGAACCCCACTAACAACTAGAGTCTCATCGGATGCATACGAGCCTAGACCCATCCCAGCCGTTATTATAATAAACAGCAGTACTCGCCTTGCTTCTTGTGTGTGTCTCATACTCCTTTTGGAGACATGGGAGGAGTTGGGGCCTCCCCAGCCCGGAGGTCCGCGGACAGCTCTGACAGCGGGAGAATCACCCCGACAAGTGAAATAAGTGTCTGCACTCCCACATAGACAAGCGAGTGTCAAAGGAACCCCAAATCATCAGTGGACCTGAAATGTACCCAACATACAATAAACCATGACTCCAGTAGCCAATGTGCAGTGGTTAATGATCCATCACTAGACACAACACACAAATAAACTGAATGGAACATGTGCCAAATCACATGAATGAGCATGTATAAATACGCAATGATAGAGCACACAAACAGGCATCACACAACACACACTTCAACACAATCAACCCTGAATGCACACCAGTAAACACACAATGCAAGAAAAGTATTCCAAATAACACCAACACAGCAACACTGGACACACAGTGACCCTACAGAAGGAATGGTGACAGATAAACAGCAATTGACACCTCAAGCTGTCTGATGGACACATTCCTGCATGTGAACTGCATGTGAACATGTCCATGTCAATTCAAAGGATTTAAGCGTGTAGGGCACTGACAAAACACAAAACATCAACAAGCACATGTAAAGACATTCACCAATCTAGTACAAACACAAACATGCATATCACTAACACACCCACATCTACACCATGTACCCAGAGGAACAATATGCATGTATTTGAAAGCATTAAAGTTGGCAAGTGACACATGTGCATGACAAACCTGACATAAATATGATAATTAAAATCACAACATAAACCCACATAAACAAGAGGCCACCTATGTACAGTGAGCATGGATGGCACATCCACCACACACCAGGAGCATGCAGACATGTCCCCCAGCCAACATCACAGTAACCACTACACACACACATTGAGGACCCAACACACATCACATCCATTGAACCCATGCACAAGTACGATTTGAATGACATAAAACCTGTACTCAAAATATGTACAGATACGAAATGGGAAGGAGAAAATGTCCAAGGATGAAATTAAAGTAAAAGATTATACCAAAAATGAGTGAACTATTTACAAAGACAGCAGTCTAGTCCAATTGGATGTCAGACAAGGTTAACACCAGGACTGACTCCGCCTCAACATACTCTTCCTGCAGGCTGGCCTCTGTATGTTCCTGGAGAGATTGCCGGGTCTGCAGAAAATAGGCCTCCCGCTCCACCGCCATCTTGCAGGCTTTCCCCAAGATGGCTGCCCACACCCTTGCCTGTCCGACTCAGCCCTGCTTCTCTGGATGATCCCATACCTGCTGCCTCTCCACCACCAGCTGCCTTGCATAACTCTGGCAGACACCAGGTAGATCCGTACTGCCTGCCTCAGTTGACACACCTGGGCACCACTTTGCCTTCTCCGGGTGACAATGCCCTGTAGAATTCACCTCCGCAAAGCCACCATCTGCTGCATATGTTTTGACCCCCTCTGAATAGGTGACTGTTGTTGCCTGGGGAGTGCGGAACCTACACTCCCCTTAATTGCCTGCTGCATCACCATTGCCTGTTTCTGTGTGGGCTCCTGTGTGAGCTCCTGGGCTGGCCCGCTGATCACGTCTGCTGCTGATGTAGGGGCTTTCACTTCAACTAGGGACAGAGGCACATCGAGACTGGTTGGTGGTGGGAATGGTGCACAGGGGGCCATGGTGGGAGTTGGCATAGAAGCTGCAGTGTAGGGCAACAGGTACACAGAGGTGTAAGTGGTGGAGGGGGCTTTTGCATGGGCCAGACTACCGAGACCACCTGAGAGTAGTGCAGTCGCCAACTGTGCCAGGTAGATGGATATCTGTGATGCTGGGGCAGATACACACGTGTAAACTGAACAGCATCACAAATGGTAGCCATCCGCCTGGCAATACCTGACAGTAGGGACTGCACTATGTTGTGCATTGCCTCATCGGCCCCAAGTGGGGCAATGGTCTGGGTGACCTCATCGGCCCCAAGCTGGGCGATGGTATGGGTGGAGGCATCACAGAAGGTGATCACTGCTGCAGCAGATGGCACAGTGACAGGAGGTTGTGCAGAACCTTCCATGATGGACTGCACATCCTCATGTTCCTGTGCCATGGGTGCAGCTTGAACACTCTCCATTATGCCCCTACCTGACCCCATGGGCTTGTCTGCAATGACATCATCCACCACATGCACCCATCACCCCTGAAGAACCCAGAGAGCCCTCTGCCGTAGTTCGCCCCTGTGTGGCATCACCATGTCCCACCATCACCGAGGAGTTACCCACAACACAACCTCCTTGGACTTACCCCTAGCAGCCGCATCTGGTGGAGTAGGCTCTGCCATAGCCACATCGCCCTCAAAGATGACTTGATGGTGTCCGGTCAAATGGTCGAAAATAAAAGATCGAATGACCATTTGATCGAAAGTCAAATGGTCGAAAAAAAAATGGTCGCATTTTTTTTATTTATTTAATTATATATATATTTTTGTTTTGTTTGGTTAAAAAAAATTATAATATAGAAAAAGGGGGGCTGGGGGGGAACACCCCCATGAAATCTTTTTGTTTTAAAAAACAAAAATTGACAATTTTTTCGACCATTTGACTCTCGATCAAATGGCATTCGATCATTTGGTTTTCGACCAAATAACCTGAAACCGACTTGATCTTGCATGGCTGTGGTATGTGCCTGTGTCTGCAGGCCCTGGACCTGCCCTGATGCTCCACAGCACTACTAGTGCCCTTTCCGCCAGCTACAGCAACTGTGGAAAAGGGGACAAAGTGCATAGTTATTAGTTAACATTGACCAAGCATATGTCACATACACAGCATCAATAGAACCATGGACTCAGCATGAGTCAACCATCAACTGCCACACACACACACCCCTGCAACCAGTAATAACAGTGAGACACATGTGTAGGTACAACAATGATTTCCAATGATGATAGATGCACATGCTCACCCAGCTCAGTAACGTCTGTCCACATACACATGCAACCAATACAGCATACGTCATTACACCAAGGCTAAAGTGACCCAAATTGGACATACAGTCAAGTACATGGGAAATGCACCTGGCCACATATCTCTGTTCGACCATAGCAGGTCTCACAAGAACACCATGTTTGCTTGCGTAGATATGCATTGTATGAAAGGACACAGACAGGATGACCACGAGGAGTCATGCATGGCACTAGGAAATATGACAGCCACAGATTCAACATGCACACCATAGCCAAGTGAGTGGATGAAGATGTCACATGACATCTGCGTGGTCACTCCTACATCCCATTATATGTTGCAACATGCACATGAGTCATATTGAGCATTAAGCATGAAACACATAGAGGCACCCATTGGTGACCTCCAAGCACCTATGGTGATGCCACCAGCACTAACAAATGCCATGAACACACATCATCTCTGGTCACTCATGCATTGGTCTGACAGAACAAACTGCATTCCCTGAGAAGGTGATGCTACAACATGCCAATACCAGACAGACACACACGTGTCCTTCTCAGCTGCTGAGTGTGGATGAACCAATGTTCATCAGATGATGTGTCACCCATAGAGTTCATGTGCGTGTATGTCCCTCACATGCACCCGACAACGCAATCTGTCCTCCATACCCATATGGTCACATGTACTCATCAACTCAATTTGCTTGTGCACTAGTGCACACAATCACACAAATTGTCAGTGTGCACAACCACATTACCCCATTTCAGGCCTCATATACACAAAGCAATGGCATGCGGCTGCTTACTGGTACAGACCATTGGAACACACAGGCCGTGCACATGAATGAGAACCTGCAATCATACATACCCATGCAGGGTGGACACACAATGTAATGCCGTGCACAACATGGCTACTCACCCGCAGCGTCCCGACGTGACTTCCAGTGAAGGATCTGGGAGTGGAGCATTGGGTAGAAGGTCTCCAGGACGGGGAGCTGAAGGGGTGACAACCGATGGTCCCCTGAATGGTGCACCACCATGGTGACACCTGCTTAGAGAGTGGCCCTCACCTTCTCCTGGTTCCAGTGCTTCAGGTCCTCCAAGCACTTTTTGAGGGTTTTGACGGTCCTGCTGTCGGCCCCTCTGCCTTGATGTCAGCCATGATGTCCTCCCAGATCTACACATGTCTGCCCTTCGCAAGCTGTGTTGCTGGGTTGAGGAGGGCATTGGAGTATGTTAGGACCTTACCCAGCAGGATGCCAACTTCTTTTGGGGTAAAGTTGGAAACCCTCTTGGGGGTGTCACTCGATGGAGGGGAGGATGGGCCAGACATGGCAACTCCTGAGGCAGGTGTGGGACAGCCATGTCCTGACGTGCTGTGGAGCGCTGGTGGTGGATGTAGAGTGAGATGGAAGTCCCTTATCGGCAGTCGAGGTAGTCACAGAGCCTCACAGGTGAACCACAGGCAAACAGACAATGTTGGCACAGCAAGCACTCAGAGACAGTGCGGGTGGGCAGCAGACACTCACAAACCATGAGCAGCAGCAGATCGTGTAGTTTGTAGGCAGTACAGGGCTGGAGGAGGCAAAAGAAAAGTCACAGAGGAAGGAGGAACCAGGTCTGTGTCATCAAATGACAAGTCAGTGTGGAGATGAGAGGAAAGAACCTCAGCGTGTAACTTACGTGCTACCCGCTGAACGCGGCACACCTACGCATAGTGACTGCGACATTCAGAAGGTGTGAAGTGCATCACTGGTTGTGCGCAAGAAGGTATGAAGGCATATGATTGAATGTAGCCAACATGTTAGACTTTCAGTTAATCGCATACTCATGATTTTGATTTTGGGGTAGCTCTGTGTATCGCACACCACTTTTTTCTTCTTTCAGAATCTTTTTGGGTATGGCGTATGCATTCTGTTGATTTTGGGGTCCCTCTGCTTATTGTGTACCGCTTTTTTCTTCTTTCAGAATCTTTCTCAGTATCGCGTATGGATTTTTTAGATTTTTGGATGCCACTGCATATCTATCACATACCATTTTGTTTTACATCTTGCAGTGCATTTTGAGCCTTGCTGAAACAAGCATCCACATAGTACGTTATGTAGACCCTTCCCATCATTTTTCTATGAGCAATATAGCAGTGTGCTTATCATTCATTATTTTTGCCTGCAAAATAAGTGGTAAGGCCCTGTTCGTGGACATGGTCGGGGGCCAGCAGGTGAATCAAGCACCAGCAAGGGCCACTAGGTCCAAAAGGCAATGCCCTGCAGACCAGGAAGAGGCTCCACCCCAAGACACAGCAGAGGATAAGGGTCTGCCGAGGAAGAGGCTCTTCACTGATGATGAGCTTCAGATCCTGGTAGACTATGAGACAGATCACCATAATGAGCTGTACTCCTTTGCAAGCAGCACCTATACTCCTGCACAACGAATGGCGCATTGGCAGGATTTGACAGGACTCGTCAAAGCCTGTGGTGTATAGAGGCACACTGCTAAAGAGGTCCAGAAGCAGATGAACAATCTCAAGCGAAGGACCAAG
Organism: Ambystoma mexicanum; assembly: GCF_040938575.1. Classification (NCBI taxonomy): domain Eukaryota; kingdom Metazoa; phylum Chordata; class Amphibia; order Caudata; family Ambystomatidae; genus Ambystoma; species Ambystoma mexicanum. The sequence goes on along the minus strand of NC_090930.1, from coordinate 1,291,008,513 downwards.
CAGAATGTGAGTGACAACCTGGCCTCTGCATTGGCCACTGGAGGGGGCCAGCAGAGGAGAAACAGCTGACTCCAATTGAAGAGGTCACAAACCAATTCATTATCAGTGAGCAGGTACACGGCGTGGGAGGCATGGAGACCTATGGGGACACATATGTTGAGTGGAATTTGTGTGCATCATATGTGTGGACAATAATGGTTGACCAACCCATATATGCGTAGTACAGCTGGCTGCAGTTATCAGCCATCAATGGCCAATGCATGGTTGCTTCCCTGTACAATTCTGTCACATGGACTGCATTAGGGGAGGTGGCTATGTGGTTCCCATGTGTGTCACACATTTGTGTGACAGTAAACATCACTGTCTTCTGGGGTTCACAGCAGTGCCAGCACTTGTATGCAGGGTTGTCACTAACCAAATATGTGCACTTTGAAAGACCCCATGATGTGCCCCCCTGACAGAAACATATCACCCCAAGCCACATCTCTGCGTCAAGCAAAAGACATACCTCCTCAACATCAGTGAACCATTGTCACACTAGTGGGACCAATCAATGTCCATTGTACATCGGCACATGCGGTATATACTATTGAAACACAGCTGTTGCTGCTGAGGTGCATGTTTATTCTGTCAACTGCCCCTATGGAACGCCTTGTCAGGATGCATTTCCAAGCTGCTTGTACTGACACACTTTGTTGTGAAAAGCCTTCCGGTCGGAGTGCCCACAGACTACTGCCCTGTGTTATAGGTATTATGTTGAATCCACTTAACTTGTATATTGCATGTGGCAACACTAGTCAAAGCATAGGTTGAATGATCTAATGGTGTGTGATCATTCAAAGGTGGACAGTCATGCACTCTCCTATTGAACTGTTTGAGGACAACCCAAGAGAAAGGGCTTGGGGTGAATGACATTAATGTGTGTAACTGTCTGCTTTGCATGTTATGAATGTCATGTTGTAATTGACAGTTTGATCATTCTGCTCTACAATAAAATCACCAGTCTGACATGAAAGGCATGTTTGTTGGTATCAGTGAATACAAGACTGTAAATGCCAGCTAATACGATTCATCTGTGAAGCAGCGCTCAGTGTGCAAAGTCATGATGCATGATGCATGTCTGTCCAGCCATTTTGTGTCTATTTGCATTGTAATGTGCATGCACATGTTTGTCAAGGTACTCACAACTCATAATGTGGTCTGTCTATCTGCAGGTGATGATGCATCAGATGCAGAGGTGGAGGAAGAGGAAGAGCTTAAACGTCAGTCCACCAGTTAAGAATGTGGTGTCATATGCAATGAACATCCACAGGTGCTGCAGATGATCATGTCATGCTCCTGACTCTTTTGACTCTACTGACTCCGCAAGTGACATTGCAGAACTAGGTGTGGATGGCTCATTGAGGGACCAGGAGGCTGCCTCATTGGGCAGGTTTGATGGGTTGTTGAGTCTGCAGAGGTGCACCAGGCTTCACATGTCTAGTGAGTGGTGTGTCCCTCATCAGCTGTGGTTACAGATGCAAGTTCACAGTCCCCTGAGTTGGGGTCAGATTCTAGGACTGCAGCCCAATGGCGCTTTGCAGGCTAGCAGCCAATGACAGGGGTCCGACTGTGATGGGCCTGGATATTTAACTAAATCGCTTTGTCTACCTCTACCATACTGTCTTAATAAATATCCTACTGTCATGTACTGCTCTGTCGATATTGTTTTACTCATGTAAATAGTGCCCAGATGCCTGCAGGCTTGAGTGTGCTTTACAAATGAAAAAAATAAATTAGATAAATAAGTAACTTTGCAAAAACAAATACAAAAAAAAACAGTTATCATGGAAAGATGTGCATTGTGCAGATTGGAACAATTAACACATGGGAAAACGAATCGCCATTGCCAGAATTAAGCAATATATATATATATATATATATATATATATATATATTCAGTGAAAAAACCTTGTTAAAGGGACGTTATGGTTAAGTTGCGCTACTAAAAACCTATGAAATTCAGTGAAAAAACTTTGTTAAAGGGACGTTATGGTTCCAAGTAAAACCGAAAACCCCTTGAAATTCACCAGTTATGGTAAGCTAAGCAACCATAACTCGCGCCACCACCGTGCACTGCTAAGACTAACACCCATGACATCAAAGATGACATCACATTGAATTTTGCTGCCAACTGCAGATTTCCATCGCATCTTTAATGGCATCCCTGGCTGCTGAACTGCCACCTGGTGCGGCACCTGCTTCAGTACCACCCCCACCCCCTCCACCACCACCGCCTCCCCAAGGGCCTGAAGAGGGGAACAGGAGTGAGGATGCGGATGAGGAAGAAGAGGATGATGAGAATGAGGTAGAGGAAAACCCTACTACCCGCACTAGGCGTGAGTCTTGGGTGTGGCGGTTATTTACCATTCATGGGAATGTTCCTAATGCTTGTGCGAACCGTGTTACCTGCAATGAGTGCAAAATGATACTCAGTTGCGGGAAGCACGGTAAGTACAGCTTTGGAACCACTACTATGAAACGACACCTGAGGTCATTTCACTCTGGGGCTATTCGCAGGATTGTACCTTGCGAAGAACGTAACAGGTTGATTTCCTCTACTTCATCCTCTATTTCTGATCCTGTCACCACAAGGACCACCTCACAGGCCATACAGAATGCTGATGACCCTTACCTTTCGAGGGTCACAGTTGTATGTATGTACTGTGACACAGTACTCTGCAGGGGGGAGCGGCTTCGTAGTGCTTTTGAGACTTTCGTCTCAGAGCACAAGAGATCTGCTCACTACCCAAATAAAACACACTCTACATCTTCCTCTCTCAGCTCGCCCTTTCTTATCCCTGTGGTTGGTGTCCGCCCCTTTACCTTCCTTTCCCCTCCTCTCCTAGTGTGTCGCGTATAAAAAACCAAAAAAAATACAAAATATCAAAAATCAAAAAAAAAATAAGGCTCTTTTCAGAGCCGCCTTTCACAGTTAAAAAATAGAAGTGAAAATAAATGAAGCAGGCCCTTTGTATTTTTTAGAAGTCCGCGGACAGTTCGCAAACATTTAAAAAATTGGGTTGCTACCCCATCACAAACATTCAATTTTCTCTAGGAGGAAGTGGTGGCTCTGAAAAGAGCCTTTGGCAGGTGTTTGTAAGTCAAAAATTATAAATGCTTAACACCTACTTCAAAATGGATGTTATAATTCCAAAAAAGGTCGAAATGCATTTTATACATTTCTCAGAAAAATCTGATTGCCACCATAAGTAAGATGGAATCCATCTTTGCGAAAAATGTTTGTACTACGAAAGAGAATATTTTCATTGTGAAAAGAAGACATGCCAAAATCAATTAGAAAGGCACAAACAGCTTTAATAACATTGCGCCTTGCTTTTTCCATTTGTGGACTAAATGAAGAAGAACGAAGCCACATTTTTCTCTGCGCAATCCGTGAAAATATCACTTGAGAATTAGTAAACATGTCCATAACCTTCCCAAGCCCTTCTTTCATAGCAAATTGCAAAAAAATTCCAGTCACATGTCCTAAACTGTTCCCTCCACAATGAATTACAATTATGTCTGGATGTTGCTCTGTCTCCAAAGTAGCACAGAGAGGTAGCAAGTCCAACCACTCCATTCCACGTACTCCATGCCAGTGTACTTCCACATGTGGGAATCCAAGATCTACAGCTACTCCACAGCTTTCTGCATGCACCTTCAACCAATATATCCATGAATCTCCCAAAAACCATACTATAATTTTCCTAAAATACTCAGACATGGCTATCTGTTGTTCTCTCAGCAAAAACAGTATGAGAAACTCTCTTCTGGCACAACACACCCACTAAACTTTCCTGAACAATCCCTTTTAGTACTCATTCTCATTTGCATGACTTCTGAACCCAAAAATCCCCGGATGTAACTCCCGATGTACGCGAACTACCGCCATGTCCGCGGACATTTCGTAACATGAACAGCCCTTCTACCATTTCCACTTCACTCTCTCTGCCATTCCCTCATTGGATGTAGCTAAGAAATCACATGACCATGCACCAATCACATTCAAGACCTCTACATCTAACTGCATCATCATAGATCAGCACTGCAAATGTACTGTAAATCTCTCTGAGTACAAGTGTCATATCATTGGCAAGCACCATCTACCAGAAATACTGTACAAGTCTCCAAGATTTCTACTTGCAGCTCCATGCATATCCATATGCAAGAACACAACATTCAGGTATGCATATTTTCTGTACAGTAGATGAACACATTTTCAAACAGACTTTTAGCTTGTGTAATCTGTAAAATGAATTTACTGTATTTTTTTCAATTTCCTAAAATCAACTATCACTTATAAACCTTTATACTATTCACTTTCTTTATACACACACGCTCAAATCATGTTAAACTAACATGTTTTAAATGAAGTATATAGACTACATATATTCAAACAAAATTGCATGCAAGCACAATCTATGTTTAAATCTTTAAAAAAATACTTATACAATTTCATATTTTTTTGCTTTTATTTATTTATTTAATTACTTTACTTTAGACATGACATTGAGGCGCTATTACCTAGAACAGCTTAGTTACAGAAATAGTGGTATTCACTGGTATATTATAAATTTCACAAGACATAGTAAAGATATTTTTTTTTGCTACAGTTAGTCAATCAATACAATTTGTTCATTAAGAACATATCATATGTACTGAACTGATGCAATATATCTTATGTAAATAAATTAGCTTAATGGTTTTAAAGAAGGCACTGAGGATTTCAATTAAAAAAATCAATATCTAAATTAAAAACAGCGCGTTATACAAACAAAGTTACTAATTTGAAGCGTTTACAATTGCAGTGAAGACCAGTCCCCTGAAAAGAAGCAGCCGAATTCGAAGAACAAAGAAGAACTAAGAAGTTAGCTGTTAATTTAAGAAAAAAAGTAAGTAGAATATCACCATAATATTTGTATTATTAATCAAACATAGTATAACGTTAATACAAGCTATTTCTGTGCCTAAAAATAGAGATTGTGTACCATTTTGTCCAAAAATCTCCATGTCTTAAACAGCGATTTACAGCCAGAATGGCCCAAAAATTCCTATTTTGGACACACAAATTACCCAACTGAACCGCTACAATTTTCATATTATAGAACAAACAACTGTTTTAATTGTATACATTAGATTTACTATTTGTACTTTTCCACACCACTAGCTTACTTTTATTTTGTCATCTGAACCCCAGTTTAGTAACACATAAATTCAAGAATACCTATCCCTACTAGTTGTAGTTCCCAATGCACAATCACACACCATTACATACATCTTTATCATCTTACTCAAACACTCATGCACACAGCACACATACATTCCAGAACACCCCAACCCATATCTTCTTTATTTTTTTCAACAGACCCTAAAGAATGCCTACCAAAAGTCAAGTCCGTAGAAAGCAACGCAAAAGTAGAGCAAATGAAAATAAAAGTGTCCAACATAAGCATCCATCTCTAGCAGAATTTGTAAAAAAAAGTTGAAAAAAAACAGCTAATACAGTCATTTAGTGAAACACAAAAAGTTTCAAGTACAAAAACTTTGCCTCCTCTATCAAAATGTAAAATAAACCAAAAAACAATTAACAGAAAATTAGCTATCACTACAGATAAAACTACTTCTTCAAATTTTAATATAGTGCAAAGTAAGCATACCAAGAAAAGTATTTTAGCCAAAATGTCCCATCACAAAGTCCTTCAAAATCTTATAGGAGAGAAATCAGGTTCAATGCTTAAAACCTATCGTAGGAAATTAATCTTAGAAGCGTTGATGGACAGTGCAATTCTTCTCAAAAGAAAGTTATTTATTTTACTGTTAAACAAAATGAAACCACTAACAAAACTAATAACTAAATTACAAAAAAGACTTCTCAATAAGCAAAATGTCAACAGAAAGAACTTCTTAGGTATCTGCGGAGGTGAATGGAATCACACTACGAGCACAGAACCATATTTTAATGTAGAAGCGTACAAACAAAAGCAAACAAATACAATTGCCATACATTGCAGTGGTCGAGGTTATGAAAAAGTGAATAATACCATAATGGAACAAGAAGTACTCCTTACAAAAATATGCCCTGAAAACTTAGAATTACCCCTCCATTCAACTGAATCAGAACATCTAGTGTACAAATGGCCATGCACGTCAATGTGTAACATTCCCAAACAATGTTTCAAATCTTTACGCCAATCCCTCAATAAATATGTAAAAAGCAAAGACAGAATCAAAATTGAATTACTGCAAAATATGGATACCTGTCCAGTGCGCAAGTACACAGGACTACAAGGACATTCATTGGCCTGCATTACAGGACCTACTTGTAAAACCACTTTCCATGATATCAAAAGGATATCAACACATCATTCAACTATAAGAAGTTAAATAACATCATTCTACATGGTACAGCAAAAGAACTACTTGAAGAAATACACTATATCCAGAAAAAATATTTTGGAAGTGAAAGCCATTTACAGAATGAAATAGCTTTAAACCAATTAAGCAACAATTCTACACATGGCAACCTTTTGCTAAACACATACAAAAAAGAAATACTAAAATTTTAAAGTACATCAGCTGATGTACCAAACCATGTATGTGTATGTTGCCGTAGAACTTTTTATGAAAGTAACACAAAAACTGTAGACCTATCATACAAAATAGAAGACAATGAAAATTCTAAATGGTTTGAATTGGCTCTCTACCTTGTAGCAGAAAACAAATACGAAATAACTGAGCCCTTAATACTTTGCAGTTACTGCACTACAAAACTTGACAACAACCAAACTCCTTCACGTGCTATCACAAATAATTTGGAATTATACCCAGTACCAACACCCCTACAACAACTTAATTTATATGAGAGCATCATAATTCAAACAGTACACCCATTTCAAGCAATAATACGCCTTCAACCAAAAACAGCAAAGTTACCTCCCTCTGAATTGGTAAAAGGCACTCGTGGAAAAGTAGTTTATTTACCATTAGATCTAAAAGAAAATGTGCATACTCTAGGAGTGCAACGTCCGATGCAGCAATCTTTAATTATCTTAGTAAATGGAGTACCTACAAAAGACAAAAAAATATGGCAACAGCTGGTAGATTTATATAAAGTTAGACAAGCCTTCCAATATCTTAAAGAGAATAATGAATATTACAAAGAAATTAATATTGAAGAAAACTTGAAAGATACAACTGAAATAATTCAAGACACACAAGAAGCTGGTCAATTTGAGCTACTAGTTCCTGCTACAATATCAAATACTTTAGACCATTATACAATTCATCCTTTGCACTGTAATGACACCGTAGAAGATATACTGGAAACTTACCAAATGCGTCAAATGAAAGTATCGCCAAATCAGCATATGGGAAAAAAGAATAGAAGCATGTGCTTTTCCTCTACTCTTTCCTACTGGCAACGGAGGAAGGTATGATGATAGACCTATTCAAATATCAGCTTCAGAATACCGCTCATTACGGATGTATTCTGAAGATCCCATATTTAGACAAAATGTGGAATACATATTCCACCTACTCTTTCAAAGTGGACTAGCAACTTTATTTTACGGAGTTGCACACATATTAAAATCAGGATCACACTTTCAAAATATGACAGCTACACAATTATTAGAAAAAGTGCAACAAAAGGATGAGGTTTTACAATCAAATATTACAAATCTATTAGCAAATATGCGTGGTACTAAAGAGTACTGGTTTCGACGCCATGGAGATGTACGTTGTATGATCAGAAACCTTGGCCCACCCACTTGGTTTGTTACATTAAGTTGTGCACAATATGCATGGGAAGATTTACATGATTTCCTACGCATATCAAATAAAAACAAAACAAACATAGTTATACTAACACCTGGAGAACTTTGTTCTTTGGATCCTGTTAATGTTTCAAGATTCATTGCTATGCTACATTTTATTTGTAATAAAACTGTTCCTCCCCTTGGAGAAGTGCAACAATTCTTTTGGAGAAAAGAATACCAAGCCAGAGGAGAACCACATATCCACATGCTTTTATGGATTAAAGATGCTCCTAAATTTGGTCAAGACGGTGATGCCACTGTTTTACAGTTTATTGAAAAATATGTCACTTGTGAAATTCCATCAGAAGCCACAAATAGTGATCTTCATGCACAAATTTTACAATTTCAAGGACACAAATGTGGAAAATATGGTCGTCGCAAATACAAAAACAAAGGGAAATACTACACCAAATGCCGATTTGGTTTCCCTAGACCAGTTACAAATACAGGTCAAGTGAACAACCTCATGTCTTCAGTTAGACATAGTGTTAAAGGTAAGTCACCTAAAAATACATATTACATAAAAATAAAAGAAGAAGAAAAATATATCAATGATTATAATGCAATCATTGCCAATTTATGGAATGCAAACATAGATGTGCAGTACATTCCAGACAATTCTACTGCAGTTGCACGATATGTCACAGCATACTTAACTAAAGCAGAAAAGACAGAGCTCCAAGACCTCTGGAATGACCTGTCATCAGATAAAACAGTATCTCAGAAATTATACAGCTTGGGCATACAAATGCTCACCCATAGAGAATGTGGATCATATGAAGCAGCTGATCATTTAGCTGGTACTGCATTGTATGGTAAATCTGAAAATATAGTATGGCTAAGTCTTGGTCCGGCTAAATCTAGAAAAAGAGTTCTAAAATCATATGAAGATATGGAAACAATAGCCAAACATGATCCCAATAGCCAAGGCATTTTAAAAAACAATTTTTTGGACACATACTACCCAAACAGAAGTAATACTTTGGAAAACATGTGTCTATACCACATAGCCCAAAACTACACATACAAATATAATATGAAACCTGATGAAAAAAAAGGTACATATAGAGTGACAAACTGTGAAGGCAGCTTAGTTAAACTCACTAAACCAAATTTAATTAATCGTATCAAATTGTCATTAAGGACTCCTCAACATAAAGAAGTATATTACATGTCCCTGCTACAACTCTTCAAACCATGGAGAAAAGAAGAACAATTACTAGATAACTATGACTCATATGAGGATGCTTTCAAAGCAAATGAAAGCACTATAACTGATGTAAACTTTACACAGTACAAAACAATGTTGCACAATGAACAGCAACACGAAGAAGAACTCCAAGCCCAACTAGATAAGGACACTCCTGACAGTAGTCAACCTTCTGTAACAGGAAGCCAAGAACCACTGGGAGACCACTAATAATAAATGAGGCAGAATTAGCTATGATAGAAGTAGAAAACACCATGTGTCAGTATGAAGATAAGGAAGACTTAACTATACTACAATCAAAACTAAACAATGAGCAAAGTAGCATTTTTCAAGAAGTAACAAAACAAATTGCACATGGAGTAAAACATGAAAATAAAGAATGTTCCTGCCATTAATTATAAACCTATACTACTGTACGTCAGTGGTGAAGTTGGTTCTGGCAAAACATTCCTAATCAAAATCATTAGTAAGTTCCTTCAACAACTGACAAACAACAAACTGTCAGCTGTTGTCACTGCGCCCACAGGTTTAGCTGCCTACAACATAGGTGGTGTTACATTACACCAATTACTACTATTACCAGTAGAACACCAGAACAAATTAGAATATTACAAACGTTCTGCAGAAGCTGCAATGGAATTACGCAGAGTATTGAAACAAATGAAAATGCTACTAATAGATGAAGTGAGCATGGTCTCCAACCTGTTGTTAGCTTTGATTCACCTCAGATTACAAGAAGTACTCAAAACAGACTATGAAGAGCTCTTTGCAGGAAAACACATTATTGTTTTTGGAGATCTGCTTCAATTAACACCAGTAAAAGGTGAGCCTATTTTTAAACATTAGGACACAAACTCTGCAGTAAAGCTGTTGGCAGCATTGTAAATGTCAACCTTGGCAACATTTCCAATACAGAGAATTAACAGAAAACATGCGTCAATCTGCAGATCTCACTTATGCCAACATTTTAAAAAGTATCAGAGTTGGTATACTTTCTAAAGAAGCAGAAGCAATATTGAAAACCCAGCACATAAATGCACTTTATGGCGATAATGCAGGTGCTACAGATGTTATGGAACAATTAGCCCACAAAAATGTCAATTGTATGGCCTTAAAGCCAACTCTTGCAAGCTGTTTCAAATTCAATTAAATCATGCTAAGTAAAGAAATGCAACCAATCATGGAAATTAGCGCAACAGACAAACTAGATGTATATGGTATGACACTACCCATGTGTGACCAAGCCACAATAAGACTAAATAGTTTAGAAAAATCAATCTCAAACACAGCAGGCTTAGAAAAGATATTAAAATGATCCTTAAATTGCAGAGTAATGCTTCAACGTAACCTTGACGTGGACCAAGGACCAGTTAATGGAGCACTGGGTACAGTTGTTGGCTTTCAAACATACCCACGCGACAACAAAATTCAGTTTGTCAATATACTCTTTGACAAACTTTCAGAAGTAAAAAGGATAGGACGCTCAACAGCTAGATTCCTTCTCTTCAAAGATATGTGTGTACGCAGAGAACAATTTTCTCTAACTCTTGCATTCGCAGTCACGATTCATAAATCACAAGGTCTTACCCTAGACAAAGCAATGATAGATATTGGTAACACAGTCTTTAAAGAAGGCATGAGCTATGTAGCACTATCACGCTTACGTACACTTGACGGTCTATTTCTAATCAACTTTGATGCAAGTAAAAGAAACGCTGATATTCCTTGCATTTTAGAATACAATAGACTTTGCTCACTATACACCCCCCACCTAAACACATATTCTGTTCCACAAAAAGTAAAACGTTATAAAAGAAAAATAAATCAAACAGAAATGCAACAGGATGTCACTGCAAATCCTCCAAAGAGAGTAAAAGAAACTAATACTTCATCAAGTACCACAAGCAAAAAGGAATCAATTAGGGAAAGTAAACCAGGTACTTCTTTAAAGAAGGAAGACAAACACCAAAAAAAGCAGTTAGATACAGAACTACCTGGACCATTTAAATTCTCAAATATAGTTGGTGTAAGTTGCTACGCAAATGTAGCAATGAATATTCTATTTCAATTACCACCAATTGTTGACAACATTTACTTACACAGTACAGACCCATTGTGTTTGCAAATGTTAGTACTTCACAGAAATGCAGAAAACAATCCTGACAACACGTATAGTGTTTATGGAATAAGACAACAATTGGACTACTGTGCTGGAATGGAGAAATTCACTATAAACTCACAGGAAGATCCACAAGAATTTCTAATGTAATTACTACAAGTACTGGAAAACAAAAACATACCTATAAATTAATCTTTCAGATTTCATACATGTGGAAACAGACATGCACTCTCTGCAACAATGTGACACAAGAAGAAATCCCTAATGAACGCTTCATATATATATCAATACCAAATTGTGAATCCATTCCATTTCAGCGACTTGTACAAAATGCAAACCATGGTAGATTATGCTCTACCTGCAAATCAGATAATCACTCCACGTTAGTAATACAAACATATAGTAAAAGTAAATACATAATACTAATGCTTCTACGTTACAATGCAGATGGTAGCAAAAAGAACTGCAAGCTGACTGGATTCACACATGGTCAAATATCACTTGGTAAGAAAACCTTCACAACAATAGGTATAATCTACCATGCAGGAGCCACAACCAGTTCAGGGCACTACACTGCATATATAAAAAAGAAATGTGGATGGTTTGAATGTAATTATAGTACCATTACTCTAAAGCAGAGATTACCAGGAAATCTTACAAACTCTTATTTGATGTTCTTAAAACAAAAATTTGATAACTAAACTGTATTTAAACCCCAAGTAAACTTGTGTTAAAAAATATAAACTGTTAGAATACTCCACAAGCTATCTAACTGCTCAAAGATTCTACAACAACTTATCAGATAAATGAATACCACTAAATTCGACCAAAATATACACAGTTAGAATACGCCAATTGGTATCTAACTGTCCCAAAATTTAACAATATCCAAATAGATAAATCAATACCACTAAAATATATCAAAAATATAGACAGTTAGAATACGCCAATTGGTATCTAATTGCTCCAAAATTTTATAATATCAAAACAAATAAATAATATGTTACTGCTCCAAAAAAATACAACAAGCCAAAGTATAAAGCATTAGCCACAAACAACAAGTGAACACTGAAAACAAACAAACAAATAAACTGTAGCATAACAGAAAAAAGTTTTTTTTTAATCCAACATGGATTTTTCTTTCTCCCACAGACCCAATGATTTTAGCAACAAATACAGAAACTGAGCAAATTGCACAGTATTCTGATTTGTAATCTACTAAATATGAGGGTCAAAAAAAAAAGTATATTGATTATACAATGTAATAAGTCATTACAAAATACTAATACTAACATGCTATTTTCATTTATCACAGAAATTAACAAGAAATACATGTACTCCGGTTACTAGACCAAACAGTAAGTATACAATAATAAGGAGAACCATAGCAGAATATCACATCCATAGTATCTAATACCTTTGTTCCTTATACATTTGTTTTTCACCCAAAGTTATAAGCAAATATGAATGTGATATGCTGCGGTGGTTGGTGCCAGGGCATAGAGTCTTGGGTGCATGGCCAAATGGCCATGCACCCAAGACTCTATGCCCTGGCAACAAAAACCGCAGCATATCACATCCATAGAGACAAACATTTCAACTATGGTCTATGGAAATTTTAAATGTCCGCGGACAACTTGCCAGCGAACAATACGGACAGCGTTTTCAGGACACCCCCTACGAACATTTCAGAACAACGCGATAGTTCTTAGAACACTTTCAACTTGACAACGAACAATACCGACAGTGTCCTCAGGACACCCCCATTTTGTTTATTTGCAAACATTTCAGGGCACTGCGAGTGTTCTTAGAACACATTCAACTTGCCAGTGAACAATACGGACTATGCCTTCAGGACACCCCCTACGAACATTCTAGGACACTGCGAGTGTTCTTAGACACGTCTTCAGAACACCCCCATTTTGTTTATTTGCGAACATTTCAGGACACTGCGAGTGTTCTTAGAACACATTCAACTTGACAGAGAACAATACGGACAGCGTCCTCAGGACACCCCCTGAGAACATTCCCCGGACACCGCAAGTGTTCTTAGAAGCGTCTTCAGAACACCACCGTCTTGTTTCTTTGCAAACATTTCAGGACACCGCGAGTGTTCTTAGAACACATTCAACTTGACAACGAACAACACGGACAGTGTCCTCAGAACACCCCCATTTCATTTATTTGCAAAGATTTCAGGACACCATGAGTGTTCTAAGAACACATTCAACTTGACAGAGAACAATACGAACAGCATCTTCAGGACACCCTCTACGAACATTTCAGAACAACGCGAGAGTTCTTAGAACACATTCAACTTGACAGAGAACAATACGGACAGCGTCCTCAGGACACCCCCGTTTTGTTTATTTGCGAACATTTCAGGACACTGCGAGTGTTCTTAGAACACATTCAACTTGCCAGCGAACAATACGGACTACGCCTTCAGGTCACCGCCTACGAACATTCCAGGAGACCAGGAGTGTTCTTAGAAACATCTTCAGAACACCCCCATTTTGTTTATTTGCGAACATTTCAGGACACCGCAAGTGTTCTTAGAACACATTCAACTTGACAGAGAACAATACGGACAGCGTCCTCAGGACACCCCCTGCGAACATTCCCCGGACGCCACGAGTGTTCTTAGAAGCGTCTTCAGAACACCACCATCTTGCTTATTTGCGAACATTTCAGGAGACCGCGAGTGTTCTTAGAACACATTCAACTTGACAGAGAAACTTATTTTTTTCCCATAGACTGAATGGGGAAAAAAACTTTCCTCACGCCTACAGCCCAAACCGCTGGACAGATTTTCACCAAATTAGGACCAGGAGCAGCGGCTTGGTCCCGAAAGCGAGCTTTTACAATTTTGGTAAAAATCTGTTCAGTATTTTTTTATGAAATGAGCAAAAAATAGGTAAAAAAAAATTAGTGATATCTATGTTCGGTCCACGGACACACTTCCCTGTTCGCTCCGCAGACAGTGTCCTGATTGTCCAACCGGCTTGCGTCATGTCCGCGGACATGCAACGTGTTCGCTGATTGCAAGGTGAAGAGCGTGAAGTGCGTCAGATTTTTTGAAACGCCCGCCATCTTGGATTCACGGACATCCGCTGGCAGCGCGGTGAAACTTGGTGGAAAAATAAATAGCAAGCTGAAACTGTTCTAAGAACACTCGCAGTGTCCAGAAATGTTTGTAAATAAACTAAATTGGGAGTGTCCTAAGGACGCTGTCCGTATTGTTTGCTGGCAAGTTGAAATTGTTCTAATAACACATGATGTGTCCTGGGATGTTCGTAAATAAATAAAATGGGGGTGTCCTGAGGATGGTATGCCTGTCTGTTTTGTTCGCAGGCAAGTTGAAACTGTTCTAAGAAGACCTGCGGTGTCCTGAAATAGTCGTAAATGGACGAAATGGGGGTGTCCTGAGGACGTTGTCCGTATTGTTCGCTGGCAAGTTGAAAGTGTTCTAAGAACACTCATCATGTCCGCGGACATTAAAAGTGCCCATATGGCATAGTCAAAATGTTTGACTCTATGGGTGTGATATGCTGCGGTGGTTGTGGCCAGGGCATAGAGTCTTGGGCGCATGGCCATATGGCCATGCGCCCAAGACTCTATGCCCTGGCCACAACCACCGCAGCATATTACACTCATAGTGGCTTATAACTTTGGGATCCAAGAACAAAGTTATATGCAACAAAGTTGTAAGCCACTATGGGTGTGATATGCTGTGGTGGTTGTGGGCAGGGCATATAGTCATGGGTGCATGGACAACACCAAATTTATAAGCACCAAAGTTATAAGTCACTATGGGTGTGATTTGCTGCGATGGTTGTACTTATTATAATATAGTTACTGTTTGGTTTAATAACTGAAGTACATGTATTTCTTGTTCATTTCTGTGATAAAAGAAAATATCATGTTAGTATTGGTATTTTGTTATGAGTTATAGCATTGAATAATCAACATTTTTTTTGTTGACCCTCATATTTAGTAGATTACAAACCAGTGTACTGTGCAATTTGCTCAGTTTCTGTGTTTGTTGCTGAATTCATTGGGTCTGTGGGAGAAAAAAAAATCCATGCTGGATTAACAAAAAAAAAACCTTTTTTTGTTATGCTACAGTCTATTTGTTTGTTTGTTTTCAGTGTTCACTTGTTGTTTCTGGCTAATGCTCTATATATTGGCTTGTTGCAGATTTTTGGAGCAGTTAGATACCTGTTGACAATTTCTAACAGTCTATTTTTTTTATAATGAAGTGGTATTGATTCATCTGTTTGGATATTGTAAAATCTTGGGGCAGTTAGATACCAGTTGGCATATTCGAACTGTCTATTTTTTGTTATAATGTAGTGGTATTGATTTATCTGTTTGGTTATTGAAAATCTTGGGGTAGTTAGATACCAGTTGGCGTATTATAACTGTTTATTGTTTGATATAATTTAAGTGTATTCATTTATCTGTTTAGTTGTTGTAGAATCTTGGGGCAGTTAGATACCAGTTGGCGTATTCTAACTATCTATTTTTTTATATCATTTAGTAGTATTCATTTATCTGTTTAGTTGTTGTAGAATCTTGGGGCAGTGAGATACCTGTTGGCATATTCTAACAGTTTATAGTTTTTTAATAGAAGTTTAGTTAAGGTTTAAGTACAGTTTAGTTAATACATTTTGGTTTTAAGAAGATTAAATATGCATTTGTAAGATTTGCAGATAATCTCTGCTTTAGAGTAATGGTACTATCATTACATCCGAACCATCCACATTTTTATTTTATATATGCAGTATATTGACCTGCATTGGTTGTGGCTCCTGTGTGGTAGATTATACCTATTGTTGTGAAGGTTTTCTTACCAAGTGATACTTGACCATGTGTGAATCCATTGAGCTTGCAGTTGTTTTTGGTACCATCTGCATTGTAACGTAGAAGCATTAGTATTATGTATTTACTATGTGTTTGTATCAGTAAGGTGGAGCGATTATCCGAATTGCAGGTAGTACATAATCTACCATGGTTTGCATTTTGTACAAGTTGCTGAAATGGAACGGATTCACAATTAGGTATTGATACATACACGAAGCGCTCATTGGGGTTTTGTTCTTGTGTCACATTGTTGCAGAGAGTGCATGTATGTTTCCACATGTATGAAATCTGGAAGATTTCATTTATAGGTATGTTTTTGTTTTCCAGTACTTGTAGTAAGTACATTAGAAATGTTTGTGGATCTTCCTGTGAGTTTATAGTGAACTTCACCATTGCAGCACAGTAGTCCAATTGTTGTCTTATTCCATAAACACTATGGGGCCGATTCATGGAACAAACGTGCGCCGAAAATCTTGGCGCAAGCAGGCGCAAGCATGAAAAAACAGGTGCACATGCACGCGTGCGATTCATGGAAGTCCCTGCGCGTGTTTTCCTTGGGATGTGCGCCAAACCCGAGCGTGGCGCACACGGGCGCACACGTCATTGCAACAGCTCAAACGTTGTGCGCGACGTGCACAGGGAAAGTGCACAATGTCCGAGAACACACCAAAAAGGGGGCAGGACACGGGGCGTAACACGCGGAATGGGGAACAACGTGTGAAAAAGAAGGCGTAACTGGGGAAGTACTGCTGGGAAGTACACGGACGCCCACACGCACACGAACCACACGTATTCATGGAATCGAATAGGGCAAACCCGCGCACGGGCAAAGACACACACAGGCCTAAACACGTCCACCACACGAAGGCAGGCGGTAGCGTCCCTGTGCATTACAAAAGTGTGCGCAAACAAAAAGCACGTATATACAGCTATGAAGAATGTCCCATACTGTGGCCCCCTAGGATAAATGACGTGCACGCACCACACAGGCACCCCATAAAAAGAAATAAAAGAGACAAGCGCCCCCCAATAGCCCATGTGCGTGCAAAAATGACACACGTAGTATGGTGTGGCAGCCAGGAGCCCAAAAAAAACATACGCGATCAACAGGCAGGCCAGTATGGGCGTAAAAAAAAGGGGTACGTGACAAACACAGACACCCGCTGTGTGAAAAATAGCGTATGCGTGTATTTCGGGGGTGCGCGGGAAGTTTCACATGCGATAGGCCCTGTGCGAGTGGGGTACGTGTATTACTGGGGTTCACAGGAAGTTTTACACGCGAAAGGGCCCTGTGCGAGTGGGGTACGTGTATTACTAGGGTGCGCGGGAAGTTTCACACGCGATTGGCCCTGTGCGAGTGGGGTACGTGTATTACTGGGGTGTGCAGGAAGTTTCACACGCAATTGGCCCTGTGTGAATGGGTACGTGTATTCCTGGGGTTCGCGGGAAGTTTCACACACAATTGGCCCTGTGCAAGTGGGGTACGTGTATTACTGGGGTTCCCGGGTAGTTTCACAAGCGATTGGCCCTGGGCGAGCGGGATACAACTCACCGTCTGCCTTGTGTGTAGAAGAACGCGTAGCCAACACCTACCCGCTGTGAAGTAATATCGTGTGAACCCCAACGGCTGGAAAACACATGCCCGCACCCCAGAAAAAGCACGTACAGAGCAATGGAAAGCCACATGGGATCTTCAACCCGTGCCATGGCAACGCCGGTACGCGATACGTCACAGACACGCTTACGCGCTAAGGGCCTTTGGTCCAATGAAATCGCATACGTGTGCTGACGCACTTACGCGCTAAGGGCCTTTCCTCGGATTTCACACTGATGTGCACTTTTTTCACGTGCCAATTCACTCCGTATCAAGCTGGCTACGCATACACACACGGAAGACCACGCTCCTGCCCTGAAGGACATTTTCCTGCCCCCCAGAGACCTGAGCACGCTCCCACCTGCCATCTGCTTCTGCCTGACTGCCTGCTGCCCATGTGACCTGCTCTTTGGTGCCTGCACGTCAGCCAGGGTTCCAGTTGCTGTGTCCACCTCTGCTGGAACAGAAGACTCCCGACTGGGATACCATCGCTCCACAGCCCAGCCCGAGGACCCAGTTGCCCACCCACGCCTGCCTCGGGGGTTGCCATGTCAGGGCAAACACCATCTGAGACCACTGGCGACCCCCAGCCAGAGAGGCAGAGGGCCACCAGCTTCAGTGTGAAGGAAGTTGGTGTCCTGGTGGAGCATGTCCTGGGGCATTATGATGCCCTCTTCGGAACATCACGCGCCAACAAGGAAGGATGGGAGAGGATCTGGGACGACGTAGTGGTTGCCATCAACGCGGAGGGGGTGGCAACCCACGACATCAAGCACGTCAAGAAGCGCTGGGAGGACTTCAGGTTCAGACCCCTCCACAAGGCCCGGCACATCGCAGAGGGGGGCCGGGTCAGCATGAGTGACATCCAGATGAGGGTCCTGGAACACGTATGCCCAGTGCTCCAGGCCCAGATCCTTCAGAGGAAGACCCGTCTGGAGTTGAGCGGTAAGTGGCCAAGCATTGGTGTGCGAGACAGGGCATGTTGCAGTGTGCTGGTAGTCTGATACTTGCATGTATGTGTGACATGGGCCATGTATGGATGTGTGTGTGCAGGGACATCATGGTCATGCATGTGAGACCAGTAATGTGCAAACCACATGGTTGGTGCATGATTTCCAATGCTACATGGGGAGCTGTATGGCAAATGCACACATGAAAGCATGCCAGTGTCTGTTCTTGCATCTGGTGGGGGTGTGAGGGATGGGTGCTGCTGTCATGTACATGTATGGTGCACATGTGTGTGTGTCTGAGAAGTGTGTCTGTTTCATCGATACACCATGGATTCATGACACATGTCCGTGAAGATGTGTAGATTCACTCATGCAGTTCGGTCACCGTTGTATGCACTGTGTCTATCCACTGTGTCTGTGGTGTACAAGGCATGATGCATGACCCTCCGGTGATGTGTGTGCATGGGATCAGTGTGAGCCAGGATGCATGTGAGTTTGAAGGCAACATTTTGATTAATAGAGGCCCTTATACATGGATGCTGATGTTGATTGCATGCGCCATGCCTATTTATGCATGTGTGTTGCGTGCATTCACCCATGTGTTGTGGAGGGACAGGATGGAAGTGACGTTAGACACTGCCACTCATGTGTTATTGCTTCCTGTCTCGGGGAATATTGTACTGTACCCTGATGCTTGTGTTCTATGTCTCCCTCTACGCAGCGTCAAGTGAAGAAGAGGGCGGAGACGGCGCTGTGGAGCCAAGCGGCGAGGATGCCTCCACTGGGCGGCGACGCAAGGCCCAGCCACCCTCCCAGGACTTGCCATCATTCGGGAGCGAGGGGGCTGGTGCCGCATCTGCCACTATGGCTGTGGCAGAAGGGCCGGGTGAGCCCCCACAGGGGCTTGCAATGGCGGAAGACGGTACAGAGACATCCAGGTTGGTGGTCTCCACAGAGGAGGAGGAGCCCGCTACTGAGCCGCACATGGCGTCTGGTGGAGGTAGTACCACTGGTGTAAGTGGTGCAGTCCAGGGCCAGGGTCAGGAAGCAGCACAGGTCACCACGGAGGGGCCTGTGCATGTCTCTGTCCTTGACCCTGTAACTGCACCACCATGCACCATCAGGGAGGCCCCGTACCAGGCCCGTCCGCAGGTAGGTGAGAGTGCCATGTCATCTGCCTCTCCACTACCTGCAGACGAGGGGTCCCATGAACGTATGGGCTCTGTCCTGATTGGTGTCACATTGCGCACGCGTGACATTCATGATGACGTGCGTTCTTCCTGGGCAGAGAGCGCACGCCATCACGAAGAGGAGCATCACGACGTGGCACTGTTGGGAGGGGCCCTGGCTGGTGGGTTCCTACATGCGACACGCACTCTGGCGGACCTCTCCTCCTCTCTGGAGTCTATGCGCCAGTCATTCTCCCTGCCGTCTTCCAGCCCATATTCCACCAGGGCCCCCTGTGGACCTGGCCTGACCAACACAGCCAGCTTGGTGGAGATCCCATCCCTGCCACAGTCGGGAGTCAGCGGTCCAGCAGGAGTGGACACCACAACTGGAGACCAGCAGATGGAGGATGTGCAGGCATCATCAGACAGGGCACATGGACAGCAGCAGCAGCAGCAGTAGCAGCAGGAGCAGTCTCTAGGTGGGAGAAATGATGGCTCGGGGCCATTGACATCAGGGGGGCAGGCATCGGCCAGAGGGCAGGAGGACCCTGGAATGAATGTGTCTTCCAGGTGGCTGCGGTTGGGCCAGCATATAGGTGCAGAGCGGCGGCGGGCGGAAGATGCGCGGCTCACCATGGTCAGGGTGGAGTTCTCCATGCGTCGGGCATTGATGTGGGCAGAATGCCTCGAGGCGACTCGCAGGGAGTTGGAACAGGCCATGAGTGCCTCCCTGCGAGACCTCGGGGCCAGGGCAGAGGCATCCCTCCGGGACATCGACATGGAGTTCGATGTTGCCCTGGCCCAGGACACCACAGAGTGAGCCGCAGGACTTGCCTGCCGCCATTGTATATAGTTAGATAGTGTTAGGTTTCCTTATTTTTTATTTTTTATTTTGGTTGCGCTTGGACAATGCACCACGTTTTTGTATATAGTTTTTTATTAGGTAGTATTTTTGGTAGGGTTCATTTCATCAGTTGTGGTCATGGACCCTGAATTGTTCATTTGTACATAGTTCACCATTGGATTATTCTAATTTTTTTAATTTTCACCATGGAGCAATGGATTTCACTTTCTTTTTTCCCTTGGATTTGCTTTGTTGGACTGTGACTTTGGACACCATTTCTTTTGGATTTCTTTGGATTATGATTTCTTGTTTTTTATTCTTTTACGGACATGCAGCATTTCTTTAATTATTCCCATTGTTGTGTGTTTTCTTTTAATTACATTCATGTTGTGTTTAATAAATTTTTTTCTTCATACTTCGATGTGTGGTATTATCTCATTGGTTTTATGCATGTCATGATATGGGTTTTCACATTCACTTGCACTCATTGTGTGTGTGTGACGGACATGTGTTCATTTACATACTTGCCCTTGGGGTTGTATCATGTAATTGGCTTTTCTATGTGCGTGGATGCAATACTTGGTTGGGTATTTGGGCTGGGGAGGCTGGCCATAAGGGCCATGATTGAGGATCATCATGACGTGGGGGCAGGAGGACATGAGTGGGACATGAGTGTGGGACTGCTGGCAGGTGCCCTGCACTGCTGGGGGGTCGGGGTGCAGGGGGACATGAGTGGGACATGAGTGTGGGCCTGCTGGCAGGTGCCCTGCACTGCTGGGGGTGGGGGTGCAGGGGGACATGAGTGGGGGCCTGCTGGCAGGTGCCCTGCACTGCTGGGGGGTGGGGGTGCAGGGGGACATGAGTGGGACATGATTGTGGGCTGCTGGCAGGTGCCCTGCACTGCTGGGGGGTGGGGGTGCAGGGGGACATGAGTGGGGGCCTGCTTGCAGGTGCCCCGCACTGCTGAGGGGTAGGGGTGCAGGGGGACATGAGTTGGTGATTAGTAGTGCAAGCTGACATGTGGCTTGGCTGGGGGGCATGCCCATGGTGGATGGGCTGCCTGCGGGACATGACCAGGGGTGCAGGGTAGTCCTCTGTGGTGTGGGTTGCCTGCAGGGGCTGTGGAGGGTGTAGAGGGAACACCTGGGAGGACCCACACTGCCAATTCACGTGTAGGAATCCCCGTGCACCCCCGAAATACATGTACCCTGCTCAAATCGCGTGTGAGACTTCACGCGAACCCCAGTTATACACGTACCCCGCTCGC
Organism: Ambystoma mexicanum; assembly: GCF_040938575.1. Taxonomy (NCBI): domain Eukaryota; kingdom Metazoa; phylum Chordata; class Amphibia; order Caudata; family Ambystomatidae; genus Ambystoma; species Ambystoma mexicanum. Next base: position 1,290,986,635 of record NC_090930.1, on the reverse strand, counting down.
ACAGGGCCAATCGCGTGTGAAACTTTCCGTGCACCCCCCGAAATACACGTACCCTGCTCAAATCGCATGTGAGACTTCACACGAACCCCAGTTATACACGTACCCCGCTCGCACAGGCCAATCGCGTGTGAAACTTCCCGCGCACCCCAGTAATACACGTACCCCACTCGCACAGGGCCAATCGCATGTGAAACTTCCTGCGCACCCCCCGAAATACACGTACCCTGCTCAAATCGCGTGTGAGACTTCACGCGAACCCCAGTTATACATGTACCCCGCTCGCACAGGGCCAATCGCGTGTGAAATTGCCTGCGCACCCCAGTAAGACACGTACCCCACTCGCACAGGGCCAATCGCGTGTGAAACTTCCCGCGCACCCCCCGAAATACACTTACCCTGCTCAAATCGCGTGTGAAACTTCATGCAAACCCCAGTTATACATGTACCCCACTTGCACAGGGCCAATCGTGTGAGAAACTTCCCGCGTACCCCAGTAGTACACGTACCCCACTCGCACAGGGCCAATCGCGTGTGAAACTTCCCACGCACCCCCTGAAATACATGTACCCTGCTCCAATCGCGTGTGAAACTTCCCGCGAACCCCAGAAATACACGTTCCCCGCTTGTCGTGTGCTGTGTGGCGGCCATGTATACTGGTACAGGGTTAGCGCAGCCCTTTGCGCTGGATTGGGGATTTTGATGGCTTTTCCCTGTGCGAGGGGTGTTCTTGGGGGCGTACCTGGCACTGCTGCAGGGTCGCTGCGCCACTGTGCGCTACGGCTGGTTTTGGTAGCTAAAATCCATGAATACGCTGTGCGCGGAAATGGATTTTAGTGCACGTGGCTGGTGCAGACAATCGCACGCGCACACTGTGTGTCAGCCGCGTGCACCACTTGTGCGCTAAATTCTATGAATTACCCCCTATATGTGTTTTTTGGATTGTTTGTTGCATTTTTATGAAATACTAACATTTGCAAACACAATTGGTCTGTACCGTGTAAGTGTATGTTGTCAACAATTGGTGGTAATTGAAATAGAATATTCATTGCTACATTTGCGTAGCAACTTACACCAATTATATTTGAGAGTTTAAATGGACCAGGTAATTCTGTATCTGAGTGATATTTTTTGAGTTTGTCTTCCTTCTTTGACGAAGTATCTGGTTTACTTTCCCTAATTGGTTTCTTTTTTGCTTGTGGTACTTGATGAAGTATTAGTTTCTTTTACAGTCTTTGGAGGATTTGCAGTGATATCCCATTGTATTTCTGTTTGATTTAGTTTTCTTTTACAATGTTTTACTTTTTGTGGAACAGGATATGTTTTTAGATGGGGGTGTATAGTGAACGACGTCTATTGTATTCTAAAATGCAAGGAATATCAGTGTTTACTTTACTTGCATCAAAGTTGATTAGAAATAGACCGTCAAGTGTGCGTTAAGTGTGATAGTGCTACATAGCTCATGCCTTCTTTAAAGACTGTGTTACCAATGTTTATTAATGCTTTGTCTAGGGTAAGACCTTGGCCCTCATTACGACCCTGGCGGAGTGGGTTTACGCCAGCGGTATTCGCGGCGGACCCTTCCGCCCTACTACGAGTTCCCGTAGCGCCATGGAGCGGTTTCCGCCTGGTTTTTCCGGGCGGAGAAATCCATGGCGCTACGTGACCTTGTTGTTAATTACGCCACCGTATTTTACGGTGGCGTAATTAACGCCTTTCCCACTCCCATTATACCCTATGGGGCAAAAATGGGAATGGGGAAGGGTAAAATGGGGAATGGGGATTTACCGCCCCGCCAAGGTCGGAATGGAGCGGTAAATCCGCCAACCCCCATGGCGGTATCGGCAGCTTTCCGCCGTGCTCCATGGTGCATATTGCACCACGATCTCCGCCAAGGTCGTAATGAGGGCCCTTGTGATTTATGAATGGTGACTTTGTACGCAAGAGGTAGAGAAAATTGTTCTCTGCGTACATACATGTCTTTGAAGAGAAGGAATCAAGCTGTTGAGCGCCCTATCCTTTTTACTTCTGAAAGTTTGTCAAAGAGAATATTGACAAGCTGAATGTTGTTGTCACGTGGGTATGTTTGAAAGCCAACAACTGTACCCAGTGCTCCATTAACTAGTCCTTGATCCACGTCAAGGTTACGTTTAAGCATTACTCTGCAATTTAAGGATAATTTTAATATTTTTTCTGAACCCAGCTGTTGGAGATAGAATTTTCTAAACTATTTAGTCTTGTTGTGGCTTGCTCACACATGGGTAGTGTCATACCATGTACGTCTAGTTTGTCTGTGGCGCTAATTTCCATTATTGGTTGCATTTCTTTATTTAACATTGTTTCATTGAATTTGAAACAGCTTGCAAGAGTTGTCATTAAGGCCATACAATTGACATTTTTGTGGGCTAATTGTTCCATACCATCTATAGCACATACATTATCGCCATAAAGTGCATGAAAGTGCCCGGTTTTCAATATTGCTTGTGCTTCTTGAGATAGTATACCAACTCTAATACTTTTTTAGATGTTGGCATAAGTGAGATCTGCAGATTGCCGCATATTTTGTGTTAATTCTCTGTATTGGAAATGTTGCCAAAGGTTGACATTTCCAATGCTGCCAAAAGTTTTACGGCAGAGTTTGTGTCCTAATGTTTTAAAAATAGGCTCACCTTTCACTGGTGTCCATTGAAGAAGATCTCCGAAAACAATAATGTGTTTTCATGCAAAGAGCTCTTCGTAGTTTGTTTTGAGTACTTCTTGTAGTCTGAGGTGAATCAAAGCCAACATTAGGTTGGAGACCATGCTCACTTCATCTATTATTAGCATTTTCCTTTGTTTTAATACTCTGCATAGTTGCATTGCAGCTTCTGTAGAACGTTTGTAATAGTCTAATTTGTTTTGGTGTTCTAGTGGCAGGAGTAGTAATCGGTGTAAAGTGACATTGCCTATGTTGTAGGCAGCTAAACCTGTGGGTGCAATGATAACAGCTGACAGTTTGTTGTTTGTCAATTGTTGAAGGAACTTACTGATGATTTTGATTAAGAATGTTTTGCCAGAACCAGCTTCACCACTGACGTACAGTAGTATAGGTTTGTAATTTTGGCAGGTGCATTCTTTGTTTTCATATTGTACACCATGTGCAATTTCTTGTGTTATTTCTTGAAAAATGCTACGTTGTTCATTGTTTAGTTTTGATTGTAGTATAGTTAAGTCTTCTTTATCTTCATACTGACACATGGTGTTTTCTACTTCTGTCATAGCTAATTCTGCCTCATTTGTTATTAGTGGCTCTCCCAGTGGTTCTTGGCTTCCTGTTGCAGAAGGTTGACTACTGTCAGGAGTGTCCTTATCTAGTTGGGCCTGGAGTTCTTCTTATGTTGCTGTTCATTGTGCAACATTGTTTTGTACTGTGTAAAGTGTACATTAGTTATAGTCCTTTCATTTGCTTTGAAAGTGTCTTCATATGAGTGATATATAGTATTTCTTCTTCTTTTCTCCATGGTTTAAAGAGTTGTAGCAGGGAAATGTAATATAGTTCTTTATGTTGACGAGTCTTTAATGACAATTTGATATGATTAATTACATTTCGTTTGGTGAGTTTTACTAAGCTGCCTTCACAATTTGTCACTCTGTATTTAGCTTTTTTTCATCAGGATTTATATTATTTTTGTATGTGAAGTTTTGGGCTATGTGGTATAGACACATGGTTTCCAAAGTGTTTCTTCTGTTTGGGTAGTATGTGTCCAGTAAATTGTTTTTTAAAATGTCTTGGCTATTGGGATCATGTTTGGCTATTGTTTCACTATCTTCGTATGATCTTAGAACTCTTTTTCTAGATTTAGCAGGACCAAGACTTAGCCATACTATATTTTCAGATTTTCCATACAGAGCAGTACCAGTTAAACGATCTGCTGCTTCATAGGAGTCACATTCTCTATGGGAGAGCATTTTTATGCCCAATTGTATAATTTCTGAGACAGTGTTTTGTATGATGACAGGTCATTCCAGAGTTCTTGGAGCTCTGTTTTTTCTGCTTTTGTTAAGTATGCTGTAACATATCGCGCAACTGCAGTGGAATTGTCTGCAATGTACTGCACATCTATGTTTGCGTTCCATAACGTTCCATCCCCCCCCACCACCGTGAAAGTTAGAGACAGGACCCTAGCATTGGGTTCATACTTCCCGGTATGTTTCTGGTTTCCCGTCGTCAAATATCCAGTAATCAATATTACATGGATCTCTCACATAATGAGCGCCACATTTGGCGCCCTTCACCTAACGCACAGGTCCTCTTATCTGAATATACGCCATGACCGGCGTTTCCAAACAACATGTTCCTTCATGAGTCACATGCTATGTGGCTTGAAGCTTTACACATACCCACATGATATGAAAAAAAAGAAAAAATGATTATTTTGCCCTGGTGGGCACCGCTTTATTTCCATTGGTGGGTTAGCCACAATACCAGTGAGCCCCACCCCCTCTACATTGGATGACAAGCAGCCCAATGCACTTGTTGCTTGGTGCTTGCAACTTCACTCACCCGCAGGGTGATTAGCTGACTCATGCTGCTCCATCGGCCACTGCCTTGGTCTCGCTGCAGAGGGACACACCCCCACAGCCGTGTCTGATAGACAGCCTAAGCATGCCTATCACGTTGGACCTCCTCTGCATTCTTCAGAGAAGGTGCAACGGGACGTGAATCAGCCAATCACATTCTTGATTCACGAGCCACATCCGCGGCAGCCATGGCGGCATTACATGCTCATCAGTTGTGACTCAGCATCCTCCCAGCTGAGTCAGTCTGCAAAGTTCCCACTCGTAGCGGAAAGGAGAGCACTTCACCGCTTTGGATTAATCACGCCACTACACTACTCCAGGTAAAAGAAAGGACCTCAAAGAAAAGACCGCTTTTCATTCCTTTTTCACTCTCTCAAATGGGTTTTTTTCAGTCACTAAACCGCATTAAGCCTATGCTTGGGAGTTTTGCAATCATATACCAAAAAATAGCCTTTTTTATCAACGTTAGTCTCACGGACTCCGCTTTCCCTGTTTTCTTGTATGTTGGGTTGCTTTAGGCAGAGCACCACCATCACGGCATCTGATTTACTCGTTCTAAAAGTGAAGCAAGAGTTTTTCAAACACGTGTTTTTCTGAAAGAGGTATGTTTCAAACCATTCCACTCACCTTTGCTTAGAAATCGCTCTCTGGCATTTACAAGTTGCCAGACAGACAAACCCATTGGTTTCTGTCTTTTTACAGGCAACCACCAAAACACAACAGCGGATGGTTGCGCCCTGGAGACCTTGCGTTCCAAGCTGTGTCCTTTTTTTCATGTGAAAGACCGCAGTCCCAACCCTAGTGGTTTTTTGTGATTTGGTCATGCCTACAATCAGGGTAACGACCCCAGTCCCCACTAGGGCTTTTAATCTTTGTTGCAAAATTATAAAGTAAACAATTTTCTCTGGATTTGGATTTATGCCACTACAGATGACAACATTCCTTCAATTTCAAACCTTGTGGCAGACCTGCTTTTTTGTTTACTTATCAAACAGTGGTACCTGTTTATTGTTAAAGGGGCTGTTTAGAGTTACCCTCTAGATAAAGTACCTTTGGCCTCTTAATGTTTGCTCTGCCAGTTGAGGCAGACCAACATCAATTTATGTACTTAAGCAGCGGTACTTGCATACTAAAATTTGGGCCGTTGAATTAGGCCTCATTTTCTTTCTGTTTGCCTTGTTATTATATATGTTTTTACAGATGCTTCATTTAATGTTTGCATCATTTACCTGCAAAGTGTACGAATTTGTCTTTTTTGGTAGATTGCCTTCTAATTCCAAGGCTCCTTTCTTTAACTACCTTTTCTGTCACTTCAATCTGCACTTTCAATTTGTTGCATTCACAAACCTACCCATTTTGAAAATATAAAATAAACTATTTTGTCCAACCAAGGAATGTTTTCAGAGTACAAATACTGTGGCAAAATAACTTCTGTGACCCCCTTGCTTGAGGTCACACCACTAATCAGTGTTTAAACCAACAATAAATTGTTTTTAAAAATTAACTTTTTTTCAATTCAGCAGAGTGGATAGCTTATTTCTCATATTAGTCCCAATCCACTCGTTGCTATAAGGGACGACCTCGATTTTTTGTATGAGTGCGTTCCATAAGTGGGCAATGATTGCATTGTAATTATTGATATATTTTTCTTCTTCCGTTCTTTTTATGTAATATGTATTTTTAGGTGATTTACCTTTAACACTATGTCTAACTGAAGACATGAAGTTGTTCACTTGACCTGTTTTTGTAACCGGTCTAGGGAAACCAAAGCGGCATTTGGTGTAGTATTTCCCTTTGTTTTTGTATTTGCGACAATATTTGCCACATTTGTGTCTTTGAAATTGTAAAATTTGTGCATGAAGATCACTATTTGTTGCTTCTGATGGAATTTCACATACGACATATTTTTCAATAAACTGTAAAACAGTGGCATCACTGTCTTGACTGAATTTAGGAGCATTTTAATCCATAAAAGCATGTGGATATGTGGTGCTCCTCTGGCGTGGTATTCTTTTCTCCAAAAGAAGTGCTGCACTTCTCCGAGGGGAAGAGTAGTTTTATTACAAAAAAAGTGTAGCATAGCAATGAAGCGATGGTGAAAATATCTTGAAACATTAACAGGATCTAGAGAACAAAGGCTTCCAGGTGTTAGTATATCTATGTTTGTTTTGTTTTTGTTTGATATGCGTAGGAAATCATGTAAATCTGTCCATGCATATTCTGCACAACTTAATGTAACAAACCAAGTAGGTGGGCCAAGGTTTCTGATCATACAACGTACATCTCCATGACGTCGAAACCAGTACTCTTTTGTACCACGCATATTTGTTAATAGATTTGTAATATTTGATTGTAAAACCTCATCTTTTTGTTGCACTTTCTGTAATACTTGTGTAGCTGACATATTTTGAAAGTGGGATCCTGATTTTAATGTGTGTGCAACTCCATAACATAAAGTTGCTAGTTCACTTTCAAAGAGTAGGTGGAATATGTATTCCACATTTTGTCTAAATCTGGGATCTTCAGAATACATCCGTAATGAGCGATATTCTGATGCTGTTATTTGAATAGGTCTAATATCATACCTTCCTCCTTTGCCAGTAGGAAAGAGTAGAGGAAAAACACGTGCTTCTATACTTTTTTCCCATATGCTGATTGGTGATCCTTTTGTTTGACGCATTTGGTACGTTTCTAGTGCATCTTCTACAGTGTCATTAGAGTGCAATGGGTGAATTGTATAATGGTCGAAGGTATTGGATATTGTAGCAGGATCTAGGAGCTCAAATTGACCAGCTTCTTGTGTCTCTTGAATTATTTCAGTGGTATCCTTCAAGTTTTCTTCAATATTAATTTCTTTGTAGTATTCACTATTGTCTTTTAGATATTGCAAGGCTTGTCTAACTTTATGTAAATGTACCAGTTGTTGCCAAATTCTTTTGTCTTTTGTAGGTACACCATTTACTAAGATAATTAAAGATTGCTCCATTGGACGTTGCACTCCTAGAGTGTGCACATTTTCTTTTAGATCTAATGGTAAATACACTACTTTTCCCCGAATACCTTTCACTAATTCAGAGGGAGGTAATTTTGCTGTTTTTGGTTGAAGGCGTATTATTGCCTGAAAGGGGTGCGCTGTTTGAATTATGATGCTCTCATATAAATTGAGTTGTTGTAGGGGTTTTGGTAGTGGAAATAATTCCAAATTATTTGTGATAGCACGTGAAGGAGTTTGGTTGTTGTCAAGTTTTGTAGTGCAGTAACTGCAAAGTATTAAGGGGTCAGTTATTTCATATTTGTTTTCTGCTACAAGGTAGAGAGCTAATTCAAACTATTTAGAATCTTCATTGTCTTCTATTTTATATGTTAGGTGTACAGTTTTTGTGTCACTTTTATACAAAGTTTTACGGCAACATACACACACATGCTTTGGTACTTCAGCAGATGTACTTTTAAATTTCAGTATTTCTTTTTAGTATGTGTGTAATAGAAGGTTGCGATGCATAGAATTGTTGCTAATTTCCTTTAAAGCTATTTCATTCTGTAAGTGGCTTTCACTTCCAAAATATTTTTTCTGGATATAGTCGATTTCTTCAAGTAGGTCTTTTGCTGTACCATGTAAAAGAATGTTATTTAAATTGGCTAGTGCTAAAGCAGGACTTTTAGCATAGTACAGTTTATAGACTAGATTTCTTATAGTTGAATGATGTGTTGATATCATTTTGATATAATGGAAGGTGGTTTTGCAAGTAGGTCCTGAAATGCAGGCCAATGAAAGTCCTTGTAGTCCTGTGTACTTGCGCACTGGACAGGTATCCATATTTTGCAGTAGTTTAATTTTGATTTTGTCTTTGCCTTTTACATACTGATTGAGGAATTGGTGTAAAGACTTGAAAGATGTTTTGGGAATGTTACACATTGACGTGCATGGCCATTTGTATACTAGACGTTCTGATTCAGTTGAATGGAAAGGTAATTCTAAGTTTTCTGGGGACATTTTTGTAAGCAGTATTTCTTGTTCCATTATGGTATTATTAACTTGTTCATAACCTCGTCCACTGCTATGTGGCAATTGTATTTGTTTGCTTTTGTTTGTATGCTTCTTCATTAAAGTATGGTTCTGTGCTCGTAGTGTGACTCCACTCACCTCCACAGATACTTAAGAAGTTTTTTCTGTTGACATTGTGTTTATTGAGAAGTCTTTTTTTGTAATTTAGTCATTAGTTTTGTTAGTGGTTTCATTTTGTTTAACACTAAAATAAATAACTTTCTTTTGAGAAGGATTGCGCTGTCTATCAACGCTTCTAAGATTAATTTCCTACGATAGGTTTTAAGAGTTGAGCCTGATTTCTCTCCTGTTTTTATAAGATTTTGAACGACTCTGTGACGGAACATTTTTGCTAAAATACTTTTTTTGGTATGCTTCCTTTGCACCATATCAAGATTTATAGGAGCAGTTTTATCTGTAGTGGTAGCCGATTTTTTGTTAATTGTTTTGTGGTTTGTTTTACATTTTGATAGAGGATGTAAAGTTTCTGTACTTGTACTTTTTTACAAATTCTTCTAGAGATGGATGCTTGTTTTGGACACTTCTTTTTTAATTTGCTCTGCTTCTCCGTTGCTTTCTACGGAATTGATTTTTGGTAGGCATTCTTTAGGGTCTGTTGAAAAAAAAAGAAGGTATAGGTTGGGGTGTTCTTAATGTATGTGTGCTGTGTGAATGAGTGCCTGAGTAAGATGATAAAGATGTATGTAATGGTGTTTGATTGTGCATTGGGCAACTACAACTAGTTGGGATGGGTATTCTTGAATTTATGTGCTACTAAACTGGGGTTCAGATGACAGTAGAAAGTAAGCTAGTGGTGTGGAGAAGTACAAATAGTAAATCTAATGGTATACAATTAAAACAGTTGTATGTTCTATTATATAAAAATTCTAGGGGCTGAGTTGGGTCATTTGTGTGTTGAAAAATAGGAAATTGTGTGCCATTCTGCCTGTAAATCTCTGTTTAAGAAATGGGGATTTGTAGACAGAATGGTGCACAATCTCTATTTTTAGGCACAGAAACAGCATGAATTAAACTTACAGTGTGTTTGAATAATAGTACAAATAATATGGTGGTATTCAACTTACTTTTTTTCTGAAATGAGCAGGTTTCTTCTTAGTTGTTCTTTGTACTACAAATTCAACTGCTTCTTTTCAGGAGAATGGTCTTCACTGCAATTGTAAAGGAAACAAATTAGTAATTGTCTTTGTATATAGCACAGTTTTTAATTTAGACATTGATTTTTTTAATTGACATTGACCCTCAGCGCCTTCCTCAAAACCATGAAAACTATCTTATTCACATAAGATGTGTCGCACCAGTTGAAAACATATCATATGTTCTTAATGCATAAACTGTATTGTAATGACTAACTGTACCAACCAAAATATCATTTCTATGCCTTGTGGAATTCATAATGTACCACTGAATACCACTATTTCTGTAACTAAGGTCTTGTAAGTAACAGCGCCTCAATGCCATGGGCTGCTTGTGCACTATAGAAATATAAGTAAATAAATATATTAATACATTTTTATGTTTTTGTACAAGTATTGTTGTTTTTTTTATTTGAACATACTGTGTGCATGAAATTTTGTTTGAGTATGTTAACTCTTCATATTGTACTTTAAATATGTTAGTTCAACATGCTTTGAAAATGTGTGTATAAAAAGAAATTAAATAGCAGATAGGTTTGAAAGTGACAGTTGATTATAGGAGATGGAAAAAATGACAGTAAATTCATTTTATAGATTATACAAGCTAAAAGTCAGTTAATCTGTTTATATGAATCTATAAGAAATGTACATGTACTATACAGAAAATATGCATACCTGTAGTTTGTGTTCATGCATATGGATATGCATGCAGCTGCAAGTAGAAATCTTGAAGACTTGTACAGTATTTCTTGTAGAAGGTGCTTTCCAATGATATGACACTTGTACTCAGAGAGATTAACAGTTCATTTGAAGTGCTGATCTATGATGATGCAGTAAGATGCAGAGATCTTAGATGTGATTGGTGGATGGTCATGTGACCTCTTAGCTATATCCAATGAGGGAATGGCACAAAAAGTGAAATGGAAATGGTAGAAGGACTGTCCATGTTACAATATGTCCGTGGACATTGCGGTAGTCCGCGGACATCGGGTGTTACATCCGGGGATTCTGGGTTGGGGAGCCATGCAAATGAGATTCAGCAGAGAAAGGGATTGGTCAGGAAAGTTTAGTGGGTGTGTTGTGCCAGGAGAGAGTTTCTCAGATACTCTTTTTGCTGAGAGAAAAACAGATAGCTGTGGCTGTGTGTTTCAGAAAACAGATTGTTTGGATTTTGGGAGACTCCTGGATACATTGGTTGAAGGTGCATGCAGAAAGCTGTGAAGTAGCTGTAGATCTTGGATTCCCACATGTGGAAGTGCACTGGCATCGAGTACGTTGAATGAAGTGGTTGGATTTGCTACCCCTCTGTGCTACTTTGGAGACAGAGCAACATCGAGACATAATTGCAATTCATTGTGGAGGGAACAGTTTAGGACATGTGTCTGGAATTTCTTTGCAATTTGCAATGAAAGAAGGACTTGGGAAGGTCATGGACATGTTTCCAAATTCTCAAGTAATATTTTCACGGATTGCGCAGAGAAAAATGTGGCTTCATTCTTCTTCATTTGGTCCACAAATGGAGAAAGCAAGGCACAATGTCAACAAGGCTGTTTGTGGTTTTCTAAGTGATGTTGGCATGTCCTCTTTTCACAATGAAAATATTATGTTTCGTAGCACATACATTTTTCGCAGAGATGGAGTCCATCTTACTTATGCTGGCAATCAGATTTTTCTGAGAAATGTACAAAATGCATTGCAACCTTTTTTGGAATTACACATTTTTCAAACACAAACACCACCAAAAGGCTCTTTTCAGAGCCACCACTTCCTCCTAGACTGCAATGGTTATGATAGGGCAGCACCCCAAAGTTTTAGATGTTCGCGGACTGTCCGCGGACTTCTAAAAAATACACAGGGCCCTGCTTCATTTATTTTCACTTATATTTTTTAACTGTGAAAGGCGTCTCTGAAAAGAGCCTTTTTATTTTTGTTGTTTTATATTTTTTGGGGATTTTTATACACAACACACTAGGAGAGGAGGGGAAAGGAGGGTAAGGGGGGACTCTAACCACAGGGATAAGAAAGGGCGAGCTGAGAGAGGAAGATGTAGAGTGGGTTTTACTTGGGTAGTGAGCAGATCTTCTCGTGCTCTGAGACGATAGCCTCAAAAGCACTATGAAGTCTCTCCCCCCTGCACAGTACTGCGTCGCAGTACATACACACAACTGTGACCCTCGAAAGGTAAGAGTCATCAGTATTGCGTATGGCCTGTGAGGCAGCTTTAGGAATATGCTGTCCAACAGGAGTGTTCCTTGTGGTGACAGTGTCGAAAACGGAAGATGAAATAGAGGAAGTCAACCTACTACGCTCCTCGCAAGGTACAACCTTGCGAATGGCCGCATTGTGGAATGACCTTAGGTGTCGCTTCATTGTAGTTGCCCCAAAGCTGTATGAACTAGGTCTCCCGCGACTGAGTACCATTTTGCACTTGTTGCAGGTGACTTGGTTCGCACGCACCTTAGGACCATTACCACGAATGGTAAATAACCGGCACACCCAAGACTCAGGCCGGGTGCTGGTAGTAGGGATTTCCACTACCTCATTCTCTTCATCCTCTTCATCCTCCTCTGCATCCTCACTCCTGTTCCCCTCATCAGGCCCTTGGGGAGGTGGTGGTGGTGGAGGGGTTGGAGGTGGTGCTGAGGCAGATGCAGCAACAGGTGGCATGAGTGGAGCCATGGATGCCATCAGGTTCGAGATGAAAATCTGCAAAGTTGGCAGCAAAATTTGCTGTCTTCTGTAGGATAGCCAGAAACACAATGAGAATGAACTCTAGGGTGTGACCTTTTATAAGGGTGCTTGTGCGCGGTTTGCGGACATGCGACAGATCGCACACAAAAAAAGGGTTCAAAAAGTCACAAAAAGTATTTAGAAACTCAGCATTACTATGTGGGACTTGTGCTATGGTGAGTTTTTATTGAAAAATATAGATTGCTTGAAAATGTAGTTTTAAATTGTTCGGGGACACGAACAGTGTTCGCAAATAGAACACACGCGCAGCGTGGGCACGGTCACATGATAGCTTTGCGAACATGTCCGCGAAGGGAGCGGGTGTCCGCAGTACACCAAATGCACTGAAACTGTTTTGCGCATGCGCGTTGTTGTTCTACGGACACTGTTCGGGTCCTGAAGTGATTAAAAGTGTGTCACAAGTGAAACAAACAGTTACGGACATGCGTTTGTTCTTAGAACAGTTTCAACTTGCCTGCGAACAATACGGACAGGGATAGAGTCCTCAGGACACCCCATTTTGTTTATTTACGAACAACCCAGGACACTTGATGTGTTCTTAGAACAGTTTCAACCTGTCTACGAACAGTCCCGACAGGTATAGTGTCCTCAGGACACCCCCATTTAATTTATTTACGAACATTTCAGGACACAGCCTGTCTTCTTAGAACAGTTTCAACTTGCCTGCGAACAATACGGACAGGCATAGCGTCCTCAGGACACCCCCATTTTGTTTATTTAGGAACATTTCAGGACAACGCTTGTGTTCTTAGAACAGTTTCAACTTGCATGTAAACATTACGGACAGATATAGTGTCCTTAGGACGCTCCCATTTTCGTTTCTTTATGGACATTCCGGACACCTGCGCTGTCCGCGGACACCTGAACTGCTTTTTAAAAAAAGACAAGAAATGAATTAGGACACAATATAATAATTTTACTTTATTTTATATGGATGTTACATTTATGACAGAGAAGGTGAGGCGGAAACTGAAACAAAAATAGGAGAATTGGGGGTTTCAATAGGATTTATATGAGGTGAAGAAGGGATGGAAGTCTCATCAAAATGTTTTGGTTCATGGAGAGGGTTTGGGGATAATTGAGTGGGATATGGTGAGGGGGACAGGTACATGTGGGACAATGGTATGTAGTTGTTTATTTCAAGTGATCCTCCACAAAGTTTTTTAAATTGTTAAAATTTGCCATGAGTAGGTCCATTGTTTCTTCTATGTGCTGAAGAGTCTTATCCAATACTGCCTTTTCTTTAGTATTTAAAATATTTGTATGGTATGTACAAAAAAAATATATGTTAAATGTATATAAAATAATATTTATTAATTGGTTTATATAGTAAAGTGTCTACCATTAGGTTCACTATCTTCAGACATTTCCTCACGTGGGAAATGCTCCTCTAGCCACTCCAGAGTACTAGACATTTCTGTGAGACAAAAAACATAATATCATTCTTTTTTGTATCTAATACAGAAAGTTTACAAATATATGACTAAAATGCAGTACACTTACTAGCTTCTGGTAAGGTGTGTTCTGACTGGTCTGTAGATGTGCTGTTGCTCTTAGTTGTGGAGTTTCTGTGAGGTAATCATGTTCGAAGACTATCTTTCTTCTTTTGGTATATTTCATTTTAGAACATATTGTATTTAAATGAATGGTTGGTGTGTTATATATATATGGGTTACAATTCTTATTTATTACTACATATAATGTGTATGTGTGCTGGTTTGTGAATTTGTAAAATGTTCATATGTTATGATATAACAATTAAACATACCCCCCAGACTTTTTGGGTAGTGGTGCTGTTGTCCGCATATGTCCGCGGACATTAAAAGTTTGCGGACATCAAATTCAGTAGAGGGGGTTCAGTATGTTCTATGTTACTTGTACATCGAGTCAGAGTTATTATTGTTAAGTTGCGCTACTAAAAACCTATAAAATTCAGTGAAAAAACTTTGTTAAAGGGACGTTATGGTTCCAAGTAAAACCGAAAACCCCCTGAAATTTGCCAGTTATGGTAAGCTAAGCAACCATAACTCACGCCACCACCGTGCACTGCTAAGACTAACACCCACAACATCAAAGATGACATCACAAATGTCATTGATGACATCACTGATGACATCACATGTCTGTCTCCCTCTTTTTTCCTTTACTGACACATCTAGGCAACATGGTTTTCTTCAGTAACAGTCAAGAACTAAAAATTGTAAACATACTATATTTGTAGACTTATCCTTCAAGTATGTTCTTACAGTAAGTGAAAGAAGGTGCGCCTGAGACTGAAAGTGGTCCCAGGCGTGGTTCACACAAGGTGTACACAACAGTTTTTACAAAACATGCACGAGAGGGGGATGGTACAGTTGTGCCACGGGGGATCGACACAGGAGTGTTTCGGACAAATAGGGCTTGATTGGAGCCTGTCTATATGCTGGCCTTCATCAGGATGGACACCAATTGCGATGTGGTCCGTAGAATCTGCTGCTGCAATAGCAGTGGGATGCTGTGGACAATCCTCAAAGAGTTACTGGATTGCTGGTGCGAAATGCACTTAGAGTGGGCCGTAGTTTCCTGAAGGCTGACATCTCTCAGGGTCCCGCAAGCTGGAAAGGGCCAGAGTGGGTCCCATATCGCAGTGTGTCTGGTGCTTGCGTTCGTGCGGGGTCCTCAGCTCACAGTGTGAGGACCTTATGGCTCAGAAATATAATCAAACTATCAGTGAAAAGTGCATGACTAGCTCGATCTGCTGAGACCCCTCCGCAAACAACTTTGGGAACTTTATAATCTGACATGTTATGTCAGCTTCCCAGAAAATGTCACAAAGGGAAACTTTGTAATATAGTAGCTTACAGAAGAATATAACTGTGTGTAACAAGTTGTAATACATTCGACATTCGAACCTGAACAATTGTGCCAAGACAAGACATGTTTCGTTAGGTCCGGAATGGGCAGTCCATTGAAGTCATATATGTATATTATTAGGCTTAACTATAAATTACAAAATGGTGTGACGTTGTAGTTTTAAGTGCAACATCGAAATGTGTAGACACGTTAATTTCAAGTGGGAGGACTTCCTTCTCCTGAATTTGAGCTTGATAAACTGAAGGGGAACATTAAAGAAAAGAGGTTCAGCCTTCAATAAGGGAATGGAACATAGTTGTCCAATCAAAACTAATGACCAATGAGCTGGCAAGTCATCATTTAGGCATTTATTTGGGAGTTGTGAAAGATTCATAAGAGGAAAGCCAATGCAAATCAGGAGACTGCCTGAAATTACCTGGGTTGTATCTGCTGATAAGATTGCTGGAGGAAACCATGAGAGGGGACAGAGGCTGAGATCTATGCCAAAGGAGAGTCAAAATAGAGGGATTGAGCCTGTAGAATATCCATTACTGATATTGGATTCTGATGGTCCCTGTCCTGTACCTGAAAAATGACCTGTGCCTGGATGTCCTTTTACCTGAGCGCAAACTCAGAGATATTTAAGTAAGTTAACTTGCCCAACCAAACTAAGACTTGTGCAGATCTTTGTGATATAAATTCTCCCTGCATTGATTTGGTGGGCTGGTTAAAATACATCCTTAGCATTTTATTAAACAATAATGTAATTAATTCCCACATAGCCAAATTACATTGGCTCATTTTGTTGAAAGTCGAAATAAAGAACATCACTTGCATTGTGGATAAACAATGCATCCTATTAAAGTAGTTGGGTACTGCTATTTCTTTTTGCCAATACCCAAAACAATATAGGTCACTTCATGGGTGAAATTATTCTTGCAAATAGTAAAGTGTTGCATGTTATTTAAATTAAACTTCATTTAAAGGGTCTTGATAAGTGTATGATCTGGTCATGTTTCAAGGTTCTACATGTTATTAAAGGTGAACATCATGCAAAGTGTTTGACTGGAGCTGTGCTCTACATGTTGTGGGGTTAAAGAGTCTGTGATCTGTGTTATCCTGAACCAACTAGTGTTTTCAATTTGTGTAAAAAGAGATTGATAGGAAAGAAAAGCATTTGGGCCATGGATTGAGGTCGCGTGATTGGAGATTTTGTACAAATAATAATGCTCCTATTTATTAATAAATATATATTCAATTGAAATGCCAGGCTGGTTCTTGGCTTACCTGGTACTAAAGGATGAGGGATCTATGTGGTACTATATGAATCACAGACAGGATTAGATAGCACCGAAAAGGAATATTGGTGTGGAGCTTTTGATTGGGGAGGGAAGGAATTCATTCCATCGATGCCAGCCGCATAAATGTCTCCAACATGAATACTTGATGGAGTTTTGTAAGCAGCAACGTGGATATTAAAAAGCACTTCAGAATGCAGATGAGTGCAAGAGTTTAAGAGAGGGAGGGTGGGATAAATCAGTGAGAAGGGAGCTGGAGCAATATCACTGATCATGTAGGGTTAGATGCCAAGTCCAATATTGTGAAGGTTGTCCATGAAGATTGTCTTTAACTCCCAGAGACTAGCAATGGGCATTCAGTGTTGTCCTAAGTAATTTTCATTGTCACTGTCCCACTGCTATTAGGATAGTCCATACCTGCCACAATGTTATTTCTAGGGGCCTCATTACGACCCAGGCAGTAAATTACCGCCTGGGTCGTACCTTTACCACCATGGCGTAAACTACGTTTACGCCATGGTGGTTGTCGGACTTACCGCCCCATTCCGAGGTTGGCGGGGCGGTAAGTCCCCAATCCCCATTTACCCTTCCCCATTCCCATTTTTGCCCCATAGGGCATAATGGGAGTGGGGAAGGCGTTAATTACGCCACCGTAAATTACGGTGGCGTAATTAACAACATGGTCCCTTAGCGCCATGGATTTTAACACCTGCTAAAAGCAGGTGTTAAATCCGCCATGGCGCTAAGGGACCTCGGAATCAGGCGGTAAGGGTCGGCGCTGTTTACGCCGCCGTAAACCCCTTACCGCCTGGGTCCTAATGAGGCCTTAGGTCTAAGAAGGACTGATGGAAGATGATCTCAACTGCAAACTGAATGGAAAGGATGTTACATTTTGGGCCAATTGCTATTGCTTTGGGTTTCCATGAAGCAGACCTCAGCACACACTGTTTCAATAGTTTGTGTGTGAAAGCAATGAGGCCCGAACCAGACACATGTTGCGCCCAAAACTGAGCTTGTGATGAATCTTAAATTACAAATGTAGTTGGGCGTTTGCCCGCCTTGTTACATTGTTCGTCTTTAGTATTGATATGTTTGATATACAGAAAGTTATATGCTCAAAACAAGATTTTCTGCAGTTTACAACTTCCTTTTAGGTCTATTCAGACATGATCTACTATGTCTCATCCATGTGACATAAGCATGTTAAAAAAGTCTACCCAAATGTGTTTGCCACACAATTTGGAGTGTTGATAACAGAAAAAGAAAAGTGGGAAAGGAAAACAAGAGGTTAGCAAAAGTATATAGGGATAGCTTTCAAAAGCGACATTGCTGCATTGTGGATACTGACCGATACATATTTCAGGCTCTCAAACGTTCAGTAGATGGGTGGTAAATAAGTGTTTTCTTCAATGAAGCACCTGTGTATGAGCGTGATATAAATAAAATATCATATCATATCATGATCCAGAATGTAAGGTGGGCTGTTTAAAAACTAATATCAGGAAGGAGGTTCTAGCAAGGTTGCAGTACTTGTGCTCCAACTGCCTTTCTTCAAATATGTTCACAGGGGCTGTAAGTTATCAGTTGATCAGCACTGGTTCTTCTTCAGGGACATTTTTGTTTCTGTTGGAGCTGGGTCCATGCCCAATGCAACAGTAGGCTGCTCACTGAGTCAGCAAGTCTTTATATACATGTGTTGCTACATGTGCAGCCAGCAAAATGTCATTGGGCCTCATTACACGGTAGGCGGTAAAAAATGTGATTTACCGTCATGGCGCTATTAGCGTGTCCGCCATCGTAGGAGACCGCTAATAGCGTTCCATCACGAGTTAGCGGACACGCGCATAGGGCCATGCCGGTAAATGACCCTACCGCCATGGCGCAAAAGCACCTTACCGGCTCCGACCAAAGTGCTGATAGCACCTCCGCCCTCATGCTGCACGCTAATAGCGGTCACCGCTGTTAGCGGTCACTGCTATTAGCGGTCACCGTAAAACACCGGAACCGGAAATAGCGTCATCGCACCGGAACGGGAAAAAGCCCGGCGGCCATCTTTAAAAACACAATCCATTGCCATCCCCTGCACTCAGGACCTGCAGCAACACCACGACTGGCAAAACCACATCCCACAAGAACAAACAATGCCCAAGGCCCTAAAGAAAGCCAATGCGCGCCAGCGCAAAGAACGCTTCTCAAACGAGGAATTGAAAATGCTGGCAGACACCCTGGCTGCAAATGCAGACGTAGTGTTCGCTAGCGACATGCGGCACCCGGCACTCCTGAGAAAAAAGGAAATCTGGGCTGAGGTGGCGCAGAAAGTCAGTGCGGTGGGCTCCACCCCCCGCACCGTAAAGGACGTGCGCAAGCGGTGGGATGATCTGCGCCTCCGTGTACGCAGCATTTTATCGGCCAACAGGAATCTGGCCATGGGCACAGGAGGCGGAGGTGGATCCCCGATGAAGATGCAGGAGTGGGAGGGGACATGTGCCAGCACCATTGGCATAGAATCCATCGAGGGAGTGGGCCGAATGGAGTGTGGTGTGGCAACAACGTCAGACGGAGGTGAGTGACCACGCAAAACACAGCAATGCTAAGCATGAGTCCCTCCCCCAAATGTGAAATGGGAATTAGCTAATGGATGGGGTCATCACACACACATGTACACAACCCTGCATATATGCCCTGCACATCCCCACACAACCACATGCATGCAGCACCTCACATACGTGTCACCCTGACACATGTCCGGATGACCCACCCATCTGGCCAACAACCTGCAGGCCCAAACTAGATGTCCAAATCCAAAGAACTGCAGCAACAACAACATATGCATGATGCACGTTGACCCATCACTGATGTTATCCCTGTCTTGCTCCCCCACAGGGTCACAATCTGACAGTGAGGAGCTGGACTCTGCAACGCAGGCCCCACCACCCAAAAAGCAGGCCAAGGGAAAGGATGCAGGCACCAGGCCCAGTACATCGAGGGGCACTGGGATATCTGGAGTGGCCCAGCGTTCAAAAGCCACACACGCAACGACCACACCAAGGGTCGAAATGCCATCCGACACTGTGGCAGCACCCCCACCACCCACCCCCACCACTCAGGAGCCAGTGCCAGAAGGCACGCCGTCCGCAGCCAATAGCTCCGTCGGGGAAGCAGCAGCCACGGCACCTATGAGTGATGTGGACGACCCATGTCTGACACCGGAAGGGCAGCGTACACCCAGCACCCAGCTGTCCCCACTCCACAGCCCATGCAACACATCCAATGGCAGCATCCATGAGGTGCATGCCGGTGATGCAATGGATGGGTCATTCAGTCCCGTGGCGAGCTCACCTGATGTCGGCCACATGCAGCAAGCTGCGCCGAGGAGTAACAGGGGCAGGGCCGCAGACGACACCATGAGCCTGATACGCCAGCGCCAGGAGGAGCTCAATGCCCTGGTTGCCTGGCAAGTGAGCGAGGCTGCCTCGACCAGGGAGGAGATCCGGGTGTTGTCAAGGGACATGAAAGCTGCCATGGACAGCAACACGACGCGCCTATGTGACGAGATGGCCGCTGTGAGGCAGGTCCTAACGCGCATTGCTGAGGCGATGGAGAGCATGCGTCACTCACAGGGAGCAGATCAACCAGCCACCCCCTCGTCTACTAGCTCCGACCAGACAACCATCCTGCGCAGGTCCAGCCGGTCCTTGCGGCGGTCAGACTCACAACCCCCCAATGGTGGTAGTGGAGGAGGGAAGTAGGGCCAGCCTGTCCCTGTTGACACTTGGGAACTAATGCAGCACTGATGTGCACACCATGTTCGGTGGAGTTGTGGGGGGAGGGGGGTGAGGGTGTTTGGGGGAGTTGTGGGGGGAGGGGGGTGAGGGTGTTTGGGGGAGTTGTGGGGGGACGGGGGTGAGGGTGTTTGGGGGAGTTGTGGGGGGAGGGGGGTGAGGGTGTTTGGGGGAGTTGTGGGGGGAGGGGGGTGAGGGTTGTTGGGGTGGAGGGTACATGCACGTTTGAATGTCATAATGCTCAATACACACGTAATGGCATGGATAATCACATGACTGGACATTGATCATTGTGTATGTGTGCTTTATTGTTGAAGGGTGCACTGTGTTTATGTCCTCCATACACCCCGTGCCCTGAGCTGAACACCAATTGCACCCTCCTAATCCATGTGCATCAGAAACAATGGTCTATCAGGTGCTGCCGCACAGCACGTCCCTCATGGGCATCGCCACCTGCATGACCTGCAGCCCCCTCTCCTCCATCCTCATCCCCGTCATGATCCTCAGACGGTGGTCGCAGTTCTATGTCAGAGGGCATTGGCACATTCCGTCTGATACACATATTGTGAAGCATGACACATGCCATGGTGATCTTGGCCACCTTCTCATGCCCGTACAGGAGTGCCCCGCCCGACCTGCTGAGGCACCAGAAGCGTTCCTTCAATAGGCCGAATGTCTGCTCGATCACCACGCGGGTACGGGTGTGTGCATGATTGTAGTCCTCTTCGTGCCTGTTCTGTGGGTTCCGCACAGGGGTAAGGAGCCACCTCTTCAGGGGATAACCTGCATCACCTGCATGGGTGCAACAATGGGTATGTGTAAGTGTCTACATAATGTGGAGCGTGCACATATCACACAAACAAACATTGCATATTCAACGACATCCACAGATCCAAGCACGCATGGCAATCAGGGTAACTGCAATGTGGGAAGGTGAGGTGGTCCTTGCAAGTGGACATGCACCATGCATGCATACGGCAGGGATTGCCATGTCCCGCCTGAGTTTAAGTGATTTGTGTTTCCTGGCCCTGGCAACGTTAGTGCCACACTGCTAGTACACTGCCATTCCTTAGTTGATGTCCCCATGCTGTTTGATGGCAATTCTGTGGTGGGGTACGGGTGTGCCTCACCACAATGGCTACAGGGGATCCATTTGTATGCACTCATGTGCGCGGACCATTTCTGATGTTGTTCAGCGTACATTTCAGTTGTGATTTTGATATGCATGTTGCTGATTTGTGTAATGGGGGGAATGGTGTGTTGTGCGGTGTGCATGTTGTTTGGAATGGCCTGTTTGGCGTAATGGATTGATATGTTTGTCGTGGCACTCACTTCCAGCATGTGGTTTTGTCTCTGGTCCATTGTGGGCTGCCTCACTGTACAGTGATGCAAATATGTATGTCCATTCTTCTCATGACACCAGTTCACGCCCAGTTGGAGTATGCATCTCCCCCCCCCCCATTCACGCCCAGTTGGAGTATGCATCTCCCCCCCCACTCACAATCCACATCACACTGACATGTGGTCGGCCTGCTACTCACCAAGTAGCCACGAACGTTGTCCAGCATGTCGCTCCATGTATCGTGGTATTGTCGAGTTCCGCAGGACCATTGCATCATGGGTTGAACCGGGGTATCGGGCACAGCAATGTGTGATGATCTTGTTGGAGTCACATACCATTTGGACGTTGATGGAGTGGTATAGCTTTCTGTTACGGTACACTGCCTCATTGGCATGTGGGACCACCAGTTCTACATGGGTACAGTCGATGGCCCCGATGCAACTTGGGATGCCTGCCAGTGAATGGAAGCCAACTTTGGTGTTGGAGATCTCCTGGGCAGTCCGTGGCATGTATATGTGTTGACTTGTGTGCTGCAGGGGGGCATCGAGCACCTGGTTCAGTGTGCGTGAGAATACTGGTTGTGATATGCCATGCATCTGACCTACCGTATGCTGGTAGGTGCCTGTGGCCAAGAAGTGGAGCACTGTTACCACCTTCAGTAGAGGGGGGATGGCAGTACGGATGTCAATGAGACTCACAATGTTGTTGTATATCATGTCTACTATGGTGGTGATGGTATCCCAGTCCAGACGGTACAGGGTGTGTATCTGCTCAGGGGTTAGGTTGACTGGACTGGCTCTGATCCTGGGAATTGGTGGCTGCCTCTGTGGTATCACTAGGTGCACTGGTGGTGCTTGCTGCGCCTGTCTTGCCCTCCTCCTCCTCCTCCTCCTCCTGCGTCTCCTCTGTGCTGCCTGTTGTTGTAGCTGCTGCACTGTAATCATGTCCTCTAGCCCATGTAATGCTGCTAGTATTGCATCCATCTTGGTGTGGGAATGGGTGTGGGGAGGGGTGTGGTGTGCTCTTTTGTGCCGCCAGTCTTCATTGCCTCCACCTGTGCTGATTTTGTCCACCTGTGGCAGGTGGGAACTCTGCTGTGCTCTTTTAACGTGTGGTTCGCGATGCCGGTATTAGCGCCTTGCCGGTAAGGGTTCTTTGGGTCTACTACATGCCGGTATTGCCATGTACGCATGGCTCGTGATGCCGTGCTATTAGCGCTATTTCCGGTCTGAGGGGGCACGCGCTCACGGACTTGCCGCTAATAGTGCCACCGTACTTAGCGGTGCCGCTAATAGCGGTATGTCCTGGTCGTGATTGGGGAGGGGATTTACCGATACCGGTAATTCCTTACCGGTAACGGTATGTCCCTACCGCCTACCGTGTAATGAGGCCCATTGTCTGAGAAACTTGGATAAGGAGACTAGCACAATTGATAGGTACATGTTCTCACAACTGCATTGATATATGCACTGAAGGAAAGATTCGTGTCAAAGATTTTTCTGAGGTTTCCAACCATATTGAAAGGGGTAGGCAGTGAGTAGGGGATTGAGAACGCGAGATTAACATGTGTGACCGTGGTGGTAGGATTGTTGTTTTTGAGTTAATCAGGCTCAGACCACTGCCCTTCTTGTACTGCTCAATAAGAAATAAATAAATAAATACATAAATAATAATAATAACAACAGTAATGTATAATGCCAGATCCATTCAATTTCTAATAACTTTAACAAGACATGTTATTACTACCCCAATAATTGACCAGAGAAAGACAATGGACTGAGAAAGATTGTCAGGGTTTGAGCTTGCTCACTGGAGGTTGGCCGCCGGTCATAGGTCGGAGCGTACACCTCTGTGGCCTCATTTGATCTATGAAGGTTTCAAGGGATCTAAAAAGCTTGGAATGGGTATCCCAGACAATATTCCAATAGGGATAGGTGGATGCACAAAAATAATTATATTGCTATACATTACATACATTACTATAGTTATACTTATATTAGGTTGAAAACATATTCACATGCTCAACAGGAAGGAGGGGTAAAAGATAAGTGCACAAACTCTTAAGTGAGTCAGAAGGACAATTAAGGTACGCACTTAAAAGAATAGAAGGCGAAATACAGGCTCTCATAAACATAATCCTTGCATTAGGAGCAGCGAGGAAGTGGAAAGGTAAATGGGGACAGCCTTAGTGGTCCCGCTGCAGGTTTGTAAACAGGTGCTCATTTCTTTTTCTTCTTTCTCAGTACCATTTAGGAGCATCTTGTTGACTTATGGTATGTTTTTACTGCCATGTTTCCCTATCAGGGAGGATTCAATTGTAATGCCTTACCTAGGTGTTCTTTAAAATGGCTTGGTCTCAGGTCCGTTAAAGACAATTATTTTCTTAGTGGTATGTTTATAGGTTATCCTGAAACAACCTAGCTATGATTTAATCACTGTTAAGACTAGCTTCCATTAGTAGAATACCAGTCTGTGACATGTTTCTGGAAGCCTAGGAGGGTTCCAGGAAATACAGTGGGGGCTCGGATGGGGGAAAGCAAAGACAGTTCTCGGGGGCTGTTCCAACTCATGCATTTGATGTTATTTGACCCAAATGAAAAATAATGAAACCTACCTTTCCTTCAGATGGACTGCGGTATAACAGGTATGGACTTCAACAATCAAGGGAGCAAGACATCCTACAAAAGCAGGTCCTGTGTAAGACGTTTCTTAAAATAGTGCAGGAGCACAACATACGTGAGCTATTCTCTTTTAACATTATTTTACACACACACCCACACACACTTCTCAGGTTGCATAAGTTGTATCGTCCATATTTTCCGCAGCTCTGCATCTCAAAATCGTTGGCATGATCCAAGGCAACACGGGTCCTTCCAATAGTTTTTTAGAGGGAACATGGTTGTTACACTCTGTTGTTTTATTTAACACGTCTTTCCATATTAGTATCCAATGGTATTCTGGCCAGAGAGCCATTATGGATTTGCCAGGTTATCCTAAGGCTTTCGTACCTGTCTTTTCCGCTTGACCCAATTCCAGCTATGATAGATATGTAAGGGTCCGTATTTTTAGCTAATTTGCTTTTCTTTTTATTTTCTGTTTTATTTTAGGAGCATTATCAGCCTATATCAATGTGTGCCATCTTTGATTAGTTCGTTTGTTCTCAAGTAAGAGGCACTTCGTATTGTGGCATGAAACATAGCAACTTGAATTGCTTATGTTCCATATTTTCTGTATTATAAAATAATGATGCATTGGCATTATACTCAAACAAAACCAAACAACATACTCCCACATACATCAGATAGTTGCTTGCAGGGGTGCGGAGAACGAGGGCAATGGATGCATATTTTGGTGTAATTGTCCAACTGGATACAAAAGCTATGGGAAATTCCATCAATGGCATGAGTGACTTATACAACAGGATTATGCAGGTTTTTGCTCATCCTAGGGTCAAGTACTGTCATTCCTGAAAGAAGATTTCAGACTGTCGTTTTGACTTGCAAATACTGAAATTACTGAACATTGAAAAGCCAAATACTAACATGTTCTATCGTGTGATTCTCAAATCACTGTAGCCAAGTAAATGCTGGAGCTGGTATGTAAAGGGTAGGGATTAGGGAGTGTTTTTTTTTTTTATTTTTAATTTAGGTGTGATGCAGTTTCCAAAAAGAACAACTTTTCACATAATCAACAATACAATCACAATGAATAATGCAATCAAAATTAATCAAATGAACACATTACTTTTACACCCTGATTCATGGAATTATTTGCGTGAAAAACGCAGATTTGCGCGCCTTTCTGCCCGAAAATCCATGTTTGAAGTATGGGGATTTTCAGACTGAAAGGCGCGCAAATCTGCGTTTTTCACGCAAATAATTCCATGAATCAGGCTGTTAATGTATACATTATTCATACACCACACAAATACATTACATATACAATTGAATCGTTTTCCACAATTATGGCAAAATACATGATTTCTAGGCTTACCACGATAATTCATCAAAACACTCCAATAATATGAACATGCAATTCCATAGCTTATATAAATATCTCATTCATTGCAGTTTAATTAAATGAATTCTTTGTAGGAATCTGATCAGTGCGATCAACAATGATCCTTCATTACCAGATACCTTACGGAACCAGAAACGCTTGTTTTTTAGCCAGCCTGCTTCACGGAACAACTTAACAAAAATTGAGCATCTTAAGTTCAGTTTTTTTAAGGAAGGGCATTTAATCACTACATTTTGAAGTCATTCTGGTTCATTAATCTTACAACAATGTTTACAGGGATCAGTAGCCTTATTTTCCTTATTCCTTGAATTCATAATTTCTCCTGTGAGTAAAATGCTCATCCTAAAGTAAAGAAAATCGTGTAGGCCAATAAGCATTACTGAACATTGTTGCATATTTAGGGATAGTACCAAGACTCCTAATATCCTAAAATAAATTGGTGTATGATTTATATGTGAGTATCATTTCACATGTGTCGCACCAATCTAAACAGTAGCTTATTTACTACTTTAGGATTTCCAAAACACATTTCGACCAAGGAGTCTATTTTTGTAATATATGTACACAAGTTAGTGCACAATTATTAATAGGAGCTTCATTATCTCTTTGTATTTTATTTTGAAATTTGGTAAAATATGAATTATTTGAGGGTGCCAGGATATTGTGATGGAATTATAACATTTTACACTGGTTCCAAACCCTCAATGATGGCATTCCCAATTCAAACCTGATGATTGGGATTGGTACACAATTAGGCAGGTTTAGTGTTTTCCTTCAAAGGTGTGTAAGTTTATCCCATTCGTTAGATGATTAATTTCTAAACCAAACATAAGGGAAGGGACAATGTTGCCCTTATAGAACTCAATTTAAGAAATAAAAAGTGATAATGTGTTTCATCTGTGAAACAGACTTTTTAGTCTTGTCAAGGAGTTCCATGTACATGGCCTCTTTAGTTCATCTAGATCTCAGTTTAAAACCTAAGTAAGTCAACTCATTGAAAATGGGTAGTGGGGGTGGTGTTTTTTGGGGGGATTAACTAATAGATTATTCTCCTTCATGAATCCAAAAAAGGGTCTGTTAGATATTACAGACCCGGCTGGTTGTGATCCAGAAGGATCACATCATCTACATGTGCGAGTCAGCTGATTTGAGACAAATGCATTTATTGTAGAAAGCTATTCAAGTCAGAAACTTAAAGGATTAAATAGGCAGGGTGCCAAGATGCATCCCTGTCAGAGGCCCCCATTCGTAGCAATATCTTTTGATATGCCCCCCCTGCTGATGCAGTATGACTTTGATTTTGGTGTCTGAAAGGATATGTATTAGCATGTCTGAAAGACCACTTGGAATATGCCAACGTCTCAGTTTATTCCATACATTGGCATGATTTACCATGTTGAATGTTAATAACAGATTGGAACACGCCGCAAAAAATGGAGGGTCCTTTCTTAAATTTGCGTTTTGTTATGTATGTTATGCTATTTGGTCTTGTACTGTGCACCGCTGCCACTTACATGGTCTCTTGGCACCCTGGTGGATCTGAATTGGAAGGAGGGCTGGGGGCTGTGGGGTGTAAATTGGATTGAAAAAGAAAGTGCAAGAGCTTTGATATGCTGTTGGTAACTTCGATTTGGAAAGAACATGGTCTGTATGTACTGGTTTGTGGTATTTGGTGGTTGTTCTGTTGTGGTTGGAGTGTGTGTGGTTTGTGTGCTGTCTAAGTTTCTTGCTTGGTGGTGTGTGCAGTTTGTAGTTTGTGATGGTTTTATATTGTGCTGTTGTAAAGTTATGTTGTGTATCTTTCTGTGTTCTGGGGCGAGTACGAAGAAAATATGAGAATTGTTAGTGTGTTTGTGGATAGTTGTATCATGTATGTACCTCGGCATCTTTTATGAATATATTTGTAATTGTTCCAACTAATTTTCTGAAGTCTGTCTGGTGTTTTGATAAATGGCTTGCTGAGGTGGCCCAATAATTTAACTCCCTGAGTAACAGGGAAGCAAATAATTTGCTCTGGGGGTCTAATAGTGATATGGGTCTATAATGTGCAGGGGTCTCCTTGTTCACTTTTGTATAGATGGTAATGATTTTAGATAACTTCCAAATATCTGGTGTTTAATTTGATTCTAAGATGTCTGTAAACAGTCGGAACAATATAGGTGTCCACAGGTTGGTTGCACTCTTGAAAATGTAATTACCTGAGACATTTGGGCCTCGTGCCCTAGAATTAGATGATTTGCCAATTTAATTACTAATGTCTTCAATATCAAAACGTAAGAGCCACTTCGTCCCCGGACTATATTTCCTTACAGTAGGCTTTCCAGACATGCTCAGGTATTGCATTAGTTTGTACAGTTACTTGAGAATTCTCCAAGTTTCTAATACGGGACCAGAAATTACATGTCTGCTTCTTCAGAACTGCTCTTAACATGGATTCATCATCCTTCTGAAATGAGAATGGGATGCTAACGTTTGAACCAATTAGTATATATATGCTGCAACTGGTTCACCCTCTCAATCTTGATGATCACAGACATATTTGATTTCTTAGGAACTCTGAATGTTTCTTTATTTCCATCAAATCTATGTGTGTCTAATTTACCGTTTGATTTTTTAAGTGGTCATTTTTTATTTCATTTAGGGCAAAGGCCGAAAACCCCTCCAATTTTTAAAGTTCACTTGTTTTCATTTAATGTCAAATTATTGTAAACTATGGTCACAGTTGTATTAAATATATTAATAATCATGAGCTGCCATGAAATATTATTTCATTTATGGTTTACTATTTGATTTGTTAAATGTGTAATTTATTGAATCAGGAAAGCTTTACATTCATCAATAAAGGACTTGAGACAACAATGTAATCAATGCATGTTGATGTGTGTCACTCGTCAAAAAGTCATGTTTAACATTTGCAGACCACATCCTGCATAAAGCGGGATCATTGCTCACCATTTACGTGTTTCCAATGTGACCAGGGGTTTCATAATTTTTTCTGTAATGTCATGTGGAATGTATATCCCGTACAATAATAACATCACTGAAAGTTTGTTCAGCAGTTGTCACTCTAGTATTTCACTAATTTTTATCTAAATAAGCGCCTACATCCAAACTTGATGGGTTCCTATTAATGTAAATCAGAAGTCTTTTTTTTTTTACTTCAATATCCCATAGTGTTCATCAGAGATCAGTAGAGATTCGGATACCAACGAATGTTTATGCCTATGATTAAGACTCTGGATGGTCGTCCATCATGTGGATGAATAGCCAATTTTTGAAATGTTTTATACCCATCAATGGCTACGGGAGAAGTAAGGCTAACCTCCTGTGGGAGCAAGATGGCATTCTTACTCCCTTCTGAGCACAACTTCTGATGATACAATAGATGATGGTGGCCCCTCACTTTCCAAGATGTAAGGGTGAGCTAGCAAAAGGGTGATTTTGAGCTGAACAAACACGCCGTACCCATCCCCAGTCATTGATCATCTTTTTTTTGGTGAAGAGTGTACTGTGGTGCATTCAACTATTCTTTGAGCAGATGGTGACTCCTGACATCTAATCTTTAGTATGTCAATATATGCGTATGTTAGGCCTCATGAGTTATTAACTGGCCACTTTTGAACTATCATAAAGCAATATGTCATGAACCATGTATCACAGTACATCGCCCTCTGCCAGCAACATTTCAAACACAACTTGCGACGTGATCGTCATCACAACGATGTCTGTTCTGTTTACTTCAATGAAATGAGATTTCATATAATAGGCTCAATGTATTTGAACGTTCAGAATCATATGTTTGCTATTTTGAACCATAAATTCAAGTAGAAACCGATTGGTTTCCTTCAATGTAGCTTTAGGATTCTCATGCTCTGAGAACCCAGAGCAGTTCCTAATGAAGCAGTTGCCCTCTGGGTGACTTGTTTTATCTTCATGGGGCTGAGAACAAGTGAACCAGGCAGGAATAAGGATGGCAGCAGCAATTTCTGCGTGTGTTTGAACGGTATGATGTGATTTTCTGTTCTCATTATTGTCATTCGTCCAAAGCTCTACATTTGTCAACTTGTTTAAAGCTGCTGGGTTTATTGATTCATTTCATAGACTCCGTGAAACAGAAATTACGTTGGTGATGCTCATGCTGTCACGTTGTGTGTATCTTGTTTTCAGTACTTTTGGTCCAGTATGTTCAGAACACGAATTTGAGAAGTTGGAGGGTGTAGGCTTTTCCATCAATTGTTCTGATACACAATGGCTAGATTCCTCTTCCATTAGATGTAGAGCTCTGAGGAAATTCCTCGAGCTATTTCGGTTAACACTTTTTCTTTTCTGACTCTTTTGTTTCTTTACTTGTTGCCCAATTGTTTTCCCAGCCATACCCATAGAAGCTTTAGTGATTTCTTGACGATCTTTCCACAGCATTATTTAAAACCCCAGGATGGCTGTTTTTGCTCGGTCCGGTGATGCTACTGATGACATTGGTTCATGTGCAGATGTAGTGGCATTCAAAATATGAACTTTCACCTCCATAAGTATGTTATTATACACGTGGACAAACGAAATCAGCACCATATTGAGAACTGATCTTGACTGTGAGCTCAGCTGGATACTATCGTCCAAGTCTCTCAATGTTTCATTGAGTTTTGAAGATTCAGAAGACAACATGGAAGAGGTGTACGTTTTTGAGACATCATCTTCTAGGTCGTGTTCTGTTAAAAGGGACTTATTGTGAAGCTCTTGGTTAGTTCCCTGATGACTCTGAGTGTGCATTGCATTTTGTATTTCAAGCATGCTAGTATCAGTAACATAGAATGTATCCGTGGGTAGGAGATTGTTATCCATGGGAAGTGCTAAGACATTGGGCCTCATTACGAGTCTGGCGGTAGCCATGCCGGAATAAATGACAGGCTGCCACCGGACCGGTAATTCCATTCCACCTCCGTGATTGCCGGAATCACCGGGGCATTACAACCCTGGTGACCTGGTCATTCTGAGGCGGAATTCTGTAAAGCCCCATTCCCATGGAATCCCATAGGACTCCATGGGGATGGGGACCATGGAAACACTGCTTTCATCTATGACAGAGCTGGTGTTTCCATATCTGCCTGCAGGCGGGTGGTGTTACTTCCGCCACATCAGACCTGGTGGGAGTAACACCTCCCGCCTCCAGGACTCGGAATCAGCCAGTCCATAAACAAAGGTGGTGGCGGATTTAACGCCACCGTTGTTTCCGCACCGGCTGACTTGTAATGAGGCCCATTGTTTTTGAGACTGGGGTTGCTTATTTCAGTACTTGCACCCGCCGAAGGATTAAATTCAGGTATGTTTCATCAGGGATTAAATGTATGCGTTGATTTATTTTCCCTTCTTCTCTGACTGTTTTCTCGGTTTCATGCTGGGCACAACCTGAGGTGACAATGGCTGCATTATTCTCATGTTCGAGGGTAACAGGAGATATTCCGCTATCCGGGAAGTTTTATCTGGAGTGCCTCTTTGCAATAGATTAAATTGGCTTTTGAGAGTTTTTGGGTTTGTATTTGTTATGTTTGGAGATGACGGAGCATCTCGACTATACAGATTGCTTTTTTTTTCAGCCTCAAGACCATCAGATTCACAAATATTTGATACAGAGGAAGCCTCATTTTCCCAAACAAATTCGTGTATGCCCCGAAAAGCCATGTATTAATGGCTCTACCACTAGCTGTTCGGGACATACGGATCCCGGGCTTAATTGCATCCCCGCAGTGCTTAGTTGGTGCTGGTTCATGCTGACCTCTCTCTGCCTGGGGAATTGAATGAGTTCTGTTTTGTTTGACTTAATTCGTAGTTCATACATAACGTGAACAATGACTGCACTCGATTGCAGCACTCCACTCAATGCTCCGTACTGACCTGATGATTTTATGAAGAGGTGCTGTGAAGGAAAAAACCGTCCCCAGTACAGCACGAGTCAGAAGACAAGAGTGCCTTAAACTGCACTTGATCCCAGCACTCCGTTAGAAATATTTGCCTTTATTTGTTCTTATTGGTAACATGAAAAAACAATAAAAACATAGGTATTTTAAAATAAATACATATTTTAATATTCCACATCAGCTTCTGAGAAGGTTGAGGTCTTTTACTGGCCCTCATTACGACCCTTGCGGAAAGGGGTTTACGCCGGCGTAAACCATGGCGCACCTTTCCGCCTGACTACGAGTTCCCGTAGCGCCATGGTGATTTTTACGCCTGCTTTTTGCAGGCGGAAAAATCCATGGCGCTACGGGACTTGTTGTTAATTACGCCACCGTAATTTACGGTGGCGTAATTAACGCCTTCCCCACTCCCATTATACCCTATGGGGCAAAAATGGGAATGGGGAAGGGTAAATGGGGATTGGGGACTTACCGCCCCGCCAAGGTCGGAATGGGGCGGTAAGTCCGCCAACCACCATGGCGGAGTTGGCAGCTTAGCGCCATGGACCATGGTGCAAATTGCACCATGGTTCTCCGCCAGGGTCGTAATGAGGGCCACTGTCTTTTACAGAGTCCGCAGCCACATGTTTTATCTCACTGGACTTTCCCAATGGATACACATCCATTTGCTTATCAGTCTTTGATTTTTTTGTTTGTTTATTTATTTATAATGCGTGCCTCACCCAAATGTATCTGGGTGCAGTACAAAGAAGACGCAATTTCCTAGTAACACACATGACAATAAGGCAGAACAAAATAATCAGGAATATATACATGAGCAGTTTCAGTTATTCACAGTTGCAAAAACAAGGCAGTGCAGGATATATAACATAAATACATGGGATACAGATTATATAACATATACCCAGTAGAAAGCAGGTGAGTTTAGAGAGGGCCATCATTAGTAATAAGCCAATTCTTCATGTTGTTTCTGAAGTTATGGACAGATTGATTTGTTCTGAGATTGGAAGGGAGAGAGTTCCAAAGTTGGGCAGCCTCGACAGGGAAGCTGTTGCCACCTGCTTTCTTGAGTTTATATCTAGGGACTTGTAAGCATCCAGAATTGGCTGATCTGGCAAGTCGGGCATGTTGTTTCAAGGCAGATTTGTCAGAGAGATATTGGGGGGCTGAGTTATTGAGGCATTTGTATGTTAGGGATGCAGTTTTAAGTTGAATTATTTCTTTATTGGAGAGCCGGTTATGGTCCCTTCTTATAGCATAGATGTGTTCTCTGCGAGGAATGCTCAGAGCTGTCCTGAGAGCATTATTCTGCAGGATCTGTAGTTTCTTGGTGATGTATTTATTAGCCCCAAGATATATAGTCTGTTGCAGTAATCAATTTTAGATAAGACCAGGGCTCTGGCCAAAGTGACGCAATTTTTCGTGGAGAGGAATGGTTTACAGGCTCAAATGAGCTTGCAGGTATAAGCACTTGCCGAAGCGGCTGTTCAATAATGTTCATATAAATGTCCCACCTACTTGAGCAGTCCAGCACCGAAATGCTATGGCAATCCTCCTTTGAACAAGAGTACCAACAGCAACCCCAGACACGAGTTTCGGCCTAGCAAGGCTTCACCAGTGAGGTGGAGCTGTGCCTCTCTGAGCACAGTGAGCACGGGGTCCACATCTGGATAACCCTAGATAATGTAGGGTGACCAAACCCAAGTTCCTTTTACAATCAAAAAGAGATCAGGGCGCCCCTCTGCAAGAAAGAACATGGCATGATCACCAGTTCTGTCAGAATGTACCCACTCAGAATCCGCAGCCATATGTTTTAGCTCACTGTGCCTTTTACTGTAACACACTCATGGATTTTCCTCAGTTGTTTGTTTGCTTCATCAAAGCACCACGCTTCAGCACTATGCATCTGGATTTTGGATACCTTGGTATGATAACTACCCAAGACACACCATTGCTTTTTCACACTTTTCTGCAAGCGCATTAAATTCTTTTTTCAGCCACCCCAGGCCGACCTCTAATCCTGGATCATGGGATATCAACACTGTCTCACCAGGGACAAAAAGGTTATTCCTTAAGAAAAAGTGATTCCAAAATCCCATGTAAAGAAGATCCAGTTCCTGGAGCTAATCTCAATTTGTACTGGCAGTCAGGTGGGAAGTCATTTATTTTGCTGGAATTCTACAGCTATGGTCCAACAAGGCAATCACAGGGCCATATACAAAACCACGCTCACTGACTGTACCTTTAGATGGGTCTTGCTTAACACAATATGTTTCCACTGTACATCAACCTGTCCTAATTTTCCATAATTAAATGAGTAGTGTTGCTGAATAAATATTCTTTAAAATGCACCATTTGCATCACGCTTTATCAACAAACTCCCCCTTGGTTAATATTCAAACCCTGTCACAAAAGGAATGAATAGCCATTTGCAACTGTGGGCCACTTTTTCATTACTGCCCGAGACAATTTGATGGCCCACTCCGGCCCTGCCCTGCAGCAGTTTACCTGAAGGTGTTACTCGATGGCTTCTATTTGCCTCATTTAGGGAACCCTTCAGAGTGGCGACCACCATTGGCAGAGCAGTTGGAATCCAACCTAGTCCACGGATACGTGGTGTTGTTTACTGCTGGGTCCGGTGGTGATCAGATGCTGGCTTTCCAGGAATATGAGTGTTCATGTACTCGCAATGAATTTACACAAATACCTGTTCTCAAGTCATTGCTGCCCCTGGCTGCGAGGAGACTAAAGTGCAATGCATTCTAAAACGAGAAAGGGCCCTTCCGAACCTATTTATATAAGTATGTCTGCAGTCAAGAGTCATTCATTGCTGATCTCTCGCTGGGAAGGGATACCATGTTATGTTTGCCAGTTAGGTAGATCGCCTGAAAGAAGGAGGACTTGATAGGTGGCACAGAGCAAAAAGAAACCTGCATCCATAAGCACTGATCAATATGTTTTAAGAACATAGTTCCTGTACAAATGAAAAAAACAGTAATTGAAATGGAAGTAAATATCAACTGCTATTAATTACATCCTCCTTTTTGACCAAATACACACCACACGCCATGTGGTACACACTACGCAAAATCAAGAGCAGTGCGATCCTAAGTAGCACATACCATTGTTCCATGGAACGGCCGCCTGTGCAACCTTACAAATACGTTACTTAATTTCCAGTCTGTAGTGGAACTTTCCTATAGTCTCATTCAATCAACTGGACCTGGCAGTTGTGTGTTTCAATGAAGGAGCTTCTTATGTTGAAGGGTGATTGGTTTATGAAAGATGGAATGCTTCTGCAACTCCGGTTAACAGATCATGTATATATACCCAGGCTGTTGTGAGGGTTGTGGAAAAGGTATGTGATCCTTCACATGCATTCGTAGAGCCACAATGGTCAACCAAATCGCCATGCTACCACTATCTGGTAGATGGCCAAGGTCTACCTCATGGCTCGCTGCGGTAGAGTACTAAAGGGACAATATCAGGTTTGCTTCTGCACTTACACTTCACTTTGTTTACATCTGGGTAAAAGGTTACCCAACATCACTCACCTGCAGTATGTCCCTTAGGGTGGCCTACCTACCTCTTTACATATAGTGGCAATCCAAGTGATTGCAGTGTAAAAGGGTAGATTTGTATACACTGTTCTTCTCATGTCGTTCAGTCAAGCGCCTCCATTAAACTGAAAAAAAAACATCCTCCCACTGTGGTCAACAGCACATAGATTTTACAGGAACAATGACATTTGGTGAACAATCTCTAGAATAGCTTGCTACAATGCTCGCTGGCATTGACGGCTGGCACACGGAAGCAACATCCCAGCAGTAACACTGGCTGTTCTGAGCTTTATTGCCTCAGATCATTATGCCTAGAAATATGTGCGATGTGGGATGATGAAGAACAGAGGAGGTTGCAGATGTGACAGATATTGGAGATCACCTCTGCCCATATAACCCAGACGTGATGTCAAAAAATGGAATGCATATATACATTACAGTGCCTATATTACATTGCATGTATGATGTGAGGGGCCTGGTATCCCAGGTTTTTTAAACTGTACCCTGTAGAACCAATGCCATTCATCCCTTGCGGTGTGTGTAGCACATTTAGAATGGGTTAAACATGCAGAAGGCCAATCATGGCATCAGTCAGGTCATATCTGGCAACATTACTAGACATCTAAGAATGGCAACATCATTACAAGTGTGCCGGTCCGGTAAAAATGCTGGTAATTCCGGCTCTGCCATTTTTACTGGTCCAGTTCTACACTTCAAGTTTGTATATTGGGGCCACGGATCTCCTGCAGGCCTGACCTGTCGGGAGTGCAGGCCCCTACAGCAAACAAATGCCTCAATCACGGCACCGTTACTAACGGTGCAGGTGATTCAGTCAATACCATCCCCTGGAGTCCTATGGGAATGGGAATTTATCGGCACTCCATCCCCGTTATATCCTGTAATACCGGGATATCAGGCAGCAGAAACGGTAAGTGCAGTTTGCCGATATGCCACTGGTAATACCGGTGGGTTACCTTCATACTTATAATCAGCCCTTTAGTCTGTAAAGGGTGGGTCTTCATGCAGTTTCACTCATGGGTTATACTAGTTAAAGGTCCTGGCTTTCTACATGCATGTGTTCTTGCCTGTTTTGCTTCATGGTTTGATGTACCTTTAGCATTCTTTGTCACATTTGCTGGTTCAACCGCGTAAAGCTCGAATTGCTCTGCACTATGTGTATGTCCTCTCGTATTTCACCACTGTGCTGTTTTCACTGTCTGTTTGACACTGTATATGTTTCGTACTTGTTGATGTTTGATGAGGGGTCAGAAAATTCATATTCAATCGGGATTTGTTGCACATTCGGTGTGCAATCGTCCACTCCATATTTGATTTGCGTGCTTCTGCAATGGTGTGTACAGTTCAGTAATATAAGATTTTGAAAAAACTAACAAACAGTTTGTCTTTTCCATGAATCCATGACTAATACACATTTGCTGGGTCCTACAAAGAAGTCCTTTTGACTCCCTTCACTCTTCGAAATTCATTTGGCAAATTGTTTCAGAATTCAAAAAGCAAAATCTTCATGATGTCCGTTTGCAATGCACTATTTGGCTTTTTTAATGCAGGTGAGAAGAATCGCGGCTTATTATTTCTATGCTGGAACGTTATGCTTGATTATTTCATTAATTAACAGAAATCATATCTGCTTTGTGTAATGATAATAAAGGACTTTTGTGCACCGCGGTGTAATGTTCTGACAATAGGTGCGATTCGTTCTTTGGCATTCAGATGAGCACATGTTGTTATTCAAGTAATAATCCCACACGTCACTCATAAAATGTCCATTCATAATATCTTTCTCTAAAGCATTATGTACTGTATTTTTTCCTCACGGAAAACAATCACTATTCAGCCTCATATTTTTCTGTGGATTGTCGGCCATGTTTGGGTATCGATCCGTCGAAGCTCCGTTAGCTGTATGCTGACATCACAGATTGATGTCTCTTTAAACTGGGACCCGGCTAAATCACTAGGGGAATCCAATTATTGACTTTGGATGTGCTCTGCAGCCAAGGAAGAGTATTTCCTCCAGACTGCCGGGTATCTCGCGATCATTTCAATGTTCTTATTTGACTCCTAAAACACGCTTTCCACCTCCTTCCTTCTGAGCTCTCTGACTGTAAGCATTCGTCTTCCGCTTCTTCCTATTTATCCTGTGCTCATGATTATTCTATTCCTAATCCAGTCCTCTTTGACCCATTGACTTAGTCCATTTTACGCCACATTTTAATGTTGCCTATTGATCTATTCCCTTCCTCTTGCACAACTCTCAACATTGATAACTTACAATATGCATCTCTTATTTTGCACATTTCGTTTGTTCCTTATATTCTTACTTCCTATTCACCCCATTCTGTGCATAATACCATGCTTTCTTTATTCCTGTATTCTATGTGTGCGAATTAGCTAATCAGCTGCAAAGGTAATTTTATGGGGGAAGCCGAATATAGCCAACAATATTCCTCAGTCCTTCATGAATTCATGCGATTTGGTGACAGACGAAAATTGCACCCAAACTCCTGTGAAAGATTCGCCATATGGGACCTCCTTTAGGGGGCCAATTAGAACCTCCAAACTACTTGGAGAGATTTGAAGGTCAATAGGAGGTCTAAATTTGTTGGGGATTTTAGTGACTTGTTAAAGGGCCAACACCGCTTCTATGCTCTCTATTGTTTTGTGGTTGTCGGGCTTAGTGAGGAACAGAGGTGATCCTCAGGAGGAGACATGAAGGAAGCTTGTGTTGTAGACACTGAGAGCATTTGCTGTATCACTTTTTCCCATTTAGATGCATATTTCTGGCATCCAATTGTGTATTGTCCTTGTTTTGTGAAGTTGCTTAAAGACTCACTCCTGCTTTGTAATGAACAATAGATAGAAAAAACAAAACCTTTGTGGAAAGGCTTGCAGAATCATGGTTCTTTCATTCACACCTGCTATGGAACAAGCGTTGGTGGCACTAAGGAACAGGGAAACTGACATCTTTGGCGAGGAATCTGGTCAGTAGGAATTGGATCATGAGAAGTCAGAGATCGGCAGGGGGAGGGATAAGGAAAATGAAGAGGTGGGTGTGGGCAGGAGGAGGTGCACAATGAGGAAGATGAGGGGCAGCAAGTGGAACATGAACAGTGCTGGAACATGATGAGTCGGATGAGGGCATCAAGGAGTAGGGTTTACAGGAGGCTCGGCATAAGTCAGATGCATGGTCGGCAGATGATCAGTATATGGGGCAGGAGAAAAAGAGCTGGAGAAGGGTAAAGTTGAGTCATGTCAGGAGAGGGGTAGGAGAAGGTGGAGAATGAAGAGGTTCACCAAGCTGATGCAGGCGGCTCCCCTTCTGTGGAGGAATAAGTGCCCGAGTATGTGATGAACAAACAGGTACCGTCCAAACACTTTCTAGTCTAGGCCCCTACTGGGTGTGTAAGCCTTTTGTCTGTCTGAGGGAACAGTATAGGCAGGGGTGTTTGTGATTCTTCTGCAAGAACTGCAATAAGGGAGTGTGTGAATCAAGAAGACGGAGCAATATGCAGTGAGAAAGTACACTTGAAATATGTAAAACACATTTTGCAGTGGAATAAACTGACATTTTATATGCATGTGTCAACAGCCACCCCGCCTCTATTATAGTCTTCTGTAGTGATGCAGAGGAAACATCTACCAAATTGACTGGAAATACAGGTCATCCCACTCCACAAGGTCTTTCATAGAAGCATGGGAAAGAATCCTAGTCACACCAAGTGATATCAGCTTCAGTTGTGTGGCTTGCATTGCTTCAGTTGGCTCCTTTCCTCCTTCTGTGGAAAGGTTGGCAGTTTCCACATGTGACTTCTACCAGCCTGATCTCTTGTAACATGGTGCAGGCACAGATTGGTTGCACTATGGTGTGCTGTTTAGACAAGAACAGCTTGAAAGCAGTGTAGTACAAAATACTATGGGTGTTCACGTGTGTGCCAATCACCACAACATGTTCCTCCAAAGGGAGGATGGGAGAAATGAATGGCATACATTCCACATTTTCAAATTTTCAATTTCATTGCCCTTCTTTTAGGTGTATCTCTGCAATTGTTGAACTATATTTTTCCTCATCTGCCTCTCCATCAAAGTTTGGTTTGCAATGTTCCGCATTTAGATAAAAACACAATGGGTTTTCATCAATCTGTGGCTGCCAATTTGTCTTGGGGTCCAGAAAACTCTCTACAGAATGCTTTTCAATTTCTCTGTGCATTTCGCTCTGGCACATGAGAATAACAGTGACACCAGGCACACATCCATTGTGAAGGTACAATTTCACCACACTTTCTGATCTAGCAATGGTGTGACATGCTGCACTGTTGCTCTGGCTCATTCCCCGTTTCTGTATTTTGTTTTGTTTGCCAAAGACCACAATACTCCCTTTCACCCCATCAATAAGAGGTGACAGTCTCCTCCTAAGGCAATTTGTTCCTAAAAGGAAATGTATCTCATCTATGGGTGTGATCAGCATTTCCTGTCTCATTCTATGTCTCCCTATCTTGATGTCACCCACCACTGGTATTCCTTCCCATTTGGAATTAGGCACTTGGCCTTCACTCAGCCTCAATATCAGCATGTCCTGTGGGAATGTTCCCTCATTTATGCTTTGTATTACTTTCTGGGACATCATGGTTGCCTGGGCATAATATCCATCCTCACATTCTTCTAGTATACATAGAATATGTGAATTTTTACTGATTTCGGGATTACTTTCCTTTGGTCTGCCTGACTTCTTGCTAGGCAAAGCGGCATATGAAATGACACGTTACCCTCCGTTCTCCCATCTCACTTTTATCTCTTTATTTATCTTGTTGGAATCAGAACCCGTTTACAGCACAGCCACTGACCCGCCTGCCCCCTGCCCCTGTCTTGGGACTACCATTGTTCATCCCCATTTCCTATACTGCGTTTTCCTCATTTCTCAGGTCCTTTCCACTTACCTTCATTTTGGAACCTAGTGAATCGATATTTTCATAAGTGTCATGCAGCAATATGACAGTTTCATGTGTATGACACTTACCTACATTGTGTATGGTACTTGTAATTTTTGGCTCATGAATATTCTGTGGTTCAAAATATTCTTCAAGGGACTGACCTGCACTTGTCTCTTGGGGCATTTTAATTTCTGTCGAGGCATTAATAGTATTTTGATTATCAGATAAGGATAGGTCAATTGCTCCTTTCTCTGCATTCATCATTGTTGAGATAAGCAGTGTACCATTAACCCTGCAATGATCCACTTTGTCACAAACCATAATTTGTTCTACAGTGTGTGTTTCATCATGTTCATATTGCACATTCTTTTTGAATTGCCATCTATCATGCTGCTCTTTAGGTTTTTCATGTTCATGTTTTACTTCCTGACCCTCACTTTTTAATCCTTGTATCTTGTTTGCTCATTTGTTTTCTTGGTTTTAAATCACTAAGCAACTCAGTGTCTTCATTCAAAGGTAATTCATGGTCATCTGTGTTCTTATCATGGCAAACATGACTAACTAGTGACTTGTTGTCACTGCATGCAAGATAACTCCTGTGACATTCTGCACTTTCGTTTGGCTGTTATTTCAGTACTGCACACATTTTACCTAT
Organism: Ambystoma mexicanum; assembly: GCF_040938575.1. Classification (NCBI taxonomy): domain Eukaryota; kingdom Metazoa; phylum Chordata; class Amphibia; order Caudata; family Ambystomatidae; genus Ambystoma; species Ambystoma mexicanum. Next base: position 1,290,945,781 of record NC_090930.1, on the reverse strand, counting down.
TTGCTCAGACAACCATTTAACCTGTCCATATTCCTAAATGTATCCCTCTGTTCTCTAGTCCGGTAGTGATTGAATTCACGTGATCAATACTGATCTGGTACCTTTCAGGATATTGACATCTGTTTGTGTTTCCCCTGAATTCCTGTGACACAGGACGTCGGGAGTATGGGCTGAGCAACCTTTTACCATGGTCATCCTGTGGTGAGGACTGACTATATTGGCGAGATGCATAATTCACATTTTGTCTTTCATGTAGGTGGGGTTGTTCCATCTGTTGACTTACATTTTCAATGAACCTATCTACATATTTTGGTCTTGCTTGATATACATATATAGAGTCAAATCTACTCTAGGCCCCTAATGCCTGAAATGGCACATTGTACATCTGATTCTGGGTGTTATTTAGCCCCGGCATATCATAGCGAAATCCCGCCTTGGGAGAATTACCAAGAAACTGAGGACTAATATATGTGCTTTTGTCACTGGGGTCTATGGACTGGAATAAAGGAGCTTGGTGTGGAATTCTCTGGGGGGACACGCCCCTTTGATTGTGTGGTTTGTCATTCTTTTCCTGAATTTGGGCTGTTTCTAGTGGCATCTTTACAGACTTTACCTATAGAATCGCTGGTGTGGATACTTTAGATTTTTTTTAAAGTTCTCTGCACTTTGCTGTCTCTTCCTTCTCATTAGATATTACCTCTGAGATTTTAGTTGCTTGTTCAATGAACCATTCTAGTGGTGTTTCTCTGTCAAATTCACGTATTAGTGGAAATAAGATATATCACTGGACCCCATAAAAGTAAGCAGTTTTGAATTCTACTGAATGGGTGTTAAAGGCCACATCAAAGCAAGAGAATGCCCTTTTGAAGTTTTGAAAATATTCCCCACCCCCCTCCAGCACTATATGAAATGTCTTCGGGCCTAGTATGATAGTCACTTGTTTTGTTCCTCCCCTACCTTTCTGCACCCCTCTCCCTCACCTCTTGTTTTTTTCCGCTTCTACCAGAAATGTCGTCAGGCCTAGTACGGTAGTCGCCTGCCTGTTTCCATTTCCTTCCCACTCTTCCCCTTCCTTCCTTATCTATGTATTAGCTCTTGCACTATCTGAAATGTCGTCAGGCCGAGTACGATAGTTAATTTCACATCCTTAGAGTTCATGGCCTGTAAGAATGCCATTGTATTTTCCCTTGTTCCCTCCCTTGCCTTGAAGCGCTTTGAAACACATTGTATATAGGTGCTATATAAATAAGCTATCATATCGTATCATATCATTGGCGAGGCAAATCATTTGGCTGGTCTGCCATGCTATAATCAGCCTTTTTATCTAGCTTCATAAAATTATATGGTGAGAATTGCCATCTAATCTCTAATCTCTTTCTCAAAATCCTCCCAAGACATATGCTGTTGCTCATTTATCCCTCAAATAACTCTGGCAGAGACAGAGACAAATGCAAGGAACAATTAGTGGCCGTATCGTACCATAGCAATCTGGAGCATCTGTAAAATCTCAGTCACAGATTCAAGGTGATCGTCGATACAGCTATCTGATCCCTTTTTGAATGGCTTGATCAAAGCCTTTATAGACTTAATTATCTTTAATGCACTGCATGGCGCATTGTGGGATGTGTCATCCCCCGTTCGCTTGTGGGAGAGCATGTTGCTGAGCAGTTGTGGGTGGTTCAGCCTCGTACCCTGGACCATAGCCAGGCCTTGATGAGTGGAGAGATCCTGGCAACTTTCCCTGACTAGAGCTGCAATTGAATTCAGCTTCAGTGAATGTGGTGCACCGTTGCTTTTCTTGGGATTCAAAATCTGAGATTTGTTGCTTCATTTCTCTGCACTCAGCATAAAGCTGCTGTGTTTCATGATAAAGTGTGGAATTCTCACCTATCACTTTAGTGCTTACCCCTTGCAATTCAATAATTTATGTCTGGTAATAATCAGCCATTTTGATTTTTCCCTCATTTTTATCTACCACCCTACACATTTCATTTTCCATGGCTCGCAATTCTTTAGCCTTCTCACTACCATCATTCCTAAATTTCTGAACTTCTGAAATTGCCATGCCTCTATCTTTTTGGACACCGTCTGACACAGGTTTTAAAAGTATTAATTTTCTGTCACTTTATTAAAACTGTTTGTCTTTCTGAATCAGCTGTGCACTGAGATTGTTACATTAAGTTTGAAGTACATGTCCAGCTCTCTATGTTTCAAATCTGCTTCATCTGTATCCACCATTCATTTTCTGCACCTAAACAACAATGTAATTCAGCAATGACATCAGAATCTTTTCCTCGCAGCCTAATAAGCTTATGCAAGAAAAACTTGGCACACAACAAAATAATATTGTCAATCTCTTGTGTGTGTACTTTTGCTTGAAATAGTACAAGAAGACACGTTTGTACAAACCCCCATTTCAAAAATCGTTTCAGGGTTTCTTTCTCCACTTCAGGGCTAATCCTGTCTTGCCAAATTAACACATTTACCATGTGACCATATAGCAAAAGCTAAAGGTTTTGTCTCAAGGTAATAGACAGATCGGAAAACTCAGCTTGTATATCCGATATGTTGGAACACAATGCCAACAGCACATTAGAAAGAAATTCAGCATGCACACCGCATGATCACTGCCACAGGTCAGGGAAAGAGCACACAATATGACTATGCTATACTATGCAAAGCCACGGCCAGTAATTGCTTTACTGCATTCCCGGCCAATTCACCATAAATATGCTGTGGTATTTTGTGAGCCCCAAAGACACAGGATTACCTGCAATTATTCATATATTGGGATCATGGGCCTCATTACGACCCAGGCGGTAAGGGGTTAACGGCAGCGTTAACAGCGCCGACCCTTACCGCCTGAGTACGAGGTCCCTTAGCGCCATGGCGCTTTTAACACCTGCTTTTAGCAGGTGTTAAATTCCATGGCGCTAAGGGACCATGGAGTTAATTACGCCACCGTAATTTACGGTGGCATAATTAACGCCTTCCCCACTCCCATTATACCCTATGGGGCAAAAATGGGAATGGGGAAGGGTAAATGGGGATTGGGGACTTACCGCCCCGCCAAGGTCGGAATGGGGCGGTAAGTCCGCCAACCACCATGGCGTAAACATAGTTTACGCCATGGTGGTAAAGTCACGGCCCAGGCGGTAACTTACCGCCTGGGTCGTAATGAGGCCCCATGTGTGGCAAGCCAAAAACCAGACCTGGTGCAGACTAGAGCACAATTTCTCCACCTTTGTGGTAATGCATTGGTGGTATTGTATTGGTTGTATTTCATTGGTGGTAAAGGCTCATAATAGACTTACCAGGTCACCTGGAAACTGAAATATGAAAAATTAGCTCCATATGATTTGCCCCAGCTCACAGTATGTTTGTATACCTCGCTTTTTACCAGGGGTAGTAATAGAAAAAACCTCCTTAGTTTGTACCTCTCTATGAGTTATAACAATTGATTATGGCACACAGTAAATCGACCAAACTGATATGTTTCGTTCACATACTTTATAAGCAACTGAGATTCATGAGTGACACAAAACAAGTTCAATATGACATTTTGGACAATACAGAAATGAAAGCACACATTGCTATGTAGAGGAGGAGCCAAGAACCTCTACCAGAATTTCCGCCCCTATACTGCCTATATGTTGGCAAACTGAAATTGTGCAATACCAGTAAAAGTGACAATACTGTGAAAAGTCCTTGAAAAAAGAAAGGTTTGTCTGGCCCAGAGTCAAGAGTCGGGGCTGCCAAGAGCCTTACCATCTACTCCAGAAGATACAAAAACGTGAGAAGCAATCTCAGCTCCTGTTTGAGGTGTAATGAAACAGTAGATGGTGCCAAGATATGTTCATTTAATTGGATTAAAATACAACAAAGCACTTGAAAATGTGGTCTCCACTCACATGATCGGATGAGAATAGACTTTGGGTCGAGCCACACCGAGACCAGAAGATAAGGCATTGCTTCACTCCCTTTTATTCTCAGGCTAGGTGAACATATGCAAGGTCAAGTTCAAAGTTATTAATTGAATTGCAGACTGTAGGAGTGAGGATGGATGTTGGCCTAATTGGCTGGGGAGGCATGACCAGGCCAACCCCCAGCACCTGGAGTCCCAGTTGAATGCTGCTAGCGTGTGGAAATCTCCAGAAGGGTACAAGTGTGCCAATCAATTGTAGAGGCCACGTATTAAGGAGCCCTATAGTTTGATAAACCAATAAAATGTTGTATACTTTCATGACACGGAAGATGACATGTACTTGGGATGGGCTTAGTGGCCCACCTGATCTTAGAGATCCAATCACATCCTTGTATCCCATAGAAAGTATATGTAGATGTTCCCTGTTCACCAAACACAACCCCCATAGGTTTTTTTTTTATTTGCCACATAGTATGACGTGACTTATGATGAGTTTTGACTATAAAAGTGTTGTTTTTATGAAATGCTTCGAGATAAGTCTGTGCCGCCTCTGTTGATGTACTCCGTGTTTTAAAGACTTGTTATTAAAACAGCTTTACCTTCTGCCAACTTCTTAAGTCGGTATGATTACTGATGTTTGAGTAAGATCTGCATCCTCATCCATCTCAGTTACTGTTACCTCATTTTAAAGGACCCGCTGTCCAGGTTCACTTGGTAGCAGAGGATGGTTTCGATACATCAACCTTAGTAAGCTAGTAGAGAATGCAGAACATCGGGCGTCCTCCACCATCTAGCTGGAAGAATGTGAGGTTTCCTGTGGAGAGCGGCCGAACATAAACAAACCTGCAAGGAAAGACAATACAGGTCGGACTGGTCCTCCTTTCACGAAATCACTCCTGGTTTCTAAAGGAACTGAGCGTACCGAAGGCAAAAGTGGACGATTGGAGGAGGAGACAATCTAAAGTGTCAAGAGCTGAAATGCAAATAGTGAGTGGATTGAAAAATGTGGCAAAACAAATGTGAGAAAATGGGATTGTAATGATAGTGAAGAGTAACATGGGTTGATTGAGTAAATAAATATATATGTGACGAGGAAAGTCAGAGATGAAAAACGTCTGAGATAAAGCCCAGTGTCCTACACTTAAGAAGTGTCTAGAAGGAGTTGTCTCAAAACCCAAGTGGGTAAAACTAGGCTGCATATAGATAGATCTATAAAAGGAGGCGACTCACACTCCTCTCAGAGTAATTAGGTGCAAGTAATAGCAGCAAAGAGTGCTGAAAAGTATATGTTGGAAAGTCAACTAGTTTGTCTGTGTATTTTATGTATAGTAGAGGTGAAATGTCAAGGAGCGACAAGGAAAGGCTATGTTGCGTAGAGATCAAAATGTTATAAATCTATTTGTTTTGTTATCATCGGCGCTGTTTGAAATAAGTAGACTGGAGTAAAATTGTGTACTAGAGACTTTGAGCGGCAACTGTTGGTGCACTCTCATATTTGATTATTTTTCTGAAATGAATTTTGTGTAAAGTAACGGCAAGTATTGACAGTCAATTGAGACTTGTCATAATGGGGGATGATACTCCACTAATGCATTTGTTCAAACAACTGCCAAAACATGCACCTAAGCTTAAACAGTACAGTGCGGAATACGTTAAGGGTACCGCAAACAAAATGTTCATGTCATGGCCACAAGGGGGATCATTGTTCAAAGCAGTTTTGCAACAAATGACCACATACCTGCACGCTGCGTACACAGGGAAGAAATTGGAGAAAAGGTTAGCTAGCTTAGAGCTTTGGAAAATGTACCAGGAGGAATGAGAAGATCCACCTCCTGAGGATTGGATGCTTAACCAGTGTAGGGAGGAGGGTGCCGAGCCTCCTGCTCCCCCTACCGCGCCTGAAGTAAAAAGTGATAGTACGAAAAATGATGGATTGTACCCATAGAGGGAACTAAAAGCGGCAATAGAATACAGTAATCCGATATCTTATATCAGTGATGAGAGTCCAGAAAGAGAAAAGGCTGAACGAAAGGAGGAGACCTCTAATGTCCTGCAAGATAAAGAAGAGAAGAGTGAACTGCCAAGCCTATCTCTAGACATAGAACAAGAAATTAAGAGATGGAAAGGAGAAAGAGATAGAATTGATGAGGTACGCTTGTACAGAACAAATGGGCAGGAGGACAGATATTGCTTATACGCGATGGGAAGAGCATTGAGGAAGTAATGCAAGGGGAAGATCAAGGCGAACAAGATAGAAAAGACAGGCAATGAGAGAAACAATTGAAAGAGGATGAGCATCAAAGGAAGAATAGACAAAGGCGAGAGCAAATGTATCAGGAGGAGCAACTCAGAAAGGAAGAAAGGGCGAAGAACAGAACAAGTATGACAACAGGCAGAGAGCAATCGAAGAACAAGACAGGCTAGAGTAGAAGCAGGAAGAAGAGGAAGAACAGAAATTATGAGATAAAAGAATACAAAGACGAAGAGGCAGAGAAGTGCATAGAGCAAACAAAAGAAGGGAAGAGAAAAGACAGGAAGAAGAGAGTTAGATGGGAAGCGAGAAAACAAGGAATAGGTGAAGAAATGGAATGAAAATGGAGACAGAGAGTTTGCGATATTGATCGCATTGAGAAAGAACTGAAGGAACCAAGTCCAGTTATATTATTGGGCGACATAGAGGAGTTTATCCCATCACAAGGAATAATGCCAGGACCATCTAGGGTAATCCTAGATGAGAATTTTGAAATAGGAAGTATTGAAATAGAACCGATAAAGCTTATCAAGAGAAGAGGACAGAAAATGAGTCGAGAAGTAAAGGAAAGGAAGATCCACTCACGAGTCCCAGTCACAAGGCAAGGAAGAAAGTCTGTTTCCTCTCAATCATAGATCCCTGTATTTGGACAGGCTAACGTTTAACAGAGATGAGAAAGATGAAAGCCATACTAGTTTGGGACCAGACATGTCAGACGAAGAGAGAGAAACCTCCCGTGGGGAAGAGGGAGAAAGTGCATGCAGTCCTGAGGGATGTCTGCAGACAGATAAGGAAGTAAGCTAGTCGGATTTAGACCAACGTAAGGATAGCACGCCAGACCATATGGCGTACCCAGAACAACCTAAAGGGTTGTCAGACAGATGAGAATCACCACCATATGTGAGCAGGTTGAGGTCATTGCCAGGTAGATTGCAATCGTGAACCATTGTTCCCACTATGAGCAGGCAGACAATGGGAGCAGATTGCAGATTTGGGTTTACACAATTCCCCCTACTACAGTATATTTCTTCGCCCCAAATGGACAAGGACAATTTAAGATGTAAACTCCCCAGCTTAACGGTGGGTATGGGGAAATAGATTTATGAGTTAGAAAAGATGACAGGAGGAAACATGTTAGCTATAGGGGACATTAAAAGACTCCTAGCAGCCATTCTTGGGGAAAGAGCTGACGATATATGGACGAGAGCAGGTTAGGTCACAGCAAAGAACACAGCTCAAGATGGATTGTTGTTTAATAATTGTAGGGCGGCTGTCTGGAAAGCGCTCAGAGTACAGTATCCTGATCTGCTTGCTTATATTCAACATTTTCAGGAACATGGACCTTGGAATCTCGAGAGCCTTGGGGGAAATCTGTGCCACTATTTTACAATATTTTGTGTCAGGGGTTGCCATAACTGGTACAGAGACAGCTCAAGAAGCTAGTGGGAATGGAAGTGAAGCCATGGGTGGAGATATTATTGACTATCATGCATCATTCTCAATTACTACAAGAGAAACATAAGAAGAGGGAGTATGCTACGAAACTTGAGGAAGCTAAATTAGTCCAGAAGAAATTATCAAAGTAACCCATACAAGGTCATTATATTGAACCCAGCAATCAAAATAGTCAGGTGTCTAATAGTGAACCCTGCCACGTTTGTAGCGTACCCTTTGACAAAGGACGAGCAGGTGCATGAAGGCTTGAATTACGAGGAGTTTTATGTTGAAATCCCAAAAGTATAGGAGAATGCTCTAGCAGTGGTGGAGGTTCGCCTTTTTGATGGGTCTTCGAAAATGTATCAAACTGATGTAGAAAGGCATTTAGGTTCAGCTGTGGTAAGGCACAGAGCTAACAGGGAATTTGAAGTGGTAGCAAATGTGAGACTACTGTCTTATTGTACAGCAAAGGCTGCTGAATTGGTGACACTTATTGTCAAGCTCGAGAATCATGCAGGGCAGGAAGTGACGATGTACAGTGACTCCACCTACATGATGTCAACCGTACATGCAGGGTTAGCATGCTGGAAAAGGAGGGGCTGCCTCTGAGCGGACTGCATTCCAGTGCAACATGCAGCATTATTGGACAGTCTTATTAAGGCACTATAACTCCCAGTAGCCATCGCAATAGCTAAATGTGCAGCACATACTAAGAGAACTGACTTTATTTCAGCAGAATTCACAAGTGGAGAGGGACTGGGAATGCAGCAAATTGCGGGTGTGCAACAGGGGAATAATTAACGCCAGTTGAATAAAGGAGGAAATGGGTTTATGCCGAGAGGCAGAGGTACAGGCTTTCGAGGAAGAGGTGGCTATAAGAATAATAAGGGTTGTTTCAAAATAATCACGGAAGGTTTTAGACTCTGCAGAACGATAACTAAAATGTGCATGGAGGGTAATTGAGGAGATTCCCCCCTATATGTTGGACATTTGGTATGACAGGGTATATTGTGCGAACTTGTGGGAGCCAGGGGTATGTATACATGGGCAATTATCGAGAGGGGGAGAGCTTATCCTCCAGCATATGGCCCACAAGGTAGGGACGGGTTTGCCCAAGATCAGACAGTGCATCAAGCACACGTGCTGCAAATGCAACAGGCCTTACAACCACAGCAAGTACCATTGAATCTGCCACAAGGGCTATCGCAGCATGCACCCATGCAGATACAGCAGAGTGCAAACACAGGACAGTTACTGATTCCTAGAGTAGGGGGTGTCCCTATTGCCGGGGGAAGTCCTTTCATGGGCACGGGTATAAGCATGTACCCACAGTAGGACAGCTCACAGGGTGACTTGATGTGATCAGTACTATTGGTGACTCCAAATTATTGAAATGTTGGTGAATTCATTATGGTGTTTCCAGGGCAGATAGCTATGCGAGGAGCACCATTAGAGCCAGTAGTTTTTCTGTATGGGGTATGCATTTTGCTAACATGGTTACCTGGATTAGTGGGAAAGATTATGAGAATACCTGATTAATTTTTGTTGGATCTATGTGATCACTGCGCCGCCAGCAACTGCGACACCGAAAATGACGACCAGATCCAGTTATGAGAGGAAACTTTCCTTTGTGTACAATCGCTGGCTGCAGCCGTGTTCACTGTTGAGAAGTCTGCAAGCATTGTGATGGGGTTTTCCATGACTCTATTTGTTGAGTATGCTTTGCTTTGTTTGCTGTTTTGGAGAGACCTAAGGGTACACTGATGTCACAGAACGCTTCTGCATACAAGGTCATTATATTGAACCTAGCAATCAAAATAGTCAGGTGTCTAATAGTGAACCCTGCCACGTTTGTAGCCAACCCTTTGACAAAGGACGAGCAGGTGCATGAAGGCTTGAATTACGAGGAGTTTTATGTTGAAATCCCAAAGGTATAGGAGAATTCTCTAGCAGTGGTGGAGGTTCCCCTTTTTGATGGGTCTTCGAAAATGTATCAAACTGATGTAGAAAGGCATTCAGGTTCAGCTGTGGTAAGGCACAGATCTAACAGGGAATTTGAAGTGGTAGCAAATGTGAGACTACTGTCTTATTGTACAGCAAAGGCTGCTGAATTGGTGACACTTATTGTCAAGCTCGGGAATCATGCAGGGCAGGAAGTGACGGTGTACAGTGACTCCACCTACATGATGTCAACCGTACACGCAGGGTTAGCATGCTGCAAAAGGAGGGGCTACCTCTGAGCGGACTGCATTCCAGTGCAACATGCAGCATTATTGGACAGTCTTATTAAGGCACTACAACTCCCAGTAGCCATCGCAATAGCTAAATGTGCAGCACATACTAAGAGAACTGACTTTATTTCATACAGAAACCAAGCCGCAGACAAAGAGGCCAAAAGGGTTGCATATTCATCTGATATTTTTTTGATACTAATGATGTGAAAGAATTTTTTTTCAAAATTATGGTTGAAAATGAAGGATTTAATAACCTGTCAAGAACAGTTTTACACAGGAAGAAAAAGAACTGAGAACACGGAGGGGGTGTTCTGTATCCCCCTCTGTGGCATTGTGGCGACAGGACAGCACTGCTTTAAGATGCCTGTAGCCTTATTAAGTGTAGAGTTAGAACAGCTACAGTATCCAGTGCATGTAACAAGGGAGACTCTCACTGCAGCTATTGCAGAAGACTGGTTTGTACCGAACCTGTTAGAGCATGTTGTATTTTATGTAGTGAATTGCATCATATGTCAAAAATGTACTGCTGGGCACACACTGCAAACAATTAGAGGAGTCATTCCTCAACCAAATGGTCCTTTTCAGAATTTATGTACTGACTATGTTGACATGCTGCAGGTATGTAGTGGATATAGGTAAAAGATAGTGGTAGTGTGCCCCTTTTCGAGATGGATTGAAGCTGATCCATGCATACATCCTGATGGCATCTGTGCTGCAAAATTTTTAGTCCAAGAAGTATTTCCTAGATGGGGAGTATGTGAGGTGCTAAGATCCGACAATGGGCCCCATTTTGTAAATGAGGTGTTTGAGCAAATGAGTCTATTGCTTAGTATTAACCACAGGTTTTCTTCTGCTATCACCCACAAGTGAATGGGATATGTGAGCGACTCAACAGCCTTCTCAAAGGGAGGATCGCCAAGTTGAAATTTACACTGAAGAATTGGTGGCTGTATTGTTTTCCCCTTGCATCATATGCATTAAGAAATCAGCCTGGATCGGACCACCACCCCACACCCCATGAATTAGTGACAGGGAGGCTAATGAGAACTCCTCTGACTCCTCCATCAAGGACTAGGAGTGATGCCCAGACACCTGCAGAACTGTTAGGAAATGAGCTACATGCATATTTAATGTGTATGAGCGCTAGTATCTCTGTTATTTCATCTCAACTCAGGTGTAAGATGTGTCAGTCTCAAGACACAGATGAAGACCATTCAACAACTGAATCTCAAGAACTACCTGTTCCTAAACTATTGAGTGGAGATCTCATAATGATCCGCAATTTCACAAGGAAGTGGCATGAACCCCGTTTTAGTGGTCCTTTAATAGTGGAGAATATCACTCAGTCTGCAGGAAGGCATGCCTGGATAAACTTTTACGACGTGAAGCCATATGCTGGTGAGACCGGAGCACGCCCACCCAATTCGGAAGCATGTCAAGAAGAATAAGTTCAGCGCGTGCAGACTTGATCGATGACGAGGCAGAATGACACAAAGACTGTGGAATACAAAAATGCAAGTGTGCTTTTGGACTGTGGCTCCCCTGGAAAGTCCTTATAGTTATTTTAGCAGGAAGTGAGAAACTTACTGTTCTTGAGTCACAGGAATTTGTTGAAAATTGGACCTTAGAAAGTGCTGATATTAATGGGAAATGCCTGATCTGGAATTCCTTTTTGATGTTTGGCAAAGGGAGCAGTTCCCAGATTAATTTTTCAAAAGTCACCAATTTCTCTGACAAGTGCTCCTATGGTTCCCCCTGTAGAAAGGTCTGTTTTTGATTTTCACCATGATTATTGGGATCATTATACAAGAAAGGGACCCAAGAGGAATGCAAGGGAAGACGATTATGAGTTAAATTATTATTTAGAAGGCAAAGCACATTTGGGGAACAACGTGTGGTATTAACACTTGACAGAGGTACGAAAGAGAACAACCTCTGGGGAGGATTGCTATGTTTGTGCTCTCCTACCGTATGCTATGGGAAAGTCTAAGATATTCATAGCTATAGAGAAAGATGTCCAAACATCCCATTGCTTAGCTCACCTTGCACTCTGCCATAAAAGAGGTCAATTCCAGGGCCGAACAGCATCTTTGGTCTGGCTAACTGAATGGACAGTGCCAGAAGAAGGTGACTAGGTTCAAGATTTAAACAAAAGAGCAAGAGCACACACTGGAGATCATGTGATGAGATATGAACAGCCAGGCATGAAAGGTGCAGGAATCTGATAGGAGATAAATAAAAAGCTCAATTGCCAAGGAAAGACTGATGAAGAGATACGAAGATGCAAAGAAAGTGGACAGATGCAGATCTGGGGAACAATACTTTCTCCAGGTGGCTGAGAAGAAGGCATAGTTGTATGCAGAGCTGTGGCAGTAACTGGACATCATAAACCAGTTATAGACCATGTGGAAAAAGTATGCAAACCTCTCTGGCCAAGGTTTACGAAGTTGCTGACGTGGGTTGAAGACAGAGGAAGCCCGTTGAAGATATTTACTTCGGCCAGTGCATAACTGTGTTTCAGAAATAATGGTACAAGGAAAGATGGAGAAAACCAACAATGTGGGCAAATCATCGATGTACCAGGAATGAAGGATGGGACAGTAGTAAAAATTGACCACTACTGGGCCTGCGGATCCGGAGCATATATGAAGCTGGCCAGAGATGAGGAGCTCTGTTCCATGGTAATTATCCATGTTCCAGAATTAGCTATTCCAAAGAGTGACCTGAACATTGGTGAGTTTCCAAAAGCAGATACTCACCTGAGAAAGAAGAGACCTGTTGAACTCCTTGATCGAATGAAGAGGGAACATGATTTCTCAACTAAGTCCATAGAAGCTTTTGATGCTATCCCATATGAACACAGACATTTCAGCAAGACTGCTTCAGTTTTTACAATTATTTTCATGCCAGAAATCCAGATGATGGGGAATGCCAAATGGTTGCAAATAACCAGATGGGATCTTTTGCAGACAATCAATACTACAATAAAGGGATTCAATGCTATCAAGGAAGAACTGAGAGCCATACGCCTTATGATTTTTCAGAACAGATATGTTCTGGACATTATTACAGCTATGGATGGAGGTGTTTGTGCCAAAATTGGAGAATCATGTGGCACATTCATACCTTCTCATGATGACGGGATGGCACCTTGACAGAGGCCATAACGATGTGACAAACTTGCACATCAAGATGGAAGATGATGTGGAAGACATTGCTGTTGACAGCTGCTTTTCATCAATCTGCTAAGGGTTCCACAGTGGATGGTGAAAATGTTCAAGTACCTTGGAGATCTGTTAGTGATAATCATGTTTAGATTCTGTGTGGTTAGGATTATAATTGCACAGTGCAAGAAGACTGCAAAGAAAGCCACAGGAATGAGGATTATGATTGATGTTGAGTCTGGATTCAAACCGAAAGAGCTGACAGATGAAGAAATCAGAGACTATGTAAAGGCATGCACCTGAGGAAACACAATTTGTGTATCCAAGAAACTACAGAAGTATGTGGGCAGATGGATTTATTGATGTCCCAATGGACAGTGCAGTCCTATGACCTGGAATATTGTTGAACTTGTGAAGTCAGCGGGATGCCTGAAAGGAGTAATAAAGATATGGACTCCAAAGAAAAATGTTTACAGACAAGGATGTCTAGATGTGAAGAGTGATGGGACAGTGATCCATGAATCGCCGAGAAGGGGGAATATAGAGGTGGAGCCAAGTTCCTCTACCAGACGTTTCGCCCCTATTCTGCTTATATGTTGGCAACTGGAAATTGCGGATATGTGCAATACCAGTAAAAGTGCCAATGCCGTGAAAAGTCCTTGAAACAAGGTATCCACTTAGAAATGATGATCTTCTGAAGAAAGTTCCAGACGAAGTGTGAAAATAAATGAAAGAAGTGGTGATGTCACATGAAGTAGAGATGACTCACACAGAAGAGATATATATGAAGTAAGGATCATGACCCTAAAGAACCTGATGGCGAAGAAAGCAAGAACGTAACATTTCGCCCCTGAGAAGAAGATTGCATGTGCAGAGAGGCACAGAGGAAAATGCAAACCCATTGTTAAATTGTACAGACACAGTAACACAAATAAACAAAATAATCATCAGGCTGGCTATGTAGTGAATGGATTGCAGCGATGCGTCAATGTATAAACATAGGAATATATAGAAAATGGATGTTCCACAACGCACTTTAGCAAACTTGGAGCCCATAAATGGAAGAATTGGAAGTGTGGCACAGCAGAATAATAGCTGACGGAGAAGGAATATTCGAGAAAGGCTTGCTTGGCCCAGAGTCAAGAGTTGGGGCTGCTGAGAGCCTTGCCATGTACTCGAGAAGATACAAAAAAACGTGAGAAGCAATCTCAGCTCCTGTTTGAGGTGTAATGAAAAACATCAAGGGTGCCAAATTTCTTCATTTAATGGTATTACAATACAACAAAAAGTTAAAAAATGCGGTCTCCAGTAATATGATCTTATGAGAATAGACTTTGGGTCGAGCTACACCGAAACCAGAAGATAAGGCCATGCCTTACTACCTTTCATTCTCAGGCGCAGTGAGCCTCTGCAAGGCCAAGTTCAAAGGTATTAATTGAATGGCAGCCCGCAGGAGTGATGATGATGATAGGCTAATTGGCTGGGGAGGCATGGCCAGGCCAAACCCTCCAGCACCTGGAGTCCCAGTTGCATGCTGCTAGCGTGTGGAAACTTCCAGAAGGGTAAAAGTATGCCAGCCAATTGTAGAAGGCCACATATTAAGGAGACCTATAGTTTGATAAGCCAAAAATATGTATCTGCTGGATATATTCTTTCCCACCACTCTTCGGCATCTAGAATACAATATATCCAAACACAGGGAGAAAATGAATTGATCGTAAGTCCTTTAACCTTGGGCAGAATAATACCAAGTGTTTTAATGATTCTTTGTTCTTACACAAAGCCGACAATCGTCTACCACTGATTTGTTGTATCTTTTTAGGGAAGTGTTGCTATGTAAAATGTTCAATCTTAGTCTTAACAATAGAGACCACCCATTGTTATTGAGGAATTTGTTCAGATATGTTTTAGTCACATTCGTCAAGCCAATATTGTTTCTGGATAATGAGTGAATTTTTTAGTCTGATCTTTTTTTCCTCTGTTTTTCTCCAGTCATCAGCCCATATTGTTTTCTTTACTAATGTCAGATTATTACATAGGGCTTCTTTAGAAGTGCCGTGGTAAGAGAGATAATTAACACACTCAGTTTTCCATAACTTGACTGTCTGTTCATCTTCGATATGTTCTCTTTTTAAGTATTTTGAATTGTGGCGGGCACACTTCAATAATTACTTTCCTGAACAGTGAAAGTTTATTCCACATGATCTTTGACTAGAGTGGGTTTAACACTAACTCATGGCAGATCACTTGAGTTGGTAGGAATTTGGTAGCTTTAGGAATTATTTCCAGAATAATCTCTCACACTGATCCCAAAATTCTTCTCTAAGCCCTCTGCTAGTTTCGGCTCCGTAGATGAGTACTGGAGTAACCTGTTGCTTAAAATATTTTAGGATCGGGGTTAGAGGATACACCTTGTGCTGTCAATTGGTGTAATTTTTTCTTCACATTCTCAATCCCTGGTCTTTCACTTTTGAAGACATTTATGATAACACCAAGATATTTCTGTTCACGCACCAGACAGAGTTTTTTCTTGTCCAATGTCCAAGAAACTTTCGATTTAAATATTTTGTCCCCATATATCATGATCTTAGAGTTTGAGACGTTGATCTTTAGGTGTTTTTTGTCGACATAAGTTTGTAGAATGTTTAGCTTCCTTTGAAGGTCAACCTTGGTCTGTTTTAAAAAGACCAAGTCGTCCCCATTGATTTTTGGCGGAAAAGTGGTATTGGTGTCCAGGACCTTTTTATATCCTCTATGGAAAAATTGAAAAGAGTTGCTGCAAATGGGCAGGCCTTGCGTTAACCCTTTAGACATGTTGATGGCACTTGAAAGATTCCCCATTTGATCAGGCTTTATCTGATGGTTGTGTTGGAGTACAATTCTTGGTTAACATAGAGAAGATCACTGGGGCATTCTTTGAACCTTAGTTTCTCCCACAAAGTGTTGCGATCAATACTGTCAAAAGCGTGACTCAAGTCAACACTGGCTGTGTAGATTTTCTCTTTTTTGTTTACACAGTGATCCTTTAGCAGATTTAGAAGCAATTAAATGCAGGCTACAGCCAACATCTTTGACAAAACCTGTTTGCCTTTTATCTATGGCATTAGATGATTTTAGCCATGCCTTTAATCTAGCTACTATGACCATCACAAAGATTTTCCATACCGCGTCCAGCAGGGCGATTGGTCTATAGTTTGCCAGTATATGTCTGTCCTCTTGTTTAAAAATGGGTTTTATGATAGCTAATTTCCATGATTTGGGTATTTTGCACTTTGTAAATGAATAACGTTTCACAATACTCTGCCCAGTGTTCTGGTGCTTCTTTTATTAATGCATTAGAAATCCCGTCGGGACATGGGGCTCGGAATTTACTGATGTTTTTTATGATATGGAACATTTCTCCGGCTTCAAAGGTGAGCTTCCATGGAATTTTCACCGTACATCCCGTACTTGGATTGTCTAGATGACCATTCAACTTGTTGAATAATATGCCGAAAATGCGATATCCATTTTTCTTCTGGTATTGGATTAAGAAGGCAAGACGTTGTTGGGTCTCCATTCTCTTTTATTAGATGACAAAAGCTCCCCCCGATAGCATCTACCAATGCAGCAATTATTCTTTCAGCCTCTTTCAGGTCCATATTGACTATATACATTTTTGCCTAGTTTCTATATTTTTGTTTTTGTTTTCTTGTCAACTCTTTTTGATCTTTGGGGTTTAACGTCTTTATTTCTCTGAGCTCCTTTCTTAGCATTTTTTTTAAAATCACTATTTCTTTATTAAAGGTGTCTAGATGAGTACATTTTGATTTCATCGGTCCATTTTTTGTTTCCTTGAATGCAATTAACTTTTGAATATAGTCCACTGAATCCTGCTCTTTTTCCAATAGTTCTTTTACATTTTTTTTTACTATCTTTGGCACTTCAGTAGGCTTTATTAGTATTGGATTGAGGCATCCTTCTACCTCACCATTGTGTGTCCATCTGTTTTTTTTGGCACAAATTGAGGTATTATGAGTGTCACGATAAGGGGATCATGATCACTCTTGCTTGTTTTCGTCACCTCCATTCTCATTTTTCTGGTAATAAATTCCCAGACACAAAACAGTAGTCAAGTATTGCTTGGCTGATTCCATTTGACCAAGTGGTTACTGGCGGCATGTCCCCAGACTTATTTCCGTTTAGAATGTGCAGTTCCCTTAAAGTAATTTCTTCTACCCAGTCTGTTCCGCTACAAGCTTTCTTCTTGCAATTAGTGTTGCTTTCCATTCTCATCTTGAATACAATTCGCAATTCAAGTCTCCACAGATCAGAATTTTTAGATTAGGATATTCGGGCAGCTTAGAATCTATGAAATTGATTATTGAGTCACTAAAGTTGACCTCTGACTTTTCTTCTGCGGGCCAATATAGATTAATGATCAGGATATCTTCCTGTAACAATTTTCTTTCTATGGTTCTTCTAATTTTGAGCAATTGCATGTATGGATTTGGATTTTCTGTTGAAACCACTATGAGATCTCGGTTGATTTTAACAAGAATTAGAATGCCTGACGATGGTCTGCCTTTGAGACCCCCTTTGTCAGGGTTCAGAAAGGCAGTAAAGCCGACTAGCGTAGGTACAGTCACCAGCCGCGTCTCTTGGAGACAGATTAAATCCAAATCCAATAGAATGAAGGGCATCTCATTAAATAAATGACCGAACCCTAGAGTATTCCAGCAGCCAACTTTCCATCTATCTTGGAAGCTGTTCTTCTGGCTCTAGTTCTGTGGATTTATCACAAAGGCTCTTGCTAACCAGTCCCATGATTGCCTGCATTCTGTTTCATTTTTACTTTTGGTGATTCTTCCAGATGTAACAAAATGCTCATTCTTAGTTGTATTGCCTTGTATGGTTATTTTTATTCTCTGCTCATCCTGAGTCTCTTTGTTAATCTGAAATTGATGGTTTAATTCATCTTTAATACTGTCTCCAAAATTACTCAACTGGAGAACTTGAGGCTTGCTCAGATGGTTAGACTTTGTTTTTGTTATTGTTTTTAGTGAAGAATTTTCCATCCGGTCTGTGCTTCCATCTTCTTCGTTAGCTTCATCATTAACTTCAAATCCTATTGCTCTTAACTCTTCTCTAGCTTCGAGGATAAGAGTGCATGCAGTGGCTGAGTTCATTGTGAGTGTAACTTTATCATTCAGATTTTCATCCGGAAAGGCGACGAGTCTTATGTCCTTTGTTATGATTGCTTTGAGTTTAGGAATATGATGCATTAAAATGATCACGTTTGTGCGGTTTAAACACAGGCCATCCTCTGATTTTTGTATTCATTCTAGAAATATACAATTCCTATCTTCAATATGTCTTTTCTGTGACCCCGGGCCAGTTTCCTCTTTTGTTTTGCCAATCGGGTTCAATTGAAACAATGGTTGCTGGGTATACTGCAATTTATTAGTCATGTTGAATTTCACTGTGTTTAAGTTCTCCGCTATTGGTTGCTGCATGAACACTGGAGAATTTGACAACTCCCCTCTAGGCTCAGTCTTTTTTAACATGTTTCTCTTTTCGCATAATGTATGAAATTTCAGTGAGAAGGGCTTGCGCCTTTCTGAGTTGAGCTCAATACAGTTGTTCTTTTTTTGTTGTGGACTGAGAAGGCCAATTCTAGAATGTTCTGTTAAGGAAGCAGATTCATCTTCATGAGTAGTGAGTTCCAACAGATCAGTGACACTCAAGTCAAGATCTTCCTCGACTAAGATTTTACTTTGCGTGCAGTTTGAGCCCTTTGGTTTATGGATCAGGTTACAATCAGGTCCAGATTTGGAGATCTTGGGAGCGGGAACTGTAAAGGTTGTATTTTCTGGTTTTACCTTTTCATCCACTCCTTTTGAAATCCGTAAGAACTTCCTTGAATCACAAGTTTCATTTGGCCCATTTTTTGATACTTTTATTTTTTTTGTCTGGAGTGTATCCTTTGCCTGATCTTCGGGAGAGGAACCCTGCAATTTGTTTGAAAATCAGAAAAGGGTTTGATTTATTTTGTTTAGATGATGTTTCCCTATTCTTGGGTGCCGTATTGAGATTTGCATTGTCTTCAATGCTCACACCATCTTCGTTGTTGTTGATCATTACAGATACAGTTGTTGAGCATTGGGGTACTGGCAGAACTTGTTTCATACTAGGAAGTTGTGATTGCGTCAATTCAATAGATGGATCCGACTGTGTCTCACCCACTGTACAATCTGTTATAATTGACTGCTTTGTAAGCTCTTCATTTTCCGTAGATGCAGTTCTTGAATTCGGGATGGGCTCTCTTTCTACAATTAACGAAGACATATGGATGTTGCCCATGGACAGATCTTGTTTTGTCAGTGTTACAATTTCTTGCACTCCTTCCAAGAATATTCTTTTGTCTTCTTTAGCACTCTGAAGCATATTGATTAAGATTTTCAATACAACGCAGTTGAGGTCTCTTTCTCTCCCTCTTTTTTCTTTTGCATGCTCCATGAAGTTCTCTATTGCAATCAACTTTGAATTCATGAGTGCAATTAGGGTAGATTGATCCCTATAGTTGTCACATAAGGATTCATAAAGTTTTAAATATGGCGCAAGCATTATATTGACTGCTGAGATTACAGAGGTTTGGACGTTTCTTCCCATTCAGGTGTGACTAATACACAGCCACGCGCTTTGTATTTAAGGTCTTTAGATTTCAAGTTGTGAGTAGATTTTCTGTTTCGTACTTCACAAACCGACTCAGATGAACAGGAGTCAGTTGAGTCCGTTGAAAGCGAGGGGCGGGCCATTGATATTTTTTGATGTGTAATTTTGTTGGTGAGCACCATTTCTTCAAGCTCCTCACTTGCAGCCATATTGCTCACATTCTCTCGAGCTGCCAAGCTCGATTGATGCATTATTTGTGTGATTGGCAATTTTTCCATATCGTAGTTCGGGGTTTCTAAAAGACCCTGATTTTTTCTGATTCTCAGCTTTATCGCACGGTTGGTGTTAGTTTTCTCTAATCCATTCTGTGTTGTTTTATTACTGGGCCTATTACTCATTTGGGCATGTTCTGTACTACTGTGGAGTTTAATCACATCCTCTGACTTGTCATTTAAGAGCTTAATGTAGTTATGTATATCATGAGTATCATTTACTTTTTTCTTTTGTCATTTCTGACCTCTCTCGTGAATCACCGTTCAATTCCAGGCCAGCTTTGGGAGGCGATTGTGCACTTTCTAGCTCTTGGATAGAAAGAAGATTGTCCAGAGTGCTGTTTGTCGCTGTTGATAGATTTAAGGAAGTTACATTGTGTTTACGCAGACTATATGCTGAATTGTTTCTCTTGGTTAATGTAGCACTTAACAATGGTAGTGATTCAGCATTCATATTCACGACGCCTCTGAGTAGGTCCTCATCAGTTATTTCTTTGGTATCAATCTGGTTTCCTGACAGATTGCTTTTTTTATCATTAAATCCCTGAGTTTCAGAGGTCCTTTCACTATTGGAGTCCTTCTTAGAATCACAAGGCTTGAAATGCCATTTGAGGGATCCCAGGTCAGAAGTCGAGTAGTTTCTTTTCTTATTAAGGCTGTCCCCTTTTTTTCCCTATCGGGACATTGGTGCCTTTTGTTTTTAAGTTGAGGTTTCATGATTTTGGGCTGCTAAGAAAGAGAACTTCCTTAACTTTCCGTGGCGCTGGAGAAGCAAGTGAATCAGAGTTAATCATCTTCAGAGTTATCAACTCTTTGATTTTGCTCTTTTGCTGTTGATGTATTCACCATGCTTCCACAAGACATGTCAGTTTCAGTTTTATTTGCGTTCACCAAGCCAACTTCCACGCAATGTGGTTTTGTGATACTGCATGGATTGAATATATTAAGGAAGTGCACTTCTGCTGTGCTGCGTGTGATTTCCACATTCAGGCTAACCTGCAGGAATGGAGGGTGGCTCTGCCTCACTACGCCCCTCACCCGCTTGCTCTGTTACCGCCACTGATGTTTTCTGGGAAGCTAACAATTACTGTCTCTGGGAGCTCCAACACATCCTGCACTCCTAAGGTGAGTTCAGATGTGATCAGTGTTAGTACCGGTGGCATGCTAGAGTGATGGGTAATAACAAGAGCGCCAGCAGTCAGGGCAGGGGTGCTTTGCACGTGAATCTCACTTGGGCTCACTTGCAACAAGTTTTGTAACTTTCGGCTCTTTGTATATTTTCATCTCCCTCCCAAAGAAGTCACACTGCATAGCGCACCTTCACTATTAGCTAGCGTATTTTTGGGTATCACGCTAGCACGTACCTTACTCATTTTCCTCTTTGCATGCAATGTTTCCAAGTCCTCATCCATTGTGGCGTTAATTGCTTGTCCTTGCTTTCAGGTTCGCAGGCTGTGTTGAAGCTTGATGTTGTTGCTTCACACACCCGCAAATACTCTGCAAACACTCTGCAGATGCTCCATTATGGAGTGGAGTTTAAATGCAGTCTCGTGGTAGTCTTGTGGTAAACACTATAGACAGACTAGAGGCTGGCTCTAAACTCAAGAAAACAGACAAGAGAGACTCCTTGTGGTCGCAGCTCCACACTCAGCAAACACTCAGCTCTTCTTTTAAGATCTGAGAGAAAATAGTTTGACCCCACACATACCTCTGTGTGAATCTGATGAATGTGAATTGCAAATGTTTATGAATAAAAGTGAAGAAATATCGACTAGCAGGATTCACAGGTGAAGAGAAACCGATGAGCACAAATCTACCACAGTAAAATTCATTGCTGTTGTGGGAATAAAATATGAAGCATTTGCAGAATTAGGAACATAAGAAATAAGGTACAACAACTGCATTAAAAGCATGGAGGGCCTGCACAATGTATACGTTCATTTACCAGTGTTTTTCAGAAGGATAACATGTATATTTCACAGACTACTGGTAGGCACAATAATTCCCTTTCGCAGAAAGTATTCAATAACAAGTTTTATTTCCTTTTCTGCTTTTTTAAATGAATATATTTAGTGCTACAAAGATGAGGTTTGGCTGTTTTCAGAGTATTGTGCTGGAGCTCAGCAGTCAAAATACATCCAGCTTTGTTTGCATGTGAAGGTCATAAGTGCACATGACCTTGTTCTAACACACCATGTTGCAATTAGAGAATGGAATCTCATGGTCCTTCCAAGTCAAAACAGCCAAAGATTGCAATATTGTGTGTACCAGGACATCTAAAAAATACTGTCTGGGGAAAAATAAATAATGTGCAACGGTTGTATTACCAGTGGCCCAAATAAATAATAATACAAAAATAAAAATAAATAAATAGTACATTTCATTTTAGACAGTATGTCCAATTAAGGGGGTAATTCATAGAATTTAGCGCACAAGTGGCGCACGCGGCTGGTGCACAGTGTGCACTTGCGATTGTCTGCGCCAGCCACGTGTGCTAAAATCCATTTCCATGCACAGCATATTCATGGATTTTAGCTACCAAAACCAGCCGTGGTGCACAGTGGCGCAGCAACCCTGCAGCAGCGCCAGTTATGCCCCCAAAAATGCCCCCCAGGCAGGGAAAAGCCATCAAAATCCCCAATCCAGCGCAAAGGGCTGCGCTAACCCTGTACCAGCACGGCAAGCGGGGAACGTGTATTACTGGGGTTCGCGGGAAGTTACACACGAAATTGGCCCTGTGCAAGTGGGGTACGTGTATTACTGGGGTTTGCGGGAAGTTTTCCACGCGAAAGGGCCTGTGGGAGTGGGGTACGTGAATTACTGGGGTTCGTGGGAAGTTTCACACGCGATTGGCCCTGTGCGAGTGGGGTACGTGTATTACTGAGGTTCGCGGGAAGTTTCACATGCGAAAGGGCCTGTGCGAGTGGGTTACGTGTATTACTGGGGTTCGCGGGAAGTTTCACACGTGAAAGGGCCTGTGCGAGTGGGGTACGTGTATTACTGGGGCTCGCGGGATGTTTTACACTCGATTGGCCCTGTGCGAGTGGGCTACATGTATTACTGGGGTTCGCTGGAAGTTTCACACGCGAAAGGGCCTGTGCGAGTGGGGTACGTGTATTACTGGGGTTCGCGGGAAGTTTCACACGCGAAAGGGCCTCTGCGAGTGGGGTATGTGTATTACTGGGGTTCGCGGGAAGTTTCACACGTGAAAGGGCCTGTGCGAGTGGGGTACGTGTATTACTGGGGCTCGCGGGATGTTTTACACTCGATTGGCCCTGTGCGAGTGGGCTACATGTATTACTGGGGTTCGCTGGAAGTTTCACACGCGAAAGGGCCTGTGCGAGTGGGGTACGTGTATTACTGGGGTTCGCGGGAAGTTTCACACGCGAAAGGGCCTCTGCGAGTGGGGTACGTGAATTACTGGGGTTCGCGGGAAGTTTCACACGTGATTGGCCCTGCGCGAGTGGGGTACGTGTATTACTGGGGTTTGCGGGAAGTTTCACACGCAATTGGCCCTGTGTGAGTGGGGTATGTGTATTACTGGGGTTCGTGGAAAGTTTCATACGCGGAAGGGCCTGTGCGAGTGGGGTACGTGTATTATTGGCATTTGGGGGAAGTTTCACACGCGAAAGGGCCTTTGCGAGTGGGGTACATGTATTACTGGGGTTTGCGGGAAGTTTCAAACGCGATTGGCCCTGTGCAAGTGGGGTACGTGTATTACTGGGGTTCGCGGGAAGTTTCACACACGATTGGCCCTGTGCGAGTGGGGTACGTGTATAACTGGGGTTCGCGGGAAGTTTCACACGCGATTGGCCATGTGCGAGTGGGGTACGTGTATTACTGGGGTTCGCAGGAAGTCTCACACGCGATATGAGCAGGGTACGTGTATTTCGGAGGTGCGCGGGAAGGTTCACATGCAATTGGCCCTGTGCGAGTGGGGTACGTGAATTACTGGGGTTCGTGGGAAGTTTCACACGCGATTGGCCCTGTGTGAGTGGGGTACGTGTATTACTGGGGTTCGCAGGAAGTTTCACACGCGATTGGCCCTGTGCAAGTAGGGTACGTGTATTACTGGGGTTCGCGGGAAGTTTCACACACGATTGGCCCTGTGCGAGTGGGGTACGTGTATTACTGGGGTTCGCGGGAAGTTTCACACGCGATTGGCCCTGTGTTAGTGGGGTATGTGTATTACTGGGGTTCGCGGGAAGTTTCACACGCGAAAGGGCCTGTGCGAGTGGGGTACATGTATTACTGGGGTTCACGGGAAGGTTCACACGCGATTGGTCCTGTGCGAGTGGGGTACGTGTATTACTGGGGTTCGCGGGAAGTTTCACATGCGATTGCCCCTGTGTGAGTGGGGTACGTGTATTACTGGGGTTCGCGGGAAGTTTCACACGCGAAAGGGCCTGTGCGAGTGGGGTACGTGTATTATTGGCATTTGCGGGAAGTTTCACACGCGAAAGGGCCTGTGCGAGTGGGCTACATGTATTACTGGGGTTTGCGGGAAGTTTCAAACGCGATTGGCCCTGTGCAAGTGGGGTACGTGTATTACTGGGGTTCGCTGGAAGTTTCACACACGATAGGCCCTGTGCGAGTGGGGTACGTGTATTACTGGGGTTCGCGGGAAGTTTCACACGCGATTGCCCCCGTGCGAGTGGGGTACGTGTATTACTGGGGTTCGCAGGAAGTCTCACACGCGATATGAGCAGGGTACGTGTATTTCGGGGGTGCGCGGGGAGTCCTACACGTGAATTGGCAGTGTGGGTCCTCCCAGGTGTTCCCTCTACACCCTCCACGGCCCCTGCAGGCAGCCCACACCACAGGGGAATACCCTGCACCCCTGGTCATGTCCCGCAGGCAGCCCATCCACCATGGGCATGCCCCCCAGCCAAGCCACAAGTCAGCTTGCACTACTGATCACCAACTCATGTCCCCCTGCACCCCCACCCCCCGGCAGTGCAGAGAACCTACCAGCAGGCCCCCACTCATGTCCCATACATGTCCCCCTGCACCCCCACACCACAGCAGTGCGGGGCACCTGCCAGCAGGCCCCACTCATGTCCCCTTGCACCCCCACCCCCCAGCAGTGCGGGGCACCTGCCAGCAGGCCCCCACTCATGTCCCACACATGTCCCCCTGTACCCCCAACCCCCAGCAGTGTGGGGCACCTGCCAGCAGGCCCCCACTCATGTCCCACACATGTCCTCCTGCACCCCCACCACCCAGCAGTGTGGGGCACCTGCCAGCAGGCCCCCACTCATGTCCCACTCATGTCCCCCTGCCCCCACGTCATGACGATCCTCAATCATGGCCCTTATGGCCAGCCTCCCCAGCCCAAAGACCCAACCAAGTATTGCATCCACCCACATAGAAAAGGCAATTACATGATACAACCCCAAAGGCAAGTATGTAAATGAACACATGTCCGTCACACACACACACAATGGGTGCAAGTGAATGTGAAAACCCATATCGTGACATGCATGAAACCAATGAGATAATACCACACATCGAAGTATGAAGAAACAAATGTATTAAACTCAACATGAATGTAATTTAAAAAAAACACACAACAATGGGAATAATTAAAGAAATGCTGCATGTCCGTAAAAGAATGAAAAACAAGAAATCATAATCCAAAGAAATCCAAAAGAAATGGTGTCCAAAGTCACAGTCCAACAAAGCAAATCCAAGGGAAAAAAGAAAGTGAAATCCATTGCTCCATGATGAAAATAAAAACAAATTGAAAAATCCAATGGTGAACTATGTACAAATGAACAATCCAGGGTCCATGAGCCTACCAAAAATACTACCTAATAAAAAACTATATATAAAAACGTGGTGCATTGTCCAAGCACAACCAAAATAAAAAAGAAAGGAAAGGAAACCTAACACTATCTAACTATATACAATGGCGGCGGGCAAGTCCTGCGGCTCACTCTGTGGTGTCCCGGGCCAGGGCACCATCGAACTCCATGTCGATGTCCCGGAGGCGGGACTGGCCCCGAGGTCTCGCAAGGAGACACTCATGGCCTGTTCCAACTCCCGGCGAGTTGCCTCGAGGCACTCTGCCCGCCTCAATGCCCGATGCATGGAGAACTCCGCCCTGACCATGGTGAGCCGTGCTTCTTCCACCCGCCGCCGCTCCGCATCTATAGCATGGCCTAACCTCTGCCACATGGAAGACACTTCCAGTCCTGGGTCCTCCTGCCCTCTGGCCGATGCCTGCCCCTCCGATGTTGAAGGCCCCGAGCCATCATGGCTCCCACCTTGTTGCTGCTGCTGCTGTGCCACTGCCTGTGCCCTGGCTCTTGCTGCCTGCACATCCTCCTCTGGCTGGGATGCAGTTGTTGATGTGGCCACCCCTGCTGCATGTCCGACTCCCGACTGTGGCAGGGATGTGTCCTCCACCAGCCTTTCCGCAGGGTCAGAGGCAGCTCCACAGGGTACCCAGGTGATACATGGGTGGGAAGATGGCATGGAGGACGACTGGCACGTAGGGGGATCAGGTGAGGAGGGGGTCGGAACAAGGTTCAGCAAACAGAGGAATCAGGCCCTGATGAGCTGTCCCAGTAGGTCTATGCGGTCAATGAGGCATTCGAGATGACGTGCAGTGTCATCACGAAAACATTGCAGGTCAACGTGCATGCCCTGTTGACGCAACGCCATCCCACTCAGGACAGGCTCAACCCGGTTTCAGATAGCCACGTCTGCAGGGAGAGGAAGGCAAGTTATTGTAAGCAGATCCCCTCCCTGAAAACGGGTCTGGACGTCGGCATCCCTGCTGGTGCAGGATGATGCAGTCACAGGATCGGGGACAGGATTACACACAGGCACCTTCGCACCAGTGGAATCCCTACCTCCAGACCCCGTATCTGTACCTTACATGGCCTCCTCCTCCACCAAACCCCCCACCAACCTGGATGACTCCGTGCCATCTTCCTCCATCGGACCATGTGGGGTCTCAGCAGCCCCTTCTGCTGCCGAGGAGTCCAACTCCGAACTCCGCCTCTTGGACCTACCCTCGGCAGCTGCGGCCTAGGTCACGGCACCGGACTCCTCACTCCCTGACGAGATGACAACCTGGAAGGGGAGCCAGGCCTTGGTCTCCAGCTGGTGGTGCGATCGCCGCCGCTGTGCTCCACAGCACCCTCTCCACCCTCTTCATCAGTTGACGCTGCAGACAGGGAGAGATAGGACACAGGCATCAGGGCACTGTACAATGGACTGAAACACACATGACAGTTGCACATGAGTGGCAGTGTCAAACTTCAGACATGGCATCACAATCCCCAACACACATGTCATTTCAACTCACACACATGAGCAATTCCACAGCCATATCACAACAGCCAGCACCATCCATACACATACAACAGCATGAGCATCCAAAGGTGAGCCAGACATCACATGAAACACAGGGAGTGCAGTAGACATGCACACACGCCACCACACTTACATGCATGTCTACATCTCCTCCAACTGTTGCAGTGATGAGATCGCCATACATGTCAGATCTGCCATTCAGCCTTCTACATATCAGTGTCACATGCATCCATGTTGCATCACAGTTGCACACTTGTCAAGTACACACACATGCACATGTACACAGTGCAGATACATGCATTAGGAACCACCATCCATGCCACAACCATGCCAATGTACATACACAGAAATTCAAACATGTGTGCTCCCTCACCTGCATTTGTCCAGCATGCTTACCAACACATACACCATCAATGTGTCTCACACATGAGAGGACACACATGTGACAGCCTCACACCCATGTTCATACACATCCCTACATGGCCCTACAAAAACACATGTGCAACCTGCACACTACTGGCACACCACGACACGCACAGCGTCCAATCACTCTATTTGTACACTTACCGCTCGACTCCAGACGGGTCTGCCTCTCAAGGATCTGGACATAGAGCCCTGGGCATATGCGTTCCAGGACCCTCATTTGGTGGTCCGACAGCTGGCCCCGGTGCCCCTCGGCATCCGCTGCCTTTGCGAGGCGCCGGGCCTTGTTGAGGGTCCTGGACCTGAAGTCCTCCCAACGCTTCTTGACATGATGTAAGTCGCTGACTGCCCCCCCCTCCACGTTGATGGCAGTCACAATGTCCATCCAGATCCTGGTCCGTCCTTCATTGTCAGCGCGCAAACTTCCAAAGAGGGCATCATACTTCCCCAGGACATGCTCCACCAGGACTCCAACTTCCCTGGCACTGAAGCTGGTGGCCCTCTGCCTCTCTGGCTGGGGGCTGCGAGAGCTGCCCGATGGTGTTCTGCTGGACATGGCAACCCCAGAGGCAGGAGTGGGTGGGCAACTGGGTCCTGGGGCTGGGCTGTGGAGCGATGGAATCCCAGTCGGGAGTCTTCAGTTCCAGCAGGGGTGGTCACATCAACTGCACCCCTGGCTGAGGTGCAGGCAGCAAATGGCAGGGCACGTGGGCAGCAGGCAGTCAGGCAGCAGCAGATTGCAGGTGGGAGCGTGCTCGGGGCTCTGGGCAGTAATTCGGCCTTCTGGGCAGGAGCGTGGTCTTCCGTGTGTTTTCACGTGGCCAGCTTGATACTGAGTGATTTGGCACGTGAAAAAATTGCACGTCAGTGTGTAATTGGAGGAAAGGCCTTTAGCACGTAAGCGCATCAGAACACGTACACGTTTTCATTGGACCAAAGGCCCTTAGTGTGTAAGCAAAAAACTACACATCCGCGTGTGAATGCGTGTAATCCGAGGAAAGGGCCTACGCGCGTAAGTGACGCGCGCTGGCGTTTCCTTCAGCACGGGTTAAAGGTGAGCGGGGCCATCACATCTTCACAGCGATCGAGGACATATCTCTTCTTTTGGCGGGGGTATTGGCTACGCATGTTTTTCTGAGTCGTGCACGCTATTTTTCCCACTTTGGGTGCCCCTGTGTATCGCACCTGTTTTTGAGGTCATAGTAGCCTGCGTGTCCCACGCGTACGTGTTTTTCGTGTTACTGGGTGCCACCGCGTACTGCGGGAGGTTGATTCCACGCACGTAGGTTGCAGGGTTATGTGCACGGTTTTACTGCAGTTTTGGGGTGCCTGTGCGTAGCGTGACCCGTCACTACATCACCGGGGTCACATACAGCCTTGCGGGTGCACGTGGGCTGTTAAGATCTTGCATCCCACCCACTTCACCCCAATTGCCCAGGTCAATTGTGGTGTACACCTCCCATTGGCACTACTCCATCTGTGCCGGCACTACTCCATCTGTGCCATGGTTGAGAGGCCACCAAAGGTGAGGGGCGCCTCAGCTGGGCGTACTCCTCATGGCGGGCGTGGTCAGGGACGTGGCCGGGGTGACCAGGGAGTAGGGGGACTCCAGGGTGGCCGCAGAGGGGGAAGAGGCAGGGGTGCGCCACTTGAGCACGATGTTGTGCCATGTGTCGTTGCAGTCATGCCACCACACCCTGTGGTTCTGGGAGATGCAGCTTCTGCATCTGGCACTGGCGCCCGTGTGACCCGGCAGTCCGTTTCATCGACTGCCACAGGCCCAAGTGTAGTGGAAGCTGCAGGTGCAGCTGTGGACACCACCACCAAGGCTCAGGGTCTGCCAGCGCAGGCTGTGTTGGCAATTGAAGAGCCCTTGGAAGATTTCCAACAGGCCCGGAGAGAAACCGTAGGGGCACGCAGGGCTGCCCTGACCAAGACACGTGTCCCTGGGGCAGTAATGTTATCTGCTGGCCCGAACAGCCGGGTGTTGGCAAGTGCAGGGGCAGATGCACCCAACAACACCCCGGTTGTGAGTCTGCCAACCAGGACAGTCGCGGTCAATGACCCTGCCACAGTGGATGTTGCTGCGCAGGGTCCATTAGAGGGCACCCAGCTGCCACTGACGCAAGTCAGGCCTTTGGTCGTCCCTCCACCTGCCACTCCCTTGGCTCAATCCACCGGTCCCACTGGCCATGCAGATCAGGGCGGCATCAGCTAGCCAGGGTCTGCGCCACAATCCAAGAGGAGGAAGGTTGCACCTGCAGCACAGGCTGGGACCCCACACATAGCCACGACCTCCTGCACATCGAGGAAGAAGCCTTTCTGCAACCAAGAACTGGAGTACCTCGTGGACTACGTGCGGGACCACAGCCGTGACATGCTAGTGGGTGCCAATTGTCACACTACGGCTGCCCACCGTGATACCCACTGGAAGCAAGTTGCGGAACATGTGAATGCATTCGGCCATGAGGTGCACACGGTGCAAGAGTGCAAAAAGCGTTGGAATGACCTCAAACGCAGTGCTAAGGCTAAGCGTGCCTCAAATTACAACTTGACTCTGGTGACTTGCGGTGAGCCTGCACCGGAGAAGGAAGACCTCACTCCGCATGAGTTACTCATTGCGGAGTTCATACCATCAGAATCGGTCGGAGTGGGAGAGATGCCGGACTTTGATGCACAGTCCAGTGTGTGTTGATGCGTGTTTGTGGAAGACGTGTGTGTTTTACTTGTGTGATGTGATGTGCATGACTGCCACTACATGTCACGTGTACATGGTTATGATGTGTGAGTAATCCAATGCTTCCCTGATGCATGTCTACTCTGCTGGATGGTGGACATGTGGATGCACCACTTTTGCATCCTACTCACATGCTGGTTACCAGTTTGCCCTTCCGGTCCATGTTCCAGCTCACTGGCACTTCTGCATGTAGCGTGGGGTGAGCTTCCTCTCAGCCCAGGAACTATGCATAGCATGACTGACGTGCATGTGTACTCTGCCTGTAAGGGGGTACCCAATGTAAGCATGCTCCCTTGCCCCTCAACCCCCTGCTCTGCACCCCAATTCCACCTTAGCACTGGTCTGCTACAATATTGCCGTTGGGTACTTCCCTGTTCATGCCTCCTGTGTACCTGCTACCATCCAGCGGCCAATCTGCCAGACATATCCATTGTGGTACATCCTTAGTACTTGATGCAGGGTGTCTCACTTGGACTGTGCAGAGGTCAGATGCCCCGCAGGGACATGAGTGCCCATTCATGTCCATGTGCATTCCATGCATGCCCATATGTGTCCATGACTGGATGAATACTGTAATACATGTCCAGGATGACCTAAACTGCATGGCATTTCATCTGCCTTCCCATGTCAACTGTGGCTCAGTACTGTGTTGCACACATGTTTAGGGTCTGACAATCTGTGAGGGTCACAGGCCTCAGCCTGTTTAAAGGCCAATGACTCTGTCCAACTGGTGTAGTGTCTTCTTCACACGTGGGTGGACTCCAGAGGTTTCATCATGTGTCCTGCTTATTGTCCCATCATAAATTGCATTGTTGTCACTTGACTCACATGAAGCTGTTGATGCTAGTCAACACTGTCTGTCAATACACAGGTCTATGCTCAGCCTTTTAAGACCATGCTAGCCACCCCTGCTTTTGTACTTGAGTGGAGGGGTGCTTTGCTTGTAGATATGCTACCTATTGAATGCACATTGCACGTGATGCCTGAAGTTGACTTTGCACTGCCTTCACATTTTCTGACACACACCATGGAGTCCTTGTACATGTAGATAGTGAGTAACATACATATTCGCTGAACTGCATAGAACCACTTCAGTGCAAACTGCCACCTTTCAACGGGTATAATCACAGAAGCAAATTCAAGTTGACCCAGTATGCCTGCCAGGTTCTATTTTGTGTTTCACATGTCTGCCTGATGTGTTTGTTGTCGGTGTGTGTGTGTGTGTTGTGTGCTTCTAACATGTGCAGCGACCTTTTTTCTCTCTATTTTTCAGATGACGCACTACAACAACCCAGCACAAGTGGGGGTCTTGGGGTGGTAGGCCACGAAAACCCCCAAGTGCTACAGTCCATCTTGTCTCTGGCTGCCTATGAGTCCAGCCCTGAAGAACACTCTGACGACCATGTCGAGTTGGATGAGCATCATGTCCATATGTCAGGGGTGAGTGATTCTGATGTGGACACTCCTCTGTCCGTGACACCTGCACTGAGGGGTCAGACAGTCTTGGTACCTCCACCCGTGGTGGATCGGGACGCAGGGTCACCCTCCACACCAGTCACTGATGTGCCTGGGACATCAAGTCGCCGGGGGCATGTAGTCGTGCAGCCATGGGCAGTGCCAACACAACGAGGACACACGGTCCTTGGGTCTCGCAGGGGTCAAGCCCAGCATCGTGGTCGCCGTGCGCAACCACAGTACACTGAGTGGGAGCAAGACATGACTGCCCATTCTGAACGGCAGGGGGCAGCAATGGAGAACATCGCTGAGAGCATGGAGCGTGTGGCCCAATCTGAGCTCCCCCCTGCTAGGCAGGTGCTTCTCCAGCAGCAGGCGGCACGGTCCACGGCCCGCTCGCTCAGGCTGGGCATGGCGGTCTCAGACAGGGCACGCCAGGCTGAAATGTCATCTCTGCATCAAGCAATTGCTGCTCACAAAGAGGCACGCATGAAGGCCCTGAGGGAGGAGTATGCTTCCCTCAGATCCACTCTGGGTGTCCTTCTGATGTCCCAGAGGGAGCGGGCAGAGGAGAGGTTTGCACAGCTTGAGCGTGCCATCTCGGCTGAGCTACATGCTTCCCGGGAGGTGCAGCAGTTGTCAAGCCAGGCCTTGCAGGAGGAACTCTGTGTTACGCGTGCTACCTTGCAAGAGGAAGCACGTGTATCACGGGAGGTTCTGCATGCAGACCTACATGTCATCACCACACAGAACCAGGCTCACCCATCCAGCAGACCTGCTGCTGACGAGGGGCAAGCTGCGGCTAGGTGTGGTCATGCTCCTGTGCCACGTCCTCCTTTCCAGAAAGAGCCGGACGACAATCTATCTCCCACATTGGTCGGGCTGTGCAGGCGTTGAGCCCATGGAGTTTTTTTTTCCCTCAGCATCATCGCATGTGGGTGTTGAGCAGCACCATGTACCTCCCCCCTCCTGGGTGCCCTCCCTCACCCCCCGGGTCGTATGTGGTCATTTTTGATTTTTCTTTTAGTTTAGTTTGTTAAGTTTCTGTTTGATTGTTAGTTTAATTAGGTAAAGTAGGTTTTTCATAGTTAATGTAATTAGTTAATACAGTTTAAAATTGCTAGTCGATTGTGCTTTCATGTGATGGTGTGGTGCTTTGTGGCTTTTGAAAGCATCCACTGTCTGCTCCAGCTGGGCCCTTCAAGATTGTCTTGTGTATGTGTTTGCTGCTTAGGGTCCTTGACTTACATATGCCACTCATGCTTCCCTTATCCACGGGCTCGCAAGGATGGTTCGGTGCAACAGCCTATTACACAAGGGCAATGGACTGTCATATCTGTGGCATGTCTGCTGCTGTGGAACTTGTGTTAACACCCCCAGTGGGGATGATTGGGGTGTAATTGTCCACTGTTCTTCTTTTGCTAGATCAGGTGTTTAATGATTCATGTGTACATTCATTGCTATGCATTGTGTAGTATGTTTCTTATCTTTAATGAACATGTGCTTGTTGCAAATCATGCCGTAGATAGTGTGTTCTACACTGTTGCTATGAAAGACGGACTGATGGTGTGATTTCTGATGTATGTCTCTGACATGGTCCAGTCATGTAATGCCTGAAGAGACACACACAGATGAATATTAAGCATTAATCATGTGTTTCATGAACTTTCTGCAGGGGGATGAGCCTCAAGACCACCTTTGCCAGCAGACATGGGCCATTGGACGTCTGGAATCAGGACACGTTTGGTGCGCCGACATGCGCATGTGTGCGCAGACAGAGGCACAGGGATTGTGATCATACATCCGAAAATCGATGATGTGTTTCAAGGGACTCCAAGCAAGGTGAGCAGCACAGGGGGGTCACAACACAGCAAACCTTCCACCTGGCCAGTTGAACATGCATGCTTAGTAGCAGCACTGACGGTGAACTTGGACAAATATTGGTGTAGAAGCGCACAATACAGCTCAGATGTGTTAATGGACTGATGGCTAGTTGATGTGAAAGTTGTCTGGGGCACCTGCAGGGGCAGTGGCACATACCCTCCGGTCCACCATGGTCCATTGAGGCACTTGTATTAGCCATGTAGCATTCTGAGACATGGAATGAAGCAGCTCACAGGGACAGACAGCAAGGGACAGACTAGGGTGCAGTGAATTTAATTTCCAAGTAGAAATTGATACATGCACTGGCTACATTATTTTGCTCATGGTGGTACAGGACTTGTTCTGAAGTCAGACCTTGCTATATGTGTCTGTCTACTTACACAGGGAACATTGCATGTTGTGTGAATGGTGACACATTGGTGTTCCATTTGCCACGCACCCACCGGTGCCTGACTTACTGCATTGACTGTGTATGAACCATCAGAGGGGTAATGTTACGTGTGGGTATGAAGCATCCACACAAGTTTGTCTGTTTGTAGTGTATTTTGTTACTTTGGGGCATATTTGGTAGTGTGTTTGTGTGTTTTGGGCACGCACAGATTATTAACTGTGGCTCTCTTTGCAGCATTGAACTGCTCCTGTTACCGGACCGGAGAGTGCGCAGGCAGGAGGCCAGCACTCACCCCAGAGATAGGTTTTTCTGTGACTTCCATTTGAGTAATTTGCTGCTAAGTGCATGTGAACAAGTTTTATAAATTTGTGTATGTGTTAATGTGTGTACTACATTTTGGTGCATTCCCTACTTTCCTGTGTCAATCCTACTCCCCTCTCCTGCCCCTCATTCCTGTTATCCAGTATGCCAATGCCTGCGCCAACTGCATATCCCTGACCCTCCTTCCCCTCCAGGATCTCAGAGGCCTGTGTGAGTTAAACCTTGCAGGCACCCAGACCACGGTGGGGGTGATTGTTTTGTGCCACTCCTGCGCCTGTACACGGGAGCTGTGACAGTAGACATCCGTTCGTGTTGCATCATTCTATGTTATGTACCACACATGGTTCAGATCCTGTAGTGACATTGTTTTACTGTGCTACCTTGGTTGTTGACATCATTGTGGTCATACTTGGCCTTTGTGGCGTACTGCTACTTGAAGTCATCTACTGGAGGCTGTTCTGTTTTGTTTTACTACCTGCAGGGTATTTGCTTGGCTTCTGTGTTGTCCTGCTTTAGGTTCTCTTGGATTTTGTGCTTTTGCAAATCTAGGTGGACTCTGAGGGTGCTGGCAACTTTTTACACACAACGTGGGAGATGGTGACAAAGGGGAAGGGTGAACCTGTGGCCAGGTGGAATTCAAGGATGTACGATGAATGACCCAGATGCAGTTGTTCAGTGGGTCGTGGTGATTTGTGAGGGAGAGGGGGTGTTTTGTTGTTGATAGTTGCCTTGCCCTGCAGTGTGATGGCCACCCTGAAATTGTAATTGTGCTTTCCTATGTACATGATGTATTCTGCTGATCAATGCCTGTTCATGTGTTGTGTTTACCTTTCAGGTTTGAGGGGATAGTTGTGGTTTGACATGCTGGTGTATACACATGGTGAATGTTCACATGTGCTGTGTAGACGACACTGATGGTCACTTGATTTCACATGCATATGTTGAGTGCATGTCCCTACTGACCCACACGCTCACACTATGATCCACTAAATGTACAACCACCCTTCCCTGTCCACGTGTACACTCTGTTTGCCTTCTGGTGCCCACTGTGTCCCTGCAGCACGTGTTCTCTGACCATTTGTGGATCCTGTACATGCCTAATTTGGTTTTTTATGTAGTTTGTCGCTTAGATGTGATGCTCCGGGTGTGCATCACACACAATGGCTGTTCAATGTGCTGTGCGCTGAGCAGTGTGTTGCAGGAGGTGGACACGGCACACAGTAGCTGCAGTGTTGATTTTGCAATGCACATTGTGCATGTAGACAGGCATTCATTGTTATGTTTCAACTACAACTTTTGGAATGCATTTGGGTATGACTTATTTTGGGTGGGAGGTTGTTGGTCAGTCATTTCATCTGATTCCATGTCAGGCATTATTGTCTGATGCCAATTTACATTTTTCACATGGCAATGTGTACCTTATTGTTACTGTGTTGGTGTATGGCTATTACTTGCCATGTCATGTTGTGGTTTTGGAGGGTTTGAGTGACATACCAGTGATAGTCATGGCCTGTTTGGCAGGTCTGTATGATTCACACCTTGCCTGTGTGTATTTTGCTCACACAGTATTGCTTGAGTTTAAATAACTAGGGATGCACACACTGTGGCAATTCCATAGCAACAATCTCAGGGTGGTAAGGTTGTGACAGTTGACTGTCTCTTTGTCATCATCGATTGTCACCTGGTATGTGCCAGGCCTGTGTGGACTCCGCAGGGTGGGGAGTTTAGGTGAAAAATCTGTCCACAAGCTGGGTCTGTGCTTCCTCGCCAAGTGTCCTATCCCCTCCCATGGGCAGCGCCTGTGCCGGTGGTTGGGGATGTGGGGGCACCACCATGACCACCAGTATGCCCTGCTGTGTTGCAACATTGTGCAGGACACATGCTGCCACAATGAACCTGCACACTACTGGGGGTGCATAGAGTAGCTGCCCGCCAGAGCGGTCAAGGGAGCAGAAGCGTGACTTGAGCACTCTGAATGTGCGCTCCACTATGGCCCTGGTTGCAATATGGGCCGCGTTGTAGCTTACCTGGGGTGGTGTGGTGGGGTTTCGGATTGGCGTCATCATGTGGTTGCTCAGAGGGTAGGCACTGTCCGCTGTAGGGGTGATAATGGTTGTGATTATTGGGGTTTGTGTATTTTTGTGTGTGTGTGACATGCATGCATGTGCACCGGCATTTGTACTCACCTAGGAGCCATGTGTCGCCATGCTGGCCAGCTTCCAGGGCCCGGCTCAAGGCGGACATTCTGTATATGAAACTGTCATGGGTGGAGCCAGGGTAGTTTGCATAGACAGAGGTGATGATTCTCTTTGCATCGCATACCACCTGTACATTGATGGAATGCCAGTGCTTGCGGTTTCGGTAGATGTGCTCAGTGGCCCTAGGTGGACGTAGGGTCACATGGGTGCAATCTATGGCACCGAGCACTTTGGGGAAGTGTGCCACCCTGTAAAAGTCCTGGACAATGGCCATTGCAATAATGACACTGATCATTGTACAAGGTTTTTTAATTTTAATTTACATTTTTAAAGCGCTCACACAGTCCATGGGATCGAGGCGCTGTTACAGGAATTTGTTGTGTTTTAGTTGCTTAATTGTTGTTTTTTTTTGTCTTAGTTGCGTATTTATAAAGTGCTTAAACACCCAGAAGTTTCTAAGCGTGGACCAGGGAATGGAACCTGCGTCACTTTTTGTCGTCTTGCTTCCAAGGCATGCACGTTGCCGCTGAGCTATCCTCCCGGGAGGTTGATATTTGTCTATCCAGAACTTTATTTCTGTACCAAATTGAAGGGAATATGCCTTGTTGTATTCCGTCTCTCCCCTTGGGGTTGGGCCCTGCCCTGTGCCCCACCCTTTAGTGAGAAGGCTGTAGCTTCTGGATTTGCATCACTATAAGTAAAGTATCAGTTGTTCCTTTCTCTTTCGATTTTTTCCTTGGAAATACTGTGCATGCATTAACTGTTAAATTATTGCCTTCCCAAACAATGAACACATCTCTAATTTCCTCTGCAATCTTAGGATTCAGCCACATTACTAATGCAGAAACTTCAGCTTGCTCCACAGTTTCTGCCACATTGGGAATCCCCAACCACTGATCATAACATTGTTTCATCCTCTCAAGATTATCAAACGGATTCCCACTCTTGTTCACCATACAGGATATTTTTTTCCACACTGTCTTTTTGGCAAGCATGTCTACAATTATATGGAAACGTCTATTGGTGAACTCTTATAAATTAGCTCTTGGGGGATCTTTAAATGGACAACTACCTATCATGGAACAACTCAAACATTTGTCGAAGAATGGCAGCTCGTAACAGCTTGTGGGATTATAACAATCAATTGCTACTAGAAATTCTTCCTAAAACTTCACAGGATTCTCATTTATTTTAGTAAACCTCTGAACAGAAATCAACACATTTCTTGAGCTTCATGGTGCATGCACAGTTACTATTGTATTACCCAGAACAGTGCAGTGTCAGCTTAAAGAGTTTTACTAGAAGACACATACAAAGTAGAAGATGTGTACAATGTGGCATAGGCAGCAACAATTTTAGTGATCAACCTTCTATCATGTATTGCAAAATTAGCGGAACACGAGTAGAGCCTTTCCAGAGATTGTTGAGGAGTGGACTGGGTATATGCAGGCTGTTCACTCAGGGATATATCTGTGGGATGAATCTGGGCTCTGAAATTGGACCTGCGAGCCTGCTGGAAATTGCAGAGCAGACTCAGTCACCTGAAGTTGATTGAGTGTTTGATCAGATATGGGCTTCAATAGTGCAGGATTATATGAATCACGAATATCCTAAGGAATTTCTTTCATTGAGGTACCCCTTTGAGTCCTGGGTAAGGTCTGCCAGAGTCTCTTCTGTTTGTCTGATTTTAGCAACTGCTGGATTTTATTGTTCTGCTTTCAGCTTTATCTGCTGCTTTTGGAGTTTCCCTTGGGCATCTTTCAGGGCATGGGTCTTTGATTTAGAGTGTCTCTTGGTAGCTACTCTGTATCAGTCAAAGAGTGGATTGCCACTGCCTTTGACTGACTTTTCATTGCATGGATTCTAGATATCCTCTTAGACAGACAATTCTATCAAAATCAAATGTGCCTTGTGTTACAATACCAGGGAAATCACCACTACCCAAGGGGAAGGCACCCTTTTTGGGACTAGGGATGTGAGACTGTCGTACATAATACAGCCAAAGGGACAGAGCAAGTGGGATCCTTTTGGGGGTTTTGCCCCCTTAAAAAGTGGAACCCAGAGTAGGGTATACATTGCAGTCCTTCTGCCACATATAATAACTGCATTATGTAGGGGCTATGATTTTCATTAACCATACAGACCATTTTGCAATGGCCTACTTGCATTTTGACTTTACCTGTGTCTAATCCTCTGTCAAGATGAAGGAGAAATGAAGGAATAAGCACCTTGGAAGAGTGTACCACTGACAAACAATTCCAGATGATTTCTGGTAAACCGCACAGAATTTAATAGTGGGAACACGATGCCCTGTTAACCCATTGCGTAGCAACTCCCCTCAGCCAATGAAGCAGTGAGAATGAGAATGGGTAGCCTCTCCCAGCCAGTGCAGAGCCCGGCTGGCAGTTCACATGAGCAACCCTGCTGAAACCTGGAAATGCCAACCGCAGGGAAGACCCTGGGAAACTGAAGGAGATTGCATAGATAAGCCCCACATACGGCTAGAGCATAACCATCAAAGCATCCTGGACTCCACGCCCCTCCCTCAAGGGAATTTGAAAGCATACCAGAATAGAGAGTGAAACAGAGAGGAGACCCAGAGTCAGGAGAAACTGAAAGCTCCCAAGAGTGGGGAGAGACAGAAAGCTTCCCCCATTTGCGATTGAGACTGATAAAAGTCTTAGAGCGGGTAGAGGAAAATGATATCCCATAGTGGGGACCATGGAGTGAAGCCCAAGAGTGGGGAAAGATATGGGATAAGGGGAAGTGAACAATAGGATTGCCACAGAGTATTGAAAAGACAGCAAATAACCCATTATGTGGGGAGAAAGAAGATCCCAGACTGTGATGAAAGGCTGAGAGAACCCCAAAAGTAGGGTGGGAAGAGAAAAGACTGAGAGGCTCCCAGAGTGAGAGGAGATGGGACAGGATTGGCACTGGAATGGCTTGTGTAGTCCCCAGCACCCCGGAATTATCTTGTATTTTTTATTTTTTATTTATTTAATTTTATTTGGATTTATAAAGGGCCCAGCGGCCTGAAGGCATTGTGGCGCTGTTACAGGATATTCACTTAATACAAGTTAAGACAGATTACAGAAGCAGTAATACAAGTTGTGACAGATATTTAATAAGCAATTGTACGGGTTAAAATGACAGTGCTGAGGGTGTTCCAGGGTTACAGAGGAACAGTATTAGAGTCAGTACATGTTGGCAAATGGTCTAGTTAAATAACTTGGTTTTAGCACCTTTCGAAATATTGTGAAGGATTGTTCATTTCTTAAATTGAGTGGGTGTGCATTCCAGCTTTTGGGCCTAAAACTTCAAAACTGTATGAACTGGAACTATGTAGCAAGAAAGCCTCCACTGAGAAGGGACAGGAGTGGAGGTCAGAAGACATCAGCCAGAACCTTTGACTCATAACTCTTTTAAGTCCTTCTATTATTATTTTCGGAATTGAGATGTTTTCTCTGAGGAACAGCGACAATGGTAGGTTAGAAAATGATTCTGGGCAGAGTACTGTTATTACTGTACTGACATTCTTACAGACTCTGTGTTCTATCTTTCTTCACTAGAACAGGCACAGTTTGTAGGATTTTTTGAAGCTGACAAAATAAAAGAACGTTACACCATATCATGTTGTCTGAGTCCTGACTCTCTCTTACCACACTTTCTTCTGGAATTGCTCAGTGATTTCACCTCTTGATTACTTAATCCTGAAATGTGGAAGTCTTGGCCAAATGATGTATACATATCATAAGCTGTAATCCCGTTATGAGGGAGCGGCACTTACTTTGACTGAATTGTTCCTTAATTTACAGGGTCTGGAGAGAAAATGTGTTTAGCAAGATCTTTACAATGCCCCATGATGTAGCTCTGGGACACTGCTAGACCCGACTAGAGCTCATGACTGCTGCTTGGTTACCATACCCCATGCTATCGCATTGAGGCACAATCTATATTCAGATAGCTGTCCACAAAGAGTGGAGGGTAAGTATCATGCATAGCGTTACACCTCTGCTTCATACCTGAGTGTGTTTGAAGGTGCTGGTAAGAGGTAAAGTATCCATGAGCTGTTTGTTGATGTGTATGCGAGGAATTAACCTCTGTTTCTCCCTGGAATGATTTGCAGTGGGTAACTGGAAATCTACTCCCATGTCACATTATGACGTTCCCTACTACAGGTACAGTGCAAGCAGTGTCAGAGTGGAGAGAGGCCCTGGGGAGCCACAGGTGGCTGGAGGCAGGCAAGTGAGCCAAAGAAATGGTTGCAGGCTGGCAGGCCAGTAAGCCAAATGAATGACTGGAGGCAGGCAGATAAAAGACGAGGAGAATAAATACCAGGAGGAAGAGGATTCAAGGAACAGATAAGGAGACAGTAGAGACAAGGCAGGGATGCAGGGAAGGGGACTAAGGCAAGATGAGTGAGCAGAAAGGAGTGTGGAGCAAGAGAGTGAGAGTTAAAATACCCAGAAAACCTTCAGCTGAAGGTTTAAATGAACCACAAGCACGGAAAATGAGGTTCTGCAGCCCACACTGCATTGCCACACTCCACACTGTGCATGTGCAGAATTATGAATCTGGTACTCAACGCATCTACTTGGCCTAACAATGGCAGTGGCCTAGGACACTGATGTCGCCACATTCCCCTAAGTTCCATGACATGATGTGTAGCCTCCTCTGGTGCCCGGCTCCATTGCAGGTACACCCATCAATCAGGTAAGTGGCAGCAGGCACACCCACACACATGCATGACATACATGCCCCTTCACAGGGGTTGGAGGGGCTTCAGGATTCCAAGGGAAATGGGAAAAATGAAGCATAACAGCTGGGGACATGAAAATGTGAGGCCTAGTTTCCAAGAGTGATCACAGGCTGCATCAAAGTTCCAATCCACCAGGAAATGCCATGAATATACATAATGGTGAAATAGTATTGAAAGAAGAAGTATGGCTCTTTCGATTTTGCAAAGAATGGACGTGTCGTAGATTAGGATGATAAGTTGAGGTTTCCACTGGAAAGGATCCTCACAAGAGTTGGTGTCTCCACTCTTCAAAGGCCTCTTTCACTGCTACTAGTTCCTTTAAATTAGAGGATAATTCCATTCTCTGGGTGTCAACCTCCAAGAACTACAGGTGACAGGGTGCACTAGCATGGTAAGTGGGTTTAGCCACAGAAAGACAGCCCCAATGGCCATGTTAGAGGCACCAGCTTCAACAATATACGGTTCCCAATATGTTGCATCAGGGTTTTCAACTTGACTCATGGTCCCAGCCCTTTTTCTCTGTAATTGCTGCTGACCTTGATGTATTCATATAAGATGGAATACAGGAGACCAGTTGACATGCGGTTGGTTATGAAGTTCTAGCCAAGGAAGTTTCAAGACAGCAGGTTGCAAGGGTGATTGAATGAAACTGAAGCCTACGTTATCTTGATGATTTCAGATGGATGGGTAAACACATCCAGTCTGGTATTGGATCTGTCCTGAAGCCAAGTCATTCTGTTGATCACTTCGAAATTGATTGATTGTTTTCTGGACCAGTGGAATTACTTTTTAAAGGACGAATGCATGGCCTATGGAGTTCCCGAGTCCATGAGCACCAATGTATGTATCTTGTCGGATTCCTGGTTCTAGAAGAGGAGTATATCCACTGTGAAGCCTGCTGATGGTACACAAACTGGTAAATACACTTGCACACCAAGTTAATAACAGTTTAAATTGTAAATTGAAGATTGTTTATACAAAATGATTACAAAGTTCAAGGTGCAGGGGAGAAAATACACAGCCTTGGTATCTAGGCTGGAAACATACGAGGAAAAGAGAGAGCAATCCGATAAGGATAGCCGCGTCCCCTGCACACTGTTTAACAGGCCAAATTGCCTAATGGAGATATTAATTCGAAGATTATTTCGCTTGTTTATGAATTTCTTTATATTTTCAAATGCAGCAGATTTAGGAAAAACAAATTCAATAGACAATTAGTGATTATAAACAACACATTTTGCTGTTTATTTGTGTTTTCAAGTACCCAACGCGTTTCGAGTCGTAAAAACTCTTCATCAAGGGCAGCATATTCATCAAACAATTTCTACAAAAAGGAAAATTATATACAATATATTAGCTTTTTGGATAGACTGAATAGTGAACAAAAGATAACAACAAAATCACATTTGTTATGTAAACAATAATCAGTTAGACACTTTTGCTGAATTGGTGGGTAACACATTCTATTGAAAAAAATGCCAGCAGAAACTCAGTCTTATCACATTCACCAAGTAAGTATGATTATGCGACATGTATGTATATATCAATGGTGGATAATTGACCATATATTTTGCCCTTGGTGCAGTGAATTTTCCGTGCTATATTACTATGGAGTGGGAATTAGGGAAGAAGAGCTATTTGTGAAAAGAAATTTATTTGGAAGATTGTTTACATCACTTCGCGCATGCGTGGGTGACGTCATACGTTCGCGTGACGCCGCCGACGCATAGTGACGTCATAGCATTCAACAATATAAAAACACAGAGTATGCGAGAGAGGCTCATTCAACTGCCGTCTCCCGCGGCACTTGAACACCTCCTGCATTGCTGGCGTGAATCGAAGTGAGTATCCAGGTCGGACTTTTTACTTCTTGTCACTCGCACTCAGCTCTTGGCTCTAAGCCTGTTTACGTCTGTTGAGAGCCTTCTTTTTTTCACAAATAAATTTCTTTTCACAAATATCTCTTCTTCTCTCTAGACCTGAGAGAATCGCATCTCCCATCTGTACCTTTGAGGAACAGACTAAAAAGAACTAGATTCCGTTTGCCTAACAGACAGCGCACAATTGACTGCCTTCTGAGTCTTTGCTGGTTTTAAGCATAACTCAAGGTAAGAGGTTATTATACATCAACCTACCACTATGATCCCACCACAGGTGGTACTAATTCCCACTCCATAGTAATATAGTACGGAAACTTCACTCCACCAAGGGCAAAATATATGGTCATTTATCCACCATTGATATATACATACATGTCGCATAATCATACTCACTTGGTGAATGTGATAAGACTGAGGTTCTGCTGGGCATTTTTTTCAATAGAATGTGTTACCCACCAATTCAGCAAAAGTGTCTAACTGATTATTGTTTACATAACAAATGTGATTTTGTTGTTATCTTTTGTTCACTATTCAGTCTATCTAAAACGCTAATATATTGTATATAATTTTCCTTTTTGTAGAAATTGTTTGATGAATATGCTGCCCCAGATGAAGAGTTTTTATGACTCGAAACGCGTTGGGTACTTGAAAACACAAATAAACAGCAAAATGTGTTGTTTATAATCACTAATTGTCTATTGAATTTGTTTTTCCTAAATCTGCTGCATTTGAAAATATAAAGAAATTCATAAACAAGCGAAATAATCTTCAGATTAATATCTCCATTAGGCAATTTGGCCTGTTAGACAGTGTGCAGGGGACGCGGCTATCCTTATCGGATTGCTCTCTCTTTTCCAAGCCTGCTGATGGTGCCATAAGTAAGGAAGACATTGGGAGAAAGG
Organism: Ambystoma mexicanum; assembly: GCF_040938575.1. NCBI lineage: Eukaryota > Metazoa > Chordata > Amphibia > Caudata > Ambystomatidae > Ambystoma > Ambystoma mexicanum. The sequence goes on along the minus strand of NC_090930.1, from coordinate 1,290,901,565 downwards.
GGTTTCTTATCAAGAGTGCTTGCAGACCCTGTCCAATCCATAACCAAGCTCAGCAGTTTCCTTGTGGTTTTGGAGGCCCAAGAGGACAGTTTCCCAAAGAATGCCCAGCACCTCTTCAATGTAAACATAACCTCTCTTGTTTTCTTATTTGTTTCTCAGCATCGGACAACGGCCATATAAGTGGCCCAATTCCATGGTTTCTTCCCCTATGCCTGGTTCTGGGTATTGGTGGGTGTGGGGGTAGCGGATATCGTTTGCCACAAGGATAAATGTGTCCTCTTTCTTTCGCATTGCCTTGGTCAATGCAGATTACTTAGTCACTCATGGCCTGCAATGAGTCAGGTTCAGGTGCAAGTACTAGTTCATCTTTTTGCATCACGCAATCCCTGTTGGAACACCGTCCACTAGTTATCTCTGGCTATTAAACATCAGATGCCAGATGACGAAACCTGCTGATGTAAGCAATGTGATCTAATGCTCTAGCCTTATCTCCACCAGTTGGTTCTGTGCACTGGCCCACTGGCCGACAGGATGGGGGATTGTAAGACCGAAAAGGAAGGCCTGCTCAATAGAGGACTATCACTGGAGGCATACAGAGCTGCCCAAGCCTAATCAATAATGGTTGGGTTGCTAATAATACAGCCTATGTTGGCCTTGTCTTGTGTGAAATGCATGGGAGAGAAAAGGATTTGTATTTTACAGTGATTGCACAATTCTAGCAGTCTTCAGGGGTCACCATCATGATTTGACACTGTGTTTGCCATGGTGCCTTCTGTAAAAGAGGCAGCTCCTCCTTTTGCCACACTATTTCATGGGTCTGCATTCTCCTGTTTCAGGGCAGCAACTTTAACTGTCAGGGCTTGAAGCTGTCTTTCAATTCCTTCATGCCTTCCATGACTAGGCCAAAATTAGGCTGCCTCAATCAAGCACAGCCTTGTATCTCTGCTTCATATGGAACCAGTGGATTGTTTCATGACACTACACAGGAGGTTTTCAGTATCTCTATCTACCCAGGCAAAGTTAGACTTGCCATCACTTGAACCAGAAAAGAAGCAACCCAATTTCTAAAGGGCAACTGAATGCGAGCATCTTAGATGTGCACATTTATTTTTGTATTTGTATTTATTTGGGACTTATATAGCACCATAATGCAAAGAGATGCACATAGCAACAATATAAAAATGGTACAACAGTATACAATTAAGAAATGACATGTGAAGCCTGAGATCAACCCTGCCAGATCAGATGAGATTTCAACGATTTACGAAACAAGGAGTAAACAGTGTTAGAGCATAGAGAAAGAGGAAGAGCATTCCAGTGCAGAGGAGCAAGGTGAGCAAATGTGCGAAAGCGTGACTGCGCAAATGGGGTGGTGGGTGGCTGGTACTACAAGACAAAACTGAGAACTAGAGTGAAGAGAACAGGAGATAATATAGAATGAGACAAGCGAGGAGAGGTAATCTGGGGTAAGATCGTAGAGAGATTTAAAGACAAGTGATAGAAAGTTGAATTTGAGTTGTGCATAGAAGGGAAGCAAACCAAGGGCGAGAAGAGCAGAGAAAATAGAGTCACACTAAGTCACACATCAAAGTACACAAATAGAGGCATTGAAAACAGATATTAAGGGAGAAAGTTGAGAGGTTTGGAGGCCGAAAAGTGTAGTGGAACAGTAGAAGAGACATGAGAAAACTAAAGAAGTTATCAGTAGCTTAGTTGAATCAAAGGTCAAGAAAGAGCGAACTTTGCAAATATTGAATAGATGATAGTGCGAGGCACGAGAAGAGATTGAAATGTGATTTTTAAATAATAGAGCAGAGCCAAAGTACAGTCCCAGCTTTCAGGCAGTAGATACAATGGGTAGTTGAGAAGAGGGCAATTATATAAATGAGGGTATAGCAGTAGAAGGGAAAAAAGTACTTCAGTTTGTGTAGTGTTAAGTTTGAGATAGTGGGAAGAATTCCGGATTTGATGGCCAGTAAGCATGAGGACAGCTGAATATGTATGTCAGTTGAGAAGGAAGAGAAAGAAAAGAAGAGTTGGGTGTCATCCGTATATAACTGATGGGAGAGGCCAAAACAAAGAAATCTCATTAGCTAGAGGAGAAGTATACAGAGAAAAGAGGAAAGGTCCCAGAACCGATCCTTATGGGACACAATGGGCAAGAGGATGGGGGTCCGAAGTTGTCCCACCCCATGAAACAGAGAATGTCCATTGGGCCAAATAAGATTTGAACCAGGAAAGGACAGAGCCAAAAAGAGCAAAGGATGAAAGAAAAGATAGCAAGAGTGAGTGATCAATGGTGTCAAAGGCAGCAGAAAGGTCTAGTAGAATACGAATGGAAGAGTGCTTTCATGAGTAGCGAGTTTAGGACTGACAAAAGAGCAGTTTCCGTTGAGTGCATAGGACAGAAACCAGATTGAAAGCGAGGGAGAATTGAGCTGTTAGACACAAATGAAGAAACTTGTAAATATACAAGACATTCAAGTAGTTTAGAGAGATATGGCTGAAGAGAAATCGGATGAAAGTTAGAAACAAGAGAGGGCTCAAGGTTTTTTTAGAATAGGAATTATTCAAGCATGTTTGAAGGAGGAGGGGAACATTGAGGTTAGAAGACAAATATTAAAGAAGGATGTGAGATAAGATTTGAGGGAGGTATAGACCTTAGAGACGAGAACCGATGTGATGGGGTCAGTTCGTGCAGCAGTAGGATGAGCACAGGTCATCAGAAGATAGATGTGGAGAAATGAGAAATAGAGGTGGTCGGAGGCACAACGGGAGGGAAAGGTGATGTTGGTGTGGAAGAGGAAGAGGAGACAATAGCGAGGTGGAGAGGCCTTAGTGGAGAACAAAGAGGCTATGTCAGAGGCAGATAGGGAAGAATTAAGTGAGTGGTCCAAGGTTGGAGGGAAAGAAAATGAGAAACAACATTGTGGGTGAGTTGACTGTGCATGGAGGAGATCAGAGAAATAATAATGCTTGGCAGCAAGAAGACATTCATTACATAAGATGTGATATGATGAATATGAATTGAAATCGCCCTCAAATATGGAATGAAGCCATCGCCATCCAGTCGATGTAGAACATGTTGCATCGACTGACGGTGGGTAGAGAGCCAAGGCTGAGAGGGTTTACGAGAAGGATGGAAAACAGAAGTAGGATAAAGCGTGTCAAGAGATGAGGAAAAGTAGGGAAATGAAAGCTGCTTTGTCAGCTGGAAGAGCAGAGAAAGTGGAATGGGAGTATAAGGCAGACATGCATGAGGAGACAAACAATGGGGTATTGAAGCTGCACAAATTGCGTCGGTAGAATGAGAGAAGGGAAGTAGGAGCAGGTCATGCAGGAAGTATGGGAAAGATGGAGACAAAAAGAAGATAATGATTAGAAATATAAACAGGGAGAGATGATACATCAGTAACGGACACAGAAGAGGAAACAAAGATAAGATTGTGATTGGACCCCAAGATATGTCGGGGGGATTGGTGAGAAGTGGAAGTGAGGAGTGAGCGAGATGAAGATGAAAATCGCCTAGAAGTATGAGAGGACTAGTCAAAGGAGAAATAGTTGAAAGAAGATTGTTGATGCCATTGCAGGATTCATTGATAGCCCCAAGGGAGCGATAGATAAGCAAGAATGAGATAGGATAAGGTTTAGAAAAGGTAGTTAGGGAATATTCAAATGAGGAACAACTAGGAAGTGGAGTTGAGGAGGGTGAAACGACTACATACGTTGCTTGATATAGTATTCCAGTCCCTCCACCACGACCAGAGGTACGTGGGATATGGGAGAAGGAAGTCTCAGCAGGGGCTAGAGAAGCAGTTACTGTGGTATTGAAGGGAGGGATCCATGTTGCAGTGACACAGGGGAAGTGTAGATCGGTTCTCAGAAACAAGTCCAATACTGATGAGAATTTATTGCAGTTTTCTAGCGTTCCATAGACCAAAGTCACCTAGAAGAGGATTAGCAGTGCAAGCGGGTAGGTAAGATTGGAAGAGTTTCAAGAAGTAGCATATGGTGAAGTATCCAGGCAGACTGTTGGTGGCATCGAAAATATGGACGCTGAGCATGTAAAAGTTACCAGCATAAGAAAGAGAGAGCCGAATATCCAGAAGGATGAACTGGCCGTGCTGGTGGTGTTGAAGCAGGAAGGACTGCCATGAGCTGTGTCGGGAAGGTGCAATTATAGACGGACGTCGGTTAGATGCCCTTTTAGTTAACACTTTGAGCTTTTGCAAAAAAGGGGCATTTCCGTGCATTTAAAAGTGCATTCTGAATGCACTAACCAGATGCACTTTTCAACAAACAGAAAATATAGACATTTCCCTGTATCTATTTGGAACAGGCACATGGGAGGAGCATTGCATGACAGGGTCTGACATGAACCTATCATGCATTTTTTGTAAGTGTGACAACAGTGGCATGAAGCACTGCTGCTATCCCACTTGCATTTCCATTCCTCAAACAGGCATATACATACGTGTTTTCTCTTGCTTCACATTGAATGTCCATTTAAGGGCTGTCTGTGAAGAGCACTGCCAGCAACCACGAGCCAGTCATAAACAAGTGTTACTAATGTAGGAGGCTGGCCGGTACATCTTTGCACTACTTCTCCCTGCCTTTCCCTGGCCGAGAGGCACAGGACACCTTTGAGAATAAGGCGACCTGATAATTTCTGCAATGAGCGCAAATTAAAAAAGCACATCCTCTAAGTAATTTTCATTTGCGTTCATTTTTGAGAAGCTTGCACTGAATGCCAACAAACTTCACTCGTACAGGTTTTCTAACATGTCCAGGTTTCCAGGTTCATCGTTTCAGTGAGAAAACATTTAAGTAGGCCTTTCCATTCCCCAAATCATGTAGCCTCTGCCTATCTTGTTGCCAAATAACGAATGGGGACATGAATGACAATGAACTTCCAAAATGGAAGCAAGTCTGTCCAGGGTGTTTATTTCTGTCTTTCACACTTACACCAGGAACATGTGCCAGTGTCCCTCTGATTCTCATGCGCTTTTCATTTTGCCTTTCAGCCATTGAGAGAAAATATAAATTCACATTAAAGATATAAAACGAATAATGTGAAAAATAAAAATAAATGGCAAACTAAATGAAAGGAGAGAGAAGGGAAGGGGAAAATGGTAAATTAGCCTGGATACAGCGGGGTGGGCAAGCAGGACAAAGCATTGTGTGTGATGGGGTGATGTATTGGACAGGAAAGCAGGGGAAGAAGTTAAAGTCTATGGGCCTGATTTACAAAATTGTTTTTCAATGGAAAACCCCATTGAAACATGCTTTGTATGCCTTGGCTTTGAAAAGGTGAGCACTCGATTGTCAGATCTTGCAGATTCTCGGTGGAGACCGATACAGATGGTTATGTTAATAAGAACCCCATTTGTGGTAGTCCACTCTTAGCTGTTGTCATCAGTGGTGTCCTGTCTTCCATAGTGAAAAATGCGATGTGTCTCCAACCTTGGCCGTCTGTTTGAGCCTTGTTATGCCATCCCTCGGAGCCTTACAAAGAAGCCACACAAAATATCATTTTTCTGTCCCCATGTACAGGAAAGAAAACACTTTCGCCAGTGGTTTATTGTCTTTGAAAAAAATCATTCCACCTGGTTTGGCTGATTGATTGCCTGCACAACAGCATCGCCTTAAATTTTGAAGTGTTTACATTATTCTTGGTCTCACCTCCAATATTAAGGAAGCATGGGACAACACCACACCCTGCAAACTGCAAGAAATCAAACATGGGAAGCGGGGAAACTCCCGCAAGCCCCCTCTCTCCATGGTTAGTATTTTGCAATACATGCAACCAAATTGCCCAGAAGGCCAAATTATCCATGCAAAATTCAACCAAATTGGTCATTAGGTCAATTGTTTTAGGCCAAATAGGCTAATAGCTCTAAGCCTATATCCACCATTTGCCGTTTCCACATCTGAGTCTACCTGCTTTCCCTCCTCCCTTCCCTTCTCTGACCATTGGACCTTCAGGAAACTATGATCACTATCAAGGCATGATGCCACCTCAAAGTCATTCACTTTTACAAACAAATCACTTGTTACAGATACATAGTCAATAATAGCTGCTTTTTCACCTCTTGACCATGTCGGGCATACACGGCATATCTCCTGGGAAGCAACCATTTAACAAAACAAAGTCTCTTGAGCTCATTAATCTGAAGCAAGCGTGCCCTCTTTTCTCATATTAAGATTTGTTTGCTTTATCCATGAGGTTGAGTACCCCCAAGGCAATTAAGCAGGTTGAGTTCAAATCACTACACACAATCACATTTCCACTTGCAGTACATGCCTCATCTACCAATAGTGACGCCTGACCCACAAATTCCTCGGTGTTCATAGCTTTAGGGTTCCAATACATATTTAATAATGACAGGAACCACCCTTTGTCCTTTTCCGTACCCTTGCCAGTTTTTACAGGATTCCATTCCATATATAATTTTTGCATGAACAGGTTTGGATTTACTGCATTTTTTACAACCAGTCCCAGGCTGTTTCTCAATGCCACCAGTAATCTGGCTGTAGGCCTACCTTGTTATGCTACGGTTTGCTGGGTTTATTATTACAGTAAAGCCATCAAGGACTGGCACACTTCTAAACCATGTTTCCTGCTAGCAAATGATATCAAAGCTGTCCAGATCTATGACCCCTTTATTGAAGAGATGCATAAATCCCCTCCTATTTCGGGGTGACAGAGTACACAACCTAGGTTTTCCCTTCCCTGTTTGCTATCGTATATGGGACTATTTGTAACGCTCACCTGATTCCCACGGAGGCGCTGGTCTTGGCAGGAAGGTGTCTGTGACCTGAAAAGTGATGTGCAGGACTCGATTTGCTTCTGGGGCCGAACCTCTTCGCACTGTGTGTCGAACTCGAAGAGTGAGATTTCTGCAGGTGAAAGAATATGGGGGTTAATGATCTGGGTTGTTGAATGTCCCTCTCTCTCACTCTCTCTCTCTCTTCCTAGCTTCTCCGTAGAGCCCCCAGGTCAACGTGCTCACCTTAGATAGGTGAACGCTGGACTCTCCATCTGCGTCTGGTGCAGGGTGCCGTTGCCAGTTCCTTCACTGGTGAAACATAGGCCTCTTGACATCAGAGGATCGCTACCGTCGTTAACTGCACGAGCGGTGAGTTTCCGGACACCTTTTTAGTCCTTATAGTCTTTAGGTGCGTGGGCACGTTAATATAGAACAGGACTCTGTATAATGCTTTTTCCTATTTGTCTTGCAGGGCTCTTAAGATAGGAGATGGTGTGAAGAGAGCCGAAGTTGGAGCCAGAGCCTTGGAATGAAGCGCTTGGAAATGCGTAAGTAAATGCAAGCGCTCTAACTGTCTCTTTTCCCTTGCAGCTGTGAGTTCGTGCTGAAGAGATGCTGGAAAACGCCGGAGTATTTGCAGGCATTCTATTGTGGCGAGCGCGATGGACGTGAGTAAATACCTGTCTAATGTCTCTTCGTTTGTCTTTCAGATGCTGGGTTGCAGCGTTGAAGAAATCCGGAATTCGCGGAGTGCCGGTAAGTAATAACAATGCTTTTGTCTTCACAGGCGGAGGTGCAGCGTGAAGAAATGTTCGCTGCCGATGGATCAGGTGAGGAAAGCGCTGCGTGTAAAGGTTGCCGTGCTAACCTGTTGTTTCTTGTCTTTGCAGGTGCTGCTGAATACTGGATACAGGAGTGGTAAGTATTGTTCTTGCAGGTTCAGGATCGGAAGGAAGAAAGGCTGGAACAGACTCGGTGAGCGTTCTGCTGCAGATGCAGAATAACGCGAAGAACGTTTGTTCAATCGGGTGTGGTTTAAATAGCCTTGGAGTGATGAGGCGTCTTCCTCCACGACCCCGCCTAGGTAAGAAAAGAGTTCCAGTTCCAGAAGAGTTCCCGTGTTGTATCCAGGGAGTGGAGCTTGCCCCACCTAGGTAAGAAAGTAGTTCCTGTTCACAGAGGATTCCTATGTGGCTGGTAAGTAAGCAGCATGGTCTGCTGCAGGTAAGTCCACCCAAGCATCTTCATACATATTATGAGCCCGGCGCTTCCAGTGCTGGGACCGATGGCTTTAATGAGCCTGGTGCCACCGGCGCCAGGACAAGGTCCAAAAGGTCCCAGTGGGGACCGGCTGGTGCCTAAGATAACGGTTAGGGGCCTGCTTCCAAGGACGTTGGGCTGTTCCTGACTCCTTGGAAGCAGTGATCATGACAGCACCCCCCCTCAAGGCCCCTCTCAAGCGTGTCTTCTCCTGGGGTTTTGGCTTGTCGGGGTGATTCAAATGGAATTTCTTGACCAGACGAGGTGCGTGGACATGCTCTGAGGGTTCCCAAGACCTTTCCTGGGGGCCGTATCCTTTCCAATCAACTAGGTAATATAATTTAGATTTGGAGATTTTGGAGTCTAGGATGTTCTTTACTTCGAACTCAAGTTCTCCATCTACTAAAACAGGTTCCCGGAGTTCGGTCAATCGGGTTCCTTGTTGCACTGGTTTTAGTAAGGAGACATGGAATACTGGATGTATTTTCATATGCGAAGGCAATTCCAATTTAACAGCCACCGGATTAATTATGGTAGAGATAAGATAGGGTCCAAGGTATCTCGGGATGAAAGTGCGGGGTCCTTTTAGAGGTAGGTGCTTAGTGGATAACCAGACCTGATCTCCCACTGCGTAGTGAGGGGCCTCTTTACGGTGCTGATCTGCTCCTTTCTTAAATTGAGCTTTAGCTCTTTGCAGATGGGCAGTGGCTTCCTTAAAAGCACGAGTGATCTCTGAGTGCAAGTGATCCACAGCAGGTGTTTCGAATTCTTGGGGAGGATCCAGGTTAGAGGTTCTAGGATGGTGTCCGTATAATAGGAAGAAGGGAGTCTTCCCGGTTCCAGAATGAGTCGAATTGTTATAGGCGTATTCAGCGATCCAAAGAATGTCCTTCCAAGGGTTTTCAGTTTGTTGGAGCATGCAACGTAGATATTGCTCTAGAGTTTGATTTGTCCTCTCGGTTTGTCCGTCAGTTTGGGGATGGTGACTGGTAGAAAGTCTCACATCAATTTGGGCTAAACGACAGCAACTTCGCCAAAAGTGGGAGATGAATTGACTTCCCCTATCAGAGACCAAAACCGAGGGGAAACCGTGTAACCGAACGATGTTTTCTAAGAATTCTCAGGCTAATACTGAAGCTGAAGGTAGGCCCTTCAGGGGAATGAAGTGAGCCATCTTGGAGAATAGATCCACGACTACTAAAATGGTATTATACCCTGAGCATGGAGGTAAGTCCGTGATGAAATCCATGGACAGGGTATGCCATGGACAGGGAGGGATGTCTAGTGGGTGTAAGAGACCGGCTGGTTTCTCCTTCTGACTCTTATTCTGGGCACACACACCGCAGGAGATTACAAAGTCTCTAATGTCCTTCTTCCATGATGGCTACCAGAAATGTCTTTTGACCTTTTCCATGGTTTTGGTTATGCCAGGGTGACCCTCCATTAGTGAATCGTGATAACAGGAGATTACCTCTTTTTGTATTTTCTCACTGGGCAAGTACAATCGTCCTCGGAAATATGGTAGGTCTCGATCCACTGAGAATTCTTTTCCTTTTAATTGCCAGTCCTGTAAATCGGCCGGAGTTAAAAGTGATTTGACTGTAGTCTTAATGTCTTCAAAGGATTGAGCGCTGACCAAGCCCAAAATCCTTTGTTCTGGGATTATGGGTATTGGTTCTGGATTGGTCAAATGTTCATCTATTCCCATCCGGGAGAGGGCATCTGCTTTTCCATTTTTACTGCCTGGTCGATAAGTAATTATAAAGTCAAACTCAGCCAAAAACAGAGCCCATCGAAGCTGCCTGGAAGACTGAGCTTTGGCTGTCTTCAGATACTGTAAGTTGCGGTGATCAGTCATTACGGTGACTGTGTGTCTGGCTCCCAAAAGATAATGCCGCCAGGCTTTAAAGGCCGATCTGATAGCTAAAAGTTCCTTGTCTGTAATTGAATAGTTGATCTCGGGAGCCGAGAATTAGCGGGACCAAAAGGCTACAGGATGTAATTGGTGTGTGACCGGATCCCTTTGTGATAAAACTGCCCCCATAGCAAAACTAGAAGCATCTGTTTCTACGATGTAGGGGAGTTCTGGGCGAGGATGTTTTAGAACAGGTGCAGAAATGAATTTAGTCTTTAAGTCCTGAAAAGCTTTGTTCTGCCTCGGTAGACCACTCAAAACGTTTGTTTTTCTTTAACAGAGCGGTGATGGGCTGGACTATTCGAGAGAATTCAGGGAGGAATCTGCGGTAAAAGTTAGCGAAGCCTAACATGCTTTGGACTCCTTTTACAGAGGTTGGTGAAGGCCACTTGATGATTGCATCGACTTTCTTTGAATCCATATGGACTCCGTTAGGTGACAATATGAATCCCAGGAACTCAAATTCAGTTACGTTGAAAACGCATTTTTCGAGCTTAGCAAAAAGGTTATGTTGAGGTAATCTCTCGAGGACCTCTCTAACGTGTTTCCGATGTTCTTCTTCAGATGATGAATAGACGAGGATGTCATCAATGTAGACAACAACACACACATCAATGAGTTCTCTAAGGACATCATTCATAAAATACTGGAAGGCGGCAGGAGCGTTGCAAAGTCCAAAGGGCATAACTTGATATTCAAACAGCCCATACTTGGTGCGGAAGACCGTCTTCCATTCATCGCCCTCTTTTATTCGTACCAAATGGTAGGCTCCTCTGAGATCCAACTTTGTATATATACATGCGTCTTTGACTTGGTCCAGGAGTTCAGGGATCAAAGGTAACGGGTATCTGTTTGTAACGGAGATTTGATTCAGGGCGCGGTAATCTATACAAGTCCTAAGGTCTCCTTCCTTTTTCGGAACGAAGAACAAAGCCGAGGAAGCTGGAGATTTTGAAGGACGGATAAACCCGTTAGCTAGGTATTGGTCCAGATATTGTCTGAGGTGAAGATTCTCTGGCTCGGTGAGGGCATAAATCCTACTGCAAGGAGGAGTTGTTCCGGGTATCAGATCTATTTGACAGTCGTAAGACCTATGAGGAGGCAGGGTGTTAGCTTGGTCCTTCCGAAAGACGTCTTCGAATTCCTGGTATTCGGGAGGTAATTTGGGAACCTCAGAAGAGATTGCCGCCAGTGAAACATCAGGCCGAGGATAACAAGTGGTCAAACATTCTGGAAACTTACCCGTCTTTGCTCGCCATTCGATCTGAGGATTGTGCTTCTCTAACCAAGGGATTCCCAGAATGATCTGGAACTGAGGGGCCTTGATCACATCGAACACTATTTTCTCCCGGTGTCCATCTTGGCTCACTAACGTCACTTCTTGGGTGGCGTGCGTTACTGGTCCGGAGGCTATCTCCGTGCCATCCACTGTAGTAATGACGTCTTTTACTGCCTTAGGGACAAGAGGTAGATTCATCCTTGATACCATTTCACAGTCCACATAATTACCGATTGCTCCGCTGTCCATGTAAGCTTCAATTGCATGCAAACGATCCGGACGTTCAGGACTAATGAGGACCATAGGCACCACGAAATGCGAGGTCACGGGACAGATTTTAACGCTCGGCAAGAGGACCTCTACACTTGTCGGGCTAGGTCGTTTCCCTGCTCAGAATTTGTGGTACAGGTATCTGCCTGCTACAGCCTTCTTAGCTGGTTTCACTGGACAGTCTCGAAGAAAGTGCCCCGAGTTTCCGCAATAGAGGCATAATTGCAGCTGTCTTCTTCTTTCCCGCTCCTTTTGGGTTAAAGGTTCTTTCATGCCCCCTATTTGCATGGGTTCCACAGTGTCAGCTCCCCTAGTAGAGGTCTGTGGTTTAGAAAACATTCGGGTATCAAATTTGGAACGATCAGCCTTCCTGTTCTGTAATCTGTGGTCCAATTGGACAACTAAGTCAATATAGTCTGAGCATTTTGTGGAGGATTCACGACTTGAGCTAACACATCCTTGAGCTCTCCATGCAGGCCTCTGTAGAAGAGCGTTATTCTCTTATCCTCAGGCCATTGAGTTTCCACTATAAGTCTGTTGAATGAGGCTATATAAGTCAAGAGGTCTTGATTACCCTGTCGTAACGAAAGAAGTTCATTGTCCAAGGCCTGCCCTTGTGCATGTCTTGCTAACAGTTTCTCCATGCTGGACTGGAAGGCCTGGAAATCATGCAGAACCGGATCATCCTGAGTGACTAAAGGGATCGACCAATCTGCGGCGCTGCCACTGAGATAAGAAAGCACGAAAGCCGCCTTGGTCTGATCTGTTGGGAAGGCAGCTGGTCGACAAAAGAAGTGTAGGCGGCACTGGTTAATGAACACTGCAAATTTCTTTCGGTCACCAGAAAAGCGTTCGGGCGGAGCCAAGGGCACATTGCCAGGTAGATTGATTTGCACTGGATTTAAGGATGATGCAGAAGGATAACTTCCTCCTGGAGCGGGCAAAGGTGTCTGTCCTGCCTGCATTTGTAGCAACTGCCTAGCGAAGTCCTCTGTTCGCTCCTTGGAAATTATCAGCTCTTTTCTTAGAGAGTTTGTTTCCTGACGAGCTGCATGTACTTCTGCTCTTAGTTCCCCAAGCAACTGGGCTAATTGATCAGTGTCTGAGGTTTCCATTGCGCCTGGGTAGGAGTTTTGCGGTGGGCTTCACGTTCTGTAACGCTCCCCTGATTCCCACGGAGGCGCTGGTCTTGGCAGGAAGGTGTCTGTGACCGGAAAAGTGATGTGCAGGACTCGATTTGCTTCTGGGGCCGAACCTCTTCGCACTGTGTGTTGAACTCGAAGAGTGAGATTTCTGCAGGTGAAAGAATATGGGGGTTAATGATCTGGGTTGTTGAATGTCCCTCTCTCTCTCTCTCTTCCTAGCTTCTCCGTAGAGCCCCCAGGTCAACGTGCTCACCTTAGATAGGTGAATGCTGGACTCTCCATCTGCGTCTGGTGCAGGATGCCGTTGCCAGTTCCTTCACTGGTGAAACATAGGCCTCTTGACATCAGAGGATCGCTACCGTCGTTAACTGCACGAGCCGTGAGTTTCCGGACACCTTTTTAGTCCTTATAGTCTTTAGGTGCGTGGGCACGTTAATATAGAACAGGACTCTGTATAATGCTTTTTCCTATTTGTCTTGCAGGGCTCTTAAGATAGGAGATGGTGTGAAGAGAGCCGAAGTTGGAGCCAGAGCCTTGGAATGAAGCGCTTGGAAATGCGTAAGTAAATGCAAGCGCTCTAACTGTCTCTTTTCCCTTGCAGCTGTGAGTTCGTGCTGAAGAGATGCTGGAAAACGCCGGAGTATTTGCAGGCGTTCTATTGTGGCGAGCGCGATGGACGTGAGTAAATACCTGTCTAATGTCTCTTCGTTTGTCTTTCAGATGCTGGGTTGCAGCGTTGAAGAAATCCGGAATTCGCGGAGTGCCGGTAAGTAATAACAATGCTTTTGTCTTCACAGGCGGAGGTGCAGCGTGAAGAAATGTTTGCTGCCGATGGATCAGGTGAGGAAAGCGCTGCGTGTAAAGGTTGCCGTGCTAACCTGTTGTTTCTTGTCTTTGCAGGTGCTGCTGAATACTGGATACAGGAGTGGTAAGTATTGTTCTTGCAGGTTCAGGATCGGACGGAAGAAAGGCTGGAACAGACTCGGTGAGCGTTCTGCTGCAGATGCAGAATAACGCGAAGCACCTTTGTTCAATCGGGTGTGGTTTAAATAGCCTTGGAGTGATGAGGCGTCTTCATCCACGGCCCCGCCTAGGTAAGGAAAGAGTTCCAGTTCCAGAAGAGTTCCCGTGTTGTATCCAGGGAGTGGAGCTTGCCCCACCCAGGTAAGAAAGTAGTTCCTGTTCACAGAGGATTACTATGTGGCTGGTAAGTAAGCAGCATGGTCTGCTGCAGGTAAGTCCACCCAAGCATCTTCATACATATTATGAGCCCGGCGCTTCCAGTGCCGGGACCGATGGCTTTGATGAGCCTGGTGCCACCGGCGCCAGGACAAGGTCCAAAAGGTCCCAGTGGGGACCGGCTGGTGCCTAAGATAACGGTTAGGGGCCTGCTTCCAAGGACGTTGTGCTGTTCCTGACTCCTTGGAAGCAGTGATCATGACACTATTGCAGAAGACCCTGCAAGGTTATTTCTTCTTTCTTGCGGAAAACCACAGAATGGTGGTTATTTGGCTTATCTCTTGAGATACGACTGACCAACAAATGCCTCTCCTTATCCTCCTGACTTTTGAAACAGTAAGGGGCTTTTTCCAGTGGGCCCTGTAGGTGTTCAAGCCACCATGGCCTTTAATTTTCTCCTGGAGGCGATTTGATCAAACTTCTCATCTGAGAGCTCCATTTGCTAGAGTCTTAATTGAAGAAAAGTTATCCATCAATCCCTGATCTCCCGATACTGGAGTCCGATCAAAGCCCAGCATACAAAAGCTCCAGTAAAGTGTGTTTCACCACTGCCAAGTGGATTTGAAGAAACACTGCGTACATTGATATGATATGATATTTATAACGCGCCTATACACAAGTGTTTCACTTCATCAACAAATTCAATTACCTGGAGATCTTCTGAGAGAACTTGTTGCAGGCTCGGGATGCAATCGAGCAGAGCCATGACATTTGGTTGGTTTAGTTTTAGGGCCTCATTCAGATCTATGAGTCTTTCTAGTCTTAGGCACCTACGCCCATCTTTTAAATGCCTAATTGGTTGACCTCTGAAGTTTATGGATTCAGACTCAGATTTCGGTTTCACCTTCACCATCCATGCTAGCATGCTTTCCTTAAAGGACCTTTCATATTGACTGCCTTCTTCCAGCAGAGCTGTTTGGAAAACCTCAGATTCCATTTTCTTGGCTTTCAACTTGGCCCAAATCTCTGATAGGGGGACTTTGACAGGGTCATCTGGGTCCAATCTTCCAGAACCAAATACTTTGGGTAACTTATTTTGCCTTTTCTGGGATATTTTGGGACCCTCTATTCCATGTGGGGCAAAGATGGCTTTTCCAGTTTTTAAATGTTCCAATTTGTCATGAACTGTTCTTAATCCCGAGATGGCAGGGTCCACAGGATCAACAATCATGGGTCAATCTTGGGAAACAGGCTGCTCCCAGTTTGATCTCCGTGGACTCTCATCCTGTTCATCTGAGCTCATGGTGTAAGTTGACCAAAATATAGATTCATCATTAGTCTCAGAATTTCTCACCAATTCCAGTTCTCGGGTTACATTGTTCAGTACATTTCCTTCTTCTACCATTTCATCAATCTGGACTCTCACATTTTCTATCCCTGTCCCTACATCCCTCTGACTTCCACCACTCATGCCCTTGTTCAGGTAGCGTGGGTTGGCTGAGTGATCGAAATGTGAGGCATTGACGTTAGAGTTTGACTTCACAAATCGGTTGTATTTTGAGTTCTCAATTCCGCTGCCTTTCCTTTCCAGCCTTTTTCCTGCATACAATAATTACGGCTTCCGTAACTTCTATTGATGTAGGTTCAACAGCCTTTTCTAAAGCATTTCCGTCTTCGAAAGTGGTTAACTTTAGATTTCCAGGCTTTTCAGTCAATTTCGCCCCCTTGATGACAGGCAAATAGGTGTGATAGACGAGGCATTTGAGCCTCTTCTCTTATGGATATTGCACACTCAATTTCTTCATGGGCTCATTGGTCCGGACCTGTGATCCCACTGGCACTGACCGTTGTTCCACAAGGCTTTCTTTTGTGCAGCTTTTGTTTCTGCATTCCGGGTGATAAAACCCTCAATAAAATGAACTTTGCTATGCAGCATTCCTAGTAATGTAGCTTGATCTTTCAGAGTATCAATGATTGACTCATACATTTTCAAAAAGGGAGCTACTGCCAACATAGAAATCCCACTGCTGAAGTCTGTTCTGGGACAAATTCTTCCATTATGATGTTTGTGTTTTGCTGGAGACTGCTTCCCACCTTCATGTTCTCTTGATTTTATCCCTATAGGGGCGTTCTTACCTGCCCGTTCATCTACAGGATAATTTTCCATCTTCCTGGAGTTTGCGAGATGTCTTACTGCAACTCTTCCAATGTTTTGTCCAAATTGTCGTACATGGCTTCCATATCCACCTCCATCGCAGGGAACACTCTCTGCAATCCCAGTGAGTCAGTCTTCCTTCTATGTTTTGATGATCTTCTAATTTCCACCAGTTTAATCATATCTTTTATTCAGGCAATGTCTCTCTCCCCGCCTCGGCTTCATTAAAAGCTGACTGGAATGGTGCGCTTGTTTGTTGGTGTTGGGGCATCACAACCACTTCACCGACAATTAGGGGATTTTGTATGAGCCGGTTTGCTCAGCGGCAGAGCCGGTTTAAAGGTCACAGGGGTAGACATGGCAAAAAATGGGTGGGTGTCCTCTGTAAAACAATTTCCCCCTTCAGCTCTCTAATATTGCTGGTTTAACTGCCACTGCTGAAGTTGGTACATAGCTCAAGGACAGGCCTTCACTCAAGGCGGGATTATCCTCCACAGAGGCTCCTCCAACCATTCCCTCTAAAATGTCCTCATCCCTCAAATCGCACGCCACAATGGGCCAGCTTTTCCTTATACCCCCCTGTCCTGAGGTCACCATTGCTAAACCCTCTGGTTGAATACATTTATCAGAAGTGTCCCAGCAGAGCTAAGAATGGGCCCATGGGCCATTTCCACATTTGCGCTCTCATTTTGCATTGCAAACGTTTCTCCAGCATTCAAATTGCTATCTGCCAAAAACACTTGTGGCTTGCAGGCAGGTGATAGCGGTGAAGGCTTTGGTTACTGAAGGTCTGGTTTGTCATTTAGTTCTTTTGCTTGGACTCGGGCTTTTGCTGTTACACAGATCTTTGGAATCATCAACATAGAAATGTCTTGCTCAGCCAACCGCCCCCTTATCAAGTAACATGGCTCAACCAGAAGGGTTTCTAAGTCTGTGTACCCCATCTCCGGTCTAGCTTGGAGTTTCACTGACTTATCGCCATGGAGCCAACCCGAGTTTCCACCACCAGTCCCACTGCCCCGGCATTCCCACCCAGCGTGGGAGCCAACACCATTTTGGCTACTGGAGATGGATCGGGTGACACTGCAGGAACATCCCTTCCCACAATGGCAGGCATCAGACCTGCAGAAGCAGGGCCATGGTCGCAGTCAAGTGAACATGCAGCCATCTGTAGCGCACATACACTTATTGGTGGGCTGGTTCTCACAATGTCAGAGTGTAGCATTGTGCATGGAGATTCAGATGTATTGTTGTTCTCCTTCACCCTCTCTGCCTGTGCAGAGAGCAGTGAAAACTGTGCCGTCCCTCTTCCGCTTTTTAGAGATCTTGCGTTAGGTCGTGATACAACGTTCTCCATGCTCTCTGGACAGCCGAGCTCCACCAACACCTCGTGCCTGCCTAACGTCTGCCTCTTGTTTGACTGGAGAGTGAGTGGACTCTCCACCGGACTCTTCGCTGGTGCTCCGGGCTTCTTTTCTGGGTTATAAAGATTCTTAAAGCGATAGGCACAGGGTGAAGACACACCATGTAACACTCTTTCCTCCTGCAGGTCGCATTTATAATTGTAGTTCACTATTCTTTTCTCTCTGCTGTCTTGCCAATGTGTTTTTGCTTCATATTTTAAATTCAACAACCCTCCTTTGGAGTGGTATTACAAAAACATTGCACTCTTGAAAGAACTATTAGCACTAGGGCAAAAGGTGGTTAAGTGTGTACAAGTGTTTCAGTCTGAAGTTGTGGCTTTACTGTGTGGACCATTCTTTACTGGCTATGGGTCCATCCTGCCTGCGAGAGGAATCGAGCACAATGGATTTTTAGAAGGATGAGTCTTGCCAGCACCAGACCAGGATGAGTCATATGCAGCGTCGCGTTGTACGAAGGAAAATCCTTTACCAACATGGTCGCTAACGAAAAGGGAAAGTGGAGCTCTATACAGTGCCCCTCTTCCCTTTCCATGGCAGCCGTCTTGAGCAGAGAGGAAGGTGTGGCTGCAGCGGTGAGTGCCGCCGCAGCCACAATAAGGTAAGTTGGGGGTGGGGTGATTACAAATAAACAAAAGGGGACAGTTTCATTGGAAGATGAAGGTCGGGGAGACGGCCATTAGGCGGCTTGGAACGCAGGCTAACACCAGCTGTTCAAGCCTACATACCTAGCCACCTGATTGGCTGGCTCCTCTTGCACAGGTGCTAATTACCCTATTCTCATTGAAAAGTTTTCGCTCAATATAAGAAAAAAATGGATTTACGTATATTCCTGGAAAACCCCAACCATTCATATTGAAAGCTCCTGACCCTAGAATAAAGCGATAATTTATGCTAGCAAGATTCAATCAGCTTCCATGTTTGGTGATCATGGAGTCCTGTAGGAATATTCCTAGGGAAGACAGAACCCGGTGCTTATGTCTCATGAAATGATGAAGTTCCAACTTGATCAATGCCCTCAATTGCCCCCTCCTCCTTCTCCTCACCTGTATTGGATTCTTCAGTGGAACTCTCTAAGGATATTGCTCTTCTTTTTCTCCAAGCAGTGTCTTGTCTTTTTCTTGTGAGTTTAGGACGAGCTCCACTGGAGGCCACTTTGCCAACTAGCTACCTGCCAGGCAAAAGGACCCTCAGGGAGCCTGCCCCCAAAACCAGGGAAAAGCTTGGCTGAAAAACCCTGGAGTGATGGGATGTTGACCGCAGTGTTGATACCTTGGGAAGAAGGCTTGAAGATGTTGCTTGTAGAACGAACTCCAGCTCCCAGAATGCTCCTCAGGAAGCAGATGGTGAAAGCTCCGACAAGGAAAAATAGGAGCAGGCAGAATGGAGAACTCCGGAACGGAACACAGCAGAGAAATGCCTTCAGATCAAGGAGCGGAATGAGAGCCGGTCACCTCACGGCAGATGGCAGGCGAGGCCCCGGAGGAAGGAGCGGTAAGCAGGAATAGAAACTCCCGTGCCAAGCCGAAGGAAGAGGGCGGCTCCGAGCAACGGGAGCCTGACACAAAGCGGGCTGCAGAAGGAATAAGGATAACGGTAGAAACAGGGAGCAGGGAAGATTCGGCAGACCGAAAGTAGGAAGAAACACAGTGTATAGACCCGTACGGGAAAACAGGGTTGCAACGCATCAGCGCCATTGTTCAACGCTTACTCAAACGCGTTCCGTTGTACGTACGTGCGTGCAAAGACTAGACCGCTACCTGCGGAGCTGGGTCAGCCCTTCTTCCATTGTCACCAGTTTCCATGGCGTGTGCGTCATGACATTATGCCAATACAAAGATGGTTTGGAAACACGTATGCAGATTCTTACTCAATGCCCCTTTTATGTGAATAAACATACATAGCGTGTTGCGGGTTTTGTGCATGAAGTAGATACAGTGAAAACAACTTTGTTCTGGGGGAGATGCATGGCTGTCATTCTCCCTGCTTTAACTACCGCAATGATGCCACTTTGGGATATTATTGATGGTCCGCTGTTAACAGTTCACTCTAGGGAGACTATTATCTCTGAATAGATTGCGTTAATAAGTAATATGATGTCTGCACTCTGTAGATTCGTACTTTGTATTTTAATAATATAGAAAAATATATGGGTGGCATTTTGACAATGAGAAAACAATTTAGAATAATTGTGTGAAATGACGGGGACACTCCGGAGAATGGTTTTGCCCCTGCATTTTAGTATTGATGTATATCGTTTTTATTATTGAAGCACATTGTATTTAAATTAATTGTAAATGGAAGTTAGTATATCAATTGTAAAGTTTTAAATGGCAGTGTGAAAAGCTTTTCTGAAACACACAATAAATAAATAATAATAAACAAAAACTAGGGCAAAACGTGCCCTAGTACAATACATGTTGGCACATTTTACAGAAACCGTGCATTAGTTCAAGTGCAATCAGCACTGAGGCAACATTGCCCTAGTGCAAAGAACGTATACGTTAATTGTATTGTTTCACTCGTGCAATGTTTGTCCTACTCCTAGCCATATGTGCTGGTCCAACAATGCATTACGGGCAGAGCATTAATGAAACCATGCAGCAGTGTAAATACAGTTAGCAATCAGGTCAACATTGCCCCAATTCAACAAACTCATGCTTTCATTGCATGTTGACACCAGGAAAATGGTTGCCTTCGTCCTAGCCCCAGGGTGAAATGTGCACTTCTGCGAAAAAGCATTGAAAGAATATGTTTCGCACTATCGCCGCCCTTTATTCTACTCCTCATACAAGATTCTGCAGAAGCTTGAACACAACCGCCACTGTGTGTATCCATTTCAAAACCCTGCCCTAGACGAATGCAACAATACCACTAATGATCAAATGCTGCTGTCCTTTCACATATTGCAATTTGTTTCCATTCACATTTACCAACCAGGATACAATGGCTATGACGTCTCTTTATGCTTGTTTGGGATACACATTGACAGAATGAATAAAACAGGCTGATATGTTGTACTTGGAAAAATATACCAGGCAATGTCCAGATTATTCAAATGAAATACCTGAAGTATACTCTGTACTCTAAGCACATGTTTCAATGTCCTTTCCACAGAATTTGACTTACACCCTTCTTGTTATATGGTACCGTTTTATGGTGGGCCATGTATACACGTTCCATAGTTGTACCTGCATATTAGAGTCCACCCATCCTTATTGTGTAGTCCTTTCATCATCAAATCTCCCCAATTTACCACACAATGGGACAGGTCAGCTACATGACATAACGCAGTCCGCTTATTGTTGCTCTTAAGATGCAATGTGTGTCTACAAATATTCTTACACTATGTAACATGCTATGTTAATGATGCCCCTGCAGTCATTTGCTTGTGCAATGATCGAGTTAATACAACAGTGATTTAGGAGATGGGCATTTATTTAGGGGTAGCGGAGCTGATGTGGCAAAGGTTCGGTTGACGAAGAACGAAATCACATGTTTGAGACATTGATCGGCCTCCTCTCTGCTGAGCCCCTGCCCTTTCTTATATCAATACATTGGAAACATAATTTGTATCAGCAGTTGTTACTTTAATTAAGATCTCTCCCAAATCCTGCCCATTGATTCGTGCCATTACCTCATCGATTGCCCTTGCTTCTGCTGAGGCGGTGTTTCCAGCGTCTTGTGGGGAGCCTCAGTGCATGGCTCCATTGTAGGGAGATTGACGGGGCAGGGAGGGAGCATGGAGGAATCAGGGGACTGGTTTGTATTGACTTGCTGAGAGAAGCATAACTCACCGGCTGTAGACGTTACAAAAGGAAGACCTATTCATTGTCAAGGGCAATGAGGAACTGTAAAACACTGTTTCGCGGAGGAGGATCATGCTTCTCTGTGTGTACGAATGGATTTGCTGACAATGCCTTCCCTCCCTTGCAGCCCCTTTAAGACCCAACGTGTCTATTATGATGAAAGAAAACATGGGATGACTGAAAAACAAGCCTTAGGAGTCTACACAGTGAGGCGAGCTAATAACGACAAGGCCTAACAGCAGTCAGGATATGCCATCTCTATATGATCTTACCATGGACTACTATGCAAACTTGTATCACAGAAATGTCACACCGGTGCAAGGACAATCATCACTATGGCAAAGTTCAAAAACATAATTTTTCGGTTCATGTTTGCACTAGAGCAATGCTTGCCCTAGTCTTAGTCCTTTTCCCACATTCTCATATGCATAGACAGAGTGTGTTTTTTGCAGTGGTGCTGCTTTTGCTCTAGTGCTATTTTCGCTTGCAGTGGTGCACCTGTTCTTTAATACTGTTGCCAGTGTATCATTGAGTTCCAAATAGATACATTTCACCTCCTTTGCAACGTGCGTTTGGGGTTGGGGGGTTTAAGCGAACAGGGAGTGGATTATCAGTGGCCCCAGTGTGTGCATGATGTGCAACACAGACAGGTTGCTGCTTGTGCACACCATTTCTGAAATAAATAACACACCAAAGTAATGGCACTTCACATGGGTAGGCACCGCTGGAAAATTGAAATAATGTACATGGGGAATGAGGCCTTCCCCTCCTTCGCACAGGGAGTAGTGAGTAGCACAGGTAGTGTCAGGGGGATTGTCAGTTGTGTGGGTGGGAAGGAGGGGCAAAGCTAGGTGTGGAATAATGTGGGTGCCCTGATTATAAAATGCAGACTCATTTGCATAAAAACAAAGTGCATTTTGGGAACTTAAGAATTACCACCAATTTATCAAACATGTCTGTGATAGTAATTCATATGTGCATTCCTTCTGAGCATGCAATACACACTCATTATGGTGCTCATTTCATCTGTCTGAATGATCACCCTGACAGTAAAATGTGTGCAAAACATGAGACATGTACAACGCTTAACTTGTTGAGATTGAGTTGTTCTGTTGATCAAACGACCAAGTGCAGAAAGGTGCTATGAACCCCATTTGTGGATGGGGGTTGGAGCTTCCGACATTAATGCTGCAGGCAGTACAAGTATACTTTCAGATGTTGTTTGTTTATCTGCATGCATTGAGACTCCACATGCACAGCATGCAGGAGAATCACAGGAGTCAGGAGCAGAGAGTTTCCTCAACTTGAGGGGGTTTGGGGATTGGGTCTACACAGAACAGTGCTCCGGCAAGACAATATTTGAACAAGTGCAGCTCAATCTTGTTCCGGTCCAACACCTTTACTGTGGGTAGGGTACAACACACTTTGATAGAGCAAAGAATAAACTAACCACTCTGTCAAAGTTTGCAAAATATAAAACTGCACTTATATTGATAGTGTGGCTCTTAGGTGTGATTTTATTTGTGTGTGTGTTCCCATTGGCCTACATTTCAAAGGGGCCTGGTGAGAGTGCACCACACCAGCCTGCAGAGGGGCTATTCTGACTGTGGCTACGCTCTCAGGAGAGTCCCAGGGATCACTTAAACTTTAAATCTGTCCATATCCAAACCCTGCACCCTCATTTATGTGCAAGTAATGGATATAGCAAGTAATGCAAAACACATTACGATTGTGGTTTATTATTATTATTATTATTATTATTTTTATTATTATTATTATTATTATTATTAGTATTGTTATTAGTATTCTTATTAGTATTAGTATTATTATATTCATTCAGCACAGACCTACCTTTGGGAAGCAATGGAGTGCTTTACAAGTCATGGAGGAAGTACACAGTGAGGGAAGCAGAGATACAAGGGACTAGGTAGCTGACAACAGGGGAGGGGGAGAATGGCAATTTGGCAGCAAGTGAGCTACAAGAAGCCAGAGGGGAAAACAGGAGGGAGCCGATCACCCAGTCTCAGTTTAGGTGGGGAGTGTGTGTGTGGGGTAGAAGGGAAGAAACATTCCTTGAAGAGGAGGGGCCTTGACCTTCTACCTAAAATGTAGAAACTAAGGGGTGAGTCTCAGGTCGATGGGAGCAGGTTCTAGAGTCAGGAGCATAGAAAGAGAATTTCTGTCGTCTGGTTCTTTCTTTCCTGCACCAGCTGAGTTCAAGACTGCAGATATCCTTACATTTGGTGGATCACAGGCCTCTGGAGATGCAGAGCTTGGTTTTCAGTGAGGTAGCCTGCAAAACTGCGGGTGACAGCTTTGTAGATGATGGAACAGGATTTGAAGATCATACATGGTTGCAGAAGTAGTCAGTGCAGTCAGATGAGGGTCAGCGTGATGCATTCAAATTTGCAGAGTCCTTTGATGAGCCGTACTGCAGCATGTAGGATACATCTCAGGGTTGCCAGGATTGTCACTGGAAGGGAATTAGGGAATTCATGTTCGGCAAGCATTTCCTCAAGCAAACAGGCGGAATAAGCACCCTAAGCAAAGACTTCAAGAAGTGGAAAGAGAAAGAATAAATACAGGGTTGATGTCATGATGTGTGAGGTACATTTTTAGACTGAAAAAGATAATGCTTTTTCCCCAATCCTCCCTTTATGTCATGCCCCTCTTTGGCATTTCATTAATTGATTTATTTTATTAATTTTGGATCTGTGCTTTTTTGTTTTTGCTCCCCCAGACCACGGTTTGCACTTCCAGTGTCATTAGTATGTTGCTTCTTAATGCTTTACAAGATTGGCCATACACTTTCGGCCTTAAACACTAACCTAGAATTACAATCTAAATCTAAAGATATGTTTATTTTATTCAACCTTATTTCAGACATTCAATAATGAATGCAGTTCTTTATGCAGGGAATGTGATTATTCACTAATTTCATCTTGGAGGATAAAAGAAGGGTAAAGATCCATGGTACAGATATTGTGAACGGATGTGGAGTTGGCTCTGTTGACGACCCCAAAACGCATCTTACTTTAACACCCGTGGGAGCAGGGAATGATACCTGCCAGTAAGAAGAAGAAACTTGTACGAACACATTTGTGGTGATATAGGGTTGTTCAGAGACATTATTACTAATATAACAAATTATTAGATCAGTAGTTGTTAGGGGTTTTGTCTGAGGGCTATTATATAATGTAGGTGGTATTTAGACTTGTGGTAAATTGGCGTTACTTTAGTATTGTGGTACAATAGTGGTGAGCATATTTATGGCAGTGCCCTATATGATGAGACAAGTACCCCCCCTCTTATTTGTATTCTGTTTAGGGTTGACTGTAAGTACACATTATTGGACCTTTCACCTATAGGAACATAACAACACCAGCTGTTTTGCTGATAACTTATTTATAAAATCAGCATACCGTCTTTGACGGATATGCTCAGCTGTCAGCATGCACAGCTGAATAAACACATGCATCACAGATTTTCTAGCTTGCTATCTCGTTCTTCAACCATGACTTTCCGCTTTACCACATGAGGTAAATATTTTACTGCTTTCATGTATGGATTATGACTTCTCCTTATTGTCCGCTCTTTTAAATAACTCACATGGACACAATAAAACAATTCCACTAACTCAGCTTTTACAATTTTTATATACGTGTTGCGATATAAAATAACAGGTTTTGCAATGCCCATGTTAACACTGTTTACAATAAGCACATGTCATTTTGGTTCACAATGAAAACATTTGTTTTGTTCTTACCAAAGCCTTGAAAGTTGATGCGTTTATCTAAGAGAAAAGATATGAGGCACAGCACAAAACATGACACTTTTTCCTTCATCGGCTTTCGGTGATCTTGATTTTGGTTCCTTATTTTTGGACCCCGCCTCACTTTGACTATATATTACCTCATACAGTTTAGTCCCATGTTCTACAACCCAGTCTAACAATTTTTCTCGGTAAAATTTGTGAATTAACTGTGATATAATGTCTTTTTGTGGTCCATAAAAATATGCAGTCTTAAACGCAGAATTAGGGCTAAAAGATACATCAAAACGGGAAAATGCTCTTTTTAATTCCTGGAGAAATTGGTGAGGTGAAACATTTGGCTTTGCTGTCATTGTATACGCTGCTTTCTTGGCGTCTTGCAATGACTTGTATGGTGCAAAGTGATGTCTAACCTCTTTTTCAAATTCTGCCCATGACAGATTTTTTGTTCATTAAGACTTCTGATAATGCTAGCAGTAGCAGAATCAAGAGTTAGGGGAAAGTGCTGCCTATACTGTTCCCTAGGTATTTGAAGAGCTTTAAATATATCATGCACTGTTTCCAAGTGATCTTCTATACAACATAATGCATAGAGTCACTGTATGTTGAGCTACGTCAAATGCCTTCTTCTGTTCACTAATCACTACCTCTAGCCCCAGTAAAGTCTTCTGGATATCTTTTATTTTCTTGACATCTTATATTAAGCTCTCTGAATTTAACCAGACTCGGGATGCTCTTTGTGTGCTTCTCTGCTCCTGGAGTCCACTGTAAAGGCTTTGCCGTGTTATTTTGGGTATTCTGTTGTAGGAACTTAGCAATTTCTGCATATGCTAGGATCCACTGATGACATTACCCCAGAGTCCCTAAAATACTCTCATCTTAGTGACAGTTTGGGGATTTTGAATCTTGTGTACTGTCTCCTTTCGGGAGGATATTATCAATCAGAGACCCACAGCAATGTCATCACCCACATAATGTACCCAATTTTAAATAATTCTTCAAAGCAGTGAAGCAATGCATCAGCCCTCTACCTACCCCTGCCATACCACACTCCATTGAAAAATCCACTGCAATCAACACCTTCTTCATCAACAAAATCAGCAAGATTCACAATCACACAGACCCCAGCTCAGCATCCACAGGCCCACTTCACACCCCTCCTCACAAATTCTACACACCTTGGAGAACATTCAAGACACTCTCTACATAGAACCTGTAGATACCCTGACCTGCCCTCAAAGCCACATCATATACATATGACATCCTCCCCGCATCCATCCTCAAGACCCTCCCTGTAGAAGCTCTCCTTCCCTACCTGGTGATCATTAACAGCTCCCTAACTCAGGGCACCCTTCCATTGACCCTAAAGACAGGGCACATCCTCACTCCACTAAAGAAACCCACTCTGGATCCCGACAATGTTGCTAACAATCACCCCATCACACATCTTCTCTTCCTAGGTAAGATCATTGAGAAATAAGTAGCCATGTAGCTGCAGCAACACATTGACACCAACAATCTCCTCCAAACCTACTAATCTGGGTTCAAACCCAGATGCAGAACCGGGGCGACAACCATTCAGGTGGTCGACGACACCCTCAACATCCTTGACAATGACAACCCCTGCCTTCTGGGTCTACTCAACCTCTCAGCTGCTTTTGACACAGTAGACCACCAGGCGCTCACTGACACCCTACATCAATGAGTGGGCATTAGCGACCTTGTCCTACGGTGGATGAATTCCTACCTTGCCAACCACAAGCAGTATGTGCAGATGCACTCTTCTAGTCTGCCAATGCTATACAGTATCTGTGGAGTCCTCAATGGTTCCATCCTCTCCCCAGTAATCGTCAATCTATATATGGAGCCTAAGGGAATCCTCCTACTCGCACACAATATCCACATCCACCAATACACTGACGACACAGCGCTATACCTCAAGACCGACTCCATTACGGACATGCACAGGATAAAAATATGCCTCTCCCTGATCCAGTCTTGGATGTCCAGTGCATACTTAAAGCTCAAGCCCTCCAAGGTGGTTTTCCTATGCCTCACCAACAACCCAAACATAAAGAACTGATTATCAAGCATGAAACTTGAGGGCTTCACACCCAAGCTCACCTCCTGTACCAAGTACCTCTGGTTCCACATTGGCAAACACCTCACATTCAATACACACATAGCTAAGAAAACTCAGACAGCTTGATATCAGCTTGCCTTCTAGCGGAAAGTTAAGCCATTTCTCCCTCTGGACACCTTTATATCCATCTTTCAAGCACTGATCGTATCCCACCTAGATGGCCGCAATGCATTCCTCAAGGCCTCCCGTCATCCTCCCTTGTGCCCCTGAGAAGTGTCCTACATGCAGCGGTCTACACAAATATGACCACATCAGCTCAGCCCTCATTGACCTTCATTGGCTCTCACAGCATGCACAAATCACCTTAAAGTCATGCTGCATATAAGGCAGTCACACTCAAGTCACCCAGCTATCTCATGGAGATGCTCCGTATCTCTGGCAGACAGCACTTCACCAGAAGCCAGGACAGATGCAGACTTGAAATCCTCCACAGCAAAAAGGAAAGGACCAGAAAACAAGCCTTTTCTGCCTATGCTCAAGACTATGGAAACTCCTCCCCATCAGCATCAGACTTGCCCCCACAAACTTGCCCCCACTTGCCCCCAGACTCCTACAATTCAAAAACGAACTCAAAATTCACCTCTTCAAGGATTCTCTACTCCTCACACCCAGGCCATCACATTTCCTGCCACACCACCTGACTTGCTAGACCCCATCTGCCCCTCTCCTCACCATTCTGTACAGCTGTACCCCTCTTCTGTGTCCTTCTGTATCCTACCCCTGGCTGTATATCTGTACTGTTGTATACCTCTGTAAAGCCGTCAGTTGCTTCTTAAAGCTAGGTCCATGCTCAATAAATACAAAAACAATAATAATAATAATAATAATCATAACAATAACATTAATAATAAAAATAATAATAATAATAATACCATAATAATAATTGTAATTTCTGTTTGCAAGCCTTATGCCTTTTTTTCGCCAGGGTAGTAAGTAGCACTTGTATGGATGAAATCTTTCAAATCCAACACAAGAGAATCAACATGCAGCATACCACAAGGATCACCCTACTCCCCGCTATTATTCAACATCTACCTTTCTCTGATTATCAAAATCATCAAAAGACATAGCCTCACCTGCTACGACTACACCGACGATACACAAATATTATTCAAAATACAAGACCCTCAAGAAGAAAACACAACACTTGAGAACTACCTTCATGATGTATTCAACTGGATGAACTCTAACTACCTCAAACTGTACGCAGGCAAAACAGAAATAATGATCATAACAAAAAACAGAGGAGACAACCACTACATCCCCTGGCCAAGGGAACTCGGTACAACCCCAGCGCCATCGGAACTGTAAAAAATCTGGGAGTCCTGATGGACAACAAACTTACCATTGAGCCACAAGTAAACGCTATACTCAAGAAATGCTTCTTTCTACTGTGAGCAGCAAAAAGGAGGTGGGCAGTCATAAAGTCGAATTAATAAAGTCGAATTACAAAAATGTCTAAAACAAAATGTCGGGGAAAAAAATTTGAATGTTTTATTTTTTTATTTATATGTGTTTTTTGGGTTCCGCGAGTAAAAAAAAGGGGTAAAAAAAAAAGGGGGGGGTTGGAGGGGAACCCCCCATTTCAAATAAAAAACATAGTAAAAATGATATTTGATTTTTTTTTCGACATTATTTTTTCGACTTTATGTCTTTCGACTTTATTGAATTTGACTTTATGACTATTAACCCAAAAAGGATTGTACCATTCCTATCATTTGCCAACAAAACACTAACCATCATTGCTCTCATCGTGTCCAGAGTAGATTACACCAATATCCTATGCCTGGGTATGCCTGAATGACTTCTAAAAAAACTTCAACGTATACAAAATGCATCAGCCAGACTGTTCCACAAACTTCCCTGAAGAGAACACATCACTGCTGCACTAAAAACACTACATTGGCTGCCAAAAAAACAATGACTCAAATTCAACTCAATGAGCATCACGCACAGAACAATCCAGAATCAATGTGAAGAATTCCTGAGAGACAATTACACCTACATCACCCAATAAGAAGGCTCAGAACAAGCAATGACATTCGCCTGGAACCAAAACCCTACAAGAAGAGAACATTCAGAGGATCCTCTTTCTCTCACCTTGCGCCAAAAATGTGGAATGACTTACCAGAGAATATCCACAACACAGGAAACCACCTAATATTCAGGAATCTGCTCAAATTGTGGCTCTTCACTGCATAAATAGAATAACGCCCACAGGGACACACACATACCTGGCAACAACGATGAGTGAAGACACCGATCCTGGACCCCAACAATCTATCGATTAAAAATAGAATCTAAGGAAGACATTCTAAGATGCATCAAACTACAAACTGAGAGTTAGCCCTAACAGGACGACATTAATGACCGAAGACATAGTTAGACCAAGAGGGGAGGTCAAGGACGTTCCATCAATAGTACCCTGGCCCAAATTACGACCAAGCCCAGCAGACCACCGTTAATATAGATAGCGAGGGAACAGGGGGTGGCCAACTCACAGCACCACACCAAAGGGGGGAGACTAGACATAACCGGCCCCACCAACCTAAAATCCATACAACACAACCAGGAATGCGCCTTGTCATCGAACCCATCGGTTACACGGCCAAGAAATTTAACCAGCTCCTAAGCGTACCCACAGGAACGCTACTTAATTAGAATAAGATTGGCTAGAACCAGGACATACAACCTAATAACCCATTTCCAAATCTCTGCATACCTAATTCACCCGAACACCCACACATCCATTTCTTCCTCAGCAAACCGCACACACTTCACAACACTGCAACAACAAAAGCAACACACAAACTGCATCAACAGCACACAAGGTCTTGCTCTGATCCGATACTTAAATCAAAGCTCAGTGCACAGTGGAAACCAAACTGAAGCCGCCAACAGCACACCACTTATCTCACTCTCCTACTCCCTCTTCACCCGACCTTCCTAACCCCCCCACCCTCTTGTTACAGATCCGCCTGGGGACCAACTCTGTTGGTGATGGTGCACATTATAAATACCTTTAACATTAACATTAACATTCATCAGTGAATCATACACATACTGGACCAACACAGACTTCCCAGAAAATGTATGTCATCTGGTTCCTTCTTCATTTGTTGGGAAATCTATAATTCAAAACCTTCCAGCCATCACCTTTCTGTTTTGCCAAAGTCACCCCGAGTGGAACGGGTATGCCCAGACGTGGGTCCCGAGTCTGCTGGGCCTAGAGACCCAAGCTACTCCTCACTGATGACGCCCAACAAGGCTGAAACATGTCTGGGGATGCTTGTGGTCTCGTGCAGAAGGGATGTGACCTAGCAGTTTGGGCTGGACTGCCCCTTTTGGGGTCGGACCATGCCTGATTTGCATATGGTTTTTCCCCTTCTGTAATGGCTTGGCAGGCTGAAAAACGATGGTCTGGAGGGTTGCCCAGAGCTTTGCCCGTGGTTATGATTAATTCAAAACCTTCCAGCCAGCCATCACCGTTCTGTTTTGCCAAAGGGAAATCAATATTTTTTTATTTAAATTTATATAGCGCGCAAGTAACCCATGGGCATTGAGGCGCTGTTACTTGCAAGAGCTTAGTTACAGGCATAGAGTCATTCAGTGGTACATTATGCATTCGACAAAGCATAGAGCTGACATTTTGGTTGGTACAGTTGGTCATTACAGTACAGTTTATGCATTAGGAACAAATGAGATGTAATCGACTGGTGCGAGGCATCTTATGTGAATTATCCCTGGGCAGCATCTATGTGAAAATGTAAACAGATACTAATCTTACGATTCTTATGCATGGGTACATGGAATAATAATGAACACATATCTACAACTTGTCTACTGCAGTGAAGTGGGAAGCTTTGGGAGGTATGCACACCAATATTGTAGCCAAGTTTGGTACACATGGGAAAGCAGTAATTACTACAGCATGTGCATCACTCAGATCTTGTAGATAATGGTAAATTGCTTTTCCTCACTATTTCACTTTCAGTGCCACTGTGTTACATGGACTGGATGTTAGAAAAATTATACCATGATTATGGAGGGATTCAATGATAAGTGTGAATCCCTGTTTTGCTTCTGGCTTTAATGGGTACTGGGTAATATGTGGTAGTTTCCTAAAGTGATCAACCGATATCTGGACAGGTTTATCAGTGTTAACATGTCCTACCTCATTACCATGGGTTGACCACAATGAAGCTTGTATGCAGTTATTCAAAACATCTGACCACTCTCCTTTATTTGGTAAGTTTTTCTTCTGACCTGGAGAGTTGTACGAATAGACTCTTTATTATGGGGAACATTTAAGAATAACCCCCAGAAATATATTGTGCATCAAAGATTACACAAGACATCTCACACCAAAAAATTGACCAGAGCTGAGGAAGCCTCAAGAGGAAATCATGAGTGCCTCTGATAGGTCATAATGTGATCAGAAGAGGTTCAGTAACTGAGTGCCCAGCAGGGGTGTAGGATATCCCCACTGCTGTAGGACGTTTTCATTGGGTGACATTTAATTCAGGGGAACCTTTCACCTACCCCAAACGTGGCACACACATTTTTCCTTTATTCAACAATTTTCTTTTTATGAATCTTGGACCCCCAATCTAATAACATTGATTCTTTACAGCTACCCTCCCCTTTTTAGACAGGACACACAGGATTGCACAGAAGGTGTATTTATTAACAAAATATAAATAATTGAATCAATTTAAAGATAAACAAGTCATACATTGATGGATGCTAATGCAATGATGAAAAATTCTCAACACAGTAGTCACCTCAGTTTTCAATGCTGCAGTTATAGAAATAGTGACTTCTATAACACACACATCACCATAGTTATCTATACATTTAATCACCCTGAGTGCACATGCACCATAGACTGAATGCATGAGAGTCCAGGAGCAATCTTTCACTTGTGAAAAATAACAAATTAGTTTAAATTATCCTTGCCTATCCAATTCTCTCTACTTCCCCTTTATTGCAAAAGCAGCCACCTTACACAATTGACATGTCAGAAATTAAAACGTGTTTAAAAACCTTAATTGCAATTCACTACCAGACCTTCCTTTATGTATGTAAATGTTTGTAGAAAAGACAATGGGCTTCATTACGACCCAGGCGGTAGGGGGTTAACGGCGCCAGTAGAGCTGCCAGCGCTGTTAACCACCTACCGCCTCATTACAAGGTCTGCCCACGGGACCCGCTAAAGACGGCTGGTAAAGGGTCCCGCAAGCAGGCCAGGATGCTACGGGCCCATCATCAATGGGCCCATTGTTAGCATCCTCCCCATTCCCATTAAGCCCTATGCGGGCTCAAATGGGAATGGGGATGTACCGGGCCTGGGTTCCTTGAATGGGGACATACCGGGCCCTCCAAGGTCAGAATGGCCCGGTATTTCCCCATTCAAGGAACCCAGACCCGGTACCCGGTATGGTGGTAGCCATGCCACTAAAAGCGGCATGGCTACCTCCATACTCGGAATGAGGTCCAATGTATGTTCAACATGTGTGTAGGCTAGATTCCCTGCACTGATGTTTCATTTTAATTTCCATATAAAAGCACACCTCTCTCACTTTCAATGGGCACCTTAAACATCTTGATAATGGGCAGTAAATAATGACCCTCTCCCTTTTGTTTAGAACAACTTTACTTCAACATCAATATTCTCATTGATGGACCGGCAGCAACAGGTGAGATTAGAAGGTTTCATTTTGAATCCACTTCCACAGGATTGTGGATTCCCTGAGAAATCTTTGCTATCCCGCTTCCCTTTAATCTATATTTGCACCATTTGATGGACATACTAAGGAAGCATGAGGTCAATTTCCACTCTTATGCGGATAACACTCGGGTTTTCATTAAAATAGGGTAAGCGGATGAGGCCTTTATGAGGGTTGAACAATGTTTGGAGGAAGTTGGGGGCAAGGGGTGTCTTCTAACTGGCTTCAATTGAATGCCAGCAAAACAGAAGTAGCTTTGTTCGGTCCAAAACACCTTCTCAACCAGAGTACAAGTCCACAACCTTCGGGTTGCATCTGGCAGGAAAATTTGGGGAGTAAAGCTCAGGTGAGCGCCAAGATACAGTCACCTCCTCCGACAGGCTCTTCCATTTGTTCCAGAGGATGACCATGCCATGGTGGTTGGAACTCTGGTGAACTCCCAACTTGA
Source organism: Ambystoma mexicanum (assembly GCF_040938575.1). Classification (NCBI taxonomy): domain Eukaryota; kingdom Metazoa; phylum Chordata; class Amphibia; order Caudata; family Ambystomatidae; genus Ambystoma; species Ambystoma mexicanum. The sequence continues at coordinate 1,290,868,270 of NC_090930.1, read as the reverse complement.
TTCCTATAACGGCCTTCTTGCAGGCATCCCACTTATAAAAGCCCAAGGCCTGTAAAAAAACACAGAATATGGCTGTGATATTGATATTCAGGGTAAGGAAATCCTCTCTGATCTCTAACTTACAGCACTATTTACACTGGTCCTGTGCTTAATTTTCTAAAGTGTAAATAATTTGGCCCTGTCATACTTATCTAAAAAAATGTTTAGCGTTCAACCAACCTGTCAGCTATGGTCAACTGACAAACTGCTCCTGGAAATTCCGCCCTCTAACTGTGTGTGCAAGGGGGACCACAGACTTGGGGTGTATGGACCAAATTTGTGAAACTGTCTCCCATTGGAGATGTGTGTCCTCAAAGCACTCCTTCCATTTCATAAGGACTTAAAAACTCACCTGTTCAAGTAATTGCACGAGTTGGAATTCAATGCTGAGATTGGCTATTCTGATTGGGTTTACTCCTCTGCAGCAATTGCTTTGTTTCCTCTTTTGTTTTTGACTTTCTTTCGATCAGTACATAGATATGATTTAGTTTGTTAAGTGTGCTATACAAATGTATCAAAATAAAATAAAATAATATACCCAGGAATTATTTCAATTATATTCTTTTTCTAGCTCTGCACACAGTGAGGTGTCCCTTTAATTCCCAGAGAATTTTTCCACAAAAGATATCTTATCACAGAGAAGGACTGAGGGGATCTAATTGTACACACACACCATGGGACCTAGTCAATTAAATATATATGATTCAGAAGCACATACACTGCTGAAATGTTCCCTATCTCCTCAGGATGGACACACATGAATATATTCACAACCGTTAGTACTGACAAATCACAGGGCCAGGGTGTGTTATAATTCCCTTTGTAGTATCACTCCCCTCAGGATGATTTCCCCTTTTTATTAAGAATTTCTTTTGGCTTTATGACAGACAGGCGGGCACCCTAAATTATCCACCTCTATCAATCAGTGGGCATCAGCCAGCAAGATGGGATCAGCTCTTCTCCACAGCATGACTGCTATTTCTTCAACTGAAGAAGGTCTGGGACTTAAACTCCTACTGACTCTCACTTTCAGGGTACTGGTATTAATTCAAAAAGGGTAAAAAAAGGAGAGCAATATTTTCCTTCTCCTTCCTGTTCTTCTTTCTCTCCATTAGTCTGTGAGTGAGCGAGTGAGTCTGTCAGTGTCCCTTTTTTTCTCTTCCCCCTGTGATTGTGTGTTGAATCTTATATAGTATCGGGGATGTTGTAAAGAACAGTAACACCACCTTTTTGATGTGTGTATGCTTTTCTCAATCTATTTGATCAACAAATGTGATTGAGCAGAGTTCTAAAAGTAGACATTCCACTTTGCAGTATTTGGGCATATTAATAAAGAGCGCAGTCTAATGGGATGACATTCTAAAACGAGTTTCACATCCATTTAATGTGATGTCATCTGATCTTGCATTAAATATTGTAACATTCAGAGATAGTAAATTCCATATGTATGAACACTTTACTGATCGGCTCACCAGATCTCTCTCTCGGGCACAAATCAAACAATGACATTGTCATCAAGATATCACAATAATTACTAAGTTACAGTTTTGTCCATTTAACTCACTCCTACCTTTATAAACAAACCATTTTCCCCTCTCAATGTGAAGGGCTCTTCCCTGCGCATGATATATAATTCACTGACGTCCCCTGTTTGTGTCCCTCCAAATACAAATTTACCCAATCTGTATGAATAAAAATCACATTAGAACATTTTTTTTTACATCTGCAAATAGAACATCTCATGCTGAACGCCTTACAAAAATAATTATTTTGCTTTAAGATTCCATCTTGTAGATATCAAGAGAAATATGCAGTGTTTTTTTGTGCAGAAAACGCTACCCAGCATCTTTGATTTGTTTTCTGCGTGGTATCTGCTGGCCCTACTCTTAATGTAGAGCAGAAAAGTATTTATTACGGGGGCCTAGATTTAGTAATTTCTTTGAAATTTGAAGTCCTCAGGATTTATGACTTTTGTTTCTGCTCCTCTTGGACAAGTTCCTGGGTTTGGTAGATTTTCAGATAAACAGGTATTAAGGTTCAGGAGAAGTCTGAGAGATGTAAATCTCACATTAGGCTTCAGAGATCCACGGTTCAAGCTGATTTCTTATTAGTTGTTCATCGTTTTAATCCCACCATACACAGATGCAGCACATGAAAATGTTGCCTTAAAATTGAATGCAAATTTGGCCTTTCTATGAACTGGTTGCAGACCATTCATTATCCACATTGCTGAACTCCAAATGAATTCCAAGTCCTTCAAAGTGCAAGGCAGAGAGGTTCTGCTGTTTATTTACTGAGGGTGGTGAATTGAACATAATGGCAAATGCCAGAGTTCAAACCTATAGCTGACTCTTGATTCTGGTTGGTTTCTCCCAAATGCCATTTTTTAAAGTTACATTTTAGTGTGCCCCTACATTTTACATTTTCAACAAAAACACACGTTTATCCATTGCAATGGCCAGTCAAACTCCCATCAAAGGTCCACATTTTCAACATCTGTAAGTTTCATAACAATGGCCTCTGATTTCTGTAAGGGGAATAAACACACAAACATCAGCGTAACATGCACATCTGTTTTCTTTCTCAGATTTGAAACTGCTGTTTTTTTCTCCTCAGATTAAGCAGTTCCTAGTTTTACTAAAAGTTGCAGAATTCTTTCAGGTACTTGAAATATTAATCTTAGGCCTTGTCACTATATATTTTGGTGGGAGGGGACTTTAAAACATTGCACATATGTTTTTCAAATGCTGTGCACACACCACAGTTTAGATGTTGGATTTTAAAATCAGTCAGTCAGAAAAGTTTATTTCGGATTCAAAAATCCATACAACACATAAGTCTGAGAAATACATACAATTAATAAAACCCTTCCCTTAAGAACCTCCGCAAAAAACACATTATACATCTGCAAAAACAGTCACATAATAAAATACCAAATATAATCAATATAAACTGCCCTTACCGCAACAATATCAAACCTACAATTTGAATACCCTTCCCAATGTAGCTGATCGGGGGAGTCATCAACACTCCTCGCCCTGTAACCTCAATAACACTTTTATAAAATACATTGCTCTTTTCAAAAAGGTAAGTAAATCCCATGCAACCGAAACGGAGTCTGCGCTTAAAAGACGTGAAATAGCCTCTCTGTATGAATCTTAGTTTCCCTAAGGACTGGAATTATTGTTGTTGTCCGTATCCCTATCTACCCCGGGCAAAATAGTTACAAATGCACCACATTTTCAGTAATATACCCACACACCGGACAAACAGCAGCATCCGGATTTCTTTTCCAGTTCACTGTGTTCCCCCACAAACAAAGACAATAGAACCTTGCCCTAGTGATTAGCCACCAGTTTTTTTTTTTATTTGAACCCCAAATTAAGTAGGGTTGAATCACCAAAGGCCGACTGATCATTGCGTGGAATTTAACACTGTTATTTTCAGACTCTAAAAGTATTCTCTTCCTGGCAAACACTTTGCTGAAAACAGGTTTATAACCATTCACCTCGGTTTTAGTTAAAAAGGCAGCTGGAGGAAAAAGAATGCTTAAATTGGCCTCTTCTAGGGCTTTATCTATATAATCAAGCCATGGAATTCTTTGCCACCACGTCCTCCCCAATACAGATCTAATAATAAAATAGCAAAGAGAGGCGTGTACATTCGCCCACATCCGGACCCAGAAGAGTATTGGGGCCAACGCCCACTGATCCTCCCAAAATTCCAGACCCATTTCTTTGTGGATAGAAATACTCGCTGACGAATCAAGCGGTTGACCATCACAGCGGTACATAAAACAAAAAATGCCCCCTATTTGTTGGCTCAATTTAGCAGATTGTTTGATTAGATGTGACTTCCCAGTGAGAGCTTCCGAAAATCTAATCCCTAGGTAATCAAAAATCTTCACCCTGGGGATGACTTCTCCATCACATATCATGGGTCGCATTAATGCCGGCCATTTACTACCCACACAGGCTATTACAGCCGATTTTTTAGAGTTGATCTTTAACCCCATCTTGCTCATGAAGGCTGCATATGCATTAATCAGGATCTGCAATGCTCTTGGGGTTCTGGCTAACAGTACGGTATCATCTGCATATGCCAGCACAGGAAACGCCCGACACCCCAGTACCAAAAAGTCTGCCAAAATATTCAGCAAATGCTTCAAGAAGCCGTTAATATAGAGGCAAAAACATAATGGGGCCAGGACGCAGCCCTGCCTCAACCCGCACCCGACCTTAAAGCATGCTTTGCAATGCCCCCGGACCACTGCGCACATATGCCTCTTTGTCACTGTGAACTTCCATCAAAACCCTCAATATGTTCCCTGGACAGCCCATGGACTAAGCACTTGCCAAAGCGTTGACCTGTCCACCTTGTCAAACGCTGTGCTCAGGTCCATAAACGCTACATACACCACCTCTCCACTACAAAAGACTGAGTTGGCCACATGGAGATACAAATTGAGACTCTGCTCTATGGTTCCTAATCCTGGGCGGAAACCAAACTGGATGTCGGATAAAACTGATTGCTCCATCAACCAGGATTCAATATGCCCTAATAGTACTCTCCCAAAGATCTTAAAAGAAGTGTCAAATAGTGATATTGGCCTACAGGCACTTGGGCTTGTATGATCCCCCTTCTTGAATATAGGAAATATAATAGCCCTTTTCCAAGATGGAGGATATCTACCTGATGCCATGCAAGCGTTAAACACCACTGTCAGGAGAGGAGCCCACAAATCCAGGGGGTCCTGAAAGAGCTCTGAAGGTATCACATCAGGGCCCGGCGCAAGATTATGGGTTTGTTGCCTTATTGGTTTAGTTTAGTTTAGTTTATTTGTATTGCGCAACTGGCCCGGAGGCATCTGGGCGCATTACTTACAAGGTAGGGTTACAACATACAGCATATTACTTACAATGTACAAAAATTACAAAGATGTTAGCAGGTACAACTGTGACATCAAAAGTGCAAGTTCAAGAAAATGCTGATCAAAAAGTACAAACATTAGGAGCGAGATGCTGCTAAATCCTGGTCAATGAGCCATTTTTTTGTTTTACTTTTAAAGGCAGAGAAGGAAGGCTCTTCTCTTATTGGTGAGGGGAGGGTGTTCCAGAGTTTGGAGGCGAAGATAGGGAAGCTGGCCCTCCGGAATGGCTAGCAAGTGAGTAAGAGTGGATCTCAGTGGGCGTGTGGCAGTGTGCATGGTAAAGCGGGTGAATAGGTATTCAGGAGCAAGATTAGCTTGGCACTTGTGTGTGATAGCTAAAGTTTTCAGTGAGATTCTGTGTGCAACTGGTAACCAGTGAAGGCTCAGTCTAGTGTCTGAAATGTGTAGTTTCCTAGGGAAGTTGAGAGCAGCCTTGAAGGCATTGGTTTGCATCACCTGAAGTTTGTTAATATTTCTTTGGCTGGTTCCAAGGTATAATGCATTGCAATAGTTGATCGTTGACAATATGAGTGTTCTAGCCAAGATGATGCAGTTATTAGATGTAAGGAAGAGTCTGCATGCTGTTATCAGCTTGCATGTGTATGCTGCTGCAGAGACCACTGTGTTTGTTTGTCGATGAAGAGATAGTGTAGAATTTAAGTAGATACCGAGTGTTTTAGTATCATTGGACACCTTAATAGTGTTTCCATCTCTGATAAATTATTGGAATGCTGTGTTAAGTTGATTTAGTCTGGACTGTGAGCCAAGGATAAGTAACTCCGTCTTATCATCGTTCAAGCAGAGACCATGTTGTGCCATCCAAGCTTGGATTACTGTGTAGACATCATTAAGAGCTTTTGAATCAATCATGTGGTCACCAGAGATAGGGATCAGTATCTGGGTGTCATCTGCATAGTTTGTGTAGGTGACACCCAGAGAGTCCAGAATATGAAAGAGTGGCTTTGTAAATACATTGTATAATGTTGGGAAACACAGGACCCTTGCGGAACCCTGCATGTTACTGGGGATGGTTCAGCAGAGGCAGAGGGGGAGAACACCCTCATCGTTCTGTTCACCAGAAAGGATCTAATCCATGCGTTTGCCTCCTCTGAGAAGTGGGCAGCGATTTTGAGGTGATGGCAGAGGATTTGGTGGTTGACCAAATCAAAAGCTGCTGAGAGGTCCAGCAGAAGAAAGAGTGCCAATTTACCCTTGCCTTTTAGGTCCTCGGTTTGTGTTTTTAGGTCGTTCAGGGCAGTCTCTGTACCAAGTCATGGTCGGAAACCGGATTGACTGAGACCTAAGAGTTTGTTGTCTTCGAGATAAGCCTGAATTTGGATATAGGCAGCACGGTCAAGAATTTTCAAGCGAAATGGCACCGTTGTGATGGGTCTGTAGTTCGATGGGTTACTCGGGTCAAGGTTAGGTTTTTTGATTAATGGGATGACCCAGGCATTTTTCAGTTTGTCAGGGACAATGCTGGATTTGAATGTGGTGATTAAAGGGGCGAGGTCGTGGGCTGCCTCCTTGATGATAGGGGCGGGGCATGAGTCGCATTGACAATTAAAAAGTTTAATCTTGTTTATAATGTTTTCCACTCCCCTGATGGATAAAGGAGAGAATCAGAAGGGTTTCACAGAGTGTTTAGGTTCTGGTATTTTATTGGTATGGGTCCAAAATACCTTCAGCTATCCCTCCGCAAATACCTCCCCTCTCGAGATCTTCGCTCCGCTACCTCCAAATCACTCAGGGTCAGTCGTTTTTCTAAGAAACTAGCTGGGGGTAGATCTCTGTCTTCAGCTGGGGCCTCCCTCTGGAACAGCCTCCCTGCCACTCTAAAACTTGAGGAGAACCATCTCCTGTTCCGGAAGCACCTCAAGACCTTCCTCTTTTCTTCTGCCTTCGCTCCCCCTCTCCCCTGCTGATCTGTTCTCTCTTGGCACCGTGCACCTGGCCACCCTCTGTCGTTTGGGCCCAGGTACCTGCTCATCCTGCCACCCTCCCGCACTGCCTCCGGGCCACCCCTTGCACTGGGGTCTGTATCTGTACCCATACAGCCCCCCTTTTTCTTCCTGCACTTATCGGACCTACCCTGTCTGCTGCCTTAAACCTAGCACTTGCAAATTGCTGGCGGCATTACCACTGTTTGTTGCCTTTATTATTTATTTATTGTTATTTATCTGTTTCTCCTCTGCTTCGCACTTTCCACCTCTCCCCCCTTCCATGCACTTTTCCCCTCCCCCCTCTCCCATGCACTTGCGCGTTCTCAATGTCACTGGGCCTAGTAAGATTGCTGTTTTGTTCTCCCCTGTTCTGCACATCCCCTCATATTCTCTTCCCTAAACAGATTCCCAAAGTGCTCCAACCAGGCTGTTTCCATCACATGAGTACCACTATCATGTGATAATTTTTTTGAATTAGATGTCCCTACACTACCTTTACAGTGTCAGCAGATGCTGTCATATCTGGGAAGATTTCCATATGCAGAGCTGATATATTTGCTCCTCTGTCTAGCAGGCAAGGTAGAGATATATCATCTACGCAACACAGCACATATGGGCTGTCTTGGTCTATGGGCTGTCTTGGCCTATCAATATTAATGAATCTATAGGGTGTGTGCTCTTTTTCTGTAGTCAGAAAGGATCTTGATCAATAGAGTGAGTCCTGGGGCAATGGTTCGGGCATAGGCAATTTTCCCAAATCCTTTTAGGACCCTGTTTGTATATATTTCTCATCAAGCTCTTTCAGCTCAGCCATTATAGTTTAACTTTCCAATTTCTTGGTTCTGGCAAGCTGGGACTTTAATTCAAAGAATGTACGTCTTATTACTGTGTTTAATGCATCCCACATAGTATTGTGAGGCATATATGTAGGGCACATATTACAGAAGAATTCTCCTATATTTCTAGCTCTCTGCTGCTTAACTGCTGGGTCTCTCAACATGTCTCTGTGTAGCATCCATGAGCGTGGTCCATGAAGTTGTTTTCCCAGGATCACTTGTAGGATGATTGGACAATGATCTGATATTGGCCTTCTCTGATGAGTTCCATAGTGTGTATTATACTAATATATATCATATCCTAGTGTAAACTCTATGAGTGTTGGAGAAGAATGAGTACTCCCTTCACGTTTTGTGGGCAACTCGCCAGGTGTCGAAGAGCCCCAGGATTGCAATTTCTTTCATAAGCAGGTCAGTTTCCTCTACTCCCAGTCACAGATCCCCTTTCGAGTGGTCCATGTTCTTATTCATGAGTTTGTTTAAACTCTGCCTAATTTAATATCCCCTTGGGTGAAGTGTGATATGGTGGGGATTAGTTCCATGAGGAAGCTCTTCTGTCTTGTATTAGGGGAATATACAGAAATGAGTGTGAACACCCAGTGTGCCCATGGCAGCCACAAACCTCTGCTCCAGGTCCTACATTAGATCTGGTGCCATAAGACTAATGTGGCCTCTACATAGTATTGCCACAACCGCCATCTTATTTCATGCAGGGGCCAGGAACTGTATCAAATAAAACACTATTCTTCAGCCTATCTTTCGTCTTTTACTTCCACATGAGGTTCCTGGATTATGTCAGCCACCAGATTCTAAGAAAACATGGAATAGGCGGCCTCTTTTGGTTGGGGAGTTCAGCCCTCTGATATTTAAAGATACAACTTTCAACATGTTGATGCAGTGTTTTGTAGCAGTGCTTTGCCTTGAATTTTTTCCTTCAGTAGGTGTGAGTAACATGGTAGTAGCCAAATATTCCCCTTCCCCTAAAACCTCCTCCCAAAACTTATTTTCAAAAAAACCTTTGAAAATAGTGTAAGTGATGCACACTGATGCTGGGCTCCCTTGTGCCAGCTCTTCTGAAGTAGGGGAACCATCCCGGCGACCATGTGGCATTTAATAACTAGAGATTATCACCCCAAGTTAACAATTTGCATTCCCTCTTCAATGGCATTCAGTAAAGGTCGTCAGGTTGTTTATGTAAGGACTTTGATTGACTGGATATTCCAGTCCTGGCAAGTTAGTGCCCGGATCATTCAGACATGATGACCCTTTGCTCCTTGCAGCGGTCGCCACATGTGTCAATTCGATACGAGCTATGTCTATCAAGTTCCGTGACTCTGGAGCACTCTACAAGAAAATACTTCATTTGTTGTTTTTCGATGTTACCGACCAAGGTTTGGAGTTTCCATTCCTTGTTCTTTTTATTGTAGGGGGTGACCTCTGTTCAGGCACCCCCATCTTCAGGACTCTGGGTCCCTGTTTTAGGGTGGTAATTGTGTGTCTCTTGCCTTACGATTCGAATTGCAAGACTGTTGGGAATGACTATCTCTATTTAAATCCTTCACTTAGTAACTTGTCAGTTAACAGCTTGAAATGCCTACACTTGTGCAGCATTCTGTTTGAGAGATATTGGATCAATCGGATTTTTGATTCTCTAAAGAGGGCCTGACCTCCTGCCCTTGCCTCGCATAGGATCTTTTCGTTGGTTGCACAGCTGTGTAGCTTAGATTACCTGGTCTCAGGGCCTCCCCTCCATGTTCTTGCAGTTTTGCTGCCGATACTTTGCACTCTGTCTCTGTGGATGGTAGTTGTATCCCCAGGTATACCACCGTAAACAATTCTTTTACCATGTCTTCCATATTGTCTCCTTTGCCCTTTCTTTGGGGAAATTTAGGAGCACATTATTTCTTTTTGATCTATTTTCAAGATTCTCACATTTAGCTTCAAGGTCGGACAATTCTGTCTGCAGGGACAAGATTTTTTCTTCACCTGCTGATGTTATGGCAGGCATTTCACTCACATTTTGTTCCAGCTCATTCACTTGGTTACTCAACTCAGAGAGGTTGGTTCTGAGCTCATTAATGCTTTGGGTGATCTCTTTGTTCATGCCTGGCATTTCCTGGATGAGGTTGTCCTGCAGGTTCTGGAGACATGTCATAAAGCCTTCTTTCGTGAAGGCTACAGCAATGTTTTCTGCCATGTGGACAGCCGCTTTAGTGGTTTGCCTAGCAGCACTCTGGCGGTCTACCACATACTATTCCATGCTCCCACGTGGCGCCTTGTACAAGGTACTTGAGTATTTTTTTCATTGACTAGCTTCTTTTCCAGGAATGTCCTCTCTGACAGTGCTCTTCAGTCAGACTCTCCCACCTCTCTTGAATTGCGTGCATCAGTGTATTTGAAATTGTTTATTTGTAAAGCACTTATACACAAATGTAGTGCTTCAAAGCGCTTCTAGGTGGGAAGGGAACAAGGTAATACATTTGTCATTCTTAGGCCTTGAAGATTCCGAATGATCTAACAACAATAACTAGCATACTAGGCCAGAGGAATATCTACTAGTGTAAGTGTGTGACAAAGAGAGAGGGGAGAAGGGGTGGGGCATACAGTACAATAAACTACAGCAATAGGCCTGGTGACTGCTTGGTGGTTGATCATCCAATGTGCGTATGCATGAGTATTTCAGGCACCATGAAGCTAGGGAGGGGAGACAAAAGGAGGACTGGACAGACAGACTTGCTAGGCCAGTACATACAGGGGATAGTTCATGGAATCAAGAGCAGAAGTGGCGCATGTGGCTGGCGCACAGAGTGCCCATGCGGCAGCTTGCGCCAGCCGCCTGCGCCAAAACCCATTTTGACGCACAGCGTATTCATGGATTTTTACATCCATAACCAGCCGTGGCGCAGCGACCCTGCAGCAGTGCCAGTTACGCCCCAACCCCGCCCTGTGCACCAAAAACATCGCACAAACCCCTACATGGCGCAAAACAGTATACAGCCCCCAACCACGAAAACAGGCTAAAAATGCCACACAGCCCTCACGAGCCAGTGAAATCGCGTGTAAAATTCCCCACGCACCCCTCCGAATACGCGTACCCCACTCGCACTAGTGAAATCGCGTGTAAAACTAACCGCGCACCCCTCGGAATATGCGTAACCTGCTCACCCCAGCGAAATCGCATGTAAAACTCCCCACGCACCCCTCCAAATACACGTACCCCTCTTGCGCTAGCGAAATCGCATATAAAACTCCTGCGCACCCCTCGGAATACACTTAGCCTGCTCGCGCTAGCGAAATCATGTGTAAAACTCCCTGTGCACCACACCGAATACACGTACCCGCTCGCACTTTCGAAATCACATGTAAAACTCCCTGAGCACCCCTCGGAATACTCGTACCCCGCTCGTGCCGGCAAAATCACATGTAAAACTCCCTGCGCACCCCTCCGAATATGCGTACCCCGCTCGTGCCAGTGAAATCACATGTAAAACTCTCTGTGCATCCCTCCGAATACGCGTACCCCACTCGCGCTAGCGAAATCACATGTAAAACTCCCCACGCACCCCTCCGAATACACGTACCACCCTTGTGCTAGCGAAATCGTGTGTAAAACTCCCCGCGCACCCCTCGGAATACACGTACCCTGCTCGCGCCAGCATAATCACGTGTACAATTCCCTGCACACCCCTCCGAATAAGTGTACCTCGCTCGTGTCAGGTAAAATGCGTGGAAAAAGTCCCCCCTGTGGTGTGGGCTGCCTGTGAGGCATGGGGAGGGTGGATGGGCTGCCTGCGGGTCATGGACTGGGGTGATGGTCTGCCTGCGGATCATGGACTGGGGTGATGGGCTGCCTGCGGGGCATGGACTGGGGTGATGGGCTGCCTGCGGGGCATGGAACTGAGGTGATGGGCTGCCTGCGGGGCATGTCCAGAGGTGATGGGCTGCCTGCGGGGCAAGGACTGGGGTGATGGGCTGCCTGCGGGGCATGCCCAGGCGTGATGGGCTGCTTGCGAGGCATGAACTGGGGTGATGGGCGGCCTGTGGGCCATGGACTGGGGTGATGGGCTGCCTGTGGGCCATGGTCTGGGGTGATGGGCTGCCTGCGGGTCATGGTCATGGTGGATGGACTGCCTGCGGGGCATGGGGAGGGTGGATGGGCTGCCTGCGCATATTCTGGGGGTGTGCGTGGACTTTTACATGCAATTGGCCTGGCGCGAGCGAGGTACATATATTCTGGGGTGCGCGTGGAGTTTCACACATGATAGTCCCGGCGCGAGCGGGGTACGTGTATTCCGGGGGTGTGCAGTGAGTTTTACACGTGAATTCGCTGGTGCAAGCGGGATACGTGTATTACGGGGGTGTGCATGGAGTTTCACACACGATAGGCCGGGCGCGAGCGTGGTATGTGTATTCCGGGGGTGCGCAGGGAGTTTTACATGCGATAGGCCTGGCGCGAGCGGAGTACGTGTATTCCGGGGTGCGCGTGGAGTTTCTACACGCGATAGGCCTGGCGCGAGCGTGGTATGCATATTCCGGGGGTGTGCAGGGAGTTTTACACGTGATAGGCCTGGTGCAAGCATGGTACGTGTATTCCGGGGGTGCGTGGGGAGTTTTACATGTGATAGGCCTGGTGCGAGTGGGGTACGTGTATACCCGTGGTGCGCGGGGAGTTTTACATGCGATTTGGCAGTGTGTGCCCTCCCGGGTGTGCCCCCCTCCTCCCCATGCCTCGCAGGCAGCCCACACCACAGGGGACCACCCCACACCCCTGGCCATGCCCCGCAGGCAGCCCATCACCCCAGACCATGCCCTGCAGGCAGCCCACACCACAGGGGACCACCCCACAGCCCTGGCCATGCCCTGCAGGCAGCCCATCACCCCAGACCATGCCCCGCAGGCAGTCCACACCACAGGGGACCACCCCACACCCCTGGCCATGCCCCGCAGGCAGCCCATCACCCAAGACCATGCCACACAGGCATCCCACACCACAGGGGACCACCCCACACCCGTAGCCATGCCCCACAGGCAGCCCATCACCCCATACCATGCCCCACAGGCACCCCACCATTGACGGGCACCTGCCAGCAGGCCCCGATTCATGTCCCCCACCCCAATGAAGGGCACCTGCCAGCAGGCCCCGAATCATGTCCCCACCCCACCCACCCACCATTGACGGGCACCTGCCAGCAGGCCCCGACTCATGTCCCCCACCCCACCCCCAGTGACGGGCACCTGCCAGCAGGACCCGACTCATGTCCCCCACCCCACCCACCCAACATTGACGGGCACCTACCAGCATGCCGCGACTCATGTAACCCCACCCACCCCCCATTGATGGGCACCTGCCAGCAGGCCCCGACACATGGCCCACCAAACAACATATCCTTAACAAAACAGACCGATGGCCCTAATGTCAACCCAAATCCCACCATGGCCATGCATAAATGTACAACATAGCCACACACTGTCAACATATGACTGAGGCAGTACTTATAGAGACATGCACAAAACCAATGAGAGTACACAACACCAATAATGAAGATACATGAAATGTATTCAAAAACGTAATGAAAAAACATAATAAAAATTCAAACTTGCAAATTAAGAAATAATGAAAGCAAAAAAAAATAAAAATAGAAAAATCCAATGTAAAACAAAAATCCACAACAGGAAAAAAGAGAAGTGATCCATTGCCAATGTCCATATAAAGTGCATAAATAAATAAAAAAGATTGATCCATGGGATGTCCAAAGAATGAAAGTATGTACAAGTCCGGAACTATATACAATGGAAGTCCAAAGGGTCCATGATCCACAAACAAAAGGAAACCTACAGAAAAGTCCTATGAATAAAAAACTATATACATAAAGTGGAGCAAAGTCCATGAACTCCAAAAAAAAAGATAAAACAAAGGAAACCTAACCCTAAAGAACTATGTACAAAGGCGGCAGGTAAGTCCTACGGCTCACTTTTTGATGTTCCGGGCCAGGGCATCATCGAACTCCATGTCGATGTTTCCGGGGGCGGGCCTCTTCCCTGGCCTTGAGGTCTAGCAGGGATGCAGCCATGGTCTCCTCCAACTCCCTGCGAGTTGCCTCGAGGCACTCAGCCCACCTCAATGCCCTGCGCATGGAGTTCTCCACCCTGACCATAGTGAGCCGTGCCTCCTCTGCCCGCCGCCGCTCCGCATCTATCTGCTGGCCCAACCGCTGCCAAATGGAAGACACTCCCAATCCAGGGTCCTTGTGCCCTCTGGCCGATGTCTGCCCCTGTGATGTTGATGGCCCCGAGCCATCATCGCTCCCACCCTGAGCCTGCTGCTGCCGTGCATGTGCCCTGCCTGTTGATGCCTGCATGTCCTCCTCTTGCTGGGGTCCAGTTGGTGGGGTGGCCACCCCTGCTGGACCTCCGACTCCCGACTGTGGCAGGTACATGTCCTCCACCAGCCTGGCCACTGGCTCAGGGGCAGCTCCACAGGGTGTCCAGGTGATACTTGAGCAGGAAGATGGCACGGAGGACGACTGGCGCATAGGGGGCTCAGTGAAGGATGGTTTGCAAGAAGTTCCAGCACACGGATGAACCCAGCGCTGACGACCTGTCCTAGTAGGTCGACGCAGCCAATGAGGGATCCAAAATGACATGCATTGTCCAGACGAGAACCACGCACGTCATCCCAAATCCCACGTTGGCGCATCGCCATCCCAACTAGGACAGGCTCAATACAGTCACAGATTGCAACGTCTGCAGGAAGAGGAAGGCCAGTTGTTGTATGCACATCCCCTCCCTGAAAACGGGTCTGGATGGTGGCATTCCTGCTGGTGCCGTTTGACGCAGTCACAGGATCGGGGACAGGATTACACACAGGCACCTCCACGGCAGCCTTTGCTGCCTCCTGTCACTGCCCCTGGGCTACACCACTAGCACCAGTGGAATCCCCCCCAGGCCCCGTGTGTGGGCCTTCCACGGCCTCCTCCTCAACCGAACCCCCCACCAACCTGGATGTCTCTGTGCCATCTTCCTCAATAGGCCCCTGTGGGGGCTCAGCTGCCCCTACTGCTGCCGAGGAGTCCACCTCCAACCTCCGCCTCTTGGACCTTCCCCCGGCAGCTGCGGCCATGGACGCGGCACCAGACTCCTCACTCCCAGAAGAGATGACTACATAGGAGGAGATGACTACATAGGAGGAGATCTGGGCCTTCTGTCTCCGGCTGGCGGTGGGATCTCTGACCTCTTCATCAGTCGACGCTGCAGACAGGGAGAAACAGAACACAGGCATCAGGGCACTGTACAATGGTCGGATGCACACATGACAGTTGCACATGAGTGGCAGTGTCAAACTTCACAGATGGCATCACACTCCCCAACGCTCATATCATTTGAACCCACACACATGCACAAATTGTCAGGAATCGTGCAGAAGGCAGCAGCATCCATACACACACACCAGCATGAACATCTGAAGGTTGGCATGACGTCACAAGCAACATGGGGAGTGCCCAACACCTGCACACACGTCACCAAACAGACATGCATCTGTACATCTCCACCACCTGTCACAGTGCAATCATCGGCAACTATGTCACATCTGCCAATCAGGTTCCTACATGTCTGTGTCACATGCATCCATGGTGTATCACTGTCGCACACATGTCAAACACACACACACGCACATGTATGCTGTGCACGTACATGAATGTGGAACCAGCTTCCATGTGTCACACCCCAACCATGCAATAGTACATACACAGAATTGCTAACATGTCTGCATCTCCACATGCAGTTGTGCATCATGCTTTGGAACACAAATACCACTGATGTGCATCACACATGACTGGACTCACATGCAGCATGGTCATGTCCCTGCACATACACATCCATACATGGCCCTTTTCAGACATATGTCCAAGCTGCACACTCCTGGCACACCTTAACATGCACTGCGTCCAATAAGTACGCATGGATACTTACCGCTCGAAGCCAGACCGGTCTCCCTCTCGAGGACCTGGCGGTGAAGCGCTGGGTTAATGCGTTCCAGGACCCTCATGTCGTCGCTGGTAAGGTGGACCCGGCGCCTCACTGCATCTGCTGCTTCCAAGAGGTGCCGGGCCTTCCTTAGGGTCCTGGACCTGAAGTGCTCCCAGCGCTTACGGAGGTGTGGTGGGTCATGGGTTGCCACCCCCTCCGCGTTGATGGCAACCACGATGTCCAGCCAGATTCTCTCCCGTCCATCCTTGTCGGCATGTCTTTTTCCATAGAGGGCATCATAATGCACCAGGACTTGCTCCACCAGGATGCCAACTTCTCCTGCTGTGAAGCTGGCAGCCCTCTGCCTCTCTGGCTGGAGGTTGCCAGTGGTTTCTGATGGTGTTTCCCCCGACATGGCAACCCCCGAGGCAGGTGTGGGTGGGCAACTGGGTCCTGGTGCTGGGCTGTGGGGCGATGGAACTTCAGTCGGGAGTCTTCTGTTCCAGCAGGGGTGGTCACAGCAACTGGACCCCTGCAGATGGCTGACGTGCAGGCACCAAATAGCAGGGCAAGTGGCCAGCAGGCAGGCAGCAGCAGATGGCTGGTGGGAGTTGGCTCGGGGCTCTGAGGAGCAGGAAAATGGCCTTCTGGGCAGGAGCGTTGTATTCTGTGTGTTGTTGCGTGGCCAGCTTGATACGGAGTGATTTGTCACGTGAAAAAAAAGCACGTCAGCGTATAATTCGAGGAAAGGCCCTTAGCGCGTAAGCGCATATGTGACATAATGCGCGCAGGCCTTTCACTCGGCACGCATGCATAGTGATTGAGCACGTAAAAAAAAAAACGCATGTTCGCGTGTTAATGCGTGTAATTCGAGGAAAGGGCCTAAGCGTGTAAGTGACATGACGCGCGCTGGCATTTCCCTCGGCACGGGTTAAAGGTGAGCGGTACCAGCAGTTCACTGTACAGGCCTTTCGTGGAGACCGACGCGTGTGTTGCTACTTCTGGTTATTTCACGTGCCATCACTACTTCACTGCGGATGAAGGACGTATCTCTTTTTTTGCGGGGGTATTGGCTACGTGTGTTTTTCATTACCACACTAGTCAGACGGTGAGTCACACACACTATTTTTCCCACTGCGGGTCCCCCAGTGTATCGCATACCCATTTTCGAGGTCATAGTATCCTGCGTGTCCCATGCGTACGAGTTTTTTGTGTCACTGAGTGCCACCGCATACAGCAGGAGGTTAATTCCACACATCATCGTCTCTAACAGCGTCAAAACCCTAGGAATCTACCTCGACTCCTCCCTCACACTGACAAGACAGATCAATTCCATCTCATCAGCCACTGCTTACACCTGTAAACTCATCAATGCCAGCAGACCTTACCTCTCACCATCCAACTGCATCACCTTAGCCAGAGCGCTAGTCCTTTCCAAAGTTGACTACTGCAATGCGTTATACTTGGGAACCAGTCAGAAAAGCATCAACATGCGAGCAGCCCTGAACATACCCAAACACGAACACATTTCGGACGCCAGACGCACCTGCCATTGGCTATCCATACCACAAAGAATTGAATATAAAACCATCTCACTCACACACAAATGCCTAGCTAACCAAGCACCCAGATACCTATCCGACAATCTCAATCACCACACCCCAGCGCGCCCTACCAGATCAGCTCAAACACATTGCTTAAATATCCCAAGATTTAAGCTCCAAAAAGCAGGGGGCTCCAGCTTCCCCGTGCTTGCCTCCAAACTTTGGAATTCACTTCCTCTCGAGCTGAGATCAGAACCTTCCTTTCACAGATTTAGACACAACACCAAAACTTGGCTTCTATCCAAAGAAACGTAAACTGCCTAGCCCTACCTTACTAGCATGCACCAAGACTGTAAATTTGTAAATATGTAATCGGTTTGTACATTTCTGTTGTATTATTCTGTTGTATTCATCGCAAGCGCCTGGATGCCCTAGGGCCAGGCGGCGCTATACAAATAATAAACTAAACTAAACTAAACATGTGGGCTACCGGGGGTTGCGTGCATGGTTTTACCGCAGTTTTGGGGTGCCTGAGCATTTCGCGACCCGTCACTTCATCACTGGGGTCACATACAGCCTTGCAGGCGCACAGGGGTGCTGTTAACATCTAGTATCCCACCCCCTTCACCCCAATTGCACAGGACAATTGTTGTGTACACCTCCCATTGGCACTACTACATCTGTGCCGGCACTACTACATCTGTGCCAAAAGGTGAGGGGCGCCTCAGCTGGGCGTACTCCACATGGCGGGCATGGTCAGGGACGTGGCTGGGGTGAGCATTGATTAGGGGGCTCCAGGGTGTCCAGGGTGGCTGCAGAGAGGGAAGCGGCAGGGGTGCGCCACTTTGTGAGGATGTTCTGTCATGTGTTGGTGCAGTCATGCCACCACCCCCTGTGGTTCCGGGAGATGCATCTCTTGCATCTGCCACTTGTGCCCATGTGACCCGGCAGTCAGTTTCATCGACTGCCACGGGCCCAAGGGTAGTGGTAGCTGCAGGTGCAGCTGTGGACACCACCACCCAGGCTCAGGGTCGGCCAACGCATGCTCCGTTGGCACCTGAAGAGTCCCAGGATGATTTCCAGGAGGACAGGAGGCACACGGTAAGTGCACGCAGGGCTGCCCTGACCGAGGCACATGCCCCTGGGGCAGTATTGTCATCTCCTGCGCCGAGCAGCCAGGTGTTGGCAAGTGCATGGGCAGATGCAGCCGACACCACCCCGGTTGTGAGTCTATCATCCAGGACAGTCCCGGTCACTGACCTTGGCACAGCAGATGTTGCTGCGCAGGGTCCAGTCAAGGGCACCCAGCAGCCACTGATGCAAGTCAGGGCTTCCGTCCTTGTTCCATCTGCCACTCCCTTGGTTCAATCTACCAGCGCCACTGCCCCTACTGATCAGGGCAGCATTTGCCAGTCAGGGTCCGGATCACTGCCCAAGAGGAGGAAGGTTGCACCTGCACAAGAGGCTGGGACCCCACACACGGCTTTAGCCTCCAGCACGTCGAGGAAGAAGCCTTTCGGGAAGCAGGAACTGGACTTCGTTGTGGGCTACATGTCGGAACACGAACGTGATATGCTAGTGGGCCTAAATTGTCACACTACGGCTGCCCAGCGTTGGGTCCACTGGAAGTGTGTTGCGGAGAGTGTTAGTGCATTCGGACATGAGGTGCGCACAGCTCAGGAGTGCAAAATGCGTTGGGATGACCTCCGACACTGTGCTAAGCGAAAGCATGCCTCCAATTATGGGATGACTGGGGTGACTGGCGGTGGGCCATCACCTCAGGAGGAAGAACTCACTCTGCACGAGTTGATTGCTGCGGAGTTCATACCGGCAGAATTGTACGAAGGAGTGGGAGAGATGCTGGATTTTGACGTCCCGTCCAGTGAGTGTTTTTGCGTACTTGTCCAGGCCATGTGTGGTTTGCTTGTGCGATGTGTTGTGCTTGACTGCCAATACATGCTATGTGTACATGGTTCTCATGTGCGAGTCATGCAATGCTTCACTAATGCGTGCCTGCTGTGCAGCATGCTGGACATGTAGTGCAGACAGAGACTGTCCTCATCACCACACTTGCACCCTACTCACATGCTAGTCACCTGGCTGCCCCTCCGGTCCATGTTCCAGCTCACTGGCCCTTCTGCATGTAGCCTGGGGTGTCTTTCCACTCAGCACTCAGACTATGTCATCATATGACTGACATGCATTTGTCTTCAGCCTGCATGCTGGTACTCCACATAGGCATGCTCCCCTGCCCCTCCAACCCTCTGCACCACTATTACACCACTGGTGGGTAACATGTTGGGCTACTGCAATGGCCTGTTCAATGCTCCTGTGTATATGCACACTTCCCCCTGCCAACCTGCCAGACACATACTGTGGGGTACATCCTATGTCCTTGATGCAGGGTGTCTCACTTGGACTGTGCAGATGTCAGATGCTCCGCAGGGACATGAGTGCCCATTCAAGCTCCATGTGCATTACATGCATGCCCCTATATGTCCTTTGCAGGATGATCATTAAAATACTTGTCCAGGATGACATGCATTTAATGGCATTTCATCATCCATTCCATGCTCACTGTGGCTCAGTCTGGCATCACACACATGTTTAGGGTGTCAAGTCTGTGTGGGGCACAGGCCTCCCCCTGCCACAGGCCCCCTGACTCTTTTCCACTAGTGTAGTGACTTCTGCGCAAATGGGTGTACAACAGAGGGTTCATCATGTGTCCTGCTCACTGTTCCATTCTCATCGGCTGTGTTGCCAGTTTTCTCAGATGATGCAATTGACGGGTCTCAACACTGTCTGCCAATACACAATTATCTGGTCAACCTTTCACTGCCATGCAATGCCTCCCTGCATTGGGGGGGTGCCTGTATCCATGCAACCCATTGCATGCACATTGTACGTGATGCCTGACCTTGCACTTACACTGCCATCTTGTTTATTGTTTGACATCATAATGTACTTGTTGATGTAATTAGTCGGTAACATGCACATGCTCTGCACTGCACCAAGCCACTTCTGAGCCATGTCACACCGTTCTACATGCCTACTCACTGATGCAATGTCAAAGTGACCTGGCATGTATGGTCAGATTGTCATCCCTTCACTGTCATGAAAGGCACAGGTGCATCCTGTGACACATGTACTCAGTATTGAAACACTCTAGTGGGTGTTTAGCAAAGTTGATAGGTCTATCTTCCTCCTATACTAACCAGTATAGGCCGAAGATTGACTGTAGCCTGCCAATCGGGTTGTAATGACTGTGGAGCTGCCTGCACGTGTGTATGGGTACACTTTCACATACATCAAAGCAAGCAGCGTTGTAGCTGCTTGCTTTGCTGTATTGGTTGCTGTTCATGTTCACAATACATGTGTATAGGGAAACTGGTGTTTTTGAACACTTTCACATGTACATATGCAAGCAGCTTCAACGTTGTGTAGTGCAACATTGCGGCTACTCACTTTTGTGTCTGTGAACGTGTTCATTACACATGTGTTCTCTGCAGCTTTTTTGTTGTCTGACTAAAATGTAGTTGATTAATGTTAATGCTGCTGCGATTTCAGCATTCCGCCCGTGATGTTCAACTGGCACAATCCTGAAGGTGCAATGTGGTGCAGTATGTGTACGCCCAGGCCCACTTAGCTAATCTGTTGGGGCCTGACTGTGATGATTTTGACACACTGAATAATGTTTTAGAGCACAATCAATGCACAATGTGCTCAATCAAGCCCTAAGGGGTGTTCTGGAGGCTTCATGGCTGTCAGCTCGGACTGTACTGGGCGTTATGGTCCCTCATGCCTGGTTTCAGGTCCTCACTTTACTCAGGACATTCACTTTGTCTACATGGCCCATGACGCCCGGTACGAGACGAGCTGCAGATGGATGAAGCTATATTGGTGATGATGGTTTAGTGATGCATGTGTACATGCATATTACGTGTGTCATGGTGTGTTTGGATTCACTTGCAGCTGTGGCCATTTTGCAGTTCAGACATGCTTATGGTATGTGCCATCTCTTTGTTGCCATCTGTCATTTCTGCCTGTGACATGTGCCTGACAGAGGTGTTGTGTGATGGAGGTGATATACTACATTCTGTACATGTGTAGGCTTTGCTATTTACACACATCCATTTCTGCTTTTGGGATGTGTTTGCATATCAATGCCACTGAATGCATGCCAGAATTTAATTTGTGTGTGACATGTCTGCTTCATGCGTTGGCTGTCAATGTGATGTCTATGTGTGTGTGGGTTATGTGCTTCTGAGATGTGTACTCATGTTTGTTTTTTCCCCATTACAGTTGACGACGCAATGGAGCCAGAGGATGGTGATGTCAATCCTGACACGGGGTTGCTATCACATCAGCAACCCGGCACAAGTGGGGGTCGTGGGGTGGTAGGCCATGAAACCCACCTGTGCTGCAGACCATCATGTCCAGGGCTGGCAATTCGTCCAGCTCGGATGATCACTCTGACAACAATGTTGAGTTGGATACACGTCATGTCCATTCGTCGACAGTGAGTGATTCTGAAGTGGACGATCCTCTGTCCGCGACACCTGCACTGAGGGGCCAGACGGTGTTGGACCCTCCGCCTGTGGTGGAATGGGACGCACAGTCACACTCCACACCAGTTTCTGATGTGCCTGGGGCATCACGTCAACATAGGGATGTAGACCTGCAGCCATGGGCGGTGTCAACCCAACGAGGACCATGGCTCCTTGGGCCCCGCGGGTGCCACCGGAGTATACTGAGTGGGAGCAAGCCATGGTTGCCAATTCCAAACAACAGGGGGCAGCAATTGATTAGATTGCTCAGAGCATGGAACGTGTGGCCCAATCCGTGTTCCCCCCTGCTAGGCAGGTAGATCTCCAGCAGCAGGCAGCACAGTCCACGGCCCGCTCGCTCAGGCTTGGCATGGGGGCCTCAGACAGGGCACGCTTGGCTGAAATGGTGCTTCTGCTTCAAGCACTTGCTGCTCACGCAGAGGCACATAAGGAGGTCCTGAGGGATGACCATCGATCCCTCATATTTAATCTGGGTGTGCTCAACATGACCCAGAGGCAGCGGACATAGGAGAGGTTGGAGCAGCTTGAGAATACCATCTCGGCTGAGCTACGTGCTCCAGATGTCATGCCAGGCCATGCAGGAAGAACTCCATGTTACACGTGCTACCTTGCAAGAGGAAGCGCGTATCACGTGAGTTGCTGCATGCTGTCCTACGTGTCATTGCCACACTGGACCAGGCTTACCAGTCCCGCAGACTTGCTGCCGACGGGGGCAAGCTGCGCATAGTCGTGGTCAGGGTACTGTGCCACTTCCACCTTTTGAGACAGAGTGTGAGTAGGATGACGACTTATCTCCCACACAGGTCGGGCCGTCCAGGCGTAGAGCCCATGGAGTTTTTTTTATCTAAACATCATCGCATGTGGGTGTTGAGGTGCACCCTGTACCTCCCCCTCCTGGGTGCCACCCCCCCCCCCCCCCCGGGTTGTATGTGGCCATTTTTTATTTTATAGTTACTTTGATTAGTTAATATAGTTTAAAATTGTTTGTCTATTGTGCATTGATGTGACAGTGTGGTGCTTTGTGGCTTTTGAAAGCATCCACTGTCTGTTCCAGCTGGGCCCATTCAAGCTTGTCTCGTGTATGTGTTTGCAGCTTGGGGTCCTGACTCACATATGCCACTCCTGCTTCCCCTATCCATGGGCTTGCAAGGATGGTTTGGTGTTACAACCATTTACACAAGGGCATTGGACTTTCATCATATCTTTGGCCTGTCTACTGCTGTACTACTTGTGTTAACACCCCTAGTGAGGATTATGGATGTTTTCTCCCTGGCATGTCTGCAATCAATTTTGGTGAGTACATTATTGAACTGTCCAATTATTGATGTTGATTGGGATGTATGTTCATTTCTTGCCTGTATACGTGCTTAATGCACTACATGCTGTAGACGGTAGTCTGCACCCTTTAGCTGTCAAACTCACACTGATGGTGGGAGGGGGCCGGGTGGTGACCATGTCAAATTGGTACGTGTTGAGTACAGCCCCTGGGGATTGTGGCAAAGGAGGATGCATTAGGAATGTGACCCAAGAGGCACAACTCACAGTGCAGTCCTCACCTGAGATGTCCGGCTATACTACTACTGCACTCTGTTCTGTTTTGGACAGCATGTTGTGTCTGTCTTCCCTCTACGACTTTGATGCTGCCTGATGGCACAGTTTTCCCACTGGACTACGGCTCTTTTACTTGTTTTTCACACTCCGGTGCCTTTAGTCCCTGTTCTTCTTCCTGCTACTGTCCTTGTAGCAGATCTGTCCGCCCGTCTCTCAGGCAGTTATTTCCACGTACTCTTAGACTGCCTCAGTTTGCCTCAGTACACTTCTGTTCAAATGCATCTCTCTGTCGCTCCCCCTGTCTTTCATATATTACAAATTGACAAGGGGGGTCCTGGGAGTCTCTCTGCCAGACATTAGTCCTGGTTGCGAGAGACTTACCCAGAGTCTTTAGCTCACTATCTTTCACAGAGAAGAAATATCCTAAACATATCAGTCTTTGTCCTGCCCTGGGGCAGTCCAGCACCAAAATGCTAGGCAATTCTCCTCTGAACAAGAGTACCAACAGCATCCCCAGACACGTGTTTCGGTCTGGTTGGACCTCATCAGTAGGGAGGAGCTGTGCCTCTCTAAGAATAGTATGCAAGGGCGCTTCCTCAAAAAAAAAAAAAAACTACAGTAGTGCCAAGCAAAGTACAGAGGCCCGGAGGCAAGTGCAGGACTGGCGAGGGAGCCTAGGACCTGTAGGACTCTGGAGGTGCACCAGGTAACCAGTCAGTGAGCTGAGCAGGTGGGGAAAGAGAAAGAAGTAGGGAAAGAAGCAAGGGGAGAGGGAGAGAGAAAGAGGATGAGAAAAGGAAGGCCTTGAGGGGTTTCCGGAACTTAAGGAGGTCTGGCTCAAGATAGAGAGAGGCAGGAGTCTGGTCCAGAGAGAGGCACCTGCAGAATATAAGGGTCTACCCCGAAATGTCTGTTTGGAAAAATGGCTCACCCGCAGAGAGTTGGAGGAGGCCAATCGGAGTGCTCTAGAAGGATAGTATTTGGGAAGAGAGCACTGTAGATAGTGAGGGCGCCAGCCCCAGAAAGCCTTGTGAACTATGGAGAGGGACTTGAATTTTATTCTTGCAGCCACGGACAGAGAGTGGAGCAATTTCAGTGCTAGAGAGATGTGGGCCATGGCCTTGAGGCCAAGGATAAGTCTTGCGGTTCTGTTCTGGATAAGTTGAAGAGGTCGGAGAGAAGAAGTAGGAAGATTGAAAAAGAGACTGTTGCAGTAGTCCAGTCTGGAGCGAAACAGGGCTCTGGAGAGAATGATCCTCTAGGGAAGGTGAGAAAAGTTAGAATGCCTCTGAGGAGGTGCAGTTGGTTGTGAGATTCTTTGGACATGTCCAAGATGTGAGAAGAGAAGGAGAGAGTAGAGTCGAAGATGAGCCCCAGATTTGTTGCCTTAGGTGTGACAGGAAGAAGAGAAGAAGGGGAGTCGTGGGGGCAGCCAAAGAGGGCCCAGGACGTGATGGTGCATGAGTGTGTGTGGTGGAGAGAGAGAAAAGGATGCCCTGTGTTTTGGCAATGAAGTGTGCAGCCAGAGTCCTGCAGATGGCCTGGGTGGGTAAAATAGAGGATGAGGCTGCAGTAGGGTTGGCCAGCTCTTTACAGACTTTGAAAAGTTTGTCTGTGTTGTTGGATGCTGTGGAGATGCAGGCTTCAATAAGGACTCTTTTCTTGACCTGGATGCAGAGTCTGTATTGTCTTTGAAGAAGGTGACTTGCCACTTAATCAGAGGGTACATCTGAAGATCCCCATTTCCGTTCTGCGTTTCAGGTCAGCTAAATCAGAGTAATACCATGAGCTGCACTTTTTGGGAGGCTTCAATTGGACCCTCATGACAGGGGCAAGGATGTCGAGAGTATTGAAGATGGAAAGGTGAAAGTTAGAGAGGGCTGTATCAGGGTGGGAGTCAGCCACAGGAGTAGGAGGAAGGGAGTAGGTGGAGGCAAAGACAGCCACTGACACTTTTTTCATGGGTCGGAAGACCTTGTCGGTGGGAGGCAGTGCATGGTGTGCCAGTGTTAAAGGAGAAGAAAGCTTCAAGTGAGAGCATAGAAGAGTCCATGAGAGACCATGAGAGTGAAGTAGTGAGAGGGATAGAGGGTGGGATGTCTGTGGAGATGAGAGAATCCAAGATGTATCCAGCCATGTGTGTTGGACCAGAGAGCAGAATAGAGAGAGAGAGCGAGTCACCTAGGTTGCAGAAAGCTCCTTAAAAGTCAGAAGAGTCAGGATCAATGCTGATATCCCCCAGCAGGAGGAGGAAAGGAGAGAAGATGTTAGGTCAGCCCATTCAGAGAGGAAAAGGATGGGCTGGCCCGGAAGCTGACACAAGGTGGCCAGAGTAAGAGAGGAGACAGGAGAGAAAGAGAGCCTGCAGACCAGACATTCAGAAGGGGAATAGGCCTGAATGGGAATGTTAGAAACAGGGATCCACTCTAGAAAGATCAGGGCAACCCCCCTCCTGCCTGTTAAACCTGGGCTCAGAGAGGATACTGTAGCCTTCAGGGAGAAGTGTGTCAAAACCTGTGACAGAGCCGTCCCTAACCCAGATCTCAGTGAGAGCAAGAACATTAATGTCCAAGTGTTCAAAGAGGTGGCAGATGTCAGAGAAGTGCTTGACTGCGGAGAAAGAGTTAAGTATGGCAACGTGGAGCAGATTGTAATTTTTGAAGTACTTAGGGGCGCTGCAGGGGACAGAGGTCCCACCTTTGCCAAAGAGATAGAGGCAAGAGAAGGCAGAGGGGCCAAAGGAAGTGCAGGCAAGGGGGCCAGGACAGAAATAGATGGCAAGGGCACCAGCGAGGAGGAAGGTGGAATGTTGATGAGGCGAGGGAGGAACCTATCAAAAAGAAGGAGGTTGAGGCCCTTGTACCAAGAAAGTACCATTACGATAGACATTTATGATGTTTCTGGAGGTCGATTGGGAGGCAAGAAGGACCTCCCAACAGGTGCCACCATTACTGTGTGAGGAAGAATAGGGAGAGAGCAGAGCAACCATATGAAGAGTCCATAGGTCGGGGGAAGGAGCGACTAAGAGGATGTCGGTCAGAGTCTCTCTGGTGGATGCACTGACGTAGGTGCAACACACTCATCTGGCACGCCCGCAACCCCTCCTTTTGGTCTTGCTGTGCCTGTGAGCCCCTGTGTGCACTCATGTACGTTGAAAGGGCTGACAGTCCGGTTTACAAAGTCCACTCAGAGTGGTCTCCAAGCAGTCTTTCTAAATTGTTCATTTTTTTGTCGATTTAGATTAATTGATTTTTTTCACTAAATACCAAACAATTTTCATTTCTCAAAAATAAAATTACAATGTATCCTTTGTAAAAGGTGTGACAGATATCAGTAGACTGAAGAGTATGACCCTGATCTTAATACTCCCCTTCCTTGTCTTGTCGCGCCTAGAAACACCTGTGTACAGGCGCGTTATAAATTACTTATGTCATATCATGTCTGAGAGGAAAGAACGAGTTTGTTTTCAAAACTGTCTGTGGAGCACACATAGAGTATCTTGAATATAAGGTTCTTGGCAATTGAAAGCCAGTGAACACAATTCACGGTATGACTGGTAGAGGTATACTAAGGCGTTTTAGGAATAATTATAGCAGCAGCAGATAATGTGGCCCTCTTTATGAGTTTGACAGATTCTGAAGGCAGTAGCAGATTCTTTATAAGTTTGTCATATTCTGAATGGAAATACTGTATATATTATATAATCACACTGTCAGGGACCGTTCGGTCTGTACCCAGACAACACCTTCCCGAATGGCGGTTGCTCTGGAAACTTGGGCACGCTGGCCGGCAACTAGCTCTCTTGACGTGACGCAGCCTCACTGTCCTGGATGTGGTGATGACATCATGTACACACTTTCTGGATAGACATAACCTGAAACCCTACGGAAGCAACCGGGTATAACGCTGCAATATACAGAATATCTTGCTTCTCTATGCTTCTTTGTGTTTCGTGAGTTGCAATTTCTTGACTTCTGATTTTTGGCTTTTTAATACCTTCTATTAAGGCTACTGGACCACTGTGGTTTTCGATTACTTGGATTTGGTTGCCTGGAACTTTGATGCTTTCAACCTTGTCGTGGTTACTGGATTAATCCTGGATTTCCCTCAGATGTGTTTGTTCTTTGCTGAGCACCTCAGCTTCTATGTGATATATTTCTGCTTTCAAGGATCCTTCTCCCTTAGACTCCCCCCTCATGCTGCCCGGGTTAGTAGCAGGTGCTTCATCCGGTGATTCTCCCATCAGGCAGTTTTCTGATCTATGGACTGGGTCTAGCAGGATGATATCAGGTACCCCCTCCTTTGTGATTCCACTCTGATTGTTCAACCAAAGACACAGAGGTTTATTAGGGGGATGCTGGTTATCAAGTAAGCATTGTGCCCTTGCTCATTGCACATTCCTTGTTATTTCTTTACAGTCACAGAGGTGTCGCTGTTTACCCCATCTAAAGGAGGTTATCAGCTGTCTTTTCACTCAAGCACACAATCATCAAGTGTAAAATAGTTTGGTGGTGGTGCTCTCATTGGGAAGGTCTCTCACAGACAGCTTCGACGTTCTACATTCTGAGAGTCAGGTACTGAAAGATCACTGAAACTCTACTATGTTATGAAAAATATGTTTGGTTAGCGGTAAATGATGCAGATTTCTGAAAAGAATGCATGTGGTATTTCCTAGAATCCGCTGCATTCATGTGTCATTTTGGCTAATATTTTTAATTACTTGTGGAAAGACCCCCTGAGACTTTAATATTGTGTGGGAGCGAGGGGCCAATGGGCCCATATCTGCCATCACTTCTCAGTACAAAACTCGGACCAAGTGCCTCTAGTGGTGGGTTCGCGCCTCGCCCTTACGCGATGGTAACTTTGGGTTACATTTGCGTAGATGGGACCACTGAGCAGGACATGGGGCATCCATTTTTTGTACCCCCTTTCGATTCCATCTTGGTGACCAGGCCTCACTGCGATAGTACAAAATGCCTCTCTCCCTTTTCCCCGCCACAGCAGCTCGGAGCACATGGCCCCCACCCTCGTTCCCACTCCAACTGGAAAACTCTGCAGCTCCATTCTCACGCTGAAGCCGGTGCTGCTTGCAACAAATAATAAATGTAACACATCTCTTTTCCTCTGAGATCACTGTCCTGCATGTGAACCAACATGTGCCAAGCACATAGCTCGTCCATCTCCACAAAAATGTCCTTGCCCTCTTACCCTCGCTAGTTGAAACTTATTGCCATTCTAACCCTGTGTCATTGCAAAGCATTCCTTTCATGTGCCAGACTGCCAATCATGCTATGAAGCCCACCGAACAGACCCTCAACTAACATTAGACCCCTGCTGCAGTATATCGTGCCCAATACTAACAAATGCCACATACCTGAGATTCTTGTGAAACTAACCCCACAGGTCAATGAGAGTATTATGGTGGTCAAGACCCGTAAACCTGTGACCTGTATAACCCAAATGTTATAGATGATATAGATTCTTGAGTGAATTGTACAATGACATGATACACTACTGAGGGTCTTTTGATCAACCATTATTTAGTGCATGCATTATTTAGAATGTATTTTCTTAGCTTAGATAGTGACCACTGTGTTTCACAGCGACCTGACCTTCACCCATCCGGAGCACAGATGTCTGACGTCAGTCCTCCTGCCAACCAAGCAACCAACCCGAAGGAAGAGATGATGCCCACACCTAAGACACCACCCCGGCTGACCAATCCAGGTCCAACGTAGCATCATATGTTAAAAATGTCAATGTCCTATATAAATGTGTTGTTACCTTGATGTGGTCAGAGCACTCTCAGAGATCTAGATAAACTTTTCCTTGAACTCTCGCAGCCTGCTCTTTTGTGCCTTATTCCCTGTCCAGGGAGTGTCTGTATTATTCATTTTTACACGTATAGTCAGGGAGGGCACAAACATTTGGTGACCCCGACGTGATCGGAGAGGTGCCTCGAGGCCGGCGCCGTGCGGCGAGATCCGGAACGCCCCACAGCAAAACCATCGCCTCCGCGGCCGACCAGCCTGTGCGCACTACGAAGAAGGGTCAAGGGTTCCCGGTTCACGAATACCCGACTGAAAAGCTGCTCGCCGAGGCGGGCCACGGCTTGGTTGGGGTGCGAGCCTGACTGGGGTCGGACTGCGAGCGGCGACCCTCGGGTCACCTGACTGAACACGTGAGTGCCGGTTGTGAAGGTTACCAAGGAAAGGTAAGGGGGACATAGGGGGGACAGGTGCTAATGGGTTATAGTGAAGAGTAGGGCCTGTGTGAGTGATGATGAGGCTTTTCTGATCTGTCCTTTATATGGCCATTAGGTTTTTGTAAGAAGTGAAGAGAAGAAAGAGAAGTGGTACCCTAGACCGAACTGGGCAGAAGGTGGCGCCGCGTAGCATTGTCTCGTCCAGTGCAGAATAAATAAGTGAAGATACAGAGAAAATAGTAGGAGTCTCGTATATTGAGTAGACTCGGAGTAGTTATTTAGAACATTCTTTTTCTGGGTACGAAAGGATTCTTGGAAAAGTGTAAGAGGGTGTAAGAAGTGGGGAGTAAATGAGAAGAGTAGGTGAAACGGGGAAGGGATGGTAAAAAGAGCAAAACGGGGAGAAAAAGCACGCAGGTAGTGCATGTGCATGTTATGTGTTATATGTCTTTTGGGTTCTGTCCGTTTTTTGTCAAGGATATCCAAGTACTGTGATTAATTTGTGGTTAAAGTGGCAAAATATGCAAAAATGAACTGTTGAATTTGAACATGCAACAACTATAAGGTTAACATTGAAAAGTGATTCATATATCTATCTTGATACATATGTGTGCAGACAATATATAAGTAATTGAAAAGATTCAGGGTATATTGTTCAGCTAGAAGGAAAGAAAGGCAAGTGGAGAAGTGATTAGAGGGAAAGAGGGGTTGAAGTGCAAGTACAGACAAAGGGAAATAAGAAAAAATATCGTCATGGGTGGAATGACACCACTAGCACATATTTGTCAGCACCTTCCGTTAAACAGTGAGAAGGTACAAAAATACCACGATCAATGGTTGACGGAGATAAAAGGAGACAGTGTGACGCCGATTTGGCCAGAAGGTGGGTCATTTGATAAAAGGGTGTTAGATTTAGTATCCACACACTTGATAGCAAGGTATAACGGGAAACAACTACAGAATAGAAGAGAGGTACCAGACCTGTGGCGAATGTTTGAAGAAGTTACGCCTACAGCAGAGGTAAATAAAGAAAGAACAAACGAAACCCAGAAAATGCAGGAAGAGGTAAGCAGAACGCCAAAGGGCGAGTGCACAACCAATACAGCTGAAGGCGATACAACAAAAATATATCCTTTAATGTCAAGGGCAGCAGTAGGATACAGTGAGCCCCTGTACATACCAGCATGTCCCACCCCCGCACCCTCAAATGGAGCACCCCCCGTGAATTTGGCACACTTCACTGGAGAATTAGACCGCCAGCTAGCGCATGCACAGATGGAAATAACACGGCTAAGAGCATTGTGAGATAGAGACCAAATGCTGCCAGGGGGAGGAGAGGTGCCACCATTATCCAAGGCGGATCTAACGCCAACATTGAGCACAGCAGGGGAAGTGGCGCAAGCAATCTCAGAGCCAGCGCGATCAGTATCATCACAAGGAACACGCATACCATAAGGACAAGAGAAAGAGTGGCGGTCAGGGGAGTTCCTGTTTCATCTAAATGGCAAACCCATGAGGATTATACGCCCACCCACCCCAGAAAGTGAGAGAGGGGAAGGATGTGAAGGAAAAAATGAGCAAGAATCAGAAATAGAAGAGGTTTGGAGTGATTTAGACGGATATGAAGAGGCAGCTGCCGAGGCCGGGTCCCCACTGCCAAACTGCCGTTACCCAGATACACCATCGCCACCACTATGGCAGGGTAGACTAAGACAGCGAGGGGGAAATATGATGGTAAGTAAAATAAAGAAAGGTGCGGTAAGTAAGGTAGGAAAGAAACACAAGTTACAAATGCCATTGATACATAAAGGAGCAGGTAGGCCACACTACATTCCATGGGCTCAAATGGATAAAAACAACTTGCTAAAGGTCCTCCCCCCACTATCGGGAGGGGCTGGGAAATGGATTCACGCCTTTGAGAAAAACACAGCAGGTGTGCCGCTAGCGATAGGGGATGTGAAAAGTTTACTAGTGTCAGCAATTGGTGACCAAGCAGACGCAGTGTGGGAAAAGGCTGGATTCCCTGGAGCAACTTATAAGTTGTGACCGCCACGATGGGTCGGCGTTCAATAACGTTTGAGCACAAGTATGGGATGCATTGAGGCGCACGTTTCCAGATATTCCAGATTTACATTTAGTGATGCAGTGCACAATGGAGGAGAACGAGGATCCCACGCAATTCATACTGCGGGTGCAGGATTTATGGAGAAGCGAAACTGGCACGGCGTGGAACCAGTCCACCGCCCTGTTTTATTTTATCATTAAAAAGGGGCTCCCAAAGGAGGTGCAGAAGGCCTTGGACAAAATAGCTGGGATAGAAGCCAAGGGCTGGCCTGAAATACAGAGCATAATTGTGCTCCACTGCAGGAGGATCAAACAGAGAGAAAAGGAGATAGCACAAAAAAGGCTGGCAGACGAGGCGAAGCTGGTACAGAACAAATTAGTGAAGGTCGCCATCAACTCCAGCGTAGCCACAGACAGAGAAAACGAGGGGGATGAAGGAGCGGGAAACAGACCAGCAACAATAGCGGCACTGCGGGCCACAGGAGGCCAAGGACAGTGGAACGGAGAAGAGCAATATGGTGGACAACAGTGGCAAGAAAGACCAGCAAGAGGAAGAGGTGGGTACCGTGGCCAGAGAGGGGGGTTTGGAGGTATGGGGAATAGAGGATTTGGTGGTCAAGGAATGAGAGGTGGACCACAAGGGTCATGCTGGAATTGTGGGCGATGGGGACACTACTCCAGAGATTGTAGAATGCGGCCTTCAGGGTATTTCCAGGGGCAACAGCCCATGGAGAACGAACAAGGTTGGGGGTGCCCACACCCAGGTAGCCCCTAGGGACTACCGGTGGGAGGAGGGAGACAGCAAGACCAATGCTATAACGAACCTCAGATGCAGCAACGACAGCAACCACCACCACAACCTATAGCAAAACAAAACGCAGTAGGAAACGCAAACAATAATTGTTATGCAACAGCCGCAAACGGTGCGCCCGCACCATACTGTGGCGTGACCGTGGTTGGAGACAATGGGCCTCATTACACGGTAGGCGGTGAACCATGGCGCTATTAGCGCCATGGTTCATGCCGGTAAAATACTGGCACCGCCTTGGTGGAAAGGGGAATTACCGCCCTATTCCAAGGTTGGCAGGGCGGTTATTCCCCCTTCCACCATTGCCCTTCCCCATTCCCATTTTTGCCCCATAGGGCATAATGGGAATGGGGAAGGTGCTAATTAAGGTACCGCAAATTTGCGGTGCCGTAATTAGCACCGAGGTCCCTTTGCGGGTTGGTTTTTAACTCCTGCAAAAAGCAGGCGTTAAAGTACCAACCCGCAAAGGGACCTCGTAATAAGGCGGTAAGGGTTAACGGTCACCGGTACCATTACCGGCGACCGTTAACCCTTACCGCCTTCCGTGTAATGAGGCCCAATGTGTTTTCAGTGCCAGGGCAAGAAAGACATTCAGATTAGGACAGCCCACAGGGAACACTTGCGTGTCCAGTCCTATCCACCACCCTATGTGCAGAAGAGGAACCACTAGTGGGGGCAGAGATAGGAAAAAAGCAGTTTATCTTTATGGTAGACTCAGGAGCGGAGAAATCTTGTCTTATGGAAGGGCGGTTTCCGCTCTCAGGCAGGAATTTAGAGACGCAGGGGTTCTCTGGGGCTATTTTAAAAGTTCCTTACACTAAAGATCTTGATATAACGGTTCGGGGAAAAACCGTGCGCGCACCCTTACTGTACCACGAAGACGCGCCGATCAATTTGCTGGGGAGAGATTTGTTAAGCAAATTAAATATGACCATCTTGTTTACAAAACAAGGAATAGTGTGTTCAACCCCAGGAGTATGCCCAGTGCGAGCCATGTTGATGATCAGCAAAGTAATGAACGAAGTTGTGGTGCGAGGAATACCCATTGATATAAGTATGTTTATTTATGGCATCAAGGTATTAGCACGAGCGGTGCCAGAGATAACGAGAAAAGAATGGAGAACACTATCAGATTTCATATTCCGCCCAATTGCACACATAGACGTCGTGCCAGGCACGATAATGTCCATAGATATCGAGGCAGTTCAAGTATCCAGCAAACGTATTGTGGTCATAGGACTGAACGCGGATGGGTGCGAGTGGAGAACTGTGTTATGCATAGACCCAAACATAATGCTATGAGATATAACAGACGAGGAATTATTCACTGATGGTGAAAATGATGGAGAAATAATAATGGAAATAAGCATACCATGTGATATTATGATCCAGTACAGAGAGGTACACAACCACACAACCCACTCATGGCTAGCATTAATGCCCCACTGACTATATTTGAGGAAGACATGGCAAAGGTAGCACCTGAAATTTGGACCACAGGGCCCCACGATGTAGGGTTACTGCATGAGGTGACACCAATAAAAATAAAACTCAAGCCAGGTGCAATACTGCCGAGGGTAAAGTAATATCCCATATCAAGAGAAGCAGAGGAGGGAATTAGGGAAACCATAAATGCACTCCTAAAACAAGGCATCATAGTGCCATCAAACTGGCCATGTAATACAGCGATTTCCCCGATCAAAAAAGCAAAAGGAGGGGCGTGGAGGATGATCCATGATCTCCGCCCACTCAATGACATCATTCAAAAAGAGTTCCCATTAGTGCCAAACCCGGCATCAATATTGTGCAGCATACCAAAAGAATCAACATGTTTCACTGTAATTGACTTGAAGAATGCTTTCTTCTCCATACCACTCGACCCAGGATCCCAATACCTGACAGCGTTCACATTAGGGAACAACAGGTATGAACATCGCAGACTCCCACAAGGGTATTGCGAAAGCCCCAACATTTTTAACAGGGTGTTTCGTGAGGACATTGGAAACATAGATGTAGAGAGTACCATCATCCAATACGTAGACGATATACTCATCTGCAGCCATACAGAAGAAAAGTGCAGAGAAGACTCGATAGCACTACTGAATGTGCTAGCTACCAAGGGGTACAAGGTGGAGAAAGGAAAATTGCAATACTGTCTCGCCGAGGCTGTATACCTCGGACAGCTAATATCAAAAGATGGGAAGCGAATACTCCCCGACAGAGCAGCTGCTATACGCAAAATAATAATCCCAAAAACTGTGAAAGACATGCAAAAGTTTCTTGCCATTTGTAACTATTGCCGAGCATGGATCCTCGATTACGCGGCATACACACGCCCATTACTATAAGCGTTAAAAGAGGCACAGAAAAATAGAGCAGCAATAAAGTGGACGCAGGAAATGATAACACAGTATTTGAAACGAAAAGACCTCAATGCGGATGCCCCAGTCCTTGCGAACCCAGATTATGAGAGGGAATTTTTCTTGTTTTCACACTGTAATGGAACACTGATGACGGCAGTACAGACACAAAAAACATCTTAGGTCACAAACCATTGGCGTATTACAGTGGGACACTAGACCAAGTAATGCAAGGCCATTTCGCGTGCAAAAAGGCTCTCGCAGCTGCGGCCTTCGCGATTGAAAAGATCACAACCATTGTCATGGGATGTTCAGCAATGCTATATGTGGAGCATTCCCTATTCGCCATCCGTGAGCGATCAAAATCAACACTAACGACACAAAGAGCAACAGCGTATGAAATAATAATTTCAAGCCCCAACGTACACGTTGTAAGGTGCAAAACAGTAAACCCAGCAACATTTATTACAGAGCAATGCACGACAGAGGACATACAGGAACACGATTGTGCCACATATGAGGGGGAAGGTGATGACATCCCAAAAGCAAGCGAAAATACCCTACAGGAGGGAGAAATATATTTCATAGATGGGTCAGCATCAATAAACCCCGAAAAAGGGGAAAAACACGTCGGAATGGCAGTAGTGCGCATGGAGGAAGATGACTATGAGACAATTGTGCAAAAGCGCCTCCCATCCCATTACTCAGCAAAGGCAGCCAAACTAACTGCCCTGATCAAAGCACTGCACACAGCCAAGGGCTGTGCGGTGACAATATACTCAGACTCAGCATATGCAACTACCACAGTGCATTCAGGGTTGTCACAGTGGCGTAGACGGGGATTCAGGAGGGCAGATGGTTCTCCAGTACAGCATGCGACATTGTTGAATGAGTTAATAGATGCATTAGCAGTACCATCGGTAGTGGCAGTGGTGAAATGCCAAGCCCATACCAACAACACAGATGCAATCTCATTGGGAAACACGGCAGCAGACGCAGCAGCAAAGGAGGCCTCGTATTTCAATGTAACACCAACACTCGAATCCATTGTAAAAGCAACAACCACAGACCCACTAGAAGAAGCATACAATAATACCCCAATAGCGCAGATAATAGAATTACAAAGAAGAGCACCACAGGAGGAGCAAGAACTGTGGAGCAAACAGGGATGTAAACAATCAGCCACAGATCTCATTTTGAGACAGGAGACAACAGGAAAGGTTGTAATGCACATAGAGTTACTAGAAATAGCATTCCAACAGCTGAATTTCCCCGGCCATGAAGCAAAACAACACATTGCCACAGATATCCAGGAACACTGGTTCATCCCCAATTTGCAAGAGCACCTGTCGAAATTCATTGTAGAATGCATAACATGCCAAACATATAATTCAGGAATGACATTGAGAACATTGCGCGGTACCCTGCCCCGACCAACAGGACCATTAAGAGAGCTCCATATAGACTATGCTGATATTGGAGAGCGGTGTAATGGAGCAAGATATTTGATTGTGGTGGTGTGCCCCTTTTCAAGATGGGTGGAAGCGGGCCCATGTCCCCACCCATACGCGAAGTGTGCGGCCAAGTTCCTTGTTCGGGAAGTGTTCTCCCGATGGGGAATATGCGATGTGATAAGATCAGACAACGGTACGCACTTCGTGAATGACCTCTTTAAGGAAGTGACATCACTCTTGGGGGTAAAACACAAACTGTGCTCAATTTATCATCCGATGGCAAATGGGGTGGTAGAAAAGTTCAACGGATTACTGAAGAGTAAGTTATCTAAGTTGTGTAACACACTGAAGAAGAACTGGGTGTATTGCTTGCCCCTAGCACTGTTCCAACTCAGGAAGCAACCATGTAAAGACCACCATCTGAACCCCCATGAAATTGTGACTGGGAGGCGAATACACACGCCAGTATCCCCAACTAGAAGAGCATCGGATGCGCACAGGGCTGCCACAGTGTGGGGGGAAGAGTTCAAGGAATACCTAACCCAGTTAACACGCGCAGTACACAGCATAGCACGACAAATAGCACCTCCTTTTACTGAACATGTGGCGACTGATACTACCACACTGGCCACAGACAGTTCAAGCGGGCCACTGATGCCAGGAGCACATGTGTACATCTGCAGCTTTGTGAGGAGGTGGAATTCACCCAGGTTTCATGGCCCTTATGAGGTCATCTATAGTACACCCACTGCGGTGAAGGTGAAAGGATTGAAGTATTGGGTGCACTTATCAGACGTGAGGAGGGCACACAATAGTACAATGCCCCAAGAGGAGCAAGATGGTGCCACTGGTACCACAAATGAGGTTGAAAAAGGATAACCAAATTGTAAGTAAAGAGAACATGCAGAGAAAAAAGTTATGATATGTATTTTGTTCTGCACAACTTATCTCCTACTTCCTTCTTTTCTATGTTTTCCTCCTTTCCTCTTTGATTGATCGATATCCTCTCCATACACCTCAACTCTCTCTCTATCTCCCACCTTCATTTCTATTATTGTTCCACGCTTTTCTCCATCACTGTTTTATTATCATTCTCTCCATAGCAAAAGTACATGTACAATAGAGTAAATGAACAAACATGACTAAAAATAATGATTAAACATGAAGTTGAACAAGAAATGGAAATACATGTATATATTGTGGTGACTTAACGAATTTATATCGCCCCTCCAGGTGACAAATGGCCCAACGACCTACAATTGCGAAGAACCAATTAATGCTAGATAGTGATAGGGACGCCATTAGAGCTAAAAGGTTCAGTAACGTTGAATGTGTTTTGAAATGTGCTGCAATTTTGATGTCAGTAATATTGTTTTTCGCAGCTTGGTATTATACCCTTTTATCTTTTGTTAATGACATGCACAGGGGAGGAAGCGGGGCTAACATGATACGAGAAGGATCGCACTTGATTTGGACTGGGGTAAAGACTATATGGAAAGAGTCACATGAGATTAACGTCAACAATACAGACGTGATGCAACCTTCAGAATACATCACTATAGGATCCACAAGTGTGTCAGTGTTACGTTTCAATATCAATATGAGTAATGCTTATGGATATAACAAATATGATGGAGATTATTATTGGCCAAATGATTTAATTAACACAAGTACTCATTCACAGACAACCACACACCCTACCACACACAACATTGCTGCTACTGATGACGATACACATACCATATTGAATAGCAATGATACAACCTGGGCTGGAATGTTACATTACAAAAGGGTGAAAAACAATAACAAGGAAGGGAGGAGGAGGAGAAAAAGGGGGGCGGGAGGGAAAAGATACGACATTTATCATGACCTGGGGTTAGACAAAATAGAAGATCCCTGCCACCCTGATCAATCAAATAAATGGTATTCCGACATGAGTGCCACGGCGAAGCAAGCAACAAATGAAAGCTGCTACGTCTGTTCACTCATTCCACACGCATAAGGAACACCGAAAATGTTAGTACCGCAGGAAGTGCTCTTGTCGGAGGCCCAATGTTTAATTCATCTGGTTTTATGCAGAATAAAGAGCACGTTCCAAGCGAACACCGGCACATTGAAAAAACTGGAAAATGAGAAAACGTGCACAAGCAAATGCCAAGGAGTAATTTGCCTCAAGGAACCATTTCTTGTCATCAAGGGGACGCGATATGCAAAAAATAAGTGGCACGAAGAAACTATCGAATGCAAAGCAGAAGCACTTCGAGGCCTATCGAATGATACTTTCCAATGGATAAAGGAGGTATGTGACCCCATCTGGTCGTGACATATCACAAAGCTAACGTGGGTCACAGCATTGGAAAAGCCTATCAAAATACAGAAAGAGGTGCCACATGAGCTGTGTTTCCATGGGGAGGGAAGAGTGAACATGGGAGAGACAAGGAAATGTAACAAGACAGTCATAATACCTGACATGAAGAAAGGCACCGCTGCACTGATGGACATGGACTAGATTTGCGGCAAACAAGCTTACCTGCACCTCCCCGCATCGTGGAAGGGAACTTGTGCTCTAGCCACCCTCCACACAGCCCTGATGGTAATAACAGAGAGCCACATCCAAGTGTCAGCAGGGCAATCGGCTGGCATATCGGCAGCAGAGCAATTGGCTGGCATATCGGCAGCAGAACAATCGGCTGGCATATCGGCTGCAGGTCAATCGGCTGA
This sequence comes from Ambystoma mexicanum, assembly GCF_040938575.1. Lineage (NCBI taxonomy): Eukaryota > Metazoa > Chordata > Amphibia > Caudata > Ambystomatidae > Ambystoma > Ambystoma mexicanum. The sequence goes on along the minus strand of NC_090930.1, from coordinate 1,290,829,279 downwards.
ACCATCGACAGCGCCCCAACTAATAATAACAGAAGCTCCAGGATATGAACTATTGTCAGAATATGAACTAAAGAAAAGATTGACACGAAGTAAAAGATCCTCCAATTACATCTCATCCGAATCATCGAAACTCCTTGCTGAGATCCCGCAGAAATACAAGCTCTTTTCATCAGAAGAGGTATTCTTCGCCTCACTTCTTGTCCCGGGACTGCAAGCACGAACAAACGCCAAATGGTTGCAAATAGTGCGCTGGGAGCTCATTCAACTGGCTAACGACACTGAAGGGGGGTTCAACGTTATAAAAATAGAGCTCTGTGTACTGCGCCTAATGACAATACAAAACAGATATGTCCTAGATCTCCTCACAGCGATGGACGGTGGTGTTTGCTGAAAAATTGGGGGGCGTGTTGCACATTCATGCCAACTGAAGATGCTGATAACGGGACACTCTCACATGTGATAACAGCAGTACACAATCTAGGAGAGAGAATGAGAACGGAAAGAGGAGCAGAAGAAAGCACATGGTTCGACAATTTGTTCAGTTGGATACCATCATGGGTAAATGTGGCAATGAAAATAATGATCCCCATCATCGTCTTTGTGCTCCTGTTCTTTTGTGTGTGCCAACAGGGACTACAGTGTTATGAGAAAAGCATGCCAACCTCAGCTATGATGATGGTAACAATGGGCCAACCGACAACGGTAGCTACCATGATAGATGCACACATGCAAACAGGGGAGTACACTACACCACAATACAGGATGACAGCAAGTTACAGGCAATATGGGGATATAGTTGATAATTTGCATCATACAATGATAAAAGAACCAAGGGAGTTGCAATGGTACCAAGAAGTATGGGTGGATCTAGATGGGGATGGAGGAATTTACTTAATGTGTACACCAGACGAATATGCCAGAAGAGGAAATAGCTTATGAAGTGTATGCAGAGCATGGATGCCAATAAAAGGCACCCCCGCGTGGGTTCGAGGCTGTGGCGGAAGCTGAGTACTACCGAAGGGAGAATGAAAAGAATAAAAAGTAGAAGTATTTATTACTTTTGATGCAACGAAAGGGGGGAATGTGTGGGAGCGAGGGGCCAATGGGCCCCTCTCTGCCATCACTTCTCAGTACAAAACTCGGACCAAGTGCCTCTAGTGGTGGGTACGCCCCTCGCCCTTACACAATGGTAACTTTGGGTTACATTGGCGTAGATGGGATCACTGAGCAGGACACGGGGCACCAATTTTTTGTACCCCATTTCGACTCCATATTGGTGACCAGGCCTCACATCGATAGTACAAAATGCCTCTCTCCCTTTTCCCCGCCGCAGCAGCTCGGAGCACATGACCCCACCCTCGTTCACACTCCAACTGGAAAACTCTGCAGCTCCATTCTCACGCTGAAGCCGGAGCTGCTCGCAACAAATAATAAATGTAACACATCTCTTTTCCTCTGAGATCACTATCCTGCATGTGAACCAACATGAGCCAAGCACATAGCTCGTCCATCTCCACAAAAATGTCCTTTCCCTCTTACCCTCGCCAGTTGAAACGTATTCCCATTCTAACCCTGTGTCCTTGCAAGGCATTCCTTTCATGTGCCAGACTGCTAACCATGCTATGAAGCCCACCCAACAGATCCTCAACTAACATTACACCCCTGCTGCAGTATATCGTGCCCAATACTAACAAATGCCACATACCTGAGATTCTTGTGAAACTAACCCCACAGGTCAATGAGAGTATTATGGTGGTCAAGACCCGTAAACCTGTGACCTGTATAACCCAAATGGTATAGATGATATAGATCCTTGAGAGAATTGTACAGTGACATGATACACTACTGAGGGTCTTTTGATCAACCATTATTTAGTGCATGCATTATTTAGAATGTATTTTCTTAGCTTAGATAGTGACCACCGTGTCTCACAGCGACCTGACCTTCACCCATCCGGAGCACAGATGTCTGACGTCAATCCTCCCAACAACCAAGCAACCAACCCGAAGGAAGAGATGATGCCCACACCTAAGACACCACCCCGGCTGACCAATCCAGGTCCAACGTAGCATCATATGTTAAAAATGTCAATGTCCTATATAAATGTGTTGTAACCTTGATGTGGTCAGAGCGCTCTCAGAGATCTAGATAAACTTTTCCTTGAACTCTCACAGCCTGCTCTTTTGTGCCTTATTCCCTGTCCAGGGAGTTCTGTATTATTCATTTTTACACGTATAGTCAGGGAGGGCACAAACAATATCTAGGCATTTCCTTTCTGTCCAGATTTAACTGTGTAAGACATATTGAACAGCAAGCATCTAGATTTATCCAGGTGCTGAAGGGAATTTGTTCTTTTTGAGAAAATATATAAGGCCCCCACAGTGACATGATATGATAGGATATGATATGATATGATATATTATATTATATTATATTATATTATATTATATTATATTATATTACATGATATGGCATTTATAACACGCCTATACACAAGTGTTTCAAGGTGCAGTGAGGCATGGGAGTTGAAAATGAGGGAGACAAAGACGACGATCCTACTAGGCCAGGTGACATTCAGATGGTGCAAGTGCAGTGGAGGGAGGCAGGGGAAAAGTGCATAGGTAAAGGGGGGGATAGTGCAGTGCACAGGATAACAGTAAGATAATAAATAAAGACCATAAATAAATAAATAAAAGTGCGGCCAGCAGGTGGCAAGTACAAGGGTAAGTGCAGCCATCAGGTGTCAAGTGCAAGTTGGGGCTGTAGGGGTACAGAACAGTCCCCGAGTGCAAGGGTTGCCAGGGGGGCAGTACAGGTGAGCAACTGGCGGGAGGGGACCTGGGTCTGAGATCATGGGGTAGCCAGGTAACCAGTGCAGTTTCAGATTCAGTCAGGAGATCAGCAGGGGAGAGGAGGTGAGAAAGCAGAAGCAACAAGGAAGGTCTTGAGGTGCTCCCAGAACCCGAGGTGGTTCCCCTCAAGTACCAGAGGGGCCATGAGGCTGTCCCAGATGGAGGCCATAGCAGAAGAAAGAGATCTACCACCAATTTGCTGCTTGGAGAAGCGACTGACCCTGAGAGAGTTGGAGGTGGATGACTGAAGAGTTTGAGAGGGAAGATATTTAGGAAGAGCGAGTTGAAGGTATTGAGGTCCCAGACCCCAGAAGGCCTTGTGGACAATGTAGAGGGTTTTGAACTTAATCATCGCCGTCACTGGGAGCCAGTGCAGTGATTTCAGTCCTGGAGAGATACGATCCCTGGGTGTGTGGCCAAGGACAAATCTCGCAGTCCTTTTTTAGATGAGTTGCAGAGGTTGGAGAGTAGTTGTAGGCAGATTGAGGAAGAGGCTGTTGCAGTAGTCCAGCATAGAGAGAACCAGAGCTCTGGAGACAGTGAGCTTCTGGGGGAAGGCGAGGAAAAGAAGAATATCTTTGAGGAGGTGCAGCAGGTAATGTGACTTCTTAGAGACGTCAGAGATGTGAGGAGAGAAGGAAAGTGTGGAGTCGAAGATGACCCTGAGGTTTTTAGCCTCACAGGTGGTAGCGGGAGGAGGGCCAAGGGAGGCCGGTCAGAGAGTGATGGGAAAGGAGGGAGCAGGTGTGCCGATGAGGAGAATCTCAGTCTTACTGGCATTAAGGCAGAGATCATTGGCGGCACACCACTCCGTGATAGCAGAAAGACAGTCAGAGATGAGAGAAAGAGAGGAAGTGGCAGAAGGGAGCCTGCAAATGAGTTGGGTGTCATCCGCATAGCAGTGTAAGTTGGGGCAGAGAATTGCAATGTGGTGGGCAAGAAGTGACAGGTATTGGTTGAACAGCCATGGAGAGAGGTTAGACCCCTGGGGAACACCATAGGTAGAGATAGAGATAGAGGAGAGGAAGGACCCAAGTTGGACCAGGGAGGGTTGATCGGAGAGGAAGGACGCCAGCCAAGCTAGGGCCTGATCAGTGATACCCAGGTTATCATGGAGACGATCGAGCAGGATGGCTTGGTTGACCATGTTAAAGGCAAAAGAGAGATCAAGTAAGATGAGGACACGGGGGGTGATGGAGTCAAGGTTGGAGAGCAGGTCTTCACTGATGTTCAGGAAAACAGTTTCCTTGCTTCTGGCAGCTCTGAAGCCAGACTGATGGCCATGGAGACAACAAACAGATTCAGTGTGAAGGTTAAGCTGAGAAATGGCAAGCTTTTCCAGGAGTTTGCCCAGGAAGGGAGTGATGGGGATTGGATGATAGTTAGCTGGGCAGGAAGGGCCATCAGAGGGTTTCTTAAGAAGAGGGTGCACAAAGGAGTGCTTCAGGGGGGAGGGAAAGACTCCAGTGGCAAAGGAGTGGTTGAAGAAATCAGCCAGAGCAGGAGCCAGGGTGTCACTCTGGTCCTTGATGATTTTGGAGGAACAGCGGTGGACCTGTTTTGATGAGACTTTTATAGATCAGACTTGTCTAGAAACCTTGTCAGGGGAGAAAAGGGGGGAGGGAAGGAGGGAGGAGAGGTGGCAGCAGAAGGGCCGGAGGAGGGGCAGGGAGGAGGGGGAGAGGAGGAGAGAGAGAGAGAGAACTGTGTGTCCTGAGTTTTAGAGATGCAGTGTGAAGCCAGGGGCGTGCAGAGGGTCTGGGAGGGGACAGGAGAGTTAAAGACTGCAGGAGGATTGGCCAACTCCTTGCAGATTTTAAAGAGTTTGGCCGAGTTGTTAGATGCCATGGAGATGCTGGCTTGCATGTGGGCTCTCTTCTTGGTGTGGACAGAAAGCCGGTATTGCCTTTGAAGCAGGCGGCAGGCCAGTTTGCCAAAGGATGTGTGGGAAGCATGCCATTTCCTCTCAGCCACCCTGCACTTTCATTTAAGGGAGGCGAGAAGTGAATCGTACCAAGAGATGCACTTGGCTTTGGGCTTCAAGCGGTGTGAGTCAGCCAAAGGAGGAAGGGGGGTGAGAAAGTGGCGGCGAAATCCTCAACTGACACACTCTACATGCATCAGATAACTGAGAAGGTAGGTGGCAGTGCTGGAGTTGGCTTAGCCTGATGGGTAGAGAGGGTGAGATGAGAGGAAAGGAGAAAAAGATCACTCCAGGAGAGAGGAGTGGTGACAGGGATAGAAAGGGGGAGGTCTGAAGAGATCAGAGCATCCAGAGTATCCCCTGCAGAGTGAGCCAGGCGAGAGGCGAGAATAGAGAGTGAGAGAGAGTCACAAAGGCCAAGATAGAGTAGAGCGGAAGGACAGAAATCATCCAGGTGGATGTCAAAGTCTCCAAGAAGGAGGAGTTGAGTGGTTGAGACCAGGAGGGAAGAGGAGAGAACGATGCTAAGAATATATACAGATATAGATAAATCAAAGGCTATACCCAGAAATGGTGCTAGCCATTGGGTATCCACTCTCCAAGTTCCAGAAAATAATGTCATGAAAAAGCTTTTCAGTCTCTTAGAGTTAACACCAAACTTTACAGCACATAGGACATTTGGGATTTGTTTCTTAAAGGACAAATGGCATACTTAACCTAATCTGTTATGGCAACCTAATCTGTATGGTCCAACAAGAAATCGTCTTTGACTCATTTTATCTTATTTCACATTATGTCTTCAGAAGGTAATCATGTATGTATCTTTTGGCTGCATCATGTGAAAAAATCAATGATGGCAACTATTTTCTGAACCCAAGTAATTTAAACAGGTTGATATGTGTTTCTATTAAATACATTTTGACTGGGCACTTGACTGAAGGAAGGGAGTACAGAAAAGTATCAAGCCATCTGGATGCTCACATGAACAACTGGTTCACAGAGGTTTGTCAAATTATTTGATTTGGACAAAATATAAATATGAGCAAGTCCAAGAAGGAGGTTTACTCTTATCCCTTTGTGATTGGTCACTGCCAAATTGTTGAGTTCAGTTGTCTTCTTATTTATTTATTTATTTTTGCCATTTGTCTAGCACACCTAGCCCGTAGGCATCTGGGCGATTATCTTACAAGATTATGATGGTACATTCCTTACTTGGTTACATATATACATAGTACAAAGGTTGTTAGTTTGTGTATACATAGTAAGAGATAATTAGTATATCTACATTAGTGATTCCTTGGTTGCAGATAAATACAGTACAGGTTGTTAGCTTGTATATACATAGTACAAGTTATGCACATATAGAGCGATAATTACATAATTGCAACTGACCAAGTCCTGACAATATATTTATTAGCATGCATACAATTTGCAGATCAGCCAGCCTGGTAGTGAGGTCCAGTAATATAGCCAACATTAGCCACACCAAGGCCAGCACAGACATTCCAATCATCCGCCCAACAAAGGAAATGCCAACATGGACTAACCTCCCTTCCATTACACGTGAAGAACTGTCCAGCATATTTCCAGCCCTTAAGGTTTCCACCCATATGGATAACATTGTACCAGCCTGTATAACCTAGATTACACATGGAAAAACACCTGCCACACTGCTGGATGCATTGAAGATCTACATATACTTCCCCTAGTACAGAGCCCTACTTGTATCCCTGGTGACTTGGTCAACTATTTAATCATCACATAACTTCCTTTGAATGAAGCAATGAATTAATGATACATTGCACCCTGCCCCTGGTAGCCTCTTGATGTTGGCAACCTTACATATTCAAAGAGAAAAAAATAATTTAGCACAGTTTAGAACAAACAGGCTGCTGATTTATAGGGTACATTAAGGAATGTGTTTTATTTACTTTTTTCTCTAATACCATTGGCATTTGAATGCAAAGCAGGCCATTTGAAAGATAATATCGTTCTCAACTGGGGACCAATGTACAGTGACTCTGACGTCTGATAGATTGTCACATTTGCTTAGAGCACAGGCCAGGTGGACATCCACACTCTGACTTATCTGCAGCTTAGACCTGAGTGATTTGGAGAGGTCTGTGCTATGCACAGGGGATTTACATAGTTGAGGCTTCTATTATTGACTGCATGGTGCACTAAAGTTCTCTGTACCTGAGAAAGAAGGTGAATAGTAATTCACTGTTCACTAAGCTGATAGAAGTCGCTACTTTCCGCTGTGTTAAGATGTGTTCACATGATCAACACTGGGTCAAAGTGTATTGTCGAAATAGTTAACTATTTTGGCCGGTGTTCTTCTTTGTTCAAGGAGAGATAAGCGAGGTATGTTCCTAGGGTTAAACATGTAATGGATTCCAAACAGGATAACTTCTAGTTTGTTTTCGTTTAAATGGAGATTTTCTCATCTATTACTAGGTTTTTTGGAGGCACTTCTGGGGACGTCTAAATTCTTCCTTAGCTGAGGAGACACCGTGTATACCTTGGTATTATCAGCATATTTATGGATGCCTATGCAATATTCTGTAAGGTGGTCCACCAAAGGAGTAATGCGTAATATCTTACTGTGGATTCTGACAGAAAATCAGAAACATCATTCAGAAATCAGTCACTCTTCAGATCTATGAAATGATTACAGAATGGAAAATTGCTACAACATCATCAATACAAGTTCTGGCTAAGATGCCACACTGAGACTGCCATTTACGAGATCAAAAATTCCATTTTCATCGTGGATATAGGTGGCCCATATCTGCATTTTCTGCTCAACCTGCACACCACCTTTGACATTGTCACCCACACACCACTTCTTAAATGCTTACCAGCGGGATGGGAATGGACAACAAAGTTTTGTAAGGGATAGCTTCTTACCTCACAGAGGCAACATTTTGTTCAGAAGGGCACCAATGGGCCTTAATCCCACCCAATACCCTACAGAGTCCCACAAGTGTCCATTCTATCTCACACCATCTTGTATCTCTACTTGGTAACTCCTCACTGATCTTGACATTAAGATCTACCAATATGCTGAAAATATCTCGCTCTAGTCCAACAGTCCTCTTTCACTTGCAGAGGGCCCAGACACGAGGCATACGTCCTGGCCCCAATGAAACTTATAAAGAGCTGAATGCATACACGTCTGTATCACTTCCAAACAGACCTTTATCATACACGTGGCAATGATAAACAATATCATCCTATCTGCCTTAACTATTCACCATTTCTGTAGGTGTTCAAAACACCTGAACCACAACATTTATGTATTTGCATTTTTAAAGCGCTCACACAGCCCAGGTGCATCGAGGTGCGGTAACAGAATGTTTTGTTTTTTGTTGTCTTAGTTGCATATTTAGTACGCGCTTAAATACCCGGGGATTTTTATGCACAGACCCGGGTATCGGGCCAGCACGTTGCCACTGAGCTATCCTCCTGGGACATTGCAAGATAATAATTTAAAAGAAGCAGTAAGGAAACCATCAGAAAACAGTCCTTATCCTGCTCGTGTCTGTACTCCCGAATAACACAGAGATGCAAATCAGTTTGGCCTCACCACCCCATGATTTGAAGAAGGGCGTGAGTGAACAACCTGATCTTTAAGGAACACCTCAGTGCTCATTAATCTATTGAGAACACATATTACCACTCTAGGCCCATCAGGTTTCTTCTTAGCTAGGGTTGAGCTGTATTTATTTGTTTAATGTATTTCTTTAGCACTAGAATGGAGCCCAGAGGCATAGAAGCACTCAGGACGAGACAAAAACACGTGGAACATAAAACCGATTTAGTCACAAAGGCAGAGAGGATTGTTGGACGTGGTGTCAGAACAGGGATTTTTGAAGAGAATCGATTTAGAATGCATTTGAAGGTCGCCAGAGAAGGCCTTTTGGTCGACAAGCAGTGCATTCCACAGGGTCAGGGCTGCCATTGCAAAACATCCTTTTATAACCTGTGACAGTTTGTCCTTCATGATTTGGAGGAGGCAAGAGTATACATAGATTAATGTTCTCCTGTTAGGAAGCCAGGACAGTCTGCTAGAGAGGTAATCTGGACTTTTCCCATAATGGCAGGCAATAGTAAAGCATAAGGTCTGAAAATTAACATATCTTCCATTTGACATCAATGCAAGGTTCTCCTAGTCTCAGTTATGTGATCAGCTCTCCAAGGCCCCACTACCACACAAACAGCAGTATTTTGCACCACCTGCAGATGGGTGATTTCTTCTCTACCAACGACCTGCAGGAGGCTGGAGCAGTAATCAAGGCGGGCTCCAATAATGGTGCAAGCTAAAGTGGTGCAGTTAGAAGAGCTGAGCAAGTAGTTTGTTATAGTAGGAGGTGCTTGAAACAAGGCTGCTGATGTGAGCGTTCATGCTGAGCTCTTGATCAAGAACAAATCCAAGAGTCTTAACTTTTGTGATAGTCGCCAGGGTGCAGGGATCTGAAAGGAGCAGTAGGCAGTGTCCAGCTAACATAGCTTGAGTGCTGTGCCAGTAATCATAACATCTATTTTGGCGTTGTTTAGTGGCAACTGTAAGGAAGGCATGGTATCAACAGTAAGACAGTCACAAGTGACCACAGTTCACGGGTATTTATTGAACTTCAAAAAGGGTTTGAAAAGCGCCTATCTAATCCTACATCTGAAGATGGAGCAAGCTATGACCATCAAATAATAACAATGCAGTGCTAGTGGTGTCTTGTCATTAATAAAAGGGCCTGTGCTAATAAACCTATTGCCAATCCTTACCTCTAAACAACACTATTATGTAAAAGAAAGAAAAGTTCAAGAAATGATATGTCATACCTGGTGGGCATGTGCGAACACTACCAAACCACTAGCCATGGTCTTTGGCCATGGCCGGTCTGGCACGGCTACTCTATATTTTAAAATACGTGCAACCCATCGCTCAAAGACATTCATCAATCACAAATTGATTTTGTCCTATTTTGACAGAGCTGTTGTTATGTATAAAATATTGCAGCCTTTGAGAATTCACAATGTTTTTAGGCAATGTGCAGTATGATTAAATTAATTACCATGGACACACTGTGTGGTTATGCAGCGTGCTCAAAGCCCCTTGTTTTACGGCTGATCTCTTGGTGAATGTTGTTATACATCTCATGACCCCCACTAACCATATATAAGCAGCATGGAAATGGGAAAAAATTACTGGCTGCAAGAATAACATATGCTCAGGTACTTTCTGCACCCAAAGTAAAATTCAAAAGCTGGCACTCATGAATACATGCAAATGTAGTTAATTTGGCCTTCCCCTTCTGAGAAAGTGTGCAAGACAAAATAGCATTGGACTTTTTCAAAAAAGTAAAGAACACGAGAAAAATAACCTGAGAATGGAAATGTTCCAATAAATATGCTGGCAAAGCTCAAAAGGTACTTACCTTTTAAACCCAGCAATTTGTTGTGAAATATTCCCCGGTAAACTAAATCCCAATATGAAACACGTGCTTATGGTCTTGTGGGTAAGCGTCTGAACTGGGAACATGACAACCTGAGTAAAATCCTGGTAGCCAAATACTTTAGCAAGCTTGCCAACCTAGAAAATAAACATGTGTTGTGTCCACCCTCTGAAAAAGTTACGCTCTTCACCAACATATGTCCTTTACTTGTGCCCTGAAAAGCAGCCACAATAAGGGTAGAATAACTGCACCAGTGTCCAGGATTAAACTGTCTCTTGCCACATCCTGGGAAAATCTCATGACTTACTTGCCTTCTCATCATTTCCCCTCCTCGCCCTCATGCCTGGCTTTCAATGATACTCTGTAGCATAAAGATAACTTGAAAAGAACACATTCCACAGTGTCAGTTAAATATACCAACCCTTATTGGACTACGTTAGGCAAAATGTGCACAATTGTGCCATCAACCCCCCCCCACACCCCCCAACCCCTTGACTGTCAGACTACAAATCTACAAATACCAGAATGCAATTCAGCAAATGGTAAAAAATATTTTGAAGGACTGACAGTAGCAACATTTAAAAATAAAAGCGTATGCCATGTGTTTTCTTAGTGTGTTTTGAATCTTTAAAACAAAGAAAACACACAGCACCAGACTGTGGACTGTCTCCCATCCATGCAGTAACCGGGACAAATCCTGCTCAGCTTCAAAGTGAGAACGGGGCTGGCCCCCTCAGGTCATGTTGCTCTAAGTGGGCTTATAAAATGTTGTAACATATGAAGCACCATGGCCTGAGGCGGCTGGCCTTTGCCTCACATTGAAGCTGAGCAGCATCTGTCCTGGTTCCTCCATGGACGGGAGACCTGGGTCACCAGTGATTCTTCACCCCTGATATCACTGTAGCTGTAAAAATATCTATTTTTGTAATTATGTATAACATATTGAAGGCTTTGAGAACTACGAATGTGTTTAGTTAATTCCCTGTGTGATTAAATTATTTGCTGAGGATCACACACTTTGGTTATGTAGCATGCTACAAGCCCCTTGTTTTATGGGTGGTCTCTTGGTGTCTGTAGTGATACATCACACAACCCCAACTACCTGCATTTATGTAGCATGTAAAAGGGAAACAAATGACTAGCTGCAAGAATAACATATGCCCTGGTAGATGTGCCCACATAGTGAAAATCAAAATCTGGCACCCATGAATACATGCACAGTAAGTGAACATAAATCTTAAAGTGAAATACACACATGTAGTTCTATTGAGCTACTCCTTAGACAAAAGTGCTCAAGCAAAATAGCAATTGAATTTAAAAAGAAATGTAATGAGCACCAAAAGAATAACATGAGAGAGGAAATGTTCCAATAAATATGCTGGCAAAGTATGAAAGGTGCTCACCTTTTAAACCCAGCAATCTGTCAAGAAATATTCCTAGAAAACTAAATCTAAATAAGAAACACGTGCTTGTGGTCTTGTGAGTAATCTCTGCACTGGGAACATGACACCCTGAGTAAAATCCTTGTAGCCACATTCTTGAGCAAGCTTGCGAACCTCAAACAAACCCACAGGCTTGTATCCACCCTCTGAAGGAAAGTTATGCTGTTCACCCACGTGACCTTTACTTGTGCCCTGAAAAACAGCCACAATTAGGGTAAAATTACTGCACCAGTGTCCTAAATTGCAAACTCTCTTGCCAAATTGTGGGCAAATACTCATGATGTACTTGCCCTCTTATCATTTACCCTCCTCACCGCCATGCCTGGCTTTCAACAATACTTTGCATTATAAAGATAACATGAAAATTACACATCCCATAGTGTCACTCAAATATATAAATCCTTATATAACTATGCTAGGCAAAAAGTGTACATCTGTTGCATTATTTCCCCCATCTTGACTGGGAGACAACAAATACCAGAATGCAATTCAGCAAAAGGCAAAAAAAAGTCTCTGAGTGCAAAACGATCAAGGACTGACAGTACCACAGTTTAAAAATATAATTGGGATTGCCGTGTTGTATGAGTTATTTAAAACTAGGAAAACATATGGCATTCGGGTGTCTCACGTCCATGCAGTACCCTCGACCAACACTACTTAGCTTCAAATCGAAGAAGGACACGGCCCCCCTTAGGCAATGTTGCTCTAAACGGCTTTGTAAGGTGTGCTCATTTATCAGGCAACATGGACTGAGGAGGCTGCCCCCTTCCTCACTTTGAAACTTAGCAGGGGCTATCCCAGATACTGTATGGATGGGCAACCCACAGTAGCTGTAAACATATCTCTTTTTTATTATTATTGTATATAAAAGATTGCAGGCTTTGAGAACTCACAATGTTTTTAGTTAATGTGCAGTGAGAAAGAATTATTTACTGAGCACCACACACTTTGGCTAAATAGCGTGCTGCAAGCCCCTTGTTTATGGCCGTTCTCTTGGTGACTTTTGTGATACATTGCACAACCCCAACTAACCACATTTAAGCAGCAGAGAAAAGGATAAAAAACGATCAGCTGCACGAATACCCTATGCCCAGGTACTTTTGCCCCATAGCGAAAATCAAAAGCTGGCATCCATGAATATAAGCATAATAAGTGACCATATATTTTGAAGTGAAATATACAAATGTAGTATAAGTGTGCAAGACAAAATTGCATTGGACGTTTAAAAAAAGTAACGAACACCAGAAAAATATCCTGAGAGACATAATCTAAAGTATAAAAGGAGCTCACCTTTTAAACCCAGTAATCTGTAGTGAAATACTCCATGTAAAACTAAAATCCCAATACAAAGCAAGCTCTTGTGATCTTGTGGGTAAGTGTCAGATCGGGGAACATGACAACCTGAATAAAATTCTGGTATACAAATACTTGAGCAATCTTTCCAACCTAAAAAAAGTTACACTGTCCATCCACATGTACCCTTTAATGGTGCCCTGAAAAGCAGCCACAATCAGGAAAAAATAGCTGCACCAGTGTCCAGGATTGCAAACTCATTTGTCACATCGTGGGAAAATACTCATGAGTAACTTGCCCTGCCATCATTTCCCCTCCTCAACCCCATGTCTGGCTTTCAACAAAATTCTGGTTTATAAAGCTTTCTCGAAAGGTTCACATACCATAGTCTCACTCAAATATATAAATCATTATAGAACTTCGTTAGGCAAAAGGTGTACAATTGTGGCATTATTCCCCCCATCTTCACTTTGAGACTACAAATACCAGAATGCAATTCAGCAAAAGGCAAACAAATGGTCTCTGAGAGCACAACTTTCAAGGACTGATATATACTGTATGGTTTAAAAAAATAATGCTGATCTGTGTTATGAGATATTTAAAACTAAAAAAACACACAGCATTCATTTAAAACTACAAAAACACTCAGCATTCGGGACTTGGAATGACCTTGCATCTGTGCAGTAACTGGGCCAGACCTTGCTTAGTTTCAAAGCGAAGAACGATCATTCCCCTCAGGCCTGTTTCTCTAATTGGGCTTGTAAAGTGGGGTCATTTATTAGGCAAGGTGGCCTTAGTGGGCTGACCCCTTACTCACTTTGAAGCTTAGCAGGGTTCGTTCCAGTTACTTCTGGGATGGAAAACCCACTGTTGCTGAAATAATATAAATATTGTTTTACTGGAAGACTACAAATACCAGAATGCTATTCAGCAAAAGGCAAAACATGTCTCTAAGTGCCAAAATGTCAAAGTCTGACAGTCACACAGTTTTAAAAAAATATAATCATTTTGGGTGCCCATTCGGCCACCCACCCATGCAGCAACTATGACTGACCTTGATTAGCTTGGAAGCAAGTAGAGGTCTAGCCAGTTTCTCTAAGTGGTCTTGTAATTTTGTTTCATTTATTGGTCAGCATGGCCTGAAGAGGCCGGCCCCTTCCTCACTTTGAAGCTAAGCAGAGTCTGTCCTGGTTACTGCTTGGATGGTAATTGTGTCACTGGCCACGACCTCTGTCCATCACTACAGCTCAAAATATATATATTTTTTTAAAACTGCAACCACGTTTACTGAGGTACACATACCTTCAGCTATCCGTAGTCCTATATAGCAGCCAATATCTGAAAAATGCCAGGAAAAAAAAGCTGTCCTGCTCCCACAGGCCCTCATCATGTTCCCCCCTCATCTGTAGCAGCTCCCCCGACTCCACAGATGGCCTCCTCTCCCTTTACCCCCACAACACACCCTGTTTCTGTGACTCAGTTGCTTTGAGATGTCAGCTATTCAAGGTTTTAGCCAAGGCTGCACAAAACATTGTGTTGCAAATTCCATCCCTAGAAGCTCAAAATCCCACATTCCACTTGGTGCCTTCTAGCCACACCTCTAGCCTACTGGCATTTGCATTTTTATGACCTGCAAATAGCCTTTTCCCTGCATTTCATTTATCCATATCCTTGGTTGTTTCATTTCTAAAAAAACCTGGTTCCGGGTAAATCCCTGAGATATAGCTATCTATTTTTGAAGAGGGGGCATCCCCTTCTATGTCAAATTGTTAAAAAAACTACTGCATGGAATAACTCTAAACCATGCATGATCACGAGTCAACCCTTCATGCCCAAGTTGTTTCAGATCTGGTCAAAATCCGTCTGTTTGGGCTGTGCGATTTGACACATATTGACTGTGTTTGTCTCGTTCCATGTAATAAAGTCGCTGTGAAAATGGCCATTTAAAAAGAAATGGTGGCAAAAAGCCCCTGGTGTGGTCCCCACAATCCATGTAAATTGGGGGATGCGACCCCTGCAACCCACAGACCCATTATACCGCACAAGCGGGGCAGGGGACACCTCTGCAACCCCCGCTCCCTTGTGTGGTATAATGGAAACGCTTTTACCGGACCACACCACAGCTTTTTACAGTGTTTTTTATAAAAACTGCTGTTTTTCAGCGACCATATTACTGGATACCGTTTGTCTATGGGAAAATGAATGGGAAGTAGGCTGCACTTTTGGCAAAAAAATGTGTTTGTCTTCTTAATAACTTTTTACATTTTTAACAAATTGTTACAAAATGTTGCAGTTAGGGGGGTGTGGGGGTCGCGATTCCTAATCACTTACGAAATGTCATTCTAATCCGTTACTCAAATCAAAAGTTATTAACCATAGAATTTTGAGGGGTTCCTATGGGAGTCAGACTCACCTTAACTATAGGGCGGCTATCACCGCCATATAACACAGCACCTTTAAAGTATGTGCATCATGTTTTCAATGCAGTATGACCAGATCAAATCATCAGTTTACAATTCTCACTGAACAAAAGCAACCACCCTAATATGTGTTGCCAATAGTGATGTCATCAATGATGCCATTTGTGATGTTTTCTTCTTTGATGTACTGGGTGTTAGTCTTAGGAGTCCATGGTGGTGGTGCAAGTTATGGTTGCATAGCTTACCATAACTGGCACATTTCTTCTGTTTTTTTCAATTTTACCTTGCAACCAAAATGTCTCTTTAATAAGTTGTTTTCAATGAATGGCATAGGTTTTTATCAGTGCAACTTAAACGTAACGTCCCTTTTACAAAGTTTTGTCAGTGAATGTAATTATATAGGCATTGGCAAAGATCGCTAATACTTGATACCACATATGATTAAGCTATAAAATCAATACATCATTGCCATTACTTCACTTTTGGCAATTTTCATTGTGCACCTTGTGAATTACGACCAAGGGTCACTCTTCGCGTATTTCGTTTTGTGTTCAGGTTCTGTAATCCGTGCATATTACCACTAATTATGAAATTAAAATTGAAATCAACTCAATGCTGAGTTGTAATTAAATAAATGCATTCAATCGGATGAGTTTGCCCTGAAAAAGCAGAACCGTCACCTTTCGCCCATGATCGTGACTAATACAAATTCTGAAATGGACACAATGTTTGTTTTATAGACGGAGTATTCTACTCTACTGTACCGAAACAAAAAGCTGAGATTTTGCTGTTTTTCTATTTCCTATATTCCTCGTCCACTTTACTCGAGCCAATGCACATTTGGCTTTATGAATTCGGTGTTTAATTGAGCAGTGATGTGTTTGGTTTATGGGGAACACATGAAAAACGCACATCCACGATCCCCTTTTTCTGCATTTAGGCAAGTTCAACACATGCTTTGTTTGGAGACTGATTTCAAATGGGTGGTAAGACTTGACGGGAGGGATTTGTACCAGGTAGACGAAAATATTATTGTAATAGAGATAGAAGAGGGACGAGTGCTGATACTGTACATTTCCGTAGGAATTGGAAGCAAGCCTGCTCCTGTCAGATTGTGGGCCTGCTAACACATCCAATACTGGCTAATCTGATCATCTCCTCTCCAGTTTTCATGCTGTGTTCTCTTCAGAGTCTCGTTTCCAAGTTCCAGTCTGTGACAGTGTGATAAGACAGTAGAAATTTAGTCATCATGGCTGCCGCCAAGGAGCTCAGAAAAGGGATTATGATATTCCATAACCCTTACATTAGACACGGACAGGGGCAGTCACTGTACAGATTACAGGATTCAACGATGCTGGTTTTTCTTTTTTGTTTGTTTTTTTGTATTGAAATAACATTTCCTTCTTATAAAATAGCTTACAGAGATTAACTGCAAAATAGTAATGCTAGCAATCATTGTCATAAATCTTCTTTCCTGGCTTAGAAGCTGTGCTACTGAGAAAGTGGCAACCAGTCCAGCCGAATACTCTCACATCAGTTATCAAAAACGCTGCAATGCTTCAGTCAGCCATTATCATGAAATTGCAACAGTGCATTCGTACCCAGACAAAATACACCACAGAGAGGTACATGCTAAACTGTGATATTCTCAAGGTCTCTGATCAGGAGAATTAAGAGCACCCCACACAATGCTGTGTTCTGTTAAACGCTGTTCAGTTTACAAACACTCATATTTTAACATGAATCTAAGCAAACTAATGCCTTACCCACTTTACATCTGCACATGGTTCGTGTTAATGGGGTTATTCGTACTCATAACCTGATATTAATCCGGACCTAAGTTGAATCTTTTGTTGGGAGGTTACAATTTGATTGGAAGATTGCTTTATTTATATCGATCACTCTTTCCCTATTTCCTGATTGTTATACTAAAACCAGTTTGGAGAAAAAAGAGAAGGCGGAGGAAGGGTAAGATTATTTTCCAGGTAAAGAGATGATTCTGCTAAAATCGTTAAAAAAATATTTTAAGAATATGCGCCCATGGCATTTTTAAATCTAATTCAGGATTGCAAAATTAGGGAAAGAGGTAGCAGCATCTCACTCGAATTGTTTATTTAATATACCTTTGTTTATGGTTAGTCTTTTAGTGGTCTTGTGACCTCTAATACGTGCCAGTCTTTTAGTTGTAAACATTCATAGTGCTTGCCTGTTTTGCTGCTATTAGTCCATGTTGTTGCATGCAATCCTGTTAATTCGGCCTTCCGTATGCCTTCGCACGAGCACAAGGCATAGTTAAAGTTAAAATAAAGGGCCTGATTTACACAAATGTTTTTAAATGGGAAAGTCCCATTGAAAAGATTTTTGAAAATTAGGCCCAAAGTCGCGGTGGTATTTCAGAAAATGGCTTTTCATACTAACTTTCAAAAGCTTGCATTTAAAAATCAGAAAATGTTCCATAGTAATATTTCGAGGCAGCTCCCTGTTCATACACAATTTCAAATTTCTACATTAAGACCTTCGTAGTTTTAAAAATGTTTATGTTGATCACATTTTGAACAGCTTTTAATATGGTGTTTTCCTATACAGAATAAACAAATTCGGCCCCAATATCTCAAAATCGGCAGCTTCGATTGTCTTAATTTTTTGCACATGTCTAGATTATAGCTTGAATTGGTGCACTGAAAAAATATGTTGAAAATCAACTTGGACAATTATGAGATATTAAGGATTGAATATGTATCTATAAATGATGCATGAACAGAATGAATGTTCATATTTCATGCACACTGCACACAGATCATATGAATTTTACAGTTCTGGCATAACACAATGAACAGTTCGTATATTACACAATTAACATATAAAAACTATAATCAAAGGAAAGTCTCAGTTGACTTTGATGGCACTTTTAAATGAATGGAAAAATATACACTTTTCGTACAAACTGCACAGAGCGTATGAATTTTACATTCCATACATTACACAATAAGCACCTAAACACTTCCATGAAAGGCAAGTGATAGCATACTTCGATGGCAGTTTTAAAGTGATGTAAAAAATGTGCACTTTCTGTCCAAAAATCTACACTTTTCATTTGAAAATATACACTTCAGGAGACATACAATGCAACAACAGAAAGGAGGTACATTTTATATTAAAACCCTACATGTACATTGTGATATTTCATTGTGAATATAAACACTAATAAGTGCTCCTACGACACAAGTACCTAATTCAGCTGTACTGTCTACATAACATGTAGATGTTTGACAAATGCTCTCCTATGCAGCCAGGAACATGCACCTATGACAAATGTTCCTACAACACACAATCCTAGCACATACATTGTTACGGCACACATTCTAATAACAAACACTCCTACGACATGTGCTCCTATGACACATGGTGCTATAAGATGTGCTCCTCCTGTAATGCATGTTCCAATGACCAGCACACCTACTCCTCACATGCCTACCACACAAAACATGTGGATTTATGACAAGTGCTCTTACAACACATGCCCCAACCGTACACACTCTTACAATGCACACTCAGCACACACTCCTACAACATATGCTCCTATGACACTTACACACACACACACACACACATGTTTCTATGACACATGCTCATACAACCTTCAATCCTATAACATTCGATCATATGGTCCTACAACTCACATTTGTATAACAAATATTCCTAGCACACAGGCGCTTACAACATGTGCTGCAATCACATATGCAGCGCGCATGAGTTTTACAGTTGGTACATTACAAAATTAACATCTCCTGAAAACACACATCAAAGGCTAGTCATACAATCTGTTGTGTTTAGGTGTTCAAACACTTGTATATAGGTGCGTTATAAATGCCATATCATATCATATCATACTATTCTACATTACATAATTAACATCTCCTAAAAAGTCACATGAAAGGCAAGTCACAGCTGGTCTTGTTAGTTTTAAAGTGATGGAATAAATGTACACCTTCCATATGAACTTTACACAGTGCTTATGAGTTTTACAGTTTGTACATTACACAATTAACACCTAAAAACTCACATCAAAGGCAAGTTACAGCTGACTTAGATGTCAGTTTTAAAGTTTGGAATACATGACACTTTCAATACGAAAATGCATACATTTCATACAAAAAGGTACACTTTAGGAGACATACAATGCATGAGAAGGAATATCACGTTTAAAGTGATGGACTAGATGTACACTTTCAATATGAAAATATGCACTTTTCATATGAAAATATACACCTTAGGAGGCATACAATGCATCAGCATGGAGATGCATTTTATATTGAAACCTGGCACGAACATTTGTGATATTAATGTTGTGTATATAAGCACTAATAACATGCTCCCATGACATGGACACCTAATGCACACATGCTTACTACACATATCCTGTACACAAACAACAAGTGCTCTGAGATGCGCCCAGGACCCATATACCTATGAAATGTGCACCTATGGCAGATGTTCCAATGACACATTGATGCACACTCTTATGAAACACACTCTAATGAGACACTCTCCTATGACACATGCTCCTGCAACATGTGCTTCTATAACACGTGCTCCTACGAGGCACACATTCTATAATAGATGTTCTGATGACAAACACACATACTACATAGGTGCCTAATAAGCAAAACATGTGGATATAAGACACATGCTCTTACAACACATGTTTCAACCACCCACACACTGTTGATGCACACTTATGACACACACTCCTACATCACTTTCTCCACCAAAAACACATGTTCTTACAACATACAATCCTAATAAACATGGTCCTAGTACACACATTCTTATAACACATACTCCTACCACACAGCCACTTACAACATGTGTTGCAATCCTGTTATCAGAGCATATGAGGTTTACAGTTGGTACATTACAAAATGAACATCTCTTGAAAACCCATGTCAAAGGCAAGTCATACAAATTGTACACAGAGCGTATGACTTTTACTCTTCATACCTCACTCAAATAACATCTATAAATGCACATCAAAGGCCAGTCACAGCTGGCTTTTATGTCAATTTTAAAGTGAAGGAATATATAAAAATGTAAACTTTTCATATGAAAATATACACTTCAGGATTCATACAATTCATCAGCAAAAATGTCAGTTTTAAAGTGATGTGATAAATGTACAATATCAATACAAAAATTGACAGTTTTCATTAAAAAATGTTCACTTTTTCTATGAAAATGTACACTTTAGTAAGTAATGTTCTCCTATAACACAGGCATATAATATACACATGTATAATACACACACTCCTACAACAAACCTACTACAACACACCTACTACAACATATGCTCCTACCGTATAACACATGGGCCCTCATTAGGACCCAGGCGGTAAGGGGTTTACGCTGGCGTAAACCATGGCGTACCTTACCGCCTGAGTACGAGTTCCCTTAGCGCCATGGTGATTTTAACGCCTGCTTTTAGCAGGCGTTAAAATCCATGGCGCTGAGGGACCTTGTTGTTAATTACGCCACCGTAATTTACAGTGGCGTAATTAACGCCTTCTCCACTCCCATTATGCCCTATGGGGCCAGAAATGGGAATGGGGAAGGGTAAATGGGGATTGGGGACTTACCGCCCCGCCAACCTCGGAATGGGGCGGTAAGTCCGCCAACCCCATGGCGGAGTTGGCAGCTTTGCGCCATGGACCATGGTGCAAATTGCACCATGGTCCTCCGCCAAGGTCGTAATGAGGGCCATGCTCTTTCAACACATGCACCTACAACACATATGACACACAATCTTGCTACACATGGTCCTTCAACCCAGAAACTTACAACACACACACTTAAGACACATGCACTTATTCCATGTCATGGTATGCAACATACTGTCATGTCACACACACACATGTATATTACATGCTCTTACAACACAGACTTGTATTATAGCAAACTCTCAAAAACAATCATCATGTAACCATAAACAAACTTTGAAATTATTTGAAAAAGTTTTACAAAAAAATTAAGGTTAAAGAAACAAGAATCTTAAGTCTACACACTTAGAAATTATAATTTTATGGCAACAACATACATGTTTTTAATACATTTAAAATGTATTATATTAAAATCAAATATCATGGTAACATGTTCTCACCCCTACACTTAAAAGCATACAATATTACTATAGAAAATGTAACAATGTCACATAAGCTATCCTATTAAACATAAAACCCTTCAAAAGTATATTAACTGTAGACCTATAATATATGTTAAAAGAAAGCATAACATATTGTTGTAATACAAAATTACTACATAATAACCAATTTAACATATAATATACCCAAGCATAATTCCTTTAAATGGTGTAATTATAACAAAATATACATAACCATTCATGAGTCATACTTTGCATATTCAAAAATATTAATTAAGCTACATGTCATCATTGTAAAAACATATAATTTACTGAACAATAAGCATAATATTATAAAAAGAAAACATACAGTAATCAATACAAAATGTGTTAAAATATAATATGCAGTAAAAACTTAGTAACATTTACTTCAATAAATAATATATGCACAACATTTATAGACATCACAGTATGCATAATAAAAGCTAACATGTAATATGTGTACTAAATAACATTTTATAAATAATGCAAACTGTACATATTAACAAAAACAGCACATATGTGACAATAAAAACATAAATACGAACAGTTCATTATTTATTTAAATAAAACACATATTCACAAAACATATTGCATTATTTTCACTCTAAAGCAATATAATTATAATTTTTATTTTATAACGTGTTTAATACCAAAGAGGTTTCTAAGCGTGGATCCAGGATTCAAACCTGTGTTGCTCTGCGTCATCTTGTTTCCAGGTCAAGTGCATTGCCACTGAGCTATATTACCCATTTCAGAGCATTAACAAAATATTGCAAAACAAAACACGGTGACTTAAGGTTACCATGATATTTAATATTTGTATAATTTGTTTAATTCTATAAAGTTGTTTCATTAACAGTATTTTTTCTGATGTTTGTAGACATTAAGGTTGTGTTGGTTTAAGCTTAAATCTTTTAAAAATATTTTTTTTTCCTTAAAAATAATTTCCTATATAGTTGTGTTCATCTGGAATTCTATAAATTGAGTGTCCGTCTTTTCTGTTTATCAAATTGTATAATCTCCTAAATGTAATGTTTTATTGTGTATTAAAATGAATCACTTTGCTTTTAGTGGTCTTTGAACCTCTCGGATTGACTTTCTGGAAAACACATTTGTTTTCGGCTCCCCTTGCAATGTGACTTCAGTTCTCATTGGACCAAAGTTGAAGCAGGGCTTCCATGTTATTGGGAAGAACCCTATAGGCCTATCTGACTTGTGTCAGTGTGATGGGTTCCATACTATTTATTATCTTTTTTACATACATAAAGCTTGCCTGTTTTGCTGCTTTAGTTATTGTTGTTGCACCCCTGTTAATTTGCCATTCATGTTCTATGTATTTCTTTTCATGTGGTCTTTAATCAATTGAGCTAAGTAGCACTTTTATACTCATGTGATAAGTGTATTAAAAAAAAATCTCTTTACTTCTAGTGGTCTTAGCACCTCTAGAATCCACTAATGCCACAATTTAGGAAACACATTTTTTTTTTTAACTTGTGTGTAATCAAAGAAAAAATGATTTTTACAAGAGAGTAGACGTAAAATATAGAAAAGCTTTTTTCCATTTCAAAATTGCAAGAATGCGCCTTGTATGGAGCGATTAAAGAGTCAAGCCGCGACAAAAGCGCAGCACGTAAGAGTCGTTGACAGATTGCCATGCCGTTCGGCGTCTAGTGGGGAGAACAGAGCAGCGTAAACAGGGGAGGGGTCTATTGGTATGCAGTGTAGTTAAGCTGAACATTCAGCGGCGGAGGGTAAATGGCCGTTGACGTTGATTTTGATGAAGCCTGCTTCCATTAATTTAGACGTGGCTACCGCCCAACGGGCTTTTTCTCCCGAGATGAGGCAGCACCACCATGCGTCTTCTTCTATCAATACAGAGTCCACCCATAGAGGGGCCAGAAAAGCTGTGCGTTCTAGATTTAATGATGGACAGTTTAACAGAAGGTGACGAACTGTCTCAATAGAGTCTGGGATTTTGCAGAGTCTGCAGGTTGTCATAGTGGATTGATTTCTTAACCCCAGGATTTCTCTGGTGTGGAGCAGATTAAGTCTTGTTCTTAAGAATATGCTGCATAGTTTTTTATCCGGAAATTTAGTGCAGTACTCCAACAGGGTTTTCAGCTTGTTGTATGTGGGAGGCAAGTGCTTCAGATACTTTATCGCTGCTGATTGCTCGATTGTGGTTATCCAATCTTGGATTTTCAGTTTTTCAGTGACTCTTTGCGGATTGGTAATTAGGTCGTCTGTTGAACATAGTAGGTATTGCAATTTGTTTTTTTGATGGTGCATCCAGGACTGCAGCACCTTACAGGTCGTTGAAGCCATCTCCTGACCAATGATGTTAAAGATTGGAAGGCCATCTTGGAGTGTCTTCCTGAAGAGGGCCAATGAGGCCGCGCTGACGGTGGTGTTCAGTGACAGAAGTCCTAGCTCTCTTCTGACAGCCACCATGGGGATGGAGTTTGGAAGGCCGAGGAGGGATTTCCAAATATATCCCTCGAGTTTCTGCCAGAACCCAAGAGGCATGGTGATCGTAGCGTCCATGCCGTAAGTTAGAGCAGGGACCATTTTGCCCTTGTAGAAATTGATGGCAGGAATCAGCGAAAATGGTCTAAACCTTCGATCGATCGTTCTCAGTTGGGCAGTCAGGTGTTTGGCTTTGGCCCAAAGGTGTTGTTGCATTTTAGACTCTCGAGGCGTCCCATCGATGATAACTTCAAGATATTTAAGGTGTGGAACAAATTCAATTCTAACTTTGTTCACTGACCAAGAGCTGGTGTTTTTCAGTGGTGGACGATTTTTGGAAAAAATCATGATTTTAGTTTTGGACTTGTTTATGCTTAAGTTGTTGAAGTCCATGTACTCAGCCAAATTGTCCAGCTGCAGCTGTAAACCAATGGGAGTCTGGTCAAGAAGGATCATATCGTCGGCATAAAGAAGACGGGAGAGTGCAGTGTTTCCAAACTTCGGGGGAAAGCTACAAACGGAAGCTTCAGAGTCTTTAAATTCCCCCAGGAAGGCAACGAATAGGGCTGGGGCGAGCGGGCAGCCTTGCTTGACGCCTCTGTGTGCTTGGATTTCCGCAGAAAGGGACCCTTGCCTGTTCAACCGAACACTGAGCGTGGTGTTGGTGTGGAGCGCGTTTATGGAGTTTAAAATAGCGTCTGGGCAGCTCCAATGTTTCAGCTTTCCCCATAGTAGCATTCTGTCAACTTTGTCGAACGCCTGCGATAGATCAATGAACGCGGCGTAGACTATCGGGACACCTTGTTTTATTTTTGCCTTTATAATGCTAAGAATTAAGATATTCACCGTAGTGCTGCCGTTTTCATTAACGCCCAGCTGGAAAGGGTCACCGCAGGGGGCCAATTTCGCCCAGCGTTGGAAGTGATCCAAGAGGAGAGATGCAAACAATCTGCCCATAATGTCCAACAGGGCTATTGGGCGATAGTTGCCCGGGTCTTCCCTGCTTCCTTTCTTGAAGATTGGGATCACTGTGGCTTTAGACCATGTAAGTGCGATCTGTCTGCTGGCTCGACAGTGTTCAAACAGAAAGCTGATAAAGGTTGTCCATTCGTTGAGGTGTTTTTTTAAGTCGATATTGGTAAGGCCATCGAGG
Organism: Ambystoma mexicanum; assembly: GCF_040938575.1. NCBI lineage: Eukaryota > Metazoa > Chordata > Amphibia > Caudata > Ambystomatidae > Ambystoma > Ambystoma mexicanum. Next base: position 1,290,804,101 of record NC_090930.1, on the reverse strand, counting down.
CCTGGAGCTCTTGATGGTTTTAGCTTCTGAATGGCCACACTGATTTCTGCTTTTGCTGAGAAGTCGACCCAGGGTGTTTGCGTAGTCTCCCAAGAGAGGTTCGTGGGCAGCGTCGGACTGCCGAAGAGATCGGTGAAGAAATCGACCCAGGCCGATTCCGTGACTGAGTTGATCATGTTTATAGCTGTGGTACCTTGAGAGTTATTTATCAGAGACCAGAAGTCAGCTGTTTTTTTTAGTCGTGAGTGCTGTCACCATGGCTTCTGTGTCGCATTGGTATAGAACAGCCCTGCGTGATCTGATCCACGATTTGTAGATTTGGTGTTCATTTTTCCACAGTTCCCACGCTGCCGGGGTGTTTTCCGCTTTTGCGCTGTGTTTTTGTTTTCTTAGAGCCTTTTTCTTATCTACTATCCCTATGTCGTAAATATGGTTATTAGTATTCGTAATGACCTTTGCAGTTGTCTGATGTTTCTTGTACTTGATCAACAGAGGCAGGTAGTTCGGTCTCGAGGCTGTGTCTGGAGTTGGCTGAGCATCAGCTTCTGCGGCGCACTCCTGAGTTAGAGTTCTAACACTGACTGCTGTCAGACAGAGCCGAGTTTGTCGGGGGTTGGACTCGACCTGGGATAAATAGTAGTTCGACGTCCGAGCGGCAGAGGACCATGCTAATGTGAGCATGTTGTGGTCACTCGCTGTTGTTTTGACCACCTGGAAGTGTTCGATTTCTGAGACATAGCTTGTGAGGCAAAGATGTAGTCAAGGGTGGCAGCAGACTGGCTTCTTTCCCAGGTTGGGATGTGTTGATGGCCGTCCAGAATCCATGCTGTGTTGTGTAGGTTTCTTGTTGACATGAGATTCATCCAGGCTTGTCCTCTGAGTTCAGAATTCATGGACAGGACAGGATCTGGAGGGTGATCTTTCGGATGAATGCACTTTGCATTGAGATCTCCGCAGATTATAACGAACGGGGTATTCCATTCGATAAGGATGGCGTCGATAGTTTCGGCCATGGTTTGGCAGAAGTTTGTTGTCATCGTTCTTTGGGGGTTCCAGTGAGTGGTGATCAGCGCCAGAGAGGTTGTTGAGCAAAGCTTAGTAGATGACTTTGTAGTTTCAACGGATCGGTTCCACTCGATAAGAACAGCTAGCACCCCGCAGGATCTTGCCGTAGTCTTGATGATTTTTAGATTCTGACCAGATCGAGCGGCAATGAGGAGGCCAGCAGAGGGTTGGCCAAACAGCCCTTTAGCGGCTGGTGAAATCACGATTTCATAACCGTCCATTGACGGTTTCTCCTGAAACCATGTCTCTTGAAGACAAAAAATGTCGAACTGACCCAAGTCCACACTGCTGGGGTCAGCTAGATGTGCATGTCCTCTAGTGTTCCATGAGGCCAACATGAGATTTTTATGATGATAAAGTTTGTCGGCTTCAGTAAGTGGTTGCTATTTGGATCGGTTTGAGCTAACGGCTTCTTTTATCCAGTGCCAGGGTCCACCTGATGTTGTGATTTATTTTGATGTAGCAGCTGAATCTAAAGGTGTCATAGAAGGCGAGACGTGCCGATAGGCTCTGTAGTTGTGTGGTCTTCTCTGAGGAGAGTAGTCTCTCAGACTTTGTCTTCTTTGATATGGCTGGTGCCTGTCCATAATGCGCTTAGCTGGACTGTACCTGCTTGTTTCTTGTCGGCCTCAAGTACGGAGTGCGTCCGATAAGTCGGCCGCATTAGGGCGGTTGTGTTTGTCTGATGGACTTGTCGGGTTCACGGCGTTCCTTAGTCTTCTCTGGTAAGACTATGAAGTGGGCCTTCAATTCTTTTCTTCGAGTGATATGGCGGTATGGGGAGCCACGATCGTGGTTTCTTCTATGTGTGGGAGGGTCTCCTCGAGTATGACTTTTTTGTTCTGGAAGTTTTAGTTCAAAGAGATGGAGACCTGATAATTTTAGCTCTTCACCAGCTTGCCTCGGAATGTCATGGATTGCAGATGCGTAGATGTGTAAGTTGGCTTTGGCCTTGCTGTGGTATGGCTCAATCCGCTTGAAATCATCTGATTTTGTTCTTCGGTTCAAAATCATGTATTTGTCTTTGCTGGAGATCTGTTCAATTTTGAAAAGGCGGGTGGGTTTGTCTCTATCAGAGTCTGTCTGTCTGATTTCTGCTGAAACTGGAGATCCGTGTGAGTGAGATCTAGTGGTAGGTCTGCGATGTGGATCGGGCTAAGCGGTTGGGGAAACTTTCAGGTGTACATCCAATCAATGTCTTTGTGAAGTTAGTTCCGCCGTAAGATTAGATGGGATGCGGGGTATGGCCTCCAAATTTATTGAGGAGGTCGATGTTTTCTGCGGAGCGTTGGAAGTACTACCTTTGACAGGTGACTCTTGTTCAAGATGGAGAGACAAGGAAGATAGAAGGCTTGAGTCCATGAGTTCGGCCGTTGATTTAGGTGACTGGGTTAAGTCAGTCACGGAGACCGCCGGATTGATGGGTGGATCTGGGTTTCCCGTAGATGTTTGCGACTGAACACCCCACCTGGTTAAATCGGGTTTGCAGAGGGTGGACTGGAGAGTAGACACCCCAGGTGTGTCCTTCAAGGCCAGTGTTAGGACCTTTTTACTCTGGCCCAGGTGCTGGATCTGTCCGAAACTGAGTGAGAGTAGGGGGGTGGAAGTCACTTTTGTTATGCTTCCTGATGTGGCTGGCTTAGGTTTGCTGAGAAATAAAGGAGCAATTTTGTCGGTCTGTTTGGACAGAGGAGTCTGTGTTGATGTATTCTCTGCTGTCTTTGGTGGTGTGACTTTACGTGAGAGACTGGCCAAGGGCTTATCCATAGTTAGATCCAACACGTCCCTTTTCCTTTGAGTAATGTCGTACTTCAGATCAATGGCAGTTATGTAGCCTTCCAAAAAGGTTAGCTTAGACTGAATGATTGCTAACGTTGACATATTGTCTCTTGAGGCGTCACCTAGTGTTTCGTAGAGTTTGCAGAAAGGACCCATTGCTATAGTTATTGCTGACATGATCGTGGTCATGTCTTTTCTGTTGTTTGGCGACTCTTTATGGATAGGTGAAGGAAAGTTGTTAGGTCTTCCGTTCTTCAGGGGAGTGTCCCTGTACTCTAAGAGTAAGGGGTTCGCAACTGAGTGCCTACGCCTGGAGCTGAGGCCACCCATCGCCAAAGGATTTATTGGCCTTGGAGAGGAATTCCGTGCATCAGAGTCGGGACCTCCAGGGAGAAGCAAGTGTATTGAGGGCTCTTGCAAAGAGGTGGGGGGTTTTGTGGTATTTAAGTGGACCTTGGCCCATTGTTGAGGGCTCACTCCAGTTTCTGGCGGATATGCTTTTGACTGCAGTAGGTCCAGAATGTCCGAGACTCCTTGAGCGGTCGGGGGAGCGACAATAGATGGGGGAAGCGATGTGCTGGGCCCTGGCCTTGGGTCCGGTGATGGCACTTTCCCTACGTGCCGGTCTGTTGGTTGACTTACGATGGTGGCGTCTGAACACTGAGGTTCCGGTTGGAGAGGGCCCACTGTGTCTGGGGGCGATCCGTGCTTAGACGGCACCTGAGTGGTGTCTTTCCCCACTTCGGGTGGTTGAGAGTCTTGGACACCGATAGTTTTTCTACATTTAGGTGCAGGTGGGGTGTCATCCACTGCTTCCAGGATTTCTGCATCCGAAAGTTCGGAATCATTCGATAGTTTCCTTTTGCATTGGGTCTTAAAAAAGTTCAACAGGGCGTTTGACAGGAGTGGGTAGGTAGGGAGAATTTACCAGTGCCCCGCTTTATGGGACGTGGTCAGCTACCAGTGTTTTTATACTTTCTGTTGTCATTTGGATTAAAATCTTCTTGATTTTGTTTTTGTTGTTTTTTTTTGTGGTGAGAGGTTTACTGTTTGACTCTTGAGGCGGTCGGATTTTAGGTTGCGGTTTGCCTTTTTTTTGTAGAGTGTTCTTTTCTTGCATGTCTGGAAATTTGATTTTTGATTGCTGTTGTCCGGCGTTGTGCAGCAATGGTGAGGATCTGACTCAGAGTGTAACTCTGAGCTGGGTTTGGAGGGCGAAGTTTGGTTTTGAGGAACCAGGTAGGGGTCAGGGCCCACATTTTCCTCCCTTGCTGTCTCTGAATGAAGAGGCTGCCGTGAGGCATCCACAGCAGGGTGTGGTGTTGTTCGCGAAGTGAGGTCACTGGGTGTAGGAGCCGCTGCAGGAGTAGCTGGTTGGTTGACTGGGAGAGAGGTGCGACCAGCACGGGCAGATTCAGCAAATGCCACCCCCGGGACGGAGTGCAACATGGCCTTAACGGTCTGTTGAGCGGAGCTCTCCTCAAGGTCTTGGTGAAATTCACAAGGGATTGGCAAGTTGCCACACTGAGCAGGGCACAGAGGCTCCAAGTGGGGATGTGTTGCGGAGGTCGTATCCAGCAAGGTTAATGGTGCTGGGAGAATCCGGAAGGCATCAGAGTCGTGCGTGTAAACAGCTGATGAAAGTTGCTGAGGCTGTTGGCTGACTCCGGTCGCCCGCACCTCCGCCCTCAGACCACCTGTCGGGGACTCTCCGATCCCTGCGCAGGATGGGCCACTCGCCAAGGCGGTAACGGGTCGGATGGTGTTGGCTAGCGGGTCCGCCCATGCTCCAGCAACAGATCCAGGTTCTCCGCTGGCGAGGTCAAACAATTCCAGCGAACCTCTTGTCGTGGCTGTGTCCGGCGGGATATTTGGACTAAGAGGTGAGTTTGAACTCTGCATGTTTTTCTTCACATGGCTTCTTAGAAGTCGTTGATCGGGATCTTCCTCCATGAGACCCAGGGAACAGGCAAAATGCAGGGGCGGGTGCAGGGGAGAGGAAAAGAGGGAGTGAGGGAGGGAGGGCGGGCAGGGGGGGAGAAGGGGAGCAGGCTTGGATTGGTCGCTCAACTGAGGGTGGGCAGGGGGCAGAGCGGAAACCAAATGTTCGACAAAGTCACCGAGTTCGCAGTGGTCGCAGAATTCACAGAAAGACACAGAGTTCGGGAGAGAAGTAGCAGTGAGGACTTGCCGCATACCTCTTAGACGAGAGATGAATGGCCTCCACCCCCCACGACCTGCCGCGGACTGGTGCAGACTGGTACTCTGCTCAGTACTCCGTGCGTGCTCCACGCTGAAAAGGAGTTTTTAAATGTGGTGTAGCTTGAATTTCTTAAAGCTGTACACAGCAATAGCAAGAAGCAGGAAGCAGAGAGGCAGTGAAACACGTCTTTCTCGCAGCAGGACTGGTGCAGACTGGTACTCTGCTCGGGACTCACATTTGTTTGTAGGCCCTGGACTGAGTGGGTCTTCAGTTCCCCTCAGGTTAAGGGGGACTTTAGGTGACTGCATTATTGGGAAGAGCTATGCAGTCTTAACAGACTCATCTCAGTGTGATCAGTTACATGCTGTAACTTCATTTTTTATAAACATAGCACTTGGCGAATTTGCTTCTATTAGTCCATGTTGTTGCACCCCTGTTAATTTGGCCATAATTTACAATGTATTTCAGTTCCAGTGGACTTTTATCAATTGAGCTGATTATCACGTTTATATTTAACAAATGTTATACTCTCCTGAATTTAATGTCTTATGGTGTACTCAAATAATTCTCTTTACCTTTAGTGATCTTTGGATCTGACGGAGCAATTGCCACTGCACTTTGCACTGCGCTCTTTTTGGAAAATGCATTGGAGCATATATATATACGTTTCTGCATAATTCGGCATTGCGACCCTTTAAGTGTAAATGGGAAAGGTAAATTAAATAAACGCTGCCTGCAATGTATGCATGGCAGGTGACATTTCCAACGGATTCTTATGGAGTATTTCTGCTTTATGAGGGCACAAAAAGCAGCCAAACTTCTAAGGAATCCACAGTATTTTCACCAGCATGAATATTCATGCAAACACAAATGCTGTTGTTTTTCTATGGAGGGAGTGGCGGAAACAAGTGACGTTTTGACCATACTCACCACTACACAAATAAAGGCAGAGTGACGTGAATGGAAGGTGGAAATGCCTTACTCAAGTTTTTATGGCTTTCATTTATGTTACACCCCCATCATCATGAGCTCCATTCGTTTTTTATTGACATTTTTTACTTTAATATGTATGTAGTTTATGGATGTTTTGATCTGAAATTAACTTAATGAAGTGAGGTGAAATCTTTGCAATATGGTGTTCACACCAGAGAGCTTGCTTTTCCTTTAGTACGACTCCAATTGGCCCATTTGAAGCATTTGTTTCCCCAATGTTGGCAAAATGGTGTGTGAATGGCAAAGTACAGGAGCAGAAACAAACCATTCCTTGAGTGCTTGAAATGCTTCTTTCACATTTGAGTACTTGTTGAAATCTTCTTTTTTCAGCATGTGATTTATTGGTTGGGCAAGTTGGGAGATCTGAGGTATCAATTTTCTTATAAAGTGTGCTAACTACAAGAAACCCTGCACATATTTAGGGTATACATAGTCAACCCATCATTCGATTATAAGTAACCTAGGTAAAATAGTGGAGAGTTGTACAAAGAACATTTCTCTGGTTTGGCAAACAATTTGTGTTGTTTTAGTCTTCATGGCACTTCCAATACAAGACCCTTATGTTCTTCATCACTTAAAAAAAAATATAAATATATATATCATCCAGATACACTGAAACAGAGTGGTTCAGTAAGTTGGAGAAACAAAATACATGTGGAATGACAGCGGTGCATTGGTTACAGCAAAAAGAAGGACATATTATTATAAAGGCCCACTGGGATTCTGAAGGTGGTCTTCCATCTGTTGCCTGCTATGATTCAAATGAAACAGTAAGCCCCACAAAGTTCAAGTGTACCCTGTACTGCCTCCAGTTGGATCAAAATCAAAGGTTGCTGGTATTTATTTTCAAGAGTGACCTTATTCAGCCCTCCATATCCAGACATGCTCTGAATTAAGCAGTGTCTTTTTTAGGACAAAGAACAGTAATGCCCCAGCAGGAAATTTCGACATGGTTATAAATAGATTCTTTAGGCTTGCACTTAAGTAACGCTTAAAAGCCTTTTTTTTTCTTCTTTAAAGCACAAACATAGCCGAAGGGGAATATAGCATTTGTTGCATAATAATGGCAAACACATACTCCTTCTGTTGACAGTAACTTTATTTCTTCTGGGTCAGAAAATTCTTCTTGAAAGGTATGGTGCATTTCAGGAATGATATGCAGGGCAAAAAGTATCTTCTGCATCTGAATATCAGTAGATGCTTTTGCAGCAATTCCAAAGCTTTGTACACAGAATTCAGATCCCATAAATATAGTACAGTCTGTCCATTATATGTAAGGATTGTGTAGACCTAGCCAAAGTAAACCCAAAATGAATGAGAGGCCTTTCTAAATAGTCTTCAGCTCTTCTTGTCAGCGGAAGAAAATGTTCAACTACCATTCCCGAACCAGAGAAAGACCATCAATTCCTTTGATTGGCTGGGCAAAGGTTTCCCTTTGGAGAGGTATGCCCCATTGATCCTCCAATAATAGACCAGCAGCATAACTATCAATCAAAGCAGGAGCTTCTGTTGTGGTTTCATTGTTCCATACTAGGTGCACATGGATGACGGTAAGTATATAACTTTCTCATACCGCACTTTGGTACACCATGCCTACTGCAGGAAGGGACCCAGCTTTCTAATTAGTACATTCAAGAAATATTCTCTGTGATCTTTGCATTCTGAAAACCTGAACACGTTTTTTTCGACAAAAATATTTTTACAGAAGTTGGTATGACCTGCCTTCTCAGTAAGGCAGCAACTTTGTCGAAATCTCTTCCTCTTGCTTTATGGAAAAAATCCAAACACCCCCATTTCTGGCGATAGTCAAGACCCCATATTTTCCCAATGGACCTTCCTCATCACTTGTGTTACTATTATATTTAAAAATAAACTTCTTAGTGTTAGTTTAATTCAACACCATGTTGCCTTAACCCCTTAAGTGCTAAGGATGAGTATGCTTGTCATATTTTCATAGACTTGCATAGAGCTCAGAATTTCTAAGGAGTGTAAGCTTGCACTTTAGAAATACCACTGAGAAAAATGTCTAACTCTATAAGGAGCATGAACATAATTGGAAAAAGCTAGAGAGTATGGGCCTCATTTACAAAAAAAGCACTTCGACTGTGCAAAGTAGTTTGCGTGAGAAAGAATATTGCATGGACATACATATTTGTGCTGGGAGATGAATTATAGAATTAAATACACACAGAAAGCTGAAGCCCAAAAATGTTGAGTAGAACCTGGCCCCAACACACTCCCATCACCAACAAAACATATCAGTGACAAACAAGTTTTGTGCCAGATGCATGGATAAAAATTAATTGAAGAGCACTTTCCAGTAATCACCATTACTCCCACTCCACTTCTGCAACTGACAAGTCCACGTCCCGTCACCCCCACTAAACTGCACTTATGCCCTCTAAATTAAAACAGCATTGCATACCCTGCCAAAACTGTGCCTCAGCCACCTAATTTAAAGCAGTACCCATGCACCCTGACAAAACTTGCATTGGTCTCATAACTTAAAGCAGCACCTGCGTAACCCGATAAAACTGTGCCTTGGCCCCCTAACTTAAAGCAGCACCTGTGTACCCTGACAAAACTGTACCTCTGCCCACTAACGTACAGCAGCACCAACTTACCCCAACAAAACTGTGCCTCATCCCCCTAACTTAAAGCAGTACCCGAATGGTCTGCCCTTTTCCCAGTGCCCAACCCCCCAAACCAAGGGAGCACCTGCAAGTCTGCCATCATCCCAGTAGCCCCATTGACCTGTGCCCTAACCCCCTAAAGAAGCACAGGCAAGTCTGCCAACATTCCAGTATCCCCACTGACCTGTACCCCAACCCCCCAACCCAAGGCAGCACCTGCAAGTCTGCATTCATCCCAGTACACCCGCTCAGCTGTGCAGCAACCCTGCATCCCAAGGCAGCACTCACAAGTCTGCCCTCGTCCTAGTACCGCCACTGGCCTGTGTCCCAGCCCCCAACCCAAGGCAGCACTCGCAACTCTGCCCTTGTCCCAGTACCCCCGCTGACCTCTTCTACAACCCCCAACCCAAGACAGCACCCACAAGTCCACCCCGTCCGAGTCCAATGTGGACCACCAACCTACCTCAACTCCTCTGGCATGGGTCCATAATGAAGTACAGCTGCCAGACATCCTCCTCCAACATGAACACCAGGGAGCAGTGCCTTTAAATCCTGGACCAACGCCTCTTCTATGGCTCCCTGTTGGATCACACTCAGCTGCACATCAGCAGCCAAATATACTGTCACAGCAGCTACACTTTGGTCCCTTGATGAACATGTGTCATAGTGCACTTGGATGTTCATAGCACAGTGGTCCAGAGTGAGGCCACATCCCACCTCAACATCCAAATGTCAATGAGCCATATCTGTGAATGAAGTGAGAGCACATGCACATTGACAAGGAACTGCCAAACGGGCACCAAAACATAAGTAGACCAGAAAGGAACAGCATGTACAATGAACTGTACCTCAAATAGTGAATGAGTAGAGGTGAATGAGCTGTCACCAGGTACAACAGACATCTAAAGATGTTTGAACAAGTGACAAGACACATGAAGAAATGAATACCCATCCCCAATGAGAGACCCCAAACACCAGCATGAAACATCTCACTCATCACCAAATGCATTCGCCCAGTGACACCATCAGTCACAAAATCAATAAGTAAATCAACCAACACTGAAAAACAGACTACAAACATGCCGTGCCTCTGCACAAGGAATCACATGAGACAACCAGCCCTTGTCACCTTCAGCTGTCTGATGGTCCCTCCCCTACATGTGAAACAAATGTCCACATGTCCAATTCAAAGTAATGCCACCATGGCATCCACAAACAACCCACAACATTACTCAACACCAATTACCATATTCACAAAAGAAGTGCCTTGTGAACTACACAATATATGTATCACACAACCACGCAAACCATGTAAATAATTGGACTACATGCCTGCACTTCAAAGCGCTGAAATAGGCAAGCAACAGATATACATGTCAAAGATGTGAAACATGTGAATCCCAAAACCTGTTACCTCCCCACATCTACAATAGGCCACATATGTTCATCAAACATGGATGCAACATACTAAACATTACACACACACACACAAAGCATACACAGTATACTGAACAGTAACATCATGACGCGCACATGGTACCCCAAACACACAGTACAGCCATAGGACATACTCACTTGGAGAACATGGCCAAACACACATGAAGTTGGACAAAGAGACAGCAAGCAGTGTGGTAGAGTCATGATATTAAAATGTATTTAAGACAAACAGTGTACACAAAAAGGGAAGGGAAAAATTGTCTTTGAAAAAATAAATAAGTAAAAAAGGAAACATACTACTAAAGAACTATGCACATGAGTCAGCGGCCTGGTCTATTGTGATTTGCAACAATGCCTCCACCAAGGCCGATTGCCCGTCCACCTCTGCTGCCTGCAGGTGGGCATCGATTGTTGCCTGGAGGGCTTGCAGGTCATCCCTTATCTGAAACTCCATATCCTCTGCTGCCTTGCAACACTACCCGAGGATGGCAGTCCGCACCAATCACTCCTTCACCTTGACCCTGCCCCTAGCTATTGCTGCATCATGTACCCGCTGCCTCTCCACCTCCTACTGCCTGACATGGTCAACCTGGGCTGACACTAGAGCCTGCAGGTGCCGTCATTCCACCTGCCTCACTTGTGCTGCGTTTGTGCCAGCTTGCTTACTCCTACTGCCAATGCCCTCAAGGTTTTGTCTCCTCAGAGTCACCAACACTGCTGCCTGGCATTGCATGTGTGGTGGAGGTACTCTCTTCGGCTAGATGATAGTGCATCCAGGGAGAACAGCACCTACACTGCCTTCAAGTGTCTGGACTCCCTCCACATCCTGTTCTGCAGGCTCCTGAGTGGGCTCAGTGACCACTTCATCTGCCATTTTATGTACCTCCACCCTGAAGGGAAGCGCCCCCAATTCAGCACGATCCTCCCCGCAATGAGAGACAATAAGGGACTCTCCCGTAGTGGGAATAAGGCCAAGACAGAGTGCGGGTGAGCGTAAGTGGGAGTTTATCCAAAAATAAGGCATGCAAAGAACTCTGCAACCTACGAGAGCGCTCTGCCTGACAATAGCAAAGACAGGCGTATTTCTAATACAAAAAACGTCATCAACACCTAAACACTATAGGGGGCACAAGTTAATTGGGATTGGGTGGCGTCGACTAACTATAGGTGTTGCTGCAGCGGGGTTGGTCTTGGCGTGACGACGTCACTGGTCAGCCTCGTGGGTTGGGTTGGGCCTGGCAGGCCGGCTTGAGGTCATCCGTGCGGTGTTGATGTGCTGGGGCAGCCTGTGACAATGACGAATACCTTTCCTGTCTCATTTGCCCTAGGCCATGCACACTGCAGTTATTCAGAAAACGACATTTAAGTTCATTAATAAATCGCTTCAGCAGCTTATCTTATAAAATAAACACAACACATGAGGAATGCACCTCGTGAGAGGTCTGGTGGTTGTCGGTTGGGGTGAGATTTACCTGTGTCCTATTGACCGGTATTTTAGGTCGCGGGACGGGGCTCTGGGGCCTGGGCCGAATGATACATGTCTGTCTGCTGCGTTAGAAGTTATTATATAGATGGGTCTCTGTGTCTTGTCCCAATGATGGGGGTCGTCCTTGCACGGGGTCAGGATTCTTGGGGGGTTCGTGGGATTTATGAGAGGGTGCTGGTAGATCAGTGGGTTCAACCGTGGGTTTATTACCGTGCTGTAAATAACACAGGTGGCGGGCTGTGGCCTTGGTTGCGGCGCCGGGGCCTCTGACTCTCTGAAGTAACGCCAGCTTGGTTGGGGGAGGTGAGGGAGCGCGGCACAAGTCTTAGCTTTTTTATCTGGCAGGCTTGGTGGGGTGGGAGAGGGAATGGCCTTGCATATATCCACAAAGGTATTTTCCTCGTGCGTTGCTGATCAGTGAATGCAGAAGTTCTATACTGTTCTGCCTTATTTTGACGTTATTTAGACACACATATATATTTCAAGTTCGTTACACATTTCTTTAATACAGTCGGTTCCAGTACCTTTTCATTACCTAACATTATATTCACTACATTGTGTGCGTATTGTATGTACATTAGACGTTATACGAGGGATATCTAGGTTATGGCCTACAGAGATTGATGCTCGCCGCTTTGGGTGATTCAAAAACATATATGAGTTCAAGTTTCTACATACTATTGAAAAACACTTTTACAGATAGAGGTTACACGTTTGGTCAACATCTTTCTCCGTGGTTATAGCAGCATTAGTCCAGACCTGGAGGGATATCATATAACGTTACATTTTTATGGTTTATTCACATTTTAAACAGAGGTAGTTCATTAATACCAATACTTGAATTATTTTCTACCTTCTTCAGATAGTGATGCTTCAGTTTTTTTTTTTCCTCGCTACCCCGGCCTTGCGGTCCGGGTCATACGGGGTGCAATATCACATTGTTACTAATATAATGTTGCCGTGTTGGCATCTCGGGTTTAGCTCATCTCCGACTTTCTCATGGGAACGCGCTCGCAGCGGATCTGCCAGGGCTGCTGAGGCGGCAGAGATGCATGAAAGGCCCTCCAAAGGTGGGGGCCTCGTTACAGTGTGCTGAACTCACACCATGTTTGCTATGCAAGATGGCGTCTAGGCCTAACTTAATTTTTGGTAAATGCAAGGACAGGGTACGTGTGGGCAATGTCGTCGGCGGGTGAATCCTCCTCCACCTGGGCCCGGGTGGCATGAGGGGGCGCCCACCGAGTCATGGTCCTCACCTGGGGAGGAAGCTGTAGGTGAGGAGGGCCTCGTGGCCATTGCTCCCCTACATTTCCCCCCTTTCGTTACTTAAAGTAACGAATTCTTTAGCTCTTCCAATCTTCTACATTCTTGTTCCTCTGTCACTGCGTCATCCCATGCAGGGGTTCCTTTTATAGGCATCCATGCTCTGCACACCCCCCTTAAACTCTCACCTCTCCTAGCATACTCGTCTGGTGTACATGTTAAATATATACAGTCGCCAGTTTCTTCCAGATCTACCCAGACCTCCTCATACCATTCCAGTTCTACGTCTCGTGGTTCTTTGATAGTGGTGTGCCATAGTTTATCTACTATGTACTTATCACGGCACATAGGCACTAACTGGTACCTGGGGGTGTTATCTGCTCCTGTCTGCACATGTACTTCTTGTGTTGCTTTAATTGTACCACCAGAGTTGCCCATTGTCACCATCATCATTGCACCGTTAGGAACTGCGTTAGCACAACATCGGAGGCCCACCTGGCACAGGCAGAACATCACAAGGATGATCACCACTATTGGTATCAGGAACTTCATTGTCACTCCAAGCCATGAGGGAACCCAAGAGAAGATATTGTCGAACCACGAGCTATCCTCAGCTCCACCTTCCATTTTCATCTTCTCGCCCAGGTTATGTACTGCTTCAATAACGTGGGACAGGGACCCATTTTCTGCGTCTTCGGAAGGTACGAACGTGCAGCACGCACTTCCTATTTTTCGGCAAACACCTCCATCGATTGCTGTTAACAGGTCTAGAACATACCTGTTCTGCATGGTCATTAGTCGCAGAGCTCGTAGTTCCACCTTTATTATGTTGAACCCTTCTTCAGTGTCATTGGCCAACTGGATCAGTTCCCACCGTGTGATCTGGAGCCATTTTGCATTTGCTCTTGCTTGGACACTTGACACTAGCGAGGCAAAGAATGTTTCCACGGAGCTGAACAGGCGATACCTGTCTGGGATCTGTGCCAATAAATCAGATGATGCTTGTGATATGTAGTTCGAGGCTCGCTTGTTCCTTGAGAGCTCTTCTCCTTTCCCTCCGGAGGACAGGACATAAAGGTGCGCTTGTGTAGTTGGAGAAGCTACATCCTGGTTCAAGCCTCCTTTCATCATGTTACTTCTGTCAATGTGGCTTTCTGGAATCACCATTAGTGTTGAATGCAAAGTGGCCATTGAGCAGCTACCACTCCATGATTGGGGAAGGTGCAAGTACGCCTTGTTTCCGCATACCCAGTATGTGTCCATTAGTGCTGCTGTTCCTTTTTTCATATCTGGGATGGTGAGAGTTTTGTTACAGTTCTGGTTCGTTCCCATTGCCATTTTTCCTTCTCCCTTGAAACATAGTTCGTTTTGTATTTCACTTTGTAGCTTGAAGGGTTTCTCCATCGCTGTTACCCATGTTAGTTTAGGGATGTGTTCTTTCCATATTGGCAAGCACGTTCTTTCCATCCACCGCAACTTGTCCGGTTGGACACCTTTCAGTGCTTCTGCCTTGCACAGCACTTCTTCGTCTTTCCATTTGTTTTCGGAAAACAGTGTCCCTTGTATTGCAAAGAAAGGTTCTTTAAGACAGATCACTCCAGACGCTTGCGAATAGCACGTTTTGTTGTTCTGTAGCATTCTGAAAGAGACATCGTGTGCTTGAAAAGTGTTCTTTATTCTACACAGCGTGAGATGAAGGAGACATTGGGCATCCACAATGGGCAATTCTCGTGGCAACAATACTTTAGGTGTGCCTGATGCATGGGGGATAAGCGAGCAGACATAGCAGCTCTCATTGGTTGTCTGTTTGGCTGTTGTGCTCATATCTGCATACCATTTATTTGCTTGGTGAGGGTGTCGTGGGTCTTCCATTTTGTCTAACCCTAGCCCATAATACTCATCATACCCCTGTCCACCAGTCTCTCTTCTCCGTCTAATTTTCTCCCTTCTTCTGTACCTTTTCGTTATAGTAGGTGAAGAACCAGGCCCCCCTTCCTCCTTCCCACCCCCCTTTTCTAATTCTTCATATAGGGACTTGTGTTCTGTCATCATAATCACTTTTCCATCCTCCTTAATAAACAAGAGATCGTTGTTTGAAGTTGGGGCGGGAGGGATCGTGCGGTTGTTGTATGTTCCAGGTTGGGACATTGTGTCATTATTTACATTTTTGGTTCTTGATTGTGACAGGACAGCAGTGGGTGGTGTAGTATAGTATCCCCACACAAAGTGTGATCCATCCCAGATCAAGAAATCACCTTCTTTGATACCTACAGTCGGAATTGTTTTCGTTCCAGGGGCAAGGGTGGTGTTGTTCCCCCCTCCCCCCTCGTTCATCTCGGTAGAGATGAACGCTATAACCCAGTGTAATACCAGACAAAACATTGAGATGAAGAACACGATAGCACACATTGATAAACCACATTCAAATGAATATGTTAATCTAGCCACTAACATTTCTCTAAATCTAACATATCTATTAGTTGCAGGCTGCCCATTCGATGCCATGATAAATCCTGTTTGAGACACAATAGTTCATTAAATACAAACATGTAAACATTTCCACATTGTAACGTTTCGGTGATAAAATATAGGGTTGGGTGAGGGAGGGGGTGTGTTGACAGACAAGGTAGCCTTTCAATCATCATTATTCGTACCTTACTTTATATATATATATATAAATAATAAAAAACATGACAGTTTAGAAACAACAATAATAAAAAAAAAACATCTTAAAGAGCACAGGAGAGGAAAAAAGAACCCCACGCAAAACTTTCAAAAATTGTAATAAAAAGAAAATTTGCATATACATATGTACATGTTTTAGTCCAGGACATTTGTTTGCGCGCTAATTGTGTTCACTGTTCATCTCATAATGCACACAAAATTCCAATCATTCATTCCGCACAACTTCATCGTCCGCTGTTGCCTGTGCCTCGTCCTGTACCTCACTCTCCGCAGCGCTGTAAGCTTTACGTACGTCTGTCAAATGCACCCAATATCGCAGGCCCTTCACCTTTACTGCTGTGGGCGTGCAAAACACTACCTCATAGGGGCCATGGAAACGTGGTGCATTCCACCTCCGCACAAAACTTCTGACATATATAAGGTCACCAGGCATTAGCTGTAGTGGTTTTTCAGGCAGCCTGTTTGGTTCAGTCGCGTTCCCCTCCTCTCTTGTCGAGGGGGGGGCTAGTTGCTTTGCAATTACGCGCGCTGCCCGTGTCAGTTTTCGCAGGTATTCTGTGAACTCCTCCCCCAATATAGCTGCGCTTCTGTGTGCATCAGAACGCTCACGGAGAGGCGAATGCGCTGTGTGCATTCTTCTTCCCGTGACGATCTCGTGCGGGGACAAATGGTGGTCCTTACTTGGCTGGTTTCGTAGTTCAAACAAGGCCAAAGGCAGGCAGTACATCCAAGTTTTTTTAAGGGAAAAACAAAGTTTTGATAATCTGCTTTTTAACAGGCCATTTATCTTTTCCACGACGCCATTACTTTGAGGATGATAAATCGAACATAATTTGTGCTTTATTCCCAATAATGTAGTCACTTCTTTAAATAATTCATTAACAAAATGCGTCCCGTTATCTGAGCGAATAACGTCGCAAATTCCCCAGCGCGGAAACACTTCCCGCACTAGGAACTTCGCGGCGCCCTTCGCGTCAGGGCGGGCACATGGGCCTGCCTCCACCCACCTCGAAAATGGACATACAACCACAATCATGTATCGAGCCCCGTTACACCTTTCTCCCATGTCTACATAATCAATGTGGAGCTCTCTGAATGGGCCACTTGGTTTTGGTATCGTACCCCTTAGTGTACGCAATGTCATACCCGAGTTGTAAATTTGACATGTCGTGCATTCTAGAGCTAACCTTGTGACGTGTTCCTGGAGGCAAGGTGCAAACCAATCTTCTTGTATCTCTGCCATTATGTGTTTCTTTGTGTTGTGTGCGGGAAAGTGTAGTTGTTGAAATGCTGTTTCTAGCAGCGTAATTGGCATTACCACTTTTCCTGAACTCTCTTGTCGCCACAATAAATCAGTCGGTGATTTGCTGCATCCTCTCTTAGTCCACAGCAATTTTTCCTCTGCACTAGCTCCCTCTTGCAGCTCTATTATCTCCTGTGTGGACATCATGTTATATCCTGTGGGGACCTCTTGGCTTGCTGTGTGGTGCAACATGTACTCCCCTATTTCACCTTTTTGTAAATATGAAGCTGCTTTGGCAGCGGCGTCTGCTGCCGCGTTCCCCAAAGATATAAAATCTGTATTTGTGGTATGAGCTTGACATTTTACGATGGCTACTGCCGTGGGGTCTTGCAGGGCCTCAATCAGTTCTTTCAATAATTCTGCATGCTGGACTGGCGTTCCGTCTGCTCGCCGAAACCCTCTCCGCCCCCACCGGGCCAACCCACCGTGAACTGTTGTTGTCATGTATGCTGAGTCTGTATATATCGTCACTGCGCACCCCTTGGCGGCATGCAATGCTTCTATTAGCGCTATTAGTTCTGCTGCTTGCGCTGAATAGTGTGATGGGAGGCGGTGTTGTACTAGTATCTCATATTCATCTTCCTCTAATCGTACCACTGCCATACCCACATGCTTTTCTCCTGTCTCCATGTCTATTGATGCTGACCCGTCCACAAAATACACCTCACCCTCGGTCAGGGCATTTTCAAAAATCACTGGATCCTTACTTTCGTCACCTGTGTACGTGGCGCAGTTGTGGTTTTGCATGTCCTCTACGGTGCATGCCTCTGTGATGAATGTGGCTGGGTTCACTGTTTTACATCTTACTATATGGATGTTAGCGCTGGACAGTATTATCTCATATGCTGTGGCGCGTTGTGTTGTCAATGTGCTCTTTGTTCGCTCTAATATTGCAAAAAGTGAGTGTTCCACAAACAGTGTCACCGGGCAGCCCATCACTATCGTGGCACTTTTTTCAATTGCGAACGCGGCTGCAGCTAGGGATTGCTCGCACGCGAAATGACCTTGCATTACTGCGTCTAGGGTGCCGCTATAGTAAGCAAGTGGTTTGTGCCCTAAAGATGTTTTCTGTGTCAGTACCGCTGTCATCAGTGTTCCTTTGCAGTGTGAAAATAAAAAGAATTCGCGCCCATAATCTGGATTTGCTAGTACTGGAGCGCTTGATATCAGCTCTTTTAGTGAGTTAAATGCTGTGTTCATCTCCTCTGTCCATTCTATGTGTTTGTGTTCTTGTTGTGCTTCTTTCAGTGCCTGTAACAAGGGCCTTGTGTACGCCGCATAGTCCAATATCCATGCTCGGCAATAGTTACACATACCCAGAAATTTCTGCATCTCTTTTACTGTTTTGGGCTCCCCAATTGTTCTAATCGCCTGGGCCCTGTCTGGTATAATTCGCTTGCCATCCTTTGATATCAGCTGACCCAAGTATAGGACCTCTGTCAGACAGTATTGTAACTTCCCCTTGTCCACCTTATACCCTTTATTGGCCAATAATGTCAAGAGTGTTATCGAATCTTGTCTGCACTCTTCCTCAGCCTGTGTACAAACCAATAAATCATCAACGTACTGAATCACTGTGCTTTCTACAGACAAATTCCCCAGATCTTCATGTAGTACCCTGTTAAATATGCTTGGGCTCTCGCAATATCCTTGTGGTAGTCTGCAGTGTTCGAACCTCCTTCCTCCTAATGTAAATGCTGTCAAGTACCTGCTCTCTTCTGCTAAGGGGATCGAAAAAAATGCATTTTTTAAGTCAATTACTGTGAAGTGTGATGCTACTTTTGGAATGTTGCACAGTATTGTCGCCGGGTTCGGGACTAAAGGGAACTCCTTCATTACCACATCGTTCAGTGGGCGTAAATCTTGTATCATCCTCCATGAACCCCCCTTCGCTTTTTTGATTGGGTAAATGCATGTGTTGCATGGGGAGTTTGAGGGCACTATTATACCCTGTGCTAGCAGTGCTTCTATTGTCTCTCTGATCCCTTCTTCTGCTTCTCGCGACAGTGGATATTGTTTCACCCGGGGTAGTATTGCTCCCTGTTTTAATTTTATCACCACAGGCTGAACTTCATGCAGCAACCCTACATCGTGGGGGCCATTAGTCCATAAGTTAGTGGGTACTGAACTCATGTCTTCATCAAAAAATGTGTGCGGTGCTCCTACTACCGCCATTAGTTCAACCTTAGTTTGTCTGGCTGTAACTACAATGTCGCAGGGCATTGCCAGTTCCATCACTATTTCACCATCTCCCTCAGTGTCAGAAAATAGCTCCTCGTCCGAGAGCTCTCTCAGCGGGATATTTGCATTTGTACACAATACTGTCCGCCACTCACATCCTTCCATGTCAATACCAATCACACTTATTCTGTTTGTTGATACATGTATTGCATGCAAATCCAACGATAGTACTGCCCCAAGCGCAGTGTCAGGGCTTGCTATGGGACGAAAAAGGAATTCTGCTGGGATCCTCCACTCCACCCTTTTTAGTTCTGGTACTATGAGAGCCAATGTTCTCATACCTTCAACAAACATCTCCTCATTTCTTGGTACCCCTCTGATCTCTTTCATGATTGTGTGGCCGTGTATTACTGCTAATATACGGAGGGGGCATATGCCTGGCGTTGAACATACGATGCCGCTCCCTGTGAATGATATTGTCATATTTAGTTTGCTCAAGAGATCTCTCCCCAGTAAGTTGATGGGAGAGTTTTCATAGTATAGTAAGGGTGCTTTCACTGTTTTACCCCCTACTGTCACATCCAATACCTCTGTGTAAGGAACTTCAATTACAGCCCCAGAGAACCCCTGCGTCTCTAACGTTCTATTAGATAACGGGAACCGGCCCTCTCTAATGCATGATTTCTCCGCTCCCGAATCCACCATGAATATGAATTGCTTGTCTCCTATCTGCGCTCCTATCAATGGTTCCTCTGATGCATTGTGGGTCGTAGACAGTACTGGACACGCAAGTGCTCTCTGTGGGCTGTCCTATGCGGGGTGTCTCATTGCCCCCCCTTGATCGAAAATGTTCCCCGAAACTACTGACACTCCACTGTAAGGTGCGGGGGCGGGTGCCCCATTAGCTACTGTGGCGAAAGTGTTACCAGGCGTGTAGTGCACATTGTCATTATTCTGTGGGTTGGTTTGTGTTCGGTACTGATGTCCGTGTAGTTGTGCGTTACTCCTTTGTACTACATTGTCTGGTTGCTGGTATTGTCCCATGGGGAGGCCGTAGGGGCTTCCTGGATGGGGGTGTCCATACTGTTCTATCTCTTGGAAACCGTTGTTTTGTCTGCTCCTGCATTCTCTTGAGTAATGCCCCCATCTCCCACAATTCCAACAGCTCCCCTGTGGACCTCTGGGACCCTGCCACCCATTTCCTCCCATTCCTCCATACCCTTGTCCTCCTCTTCGACCCCTGTACCCACCTCTTCCTCCTCTTGGGGCCCACTCTTGCCACGTTGGACCTCCGTTCTGCTCCTGCTCTGTCCACTGTCGTTGCCCTTGTCCTGCCCAATTCGCTGCTATTCTTCCTTGTATTGCTATTTGCCCCTCCTCTCCTTCCTCTCCCTCCCGTATGAGTGGGAGTCCCGCTACCGCGGCTGCGACCTTCACCAATTTTGATTGCACCAACTTCGCCTCATCCGCCAACCTTTTCTGTGCTACTTCCCTCTCTCTTTCTTTGATCCGTTTACAATGGTGTACTATTATGCTTTGGATCTCCGGCCAGCCTTTTGCCTCAACGCCTGCTATTTTATCTAGTGCCTTTTGCACTTCCTTTGGGAGCCCTCTCTTAATGATGAAATAAAATAGAGATGTGGATTGGTGCCAGGGCGTACCCGTTTCCGCTCTCCACATCTCCTGCACCCGGAGAATGTAATCCATAGCGTCCTCTCCGTCATTCATGGTACATTGCATTACTGACTGCAAATCAGGGGTATCTGGGAAGGTTTCCCGCAGTGCGTCCC
The DNA here is from genome assembly GCF_040938575.1 of Ambystoma mexicanum. Taxonomy (NCBI): domain Eukaryota; kingdom Metazoa; phylum Chordata; class Amphibia; order Caudata; family Ambystomatidae; genus Ambystoma; species Ambystoma mexicanum. The sequence goes on along the minus strand of NC_090930.1, from coordinate 1,290,783,283 downwards.
ACACCCTCGCTCGCACGGTGTTAAAAGACGCCCCATCATGGCGATCACACTCTAAAGTTACAGCTGGAAAACCCGCTTTAGCCCATACTCTGTCTGCCTGATCCCCTACTGCGGACACTAGTAGGCTCTTCACATCGCCTACTGCCAGCGGTATACCAGCGGTATGTTTCTCAAATGCATATATCCACTTGCTTGCCCCTCCTGACAGCTGTGGTAGTAATTTCATTAAATTAGCCTTGTCCATCTGAGCCCACGGTATATAGTTTGGCCTCCCGCCCCCCCTGTGGAGTAATGGGAGTTGTAATTTCCCTTTTGCCGTTGCAGCTTCCTTTTCCTTAGTCACTGCTGACTCCAATGACGCCATCTTCCCCACCCTATTTCTTAGTCGTCCCATCCATTCATCTTCTATAGTCCCCAGTGAACATGCACCATCTAGCTCCTCGCCTTCCCCTCCTACTGCCATGCTTAATCTATCACTCTCATCCCCCCCTCCTCTGACATCACATAACAAATCCTCTCTGATCCCTCTCTCTCGTGAGACGTCACCAATACTTCCTTCTGCTGTCCCCACTTCTATTATTCTGGTCGGTTCTTCCTCAATTCTGAACAGTATTTCCCCCTTTTTCCATCCCTCCTCAATTTGTCTATTTTCGCTCGACGCTCTAGACGTGCGTCCAGATTGTGTGGGGGCGCATGCTGTGCGTTCACATATGTCTTTTATTCTTGAGAGTTCATCTCTTGCCACTGTAAGCCTCGACTCTAAGTCACTCGTTAACTTCTCTATATCCACCCTCTGTGTGCCTCCCTGGGCGCGCTCTCTGGTGTTTTCGTAGGGTGGGGGTGCAGTTGGTCTTTGTGGCGTGCTGGTCGAAGGGGGAGGCACATAAATCGGGTCGCTATATCCTGCTGCAGGGGCTGGTTTAGGTAATATTGGGTACAACATAACCACTTCCGCCGGTTGTTCTGTACTTAGCTGTTCCTTTTCCTCTCGCGGGATCATTAGTGGATTATCTGTGGTGGAAGGTAAATCAATATTTGGGGCTGGAGCTTTGGGTGGGGGTACTTCCTCAAACAATCTCCAAAGATCTAATATCTCCTTCCTATTCTGCCATTGTTTCCCCTTATACTTGAGGCGAATACATGTACATACCATATCAAGAACGCTTTTGTCAAAAGACCCTCCTTCTGGCCAAATCTGGGGCAACCCCTCCCCTTTCAATTCTGTTAACCATTGATCATGATATTTATTTATGCGTTCAGCATATCCCGGCAAGCTCTTACAAATGTGTGACAAGGGAGTTTCAGCCCCCATCCTCTAAATCGCTAGCGCTACCGCGTTCGCCTTCGTTACTTTTGATTAGGTGTAGATATGCGTATGTATACCTTTATGGCACAGACAAGAGCGGACCTCTCAAAATTATCACCCACTGTTATTCACTGTGCAAATCTCTTCTCACTCACCATATCTCATCTCCTTCCCATTCCCAGGCACTCTTATGTAATCTCACTTGCAATTGATCAAGTAATGGTTATGGCCACACTCTCTGGCACCACCTCGCGGCCACCCGTTCGTCTCCAACACTCGTACGGTGCGCGCACCCTTCACAATACTTTCCACTCACACTTTTGTCTTTTTCCTCCCTTTCCTCCCTGGCCAGCTGTCCCTGTTTTCCTGCTAAGGTTACTGTGTTCACGTCTGTACGTGCCACTACTGAGTCCCCACTTTTTAAGATGTTCTAACTACTTTATACCCTTCTCATTTTCACCCCCTACCCCGTGGAAATGAAAAAAAAAGAAATAGAGAGAGAGCACAATCACTAAAAATATTCCCGGTGTCTCCTTTTGCTAGACACCAATAACTTATTTCTCACTTCTTCATATATTCCCAGTACTAGTCTAGATAGCACTATGCGGCGCCGCCTTCCACCCCCTTTCGGAGCTAGGTTTCCGTCACTTCTACCACGTCACTTATTTCTTACTCCTAATGGCCATATGCAAAGAAAGAATAAAGAAAGTTTCAAGACCCGTCTTTAGTAGACCCCCGATATTCTTCTCCTCTACCTGTCCCCGTTCTTTTATTCCCAATTCCCCTTCTTTTCCCCTTGACGATCACTCGCACTCGGTACTCACGTGCCCGTCTTGAACCGATACTCTCCGAAACTGGGTCCGTCCAGGCGGCGTCACCGGTAACTCAACGGTCAGCCCCTGGCTCCGGCGAGCGGCACTCAAAGGGGATTTTTTTCCAATCGGGATCCCGTACCCTTTCTCATTGAGTGCGCACTTCTTATTGTGCCGGTCGCCGTTGGCGGGCGGCCTCCCGGAGACGGCTCACCGTGCGTATCCCTTCTCGACCGGAGATTCTCGTGCCACAAGGGGGTCGTTAAGAAGGAGTTAGGAAAAATAGTTTGGAGATATCACGCTATCGGGGTCACCACTGAAGGGAAGCGCCCCCAATTCAGCACGATCCTCCCCGCAATGAGAGACAATAAGGGACTCTCCCGTAGTGGGAATAAGGCCAAGACAGAGTGCGGGTGAGCGTAAGTGGGAGTTTATCCAAAAATAAGGCATGCAAAGAACTCTGCAACCTACGAGAGCGCTCTGCCTGACAATAGCAAAGACAGGCGTATTTCTAATACAAAAAACGTCATCAACACCTAAACACTATAGGGGGCACAAGTTAATTGGGATTGGGTGGCGTCGACTAACTATAGGTGTTGCTGCAGCGGGGTTGGTCTTGGCGTGACGACGTCACTGGTCAGCCTCGTGGGTTGGGTTGGGCCTGGCAGGCCGGCTTGAGGTCATCCGTGCGGTGTTGATGTGCTGGGGCAGCCTGTGACAATGACGAATACCTTTCCTGTCTCATTTGCTCTAGGCCATGCACACTGCAGTTATTCAGAAAACGACATTTAAGTTCATTAATAAATCGCTTCAGCAGCTTATCTTATAAAATAAACGCAACACATGAGGAATGCACCTCGTGAGAGGTCTGGTGGTTGTCGGTTGGGGTGAGATTTACCTGTGTCCTATTGACCGGTATTTTAGGTCGCGGGACGGGGCTCTGGGGCCTGGGCCGAATGATACATGTCTGTCTGCTGCGTTAGAAGTTATTATATAGATGGGTCTCTGTGTCTTGTCCCAATGATGGGGGTCGTCCTTGCACGGGGTCAGGATTCTTGGGGGGTTCGTGGGATTTATGAGAGGGTGCTGGTAGATCAGTGGGTTCAACCGTGGGTTTATTACCGTGCTGTAAATAACACAGGTGGCGGGCTGTGGCCTTGGTTGCGGCGCCGGGGCCTCTGACTCTCTGAAGTAACGCCAGCTTGGTTGGGGGAGGTGAGGGAGCGCGGCACAAGTCTTAGCTTTTTTATCTGGCAGGCTTGGTGGGGTGGGAGAGGGAATGGCCTTGCATATATCCACAAAGGTATTTTCCTCGTGCGTTGCTGATCAGTGAATGCAGAAGTTCTATACTGTTCTGCCTTATTTTGACGTTATTTAGACACACATATATATTTCAAGTTCGTTACACATTTCTTTAATACAGTCGGTTCCAGTACCTTTTCATTACCTAACATTATATTCACTACATTGTGTGCGTATTGTATGTACATTAGACGTTATACGAGGGATATCTAGGTTATGGCCTACAGAGATTGATGCTCGCCGCTTTGGGTGATTCAAAAACATATATGAGTTCAAGTTTCTACATACTATTGAAAAACACTTTTACAGATAGAGGTTACACGTTTGGTCAACATCTTTCTCCGTGGTTATAGCAGCATTAGTCCAGACCTGGAGGGATATCATATAACGTTACATTTTTATGGTTTATTCACATTTTAAACAGAGGTAGTTCATTAATACCAATACTTGAATTATTTTCTACCTTCTTCAGATAGTGATGCTTCAGTTTTTTTTTTTCCTCGCTACCCCGGCCTTGCGGTCCGGGTCATACGGGGTGCAATATCACATTGTTACTAATATAATGTTGCCGTGTTGGCATCTCGGGTTTAGCTCATCTCCGACTTTCTCATGGGAACGCGCTCGCAGCGGATCTGCCAGGGCTGCTGAGGCGGCAGAGATGCATGAAAGGCCCTCCAAAGGTGGGGGCCTCGTTACAGTGTGCTGAACTCACACCATGTTTGCTATGCAAGATGGCGTCTAGGCCTAACTTAATTTTTGGTAAATGCAAGGACAGGGTACGTGTGGGCAATGTCGTCGGCGGGTGAATCCTCCTCCACCTGGGCCCGGGTGGCATGAGGGGGCGCCCACCGAGTCATGGTCCTCACCTGGGGAGGAAGCTGTAGGTGAGGAGGGCCTCGTGGCCATTGCTCCCCTACAACCTCCACCAGGGACACTGTCACATCCAGACTGGGCAATGGTGGGAGTGGTGCAAGGGAGGGCATGGTGGTAGCTGGCATATAGGCCTCAGGGGAGGATGACTGGGGCACAGATGAGAAGGAGGAGGATGGGCCCATTGCAGTGGCCAGCCCAGAGAGACCACCGGAAAGAAGTGCTTGTGCCAATTGTGCCAAGAGGCGGCCCATCTGCATGTGATAGAAGCCTGCCACCTCAAGGCACCATTCAGCAGGGGCAGCACCTCATCCCGGATAACTGTAAGTATGGACACAGACTGGGGAGAGGCATTGTTGACTGTGTGTAGTGCTGCAGCAAATGACCATCGGACAGGAGAAAATATGGCTGTCTCATGGCCTGGTATGAAGCCTGCACAGCCACCTCGCTACCCCCACCTGACACCGTCGGCAGGGTTACAATCACCTCCTCCATTAACCCAGATACCTCCAGACCAGTCTTCAAGTTATGGGGCCTCACTTTGGCAATGTCACCACCACCCTGTCCCACCACTGCTGTGGTGTCCACCACAATGATGAAATGCTGGGACTCACCCACAGCAGTGCAGTACATGTGCAAATACAGTGCTGCCAAAGGGGACACACTTATCAATTGTGGGAATGATGGGTAAAGGGAGGGGGCATCCCATGATGGGGGTCCTCATTGACAGCTTCACCATGTAACTTATGCGCTATTTGTGCAGATGCAGCTTGAGAAGTTTCAGGTAAAGTAGGGGTGGGGGCACCCAGGGAGGAGCTGGAGGGGGTGGGGCTAGAGACCTCGGGGCAGGGAAAATGGGCAGCACGGTTAGTACAGTATAATATGACCCATACCATAGCCACAATGACATACAGGCTGCAGGTAAGTAAGTCACTTGGGTTTTTACACTGATGGACCCTGATTTTCAGGGCGTATGTGAAATTCTTGAGCTTTCAGCCATAGGAGAGCAAACCAACCATTTTAAGGTGCCTGTAGTCACTGGGAGATGTGTCTAAATGATACTTTGGAGGTCACGGAGCCAGGCTCCTGGGCACTCCCTGGGAAAGGAAGATCTTAAGCGAATAAATATTAGTAAATAGAAGGAACTTCATGGTGGGTTAAGCAGTTTTAAATCGCCCCTTGGCATAAAGGCTTGGGAAGAGGGCCGTGGTCCTGAGCTGGGAGGGGACCAATCAGGTGGAGAGTTGTGGTGTCTTGAGGGTACAACAGTGTTTTTCGTCCTTGCCAATGTCAGAAGGGTAACTCATTGGATAAATGCGTATGAATGATTCTCCATTGCCAAACTCAGGTTGAATTATGTGTCTCATGAGAACTGCCCACTGGCAGTTGAATAAAGTTCTGGTGGTCACCACAATTATGTCATGAATTGCTTGTCATTGTGGGTTGGTGTGGGAAGGTTTGTGATGTCCTATGAAGGTGTTGTGCAGAGGGGGGTCAAGATTGCTTACACCTATCATGAACTAGTAATGTATAGAGAGCCCTACGGTGCTGAAGTAATCCTGCCAATAAGCTTTGTAGGATGATTTAACAGTGTTACAAACTTTGGAGTTATGATATGATATAATATGATATGGCATTTATAACGCACCTATACACAAGTGTTTCAAAGTACAACAAGGCAAGGGAGGGGAAACAGAGGGAAGACAGAGACTGCGATCTTTCTAGGCCACGTGACATTGAGATTGCGTAATTGCAAGGGAGGGGAAGGGGTAAAGTCCGGGGGAAAGAGGCAGAGGGTCAGAGCAGTACATAGGATAACAGTAAAAAAATAAAGATAATAAACATATAGATAAATAAATAAATAAATAAATAAATAAATAAATAACATAAAGACAATAAATAAAAAGTGAGGGCAGCTGGTGGCAAGTGCAAAGGGAAGGGCAGACATCAGGTGTCAAGTGCTGGTAGGTAGCTGTAGGGATACAGAAACAGCCATCGAATGTGAGGGTTGCCAGGGCGGCGGTGCAGGTGTGTAACTGGCGGGGAGGGGACCTGGGCCTGAGATCAGAGGGTCGCCAAGTAAACTAGGGCAGTTTCAACCTCAAGATCAGCAGGGGAGAGGAGGAGAGAACGCAGAAGCAAAGAGGAAGGTCTTGAGCTGCTTCCGGAACCGGAGATGGTTCTCCTCAAGTTTCAGAGAGGCAGGGAAGCTGTTCCAGAGGGAGGCCCAAGCAGAAGAAAGAGATCTACCACCCAGTTGTTGCTTGGAGACGCGAGTGACCATGAGGGAGTTGGAGACAGATGAGCGAATCACTCGAGAAGGAAGATATTTAGGAAGAGAGAGTTGAAGGTATTGAGGCTCTAGGCCCCAGAAGACCTTGTGGACAATGCAGACCGTTTTTAACTTATTCCTCACCACAACTGGGAGCCTGTGCAGAGGTTTTAGTCCTGGAGAGATACGATCCCTGGGCTTGAGGCCAAGGACAAGTCACGCAGTCCTGTTTTGGATGAGTTGCAGAGAGCGGAGATTAGAGGCAGGCACATTTAGAAAGAGGCTATTGCAGTAGGCCAGCCTAGACAGAACCAGGGCTCTGGAGGCAGCAAGCCTCTAGAGAAAGAAGAGGAAATGAAGAATACCTCTGAGGAGGTGGAGCAGGTAGTGTGACTTCTTAGCGACATCAGAGACGTGAGGAGAAAAGGTGAGTGTAGAGTCAAGATGACCCCAAGGTTTTTAGCCTCACAGGTGGGAGCAGGAAGAGGGCCAAGAGAGTACGGCCAGAGAGTGACTGGCAAGGAGGGAGCAGGTGTGCCGATGAGGAGAATCTTGGTTTTACTGTCATTAAGGCAGAGATCATTGGAGGCACATCACTCCTGGACAGATAGTCAGAGATGAGAGAAGGAGAAGAGGTGATGGAAGGGAGCCTGAAAATGAGTTGAGTGTCATCCGCATAGCACTGAAAGTTGGGGCAGAAAGCAGCAATGCAGTGGGCAAGAAGTGCCAGGTATTGATTGAACAGCCAGGGAGAGAGGCTAGACCCCGGGGAACACCACAGCTAGAGATAGAGCTAGAGTAGAGGCAGGGCCCAAGTTGGACCTGGGAGGGTCGATCAGAGAGGAAGGAAGTCAGCCAAGCCAGGGCCTGATAGGTGATACCCAGGTTATCACAGACGGTTGAGCAGGATGGCATAGTTGACCATGTGAAATGCAGAAGAGAGATCAATTAAGATGAGGACACAAGGGGTGATTCAGTGTGAAGATTAAGCTGGGAGATGGCCAGCTTTTCCAGGAGTTTGCCCAGGAAAGGACTGATGGAGATTCAGTGATAGATAGCCAGGCAGGAAGGGTCGACAGAGGGTTTCTTAAGAAGAGTGTACACAATGGAATGCTTCAGGGGGAAGGAAAGACACCAGTGGCGAAGGAGTGGTTGCAGAAGTCAGCTAGAGCAGGAGCCAGGGTGTCAATGTGGTCCTTGATGGTTTTGGAGGAACATGGGTGAACCTGTTTTGACGAGACTTTCATAGATCGGACTTGTCTGGAAACCTCATCAGCGGACAACAGGGGAAAGGCAGAAAAGGCGGGAGGAGAGGTGGCCAAAGAAGGGCCAGAGAAAGAGCAGGGAATAGAGGGCGGATGGGAAGAGGAAGAGAGAGAGGACAGGATGTCATGTGTTTCAGAGATGAAATGAGAAGTCAGGGCCGTGCAGAGGGCTGGGGAAGGGACAGGAGAGGTACAGACTGCAGCAGGATTGGCCAGATCCTTGCAGATTTTAAAGAGTTTGGCTGTGCTGTTAGATGCCGAGTTGATGCATGGTGGGCATGTTTGTGTTAGAGCAGAAGAATGCATCGAAGTTGGTGGATCAAATTATATCGGAGTTGCACATAGTGCTGTAAATTGTATATTTGTGTCCTTTTTGGTGATGTGGTGTTTATGAATTGTCAGGTGTTTAACAAGGGCGTGTGGTAGAGTAATGTATGTTGATTGTCGATCAGACTTTAGCGTTCTGTTTTTTTCTAAGCGGGTAGAGTAGTTTTTGGTTGATATGGAGTCAGGCACCAGATATAATTTGTATATAGGTGCGCTTGACAGAGTATCAGCTTGCTAGGGGCAAGGGAATGACCTGGAATTTACATACTTATATAAAAGAAGGTAGACCTGTGGAGAGGGCTGTTCTTGAACTAACACTGAGTGAGTCTGTGGACCTGAGGAGAAGGCCAGTGTGCATGACCTGTGTAAGTGGTTGGGTTTGTGGAGAGGGCCATTCAATGTGGTTAGGGTGTGAGCTGATGGAGGCGTAAGTATAAGTGTGTGAGGGGGAGTATAGGTGGTGTGAATGAGAAGAGGTAAAGAGGGAAACTTGAAAAACATTTAAAGGGGATAGAATAGGAGTAGTACACACATGGGAGGGAATAACTTTTTTGGCATACACCCCTGGATTACATGTAGTTAAGTTGCCCCAATATCGTGATAAAATATTAAAATACCATTTTCAGTGGTTTGAGATACTGCGGGAAAGTGCTTTCATGAATGGCCCAGGCATAGCGGGATAATAGATCACATGTTCTCGTACCTGCTAGCAACGTACAAAGGATCAAAGCTCAAGAGCAGGCAACATATTTAAGGGCTTTGGAACCTCTATGAAGGGACATCGAAAGAGCCTGGAAAGAAGGGCGGACAAGACAGGGACATGACAGAAACACCTATCTCTCCGCCCGCCCCCTTCCAGCTGTATATAACATTAAAGCATGCCGTGAAGTACACCAACCCACAGTGTGAGTCCCCAAGCAGGGGGGACTCAGAAAAGGGAAGAAGGACCAGAAAGTAGGGTGGATATGGGGAACTAAAAGATATGGGAGACAGAAAATATTTGGCAGACATATAAAAAGCACACCGCGACAAGTGGATGCATTGTTCAATGAGGCAGAAAGGGTAATAGAGAAGGAGGTGTGGAGAAAGGAAAAGAAAAGTGGGGGCACCAGTGGAAGAGAGAGATGAGCATCAGGGAAGATAAAGTTCAAATTAGATAATGAGGAATCTGACAAGGGGGAGGAAGAGATGAATATATGGAAGGATGGATAGGGCCTCATCACGAGTGGGGCGGTAACGCCGGTGCTAATAGCGCCAGGGTTATTAGCCCTACCGCCAAACCCACCGGCGCTATTAGAGCCGGATCACAGGTTTGGCGGAATGGGAAATCCCCATTCCCCATTGAGCCCATTCGGGAATGCCCCATTCCCCATTGGGCTCAATGGGGAAATTTTGCGCTTTTACCACCGGTGGATTTCCCGCCATCGGTAAATGCACCGAAAATCGGCAAAATCTCTGCGGATTTCCCCCCAGCTAAGAGCTGGGGGAAATGAGCCAAAGCCGTGATTTGGCGGACCCTTAAATTCGCCAGTAACAGCACTAGCGTGGGATTTAAGGGCTACTGCCAAACTCGTGATGAGGCACTATGTATCCAATGAAGAAGAAGAGGAGTGAGAGTTAAGCACATGGGATGACGAACTCTGGGAGGTCAATAAAGAGAAAGAGTGGGGACTGAAGCAATGAATAAAGGGGGACAAAGAATGGCCAAGTAGAAATTTGTCGACAAGCCTCTGCCATAGAAAAGCAAAGATAGGGAAGGCACAGACCACAGAATGGGGGCCAGACCAAAGGGGCTGGACAACCCAAATGCCACTGTTACAGAAGATGTGAGAAGACACACACTATGTACTGTGGCAAAGCTACGAAGAGGTATAGTAATCTGATATACAAACCCCCGGTTTATAATAGTGATGATAGTCCAGAGGAGAGTAAGAGAAAAGTAGAGATCTATAAAATCATACATGACATAGAAGAAATGAGTGATCGGTCAAATCTGTCAACAGAAATAGACAGGGAAATTAAGAGATAGAAAGGAGAGAAGGATAAAGCCGACAAGATAGCGCTCGTGCAGAACAAATGGACGGGAGGACAGATATTACTTAAAATAGATTGGAAAAGCATCAAGGAAATTAGGCAAAGAGAGGTAATGATGACACAAGAAAGAAAAGAAAAGGAACAAGAGAAGAGATTGAAAGAAGACGAGCAGAAAAGGAAGAGCAGGGGGGCAACGAGAACAGATATATCAGGAGGAGAAAGAGAAAAAAGACTAACAGGTAGAAGAACAAAGAAAGTATGTCAATAGACAGAGAGCAATAGAAGATAGAGATAGAATAGAAAGGAAGAGAGAAGAGGAGGAAGTGCAAAGATTAAGGGACAAAAGATTACAGAAACAAATGGAAGAAGAGGAGTGAAAGGAAGGAATGAGGAAAAAAGAACAAAGGCAAGAGGAAGAAAGAAATAGAAGGGATGCGAGAAAGCGAAGAGAACTAGATGAAGAAATAGAATGAAGAAGAAGACAGTGGGGTCTTGATACCAGTCTCATTTGTAAGGAACCAGTAGGGCCAAGCCCAGAAAAATGATAGGACATAATATAAGAGATCCCTCTGATAAAGGAAGCAATGCCAACTGCATCTAGAGTAGTATTGGAAGAAGAAACCTTTGATGCAGATAGCATCGGAGAAAAGATTTGTAAGGCCTATCAAGAATTAAAGAAAGGTAGCAAGTATGGAATTCGAGGGAAGAGGGATCAATCCCTAGCATTTCAATCATGAAGCAAAAAAGAAAGTCCATTCATTCATGGACACAGAGCATAGTTTGTTGTTTGTTTGTTTGTTTGTTTGTTTGTTTGTTTGTTTGTTTGTTTGTTTGTTTATTCATTTGTTATGCGCACCAGACTCATAAGTAAAAGGGTGCAGCAGTATGGATATGCAAAGCTTACAAAGTTGCGAAATATGCACAGGATACAATATTTACATGCTTACAAGATATACACAATCACAAATGGTCAAAGGCTAAAAATGGCATATGTAATTACAAAAAATAAGCAATAAACACTGTATAAAAATATAGATTACAAAAGGTGAAGCACTACGTGTGTCACATGGGCTCACTGGTAGTCTAGATTACACATGGTCTTCAGATATTGATGCACTGGTACCCTATTAAACCGGGTGAGAGGTCTTTCAGATGTGGGCAGGTCCACAGCAGGTACTAGACTAGGGATCGGTAGCGATGATGTATTTTATGACATTTTTTCTGAAGAGTGGGTAGGGTTGGTCGGCTCTCAGGTCTCGAGGCAGCGAATTCCAGAATTTAGCTGCCTTTACAGTAAAGCTGTTACCACCAATAGTGGTGAGCTTATATTTAGGTATGGTCAGACAGTTAACATTCCCCATTCTGGTCGATCTGAGAGAGGTTCTTCTCTGGAGTTTATCTATAAGGTAGCTGGGGGCTATGTTATTGAGAGCATTGTGGGTCAGAGAGAGCATTTTTAGTTGTATTTTATTGGATGTAGATAGCCAGTTGTGCTGGCGTCTCAAGGAAGAGATGTGAGTTTTTTTATGTATGCCTAAGGCTGCTCTTAAGGCATTGTTCTGTAGTGTTTGGAGCTTTTGGATGGTGGATTTATTAGCACCACTATATAGGGTATTGCAGTAGTCAATTCTGGACAGTATTAAGGCTCTGGCCAGGATCAGCCAGCTATTGTCAGAGAGGAATGGCTTACCACCTCTGAGTAACTTGCAGGTGTAGGCCGTGGATGAGGTAAGGGATTTGGCCTGTTTATCAAAGGACAATGTAGAGTCCAAGTACAAGGGCAGGCGCAACAAGCCCCTATGCAGACACAGCAGTATGCAAACACAGGATAAGTGCTGACATCCAGAATAAGACGTGTCACTGTTGTAGGAGGGAATCCTTTCACAGGAATGTGGATGAGCCTGTACCCACAATAGGACAGCTCACAGGGTGACTTGATGTGTTCAGTACTATCTGTGACAGCAGACCCCCCAAGAGGAACCAAGGATCAATGTGACAATAGGAGGCAAATCCTTTTCTTTTCTTGTTGACACAGGAGCAACTCATTTGTGTACAAAAAGGAAAATATCCGATGTCAGGAATTGGCATGAATGCTCAAGGTTTTTCTGGGGCTATGATTCGAGTTCCTTCTACTAATGAATTACCAGTCTTTATAGGAGTGTGTGACATGTCTGTTCCTTTGTTATATTCACAAAAGACACTGGTTAACATTTTGGGAAGACATTTTATGACAAACCTAAACATGACAAGTTCATTCACTGATCAAGAAATAGTGTGTTCCACTCCAGGAATACACTATTTATACATGGGCAAAGGTATACTTGCATTCACAGGGCAAGTGGCTATCTGAGGCATTCCATTAGATCCATAGATTGTTTTATATGGAGTGAGCATTGTGCTGACATGGCTACCTGGCTTGGTGCGAAAAATGTGAGGATACCTGATGAGTTTTTGTTTAGAACATGAATACCTTCTGCCGAAGAGGGGGGACAGACTATCCCTATAGAATTAGAATCAGCCATAGTACGAAGGAGTAGATGATGAGGGTAGACCATGGAGAACAGTAATAGCTCTCCAGGAAGGGTACAGATTGACTGACATAAATGATGTCAACATGTTCAGGGAAGGCCAAACAGATGATGAATTGGTGTTCTTTATGAGCATCACATGCAGGATAAGGATAGAAAAAAGGGAAGTCCTGCAGTGAATGGCGATAATGCGACAGCATCCAGCAATTTTTTCAGGAAGACTTGGAGAAGGTGCCAAGCGTCCTTTGGAACACAGGCCCTTATGACGTAGGTATATTAAAGTAAATAGGGGAACTTAAAATAAAGCTGTAGCCAGGAGTGATTTTAATTCAAGCAAAACAGTACCGCATGTCGCGAGAGGCTGATGAAGGTATATTTCAGACCATTTCAGTTTTGATGAAACAAGGGATTCTGGTGCCATCGGAATCATCGTATAATACAGCAGTGTATCTGATTAAGAAACCTAAAGGAGGTTTGTGGAGATTTATACAAGATATGAGACTGATTAACCAGATTGTAGATGCAGAATTTCTTCTAGTTCCTAATCTGTTGATGATACTATGCAGTTTCCCGGTGGAAGCTCGATATTTCATGGAGATCGGATTAAAAAACATGTTTTTCCCGATCCTGTTGAACAAAGACTCACAAGAGTTGACTTCCTTTATGTTCTGCCAAACTCGACTGAAACATACTAGGATGCCCCAGGGGTACTGTGAGTCCCTATCAATCTTTAACAGAGTCCTACATATGGATTTAGGCAATATTGATCTTAAAAGTGCAGTGATACACTAAGTCGATGAGATTTTAATTTGTAGCACCACGGAAGATGAGTGCACCCAAGATTCTATTCAGTTGATGACTATTCTAGCAGACAAGGGATATAAGGTTGACAAGGAGATGTTACAATATTGCCAACAAGAGGTGTTCTAGATAGGGCCGCTGATTTCACATGAAGGAAAGAAGGTGACATTTGAAAGAGCTCAGGTGATTATGAAAACCTCAACACCAAATACAGTGAAACAGATGCAATCGTTTTTGGGGTTATTCAACTATGTTAGAGCCTGGGTGTTTGATTACCGCACATGCTCAAGACCCCTTTGGCAAGCTTTGATGAAAGTACAAGTGGATAATGTAAAAATAGAATGGACTGAAGAAATGGAGGAAGGGATTGAGGAGCTAAAAAAAGCAATTTGTATAGTCCCTGTTTTAGGAATTCCTAATTATCCTGAGGAATTTTATTTGTTTTCGCACACAAATGTAAGAGTCATGACAGCAGTGTTTATGCAGAGAACTACATTGTGGTACATGCCTTTAGCATATTACAGTGGGATTTTAGACCGAGTTATGAAAGCACACTTCCCTTGCAAACAGTCATTGGCAGCTGCCGCATTCGCAATTGAGAAGCCTGCAAGTATTGTTATGGGCTGCTCTATGGCCCTCTTCATGGAACATGCTCTATTTGCCACTTTAGAAAAAATCCAAAGGCACAATGACACCCCAAAGAGATTCATCTTAAGAGGTACTTATTTATAATCCAACGATTAAGATGTAAAATAGTGAATCCTGCCATGTTTATAGCTGAGCCAATAGAAGAAGGTGACCATGTGCATGACTGTGCTGAATATGTTGAATTTTATGATGATATACCACGAGTGAAGGAGAATGCTTTGGTGGAAGGGAAAATTCTCTTTATTGGTGGTTCTTAGAAAATTGATCAGACTAGTGTGGAAAGGCATTCAGGTGCTGTGATAGTGAGACACAGATTACATTGAGAATTTGTAGTTGTAGTAAGTGCAAGGCTACCGTCTCACTTTACAGCACAAGCAGCAGAATGAGTAGCGCTTATTGTCGCACTCCAGAAATACCAAGGGCAGGAAGTGATGGTTTATAGTGACTCCGCCTACGTGACATCAACTATACATGCAGGATTAGCACGTTGGAAAAAGAGGGGCTACCTCTGTGTGAACGGCACTCTGGTGCCACCACATCCTTATTGGACAGGCTTATTAAGGCACTACAACTCCCAATTTCCATAGCGGTTGTTAAATGCACAGCACATACTAAGCAAACAGATTTTATCTCTTGCAGGAACAAGCTACAGACGAAGAAGCCAAAAGGTTTGCATATTCCCCAGATATTTTGAGTTTTGATATTGAGAGTATTAAAGAAATAGGCCCTAATTCATCGATTATTTGTGCTGAAAAAAAAACGGATATGTCCGCCATTCTGCCCGCAAATCCCTGTTTAACAAATGGTGATTTGCGGGCAGAATGGCACCCAAATCCTGTTTTTATCGGCGCAAATAATCCATGAATCAGGCTGATAATAGTTATAACCATGTTAGTCCAAGAAAGGTTTAATAAATTGTCAATAACCCAACCAATGGAGATTGAAGGGAGTGCACCACAGGAAGAGCAGGAATTGTGGAAACCACAGGGTTGTTCTTTATCCCCCACACATTCATTATGGCAACAAGACAGCACTGGAAAGCCAGTGATGCCAATAGCTTTGTTAACGTTTGTGCTTGAACATCTGCATTACCCCGCGCATGTACCTAGGGAGAGTCTTGCTGCTACAATTGCAGAAGACTGGTTAATTCCAAAAATGTTGGAGCACATTGCACTATTTATGGTAAACTGCATTGTGTATCAAATGTTTACTGCTGGGCATACACTGTGAACAATTAGAGGGGTAATTCCTCCACAAATGGGCAGTTCCAGCATTTACATATTGACTATGTTGATATGCTGCAAGTATGTAATGGATATAGGTACCTATTAGTGGTGGTGTGTCCCTTCTCTAGGTGGATTGAGGAAGGTCCGTGTATACACCCTTATGCCAAAGTAAACCCAAAATGAATGAGAGGCCTTTCTAAATAGTCTTCAGCTCTTCTTGTCAGCGGAAGAAAATGTTCAACTACCATTCCCGAACCAGAGAAAGACCATCAATTCCTTTGATTGGCTGGGCAAAGGTTTCCCTTTGGAGAGGTATGCCCCATTGATCCTCCAATAATAGACCAGCAGCATAACTATCAATCAAAGCAGGAGCTTCTGTTGTGGTTTCATTGTTCCATACTAGGTGCACATGGATGACGGTAAGTATATAACTTTCTCATACCGCACTTTGGTACACCATGCCTACTGCAGGAAGGGACCCAGCTTTCTAATTAGTACATTCAAGAAATATTCTCTGTGATCTTTGCATTCTGAAAACCTGAACACGTTTTTTTCGACAAAAATATTTTTACAGAAGTTGGTATGACCTGCCTTCTCAGTAAGGCAGCAACTTTGTCGAAATCTCTTCCTCTTGCTTTATGGAAAAAATCCAAACACCCCCATTTCTGGCGATAGTCAAGACCCCATATTTTCCCAATGGACCTTCCTCATCACTTGTGTTACTATTATATTTAAAAATAAACTTCTTAGTGTTAGTTTAATTCAACACCATGTTGCCTTAACCCCTTAAGTGCTAAGGATGAGTATGCTTGTCATATTTTCATAGACTTGCATAGAGCTCAGAATTTCTAAGGAGTGTAAGCTTGCACTTTAGAAATACCACTGAGAAAAATGTCTAACTCTATAAGGAGCATGAACATAATTGGAAAAAGCTAGAGAGTATGGGCCTCATTTACAAAAAAAGCACTTCGACTGTGCAAAGTAGTTTGCGTGAGAAAGAATATTGCATGGACATACATATTTGTGCTGGGAGATGAATTATAGAATTAAATACACACAGAAAGCTGAAGCCCAAAAATGTTGAGTAGAACCTGGCCCCAACACACTCCCATCACCAACAAAACATATCAGTGACAAACAAGTTTTGTGCCAGATGCATGGATAAAAATTAATTGAAGAGCACTTTCCAGTAATCACCATTACTCCCACTCCACTTCTGCAACTGACAAGTCCACGTCCCGTCACCCCCACTAAACTGCACTTATGCCCTCTAAATTAAAACAGCATTGCATACCCTGCCAAAACTGTGCCTCAGCCACCTAATTTAAAGCAGTACCCATGCACCCTGACAAAACTTGCATTGGTCTCATAACTTAAAGCAGCACCTGCGTAACCCGATAAAACTGTGCCTTGGCCCCCTAACTTAAAGCAGCACCTGTGTACCCTGACAAAACTGTACCTCTGCCCACTAACGTACAGCAGCACCAACTTACCCCAACAAAACTGTGCCTCATCCCCCTAACTTAAAGCAGTACCCGAATGGTCTGCCCTTTTCCCAGTGCCCAACCCCCCAAACCAAGGGAGCACCTGCAAGTCTGCCATCATCCCAGTAGCCCCATTGACCTGTGCCCTAACCCCCTAAAGAAGCACAGGCAAGTCTGCCAACATTCCAGTATCCCCACTGACCTGTACCCCAACCCCCCAACCCAAGGCAGCACCTGCAAGTCTGCATTCATCCCAGTACACCCGCTCAGCTGTGCAGCAACCCTGCATCCCAAGGCAGCACTCACAAGTCTGCCCTCGTCCTAGTACCGCCACTGGCCTGTGTCCCAGCCCCCAACCCAAGGCAGCACTCGCAACTCTGCCCTTGTCCCAGTACCCCCGCTGACCTCTTCTACAACCCCCAACCCAAGACAGCACCCACAAGTCCACCCCGTCCGAGTCCAATGTGGACCACCAACCTACCTCAACTCCTCTGGCATGGGTCCATAATGAAGTACAGCTGCCAGACATCCTCCTCCAACATGAACACCAGGGAGCAGTGCCTTTAAATCCTGGACCAACGCCTCTTCTATGGCTCCCTGTTGGATCACACTCAGCTGCACATCAGCAGCCAAATATACTGTCACAGCAGCTACACTTTGGTCCCTTGATGAACATGTGGCATAGTGCACTTGGATGTTCATAGCACAGTGGTCCAGAGTGAGGCCACATCCCACCTCAACATCCAAATGTCAATGAGCCATATCTGTGAATGAAGTGAGAGCACATGCACATTGACAAGGAACTGCCAAACGGGCACCAAAACATAAGTAGACCAGAAAGGAACAGCATGTACAATGAACTGTACCTCAAATAGTGAATGAGTAGAGGTGAATGAGCTGTCACCAGGTACAACAGACATCTAAAGATGTTTGAACAAGTGACAAGACACATGAAGAAATGAATACCCATCCCCAATGAGAGACCCCAAACACCAGCATGAAACATCTCACTCATCACCAAATGCATTCGCCCAGTGACACCATCAGTCACAAAATCAATAAGTAAATCAACCAACACTGAAAAACAGACTACAAACATGCCGTGCCTCTGCACAAGGAATCACATGAGACAACCAGCCCTTGTCACCTTCAGCTGTCTGATGGTCCCTCCCCTACATGTGAAACAAATGTCCACATGTCCAATTCAAAGTAATGCCACCATGGCATCCACAAACAACCCACAACATTACTCAACACCAATTACCATATTCACAAAAGAAGTGCCTTGTGAACTACACAATATATGTATCACACAACCACGCAAACCATGTAAATAATTGGACTACATGCCTGCACTTCAAAGCGCTGAAATAGGCAAGCAACAGATATACATGTCAAAGATGTGAAACATGTGAATCCCAAAACCTGTTACCTCCCCACATCTACAATAGGCCACATATGTTCATCAAACATGGATGCAACATACTAAACATTACACACACACACACAAAGCATACACAGTATACTGAACAGTAACATCATGACGCGCACATGGTACCCCAAACACACAGTACAGCCATAGGACATACTCACTTGGAGAACATGGCCAAACACACATGAAGTTGGACAAAGAGACAGCAAGCAGTGTGGTAGAGTCATGATATTAAAATGTATTTAAGACAAACAGTGTACACAAAAAGGGAAGGGAAAAATTGTCTTTGAAAAAATAAATAAGTAAAAAAGGAAACATACTACTAAAGAACTATGCACATGAGTCAGCGGCCTGGTCTATTGTGATTTGCAACAATGCCTCCACCAAGGCCGATTGCCCGTCCACCTCTGCTGCCTGCAGGTGGGCATCGATTGTTGCCTGGAGGGCTTGCAGGTCATCCCTTATCTGAAACTCCATATCCTCTGCTGCCTTGCAACACTACCCGAGGATGGCAGTCCGCACCAATCACTCCTTCACCTTGACCCTGCCCCTAGCTATTGCTGCATCATGTACCCGCTGCCTCTCCACCTCCTACTGCCTGACATGGTCAACCTGGGCTGACACTAGAGCCTGCAGGTGCCGTCATTCCACCTGCCTCACTTGTGCTGCGTTTGTGCCAGCTTGCCTACTCCTACTGCCAATGCCCTCAAGGTTTTGTCTCCTCAGAGTCACCAACACTGCTGCCTGGCATTGCATGTGTGGTGGAGGTACTCTCTTCGGCTAGATGATAGTGCATCCAGGGAGAACAGCACCTACACTGCCTTCAAGTGTCTGGACTCCCTCCACATCCTGTTCTGCAGGCTCCTGAGTGGGCTCAGTGACCACTTCATCTGCCATTTTATGTACCTCCACCTCCACCAGGGACACTGTCACATCCAGACTGGGCAATGGTGGGAGTGGTGCAAGGGAGGGCATGGTGGTAGCTGGCATATAGGCCTCAGGGGAGGATGACTGGGGCACAGATGAGAAGGAGGAGGATGGGCCCATTGCAGTGGCCAGCCCAGAGAGACCACCGGAAAGAAGTGCTTGTGCCAATTGTGCCAAGAGGCGGCCCATCTGCATGTGATAGAAGCCTGCCACCTCAAGGCACCATTCAGCAGGGGCAGCACCTCATCCCGGATAACTGTAAGTATGGACACAGACTGGGGAGAGGCATTGTTGACTGTGTGTAGTGCTGCAGCAAATGACCATCGGACAGGAGAAAATATGGCTGTCTCATGGCCTGGTATGAAGCCTGCACAGCCACCTCGCTACCCCCACCTGACACCGTCGGCAGGGTTACAATCACCTCCTCCATTAACCCAGATACCTCCAGACCAGTCTTCAAGTTATGGGGCCTCACTTTGGCAATGTCACCACCACCCTGTCCCACCACTGCTGTGGTGTCCACCACAATGATGAAATGCTGGGACTCACCCACAGCAGTGCAGTACATGTGCAAATACAGTGCTGCCAAAGGGGACACACTTATCAATTGTGGGAATGATGGGTAAAGGGAGGGGGCATCCCATGATGGGGGTCCTCATTGACAGCTTCACCATGTAACTTATGCGCTATTTGTGCAGATGCAGCTTGAGAAGTTTCAGGTAAAGTAGGGGTGGGGGCACCCAGGGAGGAGCTGGAGGGGGTGGGGCTAGAGACCTCGGGGCAGGGAAAATGGGCAGCACGGTTAGTACAGTATAATATGACCCATACCATAGCCACAATGACATACAGGCTGCAGGTAAGTAAGTCACTTGGGTTTTTACACTGATGGACCCTGATTTTCAGGGCGTATGTGAAATTCTTGAGCTTTCAGCCATAGGAGAGCAAACCAACCATTTTAAGGTGCCTGTAGTCACTGGGAGATGTGTCTAAATGATACTTTGGAGGTCACGGAGCCAGGCTCCTGGGCACTCCCTGGGAAAGGAAGATCTTAAGCGAATAAATATTAGTAAATAGAAGGAACTTCATGGTGGGTTAAGCAGTTTTAAATCGCCCCTTGGCATAAAGGCTTGGGAAGAGGGCCGTGGTCCTGAGCTGGGAGGGGACCAATCAGGTGGAGAGTTGTGGTGTCTTGAGGGTACAACAGTGTTTTTCGTCCTTGCCAATGTCAGAAGGGTAACTCATTGGATAAATGCGTATGAATGATTCTCCATTGCCAAACTCAGGTTGAATTATGTGTCTCATGAGAACTGCCCACTGGCAGTTGAATAAAGTTCTGGTGGTCACCACAATTATGTCATGAATTGCTTGTCATTGTGGGTTGGTGTGGGAAGGTTTGTGATGTCCTATGAAGGTGTTGTGCAGAGGGGGGTCAAGATTGCTTACACCTATCATGAACTAGTAATGTATAGAGAGCCCTACGGTGCTGAAGTAATCCTGCCAATAAGCTTTGTAGGATGATTTAACAGTGTTACAAACTTTGGAGTTATGATATGATATAATATGATATGGCATTTATAACGCACCTATACACAAGTGTTTCAAAGTACAACAAGGCAAGGGAGGGGAAACAGAGGGAAGACAGAGACTGCGATCTTTCTAGGCCACGTGACATTGAGATTGCGTAATTGCAAGGGAGGGGAAGGGGTAAAGTCCGGGGGAAAGAGGCAGAGGGTCAGAGCAGTACATAGGATAACAGTAAAAAAATAAAGATAATAAACATATAGATAAATAAATAAATAAATAAATAAATAAATAAATAAATAACATAAAGACAATAAATAAAAAGTGAGGGCAGCTGGTGGCAAGTGCAAAGGGAAGGGCAGACATCAGGTGTCAAGTGCTGGTAGGTAGCTGTAGGGATACAGAAACAGCCATCGAATGTGAGGGTTGCCAGGGCGGCGGTGCAGGTGTGTAACTGGCGGGGAGGGGACCTGGGCCTGAGATCAGAGGGTCGCCAAGTAAACTAGGGCAGTTTCAACCTCAAGATCAGCAGGGGAGAGGAGGAGAGAACGCAGAAGCAAAGAGGAAGGTCTTGAGCTGCTTCCGGAACCGGAGATGGTTCTCCTCAAGTTTCAGAGAGGCAGGGAAGCTGTTCCAGAGGGAGGCCCAAGCAGAAGAAAGAGATCTACCACCCAGTTGTTGCTTGGAGACGCGAGTGACCATGAGGGAGTTGGAGACAGATGAGCGAATCACTCGAGAAGGAAGATATTTAGGAAGAGAGAGTTGAAGGTATTGAGGCTCTAGGCCCCAGAAGACCTTGTGGACAATGCAGACCGTTTTTAACTTATTCCTCACCACAACTGGGAGCCTGTGCAGAGGTTTTAGTCCTGGAGAGATACGATCCCTGGGCTTGAGGCCAAGGACAAGTCACGCAGTCCTGTTTTGGATGAGTTGCAGAGAGCGGAGATTAGAGGCAGGCACATTTAGAAAGAGGCTATTGCAGTAGGCCAGCCTAGACAGAACCAGGGCTCTGGAGGCAGCAAGCCTCTAGAGAAAGAAGAGGAAATGAAGAATACCTCTGAGGAGGTGGAGCAGGTAGTGTGACTTCTTAGCGACATCAGAGACGTGAGGAGAAAAGGTGAGTGTAGAGTCAAGATGACCCCAAGGTTTTTAGCCTCACAGGTGGGAGCAGGAAGAGGGCCAAGAGAGTACGGCCAGAGAGTGACTGGCAAGGAGGGAGCAGGTGTGCCGATGAGGAGAATCTTGGTTTTACTGTCATTAAGGCAGAGATCATTGGAGGCACATCACTCCTGGACAGATAGTCAGAGATGAGAGAAGGAGAAGAGGTGATGGAAGGGAGCCTGAAAATGAGTTGAGTGTCATCCGCATAGCACTGAAAGTTGGGGCAGAAAGCAGCAATGCAGTGGGCAAGAAGTGCCAGGTATTGATTGAACAGCCAGGGAGAGAGGCTAGACCCCGGGGAACACCACAGCTAGAGATAGAGCTAGAGTAGAGGCAGGGCCCAAGTTGGACCTGGGAGGGTCGATCAGAGAGGAAGGAAGTCAGCCAAGCCAGGGCCTGATAGGTGATACCCAGGTTATCACAGACGGTTGAGCAGGATGGCATAGTTGACCATGTGAAATGCAGAAGAGAGATCAATTAAGATGAGGACACAAGGGGTGATTCAGTGTGAAGATTAAGCTGGGAGATGGCCAGCTTTTCCAGGAGTTTGCCCAGGAAAGGACTGATGGAGATTCAGTGATAGATAGCCAGGCAGGAAGGGTCGACAGAGGGTTTCTTAAGAAGAGTGTACACAATGGAATGCTTCAGGGGGAAGGAAAGACACCAGTGGCGAAGGAGTGGTTGCAGAAGTCAGCTAGAGCAGGAGCCAGGGTGTCAATGTGGTCCTTGATGGTTTTGGAGGAACATGGGTGAACCTGTTTTGACGAGACTTTCATAGATCGGACTTGTCTGGAAACCTCATCAGCGGACAACAGGGGAAAGGCAGAAAAGGCGGGAGGAGAGGTGGCCAAAGAAGGGCCAGAGAAAGAGCAGGGAATAGAGGGCGGATGGGAAGAGGAAGAGAGAGAGGACAGGATGTCATGTGTTTCAGAGATGAAATGAGAAGTCAGGGCCGTGCAGAGGGCTGGGGAAGGGACAGGAGAGGTACAGACTGCAGCAGGATTGGCCAGATCCTTGCAGATTTTAAAGAGTTTGGCTGTGCTGTTAGATGCCGAGTTGATGCATGGTGGGCATGTTTGTGTTAGAGCAGAAGAATGCATCGAAGTTGGTGGATCAAATTATATCGGAGTTGCACATAGTGCTGTAAATTGTATATTTGTGTCCTTTTTGGTGATGTGGTGTTTATGAATTGTCAGGTGTTTAACAAGGGCGTGTGGTAGAGTAATGTATGTTGATTGTCGATCAGACTTTAGCGTTCTGTTTTTTTCTAAGCGGGTAGAGTAGTTTTTGGTTGATATGGAGTCAGGCACCAGATATAATTTGTATATAGGTGCGCTTGACAGAGTATCAGCTTGCTAGGGGCAAGGGAATGACCTGGAATTTACATACTTATATAAAAGAAGGTAGACCTGTGGAGAGGGCTGTTCTTGAACTAACACTGAGTGAGTCTGTGGACCTGAGGAGAAGGCCAGTGTGCATGACCTGTGTAAGTGGTTGGGTTTGTGGAGAGGGCCATTCAATGTGGTTAGGGTGTGAGCTGATGGAGGCGTAAGTATAAGTGTGTGAGGGGGAGTATAGGTGGTGTGAATGAGAAGAGGTAAAGAGGGAAACTTGAAAAACATTTAAAGGGGATAGAATAGGAGTAGTACACACATGGGAGGGAATAACTTTTTTGGCATACACCCCTGGATTACATGTAGTTAAGTTGCCCCAATATCGTGATAAAATATTAAAATACCATTTTCAGTGGTTTGAGATACTGCGGGAAAGTGCTTTCATGAATGGCCCAGGCATAGCGGGATAATAGATCACATGTTCTCGTACCTGCTAGCAACGTACAAAGGATCAAAGCTCAAGAGCAGGCAACATATTTAAGGGCTTTGGAACCTCTATGAAGGGACATCGAAAGAGCCTGGAAAGAAGGGCGGACAAGACAGGGACATGACAGAAACACCTATCTCTCCGCCCGCCCCCTTCCAGCTGTATATAACATTAAAGCATGCCGTGAAGTACACCAACCCACAGTGTGAGTCCCCAAGCAGGGGGGACTCAGAAAAGGGAAGAAGGACCAGAAAGTAGGGTGGATATGGGGAACTAAAAGATATGGGAGACAGAAAATATTTGGCAGACATATAAAAAGCACACCGCGACAAGTGGATGCATTGTTCAATGAGGCAGAAAGGGTAATAGAGAAGGAGGTGTGGAGAAAGGAAAAGAAAAGTGGGGGCACCAGTGGAAGAGAGAGATGAGCATCAGGGAAGATAAAGTTCAAATTAGATAATGAGGAATCTGACAAGGGGGAGGAAGAGATGAATATATGGAAGGATGGATAGGGCCTCATCACGAGTGGGGCGGTAACGCCGGTGCTAATAGCGCCAGGGTTATTAGCCCTACCGCCAAACCCACCGGCGCTATTAGAGCCGGATCACAGGTTTGGCGGAATGGGAAATCCCCATTCCCCATTGAGCCCATTCGGGAATGCCCCATTCCCCATTGGGCTCAATGGGGAAATTTTGCGCTTTTACCACCGGTGGATTTCCCGCCATCGGTAAATGCACCGAAAATCGGCAAAATCTCTGCGGATTTCCCCCCAGCTAAGAGCTGGGGGAAATGAGCCAAAGCCGTGATTTGGCGGACCCTTAAATTCGCCAGTAACAGCACTAGCGTGGGATTTAAGGGCTACTGCCAAACTCGTGATGAGGCACTATGTATCCAATGAAGAAGAAGAGGAGTGAGAGTTAAGCACATGGGATGACGAACTCTGGGAGGTCAATAAAGAGAAAGAGTGGGGACTGAAGCAATGAATAAAGGGGGACAAAGAATGGCCAAGTAGAAATTTGTCGACAAGCCTCTGCCATAGAAAAGCAAAGATAGGGAAGGCACAGACCACAGAATGGGGGCCAGACCAAAGGGGCTGGACAACCCAAATGCCACTGTTACAGAAGATGTGAGAAGACACACACTATGTACTGTGGCAAAGCTACGAAGAGGTATAGTAATCTGATATACAAACCCCCGGTTTATAATAGTGATGATAGTCCAGAGGAGAGTAAGAGAAAAGTAGAGATCTATAAAATCATACATGACATAGAAGAAATGAGTGATCGGTCAAATCTGTCAACAGAAATAGACAGGGAAATTAAGAGATAGAAAGGAGAGAAGGATAAAGCCGACAAGATAGCGCTCGTGCAGAACAAATGGACGGGAGGACAGATATTACTTAAAATAGATTGGAAAAGCATCAAGGAAATTAGGCAAAGAGAGGTAATGATGACACAAGAAAGAAAAGAAAAGGAACAAGAGAAGAGATTGAAAGAAGACGAGCAGAAAAGGAAGAGCAGGGGGGCAACGAGAACAGATATATCAGGAGGAGAAAGAGAAAAAAGACTAACAGGTAGAAGAACAAAGAAAGTATGTCAATAGACAGAGAGCAATAGAAGATAGAGATAGAATAGAAAGGAAGAGAGAAGAGGAGGAAGTGCAAAGATTAAGGGACAAAAGATTACAGAAACAAATGGAAGAAGAGGAGTGAAAGGAAGGAATGAGGAAAAAAGAACAAAGGCAAGAGGAAGAAAGAAATAGAAGGGATGCGAGAAAGCGAAGAGAACTAGATGAAGAAATAGAATGAAGAAGAAGACAGTGGGGTCTTGATACCAGTCTCATTTGTAAGGAACCAGTAGGGCCAAGCCCAGAAAAATGATAGGACATAATATAAGAGATCCCTCTGATAAAGGAAGCAATGCCAACTGCATCTAGAGTAGTATTGGAAGAAGAAACCTTTGATGCAGATAGCATCGGAGAAAAGATTTGTAAGGCCTATCAAGAATTAAAGAAAGGTAGCAAGTATGGAATTCGAGGGAAGAGGGATCAATCCCTAGCATTTCAATCATGAAGCAAAAAAGAAAGTCCATTCATTCATGGACACAGAGCATAGTTTGTTGTTTGTTTGTTTGTTTGTTTGTTTGTTTGTTTGTTTGTTTGTTTGTTTATTCATTTGTTATGCGCACCAGACTCATAAGTAAAAGGGTGCAGCAGTATGGATATGCAAAGCTTACAAAGTTGCGAAATATGCACAGGATACAATATTTACATGCTTACAAGATATACACAATCACAAATGGTCAAAGGCTAAAAATGGCATATGTAATTACAAAAAATAAGCAATAAACACTGTATAAAAATATAGATTACAAAAGGTGAAGCACTACGTGTGTCACATGGGCTCACTGGTAGTCTAGATTACACATGGTCTTCAGATATTGATGCACTGGTACCCTATTAAACCGGGTGAGAGGTCTTTCAGATGTGGGCAGGTCCACAGCAGGTACTAGACTAGGGATCGGTAGCGATGATGTATTTTATGACATTTTTTCTGAAGAGTGGGTAGGGTTGGTCGGCTCTCAGGTCTCGAGGCAGCGAATTCCAGAATTTAGCTGCCTTTACAGTAAAGCTGTTACCACCAATAGTGGTGAGCTTATATTTAGGTATGGTCAGACAGTTAACATTCCCCATTCTGGTCGATCTGAGAGAGGTTCTTCTCTGGAGTTTATCTATAAGGTAGCTGGGGGCTATGTTATTGAGAGCATTGTGGGTCAGAGAGAGCATTTTTAGTTGTATTTTATTGGATGTAGATAGCCAGTTGTGCTGGCGTCTCAAGGAAGAGATGTGAGTTTTTTTATGTATGCCTAAGGCTGCTCTTAAGGCATTGTTCTGTAGTGTTTGGAGCTTTTGGATGGTGGATTTATTAGCACCACTATATAGGGTATTGCAGTAGTCAATTCTGGACAGTATTAAGGCTCTGGCCAGGATCAGCCAGCTATTGTCAGAGAGGAATGGCTTACCACCTCTGAGTAACTTGCAGGTGTAGGCCGTGGATGAGGTAAGGGATTTGGCCTGTTTATCAAAGGACAATGTAGAGTCCAAGTAGAATATAAGGGTTTTTACCTCCTTTGAGACTTTGATGGTGTTCCCGTCATTATTGAATGAGGAAAATTCTTGGCCTAGTTTTTTAATGTTGGCCTGTGAGCCTAGGATTATTAGCTCGGTCTTATCATCGTTTAAGCACAGGCCATGAGTGGCCATCCATGCTTGGATGATAAGGTAAACTTTGCTCACTAATCCTGTGTCTGTACTGTAATCCCCAGAAAGCGGGAGGAGAATCTGAGTATCATCTGCGTAATTAGTGTAGGTGGTACCTAGATGGTCCAGATCGTCAAACAGAGGCTTAGTGAAGATATTGTAAAGGATTTGGCGAGATGCAAGAACCTTGGGGTACACCGCATAGTATTGGTGTTGGGTCAACGGCTGCCGAGGGGGAGAAGACTCTCATAGTTCTCTCATTCAGGAAGTAAAGCATTGTCCTTAAGTAGACTGAAATTAGACAAAGGTGAAGGAGATTATAGTCACACTAGTTGGGGACAAGACACGTCAGATGAGGAAACAGAGTCTACCCTCGAGGTAGGAGGATGGAGCGTGAGCGCCCCTGAAGGAAACCTGCGAATGGGTAAAGAGTCAAAAGGTTGTATCTGGAACAACATAAGGATAGGACGCCAGATCCCATAGCATATCCAGAGCATCCCCAAGGACGATCATATAGTGAGAAGGGAGAATCACTGCCATATGTTAGCAGGTTAAGGTTGTTACAAACAAGGAGAGACAGAGACGATTATCCCTGCCATGGATAGACTAATGATAGGAGCCGACTCTGGGTTGGAGTTGACACAGTTTCACTTTTTGGCAAAAGGGGGGCAAGTTCACAGTATATCCCATTGCCGCAGATGGATAAGGATAATTTAAGGTGTAAGCTCCCGAGTTTGATTTCGGGTGCTGGGAAATGTATATATGAATTAGTAAAAATTACATGCTAGCCATAGGTGACATAAAAGGTCTCCTGCAAGCTATTCTTGTGGAAAGGGCTGATGACATATGGAGGAAAGCAGGATATTCAAGTGTGACAGCCCAAAACACAGCGCATGATAGAGCGCTGTTTAATAATTGTAGAGCAGATGTGTGGAGGGCTCTCAGGGTACAGTACCCCGATACATCAGATATGGGTGCAATTTTGACATGTAAGATGAATGAAGATGAAGAACCTATTGCTTACATTCAGGATGTTCAGGAGGAATGGCAATTTATAACTTGCAAGCCATGGGAAAAGACAGTGGGCCTCATTAGGAGTCACCCGGTATGGAAATAACAGTGGCGGCAAACCCGCCGCCACTTTTGTTGATCTTGAGTCCTGCAGGCGGAGGTGTCATTCCCACCAGGTATGACCTGGCGGGTTTAACACCGCCCGCCTGCAGGCGGATGTGGAAACACCGGCACCATCACGAGATGGTGCCGGTGTTTCCATGGTCCCCAGGACTCAATGGGAATGGGGAATTACCGAATTCTGCCTCCGGAATTCCCGGGTCACCAGGGTTGTAATGCCCTGGTAATTCCGGGAATCATGGAGGCGGAATGGTAATTCGAGTCCGGCAGTAACCGAGCCGGAAAAACCGGCAGGTTACCGCCGGACTCGAAAAGAGGCCCAATGGCATTATTTTACCACATTTTATGCCAGGGATTGCCTGACCCATTAAAAAGGCAGATGAGAAAACAAGTAGGGATGGAAGAAAAACCATGGGCTGAGATTCCGTTTACAATAGTACACAGTTGTCGGTTATTACAAGAGAAAAAAATAGGAAGAAAGATGTGGAAGCCAAGTTAGTTCAGAAAAAAACGTGTCTACATTTTCCATAGAAAGGGCGGTATTGACAAGTGGAGAAGGATTGGGAATGCAGGAATTAATGGGTGCATCGTAGGAAAACAATCACTGCCCGATGGATCAAGGTGGATATGGGTTTGTGCCACGAGGCAGAGGTATGGGCTATAGAGGAAGAGAAGGTGGATTCCAAAATAATCAAGGTGGGTTTTAGAATACACAGAATGAGAATCAGATTACCCATGGAGGATATAACCAAGGGGGACTTGTCAGATCGACACCCCCAGTATGCTGGACTTGTGGGATGATAGGGCATATTGCATGCACATGTGGAAACCAAGGGAATGTACAGAATTGTGAATTTTCAAGAGAGGGGACAGCTTATCCTCCACCATATAGTACACAAACTAGAGAAGTGTTCGCCCTAGATCACACATTTTATCAGACAGAAGTGCCATGAGTACAGCAGGTAAGAAACAAAAGCGAGTGGAAATGAAATCACCACAAGGGCAGGCGCAACAAGCCCCTATGCAGACACAGCAGTATGCAAACACAGGATAAGTGCTGACATCCAGAATAAGACGTGTCACTGTTGTAGGAGGGAATCCTTTCACAGGAATGTGGATGAGCCTGTACCCACAATAGGACAGCTCACAGGGTGACTTGATGTGTTCAGTACTATCTGTGACAGCAGACCCCCCAAGAGGAACCAAGGATCAATGTGACAATAGGAGGCAAATCCTTTTCTTTTCTTGTTGACACAGGAGCAACTCATTTGTGTACAAAAAGGAAAATATCCGATGTCAGGAATTGGCATGAATGCTCAAGGTTTTTCTGGGGCTATGATTCGAGTTCCTTCTACTAATGAATTACCAGTCTTTATAGGAGTGTGTGACATGTCTGTTCCTTTGTTATATTCACAAAAGACACTGGTTAACATTTTGGGAAGACATTTTATGACAAACCTAAACATGACAAGTTCATTCACTGATCAAGAAATAGTGTGTTCCACTCCAGGAATACACTATTTATACATGGGCAAAGGTATACTTGCATTCACAGGGCAAGTGGCTATCTGAGGCATTCCATTAGATCCATAGATTGTTTTATATGGAGTGAGCATTGTGCTGACATGGCTACCTGGCTTGGTGCGAAAAATGTGAGGATACCTGATGAGTTTTTGTTTAGAACATGAATACCTTCTGCCGAAGAGGGGGGACAGACTATCCCTATAGAATTAGAATCAGCCATAGTACGAAGGAGTAGATGATGAGGGTAGACCATGGAGAACAGTAATAGCTCTCCAGGAAGGGTACAGATTGACTGACATAAATGATGTCAACATGTTCAGGGAAGGCCAAACAGATGATGAATTGGTGTTCTTTATGAGCATCACATGCAGGATAAGGATAGAAAAAAGGGAAGTCCTGCAGTGAATGGCGATAATGCGACAGCATCCAGCAATTTTTTCAGGAAGACTTGGAGAAGGTGCCAAGCGTCCTTTGGAACACAGGCCCTTATGACGTAGGTATATTAAAGTAAATAGGGGAACTTAAAATAAAGCTGTAGCCAGGAGTGATTTTAATTCAAGCAAAACAGTACCGCATGTCGCGAGAGGCTGATGAAGGTATATTTCAGACCATTTCAGTTTTGATGAAACAAGGGATTCTGGTGCCATCGGAATCATCGTATAATACAGCAGTGTATCTGATTAAGAAACCTAAAGGAGGTTTGTGGAGATTTATACAAGATATGAGACTGATTAACCAGATTGTAGATGCAGAATTTCTTCTAGTTCCTAATCTGTTGATGATACTATGCAGTTTCCCGGTGGAAGCTCGATATTTCATGGAGATCGGATTAAAAAACATGTTTTTCCCGATCCTGTTGAACAAAGACTCACAAGAGTTGACTTCCTTTATGTTCTGCCAAACTCGACTGAAACATACTAGGATGCCCCAGGGGTACTGTGAGTCCCTATCAATCTTTAACAGAGTCCTACATATGGATTTAGGCAATATTGATCTTAAAAGTGCAGTGATACACTAAGTCGATGAGATTTTAATTTGTAGCACCACGGAAGATGAGTGCACCCAAGATTCTATTCAGTTGATGACTATTCTAGCAGACAAGGGATATAAGGTTGACAAGGAGATGTTACAATATTGCCAACAAGAGGTGTTCTAGATAGGGCCGCTGATTTCACATGAAGGAAAGAAGGTGACATTTGAAAGAGCTCAGGTGATTATGAAAACCTCAACACCAAATACAGTGAAACAGATGCAATCGTTTTTGGGGTTATTCAACTATGTTAGAGCCTGGGTGTTTGATTACCGCACATGCTCAAGACCCCTTTGGCAAGCTTTGATGAAAGTACAAGTGGATAATGTAAAAATAGAATGGACTGAAGAAATGGAGGAAGGGATTGAGGAGCTAAAAAAAGCAATTTGTATAGTCCCTGTTTTAGGAATTCCTAATTATCCTGAGGAATTTTATTTGTTTTCGCACACAAATGTAAGAGTCATGACAGCAGTGTTTATGCAGAGAACTACATTGTGGTACATGCCTTTAGCATATTACAGTGGGATTTTAGACCGAGTTATGAAAGCACACTTCCCTTGCAAACAGTCATTGGCAGCTGCCGCATTCGCAATTGAGAAGCCTGCAAGTATTGTTATGGGCTGCTCTATGGCCCTCTTCATGGAACATGCTCTATTTGCCACTTTAGAAAAAATCCAAAGGCACAATGACACCCCAAAGAGATTCATCTTAAGAGGTACTTATTTATAATCCAACGATTAAGATGTAAAATAGTGAATCCTGCCATGTTTATAGCTGAGCCAATAGAAGAAGGTGACCATGTGCATGACTGTGCTGAATATGTTGAATTTTATGATGATATACCACGAGTGAAGGAGAATGCTTTGGTGGAAGGGAAAATTCTCTTTATTGGTGGTTCTTAGAAAATTGATCAGACTAGTGTGGAAAGGCATTCAGGTGCTGTGATAGTGAGACACAGATTACATTGAGAATTTGTAGTTGTAGTAAGTGCAAGGCTACCGTCTCACTTTACAGCACAAGCAGCAGAATGAGTAGCGCTTATTGTCGCACTCCAGAAATACCAAGGGCAGGAAGTGATGGTTTATAGTGACTCCGCCTACGTGACATCAACTATACATGCAGGATTAGCACGTTGGAAAAAGAGGGGCTACCTCTGTGTGAACGGCACTCTGGTGCCACCACATCCTTATTGGACAGGCTTATTAAGGCACTACAACTCCCAATTTCCATAGCGGTTGTTAAATGCACAGCACATACTAAGCAAACAGATTTTATCTCTTGCAGGAACAAGCTACAGACGAAGAAGCCAAAAGGTTTGCATATTCCCCAGATATTTTGAGTTTTGATATTGAGAGTATTAAAGAAATAGGCCCTAATTCATCGATTATTTGTGCTGAAAAAAAACGGATATGTCCGCCATTCTGCCCGCAAATCCCTGTTTAACAAATGGTGATTTGCGGGCAGAATGGCACCCAAATCCTGTTTTTATCGGCGCAAATAATCCATGAATCAGGCTGATAATAGTTATAACCATGTTAGTCCAAGAAAGGTTTAATAAATTGTCAATAACCCAACCAATGGAGATTGAAGGGAGTGCACCACAGGAAGAGCAGGAATTGTGGAAACCACAGGGTTGTTCTTTATCCCCCACACATTCATTATGGCAACAAGACAGCACTGGAAAGCCAGTGATGCCAATAGCTTTGTTAACGTTTGTGCTTGAACATCTGCATTACCCCGCGCATGTACCTAGGGAGAGTCTTGCTGCTACAATTGCAGAAGACTGGTTAATTCCAAAAATGTTGGAGCACATTGCACTATTTATGGTAAACTGCATTGTGTATCAAATGTTTACTGCTGGGCATACACTGTGAACAATTAGAGGGGTAATTCCTCCACAAATGGGCAGTTCCAGCATTTACATATTGACTATGTTGATATGCTGCAAGTATGTAATGGATATAGGTACCTATTAGTGGTGGTGTGTCCCTTCTCTAGGTGGATTGAGGAAGGTCCGTGTATACACCCTTATGCCATTTGCGCAGCAAAGTATTTAGTGCGCAACGTTTTACCGAGATGGGGTCTGTGTGAGTGTGAAGTGCTGAGATCCGACGATAGACCATATTTTGTAAATGAGCTATTTCAACAAATAGGGCTTCTATTGAACATTGAACTTAGGTTTTGTTCTGCTTATCACCAGCAAGTGTACAGAAAATATGAGAAACTGAATGGCCTCCTTAAAGAAAGGATTGCCAGGATTAAATTGACTTTGAAGAAGGGGTGGCTGTATGGCCTACCCCTAGCTTTATATGCCCTTTGGAATCAGCCAGGATCAGACCACCACCTCACCCCTCATGAACTAGTTACAGGGTGTCGAATGAGAACGCCTCTCACTCCTCCATCTAGACGTGAAAGTGATGCCCAGAGTGTAGCTAAAATCTTAGGTGATGTGATGCACGACTATTTGACATGTATGACCTCTAGCATTTCTCTCAAACCCGATCAAGTCAAGTGCAAGGGCAGTTGGTCTCAGAACACAGAAAAAGGCAATTCAACAACCAATCAAAGTCAGCTACTATCAGCACCTACGTTATATGCTGGAGACCTAGTGCTCATTAAAAACTTTACTATAAGGTGGCATGAGCCACGATTCAATGGTCCCTTTTGAGTTGAGAATATAATCCCATAAGCTGTAAAGTTCCAATGGAGACAAGCTTGGGTTCACCTAGGGGATGTTAAAGCCTATAAGGATGAGACCCTGCCTCCCACCATTGCCGATCCAGAAGCAAGACAAGAAGAAGAATATCAGCGTGTGCAGACTCAATTGATGATGAAGAAGAAGAACGATAAAGCACTACCAGTGTATAGTACAGATTTTGTATTGAGCTGAAATTCAAAAGGATACTCTTTTTAGATATTTTAGCATGAGTATGATCATTTATTTATATAGGAGTGCAGGGACTTGCCGAGAATTTCAGGAATTTTGAAATTGATATTTTAGAAACACATTGAAGTATCAAAGTCATGATTAAACGTCAATTCTTGATCAAAAATTAGAAACGAGATCAGTATCCAGATTCATTTTATGTTGAATACCTGTTCTAAGCAGTTAAGCATATGGAACTTACCGACAGTGATGTTCATTGGCTTGGGTTTGCTGTCTTCCTGTTTATATTTCAAGCTTACCCTGCTCTTGCCAGAAGAGACATTGATATTCACATTTTTTTTATAGGATCCCAAAAATGGCCCAGTGATAAGAAGGTTTCTCATCACAATAATTGAGCACATTTTACAGTTGTAAATATAAATACATTTGATGATTGTACTAATGATGAGAAATGTAGAAGCTGGCACGGTTCTAGAAAAAGAACAAGTGCAACAAGTACCAGGATGGCACGAGAAAATGATACCTATGTTTTTGTGCATAATATATGCTCGTATGATTACACTGTCTTTCTGTTCCTCATTTTTAACAGTATCATGTTAGTACTTCCACTGAGGTAGAGGTCCCTAGGGTTCTTTCTACTATGGGAACATCCTTTGATATACTTCATGAATGGTACAAGACTTCTAAAAGGCACAGGAGAGATGCAGAGGAAGATAATGAGGGGCGAAATACCTATCTAGATAATGAGGCACACTTGGGTAATAGCATGTGGTACCAGCACGTGAGGGAAGTAGGGGAAAAACATTTAAGGAGAGTTGCTATGTCTGTGCTCTCATCCCCTATGACATGAAGACAGTGCAAACTTTCATCTCCAGAGAAGTCCCAGAACCCAATGCCAGGAGCCTCATTCATCTAGCATCATGGATGACCAGAGGAAAATTTCGGGTAAGATCAGACACTTTACGATGGAGATCAAAATGTTGTTTCCATTCCAGAAAGATTATATCAAGACTACACAGATGGAAAGGGAACATGGATGGGAGAGCAAGATGCTTGTGTACCCTGCAGCAGGACAGGAGGAGGTAGTCATTGAAGACATGAAGAGAATGGATTGCCATGATTTAACAGAAATAGCTGGAATGCCTGGATGTTGGGAACAAACTCAAGTCTTAGTCTATGGACAAGTGAAGTCCAAGAAGGGATGGGAAGGCGGACTGATGTCCTGTGCAGCTCATCTACGGAAGTCAGAATATGTGCAACAGGTGCAGAGAGTGAACAATGGATGTTTGAAGTCATGTGCTATACATGCCAAACTACTTGCATGGGCAGAAGATGAATCAGGTCCTACGGTTCTGATCCCATTGGCCAATGCAACATTGTCCAAGGAATGGGGTGGATTATGCTCCTTGGTGCTTATCCGTGTTACAGCATTAGTGATTCCTCAGAGCGACCTGTACATTGGAGAATTTCCAAAAGTAGATGCCCATTTGAGAAAAAAATGAATGTTTGAATTCCTCAATCTAACCAGAAGAGATAATAACTTCTTAGCCAAGTAAATAGAAGCATATGCCTCCATTCCTTATGAACATAGGTTGTTCAACAAGACTGCTTCAATATTTACGACTATATTCATGCCTGGGATCCAGATGATGGCCACTACCAAGTGGTTGCAGAGTACAAGATGGGAGCTTCTGCAGACACTGAACACCACCATAAAGGGGTTCAATGCTATCAAGGAAGAGCTGAGGGCCATACAATGAATGACCCTGCAGAGCAGTTATGTCCTTGATATGATCACAGCAATGAAAGGAGGAGTTTGCACCAAAATCGGGCCATCACGTTGCACATTCTCACGATTACGAGAAAGGGACCATGACCGAGGCCATAACGTTGTTAACGCACCTGCATAACAAGATGGAAGACGAGACAGAGGACAGTATGGATTACAGTTGCTTTGCTTCCATATTCTCATGGATTTTGCAGTGGATGGCAAACATTTTCAAGTTTCTTGGAGAAATATTGGTGATGGTGCTGTTTGGACTCTGTGTAATCATGATAGTGATCACCAGATGCAAAAAGACATCAAAGAAAGCAGTAGGAATGAAGATCATGATTGATGTCGAATCTGGGTTTGGATACAAGGAGTTGACTGATGAAGATGTCAGAAAATGCATAGAGTCCAGCATCGTAGCACCTAAAGCAACAAAGTTGCTCTATCCAAAGAATCATAAGAACTACGTGGGATGATGGGTATATTATAATCCGAATGGACAGTGCAACTACATGACCTTGAGTGTAGATGAGAATGTCAAATCAGCCAGCATCCTGAGGTGGGTGATGAAGGTCTGGACTCCAAAGAGGCACATTTTCAAGTGGAAATATCAAGATGTGGAGACAATTGAGGAGGTGGTTGATGGCTTGACCAGAGGGGGGAATGTGGAGGAGCTGTTACATGCCTTTGCAGGAAATACCACCCCTATCTCCATTATGTTGGAAGCCTGAAATTGTGCCATGATTACACCAGCTGTTGTGACCATACCACGGCCGTTATTTGAAAAAGATATCCTGTGAGAATACTCTATCAAATGTATCCTGAAATGGCGACAATCTGGTGACGTCACGAAAGACGAGCATGACTCCCTGAGGATACTGGCTGAAGGAAATGCATGGATCTTACAGAAACTGATGACGAAGTTAAGAATTGAGTAAACATTCATATCAAAAAGTAGATTGCATGTGTGTCAAGCAATGCAGAAAATGCAAGCCATTCAATAACTGTACAGATGCTGTAACACAAGTAGATTCAGTAATCTAAGAAGCTGGCTATATGTAGTGAATAGACTGCAGGTGAAGCCACCATCATATGAAAACAGGACATCAGTGTCATGAATTTAGTACCCAGGACCCATGGGGAGAAAAGGCAAGTACTGTGTTGCATAAAGAAGAGGCTGAGATCATGGAAATGAATGTCAAGTCTGCATGGCCTGGTATCAAAGCTGAAGCAGCCAAGGTTGATTATCTATTCTTGAAGTCAGTGAACGTTGAAGCTGAATCATCCTTTGTTAAAGTGCAAAGAAAGAACACCCAGTGTGCCAAGTTTTATTCATTTAAGACATTTAAAGGCTGCAAAATGGACCAAATCGTGGTCTCCTATCATGTGAGCCAAGGATGAAAATAGAGTTGAGCGTGGAGTCCTAGAACAACAATAATGAGTGCTCGCACTCCCATATATTCCCAGAGACAAGAATACTTTGCAATGGCAGAAGGCATGGGTGAAGAGAGATGATGGAGTAATTGGGTGAGGAGGAAAAGTCAAGTCCACCTCCTGGCACATGGGTCTGAGCTTATGTGCTGATAAGTGAACTGAATGTTCCAGACATGGCACGAGTGTGGCAACCAATTATAGACGGCCATATAACGAAGGGCCTCATAGTTTGAAGACAAATGATACACTGTGTACTTAATAGTGTTGACAATTACATGTTTTAGAGGTAGGCAGAAGTTGTCCACCTGACAGTAGATAGCCAATCACAATCCCAGCCCTTATCGAAAGTGGACTTAGATGTTCTCCTTGAATGTATCACAATCCATCGTAGGTTTTTCTTCTTGGCCACGTAGTATGACATCACGTCTGATGTATTTTTTTCATATAAGGACGTTGCTAACATCTGAGAGCTTGCGTTGTAACTCCCTGTTTTAGATGTTTGTTAATAAAATAGCACTGTTGCCATCTTCCTGACTTGTTTCGATTATTTGGTGTCAGAGTTATTCTGCATCCCCATCCATGGCATGAACGATACCCAAAGGGCCATATGCTCACCCACCTCTGTGATGAACCCTCCTATGACATCTTCAGAAAGAAGCTTAAAACCTACCTCTTCAACTAAGGACCCTCTACATACCCCCTTTGTGTCTGCTCCACTTCCACCCTGTCTGATTGTAACCAGCACCAAGATGCCCTCGGGTTTGTTATGCTTCTAGAAATGGCAAATAAAACATATAATACCCCAGGTGAAGGAGGAAGCTATAGAGGGATGAGACATGCTCTTTGTTGACAGATCATCAACGAGATATTCCAATACAGGATGCCGGGATATATGTTTCCACAGTGGTGGCCCACATTGGCGGAGAATTTTGCATTTGCTTGCATGTGCGATTGCAGGATACTACTCTGCACATGCTGACACATCTCTTAAACAGGTCAGCAGGGCATGTAATCAGCATATTCCCTGACTCTACTTACGCTACCTCCACAGTGCACTCAGAATTAGCTATGGGAAAGGAGGGGGTTCAGAAGAAGTGGTGAGTACCCTGTCCAGCATGCAGAACTGCTGAAAAAGCTAATTAGGGTATTCACAGTCGCCATAGAGGTAGCAATAATAAAGTGTGCTGCCCACACAGGTGTCCAGGACCCAAGGAAATGATATTTCCGACAGAGCAGCAAAAGAAGCAGCCTACCTGCTCGAAGGCACTACCAAGTTATATCCAGGTTCAACAGAGAAAGTACATATAATGGTGCAAGGGTCAAAAATAGAGGTGTACCCAAATTCAGCTTTGAGTAAGTATTGGGCCAAATTATAGCTAAAAGCTAGATATTTGGCTTCAGCCGAGTGCTTCATTAATTTTCACTCTAAATTGAATCGTTTCCCTTACAATATACATTAAGTCCTACTTTCACTGTGCCTGGAAACATTCAGGCATTTCATGTTAATCCTTTGAAATGATCATTAAACAAATGCTGCTGTCACTTTTTCAAATGCCTCATTGACACCCAGCACCACAGGTAACAAGCAGGGCTTTAACATCCCAAAGTTTTGTATTCAGTAGCACTTCATCAATCAGCAGCGTGTTAATTGATGTAATAACTCCTTTTGTGTTTCAGTGCATTGCTGGACGCAGATGGCTAATGATGGGGAAGGCCCTAAAGGAACATTTGAAAGTACAAGTAGACAAATCCCAGTCTCCCCTCACAGTTATTGCATACATGCATGCTATACTTTTGGGGTAGTTTGTTACTTGCGTTCTGCTCAACAAGCAAACCCCATGAATGCGCACAAATACAAAATGTGCTGTTATTGAACCGTTTGCTTTCTGATAATGTTTTACTTTCATGGTTTACACAAACATCTTCTGTAGACAACAAAGAAAAGATATTCAATACAAAATTGATGTACATTTTAAAGTGTGTTTTTTTCATTTACAAAGTGTTTTTCTTGTCTTCATAACTTTATTTATTAAAAAGGCCACTATAATGCTCTGTAGTCGACATTTTGGTATTCGGCCAAATACCTAAATCTACTATTCAGAACACCCCTAGTCAAAAAGGTCAGAG
This sequence comes from Ambystoma mexicanum, assembly GCF_040938575.1. Taxonomy (NCBI): domain Eukaryota; kingdom Metazoa; phylum Chordata; class Amphibia; order Caudata; family Ambystomatidae; genus Ambystoma; species Ambystoma mexicanum. Next base: position 1,290,744,384 of record NC_090930.1, on the reverse strand, counting down.
AAAGTTGACACTACAGAGCAGGTCAAAGCTCTGCCCATAGTACAGATAATTGAAATGCAGGGAGAAGCATCCCAGGAAGAAAAGGAGTTATGGATACAAAGGGGTGTTCTCATTCCCCACTGGTTTAGTGTGGAGACAGAATAGCACTGGAAAGCCAGTGCTGTCCAGAAAATTACTTAATGTAGCATTAGAACTGCTACATTTCCTGGCCCACATGTTAAAGGAGCATGTGGCCGCAGAAATAAACAAACAGTGGTTTGTACCAAATTTGCACAAAATAATGGTTGAGTTCACAGGGAATTGCATCACCTGCCAAAAACCTCTGTTGGGCAACGATTAAAAACTGTTAAAGCAGCATTACGGCAACTGGACATGCCCTTCTGGTGCTAGCATGTTGACTATGTTGAAATGCAAGACAGATGTACCTCTTACAGCTATATGCTTGTTGTTTGTTCTTTTTTCACGTTGGCTTGAGGTGGGATGATACAAAGATGCAAAATAAGCGGCTACATTTATGGTGTGGGAGGTAATTTCCAAGGTGGGGCATATGTAATGAAATAAGGTCAGAAAATTGGCAACTCTTTGCCAATGACCTGTTCAAAAAGGTTACAACCCTCCTCAGGATAAAGCACCACCTATGTTCAGTGTACAGCATACAAGGCATCGGTGTGGTTGAGAGGCTTAAATGGCCTGCCTAAAGAGTGCTTGGCGAATCTAACAATGACACTTGGCAAAAATTGGCTTTATTGCCTTCCTCCTGCTCTTTTTGCATTACGTAACTCGCCTGGCACGATCACCATGTGACTCTGCATGACATTGTTACTGGCAGGAGAATGCATGCGCATTGCTCTCCTGCAGATACAATTTTGGATTATAATAGCTCAGCACAGGTACTAAGTGAGGAATTCAAAACGTACTTAACTGAAGTTACCAAAGCAATTACCTATATATCTCATCAGATGCGTCCACGATCAAGACGGTCGGTCACCAAGAGTTCACCTACAACAATGCAAGAAGAGGGCGTGCTCCCACCAGCTGCACCCCTATACCTGTGCAACACGATCTTAATAAAGAACGTTGTCAGAAAATGGAATGAGCCTAGGTTTATGGGACCACACCTCATGGTGTATGCAACTCCCACAGCTGTCAAGGTAACTGATAAGCGACCAGGAATCCATTTGTCATTTGTTAGGTGTTCATCGAGACAACAGCCACACCTGTGTCAGCAGCACTGCCTTCCTCAGAGAAGAGGAGAGGGGAACGGCAACTTGATGGGAAGTATTCACCAATTGTCATTGACTTTTTTCTCTGCTATTAGATTCTACAGGAGGCCGATGGCGGGGAAGAAGATCTGCCTCAAAATAGTAGTAACAATACAAGAAGCAGAAAATGAATGAGTTGTGGGTTGTTTTGGCTTTTTACTTTTGTTTTGTCTCTCCCGTTCTTCTCTGTTTTTTGATAAATAAAGAAACAGCCATCACTCTAAAAAATAATGACAAAAACATAAGAGCAAAATGGAGTTTATTTTATACAGATGTTTTCACAATGCAATTGAGGGCAGGCAGAACGCGGCTGGCAATATATGGCATGATGATATGCGTCATATGGGAAGAGAAGGCTAATGGCACTTGTTATGTATGCTCTCCCATCTCACAGATCACAGGGCAACCACATTCTTTCTGCAGCAAAAGGTACCAGTGGGGGAAGAGGGATGCTTAGTGCATCTCGTTGTGTTGAACATGAGGACTTTTTCAGGGCCACACTGTGGAAGTTCACTGGATAGATGAAGGGGAAAAAGTGTATTCAGGCAACTATATGCAGCTAGAAAGGATGGCCCCAGAAGTGGCCACAAAAAAGGATAAGCACATAATAGTAGAATATATAACAGAAGATGCAAGAAAAGGAGAGCAACTGCTCACTAATCCCAAGTGAAGTGCAGAAATGTATCAGGGCATGACATTCCATGGTAACATACAAGGTCTTTGATGAGGATATAGGGATCAGTTTTTATTGACGGCAGATGGAGGGGGGGCGCGCAGGGTCTAACAGAAGGATTAGTGGTATTTGAGGAGGATTTATTAGAAAAATAAATGACAATTGCAGGGCAGTCTTGAAGAACTATGTGCATGCCTTGTCATGGAGAGACATCAACCACAAAATATCTGGGGCCAAAGCAGGCTTGCCAAGGGTGATAAGTACCACCACATTGCAGAGCAGGTCAGCAGCAGTGATGTACCACTTGTGGGCATGTGGGAACAAGGCATGTGCCCAGCTTCCTTCTAACTTCGGAGGACTGTGTTCTCTAGTCACGCTCCACAGCCCAACCCTCATAGTGCCTCATGCGGACCTGACTCCGTTTAATGAGCTTGTGTCACTATTGAAAGGACAAATGATGGAAAAACAGCCACAAGAAGGGCGGGGGCACACTGTGAACAAGACGAAGCGTAGCAACATCTATTGGTATGTGGCCTTGTCACAGAGTTTGGAAAGTATACCCCATCACCTTTGGATTTTCTTAAGGGCATCATTTTTCTTCACCACCCTCTTGCTCCCTGGGTTCCAAGCAGTCACTAGTGCAAAGTAGCTGCAGGTGACCCGCTACAAGCTCCTACAGCTGCCACATTCAATGGGGAAAAGGCTCAATGCAGTGAGGGAAGACCCATGTGCAATAAGATTAGTGGCACTGCAAAAGAGATACATTTTAAACATGTTAACAGCAATAGTAGGAGGCATCTGCCACAAAATTGGCATCAGAGGCTGCACAGTGAAACCAGCAAATGATGCCACCAATGGAACACTGAGGCCATCGACGAAATGTGCTCTTTCCTTGAAAAGATGACAAAGGAAACACAGACTGTAGCCACGGACACGTGGTTCAAGTCCTTATTCTCCTGGGTCCCCATTTGGTTGGCAACCTTGTTAAGATGACTGTCCCACTGCTCATTCTAGTGGTCTTTGCTCTCTGTGCAGGCCAACTGATATTACAACATTGCAAAAGTATAAAGGGAAGAATGTAGTAAATAGTGCCAATGAAGGTTGGTGGGGAGAATGGCAAAAAAGAGGGTAATAAAGTAAATAACACACAGTCAGAAGCAGATGAGGGTGATAAACAAGCAGTGCTTACAGTGCTAGCTAAACATGTGGAGGAGTATGATGCCTTTTGGGGTCATGTTCCACCAGTGGACAAGAGTGCATGGTACCGGAATCATCACTGGGAGTATGAAGAAGAAGGGGGTCATGAGCAGGTAACAAGGTTGTGGGACCCCAAGATGGTTAGTAAGAACATGGTGGGCAAAATGAAGCTGATTGATAGATCGATTGAAGGGGGGAAAGTGTTGTAGGTGTAAATACAGTGCTGACAAGGGGGCACACTTATCAGTTATGGAATGATGGGTAAAGGGAGGAGGCTTTCCAAGAGGGGGGAACATCATTGACAGCACCATGTAACCAGGTGCACCTTGAGGATTTCATGGGATAATGTGGGCATGGGGCACCCGGCGGGGAGCTTGGGAGATAGAGAACCTGGGGCAGGGGCAAGGGGCAGCAGGGGTAGTACAGTATAATATGATCCATACCATAGCCACCCTGACATATGGGTTGTATGTAAGTAAGTCACTTGGGTTTTTTTCACTGAAGGACCCTGTATTTCGGAGCAGACATGAATTTCTCGAGCACTTAGCCATAGCAGCGCCCTAGAGAAAAGTTGCAAACTGACCATTCCAAGGAGACTGTAGTCACTGGGAGATGGGTCCAACCAAAACCTTTGAGGTCAATGAGCCAGTTTCTTGGGCACTTGCTGGGAAATGAAGATCTTTAGTGAATAAATACTGGTATATAGAAGGAACTTCACGGTGGGTTTTAAATCACCCCTTGGCAGATGAGCCTGGGGTAGAGGGCTGTGGGGCGAAGGGATGAGCCAGGAGGTGACCAATCAGGTGGAGAGTTTCAGTGTCCCTAGGGTGCAATTGTGTTTTGCATCCTTGCCAATGTCAGCTGGGCACCTCATTGGTTAGATGCCGTGTAAAGGTTTCTCCATTGCCAAACCCAGGTTGGATTATGTGTCTCATGAGATCTGTCCACTGGCAATCGAATAAAGTTCTGGTGATCAGCACAATTATTTCATGAACTGTTTCCCATTGTGATGCAGTCTGGGAAGATTTGTGACTTCACATCTGAGGTGTTTGGACAGAGGGGCGTCAAGATTGCTTTCACCTATCTTGAACTAGTAAAGTATAGAGAGTCAAAGAGGACTGAAATAGTCCCCCCAGGCAATGATATGAAACAGTATACAAAGTTTAGCTACAATAGGCGTGGCAGCAGCTCACTTCTTTAAGTTCTGGTCCACTGTCGTGATTGAATTGTTTTCTCCCAGCTGCGTCTGGACCTGCAATAAACATTGTTAGTTCTTGCTTTGTGTATGCTCCTTTTTGGACTACTTTGATGTTGCTGATGTTACCTACCAGATGAGGACCCCTAATACAGCATTATTGCCAAATATTTTGAATACTCCTCCAGCCACATTGCCCTCAGAAGAGGTGGCTGGCATCTGTGCCTTGGTCTGACAGCCTTGTCACTGGGTTTCAGCTCCAAAGCACAGCTTGTTCCCTCTTCGCCAGCCACAGTGGCTGTGGAAAAGGGAACAAAGAACATAGGCACCAATGAACAGTGCTGATGCATCAACCAACAACTGCCACACACACAGAGACCCATGCCCTGCAATAAGAATTAATACAGTCACAAACAAAAAAGTGTAGGAGAAATTATTAGTCACATTGATGAGACATTTATTGAATTTTTAATTTTGTTGGATAGTTGTAAGGCCCCTGTACCACACTGGTGTTTCAAGATGCTACAAGAGAGAAAGGGGGGAGGGGGCAAGGAAAAGAGATAAAAATGACGGTCCTACTAGGGCTTGTGAGATTCAGATCATGCATGTGCAGTAACAAGAAGTGCGTGGGAAGAAGGGGAGTGAATGTCTGCATGAAATGCAAAGTGCTAGGATGCATAGGGGTGTAACAACTTCCAATTTTATATCTGGCACTTGTCCTCCTGGGAGGCCAAGCGCCAGGGATTGCATGGCATGCATGGGTGAGGGTCTACATGCTAAATGTAAGGTGGGGGATGGACTGGGTGGGAGGCTGGTACCTTTTAGAACACACAGGGAACCAGACAGCCATCACTGCAGCAGATGGGGGTATTAATAGGGGAGTGGGAGAGATAAGGAAGAAGAAAAAAGGAGGGTCTTGAGGAGCTTCAAGTACTTAAGGAGATGCAGCTCAGGCCTGAGAGGGGCAGGGGGACAATTCCAGAGTGAGACTCTTGTGGAGGAGAGAGATCTACCCCCCACTCCCTGCTTGGTGAAACATCTGATCCACAGAGAGTTAGAGCTAGAAGACTAAGGGGCTCTGGCAGGGAGGCATTTAGTGGGAGAGAGAGTTGGACGTTGCAGGGTCCCAGGCTACTGAATGCCTTGTGGATGATGCAGAGGGTCTTGCACTTGATTCTAACAGCAAACACGAGCCAGTGGAGAGATTTTAGGGCTGGAGACATGCATATGTGAATCCAGCACATTGATGTGTGGCCATGTACACATGGCAACAACTAACTCAGCATCACAATACCAATGCTGCAGTGACCCAAGTGTATCCTGCAGGCAGAGCCATGGGAAGGGCACCTAATCATAATTGTCCGTAGCACCATAGGCACATCTCCATCCAACCACATCTAGCAACATGCACCACTGACATTCCGACAAGAAAGCGTGCAACACACACATGCACGCATTGCTGAGGCTCAAGCAAAAATGCTGTTGCTCACAACCGAACAAATGCCATGAGGACATGCTATGTATGGCCCATCATTCAGTGGCCTTGCAGATCATAATGCCTCAAGGGCCCTCTCTGCCTGGCTATGGATCCTGAGGTTATCCCAGTGCTTCTTGGCATGGTCCATAGTGTAGACTGCTACTCCCTCCATGTTGATGGCAGTTGTGATGTCTGCTCAGATCTTCAGACACCCACACATCCCAAGCTGCTGCTGCAGGTAGAAGAATGCATTGTAAAGGGCCAGAACCTGCTCACACAGGGTGGCAACTTCTGTTGCAGTTAAGTTGACAGCCAACAGACTCGCTTTGGGGGGTGCTAGTCGATGTCTCGGATATGGCTTCCTTGAGGATGGTGGGGTGGAGCTGGGACCTGGTGACTCGTGCTGTGGAGCTGTGCTTGTGTGAACAGTGGGGTGGAAGTCCCAAGATGGTAGATGAGGAGGTCACACAGCCTGATAGTTGAGCCACAGGAGAACAGGCTATGAGGGAATACCAGGCTCTGCAAGGCAGTGCTGGTGGTCAGCTGCCACTCACACTCTACCAGGCAGCAGAATGTGGTGAGGTTTGGAGACGATCTGGGGCACGACGTGGCAAGAAATGGCAAAAGGCTACCGAAACAGGTGTCACTCATAAATTCATGAGGCAGCAGTGTGAAGATCAGAGGAGGGTGCCCAAGTGTGTAATTTTTGCGTCACCCACAGTGCTGATGCGCGCTCTATTGAGTGCACGGTGCCAGAGACATTTAGGGGATGCAACGCGCATTTCCTGGTGTCCACAGAGACATTAGGGTGTGTAACGCTCATTTTCTGGCATGCGTTTAGAAAGAGACTTTTAGGGGGTGCAATGTGTAGCGCATTTCCTGTTGTGCGCATAGGCGGATATTTTTAGGGTAGCAACGTGCATTTTGCAGAACCGGGTCTTTTTTAAGTGGTGCGAAGTGTTTGTGCACCCACCAGATATACGGGTAGCTTGCCCTAATCACTACTTGAGTGGGGTGGCTCTGCGGAGAGGGAGAGAATGAGCATGGGGAAGAGGGCAGAAGAAAGGTCCACCTGCTACACATGGTAGTGAGACTACAAGTTCCCTTGCACCACCAAGGTACACCAGGGGTAAGAGGAGCCAGCAGGCAGAGCAGGGAGAGTCAGACCCCCACTAAGAGGCATAGGTCAAGGAGAAGGGCCACCAAGGAAGAAACACTTTTCAGATGAGGAGCTAATAATCCTCACTAATTACATTGCTGATCACAATGTTCAGATGTAGCCTTGGGCTGGCAGTACACTTTCTGTGACCCAGCAGTAGAGGATGTGGCAGGAGGTTATAGACTACATTAACGCATGTGGCCTCAAGAGGCACATTGGGGTAGAGGTCCACAAGAGTTTGGGGAATCTTATGCGATGGCCCAAAGAGAAGCTTGGCACCAATGTGGCCTCTGCCAAGGCTGCTTGAGGCAGAGCACCACACAAGGACAAGTTGACTCCATTTGAAGATGTCACCAGTGGACTTATCAGGAGTGAGCATGAGGTCGGCGTGGGAGGAATGAACACCTATGCTGCCACATCAGGTGAGTGATATGTGTTGATGTCATATGTGCTTCCATATACTCATGATATGCTATCAAATGCTGTGGTACAGTTGGCTGGGGTCCTCCTCACCCATCCATGTGTGCTGCAGTAATGCTAAATTGGTCACTTCCATCACATGCTGCGCATCCCAGGAGTTGGATGTGTGGTGTCTGTGTGTGGGGTTGACATTGCTCTCACAGTACTCATCACTCTACAGAAGTTCACTGCTATGCCAATATACCTATGTGTGGCAATGGCATGTAATACAAATCTCATTGGACACGCTAACATTGTAATGAGTGTGGCTAATGCATTGTGAAGACAAACCATGGCTCACATGGAATTACATCAATGTGAGGATGATGTCAGAGTCATCCATTCACTGGCCCTTGACCACCAGTGGACATGGCTAAGTGACAATGTCAGTGCAAAGAAGCATGACAGTGTGTTCCAGACATGTGTTGTTGTGTCTGGTCAAGAGATGTTTCAATTATGTACATTCCACATTTGGCGTGTCAATGGTTCAGTGGCCATGCAAGTGCACACTGTTCATGTCCATGTCACACTCACCTCACACATGGTTGAGATGCATGTGAGCATGGCTAACCACCTACCTGGCCAAGGGCAATGTGGTGATGGGTTTTATGAGCATTATGGCAACACATTGGCCTGCATGCTGGTTTGGCCAGCAGAAGTAAAGATGAGACTGCCACATGTTGCAAGTAGACAGGGTTGGAGTAAAGTAGGGTCCTAGTAATGATGCACCTACCCCCATCTGTCCACTGGTGGGACTTCCTCCCTCATACATGTCTGTATGTATGTATGTTCTACTATTCCTCCAAACCATAGCATATTGCAGGGCATTATTTGCAACAACATAATTTTACAGGTCATCTCATGTCAGTCACATATGCCTTTCAGGTCACAGTGTTCTAGGTTCCAATGTTTGATGCATGTGTGGCTAGCCCTATTGTGTCTGTATGCATTTTAATTCACAAATGCATGCTCTGCCATGTAGTCATGCCTCTGTATATTTTTGTCTATCTTTGTGCAGGAGATAACACAACAGATGAGGAGGGGAAGGAGGAGGAAAATGAGGCACAACCATTCACCATTGCAGCCCGGGGTGCTTTGCCCAATGAGAATCTCCACATGCTGCAAAGCATCATCAGCTGGCCTGCCAAATCTTTCGATGATGCTGCCTAATCTGATGATGTGGAGGGCATAAAGAGGGACATGGTGGATGGTCCACCAATGAGTAGTCCTGATGCTGAGATCCTTGTTCATTGAGGCTGCTGAGTCTGAGGAGGAGAGCTAGGTGGCCCTGGTCCCAGCAATGGGAAGCCCTGCATCAATGGTGAATTCAGTGTCTGGAAGATTGCCTTCACCTATAATGAACCCAGCATCGGAGGCTGATGTCAATGGGAGTTGCAGCCAAAGACAGAACACTCACTCAACAGACCTGGGCTTCGTCATTCCGGGTTGGTAGGCCCTGCACACATGGTAGACGTGTGCCTGTCGGACACTCAGAGCGGGAGGAGGAATTTCTGCATGAAAGTACTCAATGGGCAAGGTCCTGCAGGACATAGCCAGGGAAATCCATCACCTGAATGAACATGTCATCTCCTCAACTACTGCACACACCAATGAACATTGCGTATTGTGCAGGAGGTTGAAGAGAGGACATTCAACTACTGAGGCAGGAGATTAGTGGGGATGATTCAGATTTCAGGCAATCCCTACATGAGTTTTTGCACTCTAGGGACCACCAGCAGCAGGTGATGTGGGTTGACCATCCTCCTGCCCAGCTGAAGACCCTGGGGGCCTGCCTTTCCTTTGCCATAGTTCCAGTTGCCCTTTCCACCTGAGCCCCATAGAATGTATTGCACTACTATCTCCGAGACCGGCTATCTGGTAGTCCGCCATAGACTGGATGGAAGGACCAGATGGCCCTTCTGCTCTGGAAGTTTGTATGGTAGCCAAATAGGAATTTCTCTCCAGTTGAACACTTTTGCCCAGAACTCCCCCTCTGTCACCTAGGGTAGACAGATTATAAGAAATCGTAGTCACCTTTGCACAGATTACTATAGAGAATGTGTATGGGTCCTGTCTTTGCTCCACTTGGTTCTTGCGGCCAACCCAGGGCTGCTTGGTGTAACCACTGCACCATTCCAAGCCGAACAAAGGCAGTACCCCATGTGATTTCCCAGCAGAGCTTGGTCTGCTGTGGGAACCGTGTCAGCCCACAGTGATGGGCAAAAAAGACTTTGGTGCATTTCTGAGAGGCCAACTTTCTTCCAGGTTGCAGGGTGTACGGTGACAAAAGAACCTCAGCTGGCTTGCAAATAAGCAGCAGGGAAGCCTGACTGTGTGCCTCATTGCACTCCTCTGGATTGATCTGACACACTTGATCCATCTTGGGTTGGACTGCTTGGCTGGCCTTTGCTGTTGTTTCGAGCAAATAGCTTCCACCCACCTTGGGACCAGTCAAGGCTATGCCCCCTCGAGGAGGGTGCCCTTATGTGTGAGGCTCTCCCCTCCAATAACAGTGAAGGATGAGAGGCCTGGCAGCTCCCTAGTGGTCAGATCAGAGTGGATGAAGTTGGGTGGTGCCAGCCCCAGTGCAAACTCTGTAAGCCATATTGTTGCCCCATCTCCACTGAACATGCTTCTACAGGAGTTCGGAATGACCATTCTGTGGGGTGCTGACCCCCACGTCACCACACCGATGGCAGAGCGTGGGGAAACCCCATCCACTTTAAGTTATGCCTTGGCCCAGCCTCTCCACTTACACCCTGCACCCTGAGCAGGCTGGGTCGCCAGTGCACATGTGGTTGGCCTGTCTACCCCTCAAGTGTTGTTTGAGGGCACGTTCTGATGCTTGGATCCCACACACAGTTTGAGGGTGCCAGTGTTGGCCTGGGGTACGCTTGTTACACTCTCCATTGCCACGCTCTAGCAGGTGCAATTACATTTATCCAGTAGCATCAACTTGTCTCAAAGATTAAGCCATGCATGTCTAAGTACACACAGCCAGTACAATGAAACTGTGAATGGCTCATTGAATCAGTTGTGGTTCCTTTGATTGCTCCAACTGTTACTTGGATAACTGTAGCAATTCTAGAGCTAATACATGCTGACAAATGCTGACCCCCCTTGATGCATGCAATTATCAGACCAAGACCAATCTGGGCTTGTCCGTCTACTTTGGTGACTCTAGATAACTTGGGCAGATCACATGTCCATGTGACGGCAACAATTCATTTGAATGTCAGCCCTTTCACCCTTTGATGGTACTTTCTGTGCCTAAAATGGTTACAACGGGTAACAGGGATCAGGCTTTGATTTCAGAGACTGAGCCTGAGAAACAAGTACCACATCAAAGAAAGGCAACAGTGCAAACATTACCCTTCCCGACTCAGGGGGTTAGTGCCTCATTTGATACTGCCTCTGTAACTGCATCTATTAAAGAAGCATGGATAACTCCTCTTTTGAAAAAACCCTCTACTGATTCGAGTCTGACAACTAATTATCAGCCAATAACAAACTTATGTTTTCTCTCGAAGATTATTTACAAGATATCATATGCAGAGATTCAATCATACCTAGAATAAAATAATCTACTTGGTAGCAGGCAATCCGGTTTTAGACCTCGACATGGCAAAGAACCCGCCATTCTAGATCTTAAATATAACTTGCTACAGATTATAGATAATTGCAGCATGGGATTTGTCTGCGGCCTTTGACCTGGTGGATTATGACATCGACACTTCGACACACGGCTAACTTTTCCAAAACTGCTGTGTGATTGGTTCAATCTTCCTAAACCAGTCGGTCTGCCAATCTTTAGTGATTCATGAACAGCCATCCCCATTGATTTAGTCTACTCTTGCCTAACGCCTACTTTATATCTTCTTTGTACTAAGCCTCCATTTGATATTCTAGACAGCCTCTCCATTTTGTATATCAATTACGCTGATGTTACCCAGGTTCTATTGCATCTTAGTGGTGATTATAGGCAAGACTCAACGAATAACATTTATAACACCATCCATAATTGGATGGTAAACAACTGGCTGGTACTTAAAAAAGAACTTCTAATTGTCGGTACTCAACAGAGTTTGAGTAAACTGCCTCAAGAATGTAAGGAATTTGAGATTACAGGTTGCACTCGTCAAGTGTCAAACAAGGTTAAAACTTTGGGCCTTCACTCGCTAAGTGAAGGCCCAGACTAATCACACAGTCTCCTCTACCTTCTATTTCGTTAAGCTGGTATGTCAGATGCAACACTATTTATCTAAAGAGAATTGTGCAGTGCTGACCCATGCTTTCGTGGGATCTAAGATTGACTATTGTGGTTGCTTGATGTTTGGCATCATCCAGAGAAGAATCGAAACCTCCAACTAGTGCATAATGGTGCAGTTAGAGTTGACAATCAATTGGAATGCATGTATTGAGCTACTGAAACATAGTTTGTGTTAAACTGGCACCCTGTAAAGAAGCCACTTGCCTTTAGGGTTGCCACTATTGCTTATAAATGCCTGTATGGCCTCAGCCCTTGAGGTCCAGATTATTCTTTGAACATTTCCCACAGTTACTATGGTCAAATAATTAATGTCTTCCAGATACTAGAAAAAGCTGGCAGATTAGACTGTGGAAAGATCTCCCTCCTTACCTACAGGCTACATTTTTAAAAGAGCATGTAAGACTCTTTTCAAATGAGTATGCTGGTTCTTTATATTAATTATGACCTTGATTACTTCCTGGATTGTCTATGTATTGGCTGCTGCCTGTTTTGTTATTTCTGTCAGTTGTTCTGTTCTTATTTATTTGTCTGAGTTGTTTGTGCTCTCTGTTGCTCTCGTATATATGTGTGCGCACCTCAATTCCTATGGGCCGTAGGTGCGATACAAATGAATAAATAAATAAATGAAATAAAATAAAAATTGGGGCAATCCAGCTTGCCCATAACAAAACCCTGAGAATGTGCATCTGTGAGAAGCAAACTGTGTGTGCCCCATAAAATAAAACTACAATTCCACCCCATCGACAACCATCATATTATGTGCAGAAACCACCTACACAGTCATAGAAAATGGAAATAACAGTAACCTTGTCATAGGCACAAAATCCTAAACAGAGTGAAGCCATTCCCAGGCACAATGTCACATACCATGTGCTCCCCTGAGCAGCATGCACAAACTGCATGAAAGGGCTCACCTGACTGCCATCTTCATGATATCTCCCTATGCATCATTGCTGTTGAACCTGTTCCCCTCCAATCAACACAGGTCAATTCTCATAACAGAGTGAAGACATCCCCAGGCACAATGTCACCATGCCATGTGCTCCCCTAGTGGCATGCACCAACAGCAAGACAGGGCTCCCCTGACTGCCATCTTCATCAGGCCTTGCAGAATCTCCTTGTCTGCTCCATAGACACATAGACATGCAGTGCGTGAAATAAAGAAAAACAGGACCGGCTTAGGTGTCCCGCATGGAACAAGGAAACTGGACAGCTATGGTCTACCCAGCAGCACCCTAGGGTGGGGTTGCACCCTTGGAATCCGGTGTTCTGCACTCAATTCCTTAGAGCTTTGCCCTCCTGAGAGGGTTTTATGCCAAGACCGCCTCGCAGAGCCCCAGTAGCACTTCACTGGGACACCTACTGGACCCCCAGCCCCACCTGGTGCTTCAGCTGCTGGACTTGCTTAGCCTCTCCCTCTGCAGCCAGGCCTGTTCGTCCCCACCTGCTCTGGAACCCCAGTCTGAGCGAGGTGAAGCTTGTCCGCCTCCCGCACCACATGTCAGTCCCACAGGGAGACACTTCCCACCGACTATTATAGAGTCTGGCTGCAGAAAAATGTAAGAGACAGCCATGACTCAGGCCATCTGGTCTGACTGCCTCGGCCAGATGACTGTGCAGCCATGAGGTTGTGCTTGCCTTAAGGTCCCTGTCCCCGGTCTTGGGGTTAATCTTTCACCTCTGTGCTCTGTTCACATGGCACCCTTCTCCACTTCAGACTTCAAAGTTCTCATTTTAATATTTGCTACTACCAACAAGATCTGTGCCAACGGCACTCCACCGGGTCACTCGCCCAAGGTTACCATGCACATTGCAGCTGTCCCCCTACTTGTCACACAATAGTCCCCACAGCTCTCAGTGCCGGCACCAGCCAGCCGGGTATTGGCCTGAGGATCCTATGCCATCCATTGACAGGGCTAGGTAATTCGGCAGGTGAATTGGTACACACTCTGAAGCAGATTCAGACATCCAATGCCACCATTCTGCTTTCTAAATAAAGCAGCACCATTTCTGGGGTCTGATAAATGGCTGTAACGCTCACCTGATTCCCACGGAGGCGCTGATCTTGGCAGGAAGGTGTCTGTGACTCGAAAGGTGATGTGCAGAACCGGATGGGCTTCTGGGGTCGAACCTCTTCGCACTGTGTGTCGAACTCGTAGGGTGAGGTTTCTGCAGGTGAAAGAATATGGGGGTTAATGGTCTGGGTTGTTCAATGTCCCTCTTCCTCTCTCTCCCTCTCCGTAGAGCCCCCAGGTCAACGTGCTCACCTTAGATAGGTGAATGCTGGGCTCTCCATCTGCGTCTGGTGCAGGGCGCTGTTGCCAGTTCCTTCACTGGTGAAACATAGGCCTCTTGGACTCAGAAGACCGTTACCGTCGTTAACTGCACGAGCGGTGAGTTTCCAGACACCTTTTTAGTCTTTATAGTCTTTAGGTGCAAGGCACGTTAACATTGAACAGGACTTCGTATAATGCTTTTCTCCCTTTTGTCTTGCAGGACTCTTGAGGAAGATGGAGTGAAGCACCTGGAAATGCGTGAGTAAATGCAAGCGCTCTAACTGTCTTTTCCTTCCAGCGTAGTTCGTGCTGAAGAGCAGGAGTTCTATGGCGAAGAGCGCGATGGGCGTAAGTAAATACCTGTCTAATGTCTCTTCTTTTGTCTTTCAGAAGTTGGTTTGCAGCGCCGGAATCCGCGGAATGTCCGTAAGTAAATACAATGCTTTTATCTCCGCAGGCGGCGATGCAGTGTGAAGAAATCCAGAATTCACGGAGTGCCGGTAAGTAGTGACAATGCTTTTGTCTTCGCAGGCGGAGGTGCAGCGTGCCGAAAATGGCCGCAGCCGATGGATCAGGTGAGTAGCACTGCGAGATAAGGCTGCCTTGCTAACCTGCTGTTTCTTGTCTCTGCAGGTGCTGCTGTCGACTGGATGCAGGAATGGTGAGTATGCTTCTTGCAGATTCAGGATGCAGGAATGGTGAGTATGACTCTTGCAGATTCGGGATCGTAAGAAGAAAGGCTGGAACAGACTCGGTGAGCGTTCTGCTGCAGATGCAGAATAACACGAAGCACGTTTTGTCTATCGGGTGTGGTTTAAATAGCCTTGGAGTGATGAGGCGTCTTCCTCCACGGCCCCGCCTAGGTAAGAAAAGAGTTCCAGTTCCAGAAGAGTTCCCGTGTTGTATCCAGGGAGTGGAGCTTGCCCCACCCAGGTAAGAAAGTAGTCCCTGTTCACCGAGGACTTCTAAGAGGCTGGTAAGTAAGCAGCATGGTCTGCTGCAGGTAAGTCCACCCAAGCATCTGCACACATATTATGAGCCCGGCGCTTCCAGTGCCGGGACCGATGATTCTGATGAGCCTGGTGCCACCGGCGCCAGGACATGGTCCAAAAGGTCCCCGTGGGGACCGACTGGTGCCTAGGATTAGGGTTAGAGGCCTGCTTCCAAGGACGTTGGGCTGGTCCTGGCTCCTTGGAAGCAGTGATCATGACAGTACCCCCCCTCAAGGCCCCTCCTAAGCGTGTCTTCTCCGGGGGTTTTGGCTTGTCGGGGTGATTCAGATGGAATCTCTTGACCAGACGAGGTGCGTGGACATATTCAGAGGGTTGCCAAGACCTTTCCTGGGGGCCGTATCCTTTCCAAACAACCAGATAATATAACTTAGATTTGGAGATCTTGGAGTCTAGGATGTTCTTTACTTCGAATTCGAGTTCTCCGTCTACCAAAACAGGTTCTGGGAGTTCAGCCAATCGGGTTTCTGGTTGTACTGGTTTTAATAAGGAGACATGGAATACTGGATGTATTTTCATATGCGCAGGTAATTCCAATTTGACCGCCACCGGATTAACTATGGTAGAGATGGGGTAAGGTCCAAGATATCTCGGGTTGAAGGTGCGGGGTCCTTTTAAAGGCAGGTGCTTAGTGGATAACCAGACCTGATCTCCTACTGCGTAGTGAGGGGCCTCTTTACGGTGTCGATCTTCTCCCTTTTTGAATTGAGCTTTAACTCTTTGCAGATGTGCAGTGGCTTCTTTAAAAGCACGGGTAATCTCAGAGTGCAAATGATCCACAGCAGGTGTTTCGAATTCTTGGGGAGGATCCAGATTAGAGGTTCTAGGATGATGTCCGTATAATAGGAAGAAGGGAGTCTTCCCGGTTCCAGAATGAGTCGAATTGTTGTAAGCGTATTCAGCGATCCAAAGAATATCCTTCCAAGGGTTTTCAGTTTGTTGGAGCATGCAACGTAGATATTGCTCTAGAGTCTGATTTGTCCTCTCGGTTTGTCCGTCAGTTTGGGGATGGTGACTGGTTGAAAGTCTTACATCAATTTGGGCTAGACGACAGCAACTTCGCCAAAAGTGGGAGATGAATTGACTTCCCCTATCGGAGATTAAAACCGAGGGAAAACCGTGTAACCAAACAATGTTTTCTAAGAATTCTCGAGCCAATACCGAAGCCGAAGGTAGGCCCTTCAGGGGAATGAAGTGAGCCATCTTGGAGAATAGATCCACGATTACTAAAATGGTATTATACCCTGAGCATTGAGGTAAGTCCGTGATGAAATCCATGGACAAGGTATGCCATGGACAGGGAGGAATATCGAGAGGGTGTAACAGGCCGGCTGGTTTCTCCTTCTGACTTTTATTTTGGGCACACACACCGCAGGAGTTTACAAAGTCTCTAATATCCTTCTTCCATGATGGCCACCAGAAATGTCTCTTGATCTTTTCCATGGTTTTGGTAATGCCAGGATGACCCTCCATTAGAGAGTCGTGATAACAGGAAATTACTTGTTTTTGTATTTTCTCACAGGGCAAGTACAATCGCCCTTGGAAATATGGTAGGTCTTGATCCACTAAGAATTCTTTTCCCTTTAATTGCCAGTCCTGCAAATCGTCCGGAGTTAGGAGTGACTTGACTGTAGTCTTGATGTCTTCAAAGGATTGAGCGTTGACCAACCCCAAAAGCCTTTGTTCTGCGATTATGGGTATTGGTTCTGGATTGGTCAAATGTTCATCAACTCCCATCCGAGAGAGGGCATCTGCTTTTCCGTTTTTACTGCCGGGTCGATAAGTAATTATAAAGTCAAACTCAGCCAGAAACAGAGCCCAACGAAGCTGTCTGGAAGACTGAGCTTTGGCCGTCTTCAGATATTGTAGATTGCGGTGATCAGTCATTACGGTGACTGTGTGTCTGGCTCCCAAAAGATAATGCCGCCAGGCTTTAAAGGCCAATCTGATAGCTAAAAGTTCCTTGTCTGTAATTGAATAGTTGATCTCGGAAGCCGAGAATTTGCGGGACCAAAAGGCTACTGGATGTAATTGGTGTGTGACCGGATCTCTTTGTGATAACACTGCCCCCATAGCAAGACTAGAACCATCCGTTTCCACGATGTAGGGGAGTTCTGGGCGAGGATGTTTTAGAACAGGAGCAGAAATGAATTTAGCTTTTAAGTACTGAAAAGCTTGTTCTGCTTCTGTAGACCATTCAAAACGTTTGTTCTTCTTTAACAGAGCGGTGATGGGCTGGACTATCCGAGAGAATTCAGGAATGAATCTGCGGTAAAAGTTAGCGAAGCCTAACATGCTTTGAACTCCTTTTACCGAGGTTGGTGATGGCCACTTGATGATTGCATCGACCTTCTTTGAATCCATATGAACCCCATTAGGTGACAATATGAATCCCAAGAACTCAACTTCAGTTACGTTGAAAACGCATTTTTCAAGCTTGGCAAAAAGGTTATGTTGACGCAGTCTCTCGAGAACCTTTTTAACGTGTTTCTGATGTTCCTCTTCAGATGATGAATAGACAAGGATGTCATCAATGTAGACAACAACACACACATCTATGAGTTTTTTAAGGACATCGTTCATAAAATACTGGAAAGCGGCAGGAGCGTTACAAAGTCCAAAGGGCATCACTTGATATTCGAATAGCCCATACTTGGTGCGAAAGGCCGTCTTCCACTCATCGCCTTCTTTTATTCGTACCAAGTGGTAGGCTCCTCTGAGATCCAACTTTGTATATATGCATGCTTCTTTGACTTGGTCCAGGAGTTCAGGGATCAAAGGTAACGGGTATCTGTTTTTAACGGTGATTTGATTCAGGGCACGGTAATCTATACAAGTTCTAAGGTCTCCTTCCTTTTTCGGAACGAAGAACAAAGCCGAGGAAGCTGGAGATTTAGAAGGACGGATAAACCCGTTAGCTAGGTATTGGTCCAGATATTGCCTGAGGTGAAGATTGTCTGGCTCGGTGAGGGCATAAATCCTACTGCAAGGAGGAGTTGTTCCGGGTATCAGGTCTATTTGACAGTCGTAAGACCTATGAGGAGGCAGGGTGTTAGCTTGATCCTTCCGAAAGACATCTTGGAATTCTTGGTAGTCGGGAGGCAATGTGGGAACCTCTGAAGAGATCGCCGCCACTGAAACTTCAGGCCGAGGATAACAAGTGGTAAAACATTCTGGAAACTGAACCGTCTTTGCTCACCAGTTGATCTGAGGATTGTGCTTCTCTAACCAAGGGATTCCCAGAATGATCTGGAACTGAGGGGCCTTGATCACATCGAACACGATTTTCTCCCGGTGTCCATCTTGGCTCACTAGCGTCACTTCTTGGGTGGCGTGCGTTACTGGTCCGGAGGCTATCTCCGTGCCATCCACTGTAGTAATGACGTCTTTTACTGCCTTAGGGACAAGGGGTAGATTCATACTTGATGCCATTTCACGGTCCACGTAATTGCCGATTGCTCCGCTGTCGATGTAAGCTTTAATTGCATGCAAACGATCCAGACGTGCAGGATTAATGAGGACCATGGGCACCACGAAATGCGAGGTCACGGGACAGATCTTAACGCTCGGCAAGAGGACCTCTACACTTGCCGGGCTAGGTTGTTTCCCTGCTCGGAACTTGAGGTACTGGAATCTGCGGCTCCTACAGCCTTCTTAGCTGGTTTCACTGGACAGTCTCGAAGAAAGTGCCCCGAGTTCCCGCAATAGAGGCATAATTGCAGCTGTCTTCTTCTTTCCCGCTCCTTTTGGGTTAAAGGACCTTTCATCCCCCCTATTTGCATGGGTTCCACAGTGTCAGCTCCCTTAGTAGAAGTCTGTGGTTTAGAAAACACTCGGGTATCAAATTTAGAACGATCAGCCTTCCTGTTCTGTAATCTGTGGTCCAATTGGACGACTAAGTCAATATAGTCCGAACATTCTTGTGGCGGGTTCACAACTTGAGCTAACACATCCTTGAGCTCTCCACGCAGGCCTCTGTAAAAAAGCGTTATTCTCTTATCCTCGGGCCATTGAGTTTCCACTATGAGTCTGTTGAATGAGGCTATATAGGTCAAGAGGTCTTGATTACCCTGTCGTAATGAAAGAAGTTCATTGTCCAAGGCCTGCCCTTGTGCATGTCTTGCAAACAGTTTCTCCATGCTGGACTGGAAGGCCTGGAAATCATGTAAAACCGGATCATCCTGGGTGACTAAAGGGATCGACCAATCTGCGGCGCTGCCACTGAGATAAGAAAGCACGAAAGCCACTTTGGTCTGGTCTGTTGGGAATGCAGCTGGTCGACATAAGAAATGTAAGCGGCACTGGTTGAGGAACACTGCAAATTTCTTTGGGTCACCAGAAAAACGTTCGGGCGGAGCCAAGGGCACATTACCAGGTAGATTGATTTGCACTGGATTTACAGATGATGCAGAAGGATAGCTTCCTCCTGGAGCGTGCAGGGGTGTCTGTCCTGCCTGCGTTTGTAGCAATTGCCTAGCGAGGTCCTCTGTTCGCTCCTTGGAAATTATCAGTTCTCTTCTTAGAGAGCTTGTTTCCTGATGAGCTGCATGTACTTCTGCTCTTAATTCCCCGAGCAACTGGGCTAAGTGATCAGTGTCTGAGGTTTCCATTGCGCCTGGGTAGGAGTTTTGCGGTGGGCTTCGCGTTCTGTAACGCTCACCTGATTCCCACGGAGGCGCTGATCTTGGCAGGAAGGTGTCGGTGACTCGAAAGGTGATGTGCAGAACCCGATGGGCTTCTGGGGTCGAACCTCTTCGCACTGTGTGTCGAACTCGTAGGGTGAGGTTTCTGCAGGTGAAAGAATATGGGGGTTAATGGTCTGGGTTGTTCAATGTCCCTCTTCCTCTCTCTCCCTCTCCGTAGAGCCCCCAGGTCAACGTGCTCACCTTAGATAGGTGAATGCTGGGCTCTCCATCTGCGACTAGTGCAGGGCGCTGTTGCCAGTTCCTTCACTGGTGAACCATAGGCCTCTTGGACTCAGAAGACCATTACCGTCGTTAACTGCACGAGCGGTGAGTTTCCAGACACCTTTTTAGTCTTTATAGTCTTTAGGTGCAAGGCACTTTAACATTGAACAGGACTTCGTATAATGCTTTTCTCCCTTTTGTCTTGCAGGACTCTTGAGGAAGATGGAGTGAAGCGCCAGGAAATGCGTGAGTAAATGCAAGCGCTCTAACTGTCTTTTCCTTCCAGCGTAGTTCGTGCTGAAGAGCAGGCGCTCTATGGCGAAGAGCGCGATGGGCGTAAGTAAATACCTGTCTAATGTCTCTTCTTTTGTCTTTCAGAAGTTGGTTTGCAGCGCCGGAATCCGCGGAATGTCCGTAAGTAAATACAATGCTATTATCTCCGCAGGCGGCGATGCAGTGTGAAGAAATCCAGAATTCACGGAGTGCCGGTAAGTAGTGACAATGCTTTTGTCTTCGCAGGCGGAGGTGCAGCGTGCCGAAAATGACCGCAGCCGATGGATCAGGTGAGAAGCACTGCGAGATAAGGCTGCCTTGCTAACCTGCTGTTTCTTGTCTCTGCAGGTGCTGCTGTCGACTGGATGCAGGAATGGTGAGTATGCTTCTTGCAGATTCAGGATGCAGGAATGGTGAGTATGACTCTTGCAGATTCGGGATCGTAAGAAGAAAGGCTGGAACAGACTCGGTGAGCGTTCTGCTGCAGATGCAGAATAACGCGAAGCACGTTTCGTCTATCGGGTGTGGTTTAAATAGCCTTGGAGTGATGAGGCGTCTTCCTCCACGGCCCCGCCTAGGTAAGAAAAGAGTTCCAGTTCCAGAAGCTTTCCAGTGCTGAATCCAGGGAGTGGAGCTTGCCCCACCCAGGTAAGAAAGTAGTCCCTGTTCACCGAGGACTTCTAAGAGGCTGGTAATTAAGCAGCATGGTCTGCTGCAGGTAAGTCCACCCAAGCATCTGCACACATATTATGAGCCCGGCGCTTCCAGTGCCGGGACCGATGATTCTGATGAGCCTGGTGCCACCGGCGCCAGGACATGGTCCAAAAGGTCCCCGTGGGGACCGGCTGGTGCCTAGGATTAGGGCTAGGGGCCTGCTTCCAAGGACGTTGGGCTGGTCCTGGCTCCTTGGAAGCAGTGATCATGACAGTGGCATCATGCACCCTAACCTGGTATTCGGTATATCCTGCAGTGCCAGTTCTGCTTACCAAAAGTGGCACACTGGGCACTGGTATTTGATGTCTGACTCCACACCAGCGAACCGGGCTTCTAACCCATTTAAAGTTTCAGAACAGGTTGAGATTGTTTTGGCCTTCAGACCTCTAATCATTCACTTTTAAAGATAAAACAGTGGTATCCCAGTGAAAGCTATTCTGAAGGAAACTTCCGAGGGAACCAGCTCGTTCGATGAGTCTTTTGCCCCCTATACCCAACTTAGGCGACCACTTTGCATATCAGGACTAATACAGACCTCCACCACAGTTCCCTCTGGCTTTGCCCTGCCCAGTCATACTTCAACATCTTTCAAGTCCTATCACACACACTTATGCTCCACCTCCCTGCATTGAGCAGGCAAGATGAACCGGTGGTGCACCCGCCACAATGCCACGACATGATCCTACCTCAGCCAGCGTGCACTGGACCCCATCTTCATTGAACCACTAGGTTTTGTTTGGCTCTCAGACTGACGCATGTGTTAGACTCCCTGGTCCATAATTAAAGATGGGTTGGGTGGGTATCCGACACCCCTGCAGATCCTTTACGCCCCTCGATGGTGACTCCGCTCAGTAGTGTGACACAGTCAGGGCACACTGAGGACAGTACACCCCAGTCGACAGTCATACCAGGAGTAGGGGACCCTATTCCTCGTTGCTGCCCCAGCGACTCCCTCGGCCCCACGTACATGTGGTTGTGGTGCATCACCAAGGAGGAAATGTGCCCTGTAGGTGCCAGGTGTTCCCAGGTGGCCATCCCGCAAAGGGAACTACCAGGTGCCAGTCCCACAAGGGGATCCGCCATTCGAGGTGACCAACCCGCCTACTGAGTTGACTCCTCCGCACTTAACTGCATGGAACATCCCATTTACCTTTTGATGGTTCCATGGCCTCTTAAATTCTCTCTTCAAGATACTTTTCAACTTTCCCTTATGGTACTTGTTGGCTATATGTATTATGCCGATACTTAACCTTAGATGGAGTCTACCAACAGCTTTGGTCTGCATGCCCAAGCAACCCGACTCTGAGAAGGCCCATTCCCAGTGCACTGAGGGCCGCGACCAGCCTAACACCATCTGCAAGGTGGTCCTTGATCAAAAGGATTTGGGCCCCCTGAGTGATGCTAGGGAGCCGGTCATCTGTACGCCACATTTCCTGTGCTGGCCGCTGGATGCGGAATTGGCTGGGCTCTTCCCTATTCACTTGCCGTTACTGAGGGAACTCTAGTTAGTTCCTTTTCCTCTGCTTAGTGAGATGCTTATATTCAGCGGGTCACCATGTCTGATCTGAGGTCGTAGTTGGGGACCCAAATCCTGGGTGGCCAGTCTCAAGCCCAGGGCTGTTGGGGGGTTCCCAGCCCCATGAGTCCAGTGCGGTCATGTGTGCACTGTTCTGAACTGCACCAAAGCCCACCTGGAGAGATGTTGCCTGACCGACATTGTTGCAAGTTCTGACACCACAGACAGCTGCACACGGCATGGTCAGCTGCCCTTGGGTAGGGATAGGTGATTTGGGTTCTAAGTATACCCCAACACCATTAGTGGCGCATGCTGAGCACTTGGCCCTCCGGACCCCACGAAGGGGAAATAGGGAGGCCAGGATGTGCTGGCAATAATCCTTTCCGACAGTTCAATGGATCCTGTGATGGTTTTGATTGGGGTATGACCTTAGGTGGATGAATGGAATGTGATGCCTGCAACAGCCCCAGTTTCTCCCGGGGGATGGCTCCTGGGGAGATTGATGTTCAAGTGACCCTCAGATAGTTATAGCCATGGGTGAAACCCAGGGCCGCAAGGTGTGTTTGAAAAGTCGATGATCAATTTGTCCTGCTGTTCACACTAATTCTCTCAGCTAACTGTGTTCTTCATCAACTCGTGAGCTGAGTGATCCACCGGCAAGAGTCACAGACAACTTTAAGAAGAATAGAAAGAGAACACAAACCTGGTAGTGCAGGAGAGGCTGGGGAGGCAGCGCCGCCCGTCATGCCCAGTCATGCCCCGGTGGCGAGACAGACCAGCAAGGCGTTTAACTTCCCCACTGGGGAGTTGGCCAAGACCATCAGTGTTTTAAAGAAATGGGTTCCAGGTGCTCTGCCTGGAAAGCCCGCCTTCCATTTTCTGTGGCAGCATGACTGGGCTTCCCACAGTGACAGAGGGCGGTCGCTCCACCATTTGCCCACCTGGTCGATCCGCCGGCCGCTTTATGGGGAATGGGCTGGGCTCTTCCCTCTTCACTTGACGTTACTGAGGGAACTCTGGTTAGTTCTTTTTCCTCTGCTTAGTGTGATGCGTACATTCAGCGGGTCACCATTTCAGATCTGAGGTCATAGTTGGAGAAACGTAAGCCTGGGTGGTCAGCCTCAAGCGCAGGGTTGTTGGGGAGTTCCCAGCCCCATGACTCTGGTGCAGTCATGTGTGCACTGTCCTAACCTGCACCAAAGCCCACCTGGAGAGAGGTTGCCTGACGGACATGGTTGCGAGGTCTGACACCACGGACAGATACACACAGCATGGTCAGCTGCCCTTGGGTAGGGAAAGGTGATTTGGGTGTTAAGCCTACCCTCAACACCATTAGTGGGTAATTCTGGGCACTTGGCCCTCTGGACCCCACGAAGGGGAAACAGGGAGGCCAGGATGTGCTGGCAATGATCCTTTCCGACAGTTCAAAGGATCCTGTGATGGTTTTGATCGGGGTATGACCGTAGGTGGATGAATGGAATGTGATGCCTGCAACAGCCGCAGTTGCTCCCGGGGATGGCTCCTGGGGAGATTGATGTTCAAGCGACCCTCAGATAGTTATAGCCACGGGTGAAACCCGGGGCCACAAGGTGCGTTTGAAAAGTCAATGATCAATTCTCTCGTCTAGCTGTGTTATTCATCAACTCGTGAGCCGAGCGATCCACCAGCAAGAGTGACATACAACTTTAAGGAGAATAGAAAGAGAACACAAACCTGGCAGTCATGCCCCGGTGGCAAGACAGATCAGCTAGCCATTTAACTTCCCCACTGGCGAGTTGGCAAAGACAATCAGGGTTTTAAACAATGGGTTCCAGGCACTCTGCCTGGGAAGCCCACCTTCCGTTTTCTGTGGCAGCATGACAGGACTTCCCACAGCGACAGAGGGCGGTCGCTCCGCCATGGGCCCACCTGGTCGATCCACTCATCCCCTGACCATGACATCCTGCTTCCTTTTTCCAAGGACAGAGAGGAGGGCTGTACGAGGCAACAAGGGTTTGGGTGGAATGGCTAGAGTCTTCAAATTTCAGCCTGGATGCACAGGGCAAAGCTCCATGTAGCTGGACACAAGGGAAAGTTGCCCACTGTGCTGGTAAGCTTGGCCATCGCTCATCCATGATGCTGGGATGGCGGCTCCTCGACGTCCAACTATTGAGTAAGCCCAGCTGTGCCATGGCTCATGGCTTACCCAGCATGCCAGGCCTCGCTCCACCTGGGGAGACATCCTTTGAGTACAGTGACGTTTCCCTCTGCTCATGGCTGCACCCACTCAGGACTTCCCTTTTGGCTGCGGTGTTCCCCACCAACACTCGCCCACTAACAGGTCAGAGACAGGAGTGCCCGTGCGGCAAAGAGTGCTGGTGAAGAATAGACACACAGTGAGCCATTCAGTGTAGCCAGCATGCAGTCCCAGACATCTATGGGAATCACATACCTGTTATTGTTTGATCTTGTGTGGTGAATGCCACTTGTCCCTCTAGGAAGTTGAACAATGACCACTGAGGGTCACATAACTAGTTAGTATGGAGGAGTCTTGTTCATCATCAGAAATAACCACCAACAAAGAACAGCCATGCACCACCACCCACAGAATTGTGAATGACCCATCAATCTATCAGTCCTTTCTGTGTCAGGGCCCAGTGATGTTTCCCATGTTGAGTCAAATTAAGCCATAGGCCCTCCTACTCCTTTCATGCATTAGGATCAGAGCTAAAAGTGCAGGATCCAGCATTATGGCAATCCTAAATTAGTTGGGATTGCATAGCACTTTTTATGCATGGCCTTACATTGCACGTTGTGCTTTGCGACAAGTTACGGGTGTCAGTAGGATGGGTTTCCTTAGGAGTCTGACAGATTGTGCAATATATTCTGTTATAGGATCTGCTTAGTGCCGATGGGAGCGTGTTGGTTGTTTGTAGGGTGCATCCCTCCCCACACACAGGTTCTTCATTTTCCTCATTTAATGAGGATTTGACATGTTCCATCTCCTATTTTCTACTTTGCACTGGCCCTTTGCATGTGCTGCCCTATGTGTCTTATACTTTGCACTCTTTCAGAGTACAAAGTAGGAAGGGCCTGCGCAAAGTTCGATTTGTAAATCGTGTCAATCTATTTTGGGCGGTGCAAAACGTACCTTTGCAGCGCAAAGTGACTATGCACCATGGAAAACATTTTCAGGCTGATTAATGGAATTATTTGCGCTGAAAAACAGGGATTTGTGCGCCATTCTGCCCGCAAATCCCCATTTGATAAACAGGGATTGGCAGGCAGAATGGCGCACAAATCCCTGTTTTTCGGCGCAAATAATTCCATGAATCAGGCCCTATGAGTTTTAAAATGACAGTTTTGGTAAGTATTAAAAGAATGCCCATTTTTAATTTACAAAGGTTTTAAACTCAGATCTAGGGTTTGTACATTTCTCGTTCTGCCTGAAAGCGGTATCACAGCCCTGTTTTTTTCGGCACCTAATAGGTGGGTGTGGTAAGTATATTTGGATGAAATTTCATTTAAGATGAGGCTTTGATTTGCTAAAATTAATTTACATCATAACTTTGTTTATTAAGGCAATCTTAAATGAATGAGAGCTAACGAAGGTGCAGATTTCTAAATCAGAGCACGTTGAAGAGGTTGAGCCTTTGACACTGAGCAGGGCTGTAGCTCATTTGCCTTGGCCAATACCATGCCTTGGGCGTTTAGGCCTTGACACTTCAGTATCACAGCGAAAGTAAAATGCTTTACATGCAAGACTTTTAAATGTCTCTTGCACAAGATGTAGAGCGTTCTTCTGGCTATCAATCCAGGAAAAAGATGTGTGTTTGTCATTTCTCCATACATTACCATAATAGCTGCATTGCGCCTGGTAGCTACTTGCTTTGTTTTCGATTGCCATTTTATATCTGGATGCCAAATGGCCCATCAGTATTCAAGTTAGCCCTCTAAAATGAAACTATAAATTTCAATTTGGAGAAAATAGGTTCTTATTCGGGCTCATAAGTTTTAAATAATACATTACCATTGGCTACATTAAGTTTGCATTTCTAATGCCGTTTTATGCATTTGACAATAGATGTTGCAGTCTGCTCAGCAGTGGAAAGCAAATGCATGCGGATTGTAAGTCTGCATAAAATGTAGAAATGCATTAGAGCTGTCAGTCAGTGCTGACACGAGAGTTAAATTATTTCTGAAGATATTTCAGATACATTTCCCCACTTTCTATTGTCTTCATTTTCCGAAGTGCTGCTTGTTTGCCCTTTAAACGGTTTTCTTCCTGTAATCTCTGGGAGACATACACATTTTCATGGCAAAATGACTTAATAGCAAACGCAGGATGGGAAATTTAAATAGGGGTTTGAGTTCATTTGTGTCAGGGGGTATGAGATGCCAGCAAATCAGTACAAATCTAGCTTCTGGCCCTGGACGAAATTAGTTTTCTGGCTTTTTGCTCGGTTCAACTGTGCTGCTCAAATACTGCATTTACACAAGTCGAGCGCATAGACCAATAATTGTGAAGGATATCCGAGGCTTTTCAGTCATTTATCACCACTTATCAAGAAGAGAGACACCATGGGACGGTGTTACAGGCACTTTGCATCTAAATAATTCTAATTAGCACTAGGGCAAAACGTGCACTACAGCAAAACCTATGGTATGGTATTGCAGAAACCTTGCATTGGTGCAGCTCCAATTAACACTAGGGCAAGAAGAGGCCTAGTGCAAGAAATACATTCTTCTGAATCATTTTGTCCCCAGGGCAACGTTTGCTCGAATCCTAGCACTAGTGTAGAATGAGTCCATGTACCTAAAAGCATCGGAAGACTGTTTTTTACAATAGAGGAATGTTTGCCCTTGAGCTAATTACACTTGAGCTGGTGCAGCGTTTCTGTAGTATGGCCCACAGTCTTTCTATGCATTTTACACCAGGTCAAAGCACCAGGCGGAAAACAATCACTGTCCCGGTGCAGAAATGCCTTAAAAGAATACGATTTTGCACTGGCTGATTTTTTCCCCTGGTGCTAATTGCCTTCACCGTGGTGCAACATTTCTGTACCACTTTATCAAGGGGCCACAGTGGGACCATTTGTGATTTAAAAGTGTCAAATTAGTAAATGTACTAATTATGTCACACACTTGTATGTCCCAATATTTACTGTGGCAAGAGAGATCTATGAAGTCACACTGACCGAGAAACGTAGCTTTTTGGAAATCTAAAATGTTATCTGAAGCTAATAATTTGCAGTGCCATGCCTTTTTGTATTTTATATTTTATTTTATGTATTTAGCGCATTCGCCAAAACGCTTGACGAACAATTTTAAATACAACGGAAAAACAAAAATGAAGCAAAATGGGCAACAATCATCAAAACTCATAAGAAGAAACAGAAAGAAGATGGGTTTTTTAATTGGGAACGAAAAATATGATAGGAATGAGATACATGAATAGAAAGAGCAAGAGCATTCTAATGCTTCGGTACAGGAAGTGAGAAGGAATGAAATCGGGAAGAAGCACAGGTGGTTTGGGAACAAGAAGAAATAGGACTTGAGAACGTAAACAATGAGGAGGAGAATAGAAAGAGACAAGAGAACACAGATCAGAAGGAGCAAGGTCATAAAAAGCTTTCTAGACAAAGCAAAGAAAGTGAAAGATAAGATTGAGATCAAAAGAAAGTAATGATGCTGAGCAAATGGAAATAGGAATAGGAGAATGAAAGGGAGCTGGAAAAGAAGACGAATGACAGAATCATAAACATAACGTAGAGGGCTAGGGGGATACTTGGAGAGATCTAATAAGAGAGCTGAGCAATAGTTTAATTGAGAGAAAAAACAAGAGAGTAAATAAGGAGTTTGGTAGCATTAAATCATAGAAGCGAATGAACACGCTGGAGAATATAAAGATGAAAGTGTGCAGAGTGAGCAGTGTTAGACTTATGCAGAGAGAAAAAGAGAGAGCAGTAAAAAATGACAATGAGATTCTGAGCATTGGGAGAGAAAGGAAGAAGAGATGGAGGAAATACAATACCAGAAGGGGAGGAGGCATGGGAAGGAGAGGAAGAAGGAAAGAAAAGTTAATATGATTTGGAGGGAATAAGATGAAAAAACCATGAGGACATCCATGACCTAACAGCAAGTAAACAAGAAGAGTCTGTGTCATGAATAGTAGGAGAACATGAGGAAAAATAAAAGATTTGTGAATCATCAGCATAGAAGTGACAAACGAGGTTAAATTAATAAATAAGATCAGACAAAGGAATAGTATATAGAGAAAAAAGAAGGGACCTAGAACAGAACCTTGAGGTACCCCATAGATAAATGCATAAGATAAGGAACACTGACCAGCCCAAGACATTCAGTAAGTGCATTTAGAGAAATAGGAATCAAACCATTTGTGCACAGACCCAGATAATCCAAGAGTTGAAAGAGAAGAAAGATTGCAGAGGAGGTAAAAAAGAATGAAGATGAAGAAAAGAAGACACTTGGGTATATACAACTCCCTCAAGTAGTTTAGATAGAAAAGGAAGCAAATAAATGGGTTGGAAATTGGATGGAAGAACAGCACCTAGGGAAGGTTTCTTAACATTGCAATGATGACTGCATGTTTAAAAGAAGAAGGAAAATAAGCTGATACAAGTAAGCAATTATTCAAAGACTACATATAGGGAATCAGAGATGGATAAACTGAAGAAATCAGAGCAGAGGGCATAGGATCCAGTGGAAATGCATTAAGATGTGTCCTGGTCAAGAAAATCAAAGTATCATAATCAGAAAGCAATGAAAAGAGAAAAGTAAAGAAGTATCAGGAAGAGAAGAAAAGATAGCGAGAGAACCACACTTCAGATAACAATGGCCAATCATCTACTCTGACAGCAAATACAAAGGTACAAGATTGATGTTCCTTTTTTCAATGAACACATAAAGAAGAAACATATGAGCATGTATTGAGAGGGCCGATATCGAAGAATATTGTGAGCACACTAATATGCATCATCACAACTGTAATCATGTACGTTTTTATACTGTTTAGTACACTAACTGAAGATCCTAAGTTGAGATGGAATAAAGCATTTGTTTTCAAAGTCCCACAGGCTCCTTCAAAATAAAGAACATAAGCATTTTAAACTTCTTTGGCTGAAGAACAGTATGTGTGGAATGTGGGTTTGGAATTGATGTCTTATCTCAAAGATCATAAAAGCTCCTGGAAGCAGGGAACACATAAAGGTTTGAAAACAGAATGCATTTGTAGCTGAAAACCTCATTTTAAAAGTCCTTTTCACATATAATAGTTAAGTAAGGACAGAGGAGCCAAGTTGCATTTTCCTCGCACAGAAGCTAAACATGTGTGTTGCAGCTCTGTATTGTTATGACATTGTAGTGATTTCAATGATTTCATTGACTATGCTAAAGTTTCATTGCTGATGAACTGAAGAGCAGGCAACCCCACTCTCTGGATTGGGGAAATACAAAACATTTTTAACAGAAAGAAAGAATCCAGATGATGCAATTTACAAAAAGTGAAAAGGTATTTAATTAATGTTTATAAAAATGTTGAATAAATCAAAGAACAACAATTTAATGCAAGAAAATCACAACTAATTATCTCTTAGATCCCCACTGGGCATAATGCCTCAATCTGAAGAAGCATATCCATATCTGCATTCATTCATCTCATTCACACACATAAAAAGTATTTTTGAAAACCATTGCAATTAATAAAAAAATGTTCTTCCCTCCCTGGAATAGATATTAGTTAATTTTCATGATTCCATTTCCAGGCTTTTCGAACAAGACCTACCAGTTTCGATGTATTGACGGCAATTTAGCCAAGTCTACACCAGGGAACACACAATGTTCCTAAAACATTAATATATAAAATAGATCATAATCCTGCATAAAGCATATTTACTACAAACATGTATACCACATGGATACCATTTATCATCCTTAATCCATGTGCTCAGGAACATCAGGTGCATTACATGAGTGCCTTAGAAAACCTAAGGTGCCACAAAAAACATGCAGTGCCCCACAGAGCAATCACACAGCTAACAGTTGACCTGACATCACATCCCATTTTGTAAGCTCACCAGGCCTATTTGTTGAAAGATGTTGAAGAAAATAGTAATTACATGTCATGGGGGGCTTCTGTTTTCAATTGTGGATATATGACTTAGGCAGTAGATCTAATGCCACCTAGACAGAAAGCACCACCATTGGCCCTTCACAATGTATTAATGAGTGGTATTTATAATTGTAGTATCACCATTAATTCTGAATTCCTGAAATATGTGTTTTCAATTTACACGGCAGCCATGACTGCTATTCCTGGCTCAAATTGAATAGCCAAGCAGTGAAACCAGTGTTGGATCACAAAGGGGCATTTATAGACGTTCCATGTCACATTTCTGTACAAATAAAGGGATCTTGTTGTTTATTGAGTTGACTTAATAAATGTAAATTATATTTATTAATTGACTTGTTGTGGCCCACTCAAAGAGCATAAGCACTCATTATGTTACAGGCCGTGCAGTTTCAATTGATACCTAGCGGCACAGCCATAGACCACAGCGTGCATCATTCATTGAGTGTAAGCGCTCGTTGTAATCTAGACAACAGAATTACGGTAATGGACATGCCCACAGGAGTCATGCATGGTGATACTCAATATTTAATGAGTTCAATCGCTCGTGATCTAGACAACAGAATTACAGTATGGCGGTCCTGGATATTCAGTGGGTAAAAAACACTTGTAATTTGGCAACAAAATTACAGCTGTTCAATGGTGGCTCAATGGCGTCAACAATAACAACATTTCAGCTGTTCGATGGCGGCACAAATTTATACTGCAAGACTTTTTTCAATTCATGAAAGCCAATCACCCAGTGCTATGGGTGGCCCATATCACTCCAACGGTTCTTCCTGCCTCCCGGTTCTAACTGTGTTTGCTGTATCTAGTCTATATTTTTAGACAATCATCTCACATGGACGTGTGGATCATATGACCTGGTAATGAGTCGCATCATCACGTCTCTCTGTCATATGAAAACAAAAAGCGGATACTTGTGAAGAAATCCACTGTTTGGATACAGTTATTGTGGCGGCCATGTTGGTGTACACAATCCACAACATACATTAATGTACATGGTATTGAACCATGTTATACTACCGTGATGATTTGCATTCACAAGGCTAATGTTCATCTTAAAAAATGAATAATATTGTTACTGGTGCTTCATATATTAATGTACATAATTGTAAAACGTTATGTGCTACTGGGGTGATGCACATGCAAGACGCAAACCATTGCTCATTACCGATGCTGCATATTGTTATTACCAATGTCTCATATATCCATGTAACAATCTATGTACTACGATTTATGGTTGCGATGAAAAGGAATGTTCTAATGCCTAAGTCCCATCTGCCCCTATTGCAATATCAGCCATTTTATCATTCACCAGGGAACATCCAGGAGGAACTTGTTGAGTGGACAAGGGCACTCTATACTCCCATTGAACCAGAGAATATTGATTGTTTGGAAAAGACCACTCAACTGGGCTGCCAAACAGAACAATTTTGGCTACACTCAACAAAGTTGTTGTTGTAGAAAATTATGTTCTAAACTACCATTCTTCCATGGAGTTTGAGTCTCTCTCCAATGTTTTGAGGTTGAAGCTGTTTTTTTTAGGCCAATGTTTATGTTTCCTGTGGCTCAGTGTTCTCTTGGATTTTATTCACACAGAACCACCTCAAGTCCTCTAGTTTGTGCCCCGTTTCCAGAAAATAAACAACCTCTGTTATTTAATGTCCTTGTGCGGAGTTTGGAACAATGTTTGCTGATTTTTAGGTGGACTTTTAATGTCTTGCCAATATCGATCTTTTTACATGGACATGAGACAGCATACACCACATTCTAATTTTACTGGTCGTCAAAGCACATAGTTGCCATATTTTTCCCTCATGTTCAAAAGATAATGTACAAGGGTAGTGTCCAATCACTCGGATGCAATGAACATTGAGGTTGGTTGCTCTTCTGACAGGTAGACGGCATGCCTTTGTAAGCTTCTGTTTTAGGTTATTACATTTTACGAAAGCAAACACATGTGTGCCCATCTTGATTCCTATTGAACTCAACACTCTCCAGTTTTTTTAAGATTATTCCCTGGATTGCCTTACCATGTTGGCAAAACGAGGTTGAGCAGACCCACCGGTCCATCGAGGTGGCATTGGTTATAGGAAGAAGCAAACTATCTCGATCTGTAAATCTCACCCTTTTCCTGCAGTGTGAAACCAATTCTTCAGGGTATCCCTGTTCCACCAATTCTGTCTGTAGAATATCTGCATGGGCATTGAATTTAGAAATGTCTGTGCAATAGAGTCGCACACATAAAAATGTGCCTTACGGTAGATTGTGCAAAATACTTTTTAGATGTTGACTACCAAAATGTAAAGTGGTGTTTCTCTCAGTAGCTTTCGTTACTAATTTTACCTGGAGGCAACCTTCTTTATGAAAATTGACAAATCCAAAAAGGATATTCTCAATGGGGAGAAATCATGTGTGAAGTGTAGGTTCAAATTAATCTGGTTCATCCACTCCACAAATTGACTTACATACAAAATAATTGATTGGAATAAAGGTTTTGCATCATTAAGGATCAGCTGTTCTTCGATCAAAGCCATAAAAATAATGGCCAAATTGGGAGTAAAAGTACAGCCCATAGCTGTACCTTTCCACTGCAAGAAATAATCATCCTTCAACATAAAGAAACCTTTTTCCAACAGTAACCCTGCACAAGCAGAGAACAAAATCAGTTGAAGGTTGTGGGGAATTGGGCGTCTATTTAACATGGTCTCTATGCTGCGTATTGCTTCTTCTTGGGGAATATTGGTGTGTAATGCCCCCATGTCCAGAGTGACCAAAAGTTGTTTAGATGGCCAAAATGCCAAACCTTCCACTCTATTGAAAATATCTCTGGAGTCTAGCAAAAAAGTTAAGCTTGCCATGGCAATTGGCTTGAGAAAGAAATCAATATATTTGGACATGTTTCATTGCTGTACATATTTATACTTCCATTTCACATGTAACTGTTACATTTTATCTAGCCAGTCTTAAAATGTTCCCCGGTCATTTTAAATAATGATTATTTGAAAGGCATTTTGACATGAGAGGTTTAAAAACATATAACTCGAAAAGAGCGTCAATATTTCATTTTCCTCTCAGAGACTAAACACTTGCATTGCATGAAGTATGACAAATGCAAAATGTGTTACCCATTTCTGTACAGTCCAATGTGTGCTGTTATCTTGGCTCATCTTACCCCAAGTGCGTCCACTCTTTCCATCTTAGGTGCCCAGGATATCCATTGTGGGTATCCAGGGCTTTCACACATTATGGGTCCTGAACACTAGTGTGCATTAGTTGTTGGTGAAAGATGGTAAAGGACCGTTGACTTTGTTGATGTGATTGCATTGCTGGATGAAGGGCTTAAAGTTGGCCATACTGTGTCACAAAACCTATTGTCTATGTTCAGACCACTTTCTTTTAGGTCAAGCATCTTAAGCTACTTGTAGTCCCATGTCCTTCTGTGTGTGGTAAGTTGAGAGGTCAGTTTTTAAAATCATCATCAATATTTCCTGCAACATGTGCCCATTCTGTGTAAAATGTCAGTCCACTTGGGTTTCTATTTTGTGGTCCGAGATGGCGTATCTATGGAGGTCCATCCGTTTATGCAGCTCGTTGTAGGTCTTACCTACATATTGTCCATGTATGCATTTTCTCACATTGGAAAAGGTACACAAAATTATATGGTGAGAAAACAGGGGAGAGAAAGTGGGCTCTAGACTTGAATACTCATGTGCTGAACTCTGTATTAGGTTTGTTGTTCTTGATGTTTCTGTGCAAGGTCACAGGTTGGAAGAGGTTAACACAGCACCTCTTGTAGGGAAATTGCGGA
The DNA here is from genome assembly GCF_040938575.1 of Ambystoma mexicanum. Taxonomy (NCBI): domain Eukaryota; kingdom Metazoa; phylum Chordata; class Amphibia; order Caudata; family Ambystomatidae; genus Ambystoma; species Ambystoma mexicanum. The sequence goes on along the minus strand of NC_090930.1, from coordinate 1,290,710,054 downwards.
AAGTCCTGGTTACCTTGCAAAGGAAAGTTTTTGTTGAATCTTGTAAATAAAACGATTCTCACGCTGGTTGCTGTGTCTCAAGGTGTGTTTCTTTTATTGTCCATGATGTAGACACATAGGGCCTCATTACCACCTTGGCGCTCCCGCAATGAAGGGTGCTGATATGGGACCGGCACCGTTCATTAAGGGATGCGTAATTACGAGGTCCCCTAGCGGGACCCGCACAGAACGTCTGGTCAGACCAAACGTCCTTAGCGGGTCCAAGGGGACCAAGGAGCTAATAACGGGCCCGTACTGAGCATTTGTACTGCATATATTGAGTGCTGTAAAGTATGCATAGATTTTAGTAGGCAATACCTTTGCATGTTGTTGGAATAGTTTTGAGGTAAATAAGAATACCTTCATACTGTAATGTATTAATCTATATATGTATAAAGTTCTATAGTGAAAAGGTAAAGGGCCTTATTGCATAAACATGGCTGCTCACCCAGGCAGACAGCAATTATTCCCACCAGGGGAAAAGCCCTGATGCAATGAGATTTAAAAAGTATCCTATTTTATCAACTATTCAACCATTTCTTTTTGACAATCCACATGACTACTTGCAGAAAAGTCTTCATCACGGGGCATGTGGTCTATAACTCTGGGCTGCAAAGCTGGCATCTGTGGGTCACTCCCTTTATGTTGCAGGGTTTACTGACCCCCGCCCACCTCATCAACCCCTCACTGTTTGTCTCAAATTGGCTTTTATATTGCCTGGCAAAAACATCAAACGTTAAGTTACATTTCATGCTTTGTTCATAGGTTCCATAAATCCAATTTAGCATACACAGCTGACAATGCCAGGCGGTGGTCTGAATACGATAACAAATGTCCCATTCCGATACAACCCCACCCACCGGATATCTGCTGGTGATGTAGGCGAGATTTGGAATTCAGATTTTTTGTATTGTTGATGCCCAAATGGCGGCTCCACTACCAAACTAGTGCCCAACTGGCACCATTTCCAAGCTCTGTAAGCTGCTTGCTTTATTTTGGTTCTTGGAGGTGACTGCTCTCGGAGTAGTAAAAGTGTTGGTTGACAGTCTACAATGCCTTCAGGTTTTTTCCACCAACTTCTAAATGGCATATCCCTATCCACTGTTCGGTACAGCATTCCACAACTTCTTGCTGATTTTGGCAAATTTGGCACGGGGCTGGAGAATGAGGGACTATGCCACTAAAACCACGAGGTGCAGGTTGACCATGGCAGTGACAGCTTGCTTGTGTACTCGTCATACACACTGCACTGAGGTACTAAGATGGTAGCATGGCTTCTGTTGTCATTTATACTGTTTACTCCTTCCAGACTCTTGTCGTCATATTGCTATATTTATTACATGCCTCTATTATGCATTTTCCTACCTAATTTAGTCATGGCCCTCATTATGAGGTTGTCGGTATGCTGCGGATACTACCGGGGGCCTCCCGGCAACCTCTGCTTACTGTCTCCACTGCCTGATATCCTGGTAATACTGAGATATTCTAGGCGGCAGAGGAACGGAAAAGTCCCATTCCTGTGAAGTCCCATAGAACTCCACAGGAATGGGACCATTTAAGTGCCTAGGGGGGCAACCAAGTAAACGTGAGAATGTTTGATAACATAATGAACATGCTAATCTTGATCAAGAGATCTAAGGGAAGTAAAATCGAAATATGCCATTACTGCAATGTTGCAGTAATGAATGACAACAAAGGTCTCTCTCCTCTACCACTCGGGAAGAGGCAGGAAAACTAGCCACCATGGGAAGTAAATCAGGGAGCAATTCCAATACTACTAAGATTTCCATCCACTTTGGTGGGAGGTTAGAACGGTTTATAGTCATAATGTCGAAAAAAAAATGTCGACAGACAAAAATGTCGAAAAAAAAATGTCGAAAATAATAATGTCGACATCCTATACTTATAATGTAAAAAGTCATTTTTTCGAGAAAAAAAATGTCGACATTTTTTTTTTACATTATAACTATAAACCCTTAAAACTATCAACACCTCACCCAACACCCCCCTGCCACCCCCCTCAAACCCCCCAACCACCCTTTCACCCCTCATACTCAACACATACCAATTATTTATTTATTTATTTATTTATTCAATAAATAACCTAAAAAAGGATCATTTACTATGGGGGGGTCCCCCCCCCAAACCCCCCTCACCCAACACCCGCCTGCCACCCCCCCACACCCCCCCAACCACCCTTTCACCCCTCATACTCAACACATACCAATTATTTATTTATTTATTTATTTATTTATTTATTTATTTATTTATTCGATAATTAAATAAATAAAAATTGTATTTACTATGGGGGGTCCCCCCCCAACCCCCCCTCACCCAACACCCCCCTGCCACCCCCCCCACACCCCCCCCAACCACCCCTCATACTCAACACATCATATATATATATATTTATTTATTTATTCATACACTAAATTAAATTTCGAAAAAAACCGGTTAGAACAGCATGGAAGGATGACCACTATAACCAACATGGTGTTATCTTTTTTTTAAATATTGGACAAAAGATGGGCAAAGCAGGAGAAGTATGTCCCTTGCATCCCAGGCCTTCAACCCCCAAAATTAAGAGCCCAAAATGCCCATCCCTCATTACGAGAAACATCATATGAAACATCATCTAGCAGAAATTGCACCTATAAAAACATCTAACAACCTATTTGTGGTGAGACATGGCAAATCTGCCTGCAGAGAACTGTGAGCTTTGCCCCAAGCAAATGTATATTATGATGCTCTCCTTAAAGAGTCCTTAGTTAAGGTTCTAATGCAGATTGGTTCTCTGCAGACACATGTGGAGGCCATAGGAAGTAATTTTTTAAACTTGGGAGGGGAGCCTCTAATATCAGTGTTAATCCTAGTAAGGCCAAATTAAGGTGGACTTCCAAATGTGCGGAAAAAGACATAGGCAATCAATCAAGATGTGTAGATGGCAAGCGTCATCCAGTGGTGCCTTCTAATCATGTTTCATTAATATCCCTTTACCACACTGTCCATAAATGGAGCATGGATCATAAAGAGATGCAAGTCCTTGAATCGAACATAGGAAAGCAGACAAATTAAACTCTCCTCTCCCCAGATGAAAAGACTAGAGCAACCTCAATAATCTTACAAGTTGCATTTGGCCCACTTCTCCAAGTAACTTCTAAAGGGCAAACTCTCCATCTTCCACAGTGGTGGTAATTACAAAAGTGAGACTCCTGCATTATAGGGGTCAAGAAAGTGAACATTCTTTGATAAACAAGGTGACTCATTAGTTCAAAATCAGAAGACTCAGGGTGAGCGAATGCTAATGGTAAGAAGGGGCGGATGGTTGATCACTACAGCATGTGAGGACCACAGTGATGGTATGGTTGTTTCATTGTGAACTGCAAAACTAAAATAACAACTAAATACCAAGCATGATGTAAATAAATATGGAAAAAAAAAACGTTATGATCATGTGAGTAATTTTATTCAAGCAAGTCTTATAGGTTCTTTGGCCCTTCTAATGAGTGGCAGCCATGATTCATTTCAAAGGAAGTTAAGCATTTTGCTTTACAGCAGGTGTGGTATGCGTTAAATGGGCTTTAAATGGAAAAATTGGGCTGGCCAACAGATTTGAAGTGTTGGAGGAAGTTGATTGACAACTAGACAGAGTAATACGGTAGATGTTGGCGGGCAACAGAGACCTCCTCACAGATTCATGAAATTATTATACTCTCCCCACATGGCATGTTATATTGAAGGAACCAAGACCCCTATGCAAAACAGTGCAGTAATCTGCAAAGTGTGTCTCTGGTGGCTCCAGTGCATAAGGAGAAAGATGAGTTGCCAAGATGGAAAAGAGAATGTGTGCTATAGTTGCTAAGGCAAGTGTGAGATACAGTAGAAATGATGCCCAAATAACATGAGATAGAGATATTTGCACACATGAAACCACAATCTAATTGTCTGGCATTGTATACTTTTGCTTCTCCCATGGAGATGTCAATTATTGATTACAAGTGTATCAACTTATAAACTTGGAACTATGTGAAGGATTACACCATTGTAAAGCGGGTTGAATTCAACCTTGACTCATTGGTGGCACTATTGGACTTGGGCACCAACGAGAAGAAATCAAATAATATCACAATAAATGGTGCTAGAACCAAGAGAAAGAGTGTGGAACAATCCGAATGAGAAATGGCGGCAATCCAATGCAAGTCAACTATCAACACATGCTATGGAGTTAATGTTGCCTGAAATAGTATGCATAGTTATGTCTGGGCCACCTCCGGCATCTGTATTGTCGGCTTACTACTATTTGGACACTCCCTCATAAGGACTGCAAACTGATTGTAATCAACATTTATAAAATGAAAGCTCGCCATTAGGGCATGTTCAACAAAACGTGCAGGTTGATCAAGTGGGAACTTCAAGAAACCCTAAGGGCTAGCAAAAAAAAGTTCAAGAAATTGTTGAATCACAGTAAAATATTGTTTCCAAGAATATTTGGGAGCTACTGAAAGAGGCAGTGCTAGAAAAATAAATCTGAAGCATGCCTGGGCAATTATTCTGAGCATGGATGGTGCTAGAAAATGCCTGTTACCAAAGTGAGTGCCACTCAGCAGTACAGTCACATCTCAAGCACATACCAAGAAACAAATCAGACTGATAAGCAGAAACAGGTGGGTCTCAAGCTTTACCAGAGGGGAAATGTGTTGTCTCTCAAACTGAGAGAGATTATGAAGGCAATCAAGGAATATGAAAATGGGAATTCCCCAGTCCGCATTCTTATCCCTGTAGAATTAGCAAAAGAAGAACTATTAATCTGCATTTTGTTGTGGTTTCCATTGTTCTGAGTGGTAACTGTCCCAGGTCACATTCCAGCTTCTTTCAACCAAGTCTAAATAGTACCCCCAGGTATGTTATCTCTCCAGTCCCCTGATAAATAACCATCTGAAAATTTATGGTAGAGTTTTGCACAAGCGACTTCATGACTTTGAAGAATACAATGATATCATTTTCATGTGCCAAATAGGCTCCCAAAAAGGGAAATACACTATCAGTCAATGTTTAGCCTTTTGTCTACTCATTCGCATGGCCTGTAAGGCCAGAGGGGGAATTATGTTCTTGGGTTTTTGGAACTTAGTACAGCTTTTGATCTTGTGCCTAGGAGGAAACTATGGGAACATGCTGCAAGTTCCAGGACAATTCCTAAATCACATAAAATGGTAGCAAGTGAAATTCTCCACAGGGAGATGAATCGTGGAGCCATGGAGGACATTCTCCCGCCTAAACCTTTAGACAATAAAGTAGTGGAGCAAACAGAGCAATTTGCTTTGAGTTATGCTTTCAGTAGTGGAGCAGACAGAGCAATTTGAGTTAGGCTAGTTATGGAATTACATTGTATTATCATTCGTAAGGTCAATTGACTGAGGAACACCAACATAGTATTGACAGAAGTAGGCCTGAGTCAGTGTTTGATTAGGCCTAAATGAACAAAGCCCAATGCTAGTGTAACAATAAAGCAGGTTCTAAAAGCATGCGCTGATCAATGTCTGCTAAAGGGACTTGAAAAGTGATCTCTGACAACTTATCTGGACCTTATTACCTGAGAGATGGATTGACATCCCTACAAGAGTGCAAAATTGAACATGATTCTGTTAAGAACACACTGTTCAAAATGGAGACCAAATTAGCACCTTACTGATCATTGCCGATGTAAAATGGGGTTCAGGGAAAACACCATACATTTTCTGTTATTCTATCTATTGCTTAGGAACCAGATGAAGAGGTGGGCCAAACCAATTATAACGGATATAGAACAAATAAACTACTCCTATGCTCATGAATATGAAACACAAAGGAGTTTATATACAATAGTTACTATGGTAAAGCCTGCATCACAGCAACACCAATTTATTCAGCATGTATTGTCAGAAAAATAGAATTCTCTTATATTATAGGCCAATATTATAGATAAGAACAAGTAAGGATTTTTTAAATGCAGTTGTGTAACCTTGTTGCTGTTTTATTATGTTGTACCCATCTTTAGTGTACATTTTGACTGAAGCTGTTATTAATAAGTGCATTTTAGGTGTTATGATTTTTATCAGGATTAACATTGTTTTGCATTGTTGTATTATAGTTTCTATGATGTATTTGTCTGATTACATCCTAAAATAGTGTTGTAATGATGACAAGCTCTGTGATATTTTCTGTTATTATTACCCAAAATAATGGCACTCAATTCATCAGCTGCGGAAGGATGAAGTGCTGAGTCCACATGGCAAGCATTTAAACCTTAGACTGCAACTTGCAGACAGATTAACAAGCAGGGCACTTTCACTGCTGAGCTATCTTAAAGGCATTGGGCCAAGCCTTCTCCTTACACCAACAGATGGTCTAAACTGCCTTTAAGGGTATGGTTCTTCTATATAGATGATATTTTAGAGGGCAGAGACAAGCCAGTGTATAATCTTACATATTGCAGAGAGGATTAACACTTTCCGTGGCTTGATTAAATTCAAACTTGTCATCAGTGTACAGGATGCACTTTATTAAAACAGCTGGGTATCTGATATTACTCACTGGAAATGTTAAAGGACCAACCAATTCTCGAAACGAAAAAATGAACCCAAATGTAATATTTCCCATGACCTTCAATATCAAAGAGTTGCCATACATGCAGCCATTGAGAATACAAGAACATGTTTAAATCTTCAGAATATCTTATACTTGTAGTGAAGTAATGGGTCATACAGTTCCCAGTAGAGCTTGTGAGATATCAAAATGACACACAGGAAGCATGACTAGGATTAATTATTAGGTAATACTTGCTGCCACTTCCCAGATAAGTTATTTTATCCAGTTCTCTTGTATAAGAACATATTCATCAGTGATATCTAACATCAGAATGTAGAGGCAGGTGTCGTGATCTCTATGGCCAATGAGGGTGAGCCGGCTCAGAACCGCCAACAACCGTGGACCGAAGACAGAAAAACCTTTCTCCCAATAGCGCGGCCTGCAGGGTAGTAGCGGTACCTACCAGGCCAGGGGCTTGACCGAAAAGTCAAGGAGCTGCAACAGTGCTAGGGGGAAGAAAAACAATAGCACAGCATAAATACCAAAATACACCGGTCCAACACTCAGTAACACCCCCAAGTTGCCCCACTCTTACCTGCTGTGTTGGAAGATATTGCGATGAACCTACGTGTCTTGTGAGCAGAAGTCACAGAAAATAAGAACCAAATCCCAAGAAATCGTGTTCCCAGTGCAGATGTCTCAAAAAGCCTAACCCGAATGGCACGAGGGCACGTCTAAGAAGTCCAATATATATCCACGTGAAGTAGAAGCCAGGAGGTCCAAATGAGCTGCCAAGTAGTGACCCATAAGAAAAAGCAGTAGAGCGTCCAGGGGTCACCTTGCGGCAGCAGGCGGGTATCCAGTGTAGAGTACAGCAGAGCGTCCGACGGTTACCAATTGATGTTATATGCCACAGTTGAAATGGCCGGCGTGGAAGGTAGCAGATCGTCCAGCAGTCAGAAGGAAAAATACACCAAAAGTAAGTGAGAACAGGATCTCTCTTGTCTGAGAGCAGCAGTGATTCCCGAACAGGTGCCAGAGACAAGTCCTGTAGTGGGCGAAGGGAAGGAGGGAAGGACAGGGCAGAAGGCGAGGGAAAGTCAGGTAAGAAGCGTGTTGATACGATTGTAAAAGTTAAAGCATAGACAGCAAGGAAGCAGGTACTAGAGTTTCCTGATACAATGAGCACATTCCAGGAGGGAGGCAAGCAAGGAGCGGCGTTGGGATACAGTCCGGAGGTTCGGTAACCAAGGGCATCAGCAAGAAGGGTAGGGAAGCCAGGCATCAGAAATCAAACAGGGAACAGACAAGAATCAATCCTTAAACAAATCCAAATGTCGAAATACCAGGAGTTCAAAAGTACGAATGCGACTTAACGAGGTGCAAGTAACTCAGTTAAGGAGCACCGAAGGAGCGTTCTCACTGGTACAAATAGTGTTAGTGACTGGAAGCCGGGAGGTACGTCGCTTCTGTGTCACGTGGCCGTGTACAGGTAGGGAATGCTGGATGCGGTAGTTCTTTTGCGCTTTCAGCTGTAACAAGCGCCACAGCAGTTTCTATTTGTGTTTGTTCCCATGCTGTACGGGGAAAACGAACACCAGGGCATGACAGCAGGACACAAAGGTCAAAACTGGGTTGGTGATGGATAGTGCTAAACACTAGGTACTTGTGGTAATTTTTATGGGAACCCTGTGCTCCTCCCCAACCTTAGTGCTACTCGTCTATGGGGACAGTGCAGGGTGGCAAAGGTGTCAGGTTGTAGATATGAATGCATAATATAATATTGCTGTTCATTTTTAAATGTTTTGTGAATTGGTTAATCATATTTAACCTTGCACATTACAAAAAGAAAACATACACACAAATGCATATAAAACCCTTAAATTAAAAGAAAAAGTACAGAGCATTATCTTAAAGATTATGACAAATTATTATCTTAAAATTTAATTTCTCAATCAGGATAATTCATCATCAAGGATACAACATTCTGTGTTCACTAAAATAGTAACACGCTAATACAATACCATAAAATTGCATTTCTCTATCAAAATAATTAATATTCAAGGATACCAAATTTCATATTCACTAAAATAGTAACACATGAATACAAAGTTGCAACTAATATGGTTAAACAATGAGGCATAATGATTAGATTACCACATTCCTACTCATGTAAATAAGCTAACCATTGGAATTCTAAATAAACATTTCCCTCTCATAAGGATTTTGAAAGTGCTTAGTGCTGATTTACAAAGAAATACTCAAGCTAATAAAAGTGGCAGATGTTAAAATCCCTCAATAAGATATTTGCCATTTCAGTGTAATCATAGTGAAACAGTACACAAATTATAATACCGTTTTTTTCAAAGCTGTCTCATTTACACTTGACAACTTTCCCCAAAACTCTTGCATTGTTGACCATAAATCATTTTGGGAAAATCTACCAAATATCAGCAATCCTAGATTTTGAAGAGTTGAGCATAACCATTAAATGTTCTATGGTTTGGATAAATTCTTCATTATTACATAGAACACAATAATTGGGGATTTAAATGTGTTTAGCATGTGCATACTTAATGTGTCCTGTAGGAATTAAGTTTAGTCTGAAGCATAACAACTCAGTGCCGCCAATAAGAATTGGGAAATTTTTCCAAAAATATAGGCAGAATCCCTAAAGGCTTATATATCATGGAAACAAAGTTTATAGAGTTTGTAATTGCACATCTTCTGGTCTGGATTGTATTATTGCAATCTCTCTGAAATAGGTATGTTTTTAATTGCATTGGATTCTAACTTAACGTTCCCACTGTTTGGTCAATATTTCTCAAAATAGACTGACCCAAATCCAGAAAGTTCTTAATGGGTCCCAAGCTTTTACACAATATACCTTCTTGTTAACCTTATACATGGATTCTAACAGGGGTTAATATGTTTCTATTAAAAGTGAGTACTTTCCCACTATACTAACTGGTCATCAATATTAATTCCAGCACATATCGCATGGCAGGAACCAAGAGACAATTGGGTAGGTTGAGTGTTTTTTTTTTCTTCCAGATAATGGTTTCAATACTGTCCCCGTCAATATGCCTGGCCAAATGACATATTTCCTGGCCATAGTGCAGGGATGGAATCACTTTCACCATGTAGAACGCAATAAGGGCAAGCAGTGAAAATCTACAATACTTACAGTGGATTCTCCTCATTTGTGTGGCTAACTAGATTGCCTTTCCCTTTAGTCTTAACAATAAAAGATTATTTGGTGTTGTATCCAGGTTAAACCCTTAGTAAGTTCGATGTACTACTGGTACTAAAGAGGAATTACCGATTTTCAAGTTGTAAGCAAAGGGTTTGCTTGCACTTCTGGTAAATGAATAATATTGCTTTTAATGGCATTAAGCTCATTGGCTGCAGCGTATTTACTAGTGGCATCAATAATGTGCTGTAAACTCAGTTTTGTGTGATCCAAAAAGATTGCCCATCGGCATATGTCAGTCAGAAGTTAGTCACATTTTTTTATCTGGGCCAGGAATATTCCACTCTTTCAGCTTCATCCAGATCAGTGCTCTATTTACAGTATCAAAGACCTTTGAGAAATCCACTGAAACCACGTAAATAGGCAGTCCTCCCTTAGACCATGCGTTTTCCTGGAAACAGCTCATAATAAAATCATTTATTTTTGTCCCCATTCCTTCCCTGAACCCATTTGGAACGTTTTTAATCTTTCTACTGAGATAGCCCACTAACACATATTTTACATTCTGTGTCTATAAGGGCTATAGGTCAGTAGTTTGCTGGGATCAATCAGTCACCCATTTTATACATTTGATATAATAATCAACCTTTTCCATGTTTTGGGGGTAGATTTGGAAGATATTATGGTATTAAACAAAAGGAGCAACACAGTCGCCCAGAGGGCTTAGGCACTTTTAAAGATGTAGTTACTTAGGCCGTTATGGCCAGGTGCTGTAGAATTTGATGATTTTATAATAAGATGTTCCATACCTTCGATACTGAACTTTAAACTCTGTTTGGGTTCTGAATAATGAATACATATAATCAATTCAGATGGAGTATATACATCCAAAAAGAGTTTCTATCATACTTCCTCATCTATAGTATTACATTGAGGATCCTCTTGACGTGGAGGCATCCCCTAAATGAGATTGCAGAAATTACGCATTTTCTTTCTAGTAATAGCATGTATCATAAATTAACCATCTTTCTGCAATAAGATATGATGTTATGCTTTATGCCAATGTTTATATGTTTGGCACAGGTGTCTCACTTCCTGCCTATACTTCAATTCCGAAAGTCTGAATGTACCTAATTGTTGTAAGCCAACTCTTAAGGGTCTTTTCTTGCCTTGGACAATCGGGTCAAAACAATGTATATTTTGCCTCAGAGCCTTAAAAGACTTTCTAATTTTATTATCATAATTGGAAATGAATCTCATGAAGCTTTCAGAAGTTATCGTTTCCAATTTGGCCTCAAAAGCTAATTTATAAAATGATTCTCTCACCTGGTTATTAAATACATATATGTTCTGGATCCTCGTTGAAATACTGGTTCCACTTTGATGAAACAATACATTAGTTAAGTCATTTGCAATCTAAATCTTAGTTTTACATTTAAAAGTAGCAATTAAAATATTATTGTTGATTAAATGTGTATCCTTAATCTTAAAAGTATCAGATATATCAAATAATAATGGTGAGACAACCAAATAATCAATACAAGTTGACAAGTTACCGTTTTTACACATACATTTGCTGAGAATGTCACCTTTAACATTTCCATTTGTAATTTGCAAGTTCAAATCTTCGAAACAGTGAGTCAATTTCTTCCCATGCTTACGTCTAGGAGTAGTGTAGGTCTTAAGTCTCAAAGGCTGTGCATGTTAGTCGTCCAGCACAGCCTTACCATCAGAGTTGAAATCACCAGCTATTATGGCATTCCAACCATTGTTACTTCGCATAAGACTTTCCAAGACTTGAATAGTCAAAACCATAAACTCATCTAATGTTGACTTAGAGGTCACAATACACATTCACAAGCTGAATAGGGTTTAGAGTATTATCTCCTTGTAAGGTACGTTTTATTTCTAGTAGGTCAAAGTGTATGTTCGAGAGGACCTTGTGTTTCTTCAAGATGTTACTTTTAATGCTCTGATCAGGCCTCGAGGTGGATGACCACCATTTGAGGTTGTCGCAAATTGTTGAATTACCACATAACCATCACTAGCTATAGATGTATGAAGCCAAACCTCTTGCAATAATACAATTCTATGGTCATTAAGTAGCTTTCCCACTTCTTCATTACTTAAAAAGCTGTTGAAACCCCTCGAGTTCCATGAAAGTACCGTGACAATATTGGCAGTTCTCGTTGTTTTAAAGACCTGTGCCCCTGTCTATTGCAGTTCATCAGACAGGTGTTGTCCAGGTCAGGAGTCATGCGTTGGTCAAATACAGATTGTGCTGGGCTCACATTCTCTATGGATTGCCTTGCACTGACAACTTAAAGAATGTCTTTGTTTTTAATCAAGCATCCAACATGCTGTGAAAGTCTCCCAATGTTATCATACATGAGGATGAAAGGAATCAAACACCAATAAAATACAGACTTGCTTTAAAATACTGCTCCCATATATTTAAGTGATTGCACAATATACCTTCTTGAATATATTTCTTTAGTAGTTTGTTGATATCGAATTACATATATATTTTCAATACATATCTAATCTGTCAAATATTGTATTTGCTACTTCAATCACATCACTTAATACATGGTTGTGAAGATCACAATTAATGAATGCGTGTGGCGCTAGACTAAAATAGTGCATAACGTGGGGGCTTTGAATGTGCAGACTGCCACAATTCTCTGGTGGAATAGAATCAAGGCTTTGGGGTTTGAGCTAGCAGTGTTGGAAGTCATAAGTTTAATTACCAGTTTTCTGGGGTTTCCAGTTGAAGTAAGATTATCGTAGACAGCAGCAGGGTTGATGGAAGCAAGATGCCGTCACATACCATGAAACTGCATTTTTTTTAAATGTATTTTGTTAGCAATATCCGTTATTCGCGTAATTTGTTGAGCCTATCGTTTTCTATTTTTGATCCTGGTGCAGAAGCAAATTGAGTTGTTAATAAATGTCTTGTTGTGTTCTCAATTCGGATAAAGAATCACACATTGTGAAGAACGTTTAATATTGAAACAATAGCCCATAACAAATGCGTTGTCTGCATTCACTAAAAAGAAAATGTAAATCTATTTAAAATCGAGAAAGAGGGCAAAGCAACGTGTTCACACGAGGAAACATATTTCCATCATTAATTGACGTGTAGCAGTTTCTTATCATCTCTCTATACGTTGTAGTTTCAGTTCACCCATTACATTCCAAATGAACTGCTTCTGCTTCTTCAAGTAGAACACTCGTTTGAATTCTAGAGAGCTCTCACTAGAGGTGGTGATAAGAAGAGCCTGTAGAGGATGAGAGGAGTCACACAATGGCAGTGGGTCAAGGGAAGGGAAGGGACTAGGCAGTAGGATAGAGCAGTGGAAAGGATGAAGAAACAGTACACACACACTGTTGTGAAGTACTGGCATAGTTGCTAGCATGATCGATTCCAATACGTAGATGCTTATCCAGTCCATTTCTTTCTTTGCATTCTGGGACTTGCAGTTCTACTTTTCTCATTGTAAAACTCAGACTCCCAGTCACAGAATGCCAAGAAAAAAGCTGTATCAAATACGTGCATACATTGGAATACATCATGTTGGCAACGATGCACTGGCAAAAGTGGAATAAAGACTTGCAGTGAGTGGAGTAGGTAAGGGAGGGGGTCTCGTGAGCCATTAAGTGAGGCAATGTCACTGCACAGAATCTACGTGAAGCCTGGTTGTTTCACTGTGGTCGTATCGTTTCTTTAAACTTTTTAGGGAAAACAGAGGGCAATTATGAAACATGCAGCCATGCACTATAGAAAAGCAACAAGCATTTCGTAAGGAAAGTGGTTATCTTGAGTCACATAGAGGGCAGTGATGTGTTGGTATCTCTATGCAGGCATGATATGCTGTATCACAGAACAGTTCTGCTTGAAGAAGTCATTTACCTCTAATCTAGGAACTCCCATTTGGTAGGATGTCGGGAACTTTTTGTGGCACGACCCCGAGGGGAAAACCTCCCATCAGATTCAGACCCAGCAGGTGCATGGTGAGCTGCATCAGGAAACTGTTCATTCTTAAAAAAAAACAGTATCTCTAGTGCTTTACTATACTTTATTTTTAAAGCATGGTAGACCAGGTACTTACCCATCAGTAGACTGTTATAAACCAATAGCAATGATGTCTTTAAATTAGCATGTATCACATTATCATGATCTCTCTCCATAAACAATATAACAACCTCCCTCCCCTGCTCCTTTGATAAAGCCCTGTCATTAGACAACAAGAGCAGTGGATATTTGCCATTTCCAAGTTGAGAGTGTGGTGCTAGAAAACTAAGATGCACACAAATGCAGATAGAGAGGTGATAGAGATGAAGTGCCATTTCCAATTTGAATTTGGGCCTGCACTATGGCAGACTGAAAATATGCAGCTTATATTTCTCAGAACTCTGTTGTATTCATGATACATAGGAATAGCACATACCTACTAGGTGGACTATTACATCAGCAAACAAATCTAAATGGTCTGCTACTAGATATTCACAATAGTGATAACAGCTAGTAAATTGTCCATAAGTAAATAGGAAAATGATGTTACTGCACTTGTAACGGGTAGAAACTGGTCTTAACAAACCATATCTGGGATAGGGGTACAAGGAGATGCATAGGGCACATGATGATGGCAAAGAACTGTTAGCAGCCCTTGTATGCCCAACATCTGGTTGTAATTGCATTATCATATTACAAGGAGACAACAGAGCAGGCACATGAGGGACATTGAAAAGCTATCCAAAAGAGGTACCAGGTGCTGCAGAAACTAGCCAGCTGGATGGAACAATATTAATTGGAGAGACAGTATGAGCTTACCTATCTCTGGGTAAGGTGCTAGAGATATCAGCATTCCAACAAGGAGAGCAGTACCAATACAAGGTAAGCAAAATCTGAATCTTATTCAACGGCAGAGATGGTCATCCAGCCATCCAGCAAAACAAACAGTAGGTTAGTATCAGGAACGTCATTTCACCAAAATGCCAGGGGTAGCGGAAGTGACATCATGTGTCCCTGATGACATCATAAGAAGTGATGTCATTGGACCCCACCCTGAAGTGACATCACGGGAAGTGATGGAACATGACCTTTCCCTCCTTTGAAAAACAGGAAGTGGCATCACATAGCATTGTTTCCATGTACACTACTATAAAAAGGTTACAATATCATTGTAATGTAATATACATTTCATACGAGAATGTATCACCATATGTATCATTAACATAAGTGAGTATATGCCCATATTACCAAATTACTGTGAATGCAAGCAGACGTCCAAGGCCAAATGATAATGGTGTGTTATTATATAGCACTTACGCTAAAGCACTTTATATAGAACAAATATACAAACAATATCGCCCAAACTGTATTGGTACTCATATATCAACCTTAGAAGAATGAAAGGCTACCGTGGTCTTGCTGGGATTCAAACCTGCAACCTGCAGATCGCACACACATTGCAGCAGCAAGCGCTCAACCCACTGAGCTATCTTACCGGCAAGAGCTATCTTACTGGCTGTAGTAAAATGAGCAATTACATGTGTGACTGTTCTCAAAGTCAGAAAGCAAATTACACTCTGTAGTGGATACTATTAAACTGGTAACTGAGACTTTACATCAGACCAGTTCATCTGCAGGTCTGGTGCAAATTTGGCCACTTGTCAAGCCACAAAATGGAGTTGAAAGGCGATTGCCTCCCGTTTATGCCTCAGTATTATAACACACCAATAACAGAAGGCTAATCAATTTACAAAGTTATTCCTAACGCTGAATCCCTAGCACACAGTTAAATGCCCCTATCTGTAAAACATCTCGTATCAATTGTTAGAAGGCCCTAGTGAGTGCTGCTGAGCCGACTACAAGGGATGTCGAGATCCTGACCCCAAACTATCTAAAACTCTTTCCTAGTGTCTACAAGTGCACACAATATGGAGGTCGGTATTCTGTGTTTTAATCTTTCCTCCCCCACAGTGTGTGTCTTATCATTAAAACAACAAAGTGACTCTATGACCTGACGGTCAATATAAGTATTCTTAAAAACAACCTATTTTCTAACCACTGTGGTGTAGTGGGAAGAAAATATGTGTGATGATAACTAAAACAATTTCTTTTAACAAGCCCTTTTCTTTATTTATAAGGGTGTTGGGGTCTGGGTTATCAACCAGTCCTCTTGAGAACAGTCAACCGGTTTCAGCGGGATTCTTGAGTGGCCGCTTTCTTCACGACAAATACGCTACTTAGTTCTGGTATTCTTAAGGTATCTTCAAACCTATGAAGTGTTAGAGGATGTCTTCCGTGGTCCAGAGTGGATATAGTGAATAATCCCTGATCCTATAAGGACAAAGACAAGAAAGACATTTGGGACTGACCTCAGTCTCAAGTACTCTTCAAACTCTTTAAAAGATGTATAATGTGCTAGGGATTCAGCACCCGTCAAGCCTGCCTGGATTTACTTGTCAGGCTTTAAAGGTTGGCAAAATACATACCATTGCGAGGGTTCATTGCTGTGTATTAAAGAATTTAGAGCAGCAAAGGGAAAGCAGCACACACCCATCGTATCTCATTCCTTGGGTAATGTTACCTCATACATGCAAACACACATCCTGAACAACATGCCAAGGAGATTGGGAAAGATATACACATTACAACAAACCAATAATTGATGCACAATGAAATCAATGGCTGCTTTATATGCTGTGGTCAAACATTTCTACACTGTGCACAAGATGGAATGTCTTGTGATGATCATAACAGAGACAACGGGAGAAGAAAAACATGCTATTACTGCAATTTACGAAAAGCAAAATACATAGGCCCTCATTACAACTCAGGCGTTAAGGGTTAACGCCACCGTTAACCCTTAACGCCTGATTCCCACCTTAACGCCTGCTTTTTGCAGGCGTTAAGTTCCATGGTGCTAAGGCACCTTGGTGCTAATTACGGCACCGTAATTTACGGTGCCGTAATTAGCGCCTTCCCCACTCCCATTATGCCCCATGGGGCAAAAATGGGAATGGGGAAGGGAAAATAGGAAATGGGGATTTACCGCCCCACTCACCTTGTAATGGGGCGGTAAATCCGCCATCCACCATGGTGTAAACGTAGTTTACACCATGGTGGTAAAGTTGGTGCACTTAGCACCTCAGTTGTAATGAGGGCCATAGTCTGAAATGGATGTTTTTTCTACTCTAAATTCTTTTTGGAAGGTTTTTTCTGCATTGTGAATTTCAGATCTTTAGGAACAGAATAAATCATCGGCTCTCCCCCTGAAGTGTGCCTAAAATAAACCTTTAATGAGTCTAGCAGTTATTGTATAGAATTCCAGAAAGATACATTATTTGTTATTCCTATTCTTTCATGTTTAGAGTCACTGCTCAAAGTCTTTTGTGAAACCCCCTGTTTTTTTTTTGTTTAAAGAGTTTTCAACAAGAAAGGCAGCAACTCCAGAAACAAAGAGCCACATGACACTGGCCGCAGCCCAGGAGCCTCAATAAAAAATAAAAATATAAACATGTGTTACCTTGTTTTTCTACAACCTACATTTAAGTACTGATACTGTTGTCCAACACAACGGGATTCATTATATATGCTTAGTTTGTGGAGGGGTTTGCTAGGGGAGGGTCCCAACACGTATTTCTTAGCACTGGCACATTTTTGTCTCAGACTAAGTTTGATTATGATGTGTTTTTTTGGCAACTTTCTTATTTTAACAGCCAGTCATACCCACACATGAATCAACAACTGTGTGCACAGATAATGTGCCTCTGCCTCCTGGGCTAGCTCATTGCTCTTCATGAGCATGACGAGACACGTCCGCCCTGCTGTTTTAGTTATCCATTTTCAGGAATACTAACTACATGGTAACAATGCTGGACACTTGTATTTGCCATATCCACACACAGCTCCATGCAGCAGGCAAGACGTGTGCAGCTCCACTACTGTAACATCCAGCAGAACTGACGCAGCAGGGGGAGTTTGTTGGGCTGTTCGGATGGGCAACAACCAAGCAGCCACAATATCCTGAGCAGGTAACTAGTTTAATAGGCAGGTACCCACATGCCTGTCC
Source organism: Ambystoma mexicanum (assembly GCF_040938575.1). Lineage (NCBI taxonomy): Eukaryota > Metazoa > Chordata > Amphibia > Caudata > Ambystomatidae > Ambystoma > Ambystoma mexicanum. The sequence continues at coordinate 1,290,692,177 of NC_090930.1, read as the reverse complement.
CAGTGTTAGTGGTACAGAGTTCTCATGAACGTTTTCCACTCCATCTGTGAGAATGCCGTCCACACTTGATTTTATTATTTTTATTCTGGACATTCTAGTTTGGATCATTCCATTTCAAATCCAGGGATACATGTCCCACAATTAAAATGAGAGAACAGGACTTTAAAAACCTACTCATGCATAAAATGGTGGTATCTTGGCAGTATGTTTGGCACATCGCGTGTAGCACATGTGACTGGTGCGGCTGTGCCTCTGCAGGCGAAGGCACTCAGCGGGCACTGTCGGGGCTTTAGTAAGCTGAGAACTGTCCCTTTCTTTTCTGTTATTCAGGAGTATGGATGCACCTAAATGCAGGCATGTGCAAGGCTGCTGACTCAAAGAGCGTTAAACACGTACTGTAAACTAATTGGGATTACTTCCAAACATTTCCCAGTGCCATTTTGAGGATTGCGAGGCACCAAGCAAAGAGAGCACAACAACAGGAAGTCACTCACAAGCCAGCAGCACTGACACAGGGGCAAAGCCAGGGAAAGGGTCACTGCTGAGATGGAATGTTTGTGCAGAGTGCTGAACTATAGGAGAAGATCTTGCTGTTGTGTTTGACAGATAACTTCTCACCTATAGAATTAGAAGAAAGGGATAATGAAGATAGTAAGTTGAGATAAATGGTGGGTGTCTCATATTCTGCCCCACTGAAATGTTATGCTATGTTCATTGATATTTATACATTTTACATGCGTCATGGGTACTGAGTCCATCACTCCTATAGAGCCTTGGGGAGTTACATCTGGAACACCAAATATGTTAACACTGAGGGTGGGCAGCAGTGTGTTGTGTCACCTGCTGCCCCGACATGGCACAAGCTGTTTGAAAGTATTTGGCCCCATGCACTTATATGTTCATGAAATGAGAACTGTTGATATTAAAATGAGCAAGTATCCTAATCCCAAAACGGGCGACCTTGTTGACATTGTTCAAGAGTTTGGTATTTACATGATATTTACATGGGCCAATGCCCATGATGTAAGTGGTAAGTGTAAAGTACCACGCATTGCAAGAAAATACCCCTTCTGAAAAATATGAGAGCTATCACAATTCAGGATAATTCATATCTATTTGAAAAACACTTTCCGAGAAGCACAAAGGGATTTTGAAAAGTTAAACTTTTTTGCCTTAGACCATATTCCCCTCAAATCAAGGACTGAAGTGAAGGATTAAGGTACATGTGAGAGAAACACATCATCAGCATACACTGCCGTTACCCTGGAGAACATAATAATGATGGAGAGATGTTTGTTTTTTATAGGTAACTGATTTGAATGAATTGTGATTCGATCTGAAATAAATTCCTAAGGAGAGGGAGAGGAGTAGATGGGGGAAGATGGGAAGAAGAACATTTCAGTTTTTGACGGATTAAGGTGAAGAAATGTGATTAGCAGATTTCCCTTTTTTTACGATACCACTTTTTTGAGGATCTGTTCTCCCCCTGTGATCACCTCTCTAAAATATGGAGGGATTAATGGACACTTTTCACTCCTGATTGTATGGTGGATCATGGATAAGGGAGAACAACCGCAACTAAAGAGAGTGTCAACAATACGTTTCAGGAGTCATATAGGGCATGGAAACACCTGTTGAGATAGATAGAAATGAGGAACAAGAGAAAAAAAAGGATACCCAGTTGGGAATGGGTGATAACAAAGGGAAATGCAAGAGAGTGATGCACGAGGGCAAAGGAAGATGTGAGAGGCTGTGTGACAATAAATATGCAGCAGGGATCAAGAGGAGTACAGACGAATACAAGGAAAAGGACAAGGATGCCATGGACAGCCCAGTATGGCAAGGGAACAACAGGCGAGACTGAGAAGAAAGTTGAACTCATTTGTTGCCTCATGTTTTTTATGGTCTATTGTAATTTTTTGACAGCCATCCTCATGAAGGCCCACCTCCTGGCTGACCCACTTTCACCTGCACTTTTTTTCAGCCAGAGCCTAATGATGCCTGCTGCCCACTTTCTGCAGATTGCCTGGAAACTCGAAGGTTATGCCTCTCCCAACACCCAACACGCGCGCAGAGGTAGGAGGCTCTCTGGAGTCTTATTGATTTTGTGGGCACTCGATTCCCTGAGAAACATCAAAGGAGTCATGATCAGAACTGAAAGCATTGCCATTTAATTTTAGCTGGAAAAAAAAGAAAAAGAAAACTGTAACGTTTTATTTTTCAAGTCATCTTTCACTGCTTTACTTTGCAACATTTCCTAATGCGGGCAGCTACTGGGTCTGTGCTCGAGCTGCTCAGGATCCTTTGTGCCTTTAAAAAATGTGGCACGGCATTTCCAACATGGCCACCTTTGTTGCAGTGTTCTGAAGGCCTTCTGAGTGCCTGCCTACCTGCCTTCCAGTATTTCTATTGGCTGCTGGGGTAATATCCTTGGCCTACCAGGGACTGGCAGGCTTTAGCTGGCCCACCTCCTCAGGACCCTGTCTGCTCCCTATCCACTACCGTAACGCTGCCCCCCTTGTTGTTTGTCTGTGAGGCTGCCTCTGGCCCTCGGTGCCCCCGTGTTGTTTGTATGTGATGCCTGCCACTGCCCCCCCTGTTGTTTGTATGTGATGCCTGCCTCTGTCCCTCGCTGCTCCCCTGTTGTTTGTATGTGATGCCTGCCTCTGTCCCTCGCTGCCCCCCTGTTGTTTGTATGTGATGCCTGCCTCTACCTCATGCTGCTGCCCCCTGTTGTTTGTATGTGATGCCTACCTCTGTCCCTCACAGCCACCCTGTTGTTTGTATGTGATGCCTGCCTCTGTCCCTTGCCGCACCCCTGTTGTTTGAATGTGATGCCTGCCTCTGTCCCTCGCTGCTCCCCCAGTTGTTTGTATATGATGCTTGCCTCTGTCCCTCCCTGCCCCCTGTTGTTTGTATGTGGTACCTGCCTCTGTCCCTCGCTGCCCCCATGTTGTTTGTATGTGATGCCTGACTCTGTCCCTCGCTCCCCTCCTTGTTGTTTAATGTGATGCCTGCCTCTGTCCCTCGCTGCCCCCCCTGTTGTTTGTATGTGATGCATGCCTCTGTCCGTCCCTGCCCCCTGTTGTTTGTATGTGGTACCTGCAACTGTCCCTTCCTGCTGCCTCCCCTATTGTTTGTATGTGATGCCTGCCTCTGTCCTTCGCTGGCCCGCTGTTGTTTGTATGTGATGCCTGCTTCTGTCCCTGCTGCCCCCCTGTTGTTTGTATGTGATGCCTGCCTCTGTCCCTCGCTGCCCCCATGTTGTTTGTATGTGATGCCTGACTCTGTCCCTCGCTTCCCCCCTGTTGATTGCATGTGATGCCTGCCTCTGTCCCCCGCTGCTCCCCTGTTGTTTGTATGTGATGCCTGCCTCTGTCCGTCGCTGGCCCGCTGTTGTTTGTATGTGATGCCTACTTCTGTCCCTGCTGCTCCCCTGTTGTTTGTATGTAATGCCCGCCTCTGTCCCTCGCTGCCCCCATGTTATTTGTATGTGATGCCTGACTCTGTCCCTCGCTTCCCCCCCTGTTGATTGCATGTGATGCCTGCCTCTGTCCCCCGCTGCTCCCCTGTTGTTTGTATGTGATGCCTGCCTCTGTCCCTCGCTGCCCCCCCTGTTGTTTGTATGTGATGCCAGCCTCTGTCCCTCGCTGCCCCCTTGTTATTTGTATGTGATGCCTGCCTGTGTCCCTCGCTGCACCCCACTGTTGTGTGTATGGATGCTTGCCTCTGTCCCTCGCTGCCCCCCCTGATTTTTGTATGGATTCCTGCCTCTGTCCCTCGCTGCCCCGCTATTGTTTGTATGTGATGCCTGACTCTGTCACTCGCTGCACCCTGCCCTCTGTTGTTTGTGTGTGATGCCTTCCTCTGTCCCTCGCTGTCCCCCTGTTGTTTGTATGCAATGCCTGCCTCAGTCCCTCACTGCCCCAGCCCCTGTTGTTTGCATGTGATACCTGCCTCTGTCCCTCGCTGCCCCCTGTTTGTATGTGATGGCTGTCTCTGTACTTCGCTGCCCCCTGTTGTTTGTATGTGATGCCTACCTCTGTCCGTCTATGCCCACCCCCCTGTTGTTTGTATGGGATGCCTGCCTCTGTTCCTCGCTGCCCTCCCCTGTTTGTTTGTGATGCCTGCCTCTGTCCCTCGCTGACACTTGTTGTTTGTATGTGATGCCTGCCTCTGTCCCTCGCTGCTCCCCCTGTTGTGTGTATGTGATGCCAGACTCTGTCCCTCGCTGCACCCTTGTTGTTTGTATGTGATGCCTGCTTCTGTCCCTCGCTGCACCCCACTGTTGTGTGTATGGATGATTGCCTCGGACCCTCGCTGCCCCGCCCTGATTTTTGTATGGATTCCTGCCTCTGTCCCTCGCTGCGCCCTCTGTTGTTTGTATGTGATGCCTGCATCTGTCCCTCGCTGTCCCCCCTGTAGTTTGTATGTGATGTCTGCCTTAGTCCCTCACTGCCCCGGCCACTGTTGTTTGCATGTGATACCTGCCTCTGTCCCTCTCTGCCCCCTGTATGTGATGGCTGCCTCTTTGCCCTCGCTGCCCACCTGTTGTTTGCATGTGATGCCTGCCTCTGTCCCTCTCTGCCCACCCCCCTGTTGTTTGTATGTGATGCCTGCCTCTGTTCCTCGCTGCCCTCCCCCTGTTGTTTGTATGTGATGCCTGCCTCTGTCCCTCGCTGACCCCTGTTGTTTGTATGTGATGCCTGCCTCTGTCCCTCACTGCCACCCTGTTGTTTGTATGTGATGCATGCCTCTGTCCCTCGCTGCCCTCCCTGTTGTTTGTATGTGATGCCTGTCTCTGTCCCTAGCTGCCCTCCCCTGTTGTTTGTATGTGATGTCTGCATCTGTCCCTTGCTGCACCCCATGATATATGTATGTGATGCCTGCCTCTGTCCTTCCATGCTGTATGCTTATGATCCTTTTCTGCCTGCCTTTTTGTACTTCACCCTCTTCCACCTCCTGCTTGACTCTTCTTCTCTTGCACCACACTCACCGTTTCTCAGTCTTCTCTTCCTCTCCCCATATTTTCCCTCTCCCCTTTCCCCTTCCTCTTACTATATTCTTTGCACTTATTCTCTCCGAAATGTCATCTGACCTAGTACGATAGTACCTTGTTTGTTTTCCTCCCCCCTCCCTCCTTGTTTGTTCCCCCACCAACCCTCACCAGCACTACCTGAAATGTCGTCTGGCTTAGCACAATAGTCGCTTGTTTTGTTCCTCTTCTCCTCCCTCCTCCCCACTCCCCGCACCTCTTGTTAATTCTCCGGCTGTACCAGAAATGCTTGCAGGCCTAGTACGATAGTTGCTTGTCTTTCTCATCTCCTACCCCACCTCCTTATCTTTGTCATAGCTCCTGCACTAGTATGATAGTAATTTTCACCTTCTGAATGTCTCAAGCCCTTGTAAGAATGTCATTGTATTTTCCTTTGCTCCCTCCCTTGCCTTGAAGTGCTTTAAACACATTGTGTATAGGTGCTATACAAATAAACTATCAAACTATCTTGCAATGTAGTCTTATTTCTATGCATTCTTTTCTTTTTGTCCACCTTTCCCATAGCTTCCATGTACCGGTCCTACATTTTTTAAGTCGGTACCTTATCTTTCCCTTTTTTCTTACCTAAACCCTAATATTGTCAACGCCTCAAAATCCTCGAAACTGATCTTGGTATTTGTTGGAACCTGCTTATGAAAATTTATGATTAGCCTTGCAAAGCTATCCAGTTTCCAAGAATTGGTTTCTGGCCCCCATGCTTTCGACTGTATCAAGTACAGTAGTTATTTCCTGTCTACTATCACCATGTCAGGGGTTGTTCCCTTCTTCAAAATGCTCTCTGTTGCTTTTAACAATGACATATAGAAGACTGGATGGACCGTCCATCTCTTGGGAAGTGAAAGTTGCATTGTTACTGAGTTCACCACTTTCTGGATTATAAATGCCCCAACACATTTCTGATTAACCTTGGAAAATACCCTGGCAATTTTAAAACCATATTTGATAACCATACTTCCTGCCAGCTTATATTTTCCCGGGTTTTATGGACTCTATCAGAACATTGGCTTTATCCCAGCAGTAAATCCCTGGGATGCCGCTTATGCAAATTGCATTACCACAACTCAGTCCTGCGTTATTAGCGCCATATCCCATGTTGCGTGGGAGGCAGTAAGTCCCCATTCCCATTGTGTCCATTGGACACAATGGGACATTCTGGGTGCGATTACCGCAGCGCTATTAGTGCATCAGGAATATTGCCACAAATGGGTAGAAAGTGCAAAAAGCTGGAGGCAAATCTCCAACTTTCCGCACATACTGGGTAATTGAGCGGAGTGGTAATGCAGTGGTTATATAGTTACGGCTGCATTTTTGCCACTCCACCCAATCTGTGTAGACTCCCTATCTCATGACCTTTTATGGATACTGTGATTCACAAGAAAAGTATTAGTATACATAGTTTCAACACTTCTGTCAATTATTATCAATTTTATGCCAAGATATCCAATACATTCCTGAAGACTACATTAAGTGCTGAAAAGTAGCAGGATGATTAGACAACCCAAAGGGAATCACCAGGGATTTGAAATGTCTGTACCTTTTGGTAAACTCTTTTTTTTCCATTCATCGCCCACACTATTCCATACAAAATGATATAAACCAGAGAAAAACGTTTGTAGTTCTCAGCTGGTCTAGTAAAACCGATATAAGAGTTAAAAGATATTGGTTCTTGACTATGATCCCACTTAATTGGCAATAGTCTACAGGGCCTTATTTCTCCTCTTAGTTTGGGTACAAAAAAAGGTAGTGTCCCTGCTGATGATGCAGCGTATCGGGGAAAGGTTCTTCTGCAGAATTTCCCTCAAGTACTTCCACAACTCCTAATCTGATTTTGCAGTAACAGCTTTCATGCATTCATTGGGGAATTTAAACATTTGGAGCTAAGTCAGTGGCACAATCATGTGCATGATGCCATCATATTTTTTCTGTCTCTGAAACATCATTTGTAAATGAATAAGATGTTTCTGTTGGCACCCTTCCCCCCTGGACATGGCTTTCTGCGATCACCATCAGGGCTGAATGCATTGTGACCATGGCGTAAGTACATCTCCATGATGGTGGGAGGTGCAGGTATGCTTGCTTGCCACACACCCATTAAATGTTCATTAATGCTGCTGTGCCTTTCTTCATGTCTGTGAGGATGAGTGTTTTATTTCAATGTTTATTTGAGCCTGTGGGCACTTTCCCTTCTCTGTGGAAGCAAAGTTTGTGCTGTATTTCCCACTGTATCTTGATTGGTTTTTCAAGGGCTGTCACCCAGGGTTGTTTGGCGATGTGTTGGGACCATGTTGGAGTGCATGTTCGTTCGACCCATTGGAATTTTTCATCCGATAGTCATCGTAGCGCTTCGGCTTAGCATGTGATTGTCTCTTCGTGGCACTTGTTTTCTGATGATAAAGAATGGCTCCTTCACGCAAAGCACTCCTTGAGGTTTGCTGTTGCATGGTTTCTCATTCTGCGGCATTTTTACTGTTACGGTGTGCGCCTGGAAGGTACTCCGAATCCTACAGAGGGCTAGATGAACAAGACACTGGGCATCTGACAAAGGTGTTTCTTGGGGTATGAGAACTTTGGCCATTCCAGACACATTGGGTATCAAAGAGCAGACGTAACAACTTTCGTTTGTCGCCTGTTTAGCCATGACACCCATATCTGAATACCATTTTCTGGATTGATCAGGGTGGCGGGGGTCTTCTACAGCATCTAATCCCAGGTCATGGTTCGCATCATACCTCTTGCGTTCGCCCCCCTTTTCTGTCTCTTATTCCCCCCTAAATGATTATATACCTTTTTCACCCTTTAATATCGTATAGGAAAAATGTCTGTCCATGTTTCATCATTGTGTTCACTATCACTCTGCCAAGACTGTAAGGTTGGATACATTTGTGTGGTTGGGCCATGTGGCTTAAAGTGCATATTCTCGCCATCTGAGATAGGTTCCCTGGTTGTGTGCATATGTACATATGGTGATACCATTACATCAAATATTGGGGTGCCAACATTATAGTAATTCGATACTTCATCAACATCATAACCCATAGCAGCACATGTAGAAGTGGGGATTTTGACAGTTCGGTTTTTGTGCAGAGTGGTAATATTAACATTTATAGAGGCGATGTTATTATTAATTTTGTGAGGTGCTCTTGGAGGTTGGGCACAAACCATTCCTCCTGGATATCTGCTGCTATGTGTTGCTTGGTGATGTGTGTGGGGAAATGAAGCTGTTGGAAGGCCACATGCAATAGTTCTACTGGCATCACCACTTTTCCTGTCATTTCCTGATGACAGAGGAGGTCTGTGGGTGACTGCTTGCATCCTCTCTTTACCCATATATCCTGTTCTTCTGTTGGGCGCATTTCTGCAATTCTATTATTTGCACTAAGGGCGTGGAGCTATACCCCTCTTCCTTGTCATCTTATGTGTTTGACTTTACTACACATTCTACTGCTTTGGGAATGTTAAAGTATGAGGATTCTTTTGTTTCCGAGTGAGATGGCATCAGTGGTATTTGTGTGTGCCTGGCATTTCACTAAAGCCACCACTGATGGCTCAGCCAATGCTTCAATAAGGTCATTTAATAATTGTGCATACTCTACAGGAGAGCCATCCGCTCTCCTGAATCCTCTTCTTCGCCATCTTAACAGGCCGGAGTCCACCGTCATTGTCACATATGCAGAGTCAGAGTATATTGTCACTGCACATCCTTTAGCTGTGTGCAACGCTTCAATTAAGGCTATGAGTTCTGCTGCTTGTGCTGAAAAATGTGAGGGGAGGCATTTCTGCACTATCACCTCATATTCGTCTCCTTCTAATCTCACTACTGCTGCCCCTATGTGTTTCTCTCCTGTCTAGCAATCAATGGACGCTGATCCGTCCACGAAGTACACCTCACCTCCCTCTAGGGCATTTTCGCTGGCTTTGTGAATATCATCAATGTCCCCCTCCTATGTGGCTCAATCATGAGCTTGCATGTCTTCTACTGTGCAGTGTTCTGTGATGAATGTGGCTGGGTTTATAGTCGTACAGCATACAACGTGTATGTTTGGCCTTAAGATGATTATTTTATATGCAGTGGCTCTCTGTGTGGTGAGTGTGGACTTTGACCTTTCGAGTATGGCGAATAAAGAGTTTTTGACAAAAAGCGTCACGGAACATCCCATTACTATGCTGGCGCTTTTCTAAATCATGAAGGCCACTGCTGCAAGGGTTTTTTTGCAGGCGAAGTGCCGCTACATCACAGAATCTAATGTGCCACTGTTGTAGGCCAATGGCTTGTGGCCTAGTGATGTTTTTTGTGTGGGTACTGCTGTCATCAGCGTGCCAGTGCAGTGGGAGAACAGATAAAACTCCCGGTCATCATCTGTTGTCGCCAGGACGGGTGCTGTTGTGATGATGTCTTGTAATTTAAGGAATTGTGTGATCATTCATCTTCTGTGTCCATTTTATAGGGGTGCTGTCCTTCTAGGTCTCTTTCAGTGCCTGGAGTAGGGGGCGCATGTATGCAGCATAATCCAGTATCCATGCACGCCAATAGTTGCATATGCCGAGAAATGTTTGCATGTCCTTTACAGTTTTGGGCGTTAGGGTGGTACGTAATGCTGCTGCTCCGTCTGATATTATTCTCTTACCGTCTTTTGATATTATCTGCTCCAAATACAACACTTCTGCCAGGCAGTACTGCAATTTTCCCCTGTCCACCTTGTACCCTTTTGTTGCTAGTAAGTTCAACAAGGTTATTGAATCTGCTCTACATTTTCACTACATATTAAAAGGTTATCTACATACTGAATTATTGTGCTTTTTACATCAATGTTGCTGAGGTATTTGTTAAAAATGATAGAGCTCTCGCAATAACCTTGGGGCAATCTGCAATGTTCAATTATTTTTCCCGCCAGGGTAAATGCTGTTAGGTATTGGAAACTGCGGTCAAGTGGCACTGAGAAAAATGCATTCTTCAGGTCCACTGCTGTGAAGCACGTGGCCTCTTTTGGAAAACTACACAAAATGGAGGAGGGATTTCAGACTAGGGGGAACTCCTTCTGTATGACATCATTAAGTGGGCGGAGATCCTGTATCATCCTCCAGGCCCGCCCTTCGCTTTTTTGATCGGACAGATAGCAGTATTGCATGGTGAATTGGATGGCACGATAATGCCCTGTTGTAGTAGTGCATTTATTTTCTCTTTTATCCCTTACTCTGCTTCCCTGGACAGTGGGTATTGTTTCAATCTGGGCGGCACTGCACCTGGTTTTATTTTTATTTTTATGCGCGTTACTTTCTGTAAAAAGTCCTACATCAAGGGGCCCTGTTGTCTATATATTTGGCAGTACTTGATTCATGTCCTCATAAAAAATTTGAAGGTGGTGCAGTGACACTGGTCATGAAGGGGGTTATTTACTTCTTGATGTTGAATCATTATGTGGCAGGGCACACAAATATCCATTATTATCTCCCCATCAGTGTCACCATCAGTGAACAGCTCTAGGTTAGTAAGATCAAGTAGTGCTATGTTTGGGTAGATATACTACACTGTTCTCCACTCACATCCAGGCATGTCCAATCCTATTGCCACAATACGTTTAGCTGATACTTGCACCCCTTGTAGGTCAATTGAGAGGATGGTACCAAGCACATTTTCTAGGTTTACCAAAGGGCGGAAAACAAAATCAGAGGGTACTCTCCATTCTTTTTGTGTTATTTCAGGCACCACTGTAGCTAGGAACAATAAGAGAGATAGCTACAACTAGACACTCTAGCTAATACATGTATCCCACAAATGAACATGTCAACATCCGTTGGCAATCCTCTTACTGCTACTTCATTTGTCATGCTACTGACATTGCTCTTAGTGGGCATGCCCCTATACTGGAGCACACCATTCCTCGCTCTGTAAAGGAGATAGTCATATTGAGCTTACTCAGGAGGTCCCTCCCTAGTAAATTAATGGGCGAGTCTTCGTAGTATAACAGGGGTGTCCGCACCGTTTTTCCTCCCACAGTTATATTCAAATCTTTTGTGTAGGTAACCTTCAAAATTGCCCCAGAGAATCCCTGCGTTTCCAGATTTCAGCCCGATAGCGGAAACTGGCCTTCTATGAGGCACGATTATCCACTCCTGAGTCCACCATAAAGATGAAAGTTTGTTTTGTATCTCCGCCCCCACCAGTGGTTCCGCTTCTGGACATAGGGTAGCCGATAGGACTGGACACGCAAGTGCTCTCTGGGCTGTCCTAGTCTGGGTATGTACTTGTTCCTGGGACAGAAAAAACGCTTTCCCCGATCATTGCTGTTCCGTGGAATGGAGCAGGTGTGCATTTGTGGTAGTTGTGAAAACATATGTGTGGGTGTTTCCCCAAGGTGTTTTGACGTGCTAACTGTGGTTGCATGCCCTGTTGTGGTGCTTGTGCCCCTGTTGGATTGATTGTTTTCCTTGTTGACAGTTATTGTAATATTGCTCTTGCTGCCCATGGCCACCCATCAGTAATCCATAAGGGCTGCCCGGATGAGGGTGGCCAAACGGCTGCTCATTTCCAGATCGTTGGGGCCCTTGATAATATCCCATGGGTCTGGCGTGGCATTCCCTTGAAAAATGTCCCCATCTCCCCCAATTCCAACTTGATCCTTGGCCCCCTCCCTGAGGTCTAGAGACGTCTCCTCACATCTCTGACGTCTCTTAGAAGTCACACTACCAGCTGCACCCCCTCAGAGGTATTCTTCCTTTCCTCTACTTCCCCCAGAACCTCACTGTCACCAGAGCTCTGGTTCTCTCCAGGCTGGACTATTGCAACAGCCTCTTTCTGAATCTGCCTGCTTCTAATCTCTGCCCTCGGCAACTTATCCAGAACAGGACTGTGAGACTTGTCATTGGCCTCAAGCCCATAGATCGTATCTCTCCAGGACTGAAATCTCTGCACTGGCTCCCAGTGGCTGCGAGGATTAAGTTCAAAACCCTCTGCATCGTCCACAAGGCCTTCTGGGGCCTGTGGCCTCAATACCTTCAACTCTCTCTTCCTAAATACCTTTCAGGGTAGCCGATCCAAGTTGCCCACGTGGTGTAGACGATGAATTCTACCTTGCAATGTACCCCTGTGTCTTGATAAAACAAACCAGCACCAGGGATCAATTACTTGGAAGAATGGACCCAGACGCGATGCCGAAGAACCTCTTCTTGAAAGGAGTCGATCTTCCAGGTAACCCCTTGTTTTACAATCAATCAACACCAAGAAATACTGCAGAGATTCTGTCACAACAAACAAACAAGAGGTCTTAGTACTTACAGAAAACCCAAAAGGAATGCACAGACATGAATTTAGGAGTAAGGACAGACACTCTTACCATAGGAGTAAACATTTTCCAAAAAGATGCAAGTGCTCCCTGCAAGACCACCAGGTGCAGAGGTGACTAGGACTGTTCCCGTCGGCACGCGGATGCCTGGGGGCAGGAAGTCCAGTAGGGAACACCCGACGACACGAGGACCCTCCCCCCTGCACCCTACATGAATACTCCTGCAGTCTCTAGTTCGTTTTAGGGCGAGGGGAGGAGAAGAGCACCAGCGGTCTTTTCGGGACGCTTGCAAGAGCGTGGATCCAAGAAGGCAATCCAAAGAAGTCCGAGTCAGCAACACAGGGTCTTTCCGAGGACAGAGCGTGAAGCAAAGGCAGTCCAGGAGAAGTCCGGGTCAGCAGCAGGGGATCTTTCCGATGACACAACGTGGAGCAAAGGCAGTCCAAAAGAAGTCCGGGTCGGCAACAGGGATCTTTCCGATGATAGAACGTGAGACCAAGGTAAAGCAAAAGGCAGTTCCGGGAGGTCAGCCAGGGGAAGGACTAAGGCAGAACAAGAGAGGAACAGGTAGTTAAGGAACGGGGAAAGAGCACTCAAGGGAGGAGTGGAGTCAAAACACTAAACACTTAAGGGCTAGGAACTTGGCAAGGAACACCAGGAAAAGCGAGATAACAACAGGTTACAATATCCAGGATACGTAGCGTACTTCAGCAAATTCAGAAGCAACAAACAACTCAGACGGCATAGTTTTATCAAGCCGAAGTCACATGATCTAGCGTGCGTCTGACGTACGGATTTGGCGTGCTTGCCCCAATAGCCATGGCAATCGCCAACGCGACCAAGCTGAAGGGTAAGTCTTCCGATATTCGGTGCGACTGGACGTTGACCTTTGTTTTGCGGTGTGGTGGAGAAAATAAAGCCGTGACAGTGGGGTATGGTGCAACGGGCGCATTCTAGCATGTCTCTGTTGTTTATGTGATGGGGACGGCATTTGTCCTTTGTAATTCCGGCCAGACCCAACCTGATTTGTGACAGTACCCCACCTCAAAGAACGCCTTCCTTTACGGGAGGACCAAAAGTCTCTCAAACATCCTGGAGCGTGTGTATGGTCCAATGGCTCCCAAGTACGGTCCTCAGGCCCATACCCCTTCCAGTCAACTAGAAACAGACGGGTTCCGCGACAGACCTTAGTGTCCAAGATCTGGTTGACCTCATACTCATCTGATCCAACCACAGGTAAGGGACGGTCAGGGACAAGCAACCGAGAACCCCTCTGAACCGGTTTCAAAAGCGAAACATGGAAAACAGAATGGATCTTCCAAGAAGGTGGGAGCTGTAAATGAACTGCCACCGGATTAATCACCTCCAAGATCGTGAAAGGACCAGAGAATTGTGGCAAGAGAGAGCCATGACCTGGCATGCGCAGATTCTTCGTGGACAACCAGACCTGCATCCCCTTAGTGGAAGATGGAGATGGTGAACGGTGGGCATCTGCATGTCGTTTGGTACAATCCTGAGCATCCAACAAATGACGTCTAACCCGGGAATGCAAGGCTGTAAGTGATTGCACACAGGAATAAGCAGCTGGGTTACTTGAGCCACCTGACAGAGGTAATGGCAATGTGCGAGGATGATGCCCATAAGTAGCAAAAAACTGAGTGGATCCCGTGGACGCATGCAAAGAATTATTATAGGCAAACTCGGCCATGGGTAATAAGGACAACCAAGAACCCTGGTGATGGAGCAAAAGACAACAGAGATATTGCTCTAGGGTGGCATTGAGTCTCTCCGTCTGTCCATCCGTCAGGGGATGGTAAGCGCTGGAATACCGGCCTTCTATGCCAAGGACAATGTAATGGCCCTCCAAAAACGAGAGGTGAACTGGGACCCCCGGTCTGTGATAATAACACTGGGGAGACCAAATTGCCGAAAAACATGTGAGATGAATAACTCGGCCAAGACCGGAGCAGAAGGCAACCCTGAACAGGGGATGAACAAAGCGTACTTGGTCAAGTAGTCCACTACCACCCAGATGGTGTTGAAACGTGAGATAGGCGGTAATTCCACTATGAAATCCATATACCAGGGCAACCGAGGTACAGGCAATGGGTGTAGTAGACCCACAGGTTTGGCATGCAGAGTTTTACCCTGTGCACAGACGGCACAGGTATCGGTGTACTGACTGACGTTTGTTCTCATAGTAGGCCACCAACACCACCTGTTTAACAACTCCATGGTCTTCCTTACCCCAGGATGTGCTGAAAACTTGGAATCGTGGCACCATTTCAAGGCCAAGGTCCGTGTCTCCTGGTTGGGAAGGAACACCTTCTCGTGAAGATAGGGTAGTGAATATGATATTCTGCTACCCTCCTCTTCAATGATCTTGGGATTGTTTGCAACCCATGTAACTAGAAGGGATTTCATCGATGGATCAACCGTGCACCCACATATCACCTGGCTAGGGAGCAATAAAGGAGTGGGTACCGGTTTAAGTCTTGGACTCCCCGGGATACGGGACAAAGCATCAGCCTTAGAGTTGCAAGAACCAGGGCGATATGTTATCGTGAAGTTAAAGCTGAAAAGAACTTGTGCCAACGGGCCAACCTAGCAGTGGTACATTTTATCGACTGGAGGGCTACCAAGTTACGGTGGTCGGTATACACTTGAACCGGAATTGTAGTACCGAGCAAATGATGTCTCCAGACCATGAATGCGTCCCTGACAGCCAAGAGCTCCTTCTCCGTAATGATATAGTTTTGCTCATGAATGGAGAGTTTCCTGGAATGAAAGGCAACTGGATGCAGAGCTGGAGATTCCTGGCAGGACTGTGATAAGACGGCTCCCAGTGCTATATCTGAAGCATCTGCTTCTACCACAAACTGTAGGAGCAGATCAGGGTGTTGAAGCACCGGGGCCGTAGTGAAGGCTCGTTTGAGATTCTCAAAAGCATCATTAGTCTTCTGGTCCCAGGAGAAAGGTCTTTTACTGCTAGTCAAGGCCGTCAAAGGTGACACAATTTCCGAAAAAGAGCGCACAAAGCGCCTATAAAAATTGGCAAAGCCCAAAAATGACTTCAGCGTTTTGAGGTCTTTAGGAACTGGCCAATCCAGAACCACTTGGACCTTGTTTGAGCTCATCTGTATGCCCTGATCCGTTATGTCATAGCCCAAAAATTCTATGACTTCACGTGAAAGATACACTTCTCCAGTTTAGCGTACAAGGCGTGTTCTTTTAGTCTTTGCAGAACCTGGCGAACATGTTGTACATGGTGCTCAGAGGAATAAGAATAAATCAGAATGTCATCCAGGTAAATAACAAGAAAACGGTCCGTCATATCCCTGAATATGTCATTAACAAAGTGTTGGAATGTGGCTGGGGCGTTACATAGCCCAAAGGGCATAACACAATACTCAAAAAGGCCGTATCTGGTTTTGAAGGCTGTTTTCCACTCGTCCCCCTCTCGGATTCGTACAAGGTTGTACGCCCCACGTAAATCGAGTTTTGTAAAGATCTTAGAGGAACCTAGCTGATCAAGGAGAACCGATATTAAGGATATTGGGTACTGATTTCTGATGGTAATGGCATTCAAGGCACAGTAGTCTATACAAGGCCTGAGGTCTCCTTCTTTTTTGGGAACAAAAAACATTGGAGAGGCTGCAGGTGAACGCGAAGGACGGATAAACCCAGTTCTGAGTGACTTGTCTATATACTCCTTTAGGATCACATCCTCCTTCTGCGTCAGGGAGTATATACGGCCAGAAGGTATTTTGGCACCAGGGATCAAGTCAATGGGAAAATCATAGGGTCTGTGAGGCGGAAGGGTCTCTGCCCCCTTGGCATCAAAAACATCACTAAGGGAAGAGAACTCCTGAGTTGACGGGTGGTTGACAACAGCTCCAATAGAAGAGACCCCACGCAACAGGGGCTTGCCAGGATTCGTGGGCTCCAGGTTCGAACAAAAAACATGAGTTTTCACAATAAGAGGATACAAACTCGATCTCCCCGGTACCCCAGTCCACCACTGGATTATGGCGTCTCAACCAAGGCAAGCCCAAGATTAAACGATATTGCGGGGCTGCAATAAGGTCAAAGGTAATGGTTTCTTCATGGCCATGATTGGTGGTCATGGTTAGGTCGACTGTTTGCTTGGTAACCAAGCCGGAGAGCAGTAAGGAACCGTCCACAGTGTTAACCATTTCTGGTTGAGGTTTCGTGATCACTGGAATACCTAGCTTTCTGGAAAAAGCTTCATCAATGTAGTTACCTGTAGCTCTGGAGTCCAAGACAGCATCAATGAACCGTAGTGATCCGGAGACTGGGAACACCGGATAGGAATGATAAACGGCCTTACAGTCAGGGAGTCTAGAAGGACTGAGCTCGGCAGAAAGACCCCATCTACTGCCGAGCTCTGGCATTTCCCTGACGCTTAGGCTTCTTGCTACAAGCCTTCAGCAGATGTTCTGACGACCCACAGTAAAAACACAGGTTGTTTTTCTTTTGGAGTTCCCTTTCCTCGGTGGTCAAGGGACCCCGAACGGCTCCTATTTGCATGGGTTCTGATCCCCCTGCGACGGAAGCAGGTGGCAACATGGCCAGAGGTGTAGAAAGCCTCTTTTCGCCCTTTCGTTCTGCTTTTTGTGAATCTATCTGGAGTACCATATCCAGGAGCTCGGGAAAGGTCGTAAGAACAATCGGAACCGTGGATATGGTGTCTTTCAGAGAATCGGATATCCCATGGTAAAACATGGAAGCCTTTTTGTCTTCGGGCCATCCCGTCTCAGCCATGAGCTGGTTAAATCGGGCTAAGTATGCCAGCAATGAAGAGTCCACTCAAGAGTTCAAGATCCGTAGCCTGGGTCTGTATCGGGTATGGAAAACACGACGCATGGCAGCAGTCAGTGCATCGCAATCAAACAATAAAGCACTATCCTGCTCAAGCAATGGGTTAGCCCATGAAGCGGCTGTGCCGCCAAGGTGAGATAGCAAGAACGCTGCTTTGGTCTTAGAATCAGGAAACGAAGAATGTCTACACAGAAAATGCAGGCGACACTGATTCAAGAAGGTACGGTAGGTACGTGGATCCCCACAGAACCGTTCCGGCTGGGCTAATGGAAAATGGGCTGTCATAAACACAGGACCTGATTCCTGTCCTTGCCGAGCCAGGCCTGAACCTGAGGCGGCCATGTGATCTGCTACCGGGGTGTTAGCAGGAATCATGCCTGCTTGTATCTCATTGATGCGTTGTTGTGTGGCGGTATGAGCGGCTGTCATATCTGCACGCAACTGAGTGACCATGTTCATGATCTTGGTCAAGGCTTCGTTTGGGTCCATGGCGGCTTCTGAATATGTCAGGGTAGCCGATCCAAGTTGCCCACGTGGTGTAGACGATGAATCCGTGCAATGTAACCCTGTGTCTGGATAAAACAAACCAGCACCATGGATCAATTACTTGGAAGAATGGACCCAGACGCGATGCCGAAGAACCTCTTCTTGAAAGGAGATGATCTTCCAGGTAACCCCTTGTTTTACAATCAATCAACACCAAGAAATACTGCAGAGATTCTGTCACAACAAACAAACAAGAGGTCTTAGTACTTACAGAAAACCCAGAAGGAATGCACAGACATGAATTTAGGAGTAAGGACAGACACTCTTACCATAGGAGTAATGATCTTCCAAAAAGATGCAAGTGCTCCCTGCAAGACCACCAGGTGCAGAGGTGACTAGGACTGTTACCGCCGGCACGCGGACGCCTGGGGGCAGGAAGCCCAGTAGGGAACACCAGACGGCACGAGGACGCTCCCCCCTTCACCCTACATGAATACTCCTGCAGTCTCTAGTTCGTTTTAGGGCGAGGGGAGGAGAAGAGCACCAGCAGTCTTTTCGGGACACTTGCAAGAACGTGGATCCAAGAAGGCAATCCAAAGAAGTCCGAGTCGGCAACACAGGGTCTTTCCGAGGACAGAGCGTGAAGCAAAGGCAGTCCAGGAGGAGTCCGGGTCGGCAACAGGGGATCTTTCCGATGACACAACGTGGAGCAAAGGCAGTCCAAAAGAAGTCCGGGTCGGCAACAGGGATCTTTCCGATGATAGAACGTGAGACCAAGGTAAAGCAAAAGGCAGTTCCGGGAGGTCAGCCAGGGGAAGGACTAAGGCAGAACAAGAGAGGAACAGGTAGTTAAGGAACGGGGAAAGAGCACTCAAGGGAGGAGTGGAGTCAAAACACTAAACACTTAAGGGCTAGGAACTTGGCAAGGAACACCAGGAAAAGCGAGATAACAACAGGTTACAATATCCAGGATACGTAGCGTACTTCAGCAAATTCAGAAGCAACAAACAACTCAGACGGCATAGTTTTATCAAGCCGAAGTCACATGATCTAGCGTGCGTCTGACGTACGGATTTGGCGTGCTTGCCCCAATAGCCATGGCAATCGCCAACGCGACCAAGCTGAAGGGTAAGTCTTCCGATATTCGGTGCGACTGGACGTTGACCTTTGTTTTGCGGTGTGGTGGAGAAAATAAAGCCGTGACAGTGGGGTATGGTGCAACGGGCGCATTCTAGCATGTCTCTGTTGTTTATGTGATGGGGACGGCATTTGTCCTTTGTAATTCCGGCCAGACCCAACCTGATTTGTGACAGTACCCCACCTCAAAGAACGCCTTCCTTTACGGGAGGACCAAAAGTCTCTCAAACATCCTGGAGCGTGTATATGGTCCAATGGCTCCCAAGTACGGTCCTCAGGCCCATACCCCTTCCAGTCAACTAGAAACAGACGGGTTCCGCGACAGACCTTAGTGTCCAAGATCTGGTTGACCTCATACTCATCTGATCCAACCACAGGTAAGGGACGGTCAGGGACAAGCAACCGAGAACCCCTCTGAACCGGTTTCAAAAGCGAAACATGGAAAACAGAATGGATCTTCCAAGAAGGTGGGAGCTGTAAATGAACTGCCACCTGATTAATCACCTCCAAGATCGTGAAAGGACCAGAGAATTGTGGCAAGAGAGAGCCATGACCTGGCATGCGCAGATTCTTCGTGGACAACCAGACCTGCATCCCCTTAGTGGAAGATGGAGATGGTGAACGGTGGGCATCTGCATGTCGTTTGGTACAATCCTGAGCATCCAACAAATGACGTCTAACCCGGGAATGCAAGGCTGTAAGTGATTGCACACAGGAATAAGCAGCTGGGTTACTTGAGCCACCTGACAGAGGTAATGGCAATGTGCGAGGATGATGCCCATAAGTAGCAAAAAACTGAGTGGATCCCGTGGACGCATGCAAAGAATTATTATAGGCAAACTCGGCCATGGGTAATAAGGACAACCAAGAACCCTGGTGATGGAGCAAAAGACAACAGAGATATTGCTCTAGGGTGGCATTGAGTCTCTCCGTCTGTCCATCCGTCAGGGGATGGTAAGCGCTGGAATACCGGCCTTCTATGCCAAGGACAATGTAATGGCCCTCCAAAAACGAGAGGTGAACTGGGACCCCCGGTCTGTGATAATAACACTGGGGAGACCAAATTGCCGAAAAACATGTGAGATGAATAACTCGGCCAAGACCGGAGCAGAAGGCAACCCTGAACAGGGGATGAACAAAGCGTACTTGGTCAAGTAGTCCACTACCACCCAGATGGCGTTGAAACGTGAGATAGGCGGTAATTCCACTATGAAATCCATATACCAGGGCAACCGAGGTACAGGCAATGGGTGTAGTAGACCCACAGGTTTGGCATGCAGAGTTTTACCCTGTGCACAGACGGCACAGGTATCGGTGTACTGACTGACGTTTGTTCTCATAGTAGGCCACCAACACCACCTGTTTAACAACTCCATGGTCTTCCTTACCCCAGGATGTGCTGAAAACTTGGAATCGTGGCACCATTTCAAGGCCAAGGTCCGTGTCTCCTGGTTGGGAAGGAACACCTTCTCGTGAAGATAGGGTAGTGAATATGATATTCTGCTACCCTCCTCTTCAATGATCTTGGGATTGTTTGCAACCCATGTAACTAGAAGGGATTTCATCGATGGATCAACCGTGCACCCACATATCACCTGGCTAGGGAGCAATAAAGGAGTGGGTACCGGTTTAAGTCTTGGACTCCCCGGGATACGGGACAAAGCATCAGCCTTAGAGTTGCAAGAACCAGGGCGATATGTTATCGTGAAGTTAAAGCTGAAAAGAACTTGTGCCAACGGGCCAACCTAGCAGTGGTACATTTTATCGACTGGAGGGCTACCAAGTTACGGTGGTCGGTATACACTTGAACCGGAATTGTAGTACCGAGCAAATGATGTCTCCAGACCATGAATGCGTCCCTGACAGCCAAGAGCTCCTTCTCCGTAATGATATAGTTTTGCTCATGAATGGAGAGTTTCCTGGAATGAAAGGCAACTGGATGCAGAGCTGGAGATTCCTGGCAGGACTGTGATAAGACGGCTCCCAGTGCTATATCTGAAGCATCTGCTTCTACCACAAACTGTAGGAGCAGATCAGGGTGTTGAAGCACCGGGGCCGTAGTGAAGGCTCGTTTGAGATTCTCAAAAGCATCATTAGTCTTCTGGTCCCAGGAGAAAGGTCTTTTACTGCTAGTCAAGGCCGTCAAAGGTGACACAATTTCCGAAAAAGAGCGCACAAAGCGCCTATAAAAATTGGCAAAGCCCAAAAATGACTTCAGCGTTTTGAGGTCTTTAGGAACTGGCCAATCCAGAACCACTTGGACCTTGTTTGAGCTCATCTGTATGCCCTGATCCGTTATGTCATAGCCCAAAAATTCTATGACTTCACGTGAAAGATACACTTCTCCAGTTTAGCGTACAAGGCGTGTTCTTTTAGTCTTTGCAGAACCTGGCGAACATGTTGTACATGGTGCTCAGAGGAATAAGAATAAATCAGAATGTCATCCAGGTAAATAACAAGAAAACGGTCCGTCATATCCCTGAATATGTCATTAACAAAGTGTTGGAATGTGGCTGGGGCGTTACATAGCCCAAAGGGCATAACACAATACTCAAAAAGGCCGTATCTGGTTTTGAAGGCTGTTTTCCACTCGTCCCCCTCTCGGATTCGTACAAGGTTGTACGCCCCACGTAAATCGAGTTTTGTAAAGATCTTAGAGGAACCTAGCTGATCAAGGAGAACCGATATTAAGGATATTGGGTACTGATTTCTGATGGTAATGGCATTCAAGGCACAGTAGTCTATACAAGGCCTGAGGTCTCCTTCTTTTTTGGGAACAAAAAACATTGGAGAGGCTGCAGGTGAACGCGAAGGACGGATAAACCCAGTTCTGAGTGACTTGTCTATATACTCCTTTAGGATCACATCCTCCTTCTGCGTCAGGGAGTATATACGGCCAGAAGGTATTTTGGCACCAGGGATCAAGTCAATGGGAAAATCATAGGGTCTGTGAGGCGGAAGGGTCTCTGCCCCCTTGGCATCAAAAACATCACTAAGGGAAGAGAACTCCTGAGTTGACGGGTGGTTGACAACAGCTCCAATAGAAGAGACCCCACGCAACAGGGGCTTGCCAGGATTCGTGGGCTCCAGGTTCGAACAAAAAACATGAGTTTTCACAATAAGAGGATACAAACTCGATCTCCCCGGTACCCCAGTCCACCACTGGATTATGGCGTCTCAACCAAGGCAAGCCCAAGATTAAACGGTATTGCGGGGCTGCAATAAGGTCAAAGGTAATGGTTTCTTCATGGCCATGATTGGTGGTCATGGTTAGGTCGACTGTTTGCTTGGTAACCAAGCCGGAGAGCAGTAAGGAACCGTCCACAGTGTTAACCATTTCTGGTTGAGGTTTCGTGATCACTGGAATACCTAGCTTTCTGGAAAAAGCTTCATCAATGTAGTTACCTGTAGCTCTGGAGTCCAAGACAGCATCAATGAACCGTAGTGATCCGGAGACTGGGAACACCGGATAGGAATGATAAACGGCCTTACAGTCAGGGAGTCTAGAAGGACTGAGCTCGGCAGAAAGACCCCATCTACTGCCGAGCTCTGGCATTTCCCTGACGCTTAGGCTTCTTGCTACAAGCCTTCAGCAGATGTTCCGACGACCCACAGTAAAAACACAGGTTGTTTTTCTTTTGGAGTTCCCTTTCCTCGGTGGTCAAGGGACCCCGAACGGCTCCTATTTGCATGGGTTCTGATCCCCCTGCGACGGAAGCAGGTGGCAACATGGCCAGAGGTGTAGAAAGCCTCTTTTCGCCCTTTCGTTCTGCTTTTTGTGAATCTATCTGGAGTACCATATCCAGGAGCTCGGGAAAGGTCGTAAGAACAATCGGAACCGTGGATATGGTGTCTTTCAGAGAATCAGATATCCCATGGTAAAACATGGAAGCCTTTTTGTCTTCGGGCCATCCCGTCTCAGCCATGAGCTGGTTAAATCGGGCTAAGTATGCCAGCAATGAAGAGTCCACTCAAGAGTTCAAGATCCGTAGCCTGGGTCTGTATCGGGTATGGAAAACACGACGCATGGCAGCAGTCAGTGCATCGCAATCAAACAATAAAGCACTATCCTGCTCAAGCAATGGGTTAGCCCATGAAGCGGCTGTGCCGCCAAGGTGAGATAGCAAGAACGCTGCTTTGGTCTTAGAATCAGGAAACGAAGAATGTCTACACAGAAAATGCAGGCGACACTGATTCAAGAAGGTACGGTAGGTACGTGGATCCCCACAGAACCGTTCCGGCTGGGCTAATGGAAAATGGGCTGTCATAAACACAGGACCTGATTCCTGTCCTTGCCGAGCCAGGCCTGAACCTGAGGCGGCCATGTGATCTGCTACCGGGGTGTTAGCAGGAATCATGCCTGCTTGTATCTCATTGATGCGTTGTTGTGTGGCGGTATGAGCGGCTGTCATATCTGCACGCAACTGAGTGACCATGTTCATGATCTTGGTCAAGGCTTCGTTTGGGTCCATGGCGGCTTCTGAATATGTCAGGGTAGCCGATCCAAGTTGCCCACGTGGTGTAGACGATGAATCCGTGCAATGTAACCCTGTGTCTGGATAAAACAAACCAGCACCATGGATCAATTACTTGGAAGAATGGACCCAGACGCGATGCCGAAGAACCTCTTCTTGAAAGGAGATGATCTTCCAGGTAACCCCTTGTTTTACAATCAATCAACACCAAGAAATACTGCAGAGATTCTGTCACAACAAACAAACAAGAGGTCTTAGTACTTACAGAAAACCCAGAAGGAATGCACAGACATGAATTTAGGAGTAAGGACAGACACTCTTACCATAGGAGTAATGATCTTCCAAAAAGATGCAAGTGCTCCCTGCAAGACCACCAGGTGCAGAGGTGACTAGGACTGTTACCGCCGGCACGCGGACGCCTGGGGGCAGGAAGCCCAGTAGGGAACACCAGACGGCACGAGGACGCTCCCCCCTTCACCCTACATGAATACTCCTGCAGTCTCTAGTTCGTTTTAGGGCGAGGGGAGGAGAAGAGCACCAGCAGTCTTTTCGGGACACTTGCAAGAACGTGGATCCAAGAAGGCAATCCAAAGAAGTCCGAGTCGGCAACACAGGGTCTTTCCGAGGACAGAGCTGAAGCAAAGGCAGTCCAGGAGGAGTCCGGGTCGGCAACAGGGGATCTTTCCGATGACACAACGTGGAGCAAAGGCAGTCCAAAAGAAGTCCGGGTCGGCAACAGGGATCTTTCCGATGATAGAACGTGAGACCAAGGTAAAGCAAAAGACAGTTCCGGGAGGTCAGCCAGGGGAAGGACTAAGGCAGAACAAGAGAGGAACAGGTAGTTAAGGAACGGGGAGAGAGCGCTCAAGGGAACACGTGGAGTCAAAACACCAAACACAGAAGGGCTAGGAACTTGGCAAGGAACACCAGGAAAAGCGAGATAACAACAGGTTACAATATCCAGGATACGTAGCATACTTCAGCAAATTCAGAAGCAACGAACAACTCAGACGGCATAGTTTTATGAAGCCGAAGTCACATGACCTAGCGTGCATCTGACGTACGGATTCGGCGTACGGATTCGGCGTGCTTGCCCCAATCGCCATGGCAACCGCCAACGTGACCAAGCCGAAGGGTAAGCCTTCCGATATTCGGTGCGACAGGACGTTGACCTTTGTTTTGCGGTGTGGTGGGGAAAATAAAGCTGTGACAGTGGGGTATGGTGCAACGGGCGCTTTCTAGCATGTCTCTGTTGTTTATGTGATGGGGACGGCATTTGTCCTTTGTAATTCCGGCCAGACCCAACCTGATTGCTGACAATACCTTCCTTCTCGAGTTCTTTGCTCATCTGCCTCCAATTCCCTCAGGGTCAGTCGCTCCTCCAAGCAACGAGTTGGTGGCAGATCTCTTTCTTCGGCTGAGGCCTCCCTCTGGAACAGCCTCCCTGCCTCCCTGAAACTTGAGGAGAATCATCTTCGGTTCCGTAAGCACCTCAAAACCTTTCTCATTGTGTCTGCTTTTTCTCTCTCCCTTGCTGATTTCCTGGCTGACACTGAAACTGCACTGGTTACCTGGCCACCCTCTGATCTCGGGCCCAGGTCCTCTCTCCCACCAGTCGCACTCCTGCACTGCTTTCCTGGCAACCCCTACACTTGGTGGCTGTTTTCTGTATCCCTACGGTCCCACTTCCAGCACTTGACACCGGATGTCTGCACTTACACTTTGACTTGCCACCTGCTGGCCGTACCTTTACTTATTGTTTATTTATTGTCTTATCCCATGTACTGCATTGTCCTCTATCCTTCCCATTCACTTGCGCGATCTGAATGACACCTGGCCTGTAGGATCGTTGTCTGTCTTCCCTCTGTTCCCCCTCCCTTGCCTCATTGTGCCTTGAAACACTTGTGTATAGGCATGTTATAAATGCCATATCATATCATATCCTTGTCCTCCAAACCCACCTCTCTGTCCCCTATACCCACCTCGTCCTCTTCCAGGCCTTCCCTGCCATTGGGGTGCCTCGTATTGCTCCTCGCCAGCCCATTGTTCCTGCCCATGTGCGGACCACGTTACTGCCATCATTGCTAGTGAACCTCCTGACCTCTCCTCCCCGTCTCCCCATCTTTCAGTAGGCAGGGCCGCTGTTACTGCAGCGACCTTCAACAGTTTATTTTGTACTAGTTTGGCTTCGTCTGCCAACCTCCTCTGTGCAATTTCTTTTTCTATTTCTTTGATCCTCCTACAATGGTGTACTATGATGCTCTAAATTTCAGGCCATCCTTTGGCTTGTATCCCAGCAATTTTACCCAAGGCCTTCTGTACCTCATCTGGGAGGCCTCTTTTGATGATAAAGTAGAAATGGGAGGTTGATTGGTCCCATGCCGTGCCTGTCTCTGATCTCCACAGATCCTGTACCCGGAGAATGTACTGCGCAGCCTCTTCCTCGTCCCCCATGGTGCATTGCATCACCGAATGTAAATCTGAGGTGTCAGGGAATGTCATCCGCAGTGCATCCCATACTAGAGCAGTACATTATTAAATGTTGACAATTTGTTGTCACTCCCGGAAAAGCAGTCTTCACCCACACCCCGTCTGCATGGTTTCCCACAGCGGACACCAGCAAACATTTTACGTCCTCTATAGCCAGCAGGACCCCTGTGGTATGTTTCTCAAAAGCATATATCCATTTTCTCGCCCCTCCCGAGAGTGGGGGCAGTGACTTCAGCAAATTATTCTTGTCCATCTGTTCCCATGGTATGTAATGGGGACTCCCTGCTCCCTTGTGAATTAGGGGCATTTGCAATTTTGTTTTGCCTCCTTTATTACTTACTTTTACTCCTTTTGTTTTACCTAATGACATGTTCCCCAACATACTTCGGAGCCTCCCCTGCCACATTTGTTGTGTCGCCCCATCTTCCGGCTCTTCTCGTAACGGAAGTGGCATTCCTGCCGCCGCCGCTCCTTCCTCATATTCATCTAGATCGCTCCACACTTAATCTATTTCCCTGTCTGTTCCTCACTTGCTTAGCTAACTTCTTGCCCTACTCATACTATCTTTATGGGGGTATGTTTAAAGTGAAAGAAGAACTCACCCGATTTTCAATTGTCTTCCGGCTAGATGGGTTCCTGGACGAGAGTGGTGATGGTGTTGGCCCACCCGCCATGATGGATGGTGGCTCCCCTCCCCGAGGTAACATTTGGCCCCTGTTACATAATGCTCTCAACCGTGTCAAATCCATTTGACTGGTAGCGAGTTGTCTTTCTAAATCATTAGTTAGGCATGCAAGTTTTACTGGAGGGTCACTCGTGGGATCATACAACCCTCTAGGTTCATAGGGAGGTGGGGCTGTCGCTGCAGGAGTAGAGGGTGCATTTGGCACAGGCAAATAATACAGGTCACTGTGCCCTGCAGCGGGCCTAGTTAACAGTGTGTAAAGTCTAATGAGTTCTTCATTCCCCTTTTTTTATCACTTTCCCCTCCCCTCCCTTTGGGGCCGGCGCTGGTTCAGACAGCGCTTCCTTGTTTGCACCACTCTCAGGGAATGTTTCTTCAAACAACCTCCAGAGAGCTTACACTTCTCGTCTATTTTGAAGTTGTTTTCCCTGATACTTTGGAACAGATGGGTTGTCACAAGATCTAATACTCTTTTATCGAACAACCCTCCTTCTGGCCACACTTGAGACAATCCCTCCACTTTATCTCCTTGAGACACTGGTCGTGGTACTTTGGATTTTCTTGCTGCACAGGGAGGTTCTGGCAAATATGGGCTAATGGTATATCTCCAGCCATAGCTCCCTGCTTAACTCTCGTTTATACTTGTCTATGTGTTGTGTGTCAAAATATGATTAAAACAACACTTCTGTTTTCCTTATAACACCTTAATAGGCAACTTACAATGTCACAGTTTAGAAAACCTTTCACGTACACCTTTTTCGACTCCAACATGTATAAAAAGCAGACTTTAGACCGATTCAACATAGGACAAATTTACATATAATCTTAGACATACCAACACAGTTGACCTTGACGACAATTTAACATAAAACACAGATGTACTGTCCTTCTAGCTACACCCCACCCCGCCCTGTATCACACTATCATATTCTTCTCCCCCATTCACTCTCCATCCCCCCTTCCCTGAGCCCCTTTTGGACTGACCTCTAAAAGAGTTCTGCCCACAAGAAAAAGAATGTGCTAATATCTCACAAGTCTATTCATCACACAAGATTGCTACATTTTTTCTATTCTATCTCCACTTATTTCCTGCACTGGTCGAGACAATGCTATGCGGTGCCACCTTCCACCCCTTTTCGGAGCTAGGTTCCCGTACTCTTCCCATATTCAGTTACTTCTATGTTCACAACCTAATGACCATATAAAGAAAATAGAAGAAAAAGCCTACCAGTCACACTCATACAAGCCCTATACCCTAAATCTGACTCCTCACTGTTCCATCAGCATTACCCTTATACTCATCACCTTCTTTTTAAATCCCTCTCTTTTGAGGTTCTCGCAACCAATACTCATGTGTCCGGGGTGATCCGAGAGCCTTCGTTCACAGTCTATCCACAATCAAGGTCGTACCCCAACCAAGCTGTGACCCGCCTTGGTGAACAGTCGGGTATTTTCAATGGCCAGGACCCTTGGAACCTCTTTTTATGCACGCTCACTGGTCAGCAGCAGGTGGCGATGGTTTTGCTGGGGGGCATTCCTGATCTCGACACACAGCATGGGGGTATCTCTCGGTGCACCCTTGATCACGGCCCCGGGGTCACCAATTGAAGGGGCTCACTCCCCACATCACAAATAAAACTCAGAATAATGGACACATCCCAGGAAGGAATGAGAACAGGAGATTGGTTGTGAGAGGCAACATAGTTTTATATAAGATTCAGCATCCATAGAACTCTGCTGCTTTGAGAGCGCTCTGGCAAACAATACAAGAGCAATACATTTTAAAGGGTTACAGCATCATCTGTGATGATTTCTATACAGTCTACAAGTTACATTTTGATTGGTGAGGAAGGGGTTTAAGTATGGTGCTGTATAGGCAGGCTCCACGAGATTGGCTGGTGGCTTGGCGGGATGTCCGACATCACGTGGTTCATCTGGGCTGCTCTGTGCGAGGTGGAGGTCTGGTCAGGTCTGGGAGAGGCAACTGGTTCTGGCTAAGTAATCTACACACTATCACAAGACATACAGTAAATAATGTCCATTACTACACCTTTGATATTTAATGAGAGGCCTATAAATTGTACACATGTATTCCCATTGTCTTGCTTCAGATCATTGGCGAGGTAAAGGGTGTGGGGTCTTGCCCTCCATGTGACATGTGGGGGGTGGGATTGATAGCTGTCGGGTCGGGCACATCAGAGCGGGAGGGGGTGGAGTGACATATGTTAATTTAGGACAGAATATACTGCGACAGGAGTCTGGTTTTATTTGGGGCACTCTAGGGTGGTCAGCAAGGAAGGATCACACTTCTGCTACATCAAAAGGAATGGGTTTTGGAGGGGCACAGGGTTACACAGGCAGTAACTTTCCAACAGCGGGGGCAAGAGTTGCAGGAGCGGGTTTGTGGAGATAGATGGGCCACAAGTCATGGTTCGGCCCAGTCACACACAGGGCAGTGATCTCAGAGGAAGGATGAAACAAATACACTGTTTGCTTGCTACAATTTGTGCTAGAGGATCCGTGAGACAGGGACTTGGGAGGCACAGGTAAAGGAGAAAAAAGGTGGGGACTGTCAGTGCTGGCTGTGCACGTGGCTGTTGAGGGGAGGAGACTTCACAGATACCAGAATGCGGCCTTGTCCAAAGATGGAGTCGGGGGTACACAAAATGAAGTCCAAATGTGTCTTGCAATAGCCCTACCTCTGTATGTGCTAGGGACTTGTCCTCTGAGGCCACAGAAGGGCAAAGAAGGCATCCCTCCACTAGTGCAAGAGCAGGTGGTCCCCGTTGCGTCAAATGTATGAGGGGCCAAACCCAATCCCTTCCTTTCTTACAGTGGTCAGTTGGTGTCTTCTTTTGGGAAGTTGATTCTTCGTATCAATATCTGTAGTTTTATAGCTGGTTGTCTAAACCGACCATGTTCCCAGTAACAATTTGATGTAAAGACTGCTGCTTCTTCCCATCAAATGCCTTCTAAGTTCCTAAGCCCTTTTGAACCTAGGGGGATGGGAAAATAAGGGGAGCTGTTATATCAAGGATCATTGACTCTGCATACCCAGTTTTAGAAATGGCCTATATTACTAAATTACATCCCGATCTTAAGGTTGACTCATGAATTGTTCAAATAGTTTTTGGTATTGCTTTTTTAGATTCATCTATTTTCAACTTCTCCATGAAACCGAAGAAAATACAATTCCTGGTGTCCTTGAATCTAATAGGTCAATCACTGATATGTACCCAAACACTAATGACATGAATGTAAAAATGCTGTCATTTGGGAACAGGCCTCTTAGCCCCAGACTCTGTCAATTTTTCATGGGCAGGCTTTAGGTTTTCCTGTCGTCTGAGGAAATGATGTTACTTATATAGGACCAACCATACCAACATATTTTAAAACATAGCCGTTCTAGCATATCTTAAAAGTCAAAGTTAGTTGGTCATTCATAGGGTTACTTCTGTCCCCCTTCTTAAATATTGGAATTACCACCAGTTATGTCCAGGAAGGGGGCTTAGGTTCCTGTGACCTATTAATGGTCACCATAAATCACTTCCAGGAAGGGGGACTAGGACCCTGTGACTTATTAGTGGTAATTGAAAAGGCAAAATGTATAGGTAACTGTGTTTTTTTGAATTTGAAAGGCATATTTGTATCAGATGGATTGAGAGGTATGCGCAGTATAAGAACAGTATCTAAGGTCTATCAATTACGCAGTCTTCTATGATGTGTCTTTGTAGACATCTAATTGTCAACCTTGTTCCATCGCACAGTCCCAGTGATTGAAAAAAAAATATTTATTAATTATATTACGTCGTCTTGCCCATAGGCCGCAGAGCACTGCAGTACGTACAACACACATAACATATACACACATGAAGTGTAACCAACATGATAAAATAGAAATAAATCAGTCAATAGCAATTCTTAAACATGTGGTGAGTGTAAAATCCTGGGTTCTGATACAACTTCCCCCAGATTTGGACTGTAGCCAGGCCAGGACGTTGTTCCGCAGGGCTTCTCTCAGCTCAGGTTCTTTCCAATTTGTTCACATTGATGATCACCATGTTCTTTTTATCTGTGACTAAGCTTTTTTTGAATGTGTCCGCAATCTCAGGCAATGAGGCCTTTTTATTACGTATGTCTCTCTTCATAGGAGGGCAAAATTGGGTTAATCGTAGAACACCTGGTTCTGGGAAGTTTGGACAATTTAAACTGAATATTAGAGCCAGACGGTGTGGCTGCATCACAATCTGTGTGATGGGATGTGACCTACAGAAGGCACATCATTAAAGGCCAATACATCACAAAATGACTCTACATACACTTGGCAGCTTACCTCTGCCTTACTCATGGTTACCAATGATAGAAATTGGTATGTTTGACATTTCTTATCTACCCTCTCTTACTGACGGATAATGGTGCCAAAAGAGTCTATCCAAGCTTAGAAATCTATGTCATTCTCACATTTACTTAGATCACAAATATGTTTTTCATTTACAATCTGCCAGCTTCTTGCAACATTTATTTGCATCTTTTCAGATTTGAATTAGTGAGGGACTCACTAACAAAATGATCCATCCTTTTAGAAGGGGATTGGATTGCATTACTCAATGCCAAGTTTAGGTAGACAGTTTTCCCGGCTTGAGTTTCATGGGTACCATCTTTGTACTGGCTTTGAATGTGTAGTCGGGAAGTCTCTGTGGGTCGCATGGTGTCACTTGGTTGTCCCAAAAACAATCATGGAATCTATTTTCAGGTCCTGGTTAGTAATCAAAGAGTCGGTTGTATGACGAGATGCAAGACTTACTGATTCTCATCTTTCATTTTGAGACGTTGTTTACGTTGGTCACTTCTAGCCAAAACATCTTTCATGCAATGATCACCTGGCATGAGGGGGCCTCCCGCCCACTCCCACAATGACTGAGATGGTGAGCCCTCTAACATCCCAAGATGACTGAGAGCTTCAGTGGCGATATTCCATGCATGCTTAATGGAGGCTGAACACGTGTCTGCAGATCTCAGAGTGAGTTTCGCTATTCCTGCTCTGGTATCAGGCATTCTTGTGGAAAGTGCGTAAGTGTGAGGTAAAGTAAAAACAATGGCAACTAAAAGCACCTACACACCAGAAATAAGGAATCAGCAAAGGGTAGCTGAATAAAAACAGATGGCTTTGGCCCTCCTCAGACCAGTACCAGTGACAACCCAGGCTCAATCCACCATATGAACACACTGCACATGTTCCGCCACATGCACACACACTGCAGGGGGGAAGCTCCACAACCCTCACTGCAGAACAAGTAGCACAGTGCCAGGAGTGGAACTCACCGGGAATATCCAGTATTCAGGTACTCTGCTCCCATATCCTCACCAACTTCAGGCTGAGAGCAGAAATTCAGCTGAAGCCTGATACTGGGGCCTACCACCCTAGCAGTCCAGCAGTCCATCCATACACCGCAGCCAAGGGGCCACTTTCCTGGCACTCCAGAAGTCCCTCAGAACACTGCAGTAGCTCTCCGAGACACAAGGAGACACAGGGAGCTCCAAACTGTGGTTGCACGTGAGCGGCCAGAAAAGATTAGAAGAAGGGACACAGGGCCGTCAATAAGTCAAGCCGCACTGCCTAGCGGCCACTTCAAACGTGCTCAGAGTTGACCATCATTGGAAATAGCAAAGGTGAGATTGCGTAATTACTGCATCTATTTTCAGTTTTAACTTGAGAGGCAGATTCGTCCTACAGTGTTTTTCTCTTTAGAGACTGAAACGTTGAGGCAGTAATCTACTGTTCATTGACACTGGAACCGATGTGCCCTGTGTGAAGAGAAATGGGGGTGGAAAGAAGTAACTTGAAATTGTTCTGAATGTCCTACAGTGTTTCGCTCTGTTTGTTAAAATGGTAGCTGCTGTTGAATTGGAAGGGTACACATAGGTGCACTTTAACATTTGGACAGCAGAGGGCAACCTACCACTGGGAAATGGCATCAGCTGAGTACGGAAACATACGTAGGCATTTTATATATATAGTTATTTATCTTCTTTTCCTTTCTCTTTCCATCACTGAAGAAGGTTTTTGAATGTTCCCAATTTGCATGGGTTCCATATTGATGTCCTCTGGCATCTGGGCAGAACTAGGGAAGTGTGTGATTTTCCCAACTATTTATTTGATCCTTTGATCCTTTTTGATCCCTCCTTTTTGTGTTTTCACACTTGCCATTGTTGATCAATCTGAAGGACCATTGCTTACAATTTGTTCAGAGCTGCTAGTGGATTGATTATCAGGATCAAATTTTTCTTTCAATCTCCTCTCTGCAGCCTTTAACTGTTTGAAGTGGGCAACATACCTGAATACACCCCTAATCCCTGACTGAGATGCAACACACTCATATGTGTCATTTGTGACAATAACTTGGGCTAAAACATTGTAATGTAATGTAAAGTGCAGTTATATAGTGCCCTTCTGCCAATAATGTTACCCTTGTTGCCCATGGCTCTGTAAGAAAGGACAGCAGTGTGTGTTAATCGGATAGCAGAAGGCAGATGAAGAAACATTTGGTGTTGATGGATGCAGGTCCGAAGTACCTGTTACCTGTGTGTCCATATGAAATTCTCTAACTTGTTTTTGGTTGGTACGGACCAAGCAGGATAGCCATACAGATGAAAAATGAACAGTATGGTTGTTGTTAGATGATGAATAGATTCTGAATCTATCTGTTAAGTACACTAGGCATACAAGGTCATTTGTAAGAGTGCGGGAGGTGTAAGGATGCAAGACTTTACTAGTAAGGAGTTGAGGGATGAGCAGGTGGAGAGTAGGGGTGAGGATGTTACCTCATCCTGGCTGTTGGTAGATTTCACTGAGATTAAAGGTGTGGACCAGTGCCACAAAGGAGAGGATTAACAAGTCAGCTTGGTTTCCCTCTGATGGTAGTGCCAAGACATTTGAAACATGCTTGTCATAAATTAGCCTAGGTATCTGGTGCACAGTTTTTAGTCAGTTGCTGGTGTTTCTCTTTCCTTCCAAAGTGGTTTGTTTAAAAGCCTAGTGTAACCTCTTTCCTGAACATCAGGAACTCGTCGATGTTAAGAGTATTTTGCCGGGTGTTCCACAGTTTTGTGGACAGAACTGAATATGAGGCTCCTCCTTTCCATCTTTTGTTGAAGTAGGGGATTAGTACTAAGGGTTCTGGAAGGAGTGTAGTGTTGAAATGTTCTTCTGAAAGATGAAGAGCCCCCCTCCATGGTATGAACGATGGGAAATGCACAAGGTTTTGAAAATTAACCCTTTTCTTATGTGTAGCCAGTGAAGAGTACGTAACGCTGCGTGATATGTTCAAATACTTTTATTCTGAGAAGTAAATATGCTGCTGCATTTTGAACATTTTGAAGTGTCCTCATTAGGTAATCTAGGCATTTGAGATAGAGGATGTTTGCATAGTCTAGTCTGGATAGTATTGGAGGAATTATGACTATGGGCCTGTGTGTGAATGTTAAATTAGGTAAGATGCCACGTAGCATGTACAGCTGGGAGAAATAACTTCTGAGGTTGGCTTTGACATCTGGAAAAGAGTGTGGGTGTTGCCCATTTTAGTTCCAACATGTTTTACCATGGTCTATGGGTTTGGGCAGGGTCCCATCTTTTCAAGCCATGAGATTGTGGTGGAGTAGGATTGAGTTTTAGTCTGTTTGCTTTTAGCCATTTGTCCACCTGTGCTAGACAGTTTTTAATGTCTGGGGTATTTGCTGATGGGTGGTTCACAAATGTGTAGATTATTTGTCTGTCATTCTTGTAATTTTTGCAGGAGTTACAAGATGTATGGATGATGTTATTTAGGGGTGTCATGTAGATGTTGAAAAGTAAAGAATAGTGTGTGGATCCATGGGGTACTCTGCAGGTAAGAGGGTGAGGCCGGGAATTGTAGGGGCCAGTGTAGAACGGATTCTTTAATACCAACATCTTTCCGTCTTTTCAGGAAGATCTTTTGACTGATTGTGTCAAATGTGGCTGAGATGTCTAGCAGTTTGAGTGCACTCTCTGAGTTTTCATCCATATTGTTATTGAATTCATCCCAGATGGAGCACAGAGATCATACTGTACTCCTAGAATTTCAAATACTGTGCTGTGCCTCATTCAGAAGTTGGTTTGTTTCAATAAAGTCCTGCAGTTGACAATATATACCATTTTCCATATGTATCCCCATCAAAGGCATTTTTTTTAGATGATATGATAGCTGTTTGGGTAATTTGGGGTCCGATGTGGGCTTTTTGAGAAAAGGTCTGATATATGCAGATTTCCACATGGCTGGGACTCTTGTGGTGCTGATGGAGTAATTGAGGAAGGATAGGAAGATGTGCGCTAAGGGCATCATCATGAGTTGGTGGTATCCCAGTGGTAAATGCGGCAGGATATCACCCATCACTGTTAGCTTTACCACGACTTGGTCCGGCATAATTTGCACCAGATCCTGGGTTGTGATGGTACTGTTGGTCCCCATTTATTCTGAATCCACCAGCAATAATAGCATTGGCAATAATAGTGCCAAAAATGGGCAGAAAGGGGAGGATTTGACGTTCCAACAAAAACCTGGAGGTAAACCTTCCACTTTCTGCCAAACCCAGGATTGGGCTGAGCGGTAATGCAGCGGTAATAGCATTACTGACGCATTTTTGCCACTCCACCCAACCCCTGATGAAGCTCTAAGTCTGGAGAGTTTATCAGTGATTTGGAAACATTTGGGGGACATGGATCTTATGGAGTTCCTGATGGTTTGCATGAGTCAATAGTAGATTTGAGGTCCTCTGTAGATACAAGCCAGAAAGACAATAGAGAGGAGGCAGTGGAGATGTTGGTGTGCTTTCTGGTGATTGCACTCCTCCTACTCCCAGGTATGGCAAGCAGGGACACACAGCGGGCACATCCTTCTCATTCTCCTCCTTCTCTCCAAGCCAGCAGCCCATACATGGCGAAGTCAAGGAAGGGGAGGTGGAGGTGGAAGTGGTGGGGGACATTCAATCAGACGTGTCAGAGGGAAACCTATGATAGTATTTGTTTTTGACTAATGTGTCCATCATATTTCATCTTTCCTGCACAGTGTGCCTAATATATTGTTCATCTTTTGTCATGTCGCTGTTGCACACATGTACCACTGACTCAATCTGTGTACTACACCTTCACACTGCATGTCCATTTTACTTGCAATCACCCCTACATGCAATTATTCCCTTGCCAAATTAATGTGCACCATTTACCTCATTGATTTCCACACTGTGCATTGATTATCAATACAGTTTGTTACATGTACCATCTACCACCCCTGTAAGCTTTGTCATGTGTGTACTCCATGTACGTGTAGACTATGGTGGGTGGAAGGACGTGGAGCTTCATCCTGCACATGTTTGATACAGGTTTTGTCATGTGGAATGACATTGGGCCTCATTACACGGAAGGCGGTAATCCAGGGTGCTATTAGCACCCTGGACCATGCCGGTAAATTACCGGCACCGCCTTGGCGGAAAGGGGATTTACCGCCCCATTCCAAGGTTGGAGGGGCAGTAAATCCCCCTTCCGCCATTGCCCTTCCCCATTCCCATTTCTGCCCCATAGGGCTCTATGGGAATGGGGAAGGCGCTAATTACGGCACCGCAATTTTGCGGTGCCGTAATTAGCTCCGAGGTCCCTTAGCGGGTTGGTTCTTAACGCCTGCAAGAAGCAGGCGTTAATTCTCCAACCCGCAAAGGGACCTCGTAGTACGGCGGTAAGGGTTAACGGTCACCGTTGCCATTAACGGTGACCATTAACCCTTACCGTCGTCCGTGTAATGAGGCTAATTGTCTTTGTTAGTTTGGTATGAAGCGAATGTGCATCCGCATGCATATTAGCTGGGTGGTTCTGTGACGGATGCAGTGTGCCCACTCCATCGTTTATTTGTGTGTCAAGTCATGCAGCTGCTGGTAGTTGGATTTGCAGTCAATGAGGTTGTCAGGCCATGTATAGTTGTATGAATCAGGTTATCATCGTCTTACATCGCGTCCATGCATTGCTGAGTCAATACGTGCATCTATGGGAAGTACCAAAGTTGATGCATCATGCTCATGGTATTCAAACGGTGCGGGTGTGTGGGCAGGAGGTTGTTAGGACCCATGAATTCCTGTGTGCATCTGCCTACATCCAGGTGGAACACACTGACCTTGAACTTGCCTGCTATGACAATAAGGTGAATTGGCTCTTGTTCACTGCAACCAGGTGGGTTGTGGGTTGTCGGTTGAAAGGCTCTGCGTTGTACAGAACACACTGTATTGCAACCTACCTCAACTGATTAGTGGAGAGGGAGTTGTGCATTCAATGGCTCATTAGAATTTATGTCAGGGACATGAGTCCCTCACTGGATAACTGTGAATATGGTCTCCCTGTCCCATCCTGCTAGTATTCTGCACGACAAGGGTCTGGAAGGTGTGCAATGTGGACATTGGGCTGTTCTGCTTCAAGGTACGTTTGGAGTGCAGCTCGATACGTAGCGAGTATGTGTGTACCCATGTGTCCCATGATGAACGCGTGTGTGCATTGTGAACCCTTGAATGAATATATGCCTCTATGTGTTATAGGGCCAGCATCGGATCAAGAACAGGACAGGGATTTCATTGTGAGTCTAACCTTTAGGTCCTCTACACCTGATGTAAGCAAAGTTCTTTACTGGCACTGCTCGATGCATATGTCTTGCTGCTAGGTGTGGAGAGGGATGGGTGTCTCACGTCTCATTTTGTCTTCTGATTGAACCTTCCCTCTCCTTATCCCCAGATTGTTGCTGTCTGTCGCTGTTGCACTATATTTGTCCCTGAAAATGGATTCTTCCGAGAAGTGACAGCCATTCATCTGACCTTTTGCGACTCATGGTTGATTACGCACAGTGACATGTACGCGCTCGTTTGCACACATGCTGTGCTATGCATGGTGACAGACAGATTTGTGCTGCCTCTGTGATGCCCTCTTTTTGATTTGCAATAAAGTTTACCATCACTCCTGACACCAAGAACATGTCTGTATGTCGTACATGGTGGTTGTTTCTTATGCTGTCGCTATTGCACTAACTTGCCTACTTGCTGCTTCTCACGTGCATGCTCTGTGGCTATGCAGGTATGGTGAATGCAAGGAGGTTGTGGGTGATGTTCCATTCCATGTGGTTCATGCAGGTGTCCTGTTGCAATACACTGATTGATGTGTCATGCTAATCAATGACAGGTCATCTGTGGCTATGACCTGCATCATGTAAGCAAGGTGCACTCATGTTCAGACTTCTGCTCGATTGGTCATGGCTTGTGATGTTGAGTGGAGGTTTGTTGAAGGCTAACATGTGGGGAGTGGTGTTGTCTGCAGTGTGTGAGTGTGGGACTGTGCATCCTTTTGTGGGTAAAGTGGTGTACTTGGAACAGTGTGGGTGGAGCTTTCTGTTTTGTCTATGTTGTTCCGAGATGTGCCCTCTGCCCCTTTCTCTCATGTGAGGCACGGACGGTATACAGTGTGCATTAGCATTCACCGTTCAACACCAGGCCTCAGCTTCAGTGTCCTTGATGGCAGCGACATCATGAGTTGTGTGTTGGCAATGTTTGCATGTGTTGTTACTTAGTGGCGTTCATCTTGTAGACTGCAGTTGCTGGCCAATGTGTCATATGTGCATTCCCTGACTGTTCTTTGTTCATGGCAGGTTTGGAATCCACACTGGCCTCACCTGTGTTCCCCTGCCACAATTGCTGTGTTCATGATGGGTCTGATTTTAATTTTTGTACTTGCTAGGATGGATGCTACTCCTCGGGTGCTTGTCAATTTACTAGGCCGTAGTACATTATCTCGACATCCCAAGGTGCAGTCACACAGTGTTCCAGTCTTTTTCTTGTGCACTTACGGGTGCTGGGATTTCAGGTTTGCTCACTCCATGGTGGCACTGTGAGATTCACGCTCCACTTGTACGTGGTGTCCGGTCCATTCCATACTCATATGTTGTAAATCAATAATTGTTCATGCGTTCATCTGATGTAATTGTGAGTGAGGTTCTGGCTGTGCATGAAAAGGCTGCATCAATGCATGGTTATGATGTTTTTTGCACATGTGCGCTCTCCGCTGTGTCCCAGTGTACCTGCGCCCCTGCTGCCCAAGTGTTTTTTGTGTGTTGTGAGGTTTTAACGTGTTGTTTTCTGCACAGAAAATCAAGTTGCCCTATGCATTTTGGCAGTTCCTCCAGTGTTTCATTGGGTTACGAAACTGGGGAGTGTTTTGACTCTTTTTGCACTGTAATGTAGTTGTGTCACTTTGTCTCGTGCACAATTGATAATTGTTTTGGAAATGGCATGAAGATGATTGGTCATTTGTGTTATGTCATGTTGGCTGCATGTGTGTTTGTTTGGGTGTACGTGTGGACACTGATGCTGGATGTGGTTGTGCTGAGGGCTACATAGTGGTAGTGGTGCTGTGTGCAAATGAGTTGCTTTTGATCCCTGCTTACTCCATAATCATCCCTTATGGAATTTTAGGGTTGTGCGGAGCTTGTGTGGTGGAATGGTTGTATGTGTCTGTCCATTGCTTTTTCGTGCAGTGCAGGACTATGTGTGTGGAGGTTTTCATGTTTGCTATGAGGTGGTATGGCCAGATGTGTTTTTTCATGGGTGTCTCAGGCAGATGAGTGTGTGCAGGTCATGTTGGCATTTTTCAACCTTTCATGATGGACACTGTCTAGTGTACGGTCACTGTTCCATTTTAGCTGCATGCATGATCATGTGAAGAAGCTTTTGACCAGTCGCTCCCTCACTTATGCTGCATTCACACTGGACTCCACGTGTCAGAGGCCTGGCTCATGGCTCTGGCTTGAGGTCAGGTACTTACTCTACCTGTATACATTTGGGCACTGTGATGTTGTGCAGGATGCAGCAGGCATGTATGATGTCACACATGACATGTGGCATGTACAGGAGTACACCCACAAGTGGTCTAGGCATCTGAATCATTACTTCTGGAGGCCTATGGACCACTAAATGATGCCCCTGGCGGTGCTGTGTGCTATTCTGTACCTGTTCTACTGTGTGGTGGGAGGCCGCATGTAGGGTGTCATGAGGTAGGGCCATAATGGGTAACCAGCATCATCTGTGTGAAGGAGGGCATGAATGGTGTGAGTGTGCCTTGGGTGTTCCATCATGTGTGGTGTTGGATGAGTGCTCATTGGTTTTGTGTGGACACAGTGATGGTGGGCAAGTGTTGAGATGATCATGTGCATGTGCACATGTGTCTAGATGCTTGTGTGTAGTGGAAGGTGTTTACAGTTACAGTACGTACCTATCAGCCACATGTTCCCTTAGTGTCAAGCTTCTAACTACTCACACATGCTTTGGAACCAGAATATGAGGCTGTTGTGAACAGAGCCTGGTAAATTGGTGAACAGATCATGCACATGCTACTGATGTCGCAGAGGAGTTGTGCGTTAATGGAATGTCAGCGGTGCCAGTTCCAGTACATGTCTACTCAATACAAGGGGTATAGAGTGACATGGGTTCAGTCAGTGGTAACAACGACCCTGGTGAATCGGTGCACTGCCTAAAATGTGCAATCCAGGGTTGAGGGTACGTGGACATGGTGTCAGCTCTACAATGTGATGCATGCCACACACTGCTGCAGGCCACGTGACTTTGTGGCCTTTGAGATGCCTGTAGAAATGACACTGGTCTTCTGGAAAGTGCCAGTCATGAAGAATTGCAAGGCGGCCAGGAGCGACATATGTGCCCTAATGGCATGTGACCACACAGTGGTAGGGTGCAAATCATCATCCCACTTTTGCAACATGTAAATGATAACATGCGGATGGAAGCAATACCTACTGAAGATCTCTGTCTTGGACATGCTGAAGAGGGTGACCCTGGTTCAGAAGACCTGCTCTCACTGTCTGCTCCTCATCAGCTTGGATGTGGCAGTGGCTGCAACTGCAGAACCTTGCCATAGCTGGGCGTAGAGTAGTCTTTACAAATCGCAGGGATGCATTTCCGGTGATGGGGGTGTGGAGTGCCGCTGAGTGCCTTTATATTGGACATGCGTGCTTATGTGCATTGTCGCTGTATTGGTTGGTTTGTTCTTGTTTGTGTGGGATGTTGTGCAGCTGTGTGTGTGGGATTCAGGTTTGTCTTGTTTGCTGGCATTGTGTGTGTTTGTTGCATGGGGGTGTTCTTCCTTTGTTGGGTTTGTTGTAATAGTTGCACGTCTGATGTGGAAGCATGTGTGTGATGTGTTCAGTGGTATGTAAAGGGATGTGTGTTTTTTGTGTGCTGTTTCCTCTCTGGTAGCTGATTGTGGGTGTTGTGTA
Organism: Ambystoma mexicanum; assembly: GCF_040938575.1. NCBI lineage: Eukaryota > Metazoa > Chordata > Amphibia > Caudata > Ambystomatidae > Ambystoma > Ambystoma mexicanum. The sequence continues at coordinate 1,290,651,399 of NC_090930.1, read as the reverse complement.
TTTTCTGTTATTTGATTGTCTAAGATATTATTTTTTATGTGTTATTGGGGTGATATCCTTCTTTTTGGCTTTGTGCAAATTCTGCTTTGACGTACACTCTTTTTCTTCATTTCCGCCTTTCTATAAGTTTCCTCCACGTAAGTTGCGACTCATTTTGGGAACCATGCTGGACTTATGAGTTGTATCTTCCTTTGTAAATTTGGGCCATATATTTGTTTACAATATGTAAGCCTACTTTTAGATATTTCCTCAATTTTTGGTGATTTTCGTAATGGCACCCTGAACAAATTGAACAAGTACATAAACATATTTTATTATAATTTGTAGAACATTTAATTGATATTTTCCTTTAAGCTATTATGCATAGATAAAGTGAAATTTGAATTTTTAAAATATAAATTTGATATTTTTTATTGTACTCTGTTTTTAAAGGTTCTTATTAAACGTGGCGATAAGGGACGACTTTAAGGGGTGATGTGGAGTCTGTCACTAAAATTATATTTATATTTTACACAACCACATCAAAATAACACAATTGCAACAAACATTAATATATTTCAATTCAATACATTAAAACACATAATAATGTATAAAATTAAGTAGTACTTAAAAACATTCCACAAACAATTACAAACCATTTAAAAAAACACAACAAATGATTAGATTTTTTTTTACAAAGAAGTTGAGATTAAACTAACAATTAAATCATAACTTTAAGGTAACAACACACACATATATTTTCAATACTTTAAAAAAATATATTATATCACCCTTAAGCATAAAATCATTACATATTATTATGTAAACAATACAAATATATGCATACAAAGTACATTGTTAATACATCATCAAACTATAACACATTGTTATAATATAAACATACTCCATTATTATTAGTATTCTTATTATTCTTATTAGGGTGTTTATTAACTGTGCACCTTGGTTTGGGAAGCAACATAGAGCTTTACAATCATAGGGTGAGAACACAATGAGGGAATTAGGGAAAACGGGAACAGGGAGCTAACATGGCGGGGAGTGGGTGGGCAATTGGAAGCAAGTCATCTACAAGCAACCAGGGGAAGGGACAGTAGGGGACATCACTGACTCTCAGGAGCATTTGTGCAGTGCAGGGTGTGTGGACCTAGGGGTTAGGGAGGAGTCATTCCTTGCAGAAAAAGTTTGTTGTGGTCTTTCCTGAACTGTAGAAAGGATGGGGCAAGTCTGATGTTGATGGGGAGGAGGTTCCAGAGTGTTGGAGCATAGACAGAGAAGGCATGTCTTCTGGTTCTTTCCTTCCTGCACCGTCAAAGTTCAAGTTTCCACATTTCCTTACTTCTGGTAGATCCCAGCCCTCCAGAGATTGTGAGTTTCTCAGAGAGATAGCTTGGGGATTTCAGGATGACAGCCTTGTAGATGATGCCACAGCATTTGAAGATGATACAGGCCAACAGCAGGAGCCTGTGCAGTTTGATGTGGATCGATGTGATGAGGTCGAATTTGCAGAGTCCTTTGATGAGTCTTGCTGCAGCATTCATGGCACATCTCAGGGGTGTTAGGGTAGTCACCAGTAGGACTTCCACAAGGGCTTTCCCATCATCCAAAGCTCAGACAGGAGATCTGAAGTTGTTTTCTGGGATTAGGGCTTGATTTTCTGCAGGGGAGAAAGTTGGTGACAAACTATGTCTGTCTTCCTTGCTATATGCTATTTGAATGCGAGATGTCTGTCAATGCTACACCCTAATGACATGGCACAAGTGGGCGGCAGGGGTGTGAAGTCCTCAAGGTTCTTAGCAGAGAGACAGGTCTAGATTTCAGTGTGTTCACTGTTGTTTGTCAGCAGTAGGAATTCAGTCTTGGAGAGGCTGAGCTTCAGATAAGCACTGCACATCCAGGACTGGATCAATGTGAGGCAGGCCTTGAACCTGTGGATGTCTTAGATGGAGGATATCTTGAGGTAGATCTGCATGTCATCTGCGTACTGGTGATTGTGGATGCTATGTGGAGCTAGGAGGGTTCGAAGCGGTTCCATGTAAAGATTGAAGATCATGGAGGGCACGATGTATGCTTGTGGGACTCCATAGATGATGGTTACAGGTGGTGATCTGGAAGAAGCCATTTGTACAAACTGATGGGATTTAGCAAGGTAGGATTTGAACCAGATAAGGACGATTTTGCTGATCACCATGCAACAATGTAACTTGTCAGTGAGTGTCTGTAGGCCTACTGTGTCAAATTCTGCTGAGAGGTGAAGGTGCACTAGGAGGCAAGGATGGCCATCATGCAAGATTTTAAGGGCATAGTCGATCACTTTGATGGTAGCTGTTTCTGTTCTGCAACTGGGCCTTAAGCCAGATTTATAGGACTAAAGGGGGTTATTGTATTTTATGCGTTGCAGTATTTGTATGACTACTGCTTTCTCAAGGATGCTACATAGGAACGAAAGATGGGTGATGGGGCAGTCGTTTCTGAGATCATCATGGTCCGGTGTAGGTTTCATAAGAAACAGGACGTGTTGTCTGGTCTTGACGGTCGGGGGGAATCTGCATTGAGTTAGGTAGCTGTTGATAATTCTCAGGGAAGTGAGAAGTACTTCAGTTGGAAGTGTTTTGAGAATCGAGGCAGGGAGGATGTTGTCGGCATGCAATGTGGACTTGACTGATGCTAAGGTGGCAGTGAGTTTTTCCGTAATTAGTGTCTTGACAGTTGTCCTGGTAGTTGTGGGTTTGCAACATGGTATGTGTAGTGTGCTGTCAGTTGTGGCATTTGTGTCTATGTGTTGGAAGATCATGTTGACCTTGTTGACAGAATAAGAACAAAAGAGATCATAGCATTGTATTTTCAATGGAATGTGCTGCAGGTGGGCCAGGCAGAGGGTTGATACAGTGCTGGATGGCTTTGAAGAGAGGACTCTTTGTTAGCCTTGGCTATGATTTTGTGGTAGTAGTTGGCATTGGCAGTGTTGATCAATTGTCTGTGGGTAGCACAGATGCCTTGAGCAGGTCATGGGCGGATGCACTGCATGATTTTTGCCAATTCTTTTCTTGTTTTCTGATGGGTCATTTGTCCAAGTTGGTTTCTTGAATGTACCATTGTGCAGAAGTTTTTAGCATGATGGAGTGCTGTTTCACTGTGGCATGGGGGTTGATGTTGTTTGTGAGGGAGGTGTTGAGTTCTTGGATAAGCAAATTGCAGTCCTGGTTCATCAAACGTAGATAAGCCAATGTGAGGTGAAGTTTGGTAAGGTCTTCTGTGAGAGCCTCCACTTGGAAGTTCTTGAAGGAACAGAAGGATTTTTTGCTTGGTTTCCAATGGGTTTGCTTGAGAGGGTTGATGTGTCTAATCTAAAAGGGGATTGCCAGATGGTCCGACCAGTCAAGTGGAATAGGAGAGCTTTGATGGATGGTGGGCAGGGCAGTGATGAGCTTGAGGATATAGATTTTCCAGTGAGTTGCGTCTTTCATTTGCTGTGTGAGGTTCATTGAGTCCAGTAGGCAGTGGAGATTTTCCTTCATTGATGGGTTGCCAGGGATGTTGAAGTCACTGAGTGAGACGTTGTTGGCATGGTGATGACCAAGTCCATTAAATCTTCGATGAAGGAGGAGTTGGACTTGAGTGGTCTGTAGATGAGATGAAAAGTGGCTCCATTGTGGAGAGCCAGGGTAGCGTTTTTAAAGAGCCAATGGTGAGAGGTCCAGTTGGGTACATGACCATGATGCATTGTAAAGGATGGCGAGGCCTCCTCCGATATTGTTTGGATGTCCTCATTGTAGAATGCTGTAGCCATTGGGGGTGATGACATGTAGGATTTGGGTGGAGGTGGATGTCCTCGAGGTTTCAGTAATGAAGATGGCATCCAAGTCATGTGTGGTGATGAGTGTGGCAATGTCAGCTGCATGGTTAATGGCTGAGCAGTCATTTTCGGGCATCAGTTTTCATGTAGTGGTGGATACTAGAGTGGTAATGGGTTGAATGGTGACATGGGTGAGTTTGCTGTGATCTGGTGTTCATGGCATTGCTTGTGAGCAGCATAATTAAAAACATAAAAATATAATTCATATACAAAAATTCTATTGAAACATAAAATACTCAGCACATATATTTGATTACATCAAAAAGTAACTTTACCATCTAAATAAGAAAACACTATATACCATACACATTTCAACTGTATAATGTGCATGTGATGCAATAACCAAATTACATTTAAAAGTTACAAATACATATTTAAATAAATATAGACATAATATAGAATATAATATACAGTATACTTAAACATAAAACATACACTAAACTACAAGAAACATGCAACTGACCCTTCTTGCGTGGATAACTATCACTCAATCTCCATCACTCCTTTTCTGGGCAAACTCTGGGAAAAGCTGGCCATCTCGCAGCTTAACATTCACTCTGATTCTGTTGGTTGTCTCCATGGCCATCAGTCTGGCTTTAGAGCTGTCAGAAGCACAGACACTGCTCTCCTGAACATACTTGAAGGTATGCTCTCCAATCATGACTCTAACATCCCCTCTGTCCCCATCCTACTTGATCTCTCTTCTGCCTTCGACGAGGTCAATCTCAACCATACCATCCTGCTCAACCGTCTCTGTGACAACCTGGGTATCACTGATCAGGCTCTGGTCTGGCTGACCTCTTTCCTCTCTAATCAACCGTCTCAGGTCCAACGTGGGTCTTTCCTTTCATCTATCTCCATTTCTACCTGTTCCCCAGGGACCTAACCTCTCACCCTGGCTTTTCAACCATTACCTGGCATCTCTCGCCCACTGCATTGCCATTTTCTGCTCCAATTTTCAGTGCTATGCTGATGACACTCAACTCAATTTCAGACTTCCCACGGCCACCTCTTCGCCATCTCTCATCTCTTATTGTCTATCTGCCATTCAGGATTGGTGTACTGCCAACAATCTCTGCCTGAATGCCAGCAAGATGGAGATCCTCCTCATCCGCACACCTTCACCCTTGTTTCCTGACCCCCTCTGGCCAGCCTACCTTGGCCCTCCTCCTACCCCGACCCACGAGGGTAAGAACCTCATGGTCATCTTCGACTCCATGCTTTCCTCCTCTGCCCACATCTCTGATGTCTCTAAAAAGTCAAACTTCCTACTGCATCTCCTCAGAGGTATTCTGCCTTTCCTCTCCTTCCCCCAGAAGCTCACTGTCTCTCGAGCCCTGGTTCTCTCTAGGTCAGATTATTGCAAAAGCCTCTTTCTAAATCTACCTGCTTCTACTCTCTGCCCTTTGCAATGTATCCAGAACAGGACTGCAAGACTTGTCCCTGGCCTCAAGCCCTGGGATCGTGTCTCTCCAGCCCTGAAATCTCTCAACTGGCTCCCATTGGCTGCAAGGATTGCATTCAAGACCCTTTGCACTGTCCACAAGGCTTTCTGGAGCCTAGGTCCAAAATACCTTTAGCTGTCCCTCTGTAAATACTTTCCCTCCAAGCTCTTCGCTCCTCCACCTCTAACTCCCTCAGGGTTAGTCCTTTTTCAAAGAAATGAGCTGGCGGTAGATCTCTATCTTCGGCTGTGGCGTCCCTCTGGAACAGCCTCCCTGCCATTCTGAAACTTGAGGAGAACCATCTCTGCTTCCGGGAGCACCTCAATACCTTCCTGTTTGCTTCTGCCTTTGATTCTCTTCTCCCCTGCTGATATGTTCTGTCTCGGCATTGTGCATCTGGTTAACCATTGACTTTCAGGCCCGCGTACCTGCTCACCCGGCCACCCACCCGCACTACCTCCTGGCAATCCCAATGCACTTGGGTCTGTATCTGTAACCCTACAGTCCCCACCACCCTTTTTTTGGCACTTATCAGACACACCCTGTCTGTTGCCTTAAACCTAGCACTTGCCACTTGCTGGCTGCACTAACATCGTTTGTTTCTTTTTATTATTTATTTATTTATTATTTGTATTCCTTTGCTCAGCACTTTCCACTTATCCCCCCTTCCATGCACTTTTCCTGTTTCCCTCTCCCATGCACTTGCGCATTCTCAATGTCACTGTGCCTCGTAAGATCGTTGTTTCTTTCTCCCTTGTTCCCCTCCCTTGCCTCATCGCACTCTGAACTACGTGTATACGAATGCGATACAAATCAAATATCAAAATCAATATCAATATAATAAACATTATTTAAAAGCATTTATTTCAACAAACAACATAAATATATACACAACTTATACAATTTGCAAATTTAGTAACATTTAAATTATACTACTCATACGTTACATAAACACAAATACAATCATCTAATTTCTACAAAAAATACTCAATAATGCAAAATATATATAGTTACAAAAGCAACCAAAATGTAATACACATTAAAAACATAAAGTGATAAAAAGGGTTTACCATTTTTATCCAACACACACACATGTTTATAAAACATATTGCATCTTCTTCACTGTCACACATTTTACAACCTATTCTAAATATTACAAAACAAAAACCTGCTGAGTTAAGATTACCATGGTTATTGAAAATACATTTTTTCTGTTATTTCCGTAGCATTATTATTTCTTTTTTTCGTAGACTAAGTTTTTGTTGGTTTGATCTTAACTCTTTTGTAAAAAAAAAATAGCAAATAATATAGGCCAAATTCACCCAAAAGCTGTATTTTGGCATATGTTACGTGAAAAATCATTTAGGTTTACATGCAATGTACTTACATGAAGATGGTAAAATGTAACAATCAGACACACCAAACGTGCAGTATCTACACTTTGCACACATTTTGACGTATGCCACACCTGATTAACTAATACAAAGGATGTACGACACAAAAAATAGCCGATACAACTTCTATCGGTCAAACACACATGAGCGCAAGTTTCCCTTCCAACATGAACATTTTCTTCCCATACACCCACACATATTTGCCATCCATCCTTGCTGTCACTGTGAAAATCCGCAAACGTTTATGCATCATGTGCAACACTTACATCATCGACTTCATGGTTTAAATTACGACATTCAACACATATCATCTCCCAAGATTCATGTTTGCTTAGTAAAAATCCTCAAATTTACACTCTTGAGCATCACATTTGCTGAGAAACACAACACCCCTAAAAACTGGAAACACCCACTGTCAAACCCCAAACAGAATGGACATACCCACTGACACACCTGCCAAAAATTGTCACAAACATATGAACACACCCACGATCACAGTTCACACCTCTAGAAGCACCTGTACCACGTGGACCAGTGAGGCAGAAATGCACCAGAAAGAACACCATCAACATGTGCACCATACATGTGCGACTCAGATATTATGCCTTCAATTTGCGTAAAATCCACCAAATGTCACATCAATACCAGAACTCCTCCAACTATGTCAACAGGGCCAACACATGGGGAAAATGGGTCTTTGTGCCAGTGGCCCTGGCCAGTATTCCCCAAGGAAAACTATTGGTGCAACATATGCAGTGTCCATGATTAGCTGGCTGGTGTGATGAATTAGAATCTGCCTGTGGGATGTATTAACCCATTTATGCCCTGCCCTTCGGCATCACTGTGTGCTGATGGTGCAAGCATTATCAAAATGCCTGCAAAACCCATATGCGCGCCAAAGCCTATGAAAAATTGTGCTCTACAAAGCACAAAAAGATGGCTGTCAAATCTACCATGCATGTTGTCAGTGGTGGAATGGAGACCTCACTCCTGAAACATGTCATTGGGCTGCCCAACCAGTAAAAATGGAGCCTGCATGAAAAGCAGTGCTTGCTGAAAGAAATCTGGAATCTTGTTTTTAAAATCTTTTCTTGGTTGCTAAAAATACAGAATGCTGGTCCAAACCCCCCACACACATCCAATCTTCTTGCTGGGTGTCACATTTTAATGAATTCAAGAAATAATTGTGAAATTGCAATATCCTGAAAAGCTGAATTGGTCATCAAAACACCCACAGCACAAGTTTTCCCGCCTGTGGGATCTGTCAAAATCAGGGCGCAGTACCAGCGGCCACCTGAATGACTGTTTCAAAAGCCTGTATTAAAACTGTAAACTTGTACCATTAAGATCTAATGTCTGAAATACGTGACCTGTTATCAAGAGTAACCTAGGTTGTAACTATTTAAACTTCATGGTTTAGAGTCTGGAATCAGTGTTCTAGCTGTTTGTTTTAAAATTCCAACTTTATTTAAACAAAGAAAATTGCAACAAAATGACATTTAAATTTAAGCCTGACTCCAAGCCAAACCACAAACAACTTCCCCACAGGGACCAGGCACCTCTCTGCTGCTCTCTAGACCAGGAACTGACACCCTTGTGTTGATTAAGAGGGGAGGATATCTTGGGCTGCTTGGGGAAAGAGCACAATGGACTTCCCCCAATGCCAGGAGATGCTAATCAGGAAGGATCGTAAATGGCCTCAACCAGAAGGAAGGGAGCAGAAATTGCTTCTGAGCTGCAAAAAGGAGAAGGAGGCGGGAACAGACAACCTTTTGTTGATTCACAATGGACAAAAAGCTTATTGCTAAAAAGGCTGATAATTTACTGTGTACAATTGTAAAAAAAAATGGAAACCCCGGACTTCTGAACCTAATTTTCAGGCTGCACATTTTAAGAGGAGCCAGAACTCTGTGCTATGTTCTGGGAAGTAACTGTAGAAATTGTGGTTTTATACCAAATGTAATTATGTCAAAAGCATGAAACTTCACATGCTTATGCCCATATGCAATGCGCACAGTTGTACACATTTTTGGATAAATGAGATATTGTGTTCCGGTCCAAAAGAGCAGAATTCTGTCCAAAGCCGACACAATATCCTACAATGACGGGGCTTGGAAGAGCATTTGCTCCACAAAATATGTGATCTAGATATGATATTGTTATAAAGTTTGCAAAATTGTAGATATGTATTATACTAAAAGTAGATTTCACGTTCAAAAGCCTAGGGAGGATTTTCTGACTAATAAACCCACATCATCATGGTGACACCCTGTTTTCTCCTCCAATCAAGGGAGAAGGGAGACTCTAGCCTATAGTCAGCCTAGGGGGCGCATTTTGGATAATCCAGCATATACACCCCTTTACCAAATGCATAAATAGAGAAAGTTGAGGACTTAGAAAGGACACACAGATTCACCCACTACCCCGATCCTGGCGATGCACCCTGAAGGAGATCCATCCATATTCCTTGCTCCTGACTCCAGAAACTTTGCAAGCAGAAAGGCCCATTCCATTAGTTGAACCATTTTCAACTAGGCCTTAAACTTCTAGAACCAGAATCCTACAAACTTAAAGGGGAAACCAAAGAAGCAGCCGGGCTGTACTGTAACTGCTTTTCTGCCAAATATTTATCTGCAGAAACAGGGCAGATTAAACCCAATCCTGTGCCGTGCTGTGCCGATCCTATCCAGTCCTGTCCTGAGGTGACCAGAGCACCTTGCTGATTGCAGACCCTGCCCAGTCCGGTGTGCCCAGCAGAATTCCTGTCCAGAAATCTTGACTGACCAGAATTCCTGCCGGTTCTGTTCAAATACATATAGTGAGCATCCAGAGTATAGAACTGTGTCACTAGCATCTGCACTGTCCATAGTAATCCCTATCCAAACCCATCCATTGTTAAGGATGAAGCCTGGTGCAATAGCATCCAAACAGCGATGTTAAATAAAATAGACCTTCTTCAAAATAAAATAGCAGAACACTTCAAGGCCTTGCACCCCCAACAGACCCTCCCCTTCAATACTGCTAAAGATAAGCACACTTCCAAATTCAATTTTTCTCCAATCACCGAATCCGATGCTCTCCACATCCTCAAACAGCTCAAACAATCTCAATGCAAAGGCGATATATGCCCCCCCAACATCATTAAAGAGTGTGCGGCACCCCTCACACCGATCATCACAGCATTCATTAAAGCCTCATTCAAGACGGGCAAAGCCCCTGACAGCCTTAAAGAGGCATGGGTGCGCCCGCTCTTAAAGAAACCATCCCTGGACCCTTCCCAACCTAACAACTACCGGCCCATTACAATGGTTCCATTTCTTCTAAAAATCTTAGATAAAGCTGCACACATGCAGATACAGTCCTACCTGGAAAACAAGTCTGTCCTCGAAAAAGGCAGTCCGGATTCCGCAAAGGTCATGGCACTGAAACCGCCTTAATAGACCTGAAGAACCAAATTACCCTCATTTTAGACAAAGGCAAGCTGGCCCTTCTGCTCCTCCTAGACTTCTTGGCGGCATTTGATTTAGTCAATCATGCCATCCTCACTAACCATCTCACTCAGGCCGCACATTTCTCCAAACAAGTCACAAACTGGATCATCTCCTTCCTCGAAGGAAGAGTGATGAAAGTGTTTTCCAATATAGCTAACGCAGAGCCTACCACCATCAGGCATGGAGTCCCTCAGGGCTCATGTACGGCTCCTACTCTCTATAATCTTTTTACCAAACCTCTCTTTGATAAACTGGATGCACTTGGGATCACATACACCAACTACGCTGACGATACTCAAGTACTCCTCCTGCTCACAGGACTCTACCATCAGGACGCAGCCACCCTCCAGAATATATACGCTACCATCCAAGCATGGGTGGCCACGAACGGCCTATGTCTTAACGGAGATAAGACCGAAATTCTCATCCTTGGTCAAAAATCCACTCTCACTAAACTCGACCCACTCTACACCAACTTCTGCATAGACAATTGTGTCATCCCAGTTCTACCTTCTGTTAAAACACTAGGAGTCCACATCGACGCCTCACTCTCTGTGGACAAGCAAATCAACTCCTTTGTTTCTGCCTCTGCCCTGAGCATTAAGTTCATTAATGCATCAAACCTTTCCTTACCAAAGATAACTTCCTCTCTATTGCCAGAGCCACCATTGGAGCCAAACTAGATTACTGTAATGCGCTATTGGCTGGCACCTCCAACTCCGATCTCAATAAACTCCAAACAACACAGAACAATGCACTAAGAGCAGCTCTCAATATACCTAAAAGGGACCACATCGTGCAAGCCAGAAAGGCAGCACACTGGCTACCTGTCAAAGAGGGCATTACATTCAAAATACTTACCACCGAACACAAATGTATCAACTTGTCTGCACCTTCATACCTGTCTGACACGCTAGCCAGATCTCACTCCACCAGACCAACCAGGCAATGCCACACCAACCAACTTAGGGTCCCACGCATCAAACGAGCCAGAGCAGGTGGAATAAATTTCCCCTACATTGCCCCTAAGCTATGGAACGCACTACCTAGCACGCTCAGAGCAGAAACCTCTCTCACTGCCTTCCGAAAAAAACTGAAAACCACCTTGTTTAACTAATTCCTCTTCCTTCGTGTCATCTACTCTCTCCTCCTCCTCTCTTCTCCTCCTCTCTTTTCCTCCTCTCCTGTAGCTACCTTTTTTTCTCTTGCAACTAAGTAATGACTTCACTGTATGTACAACAAGTCATTTTCATATCTGTAACAAGCGCCACGATGCCCCCTGGGCTGCCTGTGCGCTAAACAAATGTGAATAAATAAATAAATAAATAAATCCTCTTCTATATTCAGACATGCATTGTTAGAAATATTTTTGAATTGCCTGAACTCTCTATCTTATCCCTACCATCTCCTTCTGTACTAGTAGTGTTAAACCGATCTTTGCGCTGATATATTTCATCTGAAGAAGGCAAGCTCCTCGGCAGGCAAAAACTTGATCCAGAGGCGTCCTGGTCAAGTGACTGTGCTCCCGTGTAGTATTTGCTTCTTCATAGTCTGACCCTAGTGTAAAGAAATCCTGTTTGTCTTTTGAAAGCGCATCCCTGTTTTCTCATTTTGGTGCATAATTAAGAAAAATGACCTCCACGAAAACGTCCATAACTTCTTCATGTTTTATGCTAGAAAATGTAAACGTCTGTTTGTAGCTAACATCCACAGCTTTCCATAGAACCAAAAACCGCATCTCAAATCCATATAGTTTTCCCGCAATTGCGATTACCGCGCATGGAAAAGTTTGCCGCAAATTTTCGTTTTGGCAAAATATTACAAGTGTAAAATAGCTTTTCATTGCACCCGACCTCAAATTTCAGTTTGCACATTGCTTATTGGTGTCAAATCATTGCTAGTGTTTGTCTGTAACCATATAAAGCAGCTCCCATTCGAATTTCAACAATTTCAGTGATTTAAGCCATATTTACAGCCTGATTCATGGAATTATTTGCGCTGAAAACGCAGATTTGCGCGTCTTTCTGTCCGAAAACCCCATACTTCAAACAGGGATTTTCGGGCAGAAAGGCATGCAAATCTGCGTTTTCGGCGCAAATAATTCCATGAATAAGGCTGTTTAGTGTTTTACCCAATCCATTCTCAGACAACTTTAAAAAACAGTTTGACGGTTTGCCAATCAACTCTGTTTCTCTCTTGTGTTTGCTGGGGGGAAATCGGGATTGACCTTATACATGAATTCTGCATTCCTGAAACCTGTTCTCTCTCCTCCTAACTCTCTACATTGCATATTGGGGGGTGGAGGGGCGTGCAGGGGGAAAGAGTAACCACATTGCTATTTGATTTGAACCCACACCCACAAAAGTATTATTTCTGTGCTGCATTGTTTTTGATCATTATTACTCCTTGTAATTAAAGAGATTGCTTAGTTTGAAATCACCCGATTGGTGATTATTGTATCCCCATTAAAAATAGTCTGATTATATTGTGAATAAATAAATAAATATTTTAACTTTGCAAACCAGACTGATTCCTGGTTCAATGTGACCGTGGGGGTTCCAAGAGAGGGGCGTGATATAAGTGGTACATCGTTCAGAATAAAAGAACTTTTAGACACAAATAAATAAATAAGGATTTCAGTCGTGCATGACACGCTAGGCATTGACTTAGGTGAAGTGCCGGATTGAAATCACTTACATGCCTCACGAGAATACAAGGAAGAGTTGGACTAAAATGGCCCATTCAGCCCTCACAATTCTACAAACCAAAACACAATGCAATCATAAAGGTAGGCAGGGACAATCAAGAGATATATACTTCATACCAATATACCTCATACCAATATACCTCCTTTTCCTTTCTGTGGTAACACGGTCCGAGAGCAGGCTATACTCCTGAGAGTAGTGTGAAGATGAACCAGTAGTGATCCAAAAAACACAGTAGCCCAGTTGAAACATAAAGGGAATGTCCAATCAAGGTTCTAAAAACATATAAATACTTTAATAAAACACACCATCTGCAAGAGGAACAAAAGAGATTACTATACAAAAACCCACCAAAATCAGAAAGAACAGAAGAGATGCGACAGACTGGAGAAATTATCACTCTGATTATAGTTTCAATGGTGGTCCACAAGGTATTACCAAAAAAGATATCTTGGTGAAGACTGGGATGATTGTGACCTGACTAGTCTCTAGGGCCCAAGCAGACCATAGTGGCAGTTCAGAGTCACAGTACCTTAATTCGGTTCTTGATGGTCTTTGGGGATGACAGCACTGTGCAGCGTTGGGCCGCGCAGCAAAGGTACATTTATTTTTATTTAAAACACTGCTAGCACCCGCATAGGAAACTGCACGGTGTTAAGATGTGAGGGGGTAGGCTGAACGGGGAAAGAAAAGGAGTGTTTGCTGACTACCAGGCTTCTCGGAACACAGCTTTGTGCTATAGGATACAGCCCGTGTTCTGAGAATCCTGATTTGCCAGCACCCCCTCCCAGGGTGCCAATGAGCACAACATCTTGATGGTTTTGTATATAAGTGTAAGTATATAAAGGTATTTTATACATACATTGCATGTAAACAGATATTTATAGTTTAACCACAAATAATTATGATTTTCCACCATCCCGGCTCTGGAAAAAGGGATACATTTGCTCCCTGGGCAATCTCGTCGCCCCTGTGTGGACTAGTGGATGCACGGGCAGCAGTCCAAGCCAAGACTGTTTTTGGGAAGAATTGGCAATCATAAGGTGAGCAATTATTCTATTGCACAACAGTTTATCAAGGCATTCGTGAGTAACAGTATCACACATGACCTTATTTTAGAAAACAAATAAACAGTATTGTGTCTCCAAATAGTATATTTAAATGTCACAACCGTCACAGGGGGGGGGGGGTTAGAACCTTCTGCTAAGCCATGCATTCAATATTGGTGAGCATTAAACACATTTACTAGCGAATGTTTGGCAGTGAGATTATCTAAACAGTCTTACAAAGGTGATGGTAATTTCCCCTTATTGAAACAAATGTACGATAACATATACACATAGACACACGCACGCACGCACGCACGCACACACACTTTTTTGTTTCTTTTTTTTTATTTACCATGGCACATTTTATTCCTGAATCAAATGAGATTCCAAAGACAAAAGCTGCCAGGGGGGCGGATCACAGAGCATGGATATCAAGGTGTGATAGGGCGTCTGAAGGGCTCTGTGTGTCTAGCTCTCTCTGCATACATCTTCTCTCCAGTCTGCATTTGAAATGCTTGACAGCGCAGCTGATCATTCGAACGCGCAAGGCGTTCTGGGGGCAGTATGCAGATAGCACGTTGGGAAAGGTCAGAGGCATTCCCTTTCTGCTCGTGTTAATCAATGGATAATTATCACTCTAGTCCTTTGAACTATATCCAGCTGCCTATTATATCCCCACATCAAGCAGGTGTTTTGTTGTTGCCAGGTCATGAACAGAGATGTGTGCCCGAGCCTTTCATGTGAGCTGGCTGTGCTGATGAATCCTGCCTGCGAACCCTCCTCGGGCAATGAGCTGCCTCCTGCGGCTCGCTCACAGCGAGGCTAATCTAGCTCAGGGACGTGCACGCCACTTGAAAGGCCGGCCCTTTTCTCCTAATTTTTAATTGATATATTTTACCGACCGCAGATTTCGTCCTGTTCTTTGACTTGCCCTGTTTGCTTATTTAAGGCATTGGGTGTGTTGATGCCTGGGTTTATTTTTGACAGAATGCATAACAGCTATGTTAAAGGACGCAAAGTGATATCTACAATAAAAGTTGCTGTCATATCTAAAACATCAGCTGTTTGCACCCCCCACACACACATATGTAATCGCTGCGAACTCATATAAAATTAGTTCAGTACAACATGGTAATAGAAAGTAATTCACTGATAATTGTACATTCACACGTGATTGTATTCAAATCTCCATTTTCAGTTCAGTAAATAGTCCAGCCTACTGATGGGAAAAATTAGCATTGCATAACACTAAGTATGAAGATGCACTAATTGTAATTGACAGTAGAGGGCATTGGGCATTGGGTATGGTGCATAATTTGAGGCCTCCATTGCCCTATGTCATACCTCCCTCCACACAGTGTGTCCCTTGAGGCTTCCACTGTCCATGGCACCCTCCACACCTAACCATTACAATGTGTGTACAGTTTATAGTACTGCATGAGTCAGTAGCTTCCTCCTACCACATTTGGTTCCTCCAAAAAACGAAATGGTGTTTATTTTTTTTTCTGACAGCTAAGATGCAGTGAAAGCTGTGCCACCATTTTTCCAAACCCGGCTCCTGCTACTTCTACATGGAGCCGGGGAAACGTTTGCTCAATTTAAGGATGTGCAGTGCAAGCAGTGTACTCACCACACCAGCTTGGAATTGGTGCAAAACCGTACACCGATCAGCAGTGAAAGGCCCGAGGTGCTCTGATGGGTTCCACCTAAATAGCCTCTCCCATTTCAATCCAATAACTTTGTGCATGTGATGCTCAGCAAGGAAGGTCTGTGCCTCTTGTTGTGTATAGGAAGCATTGTGAAATATCACATTTGCTTAGCATAATGCATGTATTACTACTTAGTAAAGGCTCCTGCAAAATAGCCTTGTAAATGAGCTATACAGCAATGCATAGTCCATATTATATGTGTTAGATCTAAAACACATGCGTGTCTCTAGTGTGTACACTTGCAGATCAACTGGACATCGTAGATGGAGATGTATTAGCTGGGCATTCCACATAATTGGCTTACCCACTTGATATGCTGTTCCCATCTTCATCTTCTATCCTGACTTGCAACATTATGTGTACTGACTTCTGCAATTGTATTCACTCTCCCCTCTTGTTTCCCCACTCTTTTGACTGCTAACTCTCTGTTCTCTCCTCCTTTCCCTTCTCCCTTTTCCTATCTCCTCCCCTAACTTTCTTCTATGCACTTATTCTATCAGAATTGTCCCTGCACCTAGTATGATAGCAACCTCGTCTGTCTCCTCCCTCCCTCCCCTTACTGTTTTTTTCCTCCCCAACCCCCCTCCAGCGCTATCTGAAATGTCGTCAGGCCTAATATGATAGTTGCTTGTTTTGTTCCTCCCCTACCTTTCTGCACCCCTCTCCCTCACCTCTTGTTTTTTTTCGGCTCTACCAGAAATGTCGTCAGGCCTAGTACGGTAGTCGCCTGTCTGTTTCCATTTCCTTCCCACTCTCCCCCTCCCTTCCTTATCTATGTTTTAGCTCTTGCACTATCTGAAATGTCGTCAGGCCGAGTACGATAGTTAATTTCACATCCTTACTTTTCATGGCCTGTAAGAATGTCATTGTTTTTTCCCTTGTTCCCTCCCTTGCCTTGAAGCGCTTTGAAACACATTGTGTATAGGCGCTATATAAATAAACTATCATATCATATTATATCATATCAAGGCATAGGGAAGGAGCAGACCAACGAAAAGGAACAGAACCAGTCACGTGGCATGTTCACCTATGAGCACCCAGTACTGTTGGGGCGGACTAGTTAACATGTCTAAATGACTAGTGGCACATGACTAGATCGAGTCAAATATCAGGCAGATTCTCTTTTTGAAAGACTGGCACGACAATGCCACAGTCAGATGCACGACTTTGTATGCCCCACATCAGTGTTGCATATCTTACTACCTTTAAGGCTAAGGCAGAATCATTCACCTTTTATGCCAAACATTTTCCAAGAGTGACAGTCACATGAGCAGTTGGTGTCTCCAGAAGGGAAGGGTCCCGCTGAGGCAGCATATAAGTCACCTAGGAGACACACTCCTCTGGGAAGTTACATGTGTTGGGGCATCATTAACATGGCCTCTGGCGGATCAGTTTACCTTCGTGGGGAGGTCAGAGCCAGTCACACTCAGTATGAGTTTGCTGACTCTGAAGGTTTCCTAGTGCTGAGTGGGGGAGAGCATACCCCACTTCAGGCATGGTCTGATAATCATGTGGGAAGGGTTGGGCCAACAGACTATAGTTTCTTCATCTGTTGGGCATAGAGCAGGACAGTGTTTCAGTCATGAACCTGTGCCATATCTTGAAACCAATTTAAAAATCACAATGGCAGGACATAGACAGCACTGCGTGGATGCTCCACTATGAAGCTTAGTATGTGAACAATTGAATGAGAAAACCGACTTGTTATTTTAAACATAACATCAAGGAGTTCTGAGTACACCTTTTTATATTTCTATATACCCCACTGGTAAAAAGAACTTAACAACGGGAACTTCTCCCTTCATGTATTGGTGTGGCAGGATAACAGGGAGAAATCCAACGTCCTTTTTTTTCCTATCTGATGATGTCCTCTTGCTGCCACCTGAAGAGCATATCATCAATACACTCTGCTGCAATTTTATGAGACACAAAACACAAATGCAGATAGACTGATATATACCAGCACCTGTGCATATACTGGAACACAAAAGGCAATTTCAGACAAAAGAGACACAGGGCCTCATTTCATTTCAGGTATGGCGGTCTGGAAATAAGAGTGCCGGTAGCAACGTATCGGCACCCTTTCTGGACAGCAATACCACCAGAAAGCCGGTAGGGGCACGGATATCCTGCCAGGCCTGACCGGCCAGGAAATCAGGCCCCTACCAGCCTTATTCCCATGGAGTCCTATGTTCAACATCCTTTCTATTTGGTAATGTGGGAATGGAACCCTGTCTTAACTCTCCCAAAATACACACAAGTGGCCTCCCCTGGTATTTCCCAAACTCTCTCTGGCCTAGATTGGAACATTGTTTTACTAACCTGTGATATATATTTCCCTTCTAGGAAATACTCCTCATTGAACTTTTAAGAGCCCATTTGAAAAACTATTTTTATTCACCTGTTACCATGTTGCATTTTAGTTACTTGCCTCTAAGTGTAGTGATTTATGTCTTGCCTTTTCCTATATAATTACTATATTTGTATACAAATGTAGCAGGTTGACATACTCAAACTGGGTATTTTTTTAATAGTGTATACGGTACCTGTTAACAATCATGCTCTCCTCCTGAGATTTAAAATAGGGCTGCATTCCCACACTACCAAATAGAAAGGATGGTGATCCTTGAGGGATGCCCTGGTACCTAAGTAAGGAAACCATACCTAAAGGCCCTGACCACAGGACTAAAGACAATCTCCTAAACAATGGGGCAGCAGTGGGAGCATGCTGGGGGTAGCTTCATATGTACATTACTTGATCCATATTTGGAATGCTGACCTAAGATTTAGAAAACTGGCTCCATGCTTCCAAGGTCTGAAACATACTCAATAAAACTTTCAATTCTGCACAAGTATAAACAAGACATAACATGTACATGCAGATGGGTTGATTCAGGCAATCACAGTCTGTCCTTGACTGACAGACTGACAGCCAACGCTTTGCTTCTTTTTTGCCATGTAATGAGTTTTTTTTTCTTCATTTGACCACTTATTTTTTATCATTCTCTTAAACAATATCACTGGACTCTCCCCACGTCAGCCTACTCGTGTCACATTGTCATGTGAATCTTATATTATTAGTATTCATATCAGGCTCCACTGCCCTTTGTAAGGGATCCAGAAACTCTGGTAAATCTGAAAGAAAAGGGGGTAGGTGAGGATACTGGTGAAAGTGTTGAAACATGCAAGACAGCTTTACTGTGGTGTTGATGCGTGCAGACCACAGGTAACATGAGATCTGCATGTGGGTCATTTTCTTTGTGTTCGATGTCTCGACTATGCAGGCATCTGTGTCTGAGGGACTGCCTTGTGTGTCCATGGTTCTAGGATACATGGCCCAGGTTGTTGTATGCAAATTGGTTGTAGAGTTGTAGAGTTTGGATGTTTGATGTCTGTTGGGACCAGTGTTAAATTCCCTTGTGGGGTGGCTTAGTTGTTTTGTGTATTGTGTTTTGAAATGTAGACTTCGATTGTGTCAGAGTCCTTCCCGGGCAGACCAACCTGAATGCACATAACAAAGCATAGAAAGACATGAACAAGGCATTAATCACATGGCATTAGATGCCATATAAACAAGTGGAAACACCTTGAGAACATGATATCTTCCATTTCTTCCTTCCACTAGTCTTTGCAGACAAGTCCCATTTTACTTTGTCACTGCCATTCTCTTCCTCTCTCTCTGTGTTATTTTGCCCTTTCCATTTGCCTCAATCGTTCACTCTCTTGAATAGTTTCTTTTTACTCTGTGCACCACAAGTTTTGGGAATTAGTGGATAAAGGAGAAGGGCACACTGGAGACACCACTTATCATAAGGTAAGTGCTAAAGACTGTGGGGGGCAAGCACGCTTAGTTCAGAGAATCAGCTGTGGTATGTAGATTACAGCCACCCAATTCAGCTTTCTTAGTGTGTAGATTGGCAAACTGAGGTCTGTTTGAAACCTGATTCTAACTTTCTCAGGTGCTGTCCTTGTTGGTCAACTGGGACTGTTGCCAATTTAGGCAATGTCCATCAGACCGCATTTGCCAATCAACCGTGACAGGAGCCGGAATAACTGGTCATTGTGCCAAGTAGTCTATCCCAATATCTCCCACTAGCCTCACACTCCTCTCACAAAGTGCACAAAGCCACAGGCCAAAACGAAACAACCCCATCACAACTCTGTACCTGGTTTTATTGCAGTTCCATAGCTTCAGTTCCTGAATGATTCAGAAATCATGCAAGGGAAATGTGGAGCAAGGATGACTAAAGATTGAGTCTGAATTATTCAAAGTGCCACATGAAGGTCAGTGCACCATCATGCAAGCCTCAGGGGGTGCCACAGCTCCAGGAAGAGAAACATGCTCACATTGAAAGAAGAGGGATGGGTACTTGGGTAGGATGGACAGTCAGGAAACACTACAATCTTGAATGTGCAGTATCTCCAATCTCTTAGCAGATAATGCTCTATGCACAAGATCCTAGGAAATCTTTTTTACTCAGTACGTATTAAGGATGCCAGGGTTATAATATGTATGCATTATTTACTGGTCTTTAGGGACTGTCCTTCCATCCACAGGAATGGACTGGCAGGAGTTATCATATTCAAATATTGTGCTATGTATCCACACAGGATCGTCTCCAGGAGGCAGGAAGGAACTACCTAAAATGTACACTTTTTCACAGGTTGGTATGCTTTCTGGGATGACTCTAAAGAAATGTAGCTTGCATACCTTTGAAGCTGGTTCCAAAGGTTTCACAAATATATGTGTTTTTATCGATGTATGCACTTTTTTGTTGCCTGGTTATTTTCTGTCTTCTGACACATGCTCATTCGGTGGGTCCCAGCTTGCAGTTGCCTGACTATTCCTGGCTCATCCCAGCTGCCTAGTTCCTGCCTTTTCTTAAGACGCTAGGTCAATGTGGTCTCCAGCTTTTACCTCTTCTCTCAGCACCTTTTCCCACTTTTGGCTGTGTATGTTCTGCTTTCAAGTGACTCATATGCCCTTCATGGTATGCATCTTTGCCAATGTCTCTTCAGTACCAGTTATCCATTTTGACTGTCTCTCTTTCCCCTATTCTACCATTCAGACCCTTCATGTTCTTCTGTATGAGCAATTTAGGGGGATTGCTTTGTTTTTTAATATCTGACCATGTAAGGTACTGTATGTAAAATTTAGGGAGATCACTGTGCTGTCTGATGAGAGATCCTAAAGCTTGGAATTCTGTATCTCATGTTGTACCTGTGATGTGTGAATGTGACTTGCCATGTTGAAGTACGTGCTTGTGAGAGTAGAAAGAAGAAAACGATCTGTTGTAACATTTGAGGCTATATGCCGGCACTTTGATAAGTGCACTAAGATGCAGTAAATGATTTGTACAATGGTGAGAGATTTGAGTAATGTCAAGTTTTTTGTATGTGCACTATAGGTTATTGTATAATTCTTAGGTCGAAATAAAATATATATATATCTTGTCTTATATGTGTGTTTGTAGATTTGATGTGTGTTTGTGTTGCAAGCAGGAACAACACATTAGATTATAATGAATGAGTACATATAATTAAACACCCTTCTCAGTGACTAGAATTTCTAAAGTTGTAGGGTTCTAAAGTGAAAATGATAACGATGATAATGTGAAAATTACATGGTAATAGAACGAGTTAGAATTAGATGAGAATGCAATAGAAAAAGCGCCCTTTTACACCCGGGTCTGGAGCGCTATATAAATAAAATAAACATACAAACAAACAAATATTTGTTTAGATCCGTTCTTTTTTTCTTATCACAATGCATTTGATACTGTAGAACATGGCATCAACATCAGCAGCATCTGTTCCCACGCTATTGCCGCTAATGTCTTATCCTAGCTCTCTACGTGTCTTTCCAGAAGATCTCAGTCAGTTCCCTTCCTTTTTTTCTTCTTCTTTGCGCCCACTCACCTGTGGGATTTTCTCAGTGTTCTTCTTTCTCATCCTTTTTTAACATTTATCTTCAACCTCTTGCTTTTTTCATATAGACTTCTTCTAAACTTTGGCAAAACAGGAGCTCACAATATTTCTGCTTCTAATTGCCCTTGTGCTTTCTCCACCCCCATATGATTTCCTCCTGTTTTCATTCCTTCAAACTCCTCTAGCTGTAACCTCAAATCTGATTTCAGTTACTAACTCAAATTGTCACACTATATATCCAAAAACTGTTCTGCTGTTCTGCTGTCAAAATTGACCTTTTAAACATCAGGACAATTGACTTCTACCTCCCTTTCTCTACTAATATACACGTCATCTCCTCTCTAGTTCCATACTTGAGTACACTGCCAGTCTCCTACTTCCTCTTCCCAACTACTCATTCTCTCCTCCTCAATAAAATTTGAAACTTTTCAAACACACTCTATTAAATCTCCACAATTTTCTCACATCTCGACCAAGCGACATACTGCAGGAGTGCTGCCCTTGCACAACTGATATAAACTCAAGTGTAACGCTCACCTAACTCCCACGGAGACGCTGACCAGGCCTGGGCTGCTGCGGCCTCTTCTAAGGTGATGCGCAGGACTCGGAACACCGACTGGGCCGGACCCCCAAACCTCGCCTGTCTGATGCGTAGGAAGATCTTTCTATAGATGGGGAAAAGGATTTTAATCACCTGCGGAGTGACGAGTCGAACCCCTCCTTTCCCCTTTTACTCTCTCTTCAAACGACCTCTGAACCTTCCCGTTAATTCTCACCTTAAGATTTGAAATGACGAGCTCTCCATCCTGCTTCTGGTGCAGGAGTGCGGTAGAATCCAGTTACTTCACTGGTTATCGGACGGACATTCAGGTCCAGTTGCTTCACTGGTTTTTTGGATGAATAAGGCGCTTTCGTAAGTATATGACTCATCAAGTTCAAGGGTTGTTCTTCCTTCCCTTTTGGCCTTTATTTTCAATGAACTGCTTTTAGTCTTTTAGCTCAGGTGCAGAGCGAAGATTCCACGTACAGAAGACAATTCGCTGTGGATAATTCAGGTGAGTTTATGTTGGGGTGGTTTTTCTAATGTCTGTATGTTCACCCACTAATGCGCGTGTTCTTTTTTCCCCATAGGGGCCGGGGCACGGTACTGCCAAAAGGCGTGCCGACCCGAGATGAGGAAGGATTCTCCCCCACCAATCGCCAGGTAAGCCTTCTGGCAAATCAGTTTTTTCCCAATGTTTTCTCTGGCTCATCTTTTGTTCTTCTCTTTTCCTTCTTAGGTGTTGGAATGCGGCAGAACGTGCGGATGGTCGTAGGAGTACGAAATTCCTTGTGGACAGGTGAGTTGAGCGCAGCGCTGCAACGAGCAACGCGAGGAATCCAAAAATAATGTCTTTTCCTTTAGATCGCCGGCGTGTTGGCTCCGGATCCCATGCAATATCAGGTAATGTCCTTTATTTACCTTCTCTTCCTCTCTTCTTCCTTTTAGGTGTTCCAGGACTGAAGCAGGCGTGGCTGGAGTCAGGATGCAGGAGCAGACACGGTGAATGTCCAGCTGCTAGGAGCAGAGCAACGCGAAGCGTGAGCTGCTGTCTGGGCGTGGCTTAAATAGCCTCTAAAGAAGTCGCAGGTATATATCCTTCCCCAATCAGGTATGTATCCTTCCCTGACCATGCCCGAGTGGCAAAATAGTCCCACAGGTAAAGTAGTTCCTTTCAGGCCTCAAAGAGGTCTGGATCTGGCAGCATGGTCTGCATCAGGTAAGTCCACCAAAAGCACTCCCTTTATGAGCCTGGCGCCTACGGCGCCAGGACTGATGTCCAAAATGAGCCTGGCGCCTATGGCGCCAGGTCTGTGTCTAAAGGGCCCCTATTTGGGGTTGCTGGACCTTCCCCTGGGTACCTGATGTGTGCTTCCGGGGCTGCCGGTCTTGGACTGGCTGTCCGGGAGTATGCATCATGACAGCACTCCCCCCCAAGGCCCCTCCCAAGATCGTTCTCTCCGGGGGTCTCGGTTTGTTTGGGAAATTCCAGTGGAACCTTTTGACTAACCGAGGTGCGTGCACATGGTCACTAGGCGCCCAGGATCTTTCTTGAGGCCCGTATCCTTTCCAATCTATTAAATAGTACAATTTGGACTTTGACACCTTGGAATCCAAAATGTTATTCACCTCGAACTCGGGTTCTCCATTTATTCAGATAGGTTCTGGTGGCTTGATTAGTCGGGTTCCAGGTTGCACCGGTTTCAAAAGTGATACATGAAAAACAGGATGAATACGCATATTAGCTGGTAGGTCGAGTTTGACGGCCACCGGGTTGATGATGGCCGTAACTGAGTAGGCCCCCACATATCTTGGGTTAAAAGTTCGAGGTACATTGAGCAATAAGTGTCTGGTAGCTAACCATACTTGGTCTCCTACTTGGTATTGAGGTGCTTCACTTCGATGTAGATCAGCATTCTGCTTGTACTTTCTCTTGGCTTGCAGTAAATGCGCAGTTGCTTCCTTGAAGGCTTGAGTTATTGTAGAATGTAGATGGTTTACGGCGGGCATTTCGAGGCTTTGAGGTGAATCAAGGTCTGAGGTCCGAGGATGATGTCCATATATGGTATAAAAAGGACTTTGTCCAGTTCCCGAGTGTATCAAATTATTGTATGCGTATTCAGCAATCCAAAGGATATCTTTCCAATTACTTTCGGATTGATGCAACATACACTGTAGATATTGTTCAAGGGTCTGATTTGTTCTCTCAGTTTGACCATCGGTCTGAGGATGGCGACTGGTCGACAATCTTAGGTCAATCTGCGCCAGCTGACAGCACTTTCTCCAAAAATGGGAAATGAATTGGCTTCCTCGGTCAGAGACTAGTATGGATGGGAATCCATGTAAGCAAACAATATTTTCCAGAAATTCCTTAGCTAGGACTGAAGCTGAAGGCAAGCCTTTTAATGGAATGAAGAGGGCCATTTTAGAAAATAAATCCACTATAACAAGGATAGAGTTATATCCACAGCAAGGAGGCAGGTCCGTAATAAAATCCAGTGACAAGGTGTGCCAAGGTGCTGGTGGAATGCCTAAGGGTTGAAGAAGACCAGCTGGTCTCCTTTTTTGTCCTTTGTTTTGGGCGCAAATACCACATAGCATCACAAAAGATTTAATGTCCTTTCGCCAAGAGGGCCACCAGAATTGTCGTTTTACCTTTTCTTCTGTTTTGGCAATCCCTGGGTGTCCTTCTATCAGGGTATCATGATAACGAGAAATAACTAGTTCTTGTAGTTCTTTGTGTGCCAAAAATAGGCGCCCTTGGAAGTAAGGTAGGTCATCCTTAACAGTAAAGTTAGATCCCTTTAAAATACAATCTTGCAAGGCTGTAGGGTCCAGGAGTTGCTTAACTCTAGTTTGAATGTCCTCCAGAGTTTGTAAGGTAATCATAACCAGAATTTTTTGTTCGGGAATTATTGGTACT
Organism: Ambystoma mexicanum; assembly: GCF_040938575.1. Classification (NCBI taxonomy): domain Eukaryota; kingdom Metazoa; phylum Chordata; class Amphibia; order Caudata; family Ambystomatidae; genus Ambystoma; species Ambystoma mexicanum. Next base: position 1,290,626,364 of record NC_090930.1, on the reverse strand, counting down.
GGTTCTGCGCTTGTATCTATTTCACCCATTCCTATTCGAGAAAGGGCATCAGCTTTACCGTTCTTGCTGCCAGGACGATAGGTGATTACAAAATCGAATTCAGCAAAGAACAAAGCCCATCGGAGCTGACGTGATGACTGAGCTTTGGCAGTTTTCAAATATTGCAAGTTCCGGTGGTCTGTGATCACCGTGATGGTATGTCTAGCGCCAAGAAGATAGTGCCTCCAAGCCTTAAAAGCGGATTTAATGGCCAATAACTCCTTATCAGTGATTGCATAGTTAACTTCAGGTGCTGAGAATTTTCTGGACCAAAAGGCTACGGGGTGTAGTTGATTAGATTCGGGATCTCTTTGAGACAGAACATCTCCCATGGCTAAACTGGATGCGTCGGTCTCAAGTATGTATGGAAGATCCGGGCGCGGGTGTTTCAGTACTGGTGCGGAGGTAAATTTGGCTTTCAGCTCCTGAAAAGCCTGTTCGGCTTCCCCAGACCATTCGAAGTGTTTATTTTTCTTCAAGAGTGCAGTGATGGGTTGAACGATCCGCGAAAATTCCGGGATAAATATGCGGTAAAAGTTTGCAAAGCCAAGCATGCTTTGTACGCCTTTCACAGAGCTAGGCGATGGCCATTGGAGGATCGCATCCACTTTTCGTGAATCCATTCGGACTCCTTTAGGTGTCAGGATGAAACCAAGAAACTCGACTTCTGTGGTATGGAAAACACACTTTTTAAATTTCGCAAATAGTTTGTGTTGGCGCAGTTTCTCATGCCTTATATGTTCAGATTCCGAAGAGGAGTATATCAGAATGTCATCGATATATACGATGACACAAACATCTAGGAGTTCTTGAAGGACATCGTTCATGAAGTTTTGAAAGGCGGCAGCGGCGTTGCACAATCCGAAAGGCATTACTTGGTACTCGAATAGTCCATATTTGGTACGGAAGGCGGTCTTTCATTTGTCGCCTTCTTTTATTCGCACCAGATGGTAAGCCCCCGGAGATCTAACTTGGTATATATGCAGGCCTCCTTTACTTGGTCAAGAAGTTCGGGGATCAGGGGCAGAGGGTAACGGTTTTTGACAGTTATCTGGTTCAATGCGCGATAGTCGATACAAGTTCTGAGGTCGCCTTCTTTTTTTGGCACGAAGAACAGGGCCGAGGATGCAGGAGACTTTGACGGGCGAATGAAACCATTGGCTAGCTACTGATCTAAATATTGTCGCAAATGAAGATTTTCAGGTTCCGTAAGAGCATAAATTCTGCTACAGGGGGTTGCACAACCGGCATCAGATCAATTTGGCAATCGTATGACCTGTGAGGGGGTAGCGTGTTGGCCTGTTCCTTCTGGAAGACGTCTTGAAACTCCATGTACTCTGGCGGTAGCTGTAAAGTGACAGGGGTTACTGTACCCAGGCCTATCTTTGGATAACAGGTTTGTGCGCAATCAAGAAAGGTTATCCTCTTCGCTCGCCAATCAATTCGAGGATTGTGTGTTTCTAACCAAGGGATTCCTAGAATTACTTGAAACTGCGGGGCCTTCATTATGTCAAACACAACAGCCTCCCAATGCCCGTCCTGACCTACTAGTGTCACCTGTGCAGTGGAATGTGTTACTGGCCCAGAGGCAATTTCGGATCCATTGACTGTGGTGATGACTTCTTTAGTGGTTTTTGGACGAAGAGGGAGGTTGATCCTAGAAGCCAATTCATGATCCACATAGTTTCCAATAGCTCCACTGTCGATGTATGCCTTTATAGCATGCAACTGTCCAGGCTGTTCCGGATTCACAAGGATCATTGGCATGATGAAGTGGGAGGTCTGAGAGTCAGTTTTCAGGCTTGACAAGTGGACCTCTACGCTTGTCGGGCGTGGTCTTTTCCCGAATCCGGTTCCTTATGATTCTTATCCGCGGCTCCTACCGATTTCTTGGACGGTTTCACCGGGCAATCTCGTAAAAAGTGTCCAGAAGCCCCACAATAAAGACACAATTGCATCTGTCATCTACTTTCACGTTCCTTTTGAGATAACGGTCCTTTAACCCCTCCAATTTGCATAGGTTCGGTAACATCGGCATTCTTGGGGTTAACGTGGGTCTTGACTAACACGCGAGTCTCAAACTTGGACCGATCTGCTTTTCTATTTTGAAGCCTATGGTCTAATTGGACCACTAAGTCTATATATTCCATACAGTCTTGGGGTGGATTTACAACTTGGGCTAGAACATCTTTAAGTTCCCCACGTAGACCTCGATGAAATAACGTGATTTTCTTATCCTCTGGCCACCCAGTCTCCACTATCAACCTATTGAAGGTTGCGATATAGGCTAATAGATCCTGGTTACCTTGTCGTAAGGACAGAAGTTCGTTGTCCAGGGCCTGTCCCTGAGAGTGCCGAGCAAATAATCTTTCCATGCGTGTCTGAAAACCTTGAAAGTCTCGGAGTATCGGGTCGTCTTGAGTGACCAGTGGAACCGACCAATCTGCAGAGCAGCCGCTGAGATATGATAATACGAAGGCTACTTTGGTTTGGTCGTTAGGAAACGCCCCCGGTCTGCAAAGGAAGTGTAATCGGCATTGATTCATGAATACAGCAAATCTTCTGGGGTCCCCCGCAAAACGTTCAGGTGGGGCCAATGGCATATTTCCTGGTAGATTAATTTGCACAGGGTTGCTTGAAACCATTGGGGCGGGAATACCCCCCGAACCTGGTAGAGGAGTTTGTCCAGCTTGACCTTGCAACAACTGCCTGGCAAGGTCATCAGTTTGTTCCTTAGATACAATTAGTTCCCTCCTGAGAGCGTTTGTCTCCTGACGTGCGGAATGCACTTTGGCCCGTAATTCCCCCAATAAGTGGGCCAGCTGATCGGTTTCGGAAGTCTCCATAGCGTCCAGGCGGGAAATTGTACGAAGGCTTCGTGTTCTGTAACGCTCACCTGACTCCCACGGAGACGCTGACCAGGCCTAGGCTGCTGCGGCCTCTTCTAAGGTGATGCGCAGGACTCGGAACACCGACTGGGCCGGACCCCCAAACCTCGCCTGTCTGATGCGTAGGAAGATCTTTCTGTAGATGGGGAAAAGGATTTTAATCACCTGCGGAGTGATAAGTCGAACCCCTCCTTTCCCCTTTTACTCTCTCTTCAAACGACCTCTGAACCTTCCCGTTAATTCTCACCTTAAGATTTGAAATGACGAGCTCTCCATCCTGCTTCTGGTGCAGGGGTGCGGTAGAATCCAGTTACTTCACTGGTTATCGGACGGGCATTCAGGTCCAGTTGCTTCACTGGTTTTTTGGATGAATAAGGTGCTTTTGTAAGTATATGATTTATCAAGTTCAAGGGTTGTTCTTCCTTGCTTTTTGGCCTTTATTTTCAATGGACTGCTTTTAGTCTTTTAGCGCAGGTGCAGAGCGAAGATTCCACGTAGAGAAGACAATTCGCTGTGGATAATTCAGGTGAGCTTATGTTGGGGTGGTTTTTCTAATGTCTGTGTGTTCACCCACTAATGCGCGTGTTCTTTTTTCCCCATAGGGGCCGGGGCGCGGTACTGCCAAAAGGCGTGCCGACCCGAGATGAGGAAGGATTCTCCTCCAGCAATCGCCAGGTAAGCCTTCTGGCAAATCATTTTTTTCCCAATGTTTTCTCTGGCTCACCTTTTGTTCTTCTCTTTTCCTTCCTAGGTGCTGGAATGCGGCGGAACGTGCAGATGGTCGTAGGAGTACGGAATTCCTTGTGGACAGGTGAGTTGAGCGCAGCGCTGCAACGGGCAACACGAGGAATCCAAAAATAATGTCTTTTCCTTTGGGATCGTCGGCGTGTTGGCTCCGGATCCCATGCAATATCAGGTAATGTCCTTTATTCGCCTTTTCTTCCTCTCTTCTTCCTTTTAGGTGTTGCAGGACTGAAGCAGGCGTGGCTGGAGTCAGGATGCAGGAGCAGACACGGTGAGCGTCCAGCTGCTAGGAGCAGAGCAACGCGAAGCGTGAGCTGCTGTCTGGGCGTGGCTTAAATAGCCTCCAAAGAAGTCCCAGGTATGTATCCTTCCCCAATCAGGTATGTATCCTTCCCTGACCATGCCCGAGTGGCAAAATAGTCCCACAGGTAAAGTAGTTCCTTTCAGGCCTCAAAGAGGTCTGGATCTGGCAGCATAGTCTGCATCAGGTAAGTCCACCAAAAGCACTCCCTTTATGAGCCTGGCGCCTATGGCGCCAGGACTGATGTCCAAAATAAGCCTGGCACCAAAGGAGCCAGGACTGTGTCCAAAGGGCCCCTATTTGGGGTTGCTGGACCTTCCCCATGGTACCTGATGTGTGCTTCCGGGGCTGCCGGTCTTGGACTGGCTCTCCGGGAGTATGCATCATGACACAAGTAATTTATTCCAATCTACATATCCACTCAAGACATTATTTCTCCTAACCTCCCTCAAGCCATTTCCCCTCTGCTCTTCTCTGTGAACCCTCTACTCCTCCTCACACTTTACGGTATCAACCCCTCAACTTCCTTGTACCTTTCTGCCTTTCCTGATGTTTCTTTTTACTAGCTCCTCTTCACTAGAACTCCCCAACTTGCAACATAAACAACTCCCATAACTCCCCTTCAGGTCCACCCAACCGTCTCACCTTCCCAACTCTGAAACCATCTCCCACAGTGCCTCATCCCATACTCCTCCTTAACTATGGACTTATTCTCTCTTCTTACCTTCATATCTCTCCTGTTTGCATTCCATTCCTCCCTTTTCTTTGAGAATATGTATATACAATCAATATTGTATTATGCCCCAGGAATATGCCCACTGTACCCATCTCCAGGTGGTCTTGCACTTATAACTTCTCTGCCATTGTTAAGTGCTAATTTCATGGTATTCTGCTCAGTTTTTCTGGTTGTTTCTGTAAGTACATATTGTTCAAAAGATTATGTTTTACCCTGTACAACATTAAAACATGAATAGAATAGATATGTCCATGTGCCATAAAAGGGGCCTAAAAAAAAAGAATCAATATGGAATGAATGAATACCTAGTTATCCCTCACAATGTATCAGGCATGTTGCTTTCGATTCAACTCTTCAGTGTGAGACACATAATGCCAGGCACATAATCACATTGTGTAATGTACCGGTTTAGTTTAATTTCAAAACCCACATATCAAACCGAGTGCTTTAGATAAGTTTGCTCAAAAACCGCATTACCACAGTCAAAGTCTGAGACTTCCTATCAATCCCATTGGACGTTTCTCTAGGAGTGCCTCAAAGATCCAACTAATCCCCATGGCTCTTCAATGCCTATATCAAGTAACTCATGCACATTAAAGAACAATTCACACCTTCATTTCAACGTTGAATAGATGACACACAAGTTTCCTTCTCCATATCACCAAACATAGAATCAAACAAATTCAGCAACCAATGACTTACAACCATACAAAAATGCCTGTCCCCAAAAAAATATGTGCCTCAACCCCAGCAAGACAGATATCTTCAACTTTGGCACCGAACACATTTACGGCGTTTCTTTTATATGGCCCACTGACATGGGCATTCCCCTTCACCGACTTCAGAAGCACAGAACCTGGACATCTGAATAGACACTGATGTATCCCTTTAAACACATATAAAAGACCTCACAAAACAACAAACATATACACATCCTCAGAAATATACTGCCCTACTTGAAACTTCACCAAAAGAACACCATGGGGCTCATTACGAGTTTGGAGTTAGCCATGCCGTTCTTAGTGTCATGGCTGCCTCCAAACTCGTGTCCGGGTGCCGAAAAAAAGGGAATCACCGGGCCATTCCGACTTTTGCGGGCCGGGTAATTCCCTTTTTTCGGTACCCGGACCCGGTACATCCCCATTCCCATTCGAGCTCCCATAGGGCTCAATGGGAATGGCGAGGATGCTAACGACTGACCCGTTAATGACGAGTCCATTGTTAGCATCCTGGTCTGCTCGCGGGTGGTGGTATGCACGTCTGATCTGGCCCGGACATGCATATCGCCACCCGCGAGCAAACTCATAATGTGGCGGCCTGGAATGAACGGTGCCGGTACCTTACCGGCACCGTTCGTTACGCGGCCGCCAGCCTCATAATGATGCCCAAATACTTTCCAAACTAGAATACTGAAATTCTCTCTACATGGGTCTGTCCACAGAAAACACATAATCAATCCAAATTGAACAAAATAATACTGACTGTAAGATGCTTACTAAACCTCAAGCCTTATGACATATCACTCCCTCTCTAAAAGCATTCAACAGTTTACCCATAAAAAAAAAAGAGAACTCGAAATCCCGAATCCAATACCATCCTCCACTTGTAGCCTCTCATGCCTCCAATCATTCCTAAGCTTGACATCCCATGCAGGTACCTACGGTCATCAAATAAGACAAAACAAGCACATCTCAAGTTAGGTGCACAAACATAGTGGCAAATGTTTCTCTTGCATTGCTCCCACCCTTTGGGACACACTACCAGACTACATCTCACAACAACCCAAATTCAACAACTTCAAAAAATTATACAAAGAGTGTACACAGTCAACCTTCAATCACTAACCTATCACACCACCTGCTTCAACCTAAATATACCTAATACTTCACCCGCATGACTCCACGCTCACCTTCATCTGCACACCCCATTTTTTAAATATATAAGCACTAAGAAACCCTAGATGTCTTCCGACTTCTCTTTCTTCAAATTGCTTAACTCTTTCACCTCCACCCCTTTTCTTCCTCCATCCATCCCCTGTCTACCTCTCCAGTAAACTGCACATATTTTAATTCCAATCCTTATCTCCCTTCATCACTCCTCACACTGCCCACCTAATCTGCCCCCTTCTGTGTCTCTTTAGCAATTCCAAAATGTAATTGCTTGTGCCTTGAAAGCATTTGCTACTAACCCTAATTAAATTTCAAATGTCTGTAAATGCTTTTACATATTGGCTCCCACCAGAGGATGTTGGCAGCTAGAAGTGCTTGTGCAATCTGCCACTTGTGTATAAGACACCAATAAAACACAAAATGAAATTAAAATGAAAGCCTATTCTGTATGTTTGGGCACTTCCTACATCCTGCTTGACTGAAGCCACTCTGATAATTTGACTGTCCATACTAGAGGCCAACACCAAAATAAAGACACGTTATTGTGATTGGTCTTCTAGGTTATGGACCCCAAACTTGTTCCAACGGGCCTGTTGTCATAATATTACTCAAACACACTGTTTCCCCATCTACCTGTTGGCTCTGCAGTGTCGCTGTTGAGCCTTGCATAGAGAAGTGCTTTTAAAATGTTCTTATTAGGTTGCATTTTCTGTCTCACAATGTCAGTCAAATGGACTAATTGGTTTCTCTGTTGAATCACGCACTGTTGTTCTAGATCCCTTAACTAATTTTCATCTCTTGACTCACTAACTGTCTGGGGGTGCACTCACCCCCTCTGCAGCCACCCCTTGGCATGCTAATTGTGCGAGTCCCCTCTCCTCTCACATGGACATCTCTATATTCCCCTTCATTTTATGGTGAAATTAAGTCTCCCTGTGTATCGGGTTGAGTTTGGGAAGAAGATGTTTTGGGTGCTCCATATATCCTGCATATGGCTAGATGAGCCAGAACCACTAGCATGACTCTCTGAGGTTGTTGGAAAATGCAGAGGAAGTCTCAGGGATTGGGAAAAATCTCCCCTCATCTATGAAATCTGTCTGTGAGTATTAGTGAGTTAACTCTTGCTTGGACATCTTTAATTTCTTGTCTCAATCTAACATTATGATCAATTTAAAATATGATTTGCTGTTCACTTCACTCTAGCTGTTCCCTAGACTCATTCCATGCCATTAACAATCGCAAAGGTATGACCAGCCCCCATACAAGTTTTCTTGAAGGGTATTTGTGTTGTCTCTATCTTTAAACACTTGAATCGGATACTCATCAAAACAGTGCTCCGATTTGAACCATTATGCCACTCTTATACTCCCAGCAGAGTTCTTTTGCCACAGATCGAATAAAAGCAATACTCACTTATCAAATTATCAAAATTTTCCTGGATGGTGTAGGTCCCATGGAAGAAGTTAGACAATATAGTAGAGAAGGTGCCTCATTACAAGTCTGGCGGTAACCCTGCTGGTGTCACCAGCGGGTTGCCGCCGGACTTGCAATATTTACTGGTGCCTGGCTTGCCGGTAACACTAGGGAATTACAACCCCAGCATTCCGGGAAGTCAGGCGCCGGTAATTGTAAATCCCCATTCCCATTTGTGTCCCATAGGACACAGGGCCTCATTACACGGATGGCGGAGAACCATGGCGCTATTAGCGCCATGGTTCATTCCGGTAAAATACCAGCACCGCCTTGGCGGAAAGGGGAATTACCGCCCCATACCAAAGTTGGCGGGGCAGTAATTCCCCCTTCCACCATTGCCCTTCTGCATTCCCATTTTTGCCCCATAGGGCATAATGGGAATGGGGAAGGCGTTAATTACGGTACCGCAAATTACGGTACCGTAATTAGCTCCCTGGGTCCCTTTGCGGGTTGGTTTTTAACGCCTGCAAAAAGCAGGCGTTAAATTCCCCAACCCGCAAAGGGACCTCGTAGTAGGGCAGTAAGGATTTACCGGTACCGGTAAAATACCGGTACCGGTAAACCCTTACCGGCATCCGTGTAATGAGGCCCTCAATGGGCATGGGGACCATGGAAGCACCGGTACTGTTATTAATGGTGCATGTGCTTCCGTGAAACTCTGCGTGAGGGTGCCATTCTGCCCGCCAGGTCTGACCCAGGCAGGTGTGATGGCACCCTCCTGCACAGTCGTGCTGTACTGTCCAGTAACAACAGTGCCGGTAGGCTTTCGGGCACCGTTGTTACCGGACCGGCACAGTTGTAATGAGGCCCAAGATGGTTACATTCCTATGTGCCAGAGTGCACTAAAAGAAAACAATCTTCAAGGAAGGCAGTGTTTATGGACATTCTCGCAACATTAACAGTCTCATTTTGTGATTTCGTAATTCCACCCATACAATTGTTTGCTAACATGGCCCCAATTCTATGGGTTGTAATTGAGTAGGCTCAGTTAGGCACTCATTCTACAATACAAAATTAATCATGGCAATTCTAGTGGCATGCTTTGAGTGACCTGGAATTCAAAATGTCCAATAGATTAACTAAACCCTTGCTAGTTAGACTGTGCACTGTGACAAATCAAACCATATGAATTGTAAATTTAAATTTGAAACATTCATTGATAAACAGGAGGTAGTTGAGATAAACACCTATATGGACCAAATGTCTATCTACAACCAATGAGGGATTCTCACTGGGATAGTTCTATTTTAACAGTGTCAGGAGGATTCTAGTGTGAAATTGTCATAGGCTTCTCTATCTTAGTGTTACTGGTTTCTCCCAGGATCTCCAATATGACACAGAATCATGGGGATATAGCGCCAAGTTGACTTTTTTGCCAACTACCACCAATCTCTTCACAAGATTACAACACCCTGCTCTCTATTTGTAATCCACAACAGTAGGATAGTGCCTCGCTAAGCTCTTCCTGATGCAGGTTATAGTGTGCTACTTCACTGTAAGGGGGACAACGTTCATCTTACTCACTTTGGGATTCCTTCTCCCTCGTTTAGTTTCTTACAAGGGGTATTGTTCACAGATTTGACAATAGAGTCAAACATATCACAATTCTAGGGGTCCTGCCTGATTTGCCGCAATTGCAACTAGAGTAGCTGCCAATGAATGAAAGAGAACAAAATGTATGAGTGATATTAGTTATTTTATCGATATATCACACCTGCTCTGAAATCTCTTAATTGAATTCCAATAAAGGAAAGAATTGGTTTCAAGATTCTGAGCATAACACACAAAGCATATTACCTTTACAGCTACAGCAGTTATCCTATATTTGAAGTGTGTAGCATGACGTGTAAAGGGGGATGCACTGCAGGGCCACTAGGAAAATGGCCTTTAACATTCCATTATCATCTGATTTTGCTCTGGTGTCCTCTTGTAATTGGAATGAATCAACATTTTGCATATGTTGTGGCCTCATTTATAAACAAATAAGGGTTACCAAATCCATTGATAATGATTGAAGGGGAGACAATTGTTTACGTACACAATGGTGATTCTTATTTGTTTGTGAATTAAAGGTGGTAACACATACTATCTTCTGTGAAGAGGGTAGAAGTGCTCTGTTAATTAACAATTGTTCACACAGTTTATATTTTGCTGGTTTGTGAGGGACCACGATCAACGTCCAAGGATAACCAGTTCCATCTGAAACTCAGATATTCTCTAGGTGTGAAGATTATCGTGAACGGATCTAGGATTGTAACTATTATATTCTAGGAGAGCTTTCTAACTGTGGGCGTTCTGAGTTACTAAAACAATATGTTTGCCTTGATTATGTATAATGGCTATATCCCAAAAAATAAATGCTTGCTGAATTTGCCATATTTGTGTACTAAATATTAGTTTGGATTGAGTTTAGCCATGCAAAGAAATAGGTCCAAAACGTTGTATTCGCCTTTCATCAATGTGCCTTCTGCATAATCCTATATGTGTGCTAAAGGGGTGGTTTGGAGAAAGAAAGTATCATTTTCTCAAATTCAGCCATATACAATGTAGCCACAGTAGGTGTGAAGGCGACCACCATCATAACTTTGTTTGTTGGAAACACATTAGCAAATTTGAAGTATGTCCACTCCAGTGATATAATCATAAATTCAACAATGAATGATGCAGAAACACCAACCAATAAGTCCTAGTGGATACAACGATTATTGTTACATTCTATTGCTTCTTCTTGTGATATATTACCATACAGAATTTTGATGTCAGAAGTCGCCAACCCGATTTTTGAGATGGTAAAATGCATAGTCCTTAAGTACATTTGCTACTTCTGGGGTATCCTATAGATATGTATCAGTGAAAGTGCTCAATGGTTGACACAACATGTCTATGCACTTACATTAGGTTTCCAGACTAGAACCCCAATATTTGGTCTATCAGGAGCATTGGTAACACTTTTACACAGTGAACAACAAAATGTGTTAGTCAGCACATCACCTATTGGGCCATCAGTAGAATTGTCCCAATATCTTAAAAAGTAGACAACAGCAAAGACATTCTCAAATTTGAATACATACCACCCCAACCCAACATTCAATAACACAGGAAGTGGAATGTGACTTTATGCTGAGAAATGTGTCGATTCAATCCTACCCTTTGCTCACCCTCTCACTCTCCATTTCATTCTCGCTGCACTGAAAGGGCTTTTAATTATCGTACGGCAGGATGCTGTTCACCAACATAACTAGAAAACTATTATAATTCTAACAAAAAGCTTCCAGGCACTTAGTCAGTGTTTGAACACCCAGCATCAATTCAAGCACTGCCTTCGGGCACCCCTCCCTGACCAGCCTGAATCTTGTCCACACCTCCTTTGCGCTTCTCCATTTCCCACCTCCCCTGCACTTGCCATTCGTTGTTCTCCGACGCACTTATCCCTTTCCTTCTTCGCCTGCGCTTTCCCTCTGTGCATCCTCTCAGCACTTGCTCAGCCTCTCCCAGCCCCCCGCCCCCATTCCTGCACTTCGCTACCTGAACCCCTTATCTTCCTGAGGGGCATGAATAGAACATGGGGACAGATGATAAGGGAACTAATGTTCTTTACTCTGCCCTGGAAGGCAATACATAATGGAGATTTTGCAAGGTGACAGAGAAGAATGGGATAGATATTTTTGTGTGCATCCGCACGTTGCAATGTACACTGCATCACTACTTAAGTACATGGCTTCAGTGAAACAGAAGACAACATGCACAATAGTGGAGCAGGTAATTTTAATATGTAGAATCACATTTTGTAGTGCTCTAGTAATCAACAGCTAGATATTTTCATGCACAATCTCTTAATGGTGACATCGACCACTCAACCTCTTTACCGCCTACGGTATTGCATTTCTTCAGTAAACATCACTGACAATGGTGAATGTAAAGAACAGATGGCACCAGTATAAATGATGCTGTTGTTCCTATTATTTGTAATCCATTCTCATTCCAGCACACAAACCCAGCAGAAACCAACCAAGACATCTCACCATTCTTTCAAAAACAGCCCCAAAGACAAGAGAATTTGGAGGCAGTCATGGTCAACCCGACAGCCACAACCAATTCATCATCCAAACATTTTAAATTTTGATCTGATAATATATGATAGTTATATGATATTGTTTTTACATTTGATGATCTTTCATCTATTTTGTCCTTTTTCATGATTTTCAATTGCTGTCATATGTGATGGAAATCGGGATAGTTGGATAGTTTGTTGCTTTTATGGTGTAAAATGACCGAAATAAAGTGTGTGTTGTTGACCATTCAACAGCAAAACCCTGCTAGACATGTTTAACCATACACTGATTAGACTAACAACAACACCCTTGCTCTGAAGAACATTCAGACCATCAAAGCAAAGCCATCCACAAATGCTTTACTCAAGAACTCATTAATATCAAATATGCCATCCACAGCACCACCCTAAAAAACCTTTTGTTCTGCCCACAAGACATTCATCATCTTAGTCAAAAGACTTCACAGCACGCAAACCGTAGCTGGGGCCCATACGGAGCAAAGCCCAATCATGGCCCTCAAGCATTGCTTCAGCCCCTGCCAGCCTTCACAGTCACTAAATCCAAATGCCATGCAATCAACACATTTGTCACTATCAAACTTGACAAGTGTTGTGGTCACATTGGCAAAACTCAAACCATCACAGGCATAACTACTATGCCATGTCTTAAGATGGTTGCAAGTCAGAACAATGCCACTGGGACTATTTTTAAACATTCCCATAGTCCCTAATGTATGATGTCATCTCAGCTGCCATGATTTTTGTTTAAACAGATATTTGAATTTTTGCATATCATTTAATAAAGCAGAACAACGTTTTATAACAATGAAATTGAGTTAGAACAACCACAGACATGGTAAAGTGTCTTAGTTTAAAGCAGCACATCTATAAAAAGTGAGAGATAAATAGTAGAAAAATCAATGTAGATTGAAGCAGGGTGGAAAAACGCAATACCATTCCTATTCCTTTGGACACCTGGGTGTCCAAAGAGAATTGGCAGGGGAAATGAAATAAAATATAGTTAATTCAAACATTTTCATGCTGGGTAGGGTTTTTTAGAAGCACGCCTGGCAGCGAGGCATGAGAAGGGAGATGGGGCCTAGAGAGATGGAGTAGGTATTGAGGAGCGTGCGACAGGAAACCAATCAGCAGAGAGAGATTTGAGTATTCTGAGGGTGAAACATTGTTAAAGTGTCCTAGCTGATGTCTGCAGTGTACAGCTTTGGTCAGATTTGGTGGAAAGGTCTCATCCTGTGCCATCTCAAGGTGCCATACCAAATCAGTATGCAGAAGGTTACCCATTTGTATATTGGGCAATGCCAACCAATTACAATTTAGTGTTTTTAAATGATCAGCACAGGAACGTAACTGCGGGGCATGGTGGGAAGGTGTGTGACATCAAGAGGGGTGTTGACATGATTTTGCTGCAAGAAATGTTTTACCCAATACAGATCTTCGAAGGTAAAGTATACTATAGGGGACTCACGTATGTCCACTAATCAGCTCCTTTGACCTGCTCCAAAAATGTATCTAAAATGCTGTATCATAATTTTGTAGTTTGTGTATAAAAAGTAGGGCCGCAGTGGGCAGCATCGAGAGCTCATTTCATTCAGTTCAGTTTCACCGGGCTGTCTGAACCATGTCTCCCAGCGGTTTGGGTACATTAAATCTGTGTTACTTCTTGCTTGTTGTATGCTCCTGTTTTATTACTTTTCATCCCAGGGATTAATTCTGACAGAGGTCCCATGTTACATTGTGGAGGCGCTAGCAAGTTTCTCAGTTCCCTCACCGAGCTAAGGGTATTCTTGCCACACTCCTGGGGAGTATGGGGCAGGCGGGTTGAAACCAGTTCATAGTGCACTGACGACGAGGTCCCGCAGATGCAGCGTTCACAAAGGTCTGCCTGTTCCCGAGCACTGCCTGCGCTCAAAATGAGGTGTAGGTCATGGTGGAAGGATTATCATTAAGAGAACTCAAGGATCTCTAGAGCATGTGAGTGTACCCTTGCACAAATGCTCAGCACTGTACATGTGCGCACACAGCAGGGGTTTTATGGTGTATAGGATGTATCCTACAGGTGGGAGGACGATCGGCTGTAGAAGTCTTAGATATTAGTTCAACCCCTCCAGCAGGGATAGGGTGTGTGGCGGGCACATCTATAGTAAAATAGACGATTGCGTAGACAGTGGCAAAATGTCATAAGCATTGGTTATTGTTGAGGAGTGACCACAGTAGATCAGAAGTATTGTGGTATATTGTGTTGGTCTTTGTGGAAGGGCTGGCACGAGATTGTTGCTGTAAACAGTAGTGCTTAGTGGTTGTATTAGTAGTTACGAGGCCCAAGGGGGAATGTCCAGGTAGTTGTATAGTAAGGTATATTATTTTGTAAAAAGAATTGTGAGGGCCATAGAGTTTTTTGATTTTTGTGATTCTCTAAATCAATGACTCCTCGGGCTACTTTGTCTGCTACCTTCTCCCAGAACCCCTGTATCGCCAGGCACCCCAGAACATATGCGTGAGCCCAGCATCCACCCCTCTACATTTGGGACACTCTTGCCTCCCATTCCTTTAAAGGTGGAGATAACTGCCGGTGTTATGTATGCCCTCTGCACTATATATGTATATTTGTTTTTGTTGTAATCTGGCATTTCTAGATACCTTCTTGTGATATCATTTCATTTCTCCCCATTCATTCTCTTCAAATGTCTTCCCAGACTCCCGCTCCCATTTACTCTTGCATTTCAGTTCCTTCCACCAGGAGCAGCATATCAAGGTCTCATAGATTCTAGAGACAGCGCTACTGTAAGCAACGTCTCGATATCCTCATTGCAAATATCCCCTTCAGCTATATTCGGCCATCTGCAGCCTTATTAGGCGAGCGGGGGGACCAAATATTGAGTAGCAACATTCACAATGGTGTGTCCTTCAATAACTACTGTGCACAGGTGTCGAAAGAATTAAGGATTACATACCCAGACAGATCAGACATGCAGGCCAATCTGGCACATACAATGACACCAGATGAAGACCCCGCAGAACAGATACAGGAGATGTGGATATGTAAATCATGGGAAGTGAACATACCAATATTTTAACACATATTGCTCAGGGGTTTCCCCTCGGATGCGCAAGCATCCTTAGACAAGGTATTTGTGATTGAGGCGAAGGGGTGGCCAGAGATACAGACCCATATAGTACATTTTTGTAAGAGAAAACAGGAAAGAGAGAAAAATATGGTAGATAATGCAGTTAAGGCAGAGGCAAAATTGGTGCAAAGGAAATTAGCAAAAATATCCATGAAGGGGCTGTACTTACACATATTGTTCCAGGGCAGGATGAACAAGCTCCTGGCCAAAAAGAGGGATTTCCCACAGGGGCCACGCCACAGGGGGATTGCCCAAACAGGTGTATATCCACAGCAACAAGAAGGTATCTAGCAGCAGGAAGGATACCCCCAACAGGAGGTGTACCAACCACAAGGTTATCATCATGAGGGATATTACCCACAAATGGGATATTATCAACATGACACAGGATATTTAGAGGGGGGGAGGGAGGGAATATGGATTTGGAAGGGTGGGACCCTGATTTGGAGAACCATGTTTTGTGTGGGGGCAAAGGGGACTCTTTGCAGACACAACAGCCACAGTATGAACAAGAGGGGCCAGGGGGTATTCAGGCATATGTGAAAACCATGTAGCCACAGATGCAACCCATGTAGCCACAGATGCAACCCATGCAGCCACAGATGCAACCACTGCAAACACAGATACAACCACCACAGTTGCAGGTGCCCTTCACATAGCCCGTCCAACATGCCGGACCCATGAGTACCCAGACACCACAAACGCCCAACAACAAGCAACAGTACCATAGAAAGCCTTACAACCTCATGCACAGATTTACACACAGGGGGACAGCACATTGGTAGCTCACAACACTGCACCACGCTATGTGTGAGCAACATTGCTTGGGGAAAACCTGTTCCCATTTCCAGGATCAGGCACAAACACTCAATAGGACGGCCTACAGAGGACACATGTGTGTTCAATCCTTTCGAAAGCTGAAGACCCCAAAGAGGAACCAGAAGTAGCAGTGAAGATTGGACAAAAAGATTTCTCATTTTTGAACCAGAAGGGATCCACCAAATCCTGTATTAAGCAGGTTGTATTTACCTTGTAAGACAAATTAATGGACTGTGGCTGTTGTAATGGTTCCTATTACAGAAGACTTGCCACTCCTGATGGGCACACAGCAAATAGTGGTGCCCCTGTCGTTTTCAAAAGACACACCCAACAACATATTATTGAAAGACATAAAGAGCAAATGAAATATTACAATTTCATTCTCAGAGAAGGGCATCATATGCTCAATGCCTGTCATGTTCTACAAATGGGTTGCAGGAATCATACAAGCATTCTGCACACACAGCACCCTTCAAGGTTCATTGCGCCACCCCAGGTTCTTCTTTTATGGAGTCTAGGTATTGCTAGGCTGGATACCCAGAATGAAAGAAACAGTAATTCAATTGGTCACAGAGTTTTTGTTTAAACCTGCAGTACATTAAGAAATGGCACAAGGGACATCACTCACAACAAAGGACATGTCATTTTGTATGGGACAGACAAAGAAGATACAGAGTGGCACACGGTCCCGTGCATTGACCCAATGTTACAATTTACGGTCCTGACAGATGAACAACTGTTTTTAGAAGACAAAGAAGTTAGGGAGATGGTATTTCAGATATGTATCCCATGTCAGGTGACTATAAAAAAGACACATATCCGCCAGAGGATGCAGATAATGGTCACATTATCAACTCACTGGAAGGACTATTTGAAAAAAGGACTAGGGAGACTGTGGGCCAGTGGGACCAATAACTGAGGGTTTTTGAAGGGAGCAGGACTGGGCTGCATAAGGTTGAAGGAAGGGGCATTGTAGCCCTGGGCTAAACAATACCCACTGTCATGAGAAGCAGACAAGGGCATATATGACACACTCCACGCATTATGGTGACAGGGCATAATAAAATCATCAGAATCCCCACGGAACACATCCATTTGCCCTGTCAAGAAATCAAAAGGCGGGCTTGGAGATTTATTCAAGATCTTTACCCGTTGAACAATGTAGTGGAAGCAGAGTTTCCACTAGTACCAAATCCAGCCACCATATTGTGTAACAAACCCACATAAGCAACATATTTCAAGGTTATTGATTTGATGTTTGCGCTCTATTTCCATTCCATTGCACCCAGACTTATAGTATTTCACTGCGTTCATGTATCACAGGACCAGGTTCCAAAACACTTGTTTCCGAGTCACCTAGTGTGTTCAACAATGTGATCCAGATGGACCTATGTAACTTGCAAACACTCAGCACAGTCATCCAGTGCCTGGATGACCACCTGGTGAGCAGCACAATGGAGGACCAGTGCAGAAAAAACTCAGTGATACTCCTGACATTATTGGCAGAGAATGGATACCAGGTGGGCAAGGAGAAAAAACAGTACTGCAAAAACAAAGTAATGTAGGACAGAGAATATCAGTAGAAGGCAGAAAGTGCAGGAGCCATACACTGCACACCTTGGGTCTGTGCAATTATTGCAGGGTCTGGTCTTTGATTATTCCACATTTACAAAGCCCCTCCTTCAGGGGTTAAAAGAAGCACAGAAAAAAGGCCACATAATATGGACATTTGAGATGATTGACTCGTTTGTAGAACTCAAGGAAGCGTTAGCACATGCACTAGTTTTAGCAACCCCGGATTACAAGAAATAATTCTATTTGTATTCACATTCTGATGTCCTCACTCAAAAGCAACCACAGGGATCTTCTAGACCCAGTAATGCAAGGCCACTTCCCATGTTAATATGCGCTCGCCACAGTGGCATTTGCCATTGAGAAATCAGCAACCAGGACTATGGGCTGTGCAGTTACATTCTATGTGGAACATTGAAGGCTCAATGTCCTGCCTCCTCGTAGTGCTGATTGGCCTTGCTGTAATAATAAAAATGGAGCCTAAGGTAGCAGGCAGGAGAAGCCGGCCCCCTTTCAAGGACCACTAACAAGGATGCACCCTGTCTGGCCAGTGGATGCTCCCCAGGCACTTCCATCGTGCTTCCCCTATCCTCCACCAGGCTCAACCACTGGGGACACAGACCCAAGAATGGAGCAGGAGCTCCAGGATAAGATGGCTGCTGCCGCAGCAATACAGTCAGCAGAGCTTTGCAGGCTCGATGTCCCACCTCCTTGTAGTGCCCATTGGCCTAGCTGCAATAATATTAATGGAGCCCAAGGGAGCCGGCAGGTGAAGCTGGCTCCCTTTCAAGGACCCCTAACAAGGATGCATCCTGTCTGGCCCTGTAAGGTCACAGAAGGGTGTCCAGTCCAGCAGCACTGTCACGTAAGGTATAGCCTTACAGCAAAACATGACATATGTATGTCACTATGCCTACCTTGCTCATTCACATCACTCCCTCCAACTTCCTGCAATCCTGCACGTTCACCCAGGCTGTTGCCCTGCCTAATCCACTGCCTAAGCTGCAAGTCAGAATGTGTGCAAACCACAAGCAGGTACACGCCCTCAAGATGCTAACTGCCCCATGTTTCAGCACCAGTAGGTGCCTCCGTTTATCTGCACGGATATACCTTCCTGGCCTAAATATATTTTGCCTCCTGCACATACTGACTCTTTAATTTTAAGTAACACCACCCTGCCAGACATAGAAAATCCCAAGCATAGCTAACAGCTCGCACCCCCTGATTACTCGCATACTAAGTGGCTGCAGGAAAAAGTCTTCACCCGGGGACTCACTAACACTACAACACAGTGTCTTGGCTGCAGCATACCCAAGCCTACATGCACCTCAAGTAGAAGTCCACCAATGTCTAAATCTGCATAAAAAAAAACACTGTAGATACAACTACTGCATTACTCAAACCATTGCCAATCTCACCGGAGACAGTTAACTCTACCAGGCTTAGCCCTGTCGCCTGTAACTTACCTGCCGCCCCTATCAATGACACCTCACAAGCTCTGACTCATAACAATGATGCACCTACACCATGCTTTACTGCCCATCATAGAAACAATGCCAGTCCAACTAGCTTGCAAGGAACCTGGATCCCATCCAATCAGCCAATCCTTACTATGATGTTAGGAACACCTTGCAAGGCTCTGCCCACCACAGCCCAAGCTCAGATCATCAAAACCAATCTGTGACCTAAAAACCAAAATCTAGACTTACTCATCACAAGAGGGGCACTAATCAATGTCAGATCAGTGGCAGCCACGCTCTTGACATTGTGTACATGCTCACCGCCAACAACTTAGATCTTCAAGCAATATCTGAAACATGACTGCACGCAGCCTCAGGCCCAGCCCTCTCCCTGGGACTTCCCCAACAATACTCTCCCTTCCAAAAAGACAGAGCTGGTGGAAGAGTCGTTGGGGCTGCTATCATAGCTAAAGACTCCCTAATCATTAGAGAAACCAACACTAACACCATTCATTCAGGAGAAATATTAACTATCAAACGTACTCTATCGCACACAGCCAGAGCAACAATCCACCTGATCTACTGGCCCCCAGGCCCCACATTCTCCTTTGAGGATAACATACACATATCCTCTGCGCTAACTCTAAGCCCATCTCAAAAATCACAATCCTTGGCGACTTATACTTGGGATTCAACAATTACACTGATGCCAACACCCGCTCCCTATCCAATGCACTAGATATTGCTTGCTTCACACCGCACATTTAAACTCCCACCCACAATAAAGTCTGAATCCTAGATTGGCTTCCTGACCTAAACTGTGGCATCACAATCCAATCCAACATGCCCTGCCCATGGTCAGACCACAATATTGTTACTTTGCAGCTACTTAGACACAGGCACAGCACACCAAGCCTCCCCTGCTGCCTGCTGCACCATAAGAAGAGCCATTAACATAACCCCAGCAAATAGTATGCCCTTTTGAAACCTCTCATAGAGCAAGCTAATCCTACTAGTGATCCAACCACCCTTGTCAATAACTTCAAGCAAACCCTGGCATTAGCCATGGACATAGTAGCCCCACTGAGTAATGTCAAAACCCATGGCCCTCATCAACGCCTAGTTCACCCCAGATCTGAAAATACTCTGTACCTGGAAATGAACAGAAGAAACCTAGTGGAGAAACAATTCCAATCAGCAAAACAAAATCAAATTTCTTGCCACAACAAAAGCATACAAACAGGCTATTCTTCCAGCAAAAAATGCTACCTACAATGACAGAATCTCCAGAGATAACTCCAGCACCCTGGAGCTCTTTTCCATACTACAGGAATTATAATCACCATCCCCAACCAACTTCAACTCTACCAAAGATACCACTTGGTGCACGAAGATACAACGTACAACGTGCCTTAGTGAGCATGATAACCATGCTACAAGAAAAGATCCTTCAAAATTACTCACCAACAATGACATCCCTGACCTGGAGCCTGTTGGGTATTTTGTGAAGATTTGGGGCCTGACGGTATTTTCTTACCGCTGAAAAATAACTTAGCAACAATCACTCCTTGTATTCAGATTGGGCCATGTACAACAGTAATACAGTGGACATGCATTATTTCAGCACACAGACATGCGTATTTGGTATGCGTGGTTGGTATGCGTGGTTGGTGGTATTTTGGTGAGAATAATTCCCTTGTTTTATTTGTGGCCCCAATATCCAGAACCCCTTATTTTTGCTTAGATTTTTCGTGTAATCACTAGAGAGACCTCAGGCTTGCATTTCAGGAACACCACATTTTCATTTTTAGTGTGCCACCATGGGCAATTTCTCTCTGTCTTATCTACGGCAGCGAGCTATCATGTGGTATTTTCACTATCTTATATACGGTAGTGAACTATGTCCCGGGCCTCCCTTTTTGCCGACTCATAGACCTCCGACAAACTACAACACACACAGTTAGTTATAATTGCTCATACTGAGTTACATTGTGCACACGGCTGTAGCAAATTTGACGTTTAGCTACCTTGAAAATGACAATTGCACTGTCTAAACATCTCCCCACATCATCAGCACTGTATTGGTAAATATAAAACACACCACCCGTCTGCTTTCAAATATTTTTGTGTATTATAAAAGTTGCATTTAAACACGATCTCACTCTTTACAGAAATAAATAAAATAGCACAGTAACAGCATTGTCTGTGATACACTGAAAAGAGAGTGGCGGAGACAAGAACTCAATTTGCAACATTAAACATGTGATTAAAGCACAGGAATCTCCTTTCCTACACTGACTGAATATTCTCGTACACACTCAGCCCCCACACTTCTGTAATTACCTTATCTGTTCAGCATGAGGTTTCTTCAGCTGTTCTCTTTCTGAATTTGGCTCCCTTGAAGATTAACCCCAGTGAAAACAAGCGTCTTTCGTTCTCAAACCGGGGTTATTGCCTGGAATTCTCAGCTTTTGCAGCAGGAATGCTTCAGCCAGGAAACAGGTCCTTCTCCCAGCTCTGCCAAATCTCGACTGTCCTCCTCCTCTCCTCAAGCTCCCCCAGCAAAACTCTCATCACTGCCTCTAGCATGATACTTGCTATGACGCTGCTCCAATCAGAAATCAATCATGCCATCTCCTCCCTCACTACACAATGGCTCATTTCTACAGTAATTATTTGTAACCAACTGATTTCCTGTTCCTTCGAGCCGTTTGCTTCCTGTAGTTATGTGGCCAGAGCAGCAGAGAAAAAGAAAAAAATGAATGTGCGTTTAAAAGTTCACTTTCAGAGTAGGCCTAATTCTGCAGTGGAGACACATTTTTATTAGTGGGTTATGTTAAATGCAGTTTTATTAGTCAGGTTAGTTATTAACAATGTTAGTTATTAATTTTCAAATGTGTCTCTTGCACCGTAGGCATTTCAGGTGAAAAATAGTGTGCATTTTTGAATGTGCACGTGTGCTTTTAACTGTAAAAATAGATTTGCATCTTATATGTTAAAATCGTTTTTGACTGAATAGCCTGTCTTTACTTATATGTCCATGATAATCTGGCAACACATATAGCAATGCACCACACCCATGTGGTGGTGCTGCATCAAAAATTGCTACCTGTGCAGTAGTGCTGTACTCTGTGCTGTAACACGCCAAATATCCTTACATATACCCTCCTTTTGTTTTTAGAACTTGGCTACGATCCAAGCCAATTCCTAAAAACAACTTGTTCTTTTTTTCTTTTAAAATGCATGTGTATTGGGATATCTTTCTCTTCCTGACGTAGCTAGTAAAATCAGTAACATTTTCATTTTTACTGATAGCACAATCAACCATCCACCCATGATTAGCACCAGGACAGCCAAACCCACTATTGAGCGTTCCCCCCAGGTTCCCCAATTAAATCTTTCCACTTCTATTATCCCCAGATTACTAATTGTAATATTGTTTTTTCTCAAATTCATTTTTATAACATGTCTTTCTTTGTGATTCAATAAATATTCCACATCCGGATCTATTGGAAAAGTATCCCTTTGAAAAAAATCGATATTTTCCACTTGGCTTTCCCAAACATCATTTGTTACATGAAACAATGTTAACCCCCCAATTGACACAATTGTATCCTTTGGAACCTGTAAATAAAAAAAACATTATATTTCACCTGTTTAACCACATATGTTCCATGGTTTAAATGTACTACCGTCATGTTCTTTAAACAGGTGCTGACCAACCATTTACCTCTGACCATCTCAGCCTGTGCCATTTCTTCACTCCCCATATTGCTAATAATCACTTCACATCCCTCTGATATACTTGGGTCAGATTTCAAACCACAAATAGCATCTGTGGAATCAGTAACAAACGGATTTACCTGGACACATATAATTTTGTTCTTTTAAATTTACACATGTTTCCAGGTTTGGTATTAAATAAACTTCAGGTTCCCATGACTGAAATGCTACCACTTCTGGAGTCTTAATCTTAATAAATTTGTCCTCTTGCCAAAATCCCACGTTGTGTACCCACTTTGTTTGGTAAATAAGTTCAGGGGCTACATATGGGATGCATAGCAAAAATCCGATCTCTAGTCTTTCCAAGTCCACATATAACGGCATTGCATTACCCATTTCGAATGCAATTTTTACCTGTATTATATCAATTTCCCTCCTGGTCAATCTTTCTATCATTTGACGAATAATATCCTGTGAAACAAAATACAAGGGAATATGTCCTTGAATCAATTGTGAAACTGCCGTTTCAACTTCTCTCATATAATTGGTTAATAGTCTATCAACAGGACTCATTATGTTCAATATTTCATTTAAAGTTCTGTCATGCTTAAGTATTATTTTAGTCGCCCATTGCATTACATCCGCTTGTTCATTTAGAATGATTGCAGTTTCATTTATGAATCTTACTTGTCCATCAAGTCCCCCTCTAATTCCAACTAATGTTTTTTGTATTATTTCTAGGTCAATACTCAGTTGTTGCGCTTTAGTACTCAGTGTTCCTACCGAAATAGAATTGGCTGTTGATATTGTGGTACCTATTATGGCTCCAACTATAGACATTACCAATGATATCGCGAGCATCACCGCACCTCTCTTTCCTCTCTTCTTCTTAATGTCTGCTGAATTCACAAATGTTTTTTCCAATTGCATTAATATATCTCTTATTGACTGCTTAGTGTCCTCTTTTCTTATTTCCAGCCACTCTTTAGTCTGTTCAATCTTAATTCCGGTATTGTTCAAGTGTTTTTCAATCAAAATCTCAGGATTCAATTGTATGTATATATTTTGGAAAATCATCCTTCTATCACTCATGATGAATCCTGGTGCCTCTTCCACCGCGATACCAGATGCTGGTCCATTTCAATGACAACCTGTGCTTCTGAATTCTTGAAGATCCCTCCAAATATCATCATCATTAACCATATCATCGGTATCATCTTCAATGCTGATCGCTTTGCAGCCTTGGTCTTCAACCCTCTTTGGGGCTTTCCCGGAATCCGTCCACGTGGGCTCCAGGACTCCATCGTCTCCCGTGGGCTCTGATCCCGGAACCTCCGACCAAATAATGTTAATTTTCTAAATCAAATAGAAAATAAACAAATTAAGTACATAGCACAATACTAACTTCACCCTTTTGCCAAAAATAAAACATGCTTGGTAAAAATATTTCTTTTTTTTTTTCTTTTTTTTTCTGAAATTAAACACAAGTTAAAAAGAAAACAAGCACATATAAAACAGCATTCAATATTTAATACATTTTCTCTCTGCACACCAACCATGAGCTTCCATTATATATATTTATTTATTTATTTATTTATTATATATTTTTACATATATTACAGTGTTTATGTGCCATTATAACAATCAACTTTTTAACTTCTTTGTCACTGCCTCCTGATTGTACCCATTTATTTTCTCTTTTTGTGTTCAAGGGACTTTATCTGTTTCTACATGCTCAATCTGCCTGATCTCATGTCTGGGATGGTATGGTTTGATTTGATTTACATGGACAAACTGCTCTATTGCAGTTTCACCTTCATTTTTCAAAATTTTATAAACTACAGGAGAGACCTTATCTATAATTCAAAATGGCCCCTGCCAGGCTGCTAGAAATTTAGAATTTTTCTGTTTACTTTTTCCAAAATGAAACTTGTACACCTGATCCCCTACACTGTATTCCTTTACTGATGTATTTTTGTCATAATAAGACTTTGCACTGTCAGCAGCTCTTTCCAGATTTCTCTGCACAAAAGCAAATGCATGTTGCAAATGCCTCCTCAGTTCATCAATATATTCATGAACTGTGGATGCACTCACAAGTGTCTGCTCATGTGTTCTGTATAGTAGGTGTTGTGGTAACACCATTTTCCTACCTGTCAAGACCTCATGGGGGCTAACACCTGTTGCTTTGGCAGGAGTTGATCTGATTGCCATCACAACCAATGGTAAACGTAAATCCCAGCTGGAACCTGCTTCTGCCACAAATTTCTTTAAAATATCCACAACAGACCTATTGCTTCTTTCAACTGTACCTGAAGACGCTGCCCGATATGCGATATGTAGTTTCCTTTTCACACCTAGTATTTGCCATACCTTACTCATTAGAGTACTTGTGAAATGACTTCCTCTGTCTGACTCAATTCTTTGTGGCAACCCAAACCTTGAGAACACATGGTTCACCAGCAATGTGGCTGCTGTTTGCGCACTACAATCTGGTGCAGGAATGCATTCAATCCACTTCGACATCAAACATACCACACTCAAAATATAACGGCTTCCCCTACTCGACCTTTTTAAAGGACCTACATAGTCTATTTGCAAATCTGACCATGGGAGAGTTAGGCCTCTTTTCATCAATGGTGCTCTATGCATTGGTGAAGCAGGTGTAAATTGGGCGCATACTAGACATCCTCTAGTATATAATTCCACATCTTGGGACATATGTGGCCAGTAAGCATAATCTTTTAGTATTTCTAATGTTTTTTGTGCACCTCTATGGCCTGCAGTTATGGCATCATGTGCATGGTGTAGCATTAGCCCTCTGAATGAAAGGGGTACTACCCACTGTATTTGTCCTGTTATGGACTCTCTAATCATGAGTCCATCCTGTAATCTAGTTCGTGTTTTGTTCTTTAATAGCACCCTCAACTCTTCTTTTCCCATACAATCATTTTCTGTTAAAGAATTTTGTTCGGGATCTATCAAATGATTATAATAGATTCCCAAAATTCGATCATTCTTTTGTGCCTCAATCAAATCTTGGTCTGGCGTGTCATGACTCCACTGCACCACCGGTTGATCTACCTCCTTTGGTGCTTTAGAACGTGTCACTGCATCAATTTGTATTTCACCCATTAAATAATCAATAGGTAGCAATTCTCCCATCACAGCCCCAATCTTAGCCAGGTGGTCTGCCTTATCATTTCCCTCCTTATCCTCTCCTGGTGTTTTTAAATGCCCACAAATTTTTCTCCAGTATATTGTTAAATTATTCTCTGACACCAATTTGTCTATGGCTTGTATCATTTTTCCATGTTTAAGTGGCTTTTTGTTGTATGTAACCATGCCTCTTGCTTTCCAACCAGGCAAATACTCCACAAAGCTATTCCGTGCATAGTCAGAATCAGTCACCAGGACAATTTCACTGAACTTTTTATCAACTGCAGTAGCAATTGCTTTATAAATGGCTGCCAATTCCGCCACCTGACTGCTCCTATCTCCAATCCTCACCCCTATACTGGGGACGCCTTCAAATTTCAACCAGACATTTCCTATTCCTGCCACTAATTGTTTATTACTGTCATTTCCAATGTGAAAAGCACAACCATCCACATATACAGTTGGCAAATCCTTGCATGTTTTTTCATCAAAAGCTTTGTGTGGTGATTGTTCAAATTCCTGCAAACTAGTTTCCACTTCCATTTAATTTGGTATTTGTTCAGCTGCACTGTCATGTAAGTCAGCTAACCCTTGAGCAATTGGGTTCTTTTTATTTTGTCCATATCTCACTTCTACGGGAAAACCTTGTAATGCCAGCGTCCATGAAGTGATTCTGGATTGCGCTAGATTACCTGATCTAATTCTTTTACTCTCTAAAAATTGCAAAGGTTGATGATTTGTTTCAATAATCACCTTTTCTCCCTGAACAATGGGGCGGAAATGTTGTAGCACCCACACAGTGGTTAATAGGGCCTTTTCACATTCATTAAATTTCATTTCAACTTGGGAAAATGCCTTACTTGCATATGCAATGGTTTTGTGATTCAAATCGTGTTTTTGTGATAACACTGCTGACATACAATGTTCAGAAAAACCTATTTCTATAAAGAAATCCCTGTCCTTTATGGGGTATGCTAAACATGGTGCCTTTACAAGACATTCCTTTAATTTAGCCACTGCATCAGACTGCTCTTTTTCCCATTTCCAGGGAGTATTCAGTTTAAGCAGTTTAGTCAATGGTTGAGTGATTTCTGCATAATTTTCCATGAACTTTCTGTTATAGCCTGTCATCCCTAATAAACTTTTTACTCCTTTCACATTTTTAGGATCTTTTAATCTTTGTATGGCCTCTATTTTCTTCTTTTGTGGATTTAGC
Source organism: Ambystoma mexicanum (assembly GCF_040938575.1). NCBI lineage: Eukaryota > Metazoa > Chordata > Amphibia > Caudata > Ambystomatidae > Ambystoma > Ambystoma mexicanum. The sequence goes on along the minus strand of NC_090930.1, from coordinate 1,290,599,148 downwards.
CCATGTTCAGTCCCTTCATGCCCTAGAAAGTTCACTTTTTTCTTGCACCATTGTGCTTTTTGCAAAGATACTTTGGCGCCTGCTTTCTGCAATTGGCCAAGTACATGTCTTATTTCATCAAAATGGCTTTTCAGGCTTTCATTTTTTATCAGGACATCGTCCACATAAACTATTGTTCCTCTTTCCGCTGCATCCGGCATGGCCGTTCTCAAAAATATGCCAAATTCACTCCCACTATTGATGTACCCGAACGGAGCTCTAAGCCAGGCATATTGAGTCCTGTCAAATGTAAAGGAAAATAAATGTTGTATCTCCTCTGCCAATGGCACGCACCAATATCCAGAGGTGAGATCTAATGTGGTAAATACATTTGAACCATGTACCTGAGCTAGGCCCTGATCAATGAATGGCAGTGGCCATCTAGATACTGGTACTTTTATTTAACTCCCTCAAGTCTGCACATAGCCGCCATTGACCATTTGGCTTTAACACACCTAAAATAGGTGTATTGGATGTGCTATGAATGGGCCTGATGATTCCCCGCGATTCCAAATTTTTAATAATCTCTGCTAATGATTCTAAACATGCCAGCGGTAGTCTATACTGGCGTACAAACACTGGATTTCTGCTACACCCTTCTGGTAGTGTGGCCACATGTAAATCAGTTAAACCACAATCATAAGCATCTTTTGCAAATACATCCTTAAACTCCATAAATATCTCCCTCAGATTGTCCCTATCCTCATTGCTTTCACACGCATCCGCTAAGGAGATCTGCTCTTCTACCATTTTGGAAAATTCTGGAAAATCTTCTGGTAAGGGAATCTCGGCGCTTTCCTCTAACTGTGTGGCTGTGTCTTTTTGTAAAGCTGCCACTTTAAAATATTTTGGCATATCAGCTTCCACTTCAATGGGCTGATTTTCTGTTTAATTTTCATTTAAATTAAATATTATGCAGTCCTCTTGATGACAGCACACTGTCTCATTTGAATCATAAGGATACACAGAATTAATTTTAAATATTCCTTTGGGCTGAGAGTCCAGGTGTTCTGGCAACTCACCCTTGGCATCTACATACTTTTCAGGAATATTTCCAATCACCATGTTATTTAAATCTGCCGTATAATGTGATTTTTGTATGGCCATTCCTAATGGGGAGTTTTCCTCTAAATGAATATCCTGACAACCTTTATTATTTACCATAATTTTTACAGATCCTTCACCAATGTCTACCAATGGAATGTATTCATAATACAGGCCTTGCTGTTTTATAGATTCATTCAGGCATACAAATGTATCAGAGCCTTTCATCTGCTGTCCATTTTTACATTTCAGTGTTATTGCAAACTGTTTTGTAAATGCAGGAATAATAGTATCTTTCCTCATTTGTAATTCGATTGCATAAGGAACCAGTTGTGCACAATGATAAGCCCTTCTTTTGTCTTCAAATTCAGGTGCCGGACCACCTAGGCGTGACCATATTTTTTGATTAAGGAAATCTAACACGATACACATTCTGTGCATGATGTCATTGCCCATGTAAAATTCATTTTGTGCTCCACTCACTATCCATACATTATGGTAAATTGTTTTCTGCCCAATGCTAATTTTAAGCATGCATCTGCCTGCAATTCGGTTTTCAAAGTCTGGACTGTCCAACCCAGAAACATATTGGTTTTTAATCCTAAATCTTGGGATTTCTTCCCTCTCCATTATTTTTTGCAACAATTTCTCATTAATGAAACTCCTTTCATGTCCAAGCGCTAAAGTGTCTTTTATTGTTTTAAAATAGTCATTTATACCAACATGAACCCATGGTTGCTCATCTTCCATGTGTATTTCTGCCAGAGTGGTAATGTGTTTTTCTGAATCTGTTTTAGGAGCAATATTCTGTTTGCATGTTTTATCTTTTAGATAAAAACGTAATGTGTGCTCATCTATGGCAGTCTGCCAATTTTTCCTTGGGTCCAAGTATATTTGTACAGGTAGTGTTTCATTGTCGCTCTGCATTTTGTCTTGACACATTAATATAACAGTGACACTAGGTAATCAGCTATTCTGGAGATATACCTCCACAGCATCATTTGTTTTGGCAACGGTGTGACATTCATTTATATTGCTGTTTTGTGATTTTAGTTTCTTAGGCCTCAATGTTTTTTTTGTTAAGGACCACAGCACTCCATTCACCCCATCTATTAGAGGAGACAATCTTTTCAGGCAATCTGTCCCCATCAGAAATGGAATTTCACAAATAGATGTGATCAATACCTCTTGTTTCATTCTGTGCTTTCCTATTTTTATGTCAACCTCAGTTACACCTATGATGGGCACCTCCTCCCCATTAAAGTTATGCACTGGGCCTTGATTTTCCTTCACTGTGATCTGACTCTGTGGGGGTCTCCCTTCATTGATACTCTTTACCAGCTCCTTGGACATAATTGTGTCTGTGCGCCAGTGTCAATCATAGCAAAGGTGTTGGACTTTTCTTCTACAGTGATGGGTGCATAATATCTGTCCTCAACTTCCTCTAATACACATAAGAAATGTGAATTCTTACTGATTTCAGGGCTCACCTTTCTCAGGTCTTTTTCACTTTTGGCTAAACACATTGGTAAATGGAAAGACATTTTTCCCTCCTTTTTACCCATTTCTGCGCAAGAGACTTTATTCATTTCTCCATGATCAGAGGTTTTTTGGAGTGTGGCCACTGTTCGCCCATCCATCTGGGTAACATCAGATACCACATTACAACCTTCCAACTGAACATGTGTAACAACATCATTCAGCAATTTGTCATTTTTTAATTCTGTGCATTTGTGATCATTTAGTGTGATACCAGCCCTTTCAGCCTCTTCAAAAATATGTGGCTCATAGAATTCTTCAGGTGATTGACTTGTACCCTCCTGTTGAGTATTTCCTTTTTCTGTCTGTGTTTGGTCATTGTTTTGCTTGCCCAGGGAAGGAGCTATAGTATCCCCACTTACTCCCTGTTCACTGGTATTCCCCATGCATGAGTCATTTTTCTTAAATCTGTCCCTTTGTTCTTTTGGAATTCCTAATGTTTCTTTTTCATTTGTACAAATCTTTACTGTTTTATTTAGCTCTAGGTTAAACCGTACCTCTTTTTTAGAAGTATTTGCACGTTCTGTCACAAGTTCATTTACTGGCACTTTCACATTTAATCCATTAGGCATCTCAGAGTCGTTATGCAAAATTATATCAGAGCAATCTGTCATTTTGGCACTGCAGTTATCATGAGTACTTAGTCACTTTTCGGAAGCCCCCCGGTCATTGCTATGGCCATCAGCCCCCTCTTTGGAAGGTTGTTTTTGCGCTGTACAGAGCTTTCCTATTTGCTCAGCTAACATTTTCACTTGGGCCTCAAGGCACTGGAACCTTTCCATCTCTCTAGGATCCTCTTTCTGTGGTCTAGGTCGATATTGGTTGTTTTCCCCCTGATTGGATCTATTCTGATACCTCTCAGGTGATTGATATCGGTTGGGATGGTTTCTGAACTCTTGATTCATTTGTGGAGGGGAGCACCAATCCTTTGATTATAGTCTCCTGGTGGGGAATCATTGTATTGACGTGGATGGTAGTTCACGTTTTGCCTCATGTCCTGTCTCTCAGATTGTGGGTACTGGCCCCTAGGTTGATTTCCATTATCAGTAAATCGATCCACATATCGGGGCCTATCCTGATTACCATATATCATGGTGTTGGGATCAAATCTGCTCTGTGTCCCCAATGCCTGGTAGGGACCATCATTTCTTTGATCTTGATTTTGTCTCTGGTTATTGTTCATACCTGCCATATCAGGCCGATATCCTACCCGGGGTCTGTCCCCTAAGTACCTAGGGCTGATGTAGCTCTCTCTATTTCTAGGATCATGTGATTGGAACATTGGTACAGGAAATGGCGATCTTTGTTGATTACCCCTTTGTTCAGGTGTCACATTATTTTTACCTTGGCTTTGAGCAGACTCAAGGGACATTTTGGCTGACCTGATTTCCATTACTGTGGCTGAGGGTTCTTTAGATTTAGGTCTAGTATCTTTCATTTTATCACTTTCTCTACCCTGACAATAGAGTACCTCATATAGTTTTGTGCTTTGATGTACAATCCATTCAAGGGACTTGTCACGGTCAAATTCACGGACCAATTGGGATATGATGTCTTTCTGTAGCCCATAGAAGTATACAGTTTTAAACTCATTGGAATTTGAGTCAAAAGATACATCAAAGCGAGAAAATGCTCTTTTTAAGTCTTGTAAAAATTGGCGAGGGGATGTATTAGGTCCAGCAGTAATTGTGTAAGCTACTTTCTTTGCCTCCTGCAATGACTGAAAAGGAGAAAAATGACGCCTAATTTCTTTTTCAAACTCCAAGAAGGTCATATTCTGCTGTTCATTTAATCCCCTTATGATGCTGGCCGTCGGAGCATCTAAAGTTAAATGAAAATATTGTCTGTACTGTTCCTTAGGTATCTGGAGTGCTTTAAAAATGTCATGCACCGCTTCTAAGTGATCCTCAATGCAGCATTCACCTCCCTTTTTAAATGGTTTGATCAGGGCTTTAATGGATTTCATTATTTTTATGGGGCTACTTGTTGCAATGCATGGAATTGCACTATTTTGTGATTCAATCCTGTTTTCAGGTGTATGAGATTGGTGGCTGCCCCCAATGGGAGTATCAAATCCCCCAAGGGCGCTGCAACCAAGTTCAGTCACCGGCCCAGTCACTGGAGCACTAGCTCTTTGGGCAGAGCTAGAATTCACCTCCACTCCATTGAATGTGGTACCCTGCCACCTCTCCTGGGACCTGGGAATGCACATTTGCTGTTCTAAGTCCTTACACATTTTAAGGAGTCTGTTTGCTTCATTTTGCAAATAGTTGTTTTCATCACTCATCTTATTAATCACCTCCTGCATGTCACACATTTGCATTTGGCATTCATTGAACTCTTTATTTCTCTTGTCTCTTTCTTGAATCATTTTAATCATTTCTTGTTCTGCACTCTGGAGATCACATTCTTTTTCACAATGTTCTTTTTGTAAAATCTGCATTTCTGAAACAACCTCATCTTTATCCTGTCTAATGTGGTCCACTAAGGCTTTTAAGTGTACTAACACTAAGCTCACTATCCTCAAATTGTTTCTTGCTTTTGGATAACTGAGCATCAAAGTCTCTGCATTTTAATTGCATGTCTTTTTGGCATACATCCAATTCTGCTCTCAACATTTCCTGATTTGTACTTGCCCCATCTAATTCAGTCTTTAACCTGTTAATTAGCTGAGTATCATTCTCCTGCATTGGCAGGGACTTATTCAAAATAAACCATATTTTGCCGCATAGCCGTATTAAACAGTCTTTCTCTGCACTTTTATCGGCTGCATTCAATAATCTTGTAAGGCAGACCTGAATTATGCTGCCTTCTGCAAAAATATTGTCTAGTTTTTCTTTCTGCACCTCACCCTGAATGCGTTCACGCCATTCTAACGTGCTATTCGACGACCAAGTCCCATGTGCAAACAACTTTGCCTCTAAATATTGCACTAGGTCTGAGAATGTGGTTTCCCTTTGTGACATTCTGAAATTCGTTTTTAGTGGCACACTGCTATTATAAAATGGGTTCCCTTTAATGTGCAAATGGCAGTGTGAGACATGCTTGCCACGCCCAGTATGTACTCTATGATCACTTTCCCGGCCTGCAACGCGCCATAAATATGTTGGGTATTTTGTGAAGATTTGGGGCCTGACGGTATTTTCTTACCGCCGAAAAATAACTTAGCAACAATCACTCCTTGTATTCAGATTGGGCCATGTACAACAATAATACAGTGGACATGCATTATTTCAGCACACAGACATGCGTATTTGGTATGCATGGTTGGTATGCGTGGTTGGTGGTATTTTGGTGAGCATAATTCCCTTGTTTTATTTGTGGCCCCAATATCCAGAACCCCTTATTTTTGCTTAGATTTTTCGTGTAATCGCTAGAGAGACCTCAGGCTTGCATTTCAGGAACACCACATTTTCATTTTTAGTGTGCCACCATGGGCAATTTCTCTCTGTCTTATCTACGGCAGCGAGCTATCATGTGGTATTTTCACTATCTTATATACAGTAGTGAACTATGTCCCGGGCCTACCTTTTTGCCGACTCATAGACCTCCGACAAACTACAACACACACAGTTAGTTATAATTGCTCATACTGAATTACATTGTGCACACGGCTGTAGCAAATTTGACGTTTAGCTACCCTGAAAATGACAATTGCACTGTCTAAACATCTCCCCACATCATCAGCACTGTATTGGTAAATATAAAACACACCACCCGTCTGCTTTCAAATATTTTTGTGTATTATAAAAGTTGCATTTAAACACGATCTCACTCTTTACAGAAATAAATAAAATAGCACAGTAACAGCATTGTCTGTGATACACTGAAAAGAGAGTGGCGGAGACAAGAACTCAATTTGCAACATTAAACATGTGATTAAAGCACAGGAATCTCCTTTCCTACACTGACTGAATATTCTCGTACACACTCAGCCCCCACACTTCTGTAATTACCTTATCTGTTCAGCATGAGTTTTCTTCAGCTGTTCTCTTTCTGAATTTGGCTCCCTTGAAGATTAACCCCAGTGAAAACAAGCGTCTTTCGTTCTCAAACCGGGGTTATTGCCTGGAATTCTCAGCTTTTGCAGCAGGAATGCTTCAGCCAGGAAACAGGTCCTTCTCCCAGCTCTGCCAAATCTCGACTGTCCTCCCCCTCTCCTCAAGCTCCCCCAGCAAAACTCTCATCACTGCCTCTAGCATGATACTTGCTATGACGCTGCTCCAATCAGAAATCAATCATGCCATCTCCTCCCTCACTACACAATGGCTCATTTCTACAGTAATTATTTGTAACCAACTGATTTCCTGTTCCTTCGAGCCGTTTGCTTCCTGTAGTTATGTGCACAGAGCAGCAGAGAAAAAGAAAAAAATGAATGTGCGTTTAAAAGTTCACTTTCAGAGTAGGCCTAATTCTGCAGTGGAGACACATTTTTATTAGTGGGTTATGTTAAATGCAGTTTTATTAGTCAGGTTAGTTATTAATAATGTTAGTTATTAATTTCCAAATGTGTCTCTTGCACCATAGGCATTTCAGGTGAAAAATAGTGTGCATTTTTGAATGTGCACGTGTGCTTTTAACTGTAAAAATAGATTTGCATTTTATATGTTAAAATCGTTTTTGACTGAATAGCCTGTCTTTACTTATATGTCCATGTTAATCTGGCAACACATATAGCAATGCACCACACCCATGTGGTGGTGCTGCATCAAAAATTGCTACCTGTGCAGTAGTGCTGTACTCTGTGCTGTAACACGCCAAATATCCTTACAAGCCCCAAATCAATAGGTTTAACAACCCCCTATTTGAGTTTATGTCTGTCTCTGATAGCAATGTCATCACAATCATAATGGGTCTGAAGCCATCACAATGTCAAGGGGACATCTGCTGCGCACCAATCATCAAAGTCTGTGCCGAAACCCTAGTGTCATTCAAATCCTCCCTCATCAATGCTTCCTTTTTTTTCAGGGATTGTGCCGGCTAACCTTAAAGATGCCTGGCTACTACTGCTCGTAAAAAAGCCCACACTAGCTGCAGACATCCTTACTAACTACTGCCCCATCGCAACTGTAGAAAATACTTCACAAAGCAGCATATCTACAGATCCATCGGCACCTAGAATCCCACAACTTTCTAGGCTTGCACCAATTCGGCTTTAGACCAGGCCTCAGGAATGAATAAGCCCTCCTTGACTTAGAAAATCAACTCGATGTATCCAAAGACACAGGCAAACTAGCCCTCATCCTATTGCTAGATCTCTCAGCCGCCTTCGACTTGAAAGAACACCAAATACTTTGCCAGTTCCTCCACTCATCAGCCCATTTCTTCCAAGAGGCTACTACCTGGATCTCTTCCTTCCTCTCTAACAGAACAATGAAAGTATTTCCACATCTGCCTCAGCTTGTCCTACCCCTGTCATGTGCAGCACCCCTAAAATGTCATGTGTGTCACCCACACTATACACCATTTTCACCAAACCACTTTTCGATCTACTTGACATGCAGGGAATCTCCTACACAAAATGATTCTAATGATAGTCCACTCTCCTTCCCATAACAGGTGACTACCTCACCAACTCTGACTCATTGAGGTCAGTGTACCAAACTATTCAAGCTTGGATGGAGACAAATATGCACTGTCTCAATAATGAGAACACCAAGCTGCTATTGGTCAGCTCTCCAACCCTCCTAAACAAACTAGACCCAGCATACAAATCTTTCAAAATTGACAGCATCACTATCCAATTCTCCAGCAATGTCAAACCCCTTGGGGTCTTGACTACACATTGTCACTCGTCAAGCAAGTCACTATTATTGCCGCATCAGCAGCATACACCACAAAATGTATCTATGCCTGTAGACCATTCTTCTCCACAGAAAGCTGCCTCACTATTGGAAGAGCCTTAATATGCTCCAGGTTGGACTTCTGCAATGCCTTGTTTGCAGGAACCTCAGCAGGTAAGCTCAACAATCTTCAAATCATACAAAACAATGCTCTAAGGGCAGCACTGAACAAAGCAAAGAAAGAACATATTTCCCAAGCAAGAAGAGATGCACACTGGCTGCCAATCCAAGAGCGCATTTCTTTCAAAACCATAATCCTAAAATGTATCTCGAACTCTGCTCCAAGATGACTTGCTTCCAAATTCACTGAAACCTCTGGTGGCTCACACAATCATCTCACAGAAATCGCCTCATCACCCCTAGATTTTGACTGAAAAGATCAGGTTGAGCCACCTTCCTGTCAATCACTGGTAAGAATTGGAATGCACTGCCACCATGCTTAAGACTGGAAGACTCCAAATGCAGCTCAAACCATTACTCTTGCCCCAAGAAATCTAAGGATGCAGATGCATCCCTCATCTCCAAACATGACTAATGTTTTGCTAAAATGTCAATATCTAATATGTCAAGCTATTTTCAATGATTGCAACCAGCACCTTGATGCCAGAGGGCTTAGTGTTCTCTACAAATGCAAAAATAAAAACATATAATATATTGTACTTTTTGCAATACTAGAGATTTCATAATCCTCACTAACAACTCATAGCACATCGGCTACAAAGTGATATTGTCCAATCCATCAATTGAGGTAGTGGGTTGTCGGGTTGTCAACCCAGCAACATTCATTGCACATCCGGATGAGAAAGGGGAGTATGTGCACGATTATGCCTCATACATTGACACTGTTGTGGATGACACTAGAATGCAGAAAGAGTCCATAGAAGAAGGAGAAATCCTCTTTGTTTACAGTTCGTCGACTATATATTCTAACACAGGCTGTTGACATATGGGTGTGCCAGTGGTTTGTCATCAGGAAGGAGAGTTTAAGGTGTGGGCTCAGGTAAGTTTCCACGGCACTGTTCAGCACAGGTGAGTGAGGTAATCGCTCTGAAAATGGCGTTAGATTTGTCAGAAGGGCAGGTGGTCTCCATATTCTCAGATTTCACCTACATCACATCAACGGTGTACTCAGCATTGCCTGATGGAAAAGGAGGCGGTTCCGGAGAAGCGATGGTTCTGCAGTGCAACATGCAGTTACTGTCCTGGTTAATGGACGCATTACACCTACCAGCAGCACTGGTGGTAGTAAAATGTGCCGCCCATACAAATGGCAGAGATTTAATTTCAAAAGTCAACCAAAGTTCCGAATCCACAGCAAAAAAAGCAGCATATTTGCCACTACACAAAACACTGTACATGTTCTATAAAATACCCTTGATGACTTTACTGCAAAGGTAGCACTAGACACTAGCAGAGCCATCTAATGTATTACCCATTGCGCAAGTCTTAGAGTTACTGAGGATTGCACCCCACCAAGAACAGGAGTTATGGAAAAGAAGGGGATGCTCACTGTCACCCACGGATTTGGTGTGGAGACAGAATAGTACAGGGAGACTGGTGCTGCCCCAGGGCTACTTAAAACAGTACTGGATCAGCTGCACTACCCAGCACATTCTCAAAAGAGCATGTTGCTGATGGGATTAACAAACTATGGTTTGTGCCAAAAATTTAAAGGAACTGGTAACTGAATTTGTAAATAACTGAATGACACGTCAGAGGTTCACAGCTGCATACACACTCACAACTGTGAAATCAACATTGCCAGGCCTGGAGGGGTCCTTTCGGCATGTGCATATCAACTATGGGCATATGCAGGACATGTGTAGCTCTTACAGATATATGATTGTAGTTGCATGTCCTGTTACTAAGTTGGCTTGAGGCTGGCCCATATGCCCAATTTCTAGTATGCAAAGTATTTCCCAGATGGTGAGTATGCAAAGTGTTGATGTCCGACAACAGACAACAGTTTGCCAATGATCTTGACAAGGAGATAACCTCCTTACTGGGTATAAAGCACAAACTGTACTCTGCGTACCATTTCCAAGCCAACAGACTTTTAGAGTGCCTCAATGGCCTGCTTAAAGAGTATATTGCCAAGTTGTCAGATACACTTGGCAAGAACTGTCTGTACTGTCTGGCTCTTGCTTTGTTAGCACTATGCAACTCCACTGCTGCAGATCACCATTTGACTCTGCACAACATGTTTACTGGCAGGAGAATGCATGCACCTCTCACTTCTGCACACGCAACTCCTGGGAGAATAAGTTAAGGTGTATCTAAATGAGCTAACAAACATTTTCAACTGTGTTTCACGCCAGATACAACCACGTCAAAGCAGGTCTGCCGACCTGTTATCAAGTACAGACAATCCATCACCACAAGCAACTGAAGACTTCACAACACAGTTTCCCCTCTATCCAGGAGACAAGATATTGATACAAAACTTCACAAGGTGTTTGAAGGAGCCCAAATTCACTGGACCATATTCAGTGATGCACTGCACCCCAACAGTAGTGAAGGTGGGTGAGAGGCATCCATGGATTCTTCTCACAGACTTCTGCAGGGGACAAGGCCAGAACTCCACTTGGAGGGTAAGAAATGGGGGCCAACTGATGGGAAGTATTACCCATTTGACTATGACATTTTACAGAAAACCAGTCAGTGGTCCGTAAGAGTTGCAGCAAGTTTAAGTTGCAGGAAAAGGGATGGAGGTGTATAAGCTTTGTTTTGTAGTTTATTTTTGTATTTTGTTTTTATTTTTATTTGGTTTTTATCTGGAAGGGGAAAGTTTGACCCTAGTAGGAGTAATAATATAGAGGTGTGCAATAAAAGACAAGTGTTTAATTATGAACTGTTCGAAAAATGTTATCCAGGGTGGGCGTGGCAAAGAGTCTGACAATGTACGGTATCACCATATGAGAAAGGCGGGAGATAGAGATCCAGTGACATTTTTTATGTGTACCCTCTCATTCCACACATTACAGGGGCAACCCAAGCTCTTTCTTCCTCAAGAGGTAAAAGTTTGGCTGGGGGGCTGTCTGGTGTATCTGACGCTGTACAAGACAAGGGGTCTGTTCCAGGAATATGCAATTACCGTCCACTGGATAGATGAGGGGGAGGAAGTGTATGCTGATAATTATGCAGAGGCCACCATACATATAATATTGGAATATGCAACAAAGGGTGCGAGAAGGGGGGAGCAACTGTTTGCAACCCATAGCAGGCCAGCATGCTCCAATGCCACTGGGCATAGTATACCATGGTGACATACTAGACCACTAATGTGCAATCAGGGGTCAGTTTTCCATGATGAAGGGTGGGAGAAGGGAATGCTGCAATGTAGGGCAGAAGGACTGTATGGTTTTTAAGAAAATGTGGTGAAAATGATGAACATTTGTAACATGCATTTCCTGGCTCTAACATGGATAGATTAAAATGAACAATTACATGGAAGGGAACTCACACGATATTCTTTATGTTTCAGATGCAATGGCTCGATCCACTTGTGAACCAACAAAGGGTGCCAAAAGGTGATGATTTTGCCATTGTTGAGAAATGGTTATGCAGCATTAATAGATTTTTGGTGGGAATGTGGGAACCATTCATATGCCAGCTTCCTTCAGACTTGGGAGGAATTTGCTCCCTTGTGACACTGCAAATCTCCACCCTTGTGGTACCCTGCTCAGAATAAATGTCCTTTGATTATCATCCTGTTCTGTTGAATAAAAGCCTATATAAGAATAAAGCATTGAGAGGGTGTGGGGGAGTATTGCACACACGACCAGCCTGATATTTGGACTTGTATTACATGTGCAGAGACAATGCTATTGGTCTCAAAATCATCTGACAGACTGGCTGCCATTCCACCGGAGTTTTGCCTGTTTAACAAGGCATCTACATTTTTCTAATCACTTTAGCAGTCTAAGCAGCAGTAAACTCCAGGTAGATCCAAATAACCTGCTATGAAGTACTACAGTTGGTGAATTCAAATGGGAAATGGCTAAATGCAGTGAGGGAGGAACTTATGAATTTAAGGGTGGTTGCGCTCTAAAACTGGTACATTTTGGATCTATTGATGGCAATGGAGGGTGTTGTGTGTAAGAAAATAGGCAGCAGCTTTTATACATTTGCATCCACAAACCATGCAACCAATGGAAATTTGCCAGAGGCTATAAAGGACTACACACGCTCCATGTGACTATGATAGCAGAAACAAGCACCGCAGCATCTGACAACTGGCTCGATACCCTTTTTTCCTCTGTCCCCATGTGGTTGTTTAATGTTTTTAAGATAACTGTCCCAATCCTTGTTTTGGGTGTTCCTCACATTTTGCGCATGTCAAATGAGGCTAAGAATTTCCAATGGGTGGAGGGGGGGATATATATGTTGCCCCTGAATGTTGATGGGGTTTGGTAAGTGCACCCTGCTCATGACACATACAAACACAAACAGAAACGCCTAAATGTAGCACCCCAAAAATGTTTACTAGTGCCACCTCTGGATGAAGACAGCTATGAGGCCTTCTGAATAGATTGTTCAGCTCAGGAGTAGGCTTAGTTGATATTGGATTGCTCCCTGGAAGAGTATAAGGCACAAGGGGGAGCTTGCGCAGAGTAACAAGGCTATAGATATCAAAGGACAAAAGCAGGGAGCTGATGGCAAAAAAGATGTGTTGATTGATAAATCAATCAAAGGGGGAATGTTGCAAGGGTCCAAATCCAGCCTGTCAAGGGGGGCGCAACTACCAGTTACACAAGTATGATGGTGACATACAAGTGACATTGTGGGTGATGTCAGGAATGGTGACATCATGGCATGCAGTGCAGGTAGCACAGATGACACCGGAGCTACTACAGCGCAAGAAGACACACAGGGGAATGGACAGGAGTCTGTGTAACTTGTTAAGTAATGGGTAGCATGCAAAGGGGTGGATGTGTGAAGTGCTGTATGGGGTATTGTGGTAGGGAGCTTTTTGTAACAATAAATGAACATTAGGGAAGCTATGTTCTATAGGCCCATGGTGTGACAGCCTTTTCATAGATAACGTTTAAAATAAGCTGTAGGCTTCTTATAGCAAGTTTCATGTTTTGAATACTCAGTAGATACTGTTCATGGTAATTCTGCAAGAATTAAGATTCCCAGGATAATGCAGCCCTATCTGAGATACTTTCGAGGCCACAGAGCTAGGCACCTGGGTGTCCAAAGAGAATTGGCAGGGAAAATTAAATCAAATATGGTTAATTAAAACATAATCACAGTGTTGGGAAAAGTTTTTTAGAAGCACGACTGGCAGCTAGGCGTGAGAAGGAAGATGGGGGCTTACGCGATGGGGCATGGCATGCAGTGCAGGTAGCACAGATGACACCGGAGCTACTACAGCGCAAGAAGACACACAGGGCAATGGACAGGAGTCTGTGTAACTTGTTAAGTAATGGGTAGCATGCAAAGGGGTGGATGTGTGAAGTGCTGTATGGGGTATTGTGGTAGGGAGCTTTTTGTAACAATAAATGAACATTAGGGAAGCTATGTTCTATAGGCCCATGGTGTGACAGCCTTTTCATAGATAACGTTTAAAATAAGCTGTAGGCTTCTTATAGCAAGTTTCATGTTTTGAATACTCAGTAGATACTGTTCATGGTAATTCTGCAAGAATTAAGATTCCCAGGATAATGCAGCCCTATCTGAGATACTTTCGAGGCCACAGAGCTAGGCACCTGGGTGTCCAAAGAGAATTGGCAGGGAAAATTAAATCAAATATGGTTAATTAAAACATAATCACAGTGTTGGGAAAAGTTTTTTAGAAGCACGACTGGCAGCTAGGCGTGAGAAGGAAGATGGGGGCTTACGCGATGGGGCATGGCATGCAGTGCAGGTAGCACAGATGACACCGGAGCTACTACAGCGCAAGAAGACACACAGGGCAATGGACAGGAGTCTGTGTAACTTGTTAAGTAATGGGTAGCATGCAAAGGGGTGGATGTGTGAAGTGCTGTATGGGGTATTGTGGTAGGGAGCTTTTTGTAACAATAAATGAACATTAGGGAAGCTATGTTCTATAGGCCCATGGTGTGACAGCCTTTTCATAGATAACGTTTAAAATAAGCTGTAGGCTTCTTATAGCAAGTTTCATGTTTTGAATACTCAGTAGATACTGTTCATGGTAATTCTGCAAGAATTAAGATTCCCAGGATAATGCAGCCCTATCTGAGATACTTTCGAGGCCACAGAGCTAGGCACCTGGGTGTCCAAAGAGAATTGGCAGGGAAAATTAAATCAAATATGGTTAATTAAAACATAATCACAGTGTTGGGAAAAGTTTTTTAGAAGCACGACTGGCAGCTAGGCGTGAGAAGGAAGATGGGGGCTTACGCGATGGGGTATGGATTGAAGGGTGCATGTCATGGAACCAATCAATGAAGAGAGGTTTTCGTGTTCCAAAGGTGCAACATTGTAAAGTGTCCTTGCTGATATCTGCAGGGTACACCATTGATCAGACTTGATGGAAAGGTCTTGCCAGGTGCCATCTCTAGATACTATTCCCTTCCAGTACAAAGCATGTTATCCTTTTGTATATTGGGCGATTACAACCAATTACAATTGAGTGTTTTTGACTAATCAGCACAATAACATCATTTCAGGGCGCTGTGAAAAGGTTTGTGATGTCACGAGCAGTGTTGATGTGATTATGCTTCAAGAAATCTTTTACCCAATAGAGGTCATCGAAGGTAAAGAATACTATGGGGGTCTGATGGATGTCCACCAATCAGCTCCTCTGACTGGTATCAGGTAATATTATCCCCACCAATAATATCGCCATATACATGGTCGTGGGGTATGGCCATAGGCTATATTATTAGTGAGGATAATTTGTGGGGTTATTGGGACATGGGGTTGTAGGAGTGTCCCCTGCTCTATTTAAATAATTATGGGGGCTCCGGGGGTGTCCCCCGCAGGTTCCATGGCTTAATATTGCCGCAAGAATATGGCAATATTTTGTATGGTGATATTTTTGAGGGGATATTAACACATGGAACCCTCTGACCTGCACCAAAAATATAACTAAAATGTTGCATTATAATTTTGTAATTTGTGTTTAAAAAGTAGTGCAGCAGTGGGTAGAGTTGAGAGCTCATTCATTCAGTTCAGTTCCATGGTGCTGTCTGAACCGTGTCTCTCAGCTGTCTCGGTCAAATACATCTTGCATTACTTCATGCTTGGTGTATGGTCCTATTTTGATTACTTTTCTTCCCTGGTATTCAGTTTGACGGATGTTCCCAGGTACAGACACATGGGCAATCATTTATGGCACAAGGTCATTATTCTTGATGCCTAGAATACTTTGGTACTTCCCAAACTTGAAAACTGAGATCAAGACCATCTGCGCTTTGATTGTCGCTAGATTCGTGAAGACCTAGCATAGGGGAGAGATCCTTGCTGGTTCAGCCTGTGATGAGTAGAACACGTTACCCATACAACTTTGGAATTAGAGAAACATACAATTTTGAGATGGCAATTAAAGACTTGATTACTCATGAACATATAATCCCCCTGCTGTGTTAATAGTTTGTTATCTTTGTCCCGCTGTAGGAAGGAAAATCCTTTTCCAAGATGCCACACAGCCCCTCTTCCCTTTCCATGGCGGCTGGGGGAAGCTGAGAGGAAGGTGCTGCTGTGGTGGTGAGGGCCACCACAGCCAAAAAAAGGTAAGCAAGGGTTTGAGGGTTAGTAAAGAAAAGAAAATGGGATGAAAGGTGCGGGGAAGATGGCGGCGAGGGAGCCAGCCATGAGGTGGCTCACAACGCGAGCTTACACCGGCAGTTCAAGCCTGAATTCCTAGCCAGCTGATTGGCTGGCTCCCCTGCCCAGGGTGCTAATCTGGAATACATCTGCTTTTACAAAATGAAATAAATAGATAGATTACATAGCAATTTTGTCATGCCTGGACACAAATGTATGCTGAAGTAAAATCATAAAATGCTTGAAACTGAAGCAGGAATGCACTCCAGGAAGTTAAAGTTTGCTACATTGCCCCAACCCTCCTCCAGATAGATTTAAAATAACCCAGAGCCTAAGAGTAAGGCATAAACAACATATGCTTTGGTTGTATGCCATGCATGTATGCTTCAGGGACTTAGAAGTAAGCCTGGGATTGTTTGCTACCTAATGGAAATTCAGACTAAACAATACAGAGTTCATGATCCTTTGAGGCACAACCAAATTCAAAGACATCCAGACAAGGTTGGCAGAAAATAATCTGTATAACTTCACTCCTTAACTCATGCACAGCACAAGGTCTTTCGGTTTCATCATTGTGACCTCTCCTTTTAAACTTAACTGCTTGAATGGGCAGTGCTACAATGATTCCTTATGGTAATTCAGGAAGAACATAGACATCCCTTGCACTTGATTCACACAGCCAGATGCCATCCCTCACAGATTCATGCCGTTGATACCCACCTTGAGATTTTGACCTGTTGTTAAAGCTTTAGTGCTCCCCACTTTAATATTTAGAATACCCACCTTGCCGGTACCCCAAAGGCATCCCTAATCCAAATGAAAAAACCCACCAACCCAACCACAGCGCATATAATCATAGGATAGAAGAAATGTGTCCACATCACTCCACTCTCTTGGGGAGCTTTCATTGACTTTCTTAGAAGCCTGGATACTCTTCAAGGTAGACAGCATCACTTGTAAGACATTAATGAACATAACCATTTCATCTACCGAATGAGTCCAACGATGTACCAGGGGATAAACCATGCTCAGATTGGAACCCAGGCAGTGCATGACGAAGTGTATAAAGATTAGATAGCAAACTTTCACCTGCTAGGGGTGGACACTATGGTATAGCATACCTACTGCCATCCTCTGGCTTGCATTTCAGGAATGAAATAAAAGACTGTGCTCTTCGAAGGAAAACTGCACTGACAGATGATGACAGGACATTGACAACTGCACCCTCTTTCTTCTTCCTCTTGGCAGCTGTGTTCATCTTCTACCTGTTGATTTCTCTGATGCTTTCTAGCTATGGTTGCACTTTCTAACCCGTCTACATGTACTGTCTTGCATAGATATAAACCGGGGCATTATGGATTTGAAAGTTACCCAGTAGTTAATGTGGCCTGCTGTCACAATTTTCATTAGCATGCCTGATTCTAAGCGGAACTAGCTGAAGAAATTGCATTTTGCAACTCTCTTATGGACTATCAACTCTGTTTTTTTTCAAATTATTATATGTAGATCATTACACACTTGACAAGTTGCCCCGTGCCACAATTTACTTCCTGCCTATCTAGAGCACAACATATATAGACATATTCCAATTCTCAACAATCAATTAAGACATACAATGCATGTGACACTGAAACAGCTATATGAACGCAAAGGACCTCATTATCCAGATCCAAGTAAATTGCATGTAGGGAACCTGTTACATTTGCACTTGGAATCCAGCTGATGAATTTGAGTGTAAAAAGCTGGCAGCTAGCATGGGAATCCACAGCATTGACGCCAGCATGATAATTTCATTGTAGAGTAAATGCTATTGTGTTTGTATGACAGATAGATGTGTGGAGGCAGATATGATATGATATGAAATGATATGGCATGTATAACGCACCTGTACACAAGTGTTTCTAGGCGCGACAAGACAAGGAGGGGGAAACAAGGGAGGACAAAATAACGATCTTTCTTGGCCTTGTGTCATTCAGATCATGCAAGTGCTTGGGAGAGGAAAGGGGAGAAGTGCCAGCGGGAAGGGAAGGAGGAAGTGCAGTTAACTCACAAGTGCAGCGAGCGGGTGGCTCATAAGTGCAGAGAGAAGGGACTGTAGAGATGCAGATACAGACCCTTAAGTGCTGGGGAGCGCGGAGGCAGTGCCAGGGCAACTGGACATGCTGGAGCCTGGGCCGAGTTCAGAGGGTGACCATGTGACCAGTGCGCCGAGCAGTCAGGTGCATCAGCAGGGGAGAGGAAGAGAGAAAGCAGAAGCAAAAAGCAAGGTCTTGAGTTGCTTCTGGGACCGCAGGTAGTTCTGCTCAAGTTTGAGAGAGGCAGGGAGGCTATAACAGATGGAGGCCCCAGCCGAGGAGATATATCTGGCCCCAACTCTCTGCCTGGAGAAGCATCTGATCCTCAGAGAGTTGGATGTGGATGAGCTGTGAGCTCAAGAAGGAAGATGTTTGGAAGAGAAAGTTGAGGGTAGAGCTGTCCGAGGCCCCAGAAAGCATTGTGGACAATGCAGAGGTCTTGAAGTTGAGCCTTGCAACCATGGGAAGCCAGTGATGAGATTTCAGAGGTGGAGAGATATGATCCCTGGTCTTGATGAAGTAAATTCTGTTCAATAGCCCCTCTCCACCTTAAAAATAAATTAAAATATGGGGCAAAGTAAAAAACATGTGTTACAATTTTATGAAATCAATATACGCATGAGTTTTACTCTACACCATAAGGGAGGAGCTCCTTTTTGTTTGTTTTCTTATAAAGCCAAGTGTAACATAATAGGTATATCACTTACAAATCAGAATGGGGTTATATTCATTGACTGAGGACATCAGAACTCACTGATTATGTCATAATCAGCTAGCTCTGATTTTGTCGCATTGTTCAGGAAATACTATGTCTCTGCTCTCCGTAGCCAAAGTTTATCTTAACAAACTATCTTATTTTACTTCTGCTGCACCTGCTTCTCACCAGAGCCCCATCAAATGACAAAGCATAGCAATATTCCAAGGCCCATTCCCACCTGATTGCCATTCGTATTCAGGCCCCATCTGCCCTGAGTCCTGTTCCCTGCATGAGGCGCATCACATTATGAGGCCCATCCCCAAACGCAAGGGTGATCCACATCACAATGCACAACATTTCCTAGGCAAGTCCGTGGCCTAAGACCCATCTCTACCATAGACCTATTCTGGATCCAAGGTCCTTCACTGCCCCAAAGGCAGGCCCTCCTTGAGGCTCATTCCTGGCTCGAGGTCAGTGTTTGCAACAAGGTTGAACCTTGTTGCCAGGCCTATTGCCACTGAGGCCCCCACCAATCCCAATCCCCCGACCAGCCTGAGTTCTCCAGGATTCATCCTACCCAAGATGAATCCTTATGCCTCAATGGTGTCAGCACAAGCACTCAAGTAAAAGACCGCAAAGTTTGATTCTCATTACCATGTTATTTTCCATATTCATAACAGACCAAGTACAGTTTGTCATGCGTTTTTGTTTTTGCATCAAGCAGAATAAAATCTCATCAAAACAACATTATAAGGAAATTAAAAGTCACTGCAGAGTTATTTTCCTGTAACGGGATGCAAGCAGCTGGGAATAAAAGGAAAGAAAATCGTGTGGGAAGTCATACATGGAAAAATGAAAACAACGGTGCAGAGCAAAGAAAAACGATGCTAAAAGGGAGAACACATGAATAGAAGAAGAGAAAATTGTAGAAGATTAAAAAGGTGAACAAAATTACGTAGATAATTCCACGTTGGTTCCCATTTGTCAGCGAAACAAAAATACCTCCACTATATGTGAAAAAAATATAGTGAGTCACCAGGGAGGAGATCTCTGGTCTTATTAAAGACCTCATCCTAGTGTCTTGAGCATCTGTGGCCTGAGAAGTCACTAGTGGATCTCCACATCCTTACAACACACAGCGGGGGGGTACTGTATGCCATATAATATCACCTTTTTATGTTTTTACTAATTATGACTTCAATTACCAAACAACCACATAATATCATCAAGCCCAATGTCACTGAACCACGTAAGCTGTTTTTCGCTGCAACATCCAAAAACTTTTTTTAGTGAAGCAAAACATGTTGCAGTAAATTCAAAAAATGCATTGGGTCCTACTGTAAGGATGGATTAACTAGTTGGATCTTCCAAAAATCTTCAGCCATATTTTTTCAAGCAAAACGTGAGTCACTCGTGCTTTAGGTTTCAGAAGTAATGTTGCATAGATATACATGCACAAATAAATCTTCTGCACGCGGCACTGTGTGTGGAGGTTGGTCGCTACGCGCTTTCATCCGCGCCTAGAGCATCAGTACGACAACAATAACGAATGCATCACCAAAGGCCTGTTGAACCAACCCCCTGGGAAATGTATTCCTTCTTTAGCCTTTAGTAAATAAATCATATGCTTTAATTGCTCTGCCAGAAGGTACCTCATTGAGTAAAAGGTGACGGAAGCTGAGTATGGGAACACCACAGGACAGCTGTTTGGTCTGGCAAAGGGCTTTCTCTGCTTGTACTATATATCCAGAGCGACCGCTCAGATTCCATGTACATAGTAACAATTAAAAGTACACAATGGCTTAACAATGTTCGCTGTGACAGACTGCAGGTTGGCTGCTTCCCATAACAGCCTCCCAGGCAGAGAGTGACAAAGGGCTTGGGCCCGTCTGCATGACACCATGAATGCCTCGTGTTCCACAGAGCGCTCTTTTGTTTCTCTGAGCGCCCCAGGAAGTCCTTCCACAAACAAAAGTCAGAGGTCCAGAGGAGTCCTGAATTGGCATTAATATGATAATTAATTCCTGGCTGCATTGACAGGCAGAAGTGACAACGAAAGAGATGCTTTTGATAAAAAATAAAAAAAAAGGTTCTCGGTTTGAATGTGCAGTGTTCGGTTGACTTCATATTCAGGGCTTTGAATGTTTTAAGAACGGAGTAGATGCATTCATCTGACATCGTCCAATTATCCGCCCTCTCCCTATAAAACATTAATTCCTAGAGAACATAAAGTCTTTATAAATGGCTAAAACATTTGTTAGCAAGAGTATCCACTATTTTTTTTATTCATTTATGTAGAAATATTTCACGACACGTTAACACTTGATAACAGTAACGCAACCTCAGCTTCTTCTTCAAATCCCTTTATTTACTGACACAGGGGTCTGAACTTCCCTATTCCATGCACACAGCATTTAGTGGCAACAATACTATTTGTCACACTTGGACCGTTGAAAAGGGGGGGGCGCTTAGAAACCGAAGAAATCCACTATGGCTCACTATATTTAAGTCAAAAGAGCATATTATTTATAATCCAGATAAATAAATTAATGCAAACAGCTATGATGAAGTGACTAGTCAAGATTACATGTTGAAAGCAGACATGCTCCAATGGGAATTCTAATTTGTATATTTACAAAATAAACTTTGGGCCCTATTCATGGAATTAGTTTCACAGAAAATAGGGTACTTGCGTGCCAAACTACGTGCAAATCCACGTTCGCCAATTCATGGAATCGAATGCTCTGTACTTTTCCAGGACTTGAGTGCAGTTCACGCAGGCTTAGCACATCTCAGCGAGCCATCAAGTGCCTTGCACGAGACACCACGCAGAGCGAGGGCGAAGCCTGCACATATGGCGGAGTAGGCGGCGGAACACAGAAAAAGGGGAAGAACATGCAAAAAAGTGGGCATTACAAGGGACAGGCCGCAACCAGTCAATCGCACTCCCACAATTGCGTGGCACGAGGTGTATTCATGGATTCGAGCGTGCAACCTCTCGGCTCAGAATTGGCCATGCTAGTCCTTCATACTATCAGCCACCAGAAGGCATGCGTACAGGCACTTGCTCTGAATCGTCAAGTGATGTTAAGATCACAAGTCGGATTATGGGGTGCATGCATGCAGCCAGTGTTCCGATCAGACTTAGGTGCGTGCGTATGCATCGTATTAGGGTGCAGAAGTGGTTTGCGAGTATTCACACGCATATTTACTGGCTAATGATGTCTTTTACAATACGTGGCATGCATGTTGAGGGGGTGCTGGGAATAGTTATGGGGGACCACACGCACCCCAGCGGGATACTGGCCTGCTTGTGGGGGTTCGAAGGAGGGTTTTCAGATGTGCATTGAATCATGCGCGAGGAGTGCGCAAAGGTCTGTTTTCATGGCTGATATGGCTCTGTGTGTGAGCGTGTCATCAGTGTTCCTCACGCAGCCTGCCCATGTGGTGGTGCTGCGCGGGTTATTCCATGAATGTGCAGGTC
This sequence comes from Ambystoma mexicanum, assembly GCF_040938575.1. Taxonomy (NCBI): domain Eukaryota; kingdom Metazoa; phylum Chordata; class Amphibia; order Caudata; family Ambystomatidae; genus Ambystoma; species Ambystoma mexicanum. The sequence continues at coordinate 1,290,576,690 of NC_090930.1, read as the reverse complement.
GTGCATTTTATATTCTGCGTGAAAACCCATGCAGTGTCATTCGCGGTGTGCAGCAATTGCGGGGAAAATGCACAGTTTTCCATGAATCGGGCACTTAGGTACTGATTCACAGATAATTTTCTAATGGGATTGAGCAATGATAAAATGCTACTGTGAATTAGGCCCTTAGATGGGGAGAGTGAGTACAAATTGTTGCTGGTCTCGCTATTGTCTTCTGGTGGCAATAATGAAAGATAAGTGGCTATATAGATACATTTCCACCTCATAAATGTGGAAAATGAAAATTCGAAATTGTAAATAAGGGATTCAATCTATAAGAAAATCAAAATCGAAGTTGGAATAGTAATGTTAATGAAGTATATATTGTGCAAATGTTCCACCGGTTCTGATATAGGGGATCCGCCAAAAGTAGCATATCAACTTCTAACGCCCTGATAATCAAGAAATACAGATCCGAGTTCTGTCTCCCATTCATTGTCTAACATGTGCACATTGGGCAACTCTTGGAGGGTATCTCTCATTTGTGAAGGCCAGAACTCACCCAAGCTATCTTTGCAACGATAAAACATAATTTTAGCTCCCCGTGGACGTGAAAGGGGCAGTGCCCAATGGGTAAAGGCACTGGAATATGCCCCCTCTGAATGCCCATGCCATTAAGTTACTCCGCCTCTCAGGATAATAAAGTGGAAGCTCCCTGATTAATAGGGCCTCATTACGAGTCAGGCGTTAAGGGGTTAACGGCGCCGTAAACGGCGCCAACCCTTAACGCCTGATTACAAGGTTCCTTAGCGCCATGGTGATTTTAACGCCTGCTTTTTGCAGGCGTTAAAATCCATGGCGCTAAGGGACCATGGTGCTAATTACGCCACCGTAATTTACGGTGGCGTAATTAGCGCCTTCCCCACTCCCATTATGCCCTATGGGGCAAAAATGGGAATGGGGAAGGGTAAAATGGGAAATGGGGATTTACCACCCCACTCACCTTGGAATGGGGCGGTAAATCCGCCATCCACCATGGTGTAAACGTAGTTTACACCATGGTGGTAAGGGTACGACCCAGGCGGTAACTTACTGCCTGGGTCGTAATAAGGCCCATAGAGTGTTGTCAAAACTAGTGTCGTGAACAAGAACACAAAGATCATCACAGTATGTTAACTTGTTATATTGTATACCTGAAGTGGGGGACATGAAGGAGCAGCCAGAGCCAGTGCGGGAGGGGGTGTGATGGCTGCCACCAGTCACAGACGCCAAGGACATGAGCGATGGGTGGGTTACAAAGCAAAAGTGTGACGATTGCCACTCATTTTGGAGGAGCAAGCATAGGCCCATCAGGCGGCCCACTGTTGTGAAGTTTGAGATCTGCCACCACTAGAATCAAGAGCCAATGGTTGGAGCAGTAAGTGAAGTACAATGGGGGTAGGATGATGGCTACCACTAGTGTTAGGGACCAAAGTGAAGGGACAATGACTGATGCACAGGTTGAAAGGTGGAAGTGGCCTAATGGGGGAAATAGTGGATTGGGAGAAGGAGGGCACAGATTCTGCTTTATCATCCACAAGAATTAATGTTTTATTCTCACAAAGCTGGTTGTGCTACCCTTGGAACGTGCATGAGTTAAGGTGAGTATGGTGGTCATCGGAATAACAGGGAATACTTCCTTTGTGGCCGATCAATCAAAGATAACTTTCTTGTACCAGTGGTTATACTGCTCAAAACAGACCAACAGTTTAACAGTGTGCACACTATATTACCCTGGAAGTGCCTACGGATATGTATATTTCCTTGGCTATCCTCTTCTAATTTCTTTTTCACTGAAAAATCAGGCACTGGGGGAATGACGCTGTTCATTCTTGCAGCTACACAGTGAGGGTGGGGGCACATGGCATGCAAGACATCAAACAAACAGGAAAGAGATTAAAGATATAGATAACAAAGGAGCTAGTGAGACATGAGTTATTTTGGATGAGGAGAAGGTAGGGACATTAAGGGTGAGTGTGGGGAGAAGAAAGCAAGGACATTGCGGGTGAGGACAAGGAGGATGTAAATGTGTGTATTCCGGAGGAGATTGAATATGATGAGAAGGTGTGGGGTGCAATTATGGATGTGAATGAGGAGATGACATGGTACAAGGGTGGGAGCGGGTGAGAAGAATACAGTGGGTTGAAGGATTGGAGCACCAATATGTCATCCTAGCTCCCCTCAACAGTCTGTATTTCAAAGGAAAGATATGGCACTCCACCTTGCTCTCTACCAGCATGTCATAATTGTGAATGATTGCATAACCTCTGTCACAATTTTGCAAAAGCCTACAATGAACCTCCACCTCATAGTACATCCACTACAGAATTGGTGTTATTTGCCAATAACTTGTTAGGCAGTGTCACAGCTTTGACCCACTCTGTGCTGCTGTCCTGATCCTCATGGTCCAACTTCTCATATTGTGGAGCTGCTAGGAGGTCTCTGGTAAGGAAAATGTTATGTAAGTGTATTTCACCATATCACCACATATTTTACAAGGGAACATTGTAGGGCATTAAAGAACAAAAGTAAATGGAGAGGAAAAGTAAGAGCGAGAGAGCATGTGAGAGAGAAAAAAAGGTAGAGTATGGCACTGAGAGACAGCCATTGGCCATTACTGATTTTGTCATCAGTGGGAGATATACACTGTACAGTAAGCGATAGCCCAACACATCTGACAGCGTTCTCAAGTAACAGAACAACTGGAATAGGTTTTCCACTCTTGTGACACAAAATTAAAAATTAGTCAATTGAGGGGAACAAGTCTGTGGTCCCTGAATAATTGTATTTGTCCTTAAGGCATGGCTACCACCTCCTTATCCCAGGATACCTGCTCCAGTTTGTCTGATATGAATATAGATTTCTCTCTTTCACCAGGTGACCCCTACTGTCCAGACTGTCCTGTTAGCTGTAGCCTTATATTTTCAACTCACTCAGGGTATTTCTAAATGGCCTAGAGGTATAGTGACTTTGCACTAGTGCCCTTCCTCTAGATGACTGTCTCTCAATCTTTCTTTCACTCTTGCTTGTCTCCTCTCCCCCTCTGTCATTCTCTCTCACTCGCTCTCCAGACTCTGTCTCCCGGACCTCCCTCGCTATATTTCCCTTCTTGGGTATCCACCCACTTGATCTCTCCAGGTCGTATCTACTTCTCCACATCCTCTGGTCTCTCTACTCCCCAGTTCTCTCTGGATCGTATCTGCTTCCCTCTGAATCCCTCTTCCCCTCACTCTAGTCTTCTCTCATGTCTTTCATGTATCTCTATCTCTTTATCTCTCCCCCTCACTCCCTCTCACCCTCTTTTTCTCTTTCTCCTTCTCTCTCTCTCTCTCTCTCTCTATCTCTCTCTCTCTCTCACACATTCCCTCGCTCTCCCTCATATTCACAACCTCCCTATTTCTCTTCCTCCAAGCTTTTCTTCAAACATGCTCTCTCAAACTCAACCAAACTGGTGCCATCCTCTCAGTCTCAAAACCTTACCTTCATTCTCTCCAAACACACCAAATATCTTCTCCAGCACCCCCTGCATTTGCTGAGATATTGGTCTTCCTCCAAACTCACCCAAACACAATTCACTGCCATCTGATTCGCCTGACCATGTATGTACTTCCCTTTACTGCGTAGAACATTCTCTCAGCTCTTTTTGGACATCTGAGTCATCTGTTTCCTTGGGTCAATCTCTGGCTTCTCTCATCCAAATACCTCAAATTCCCTCCCCTTCTGCAACAGAGTTTATTCAGGAAGTCTTCATATGGGCCCTTGTCCTCACCCCTTTCCAGTCGCCATGTTCCTCCACCACCCTGTCATGTGGAATCCTCCATAGCTTGTTCTCTGTTTCCCTTCTGGCTCCAGTAAGTAAATGTCCACAAACAGGAGGGTTAACGTGTCCATCCTAGGGCTGTGTCAAACTCTGCTGGTTCCAGCTCCACTGTTGCTGCTTCCCTGCTCCCCTGTAGCATGTTCCAGTGGCCTGTAGTAGGTTTTTATTCTCCAGTTCTGTTGCTGGAGGGGGAGCCTAGTCCATTTTGATTTGGGTATGTAGGATAAACATGTCAAATTTTAGCCAAGGAGTGAATTTTAGGGACAAGTCAGACTCCTGGAGAAAGTGTATACCAGTGCATAATTAGAAAGAGTGCATACTTCAGCATGGGCATATACTTTAACACTGGTGTGTACTGTGATAGGGGTGACTTGGGGTTTATCATAGCATAGTATAGCAGTGCAAGTGTAAGTGTAGCATAGGGACTAGCACCTTAACACTAATAATGTTAACATACCAACCCCTGACACATAAACTCAAATAATTAAAGATTAGAATGGGATAGCTTAGACTGCAAGCACATGGTGCAAACTATGGGTGCAAGCTGGGTATAGATACTGTGGGCCCTTTATTTTGTGGTGCTGGTATGGAAAATAACATGCATAAATAAAAGCTGTTTTACAGTGTCGACATGAAGGCTGTGCAATGAATTTGCAGAAAACATTCTGCTTAAAACAATCCATTGTGATGAGCTTGCAGCGCAGGAAACTGGAAGGGAACTGTTTCAATTATCCATCTGCGGCTACTGAGCTGAACACTGTACAAAGGTGACAGGGAAGGAGCACGTGTTAGCCTTCTGGAAAATTACAGGGAGTTCACAAGACAAGCACACATCTATCTGATTGATAGATGACATCACGGGCAAGGCTGCAATATGGTATACATTTTGTAGAGAGCCATAAGAAGTTGGATGGCAGAGAGAGAAGTCTTTAAAAGGGATCGAGAATAACTGATAAAAAAGGCTGGTGAGAGAGTGAGGAGAGAGACATAAAGAAAAGAAACCAAAGGCCCGAAACTGAATGATGGGTTGGAAGACCGCAGCCGAGGTCAGTGGATGAAAGAGGGGTTCTGCTCCAGTTGGCTGTGTCTGTGGCAGGCCCGAGGGAGAGAGGGATTGCGAGTGTCTCTGACGGCACATCCCATGCAAGTTTCTTCGCTGAATTAGGTGAGCATGTGTTTCAAAGTAATTGTAATTAACAAAGCAATTGATTAGGCTGTTCCCTGGCTTGGCTTGGGAGATGTGATTTTGGGTTCATAATAAACAAGGTGACACAAGCACATGCATTTTCAATGTTTCTTTCTCTTCTATGTGAAACGGCCAGGTAATCTAGTGCAAGCTGAGTGCAAAGTAAGCCGGCCAAGATTTCTAATACATTTCAGGGTTACAGATAGCTATGTCTTTTGAGCCAAATGGTAAAGTATAAATAAATAAAAGACTAATCGGCTGTCGGAAGCGGCTACTGCTCTGGGCGTGTGTAGTGCAGCTTGACAGCCGGAGGGTTATGGCACTAGGTGCTGTCCTTTTTTTTGCAATTTCGAAGCAAAGAAGAGAAGGAGATGGGACAGACGTGAGTTGGGCCATGAAGAGTAACGCAAGGAGCTGCTTGAAGCCAGCTGGCCTAGTGCAGCACTTTGATATTTTTTCCTCATCTCCTTGCTCCTTGATCCCGGCCTGCATACTAGGTCCTAGGTCCTGGAGTTTAATCCCTTGAGCCTTGAGCCCCCATGTTGTGCGGTGACATGTGGCTAGTGTACTCATCTTGTATATTTGCATGCTCAAGAAGTGTGGCAGCGACTGGAGGGATCTCCTTTTGAACTGTCTTGCATGCCCATAGCCTGTGCCCATGCCTCTGTATTTACTTGAAATTAAGAAGAGAAATGAAAAGTCAGAAACACAGGAGTGTGGTTGGATTGTGTTTCATGTGCGGCGGACCTCTGAGTCTGCCTTTCTTTTCCTTTCCATTGCTGCTGATGTTGTTTTAACTCCATTCATATCATAGGATGTGTTACCTGTGTTTGGTGTGCTTCGTGTGTGGATAACATCCTGTAGGATCACAGAGTGTTTTTTAGGTAAGGTGTCATCTACCTCCCCCGCTTAAATTTAGTCCTGCTTTCACATGCCACTATTACTCAAAAAATCTCTGGAATGCTTGCAGGGATAACTACGAAGCGTGTGAAGCATGTCTAGGGAGGTAACTTCTACTGCATGGGGACTCGTAGTGCGACAGCGGCTGCGTCCACATCCACATTCAATATGACCCCCGCTATTTTGAATGCATCTGCCAAGTGCATGCAACCTGGAATTGGAAGCCATGAATCAAACTGGAGGTCAGGAGCTGCCTCAGGCCTAATAGAGGTGTGGGGGCTTAAACCATCTACCTCCTCTGCCAGCCCTTAAACATAACTGGATGAGGCCCGCTCCCATGAGCCTTCACTCCTTGAGCGCATGGCGAAATCTTGTCCCCGTAAAACTTTCTGTTTCCGAGCGGATAAATCAATACTCCAACTCAAATCTCAAACCAAATTTACTGACTTCTACTCAAGGCTAAAGTCTCCCTCTCCCTAAATCTGGAAAGTGACCCATGCCTGCTCCTGCCACCTATCGATTCAGCTAGACAATGGGAAGCCGAGCTGTCGGCATCCGTCCCCTGCCTGGGCTATAAATGTATTGAGTCGGTCTCTTCCTCACTGGGAGCGGGTTGTGGTCATGACCCCAACACTTGTTCCCAACCCTCCTTGCCGCCACTGACATCTCTGTCATAATCTAGTGTTGTCTATCTGGGATGTGAGGCCTCTGCACCCATCTTGAATAATCCGAATCTGAATAATTCAAATTCTGTGTTGCAGGCCCTGCATATTCCACTATTTGATCATCTGGGAATCAACACTGGTGCTCTTCCCTGTCCTAGAGACCCAGCAGTGCAAATAAAACCCCCTGCCTCTATCTCCCCATCTATTACCATCTCCTTGGATGTTGCAACGATCAATCAGGTGGTAATTTCTGTACTTCCCCTTTGATGACTCACCTGGCAATCTTTCAGTTGAGAATGCTAGCAATGAAGGCTCACTCTTGGACGACTTGCCCCCCACTTCTCTAATTCTACTCATTTCTTCTCGGTCTAGTAGGCACAGTGAAAATAGCTGTGATTCTGCATCCATGTTTGCTGCATTGTAAAACCTGCTATCTACTCTTCTCTTGCGCTCAGATAAGACCCTTTGCCAATTAACACAACTGGATCTTATAATGTCAGCTCTTGCTTCCACCCTCAAATCAGTGAAATCCACTGTACTTGTCCTATATGCTTCAGTGTCAACCATTGTACAAAGTCTTGCTCACCTCTTATCTATTGTATTGGACGTACTCAGGTCTCATACATGGGCCAATGATCACCTGTCTCAACCACCAAAGCCTGCTCTGGCCCAACACAAAAGAAATTGAAGGTTATCTGCCCAGTGATAAAATATGCAAATAAAAGACCTATGACAGCAAAGACGGGGGACCCTCTAATCCTTTCCACCAAATCGGCCCGCTGCCTGGATAAGACTACCTCGACTCCCTCGGCCGTCATTCCTACTAATTCAATCGTTCGTTGGGTACAAGGCTTAAATTGAAACAGCAAAAAGGCCACCCCTTATGCCCCAGAAGAACACCATGACCTACTGTAACAGCGCCTTGGTTTCATCTACTGACATTGTTTGAATAGTCTCTCACCATACCGGCTATTGTGTGAGCAGAAACAACTGTGCCGTTCAAACCTCTCTTTGCTTCTTGACTGATGACCCTTCACAGGGATCCCCTTCTTCAGTGCCCGCTACAGCAGGCCTGGCAGGGAAAAGGTCTTCTGCTGATGTTTCCAAAATGGCCTTGTCGGCTTTCTCCACTGTTGGCCATAAGAAAAGGTAACACAATCCAAAAACCCGGAAGGGGGAGCAGAGTGCAGCAAATGACGATTCTGTCCCCGAGTATAATTTAAAACAACTGTTCTCTGTCCCTGTATCTACAGCTCTGTCTCAAGTGCCCACTTGCCTATCTGCCAGCTGAGCAATTCCATCTGAGGCCCCATCAATGCCTATGCCCTTGTGGCCTGAATCTGGCTGTCTTGATGCTTGTCCCCCCATGGAGAATGATGAAAAGTCAGTGCAAATCAGGGGCCTTTTCCTGAAGAGACCAATCAGACTTTCTGAACTGGTCCCAGATTCTGGAGCTATTTCATTCCATCATACCACTATGCTCCATTAATGGCCATGACATCAAGTATGTGCTTGAATGTGCGAATGTTGATTGTGTTACCTTGATTGTTTATTTAGTCTCGGACACTATGATTGACTATGTTACTGGCTTATCTTCACTGTTTTTTTATAGTTGGTTATGCATGTGTTGCCCTGACTTTCAACAAACTACCCCCTCTGAAGTTTGGGGATGGCCTGGCAGGTGGGCCCAAGCCCACCGCAGGGCAACAAAAACAGGAGCTCCCACTTTTCAACGCAGTTGTTGCTCCTAGTGCTATATTACATTCCAACCCAGTTAGAAATGACACGTCCCATGGTCACCAGCTTTCTCATCTGGGTACGATGGAGGCTGTTGGTAGCCCTACTAATGAGGATATTCACTGGGAGTGGTGGGAGTGGCTTGCAGGGTTGGTCCGACAGAGAAACCTGAGGCATCCCTAACCACTCCTTCTACCTCATAAACTGGAATACTAGGGGGTACAAACACTTGTATGAAGATGATGGTCTGTTTGGCCATGTTGATTGCTTCAGTACTATCGCACTGCAGGAGACTTGGCTGGTGCATCCAGTGGTGCCTGGTGGGTGGGAGTGAGTTCAAAAATCTGCAATCAAAGGGAAAATTGGCAGGCCGAGGGGTGGACTGTTCTTGGGTGCAGAAAAACGGAGATCCCATGTCACTCAACATCTTGATCAGACGGCTGTCCCTAAATGATCTGGCCGGGACACAGGACATTATACTTGATCAAATTTATGATCCCCCTATGCTGCCCCTCCTAGCGCAGTCATGAAAGAGCTGGTGGGATGGCTTAACCTCGAGACCAACGCCCTGACAACAATATTGGTTGGGGATTCCCAGTAACCAAGCCTCTGAGGCCAGAGGCATGCATGCACCTCATTCTGGCCCTAGGCACGAGTCTCGACTTGACCATGGTTGTCCTAGGGGCCTGAGTTGGGTGACCCTACTTTATAGACACAGCTTTGTCATGATGAACGGGGCATGCCTATCGGACTGCCCACCACAGTTTACACGGTCCTCTTCCTCCAGTTCGAGTATTATTGACTATGTATTTGTGGCTAACAGCGCATCTGTTGTGATCGACATGGGCATTCTCTAGCGCTCGGAGAGTGATCACTTTCCTGGCACCCTCGCACTTGATGTGGAGTGCCCAGTTATGGTGACCACAACACCGGCTCATTAACTCTGAACAGAACATTGCCTAGAGTAGGATGGAACTCCACCAGAGTTGAGGCTGTCCTGGTAACAGATTGCAGAGTCTTCTTTGACTTCCCTTCAAAAGGGCCGGTTCCATCTTCTGTGGGTAATGTTTGTTGGGGTCTAGAGAAATTATTACAATATGAGGGGATTATTGGCCAGGTCTCTGAGAGTGTCACAAGGGTAAACAGGGCAACAACCGAAGGCTACGGGTCCTGCCAAGCTCCATAGACATAGCTTCGACAAAGCAATCTGTGATGAAAAGAGAACTACTCACGCAGAACTGAAAAAGTTGTTACATGTGGCTGAAGTCCCAGCCGTGCATGCAGAAGGCAGGAGGCTGATTAATGCTAAATACACTAAGTGGCTTAGAGCCCACAGATTTTCCCGGGACTGACAGAAATGGCGTGCTCTAGTGATGACAACTATTGACCATGATGCAAGGAAATTCTGGCAGATAGTCAATGATCAGAACTCACCCCTTCTGGCCCTCAATCGAATCCCAGAGCATGAATGGATTGGGTACATCTCAACTACCTTGGGTCACCCTAACTCCAGACAGTCCTACATACCCCTGGAGGCCGGTACCTGGAAGTTTGTGAAAAGCTCACAGGAGGTTGCCAGGCTTAACAGCACCAGTAAATCCTTTCAGGCACCTGGGCCGGATGGCATCAGTAACCTGATTATAAAGGCCGATATCTCCCTCTGGGCAAAGGTTCTCCACCACCTCATTAGTTATATTGCTGTCACCCAGGTTCATTGACTTTGACTTCCCAAACAGCCACAGGGAAGGCTGGATGAAGATTTGACCAGCCTTTTTACAGGCACTTAACATAATCTCCTCCTGCCTACAAAGAAATCTAGGTCTTTTTCTAAGCGCTTGATACTTTCAGTTTCTCTCATTATAAAAAAAATGGCACAGTATATAATCTATTCGAGCTTCCAGTGCCTAATACTACTTTTAGTTGGTTGTTGCTTGTGTTGTTCATCGCAGAAAGATGGCAGGATGAGTTACAGCCGCTCAATAGTATCTCCACCTGCTTCCAAAGAATTATAATATGTGTCCCCTTCAAACAGGTTTTTTGTCTCAATAGTCACAATAAATTGTGTTTTCAGTTACTACCAGTCAACATAATCTCCATCATCCGTGAAAGAATTGTAAGACTGTATTTGCTCAATACTAATATTTTCTTTCATTTGGGGACACTAAGGTAAGGCCACTAGGTTTAATCTCCTCATGCCCCAACAAATTCAAACTCCTTTTCAACCACAACACAAATTTTATTTTATTACAAAAAGATGGCGCAATCAGTTACAACCACTGGATGTAGTCGCCTGCCTTCCTGGTCACACTTTTACAATCTTCTTGCCCTTGTTCTGACAAGAAATGCCACGTGTATTTTTGTTAAGCAAGACTGTCATTGGGATTGTCAGCTGTGTTATGAGTAGTCGTGAGTCACAAAAACCAGGAGCACCCTATTTCTATTTTCTAACTCTGCCTCAAATGAAGCCTATTCTAGTGTTGTAGCATGCTCTCAACAGAATCCTATTAATAGTTGTTTTGGTAACTCTAGCTCAACTAAAGACTACTTTAACGTTCTCCCTCTCCTCCAACTCAATCCTAATTGAAATGTATATCTCTCCCTCAACTATGTCCTATTACTTTTCGTCCTCCCCCTCAACTAAAGCTATTTCTCTTAACTGCTCTATTGTTCTCTTCTTTTTGCCACTCCCTGTGCCTACATGCCACCTTCTAAAATCAAACCACAAAGGCCCTATTCTATTATTACTTTTACAGCCCAATCCTGTGAATCCATTTGTCTGGGCCCTGGGTACAGTTCAGGAAAGCCTGATTATTCAATGAAAATCATAATACTCAGGTGATTTGGAATGTGGTTGAATGTGTTAACCAATTGGCAAATGCAGGCAAAATCCTAGCACAATCCTGGCTGACATATCAGTCCATTTCATGTACATTTAATAAATTTGGCTGTAAGTAGTCTACTACGCATACAAAAGTGCTACAATTTGTGTGAGGCTGTTTGTATCAAAGTGGATTTGAGTAGTTTGAATGTATACTATAATCTGTGCTAGACATCATATCAGAACTAGGAAATAATCTATTCCACCTCTACAATACGGAAAACGCTGTCATTCTTCATCTTATTTATCATATTGTTCATAATCCAGTGCCTTACTATGGATAGGGGACAAGAGCATTACTGTTTCAATATTCAGAGAATAAATTCAGTGGAACTGATCAGACCATCAACAGACATTATGACATTGGAGCACTGAACATGATGCACTTCTCCCCGATTCTTACACCAGCTTTCCTTCTGTGTCTCTTATCAGAATGTGTCAAAGCAAGAAGGCCCAAACAGAATTAACTATTAACTAATACTGCAAACTTTGAAAGAATAATATACCTGGCTGGAGTGTGTGACACAGGTCTTGGCTAGTGACAGCCTCCAGGGCAATTAGATAATCTCTTGGGTGGCATACCACGCAACCTCCTTTCGGGAGACCAGATGGCGGAGTGGCGGTTGCCACCCGTGTCGTTCTTTGTATACAGTTGAAAGATGTGGGGATACTAAATTGATGACAGGATCAAGGGGGAACATCTGTTGTTCAGAATGAATGAGTGTTGCGATGGAGGCCAAAGTGTTGAATGGCTGGGAAATAATGTTGATTACTGCACCTGGAATGATGGGCAAAACACAAATGTGTCAACAGATAAATGGTTTTGGATATTTGTTAATATTATTGTCTAACATTCGGTTTGGGATCCCTGTTAGTGCCGGAAAGTAGTGACTAGTCTGCGAATAATCCAGTTGATGTCTAAAAGTTGTGGCAATATATCTTCATTTGGAATGGAATTTACTGGAACTGTAAAAGAAATTAGGGTTACCGATCTGTAGTTAGAAAAGTTTGCCTGTTTGTTAAGTTTTCACTCACTTTTGCTGGGTGGAAGAAGATGTGTATTAGTACATGTAATAACCCCTGTCACTTTAAATTTGATGTATGAAATAGTTTTTATAAAATGTATTGAATTGTTGATTGATATATATTGTTTTCATTAATAAATTCGAATTGATGATGAGCTATTGTCTGAGACCCTGAACTAGGACTAGAATCATAATTGATTTGCTCTTGTTTGGTGCTTGGCATTGAAGGTTATCCACTAGACCAAAATAAAGGACACACCCGACTATGGAATGAGAGACAACAAGAGTAATTGCAAGTGAAACAAATGTATATAAGATATGGAAATGCAAGCAGAGAGCTCTGCTGCCCGATAGCGCTCTGCCAAACAATACATTGGCAGCACATTATGAATAGAAATAACGTCACAAGTGACGTCACTACATACAGTACGAAATAACAGTTTCAATTTGTTGGCCCCATGCTGCTGCATCCTCTATAGGTGGTATCAGCTGCAATTGGCTGTTGTTCCTGGGTTGTTTGGCTGGCACGTGGGTCAGCTGGGTTCATCTCTGCGGTGTGAAGGTCGAACATAGTTCAGGAACAGTTACACTTCTAACTAATCTGAGCTAAAAAAACAATAATTGGCATACAGAGAATAATGGTAGACACAAACCAGTGTGTGGATAGGGGGCCTTTGTGAAGTACAGACAGATATATGGTCATTCCAACCCTTGCATTTTATGGAGGTTTGGTGACACAGGGCCCCTCTCCCAGGTGCCTTATCTGTGGGGTTTAATCTTTAATTTACGCTCCCTGGTGCCTCACGATTCAAACAGATATATAGATAGATGTTAGTTTACAGGAGAATATACTGCTACATGAGATTAAGTGTATGGTGGGTCCTCTGGTGTGACTGGTGGGAGGGGTCCTGCCATCAGTTACTTCCAAATAGAGTGGAGGGCAGGGGGCAAGTGGACCATGGCCTGGCAGGGAGCGGGTAGAGAGGGCATAAGAAGGTCAGATGAGATGAATGGGCACAGGGTTTGAGCTTGCCCCGCTCTCACACTCTGCAGTGGACACATACGGTCAGCATTTGATACTTGCTAATTGCAACAATCAGTGGTTGTACTTCCGTGCAAACAAGGCTCGTGCAGAGCTGCCAGGGGGTGGAGCTGTCTTGGGCTATCTGTGCACGGCGCTGCAGAAGGGAGAGCTGACATCTTGGTGGAGTGGATGTGGGCTTAGTAAAAGATGGTGGACAGCAGTACATAAAATGGAGTCTCTAATCTCACACACACACATTGGGTTATTTGCATACTGGGTGATGTTATAAGTCATGAATATGTGCAAAGGGGTTGGGGGTATGTCCCCCCTGAGCTTAAACGTGGTCTTCAGACTGCGGGAATGCTAAAGGGGGGGTGGGATGATGCCACCTCTCGCCCAATAGTATCTTGAAATGGCATGGAATGAAAACATATTTTTTAAGTTGTGTATATAAAAAATACTGCTTTAGAAAGACCACGCTGGGACCACTCAGTGCTGTCTTTCTAAAGCAAACTGTCACGCCTCTGCTACACGTGAGTGCAACAGGGGCTGACAGCCACATCCTGGCCTGGTGGAAGACAGAAGCCATTGCTGCAATAAATCTATTCATACTGGACAATCACTCGGTGTGAGGATACATGTATTGCAAAGTTTGGCGTCCTTCATATTGAGACATTAGTTCTACAAGTACTTTGAAATTCTTAGCAAACTTCTGGATTGGGTGGAGAGGAGTGCTTGTTTAGCTAGCATTAACAGAGCTGGAAAAGCTGTTTCATTTGTAGATGTGACCTCTGTCACCTGTACCCATATGGTTCATCTAATCACAGCCATTTGTCTCTATGTACATCACCTACAGGGCTATAAGTGCAGTCAAGATAGCAGTCAAATAATATCTATAGAAAACAGGTGTTTCGAAAGAAGTGGTATATGTCTCCAATTCTGATTCCAGAAGTATAATTCTGCAGTTGTAACTTCTCTTTTCCTGGTTGTTTTCTTTGGACCATACCCACTATGCAAGATGCACTCCTGTCCACTTACTTGATAGGATTTCACTTAACAGGCAACGTTGTTACACACAGCAAGAATTCATGCAAGGGAAATGTGCGCTGAAAAAGTCAAAACAGGCATTCTCTGTTTTTGCCATTAATCAAGACCATGTGCAGAATAATGCATCTGGTGCAGATGGTGACGGATAGGGGTGCATGGGAAATATGCTGAACAAACCTAACGGGGTTACACTCTTGCAGGGGACTCAAACAACGTGGGTGCAAGGAAGGCTGTACAAAACATTTTATGTGTTGGAAGACTGGTCTACATTGTACATATTTTTGTCTTTGACGCACACTTTGTACTAACTTAAAAAAAGAGAGAAACAATATCTCCCCATAAGCGTATTTGACTTTAGAAATGTTTTTACTGCAGTAGGCATTGTAATGACAACTTAGTTTTGACATGGAATAAAAAGCAATCATTATTTTATAAACGTTTATGTTGTTATAAAACTGACAGATGTATTTTATATTATCTACCAGTAGACCTTCTTACACTTCAAAGTTCTAAATCACACATTACAGATTCTTAAATATAAATAATTCTACAAAAATGTAGGACTATAACAGCAATGGGTGGACATATTTATAAATGGCTATCAAGTTTTTAAACGGAAAATGTGAGATGTCCCTATCCCAAAAACCTTCCGTTTGCTTATGTCTTAAAGTGTGGCAGTTCAGGCTTCTATCATCAAAGCAAAAGTGGTTACACTATCTGTAAGACTGTGTGAAGTTTTGAAACAAAAACACCTTTGCCAAACCTGTATATGTTGTATGCCTTGATCAAATGCATGTGTGCATTTATCAGAGCGAACCTTTATGTAGGGTGTTCAATCTGCTGCAACAGTGGTATACATTATGTCAAAATATAACAACTACACACTATTTCAGTGGAATCAGATGCAATATCATGTTCTTTTTTGGTTGTATAAATGGCTCTGCAGCTATCAACAATGCAAACTACCTAGATTTGGCAGCAATATTAGAAAAATGAACAGCATTCCAGATTATATCTTTGACCGATGCTTGCTGTCCTTCATTAACTTCCTCCCCACATCTTCTAATCCCTCTTCCACTCTCTCCCTCACTGTCCGACTGGTGTTCCATGCCCATGTAGCCCTCCTGTGAAAACCTTCAAAGGTGGAGAACTCCCCCATCTAGCCACACTTAACGCTCGCTCGGCCAACAAACACTCTTCCGACATCTGCCTCCTTGAAGACATGGACCTCGACATCCTCGCTCTTACCGAGAAATGGTTCAATGCCAGTTCAGTCACTGCTTTTGACTCCCTTCTCCCTGATGGCTACAAGATCATCTCCAAAACATTGCCCCAACCAGGCTGGCAGTGGGATTGCCTTGATTTTCTCTGAGTGGGTTCCCTTCCTCCCTCATACCCACCCAGCCTTACTATTCCTTTGGGAGCCTTATTTGCAAGTTGGTCATCTCTCCCACCTCCTCACAGATTATTGCCACTATCTACAGGCCTTCCAGCTCTACCCCACTATTCCTTTCCGAATCAGCATGTTTCTGCTCCTCTCCCCCCTTTACTACCTCTTAACGCCTTATTTTGGGGGATTCAATCTGGACTCCTCTACCACAGCATCCAGCTTCTTTCATGACCTCTGCAGCTCACTCTCCCTCTCCATTCTTCCTTTTCGTCCTACCTACTTAGCTGGACACACTCCTGATGCCCTCATCCACTCTGGCCTAAAATGATGTTGCATAATGTCAAAAACGTTATACATGTTTTAGATATGGGGCACACACACACATGTTTTTAAGTGTGTATTATTATGTGCATGTTTTGAGAGTTATGTATTTATTAGTATGCAAATCTTTTGTATTTAATAATTGATATAAGATATGATATGCTTAATATTGATAATGTATTTTTGAATGTATGCATTTTTGTGTGTTTTATATTGTTTGCCTTGCTTTGTGTTTGTTATTTAAACAAATGTATGGTATAGCATGGCTCTACAAAACATTATTTTCATGCTTAGAGTGTTCTCTCTCTCTCTCTCTCTCTCTCTCACACACAAACACACACACACGAGCACACACACATAAACAGACACAAACACACACGCACAAATACAGATACAGAAACTCGCACCTACATACAATAAACTTACACATAAGTTCATGCTCTCACACAGACACCAACCTATTTACATTTTCTTTTTACTTACCTGCATGCTGTCTCTCTAGCATGGTCTCCCTTCTCCACTGTCTTTCTCCTCCTTCCACTGAATCACGCGCATGCTTTCTCCAGGAGGAACAAGGAAGCATCCAGAGACTCTGGCTTTAACACCCTGAGCATGTAGACATTGCGCATGCCCGTGGCTCGGACAATGTAATGTCTCCAATGCTGCAATCACTTGCACTGCAAGAAGGAGGCAGATCATTGCCCACCCTCTCTCTTTACAGGGACAAGCCAGCATGGTCACTGCGACATCGCTAGCTGTGGGAACTGTATGCCCTGCCCAATATGGATAAATTGACATGGTTGGCAATCTAGAGCTCCAGTACTGAGTGAGGGAATGTTAATGTGCTTCTTTCCTCCTAATTTAATTTTGTGGGCTGTCGGCATGGACTCCTAACAGGTGGATTGGTAGTAGAGCCCATCCACTTGCCCTTTTACGGGCAAACCACCCCTCCAGAGCGAATGCTCTAGTAAACCTGCTTTCCTATTGATGGGATGAAGGGTTACTGGTAGGGTGATCCTATTCCATTGTATATGAAACAATAGACATTTTCGGCGAGTAAACATTAGAACAAAGAGTTACACGCCTTTTTCAAAAATTTCTATATGGATGAAAGTCTGCATTTTCTTTCTGTGGAAGACTACTGTTAGGAAAGATTTCTTAATTGTGGGTAATTTCCCTTCCATGTGGCAACCCCTAAAACTTGTTGCTGTTGTTTTCACCGGGATCTAGACTTTGCCAGAGAAGTGCAGCCTTCTGCCGCACCCCTCTGGGCTTTCGCTCCATTCTTACAGGGAAACTGACATGCCCTTAAGACAGTCAGTACCGGGAAACGTTGTTTTCCGTACTTCTTTTATCATGTTGCAGCTTTCGCGCAACATGACACAAGAGGGCACTGTAAGCTAAGTTACTGCTCTCTTGGGTCTCTAGTCTTCTACAGGTCCTAGATACTCTCTTTGGGTTGTTAATGAACGGTGCAAGTGAATCATGGACGGGACTGGTGGCAGCGATCGTTTCTTGTGTTTTTGAGCTCCTTTTGGCGTTTACGCGAGTTTCTCAAGCTTAGCCCAAAATGGTGGCCTGGCTCCCAAAATGGCCAGACCACGAGGCTCTTTGTCCTGTCCGCTGACCGTCTTGCCCCCTTCACCTTCCCCAGGTCGAGCCGACCCGGGGCCTTCCTTATTTGGGCATGTACTTTCCCGCGAAACACAGATGCTTTTTGCGGGCTTCTACAGGTCTTGTGTGTGCTCCAGGATGTGGGCTGGGATGTCTGGTCCCAATACACATCGTGGGTGCCAGAGAGTCTAGTGTGTCGTGAATGCCTGGGACCTCCGTGGTCTGTGATAGGTCCACGAATGGTGTGAGTGTTTTGTGAGCAGATCTCCCATTGGGTCCCCTCCGTTTTGGCGCAAAGGCAACCGTGGATAAGAGGGGGCTGGAAACACCACTACCATGTCGATCTCCTGAGTTCTCACGAACGAAGGAATACAGGAGCCAAGTATCCTGCAACTACGAGGCTGAACCGAGGACTCACTGGTGACCCGCTGAAGGACTGCTCCTCTGCACTGCTGTCGCTTTGTGAAACCCTTTCTTCCTCTGATCGAACGAGAAGGCCTGTACTGGTACTTCAACCCCTTGGAATAGTGGGAACAACTATTCTCGGCATCTTCACCATCTCCTGCACGTAAGCCTTCGGAAGTGTCTCTGGGCCATCCAGAAGACTGACCAGCCTACCCAGGAGTCTTGCTCTGTAACCGCCGTCAGGTTGTGTTGTATTACGAGTCCTTGTCACTCTCAAACGATTCGTACACTTGGCATTCCCAGGTCTGAAGTGAGTAGTGTACATTGGGCTGAAATACACACGGCCGCTCCGTTGCCCTGCTGTGGTAACAAACTGTGCGGGTTTACTGCGTTTGGGACATCCTCAACTCTAACTTCTGCTGCTGCGGAATCTACACGACGCCGAGACGTTCCCTGCTCGTATCTGAACCTGCCAGCACCGAAACTGACGCGGAGAAGCCTGCATCGGGGACCGGTGAGTGGCATTGCTAGGAACTGGTCGCCCTCCTGCAGGAGCCCATAGCTTTTCCCGGCTGTGTCTAACAGCACGCCTTTCCGTACTCGCGCTCTGCTTCTGCCCACAGTGGAGGCTGCGCTTGAGTCGCGGAGCTCTGTTCATCTTCATTTGTTCATCGAACTAAACTGCCTGATTCCCTCGAAGAGACTCCCCTTTTGCCCGTTGGCACCAGCGTGTGCAGGTACTTTTGAGCACAAGGCTCCACTCTTCGTAGGGCTTGGACTTCCTTTCAGTTAGGTGCCTCTGAAGGCGGACTGGGTCTAATTATTATTCGCACTGCCTGTTTTCCTCCCCATCTAGGTGGTCTACACATTTTGTGCGTCTAACTCGTTAGACTCGTTTGTATTTGTATATATATTGTATTGGATTGGTATGTGTTGGTTTACTTGCGTTTCATTGTGATTTCTCGCTACGGTCAATGTTTCAAAGGCCCGCTACCTTTGCAAACTTGTAATAAATGTGTCTATATTTTTAATATAACACCTGCTTGGAGTAATTTGTACGTGTCCTTGCTTTGTGTGCTTATTGCGGGCTTTCAGTCACCCTCACCCCTCTTGAGACCTAGTCTTGACCGCCGCGATCGCTACCCTGATTGGTCTGGCTTGTCCAGAGGTTACCCTGTTCCAAGAAACTAGGCTGGCCTTCTGAACCTCTGCCCCTCCAGGACAGAGTTCAGAAATCCATCTTAACAACTACCAACGCTGAAGGCTGAACATGTTTTGTAGCTTAATGTGTTGGAACCAATCTGAAAGATTTGTTTAATGTGATTCATACTGAAGGACCAGAAGTGTGTGCAGAATATGTGCGCAACACCTAAAAATTTAAAAAGTTGAATGAACTTAAGTTAAGTGTAGCCTTGAGAACCTGACTGAAAACAACAATATTTGTAAACAATACAAATACAGTGTTCTCCGATGCTTAGTCCTACATGGAAGTATTGACCTGCAAATATTGGTGAGAGGATAAGGAGAACCATGGCACGTGACTAATAGTTACAAAGCGAATCAAAGAGATTCCCCCTGCACTTATCCCCTTACCCCCGTCCCCTGCACTTGCACAATCTCAATGTCACCTGGCCTAGTAGGATCGCTGCCTCTGTCTTCCCTCTGTTTCCCCTCCCTTGCCTTGTCGCACCTTGAAACACTTGTGTATAGACGCGTTATAAATGCCTTATCATATCATATCATAAGTAAGAGAATTAAATAAAGGAACATCGAAGGACGAGTCTGAATGCGTTTGATAGGTTGAGACAAGTTCAATAAAGCAGGTTAAAAGAAAGAATTTTTGTGGCAATGGTACTAGAAAGGGGGAAGGCAGTATTATAAAGTGTGTGTTTGTAAGGGAAAGAGTGTGTGATGGTGCTATACTGAAAGCTAGAGACAGGGAGAGGACAGGGGAGATAGTAATGGTAGTTAGTATGTGGGGATGCACATTGAAAACAAGCTAAATGGAGAGGGTATCAGAGGGGAGAACGAAAGAATAGCAGACTCTGGCAAAAGCATGTCACAAATTGAAAACAACCTAAATGTATGCTAGATTATATAAACATCCAAATCACGCCATTTAGCCACATGCACTGATGATAGTTGTGTTATGTGACTTTTATGTGGTGTCATACTGCCATTGTTATTACCCCAGAGTGCTATGAATTTCCAGGAAATTCGGTAGACCTTAGCGTGAACATTGTATGATAAGAATTTGCATCACTTTGCAGGAAATTAACAATTGTTTTAGCAGAGATTACTAATACTGTCAAATATTCTTGACAAAAATATGATTTGGTTTGCAGGGAGTATTGCGTGTTTGACTATGTGAGTGATTTAGTCATTGCAATCAACGGAACCAAATCTGGGTCTTCGGACTCTACCAGCTAATATGTGAGCATTGGTCTAAGTTAGTTTGACAAGCAAAGTGAGCTAGAATGGGACTATTTCAAATAAACACATTACACATGTGGACTCTGTGATTGCATGGTGCACTCTGAATTGTGTTGCAGGCATGAAACATAATATACTTCATTTTTCATTGAAGAACATAACCACTTGATTTACTACCCCTGTCTAGTATTCTAACAATATATTTAACATTTGACATCTGTTGATTGGGTAGTTCCTCCTCTTGGCCATAACTGACATTTAACCATCCATCCGGGAGCAAACTATTGCAACACAGTGCACAGGTCTCATCTTTATGTCTTCACAGTGCTGCATCCTTGTGTTAGAGTATAGTTGCTGTAGAATTTAGGATTCTTTTGCAGGGGGGTGCATGTGTTACATGACTGTCAATACATATTTTTGACACACTTGATGCATGCATGGCACTTTATGCTATAAGCAGGCCAAGCCACATCTCTGGGGAGCAGAGAAGGAGAGCTTAAGGCAACAGGCCAATGCAGGGCCCTCTGATCCCCAAAAGTACACGCCTAATGAAAGCATAAGGAGGTGATACTGAAGACAATTGTATTTAAATGTTGACTTCAACTTGTAGGTTCCTTGATGAGAATACAACCATGAGGCTGCAGCCTGAACAATCATTGGACCCCAAAGGCAATCCTATGTAGATTCCTCTGACATGTTGGAGACTGGCAGAGTCCTGTGAAGTTGTTGGGTGCCTCTGGGATTACTCTGCCGATATATAATATGATAATTTACCCTTTTATAACCAATATGATATATTACCCTTTTATAACCATTTTCGCTGAGATGTAGCAACTATGTTTGAGTAACAGTTGGCAGTAGCTTGAGCTCAAATCACTTTGGGAACATAGCTCAGTTTACTGGACAACATGCGCTTTGCAAAGCACTGAACTGGATCAACAGAAGAGAGGAAGGGTTACTGAGGAAAGGGCAGGACAAAAAGAAATGTTTGTGGCAGCATAGAGCCTGTGTGCCAAAAGTACTTGTCCATTTTTAAAAGATGATGACCCTGTGGGATGGTTTTGGCATATTCCACCGAATCACTGGGAAGTGGATGTTCTGTGTTTGTTATAAGAAGTATGTATTTGTGAATGCTGTGGACAAAGAGCAAAGAGTAAAGGAGCAACATAAAATGACATTAGATGATCATGGTAAAAGGTAATAGATTGATAAGAGAAAAGAAATAAGTTGGAATTATTTGGAATTTTGCAAAGCGTGTGAAAAGTTAGATAAAGTATGATTTGTCAAGCCTATGCTAATGCTCTAATGTAATTTAACTGATCTACTATATTTAACCACCCAGGCTTTTTAAAGAAAAACTTTTCTCACACATATTCTTGGGAGTACAGAGCCTTGTGATCTTAAGCACTCTGGTCTATACTAATATGCAAAACAACTTTCATTTTAGTTTCGGATTATTTTCATTCGTATTGTACTACCTAGCAAAGCAACCGAGACGTCATTTAGCTCCAAAAAAACATATGTAAACTGTGTGCTGTTCATAGTGGTGTTTGATTTATGGTTAGCATATTTGTCAGAGTGTTAGTGGCACACTGGGTTTAGTTAGGCTCTGCTTCAGTGAGGTTGCACACATATGTGCTATAGTGCATCCAGTGGTTCTGTCATAGAGTGTTATGGCGGTCGCATAGCACTTTCCACTTGTGTACTGTGGCAGATCTCCTACATGGTTCCTGGTTTTCCAACTAGAACTGCTGGTCCTGTGATCTGTTGCTAGTTTATTTTGTAAATGCTTTGATTAAACCTCCAATTATATAGAACTTGGGGTGGGATCACCAAATTCTCCACGGAAGGGCCGGGTTTGCACACTCCTATTTACAGGTGGGTATTTTCATCCACTTATGTAAAGGTTGTGTTGTCACTACTAGTGCTGGCAAAAATTGTCATGAAGACTGTGAGCACGCTGTATAACAGTTTGTATTTTGAGGTGAAATTAATTGTTTAGCATAAATTAAAGAAACACTGAAACGCCTCATAACTGGTACTTTTAGTGATTTATAGGAGCATAAACATGGAAGGGCAGCATACATCTTTGAGTAGCATGTATTTGATGTAGGGCTTTAATCACACAAATAACGTTATGCTGTGTTTTGTTTGCATAGCTTTCATACTGTGCTTTTAAACTGTGCCAAATCACCATTGTAGTGGTCGCAGAGTGACTACTTGCCTAGAGGTTGTGCCAGGCATCAATGTTTACAAAACTCTGCTGGAGCTGTAGATAGAGGTCTAATCTTTTAAGCAACCTGTGCAATGTGATGGCATTGGTCTACAGCGGTGCATTTAGGCAGCACACGGACATCTGGCCTCACATAATAACTAGCCAGCTATGCTGCAAGGCACTTGTTCCCATTCTGTTCCTTATCCATCATTCTGTAATTTCCTTAGGGCCTCATTACACGGACGGCGGTAAGGGTTAACGGTCACCGTTAATGGCAACGGTGACCGTTAACCCTTACCGCCGTATACGAGGTCCCTTTGCGGGTTGGAGGATTTAACGCCTGCTTCTTGCAGGCGTTAATATCCAACCCGCTAAGGGACCTCGGAGCTAATTACGGCACCGCAAAATTGCGGTGCCGTAATTAGCGCCTTCCCCATTCCCATAGAGCCCTATGGGGCAGAAATGGGAATGGGGAAGGGCAATGGCGGAAAGGGGATTTACCGCCCCTCCAACCTTGGAATGGGGCGGTAAATCCCCTTTCCGCCAAGGCGGTGCCGGTATTTTACCGGCATGGACCAAGGTGCTAATAGCACCTTGGTCCACCGCCTACCGTGTAATGAGGCCCTTAGTCTGTGTTTCCCTCATGGACTATCCTATGCTCTCTCTGTCCTCCTCCCTCCTCCTGGTTATCATTATCCTCATTACTGTCTTCTTCTTCCCAGTCTCTTCTCCATACAATTCTTTCTCCTACTCGCCCCGGAGATGGTACTAACAGACATTGTTGCTGGAGTCCTCCTGGCTTTCGGATCACTATTGTTGTTGGATTCCTCCTGGCTAATATCATTCAGCGGAAGGAAAGTTTTATTCCCCAGAGGGTTCCCCTCTTATTTCAAGACCTATGCTTGGATGGGGCTTACCAACTACCTTGTTTGCAATCTAAGGTGGAAGACTGGCCTCTCCTAGAAACAGACCATACATATTTCTACCTCAGCAATGAAGGAGAATCACAGTGAGTTCGCCAGAACGTACCAGTTGTGACAGTTTGTGACACCCATTACTCAATACAACCAAGATGGATCATCTGCAAAGACTTATGGATGCCGTTCAGTTGGTAATGGCAGAAGTGCAAGCACTGCGTTTAGAGAATCAGACTCTTCGACAAGCTGTAGCAGTCATAGAAGGATTACCTACGGATACCCCCAAACAGTCATCGAATATCTATGAAGTGTGATGGCTCACCAAAATAAAGTCAAGAAATTCATGGATCATTGTATGATTTAATTTGCCTTACGACCCCACCATTTCCTCACTGACACAACTAAGGTCAGTTATAAAGTGACTAACATGGTAGGAAGTCCACTGGCCTGAGCCAATCTTCTTATTACCACCAACAACCAGCCTTGGAAAATAATATGGCATTTCTGACCGCAGTAAAAATAATGTTTGAAAGACCAAAAAACAGCAGATGCCACACAAGAGCAACATTTGGACTTCAATTAAGGTGCAGTGGTCCTGTTTCAAGCAACTTGCTGATGAGACTGTGTACCAGGGGATCTCTGGTAAAAGTAATCACAGGAGCGAGAAACCAATCTGAGAAAGGAGCCTGCACCAAGCAAGAAGTAATGCAGATTTATTGGACCCTAATAGCTGGGAAGCAGGGTCCAGACAGCCTTGTGGAACTGAACCGAATGTAATGAGCTGTCCACGCTGCCCCTGCAGCTAAACGTTTTTTACCCAAACTACAAAATGATCACACAACATTTTAGTTTAATTTTAAGGGCAGTTCACAGGAGCTGATTGGTTTGACAATGTCAGTCCCCTATAAGAATGTATATGTTAAACGACTCTGATTGGGTGCACCATAGCTTAGCAAAAAAAATCACATTAACACACCTTATGATGTCACAAACATTCCCACTATGGAAATAGAGAAGGAAACCCAGTAGACATAAAATAAGCACCTGCTAATAGTGTCTGTTCTTTCTATTCTGGGTAGAATAAAGTATAGATTATAAGAAAAATAGAACTAAAAGGGCAGGTCAGTGAAAAAAAACTGTTTTTATATTTTAATAATACAATTCCATATATAAAAACCAATATTAAATAAGATAACTCAGAATATAATTTCCGAACATAGAGCCAATTCATAGGCAAACCTCAATTTCGAGCAAAGACAGAAGGCACATGATACATCATTAAACACTTTTACAATAGATGTCTCTCTCTAATATCTCTCTGTTATTCCACAGAGATGAGCTATCTCTTTGGAATAACAGAGAGATATTAGAGACATCTATTGTAAAAGTGTTTAATGATTGTGAAACATGATGTATCATTTTTTGCCTTCTGTCTTTGCTCCAAATTGAGGTTTGCCTATGAATTGGCTCTATATTAGAAAATTATATTCTGAGTTATCTTATTTAATATTGGTTTTATATATGTGATTGTATTATTAAAATATAAAAACAGTTTTTTTCACTGACCTGCCCTTTTAGTTCTATTTTTCTTATAATCTATACAAACATTCCCACACCACCCCTCAATTATGTGATTGTGCTGATCAGTCAAAAACACTTGCTCGCCACTGGTTGTGACTACCCAATATACAAAATGGCTTGAGATGGCAAGGGAAGAGACATTCACACCATGTCTGACCAATGATGTGACCGAGACCTGGCTAAAAAAGCCTGTCTGCCCCACCTGCGACCTAGTGGTCCCCGATGGCTACACCATATACTACACCAACAGAGAATCAGGACAAGGGGGTGGTGTGGCAGTTATTGCCAAAGACACCATTCAACTGTTCCTGACTAAAATACAATGCAATGGTACTGAAATCCTCCACCTTAAACACCTCCAAACCAATAATAGTAGCCTCAACTTAATTGTTGTTTACAGACCACCTACCTCCATGCCCAACTTTAATGAAGAAATAACACACCAACTCAACATGATCAAAGGACCCAACACCGCCACTCTACTCCTAGGAGATCTCAATCGGTGGCCGGGAGACCACAAAGACAAAGAGGCCATTAAAGTGGAGAAACTCTTGAATAACATAGACTATCAAGTGATGAACACCGATCTCACCATGGACAATGTTCATCTACTAGATTGGGTTGTTACCAACAACCTCTTATCCCAAGAATATAAAACTGACCCATGTATATGGTCGGACCACTACAGTGTGACCTTCCATATCTCCCTCCCCCAACTCAAAAACCCAAACTTCCCAACCTCCCTGTTAAAAAAACACTGTGGAATTATAAAAACATCAGCAAGGAGCACCTGATGCAATGTCTAGACACATTTGAAACACAGGGAAATAATGAAGACACATGCGAGGCCACCCTATCCAACTTACTTAGCTACCTACAGGCCCTAGTAGACCTAGAAGCTCCACTCCTAACCAAAATCTCTAGGCCCAAGGACAAAAAACATGAGTGGTTCACAGAGGAACTCCTCAAACAAAAAAAACTCAAAAGAAAAAGGGAAAATGAGTGGAAAAAAGAACCCACATCGGACAAGAAAACACTTTGGAAAATCAGTGAGAAAACCTATAAAGAAATGATAATTGAGGCAAAAAAGAACTACTATGACAAACAGATCTCAGTGGCAGCCAACTCCACCAGCAAACTCTTCAATATATTGAAATCTATTGATAAACCAAATGGCATCACCCCCCACATTCTCGCCCACCCAAGAAGAATGTGAGGCAACTCAGATAGCATTTTTTAACAAAATAGATAAGGCCAGGAATAATATAGCCAAATCCCAAGCGGCTACCAAGTCACCCACTCAAGACTTACCAGAGGAACTTACTCACCAGACGGCCCAATTTAAGTTCAAGCCCATTACTGCCAACAACATGATAAAAGCCCTGGCCTCTATGAAACCCACCACTTGCGCCGAAAACATACTCCCGGCCAGCATCATCTTAAACCACACTGACATCTTTGCACCCGCCTTAACCAAAGTGATAAACTCATCTTTCCATGATCAAATTGTGCCTAAAAGTATAAAAAAGGTAACAGTCACCCCCCTTGTTAAAAAAACGAATCTAGACCAAAGGGACCCAAACAACCAAGGCCCATAACCAATTGCAACTTTATACTTAAAATAATGGACAAGATCCCCACCACACAGCTCCAAGAACACGTAGAAAGCTCAGCCCTCCTCCACCACCAACAGTCTGGCTTTCAACCAGCGCATAGCACAGAAACAGCTATGCTGGATCTACAGACCAATATGCTCAACATCATTGATCAGGGGAAAGCTGGCTTGCTCGTTCTCTTGGACCTGAGCGCTGCTTTTGACTTATTAGATCACAACCTACTCAAGACAGCGCTAAAAAAACAGCAAACTGCTCAGATGAAGCAATACGCTGGATCATGTCTTTCCTACAAAACAGAACATCTAGAGTTCATTGGGGAAATCTATTCTCAATAGAAAAATAAATCACCTGTGGAGTTCCACAAGGTGCCAGCATGTCCCCACTCCTGTTTAACCTCTACCTTAGGTTTCCATGCATTGTCCTCGACAACATCAACATGTTCTTTACCAATTGCGCTGATGACACTCAGCTGGTAATTAAACTAAGTGGAGACCATCAAAAGGACAACAAAAAGCTAAGCCTAGTTTACAACGCGGTAGAGAAATGGATGGATCAAAATTGGATGTGCCTAAACAGCAACAAAACAGAGATTATGGTCTTTGGCTCCAGTCTTGTCAGATCTAAGCTCCATCCTGCATACAACACCTTCACCATCAAAAACACCCAAATGAAGGTCCTAAACAAGGTTAAAACCTTGGGGATGATGCTAGAAGCATCCCTGAGATCAGATGCCCAAACCCTTTACGTTAAAAAAAAACGTGCTCATACCACCTGCGCCTACTAAAAGCCATAAGACCCTACTTATCTGAGGAAAATAGCACCACGGTCGCAAGAGCTACCATCTTATCTCGCCTAGACTATGGCAATGCCCTAATTCTAGGAGCTAATCAAAACTGCTACCACAGCTACCAAGTTCTGCAAAACAATGCAGTGAGAATCAGTAAGCAAGAAAACAGGAATCAGCACATCAGCGAAGACAGGAAGGAACTTCACTGGCTAAAAATTGAACAGAGAGTCCAATTTAAATCCCTCACGCTCACGCATAGATGTATTTTTGGCAAAGCCCCTGCATACCTGAAAACTAAAATCATTCCATACAAACCTACGAGAGAGCTAAGATCAGCCGAACAAGGTCTGATAGTGGTAGCTCCCTTCAGACTTACAAACGGGGCAGGTAAATCCTTCCCTATAACCGCAGCAGGCCTTTGGAACAACCTCCCTCGCCAGTTAAGGATGGAAGCCAATTACCAACGCCTTCGCAAACAACTGAAAACCCACATCTTGAAGTAATACATATACTACAACCTGCCCACCTACCTATGCAGCCCTAATGTCTCGTGTTACATGTTTTATTGTCTTAATTTTTGTCTTTGTGTTCTTGTCTCTGTGCCCCGAAGCTCGAGAGCTACCGGCGCAATACAAATAAATAAATAAATAAATAAATAAATAAATAAATGTGCCCTGCGGACATCAGCGAGCACACTGTACAATGTTGCACCCTCAGGACACTGAAACCTCCCTCTGCTGACTAGCTCCCTGTCGCACGCCACATAACCCCTACTCCAATGCTCTGGTCACCAAGCTAACTTATCACGCCTTGCTGCCAAGTCTAATCTGAATAAACTAAACCACACTGTGGCTGGATTTTAATGAACTGTATTTGATTTCTATTTCTCTGCCAATTCTCCTTGGGCACCCAGATGTGCAGCTCTTCGGCCTCAAAAATATTCCTTAGATTGACCTTGATGGGGCTACATTCCCCTGGGAAACATTAGCTGTGCAAGATTGCTGTGCACTGCTTCTGCTGACTATTCAAAAAAGCACACTGCTGTCACCATAGCCTGCAGCCCTTTTATTATGAGCTGTGTGTGGTAATGCTTTCCTAATGTGGGCCTACAATAAAACTACTATTAATACTATTCACATATTTCTCAAGAAGCCCCCCTAACATATACCCCTATGGCATTCTGAACCCCCACCCTGTGGGCTACACTATACACCTTCTGATTACTACACCCAAGTCACCCACCCTTAATTGCGTCCACCTTGCGACTTCCCATGCTGTGCCTGCTCCTGTGTCCCCTTAAATGAGCAGCATTGCATTCAATGACGTTCCCTCCCCCAATGCCACCCCCCACATCACACTCAACATCACTACATTACTTGCACAACTGGTAGATGCACCTATCTTGGCAGCGTTGGACCTGGGCCTTTATAACATTGCCCCCTTTGATCTTTCCATCGATTGACACATCCTTTGCCAGCAGCTAACTTCTTTTTTCCTTCGGTATCCACATCCTAGTTACCCTGTGTAGGCACCCCCTGTGTACCTTTTGCTCCTCCAGGGAGCAATCCAATATCATACAAGCTTCCCCAACAGCTGAACAGTCTACCCAAAAGGCCTCACATTTGTATATGTACAGGGGTGGCACTGTAACCATTCCTGGGACACCATATTCAGACATATCTGTGTTTGTGTGTGTCTTGCATGGGTTGTTTTTCCCCTTGCCCCGTCAACATTCAGGGGAAACATATATGTCCCCCCTCCCAGGTTTCCCTTATAACTTCTTAACCCTAATTGACATGCAGACAAGGTGATGAGTACTAACACGATGATTGGGGCAGTTATCTTACACATTTTCGCCAACCAAATGGGGCCCAAGGTGAATATGCTATTGAGCCAGTTGTCAAATGTTGCGTGCTTATTTCTTTTGTCATAGTCTCATGGAGTGTGTGCAGCTTCTCATTCACCTCTGTTAAAGTTCTGTTGGTTACACTGTTTGCAGGTGTGAATGTGCAGCATCTGCTTCTGCTCTTCAAGAAACACTCCACCCTCCAGTGCTGTTAACCGTTCCAAAATATACCTGTTTTTCAAGGCAACTGATCGAACCACACTGGGCTCCTTACTCACTGCGTTCAAGCCTTTTTCTGTTGAATTTTCCAACCGTAATAGTTTGTAGTAGGTGATTTGCACCCATTTGGCATTGGCCGCTTCCTGGACAACTGGAAGTAATAATCATCCAAAAAATGTAGACACTTTGCTGAACAGACAATATTCTGGTGAAATAGCAGCCAGTTTGTCAGCTGATTTCTGGGACCAATAGTTACACCCTGTGAATTCTCTTCAGGTTCAAGGATCAGGATGGTCATGTATGCCCCCCCCACGACCTGCTCAATGCTTTATTAGTGTGTACATCTTTATTCATTATAGGAGGATGATCTGTAAATTGAATGAGTTCTGAAAGAGGCACCACAGGGGCAAGGCTGTGTGGGGAAGATGAGGGAGGAAATGCCTCCCCAAGCTGGAGGAAGCTGGCCAAATGCCTGGGTCCTGCATGCCCACCGTCTGTCCATAATAACTGCAGTCCTGCTCCTCAGCTCTGGGATACTTATCACTTTGGTGTATCCGGTATTGGTTCCAAAATAAATCAAGCCAGTGGATCTAAAATACAAAGAGAAATGTGTCAGTTCCCTAATGAACAAAGGTTGTTTTTTCTCATCAATCCACATGAGTTTGTGAACATGTGTGTTCCAAAATATGAGTCAGTTGTCATTCATTTTTCTCACTACATTTTCTTCAGACCATACCAATCCTTCCACCCTACATTGCAACTTTTCCCGCTCTTATGCCCACTCATGGAAAACAGACCTCTCAATATGTATCAATGGTCTTGTATGGCACCATGGAAGTCTGTTCCCTGTAGCGTTGTGACACTTTAATTTGCTGTGGGTTGTGAACAGCAGCCCCCCCTCTTCTTGGGCCTTCTGTCAAATATCATGATATAATGTGTTTTGTGGCCTCTTTGTTTACCAATTTTGTTAATTTCATATAATTGTTGGCGTATACTTCCTATTCTTCATCTATTCATTGGACAGTAACCGAGTGTCCCTGAAAGAAGCCCCTTTTTTACATAATGACAAATGCATCAAACACTCCCACTCTTCAACTTACACTTCTTGAGGGAGAAAGATCGGGGGCACCCTTACAACATGCGGAATGGGAGAACACACATAACATGTGTCATTGGCCTTCTCTCGCCCCATGTGTCACATGTTGTCATACCATATATTGCCAGACGCAGTGCCATGACTGCCCCCGATGCCATCTTCGAACAATTCATAATTAAATACATCTTGTTTGGTGCATAGTCCTTCATTATTACTCTTAGTTGGGGCAAACTGTCCCCTCACAACTAAAATCCAAAAAAACAAAAAAACAAAAACACTACACTACCACAACATAGATTATACAATGTCCTTCCCCTTCCTGCTGCTTTAACTTGCTGAAACTCCTCCAACCCCTTCACATGTTTTCTATGCAGGCAGAAGGAAGAGAAAAATGCCATTGACAATTGGTGTATATTTCCCATCAGTCAGCCCCCCATCTCTTCTCCTGCAAGAGGAGTGCCTGTCTTGTCCTAACGGACGACTCTAAGAGGAATCTATGGGCATCTCTCTGCAAACGTCACTGTTTTTGGGGTCCAGAAAATAACAGTGAAGGGTTTGGTGAAGCGCGGTTCCTTCCAAGATGTTGTGAAGTTGCGTATTAATACCTTGTCATCTCGATAAAGAAAAGGTTGTACTGCAAACATCTCTGTTTCTTGTGCTGATGGAGTGTTTGTGTTTGATGCTGGATCGGCAGGCCGCATTGACATGGTTGAATCTGGTGCAAAATGTATTTGAGAAATTTTGTGAGCTCACTTAAGTATACTTTAAATGAATCTCCCAGGAGATGGGCAGTGCTGTTAGTGTCCGAACTTGTACATGCAGTTAAGGTGCATGCATTCTCCTGCCTGTGACCATTTTAAGTGGAGTCAAATGATGATCCGTGCCAGTGGAATTGTTTTATGCAGATAAAAATAGGGGCAAACAATAGAGCCAATTCTTATAAGTGTTGCTAACGGCTTGGCAGTTGGATCTTTAAGAAAGGCCATTAAGATGCTCAAAAAGTCCCTTGGCTTCCACCTTGGAAATACTTCACATACAAAACATTTGGTGGCAGAGTTTGCACCATTAGGAGCACGTGGGGCAGCCTCAAGCCAACATGGAAAAGGACAGGTAACGACAATCATATACCTATAAAAGCTACAATAATCTTGCAAATCATATTCAATGTGCAAATGCTAGAAGGGCCCCTCCGGGTGTGGTAATGTTTCCTTAACAGTTTTGTGTGTGTGCCCTTCTGTACACTTCTGGCATGTTACACATTCATTAAAAAAATAAGTTACCCGTTCTTGCAAGTTAGGCACAAACCATTGTTTGTTCCTCTCTGCAACTTGATGCACTTTTGACACATGTGCTGTGTAATACAGCTGACCCAGGGCTGTTTGGAGAAGCCCCTGGCACATCACCAGTTTCCTCGTACTGTTCTGTCTCTAGACCAGGTCTGTGGGTGACAGTGAGCAGATCATCTTTTTCCATAACTCCTTGTTGGGATGCACCCCCTGTAACTCTACCACTTGGACAATGGGCAATCTGTTAAAACTGTTCTGCGAGTGTGGGTTGCTGCTTTTACAGCAATGCCACCAAAGGCGTTTGATCCTTTTTAAAAGGCATCTATAAACTCACACTGCGCCTGCTCCTGTGTCCCCTTATAGAAGCAGTGCCGCATTCAATGATGTCCCCAACCCTGATGTCACCCTCTTTCGATCACCACGTTATTTGTGCAACTGGTAGATGCACCTCCCTTTTACATCATTGAACCTGGATCTTTACAACTGACAGGTCTGATGAGACAAGGGTTACACTGTTCCAGGGAGGATTGTCAGACAGCTTCAAAGACAAGCTCACAAGA
Organism: Ambystoma mexicanum; assembly: GCF_040938575.1. Classification (NCBI taxonomy): domain Eukaryota; kingdom Metazoa; phylum Chordata; class Amphibia; order Caudata; family Ambystomatidae; genus Ambystoma; species Ambystoma mexicanum. The sequence goes on along the minus strand of NC_090930.1, from coordinate 1,290,544,104 downwards.
GTGGCTTGGGCCTCCACAGTTAATGATCTGGTAAACCTGGTCCTTCAAATGCTTTATAGACTGCAAGAGTGAAAGGCAGAATGTAGGAAAAATCAGACTACCCATCCTTTTACCATAGCACACCTACACAACTCCCAACCCTTACTGATCCTGAACCAATGAAGGTAGGAGTCGCCTAAGGCCCATTGTCTGAATAAGAAAGAAGAAGACACACACTTGGCTTATGTATGTAATGCGGAAACAAAGGTCAACAATTCTGTTAATGTCCAATCATTACAGGAACATGACAGGAAATGCAAGCTCCTGTCCAAGAAGGGGACTGTGGTTCGGAACTAGGATTTTAGTCTGTTAAATTCTCTGGCATAGAACTTACACAACAGGATAAGCAATTATTAGCTCTCCAATTAAAACTCATTGTCGAGGCCAAAAGCTATATCGACCAGCGCTATTGAATTGTGAAGCTGCTGGAATAATTTTGGACCAACTATGGGCACAGGAAAACCAAATACAGACGATACTGAAAGGTCTGCCAATGCCCATATAAAGAGTCAAATGAGGACCCGTGAGCTGAAGCCTCATCAGAAGACAAACTCCAGAAGTTACATTATTTATTGACACTGACATTGAGACATTCAGCTTCATTATCAGGCCACAAGTACCTGACCGTGCCACTAGCGGGTTGCCACTGACCCCGAAACATCAAGTCCCAGCAGAGCAGGAAGTCAGGCGGCAGATTTGGGTACTCCCGATTCCCGTGGAGTCCCATAGATCTCCATGGGATTGGGGAGACAGAAGCACCGGCATGCGCCCAGCAGGCTGAGTGCCAGGCACTACAGCCCCTTCAGGCAGACTCATTTTGTGGTGGTCCAAAAACAATGGTACCGGTAAGCTTACCGGCACCCTTGTTTCTGGACCGTCATACTCGTAATGAGTCCCATTGATTCTTGATTTAACCAAAACCATACACTTTCCCATCATGTTTGGAATTCTGTGGCTATGCAGACGCAACACTTACATCAATTGTAAAGCAGGCACAGTTTCCTTGGGTTCAGAAGGCTGTTTACAGATATGTTTCCAGTAGACCAGTACTGGTCCTGTCATACCTTAAACCTTGACAATGGCAAATACAAACATTCTCCCTTTGGGAAGGCTCTCTTTTATGACATTTTTAGGAGGAACTGGAAACATCTCGACCAACCTATAGAATGCTGGACTGCACCGTTGACCTGCTTCCTGACCACACAATACCATTTTGCAGGATGTTTGTATTGTCTGAATCTGAAAAATGGTTTTGAAGGAATATCTTGAAAAGAATCTTAAAATCAGACTCATTACCGAATCTAAAGTCCCTGGGCGCCAGAAAACTCTTTTTTGTCTCAAAAAAAGGAGTCAACTGAATTAAGACCATCATTATGATTGGGCCGGTATGGAAATAAAGTGCTGGTAACAACGTATAGAGGCACTTTTCTGGACCGAACAACTCCATCATCACCCGATGTGTCAGACCTGTGGCTTACAGAATGCAATTACCAGTTTTATGGAGCAGAATCCATCCAGTTTTTCATGTCTCGCATTGCCATATGTTCGAGAAGGATACCATTGGCTGGTATGTTCAGCCAAGACCCTATCTGATTTCTGTGGATGGTACTCCGGAATTTGAGGTATCTGACATATGTGATTCTCACCGTCGTCGTGGTGTTCTGCAGTATTTGATGGATTAGTTGGGCTACTCCCCATGTGATTTAATTTTGGGATCCGGCTCATCATGTACACACTTCTGCTTTTTTCCAAGATTCCATCGCTTTGACCCATCCAAACATGGTTTTGTGCCCTTTCAAACGAGTCACACTGTAAGGTAACGACATTTTCTACACACGCTATGCAGCTGACAAACACTCTGCAGGAGTCTTTTGGGTGAAATGCGGAACATGATGTTATTGCTCTACAGCAGCACATTTAGGGAGTATGAGGACGACATATAGGGCCCGAATCATGGAATCGGATGAATAAACGGCACAAATGTCGTGCAGCAAGAAGGAACCTGTGTGAGCTGTGCCGTAAAGAAAGAATTGCGAGGCCCGCGTATTCATGGATTTCAAGAGGCATTACTAGCCATCACCCAAGTAACAACAAGCTGCACGAAGAATGCCCCAAAACGCCTCCAACATGCCCCCACGGAGACCAAAAAGCTAGGACTAACATGGCGCAAGCCTCCCTGCCATCCCTGGCCCAGCACCCCAGAGCAAACGCGCCACAAAACCTCGCAATCCCAGGCCATGCCCCAGCAAAAACCGCACTCCAGAGAAAATGCATGCCCTCCCTCGCAAGCTCAGGCCGTACCTCAGCAAAATCACATGCACTCCCTCGCAAGACCAGCCCTTACCCCAGAAAAATTGCGTGCCCCCTCGTAAGTTTAGGCTACATCCCTTACAAAAATGTAAGTTCCCCCCTACACCCTCAGCACCCATCCTGTCCACATACTCCCCTACTGCACATGAACCGCTGTAGTCCACACACCATCCCCCAATCCCCCTCACCTGGGACACCCCCTGCAGGCAGCCCCCTCCAGAAGGGCCACCCCCCACAGGCATCCCCCGCAAGACAGGAGACCACCACAGCCCCCCTCACCTGTGACACCCCCTACAGGCAGCCTCATCTAGAAGGGACACCCCCACAGGCAGCCCCCTCCAAATGACACCCCCCTACAGGCATCCCCTTCCAGACTGGACACCACCCCCATTCCCCTTCAACTGTGACATCCCCCACAGCCACAGGCATCCCCCTCCAGACAGGACACCCTCCCCTAGGCGTCCCCCTTCAGACTGGATACCACCCCTGGACCCCCTTACCTGTGACACCCACCTGCAGGCATCACCCTCCCAAAGGGACACCAACCCCAGCCCCCCTCACCTGTGACATCCCCCGCAGGCAGCCCCCTCCAGATGGGACACCCCCAAAGCATCCCCCGTCAGACTGGACACCACCCCCTAGTCCCCCTCACCTGTGACACCCCCGCAGGCAGCCCCATCCAGAAGGGACACTCCCCACAGTCAGCCCCCTCCAGATGGGACATCCCCCACAGGCATCCCCCTCCAGACTGGACACCACCATCTAGCCCCCCTCACTTGTGACACCCCCACAGGCAGTACCCTGACAGTGTGATGCATCACCACTGCAATGAATGTCTGTGGCTCACCTGAACGTCCATGGTGTGACTGCACCATGAATTGCAACATGAACTTGTATTCTGCAAATCCCAACAACTGCAATCACTGGAGGTCCATCCATGAGTGGAGCATCTGCTCACGTGCCCTTCCAGGCCTTACTAATCCCCCACATACACACGTGACAAGTGAGTGCAAAAACATGTGCATGCTGCCCATGCCAAATTGACATGGCATCAAAGCACAGTAACAAAATGTGTGCCCACGACAGTAGCAAACAAACCAAAACTTGTTGCAAGATCCACAAACAATGGCGAAGCATGTCACAGCCTGAGCATGAGAGACCTGGGTGGCAAAATACCTGTCAGGGAACTATCATATGTCCGGTCCATACATGGGTGATGGTAGGGCAGTCAGATAGAGCATGACTCACAGAGACTGGTGAATTGTGCAGCCACTCTGTAATAAGAAATGATGTGCCACTACTGCATTCCAGTGGTAGAGGTTGACCAACACCTGAGAGAAGGCATTGTGTGGTTGCACATGCTGGTGAAGGTGCATGATCAACATGTGTTTTACACAGCAATAACAAAGTAATGTGCTATCCCAGTGACCTTGGAACACTCCCATAGTGGGCCCACCTCCCTCCACCCTAACCTCAGTGATGCCAAACACCGAGTGATGCAGCACAGGTCAATGCAAATCTAAATATACAGTGCACACCCATTCGTCTCAATGACATAACACCACATGTCAGGCACATGTGCATCCACAACGACCCAGCAACAACAATACTCAAGCATGCACACAACAAGACACATGACTTGCAATGGAGAGATGCACTAGCTCAAAATAGATTTAGCAAATAGGCCGACACACAAAAGAACTGCAGGAAGCGTGGAATTTAACAAACACAATGATATATATTGAATAAACATGTCCAGGAACCATTTTCATATGAAGCTTAAAGGTTTCCAGCTAACATTTCTAAACACCTAAATAACTATATGCAGTAAAAAACGGGAAGCAATGTCAGAAAAGTCTGGGGTAAATAATTAATAAAGAAGGGAAACCTAGACCTAAATAACTATATACACAGACAGCGGGCTAGTCCATCTCCTCATCCCCAATCTCGCTCAGTCTCTTCACCAGGGCTTCCAGCAGATGTGTCTCTATCAGCTCCACTTCCCCGCAAGTGGCCTCCAGGATGGCAGTACAGCTCCTTGCCCGGTGCAGCGCAATCTCAGCTCTGGCTGAAACAATCCTTGTATCTGAGCCCACTGCCTCTCTGCTCTTCCCATAGCGCCGGAACACGGAAGAGATCCTTTCCCTGAGGACCACGTGATCCTCCCGCCTCATATCACGCACCTGCCCCCTTTCGATGTGGGGCACTGAGATATGTAGCCTCCTCCTTAATGCCTGCTGATGCCACTGCACCTGGTGCCTGCTTTGTGTGTACGCCCTCTGGGCCCATGACGATACCCGTGGCATGCAGCCTGTGCCCTGCTTCTGGGTGCCTGCTGTCCCTCCATTGCCGGAGACCGTGTCAGTGCCTGGGTAGGCACGGTGACCACCTCAGCCAATTGACCTTCGACTCCCAACTTGGGCAGGGATGTTGGCTCCACCAGACTGGGCAATGTGGGTGGGACAGGCGCACAGGGGGCCCTTTTGGTATATGGGCTGGAAGGCAACCCAGAGGATGACTGGTGCACAGATGAGGAAAACAAGAATGGGGTCACATTATTGAACAGCCCATGCAGCACAAACCGGAACAGGCATGTTAAAAGCCAGCTGATGAGGCAGCATACCTCACTGTGATGACGTGCAAGCAGTCTATGTGTAGCCTACACATCTCCATGGATGATGGCTTTATGTCTCGCCACCCCAGCCTGCAGGCGTATCACACTGTCCTGGTTGGCAACAGTAGACTGTAATGGGGTGTCGGTCTGTGTGGACACAGCCAACACCAGGGGCTGGGCCTGGATGGAGGCATCCCGGCAGGAGCATACAGCTGCATCTCCTGGCCCAGGGACAATATTTTGAACAGGCACCTCCAGGGTGGCCTGCACAGCCTCATGCCCCAGGGTCAGGACTGCAGTAGTCACGCCCCCACCTCAACACCCCCACCTGACCCTATGGGCTGTGCTTCAAGGGCCAGATCCCCTCCGCCAACCTGCATGACTCCGGGGCATCTTCCGCAATGTATGGCCCCTGTGTGACATCACCTGCGCCCCCCCAGCTGCTGATGAAACCACTCCCATCTTTGCCCTCTTGGACTTACCCCCAGCATTGCCCCATGGTACTGGCACAGCCCCAGCCACGTCGCTCCCCGAGGATGTGCTCTCATGGGGGCATGGCTGGGCCTTGCGCTTCTGCCTGGTGGAGGCAACCCTGCTGCCATGCTAAACAGCACTACTTCCGCCCTCTTCATCAGATGCAACTGTGAAAAAGGAGACAGAACAGAAACATCAGTGTACTGCACCAATGTGTGCGTGGCTATACCAACATTAACATGAACTTGACTAGTCAAGGAAACAACCAACATCCTCCACATCCAATCCACATCCATGCACATACATACGTGCCCATCACTCCAAACATTCACATCAGGCTACATGCCACTCTCATGACCATTCAATTGCGTATGCTACACACATATGCATCATGTGAACATACACATGTCAATCACACGCATCAACAGAGAGTCCACAAGCAGTGTGATGATCAACCACATCAGAGCCGGTTCAACTATTATTCAGCTGCATCGAAATGCATGTGTTACATACAGGCGTGAGTGATGGCCAGTCATGTATTCCCATCTTTGCCACATACACATGAACATCATGCATTCACATGATGGGGGCAACACTATCTCAACTGTCACACTTGTCACATCAGCATGTCTCAGACACAAGAAACAAAATGTGTGCACGGTCTCAAAGTCAGCAGTACAACACCAAAGCAACTGATATCTCATTCAAATTACATATGGTCCAATGCACACATGGAGAGCAATGTCTGGGGCATGCACACAGACCTCTGTCTCAGAAGCATACTTGCTGCAAGCCTAAGGGGCTCACTGCCAACATTCAGCAACATGCACATGCACTGTAGAGCATTGATGACATGGATACTCACCAGTCGACTAACGCATCTCACAGACCTGGGTGTGCAGCGCCGGGTAAAACTTCCCCAGGACCCGCATGTTGGTAATAGACAGCCGGCACCTTCGCGCATGGTGCACCTCCACGGTGGCACCGGCCTGGGTGAAGTGGAGGGACTTGCTGTGGGTCATGGATTTCAGGCCTTCCCAATGCTTGTGAACGGTCTCGACGATCCGGGATGCCACCCCCTCCACGTTGATGGCATCTGTTATCCCGTCCTAGATCCGCTGACGCCCTTCCTTGCCACTTTGCATCTGTGGGTTGAAGAGGGCATCAAAATTCTCCAGGACCTTCTCGACCTGGCTGTCAACTTGACTGGCAGTGAAGTTGACAGCCCTCTGTCTCGCTGCAATGGGGGTGCCACTTTGGTCTAAGGATGATGGTGCAGACATGGCAGCCCCCGAGGCAGGTGTGGGTGGGCAAGGTGGTCCTGGAGATGGGCTGTGGAGCAGTGGAGGTGGTATGGCACAGTGGGAGTCGGTTGAAGCAGATGAGGTGGTCACAGGGCCAAGGACAGGAGCACTGGCAATGGCTGGACAACAGGCACTCAAAACGCAGGGCAGGTGGGCAGCAGGCAAGCACACTGGGCAGGCAGCAGCACATGGCTCAGTAGGAGGCAGCGCAGGGCAGTAAGAGGCAGGTTAAATGGCTCAGGGGCAGTAGCATGGGTCGTCTGTGTATTAATGTGTGGGTACCTGGAAACAGAGTGACGGGACATTGCATGTAAGGAATTTGCGTGGACATGTGAAATCTGAGGAAAGACCCTCAGCACGTAACATACGTGACACATGTTGCGTGCTGGAGTCGAGCACGCCAGATTCAGGGATACTTAAGTACACGTAGAATCACCTCCGACCGTATGTGCAAACTATGTCGACACAGTCAGCGGGTAAGCATGAGCACTGTCTTGCATGTTGAGCATGCGTCATTGCTGTGCATGTTTGCTGCATGTCTTACTTAACTTATATATGATTTGCATGCTGGCATGCCAGTATGGTCATCTAAGTGGTGCTAATGTCACTATGTTACCTACCTTGGTGAATTCCTCTCTGGCCACACTTACTGTGCTGTAGAGCAGGTCCCTGTCAATCTCAAATCTAGGCAGTGTACTCATTGATGTGGCATTTCTTTGGGCTTTCCTCTCAGTGTCACTCTCTCTCCCTCTCTCTGTTGTGGTCCACTGCACTCCTGGGATGATCACAATATATTTCGTGTCACCCTCTGGCACCCTGTGGTGCTCCCAAAGTGTGTGGTCTCTGCATATTTTTGGTAGCAAATCATGTGTTGTCATGGATGTGTATGTCGTTTCTGTGGTTACTATGCATGTGGTTGCATTCATGGGAAACATCTCCCAATCGTGCACATCGTATGTAAGGCAAGTGGGTACCCTGTACATGTAAGTGAAGGGCATTAGCAGACACTTTTGTGGTGTTTGCATGGGAGTCTAGCACTGTGTGTTCACTTGGGATTGACTTTTGTTGTGGGCCACCAGTACTTCTTAATGGGTGCATGTTGCACAGGGTGTGCTTCAGATGATGGGTCTGGGCATGGTGTGGGTTTGATGGATTGGTGGGGCCACGGTTTTCACATTCTAAATGCTGGGCTTTCTGTGTGTGCCTTTCATGGGTGTTTGGTAGTTGGTAGCATCGCCGGATGTTTGAGGCCTGTGACAGGTGTTTCTGGTTGTGATGATGTATTTCTCATGGCACTTTTATCATGTTTAATGAGTGACCCTTCACATCCCTTACAATGTTTGTGGGTTGACGGCACATTTGGCCTGTCTTGATTATGGATCAACCTTGACGGTATGCAGCACCAACTGAAAGACACAAATGTGTGGGTATTAATGCACATTTTTGGGATGCTATGTTGTGTACCCGCACATTAGAGTTAGTGGTGTTTGTCCTTTCTCATGCATGGAGCATGTATGCTGCACCATGTTGTTTGCAGCTTCATGTTCACCGCAGCTGGGTGCATGGTACTGCTGCATTCAATTGAATGCAGTTTTTGACCATTCGTATGCTGTGACAATGAGTCTGTATTCACCATGCTGTTGTGGTTTGCATCCTACATTTAGCATGCATTTATCATTGGTTGCTGTATCACATAGCTTTGTGTTGTCTGCTTATGTCTTCCATAGCAATTCCCTCAGTGGCCAGCATTCCATTGGAACATCGCCATCTGTGCATTTATGCATCAAACATTGTCCTGCCGGGAATGCAAGAGGTGAGTATTTGTGTACTTGTATTCTAATGGGTTGCATCACGGCTGCACTCTACGGAATGTGCTGCAAACTTGCCAACCCATCCACTGTATCTTCTGCACCTACTCCTTCACAGTCCCTTTGTAATGCACTGCCATCAAACTTATTATCAAAAATCCAGGTCATACTAAACCTCCTTGTGGCAGGCTCTTCCAATACAAACCTCTTCCCGCTGCCACCCCTACCACTCACCCTCCTCATTCCTCCTTCTCCTCCTTAGCTCCTGTTTCCCCTGAAGAAGTCACCAGAGTTGTCAACTCTATGAAGGTCTCCTCCCAACAGGTGGGCCCATGCTCATCCAGAACCATCAAGATCAACATCTCCTCTCTGGTCCCTGCTCTTTATGATCTCTGCAACCACTGCTTTGCTGCTGTTTCATTTCCATCCTCCCTCAAGCATTCCCCTGTGGGCCCCATCCTTACTATACTATCTACAGAGCCTTCCTGCCCAGCCAACTACTACCCCATTCCAATCACCACCTTCCTGGGGAAACTGCTCAAGAAGTTTGAAATCCCCCAAATGGATGCCCATGACGTACTTGTTGACAGTGTACAAGTACACCAGTGTGGATTCCAACTTTCCTGAACCACGAACACTACTCTTCTGAACACCCATGAAGAACTGCTAGCATTGCTCAATTCATAATCCCCTGCTGTCCTCATCCTCCTTGATATCTCTTCTGCATTTGACACAGTGAAGCATACCTTCCTCATTAAAATGCTCAATGAGCAGACAGTGGACTGGCTTTGCTCATTCCTAACAATCCATTCCTACAAAACCATTCTGTGCACTTTGTCCTACCCTACATCCTCCTCCACCTGTGGTGTCCCGCAGGTCTCTATTCTTTTTGCATGCATCTTTGACACATACATTTCCCTGCTGCAATGCTTCATTGCCTTATTCTCCCACAAATTCCAGTACAATGCTGATGACACGCAAGTCTTCAGCCAAGTTCCTACTGACACACTTGCACCTTCATTCGCCCTCACTGCATCTCCACCATCCTGGCCTGGTGCACTGCAAATGACCTTAGCTTGTATGCCATCTGAAGCAGAAGTCTCCCTATTGGATCACCTGCAGCCTACTTCTTCCAGTCACTGGGGGTCATTCCGAGTTGGGCGGTAAGGGTTTATGGGCACTGGTAAGGATGCTGGTGCCGGAAAACCCTTACCGCCCTATTCCGAGGTCCCCTAGTGGGTCCCAGCAGGAACGGATGGTCTGACCAGCCATTCTTTACGGGACCCGTTAAGGGACCTTGGAGCAAATAACGGGCGCGTAATTTGCGAGCTCGTTATTAGCCCCTTCCCCATTCCCATTGAGCCCTATAGGGGCTCAAATGGGAATGGGGAATGGTTTACTGCATGGGGACTTACCGGGTCCTTCAAGGTCGGAATGACCCGGTAAGTCCCCATTCAGTGAGACCGGACCCGGACCCGGGTTTGGAGGCAGCCATGGTGCTAATAGCGCCATGGCTACCTCCAAACTTCTAATGACCCCCACTGTGTCCTTCCTCCATTAGCTCACCCCCTGCACTCAGTTAAAGCCGGAAATCTTAGAGTCAACTTCGACTCCCCCCTTTCTTTGATCCCTCACATTCTCCACATTGTCAAGAAGTCAAACTTTCAGCTATTCCTTCTCATACTAACTGTACCTTTCCACACCATACCCCTGAGAATCAATGTTACCCCTACTCTGGTTCTCTCCAGGCTACATTACTGCGATAGCCTCATCCTTATTGTTCCTTGGTCCATCCTGCAACCCCTCCAGCTTACCCAGATTTGGGCAGCAAGACTTATCATTGGCCTCAGTGCCCATGTAGCACATCTCTCATGCACTACAACGCCTTCACTGGCTCACAGTCTCTTTGGAATCCCTGTGTATCATCCACAGGGCTATCTGTGGGTGGGTCCCACTCTAACTTCAAAGCTTCCTGATCAAATACTGACCTTCTAGACTCCTGCATTCCTCTGGCAACAGCTACCTTCGTGTGAAGCCCTTTGGTATAGAAAGGGCTGTTGGTTTATCCATTTCCTCTACGTGCTGCCTTCTGTGTAATAGCCTCGCTCTCCCTCTGCGTCTTGAGCAGGACCTCCTTAATTTCCCAATAAGCCTCAGGTCCTTTCTCTTTTCCTCTTCATTCTCACTCTCTCTTCTGTGCTAATCATACAGTAGTGTGCCTGATGCGCAGGGCCCTTATGTATCCTCAGGGTTTGAACTCCCACATGTATCATCAAAGCAACTGTGTATATACTGCACTTGATCACGCTCAGCATCACCATGGGAGGTTGACCTTACGTTTATCTGTTATTTTCTTAGCTCTTCACCGCAAGCTGTTCTCCTTGAACAAATCCAACCATTTTGCCTCGCCACCCTCCCCTGTACACTTGCACATTGTGAACACTCACAAGTCATAGTGGGTTTGTCTCCTCTCCTAGTTATTGACATGATTTGTTTGTAATATTGATTTTATTATTTATCTCTGTTAGTAATTTATTGTCTAACTTATCCTGTCACCGCCCTGTTGCCCTGTGTGCAATTAGAAACAATTGTGGTAATTGTATGAGTGCCTAACAAATGACCAATACATACGTTTATTGATAATGTGCTGCTATGTCTGTGTTCAGTGCATTGTCCCAATGCTACGCAGGTGATGGCATGCATTATCATGTCATTGATAGTGCTCCAGGGGTGTACCAGCTTTTCTGTGATCAATTATCTGCATATCTGATGTCTTCACATTTTCATGCAGCATGTTGACTGATGCATGCATTGTGTATGGGCCATCGCCTAGTGAATGTGTATATGTGGCATGCACATTTTCAGCATGTCATTAGGGTGACAGGCATTGTGAAGAATGTTGTTGTTTGTCAGTGTGTGTGTTGTGTGTGTTTGATTTGCATGCAGTGTGCATGTGTGTGTGCATGTGTACAGGTACACATGTGGATGGTTGTCTTGTGAGTTGTTGTTTGCATGTGTTGTATGAGCCAGTGGCCAAAAAATACAGTACAGTGAGCCCCTTTTGCAAGGGGCTCAGTGCTTAAGAGCACAGGGTGGGTGATCTGAGGTCATCTTTCCACTCCGTGACCAGGTTTAGGATGATATGTGGGGGAACCTATACCTGCCATAGACCTGGTCATCAGGCATCCCAAAAAGGCTGGTCCTTGGGTGGAAGATCCGGGCCCTGCCCATCCTCCTCCTCCTGGGTTCTCCCAGGATGACTGCTGCAACAAATAGTGCATTCATCGTGGCTGTATACGTTTGTTTGTTGATTGTGCCTGCTTTTTATCCATTTGTTTGTGTGCGTATTGATGTTTACGCCTGCTATCGTGCGGCGTAGGTGTTTCAGGATTTGTGCATTCAGTGAGGGGTGCACGTGGGTCTTCATTTTTTCGGGGCATGTGTTAGCTGCACTATGTTTCAGTTTGTTACTTATCTGCAGATCCTTCCATCAGAGAATGATGGCTATTTCATGGGATGAAATGTGACTGTTAACTGCATGCCAGGGGGACAGGTAAAATGTTCATTTATATTGATCGTTATGGAATGTTCAAGAACTTGTGGGTCGATACTGCACTTCTTTTCTACACCCCACAATTGGGACATGTTTGTGCACATCATGCATGTTCTGCGACATGTGTGCATATATTACCAATTGTGCTTGTTGCAGTTTGTGCACATGTGAATGGCTGAGGCCATGTATGGCTTGCAGCTCAGACATGTTTCTGGATTTATCGATGCTTACACATTTGAACGGTATGTTACTTACTCAGATCCACCAGAGCAGAAGGGGACCACTACAGTGGGTATGGTGTACAGTATAATTATCCTTTTACATTACATATGGGATGGTTTTGGTGAAACTGAAGTGATTTAATTGTATGGTTGGCATGGTGGTAGTGGGATACTCCCTCTTCAATGTGTTTCTTTTGGAAACACAAGATGAAATGTGTTTTAGTTCTAAGGGATGCACACAATTGAGCACTTCCAAGGACACTTTCTCAGGGGGTGTGTGTGTGCACAGTGGATTGGCGCATTGTCATCTTTGAATGGCACCTGGGATGTAGCGGCCTCGTGTGCACTCGTGTGCACTCAACAGGGGAGTGATTTTAGGTGAAATACGCTTGCACAAGCTAGGTGTGTGCAGCCTCTCAACGTGCCCTTTGCCCAGCCATAGACAATTGGTGGGCCTGTGGCTGTGGATGGGGTGTGACCACCATGTCCAGCCGGACACCACGCTGTGTTGCAACAATGTGCAGGACACATGCTGCCACAATGATCCTGCAGACTACTGGTAGTGCATATAGCAACACACCAGCAGAGTGGTCAAGGGAGCGGAAACGTGACTTGAGCACTCCGAATGTGTGCTCCACTATGTCCTGAGTTACAATATGGGCAGTGTTGTATCTTACCTGGACAGTTGTATAGGGGTTGCGTATTGGCAACATCATGTATGTGCTCAGAGGCTAGGCACTGTCCCCTGTAGAGGTGAGAATGGTTGTTATTGTCATTTGTTGACAGTGTCTATTTGTCTGTGTGCAGCATCCATGCATGTGCATGGCCATTCCTACTCACCAATGAGCCATGTGTTGACAAGCTTCCCAGCTTCCAGGGCCTGGTGTACGGGGACATCCTGAAGATGTAACTATCATGGTTGCTGCCAGGATAGTTGGCATAGACTGAAGTAATGATGCCCTTGGCATCACATGTAACCTGAACAATGGTGGGGTGCAGTGTTTCTGGTTGCAGTGGATGTGCTCTGTTTCTTGAGGTGGATGTAGAGCAATATGGGTGCAATCAATGGCACCTAGCACTTTTGGGAAGTGCACGACCCCAAAAAAATCCTCAACCGCTGCTTGCCTTTCAGCAGTTGTTCTGGGCATATAGATACACTGGCACACAGAGGATGTGCTGTTATTATTTCCAACACCTGGTGTAGGCAGCATGACTGTGTGGCTTGTGAAATGCCTCCGACTATAGCGGTGGTCCGCTAGAATGAGCCAGTAGCCAAAAAATGCAGTACAGTGAGCACCTTTTGCAAGGGGCTCAGTGCTTTAGAGCACAGGGTGGGTGATCTGAGGTCATCTTTCCACTCCGTGACCAGGTTTAGGATGATATGTGGGGGAACCTATACCTGCCATAGACCTGGTCATCAGGCATCCCAAAAAGGCTGGTCCTTGGGTGGAAGATCCGGGCCCTGCCCATCCTCCTCCTCCTGGGTTCTCCCAGGATGACTGCTGCAACAAATAGTGCATTCATCGTGGCTGTATACGTTTGTTTGTTGATTGTGCCTGCTTTTTATCCATTTGTTTGTATGCGTATTGATGTTTACGCCTGCTATCATGCGGCGTAGGTGTTTCAGGATTTGTGCATTCTTTTTTGCGCGCTGCAATCCCTGTTGAATTCCATGAATACAGTTTTGCACGCGTATGGGCGGTGCGGCTGACTGTCGAACGTCCTTTGTAACGCCGACATTTTCGCTTGTTCTTCCTCATTCCACGTGTTCTGCTCCCTTTTTAGTTGGCTGTGCAAGCCCGGCCGGCCCTTTGCTTGGAGTCTCGCGCGAGGTCGTCATGGTGTCGCAGTGACGTGTTGGACCAGTGCGGATTCCTCCAAAGTCCCAGGTAACCCCTGCACATTGTGTTCCATGAATTGATGAACAGGGACTTGCGCACGATTTTGCATGCACATTCCTGATTTTCCGTGCAAATAATTACATGAATTGGGGCCCTCTGTCTCAGAATGTATTCATGGCGCAGCGCAGTGTGCCTGTGATGGGTAATTGTTGGTTAAAGGACAGCCCCCCATAAGGCTGTGGCAAATGTGTTGCTCGTATAACGATTTTATGCCACCGGTAGGCCAACTCACAACATTGAGGAGTGGTCAGGGACTCCTTCAGCCAAGAATCTAGGTAGCAGTGTGACGATTCAGTCTATAGTAGGGATAAGGGAGTGACCCTGAAGACTTTTCGAGGTTAGCATTGCTTAAGGTATTCATGTTCCCTACTGAGGATACAGAGTTAAGGCTACTGCTGGAATAGTTCTCTGGCACAGGAAGCACACATTTATGAATTCCTGGGTGTCATGGAGCCTAACCCCCGAATAGGTGGCGCCTGGGAACAATCTGCTTGTAAGCCACCCCTTTCCAACCACGTCCCTAAAGTGGAGTTGAATAGCTAGATAAACAGGTGGCAATGGTGTTAACCAGAAAACATCTCAGTTTACCAGACCCCCTGCTCTTTGTACAGCAATGAACGGTATTCAAGCAACTGGAAACCCTTTTAATTACCAGCAGGATTATGTGCATGTCAGAAATGCAAATTGCCATATTTGGTGACTCCCTAAAAAATTTGCAACACGTTTAATTTCTGATTCTACCGTACAACTAATGCTTAAATGATGCACTGTAAGTACTACGCCTACTCTTCCTCATCACAGTCATCTACCATGTCAGTGAGTATTGTTTAGAGGTCGAGGGGCAAAACCGTAATGCATAGATTATAATCTGCTAGTCTTTGTTGGATTCTTAATGTTCGCTGTCCTCAATTGTTTTGCTTAAGACTCCGATGAAGAAGAGGTACAATTAGTTTATGAAAAAGGATGCCACTTACCCTTAGAAAAGTCTCAAAGAGTTCCCTGAAGTTTCTATGATAAATATTTTGCACTCTTAAAATATAATAATACAAGAAATACCTCAATGAGCTACAGTGCGTTCATTGCAGAAACAGGAATGTAATTGACACCCTTGCTGACAGTACAGCACAGAAACACCTCAGTTTTTAAAGGCCCCATATTCGACTGAATGTCTGTGTGCTTATTGATAGTGGGAATACAGTTGCCCTTTACCACATTTTGCAGCTGAGGATGGTGGGGGGGCGGAGGTGGGGGGGAGGGGGGATGTATGTTACTCTACTGTACAGAAAGCATCCATAATGTTGAATTTGCACGTCGTAAAGGTCAGAGCCATGCTAAGTAGCAGTCAAATTGTTTGCCACCAGACATCTGGAATTAACAACTGTGTTCCAGGAGCCTGGTATGCGCGCCTTTTTCTGACTGTTGGAAAATAAAATGGTCATTAGCCACGAGAGAACTGGCCGTTGCCCCAACAGCCTTCCAGCTGCAGCACAAGTGCGTCGAAATAAAAACAGAACCCTTAACAAGGAGTT
Organism: Ambystoma mexicanum; assembly: GCF_040938575.1. NCBI lineage: Eukaryota > Metazoa > Chordata > Amphibia > Caudata > Ambystomatidae > Ambystoma > Ambystoma mexicanum. The sequence continues at coordinate 1,290,528,351 of NC_090930.1, read as the reverse complement.
TCATAGAGTGTTAACAATCTTCAGCTACACTTTGGGCTGCCCCCCAACAGCGGAATCATTAACTCTGGGTAATCATTGCGTTTGTGGGGATGCCTGTATGAACTGTGCATTTCATTGAGCGGCTTCATATTTCTGACATGGGCAGCCATTTTCCACTGCAGTTGTTAAAGATCTCGACATATTGCTTTTCACGTTAACCACTGGGCATAATTTACAATGTTCATAAACAGACCATTAAAAACCAGTGCCTATAATAGATCATGGTTCTATGTTGCGCATGTAAAATCTGATTGGTTGCCAATTAAATTAGTGAACACAAAAAAGCTACACGTAGAGACATTTTTAATTGATTTGAAAAGTGTATATTTTACTGAGTTTATCTTCCAGTAAAGTAGTGTGCGCATACTCGAGCACTTGTGTAATGTCATTATTAGTGCTAAAATGCACAGGTTTTACCCATATAAAAATGCTATTAAAGCACAGACATCTTGACTTACAGATGATTTTTTGAGTACAGACTGAACCATTTCCATTTATAGCTGCTCGACACTGGCCATAAACGTTACTTCTTCACTATGTCACTTGCGTTCTGAGAATGGATTCTTCTGCAAAGAGCCTGGGTTATATAGCAGGAATACAGTAGGTGCAGAATTCCAGGATAACACAGTGAAAGATTTTGCATGGGTGATTATTGACGTGATAGTATTTGAAATGTCTAACACATCTATACTATTTGTTTTGAAAAGGTTTTGGCGCCCTATTTTGTTTGTGAGAACGTGCCCAACTTTACAAAAAGAAAAGCCATTGATAGAAAAAGGCATCATATCTGACTCCGAAATGCCAAACTGACAGTGTGTACATGGTAAAGAGATATATAAAACAGCACTTGTCAACAACATTTATAATTTTCGACAAAACACAACGCAGCCCGTGCCCTGACGAAAGTCCTTTTGTCTCTGGGATTGACCGTTGGTCAGTAAAATAATGTGTTCTTATAGCTGATAGGCCTTGCGAGAAAAGAACAGCGCCTCTCCACTTTCCACAGATTTGATCTGGAAAGAATTGTTGCGTGCAAAAGATTTTGCACGAGCCACATGTATGATTGGTATATGATCAGGTGTTAGCACTAATCTATGCTTCTACATACATCATGGCCAGGTCCATCAAAGCCTTTATGAATCGGCCATCTTCATTTTTTCTAGGGTGTGTTTACCCATTGTGAAAGTCACAAACAGTAGCCAATATGCGATCAAAGGTAGGTGTGCTTTGGGCAGGAGTTTGTCTCACCGCTTTGTGGCTAAGGGTTTCTGCTTCAGCTTGCACAGCAAAGTCTGATTGTTTGAAGTAGTGTGTCTATGGATCAAAATGCATAGGTTCATATCCGCTTGACATTCAACATGTTTTTTGTTGAACAGTATATCCCGCTAATACTGCAGAATTAAGCAACACACTAATTAATATGTGTGCTTCAGTTTGAGCGGGGTTTTTAAGTTATTTTCTTTGAATTTTGGATTGGTTTTGTGCCATTGCAATTCTCTTTGCACTTGCTTCGGACATCATAATACGAATGTCACACAGGTGGGTCATCTTCTTTACGCCATACTAGTGTGCATGGAGTGTCTGCCTGCAACTTTTAGGCATGCTTCTTATGCCATCACATATTTTCATTGATTTGTGTGATTGTAAATGGCTGAGAGAGGTTGTGAAGGACAACTTTTGCTGTGTTTATGTCAAGTGATTCTATAGTATGACAATTACATTTACCATCATGATGCATTACATTCCAAATGCTATGCACATATTGTTTTAAAAAGAGACAAAACAGAAATACAAGTCGAGCGGCACCTGTTAAAAAGTGTAATCTAAAGAGACTGTAATGGGTTTTTGCCTTAACAGGAAACAAACTGTATGTGGGGCACTGGTCCCACATATGCAAAGTTTTTAATCCCTAGGACCCTTGAAATCTAAAGAATAGTAAAGGAAAATTATTCAAAATGTCCATGAGTTTCAGGAGCTGGCATTGTTATTCTGTCTTGTTTCCATATCCAGGACTTAAACCAGAGTGAAATCAAGTGAGCACATCTCGAAGAATATTTGAAGTGGACGAAAAAGGAAAACAGCTAATCAATTCCATCAATACATTTTGCTTTCAAGTACATTCAATGACATTTGCTGCAGGAAAATTGGCCATATGAAAAAGATCCGATAGATAGATGGTTGTCAAAAAGAATTTAGCAGTGATGAATATGTTATACACCTATTTTGCGTTTCTTTTAATACATTTTTGTGATTTGATGTTTATTTTATTTATTACATTTATATAGCGCACAGGCAGCCCAGGGGCATTGCGGCACTGTTACTTGTAAGGAGACTTAGTTACAATGGGTACAGGTTGTGCCTTGGGTTACAGTGAGGCGTGAGCTGTGATCAGCTATCGGTGGTATCATACAACCTAATACATCATGCATGATATTCATGAGGGCTTGGGCATATGGTGATAGTAAAGTTGTTGGTTAATGCACAACGTTTCCACACCTTTTCTGGTGGCAAGGGGAGAGGTGGGGTTAGTACCGTGGAAGGATAGCTCTAAAGGGTGCCAGAGATGCACGCATTCTACAATAACTCTATTGAAAAACACAGACAGAAGAACTTCTCTAGTAAATGTCATACATTCCTTTTTTGGGAGGTGCAGAATATGCTTCAGGCTGCACAGTCCATTGAAAGGTAGCCCAAGCTTAAATTCATCAGTACAAGTAGTCATACATATTGGCATCTTGCTAAAATATTTGCTTTACTAAAAACTAATTATCCAGATGTTGCAACAAGAGTTTTATATTACCAACCTACAATTAAGAAAAATGAGGGCTTTATATTTTCACTTTTAATGGAGTGCTTGGTGAATTTGATAAGATGCCTTTATCAGAAGAAAAGGGGTACACAACATATATGTTGTGAAAAACAATGGCATAGAGAGAAAGATTCTCTGTAAAAGCAGAACACATTGTTTCTGGCTGCAAAGTCTATTGAATATCATCCCGGAACAGTGTGTGCAAGACAGTACATTTGATGTATGGACTAAATACTACAGTAGAGCAGTCAGTAGTATAATGTGAATGAGTAGGGGATGAAGCCTTAAAGTGTGTTTCCAGATGTGGGGTGGGGATCAGATAGATCACTGTCCATCCCTTAATCTCAGGAGCCAGTCCAAGATTTCAGTTTTCATAGTGACACTGGCAATATAATACATGGCTTTGCCACCCACTACAGAGGAGTGTGGCTCCTCTGTCAACTTCTCGGCCCTCAGCTCATCTGGGTCTGTATACCCTGGCCTGGCCTACCCCTCCACAGCATGACTGCCTTCATCCGCACATAGGATGTGCGTTGGCTGCCTTCCATTGTTTGCCTCTGATTGGCCTGCCCTTGCCCCTTGAGGACCAACCACAGTTAATGATAATGACGTTGGAATTTTACACATTGAACCAGTTAAAATTGTGTTGAAACCAGGTGCCTCACTCTTTTTTCTTTTGCTGACATATCCTAGGCCACATGGTTTTCTTCAGTAACAGTCAGAAACTAAAAATTGTATTTTATTTGTAGACGTATCCTACAAGTAGGTTCTTATAGTAATTCCCTTAGAGTCCAGTCACATCATATGAAACATATACATAGTGGAAGACACAAGCTTTAAAGACAGCATTATTTTCAAGCAAATAAATGATGATTTCTCTGTTTCAAAGCTGCTATTTACCCTATGTATCTGTATATTGGTTTGTGTTCTTGTCTCTTTCTGTTTTCTCTATTGTAATGCAATTATGTAATACATGGGTTTTATTAGCTACTTATTACATATTTCACAGTACACAAAAATCTATTAAGAAAGCAATTATCATTTCATTATTCAACATATTAACATTACGAATATTATACCTTCATATTGTACGCTGCACACAATGCTATGTTTCTGCATTAGTAGCTAAGTATACTAGATAGAACCGCATAATAGTATGCTATTTATATCAATGCATCGTTCAAAGCACTAATTAGGGTATGATATTTATTGCACTTATCCTTGACACTTTTTTGCAACATTATAATAAGAATCCCTTGTACACATATTTCATGAAATGTACATACGCATGTGATGTCATCAGTGATGTCATCAATGACATTTGTGATGTCATCTTTGATGTCCTGGGTGTTAGTTTTAGCAGTGCACAGAGGTGGCGGGAGTTATGGTTGCTTAGTTTACAGGGGTTTTTCGGTTTTACTTGGAACCATAACGTCCCTTTACCAAAGTTTTTTTATTAGCACGCAAACAATATACAAAGATGGAGTGTAAAAAGCAATTTCTCAGAGATGGCTGTACACAGAATGTTGCAAACTAAGAATTTATGGTCGTTTACAGTGAAGGTCAGCTGCTTCCATTTTTTGCTTGCGTGCCATAGAGGCCCACGACTCGCACTATAAGGTTCTATTGTTTGTTGACCTTGACAGACAGGGATTGTGCTAAAAGACTTCTTTTGAAGGAGTGCTGCAAAAACCTAAGACACAATAAGGATGAAATTTCTGAAACGAAACTACTTTTATATATTATTTCACTATGAGAAAGATCGTTGGCACAGACGGAGTCGTATTTCGGGACTGCACTACGCTTAGACAATGGAAAATGCCAATATAATGTAAGTAACCCTTTAGATTATTTTATACTGGAATATAATAACAATAGCGTGGCGTTAAAGCCCGGTTAAGTTGTACTTGTTCGTTCAATGTGGCATAGTGTTTTCTACCGCGCACTATCACCGCCGAATTGGTCCCCTGTCGCTTAGAGGGCTCTGAAAAAGGCAGAGGACAGAGGGTGGGTTAATGGGAATAAGTTAACATACTCCGTTGCACTATTCTCGCTAGCAAATAGTTTCATGCCCTAATAAATAAAATGAATATATTTAATGAAGATCGGCTGGTGAGACTAATTTATGTTTTTTAAAACAGGTATGTCCTTCCGTACTGTCCATGCCACGATTTTCAGACCCCTGGCTGACAGATTTTTTAACTGCCAGGTGCAGCTACTTCTAAACAACTTCATGACCCTCACAATTTTATGGGACAATCGCCAAGGACCAATATGCCCTTACGCGGTACTAGTTTGTTTGTTTGTTTGTTTGTTTGTTTATTTATTGTGCGCACCGGACCCTGGGGTAGCAGGGCGCAAGAGAACAAGGAAGTTTACAGCTTGGTTACATACATTACAAGTTACAGGTTACAGAGCATGTGGAGTGGCCATTACTTGACTTTACAAGGTAAAACAAGTGCAGACAATCAATCAAATCCAAGGCGAGCGAGCAATATAGCAGGTCGGTAGAGAACGAGCAATATAGCAGGTCATAGCGTGTCAGGTGAAATGTGAAGTACATGTAGAAGTGCAAGGGTAGAGAGTCATTTAAATCTCATTCTCAGTAAGCCATTTTATGGAGTTCTTTCTGAAGTTGTTGAACGTTTGGTTAGCTCTGAGTGCATGAGGTAGGGCGTTCCATAATTGCGCTGCCTTGACTGGGAAGCTGGATCCTCCAATAGTGGCTAGTTTAAATCTGGGTACTAGTAGGCAGTTAGGGCTGACTGTCCTTGTAAGTCTAGTGGGATTTTTTCTGTTGAAGCGTTCTGAGAGGTAGCGGGGGGCTTTGTTGTTTAAACATTTGTGGATAAGGGAGGCAGATTTGAGGTTGATTTTTTCTTGGGTGGATAACCATTTGTGTTTACGTCTTATTTCTGAGATATGTACTCTTCTAGGGATACTTAGTGCCGCTCTAAGTGCATTGTTTTGGAGCACTTGGATTCTATTGATGATTTGTTTGGTTGTCCCTATGTAAAGGGCGTTGCAATAGTCTAATTTTGATAAGATGAGGGCTCTAGCTAGGATAAGACAGCTGTCATCTGATAGGAATTGTTTCCCAGCTCGTATTAGTTTGCATGTATAAGCCGTGGATGAGGCCAATGCGTTCACCTGTTTGGTAAAAGATAGTGTCGCATCAAGGTAAAAACCTAGGGTTTTTACTTCTCTAGCGACTTTGATGGTGTTACCATCGATGATGAAGGCTGAGTAGTTTTGGTTGAGTTTGGAAATGCGGGCTGCCGCCATCGTTCAAGCATAGGCCATGGTTGGCCATCCAAGCTTGAACGATGCTGTAGACTCTGTTCACCAAGGCCAGATCTTCAACGTAATCCCCAGTAAGTGGTAGGAGAATCTGGGTATCGTCTGCGTAGTTAGTATAGGTGATACCCAGATTATCAAGATCGTCGAAGAGTGGCTTAGTGAAGATATTATAGAGTGTCGGCGAGACACAGGATCCTTGGGGCACTCCGCAGGTGATGGGAATCGGGTCTGCTGCCGCTGCGGGGGAGAACACCCTCATGGTCCTGTCACTAAGGAATGACTGTATCCAGACTATAGCTTCCCCTGAGAAATGGGCCGCCGAGTCCAGGTGATTGCATAGGACTCTGTGGTCCACCAAATCAAAGGCGGCAGATAGGTCTAGGAGGAGGAGGAGAGCTAATTTGCCCTGGTCTCTGAGTGAGTCTATTTGGGCCTTTAAGTCGATAAGGGCAGTTTCTGTGCCGTGTTGTGGACGGAAACCGGATTGGCGGGTGCCAAGGAGATGGTTCATCTCAAGGAAGTTCTGGATTTGGGTGTATGCTATCTTGTCTAATATTTTTAGTAAGAAAGGCACCGTGGTGATGGGTCTATAATTTGTAGGAATGTTGGGGTCCAATGTTTGCTTTTTTAGAAGGGGGAGTACCCAGGATTCCTTTAGATTACGAGGGTTGGTGCCTGTAGTGAAGGAGGCATTAATAAGTTTTGTAATGAAGGGGGCTAGATCTCTAGCCGCGTCCTTGATCAGTTGTGCAGGGCATTGGTCACCTTTGCAATTAGAGGGTTTAAGAGTCAGAATGGTCTTCTCTACCTCAATTACCGAGACCTTGGAGAAGCGGAATAGGGTAGATTCTTTGGGTGTGGGAATTTTGTCCAACGGAGGTTGAGTTGGTAAAGAGGCTTTCTTTAGGGCAATTTTGGTTTGGAGGTTGACCACTTTGTTGATTAGTGCCAGTTGTATGTCTGTACACCAGGTTTTATCTTTGATGGAGTCATCCTGTACTGCGATAGGGGTTTCCAATTCTTTTAAGATGGAGAATAGCTCCTTCATACTGGAGTTGGCTTGGGTGATCCTGTTATTGTAAGTTTCTTGTTTGGCCAGGATAATATCTTTTTTGTATTGCGAAGAGATGTTTATTAGGTTGGTTTTATTTTCAGCGGTCGGGTGCCGGTTCCATGCTGTTTCGCATTTTCTCTTCTGTAGTCTTAAGTTTTTTAGGTGGGGTGTAAACCAGGGGTTCAGGTGCTTTTTTGGTTTACTGTTCCTAAGTTTGAACGGAGCAACTCTGTCAAGAGCAGAGGACATGGCATTATTGAATTCATCCACTAGGGTGCCTGGGTCAGTGTGATCGGGAAGAGAATTCAGTTTGGGTAGGATATAGGGCAGAATATTAGCAGCTGTGATGTTTTTCTTGTTTCTGGTTAAGGTGGGTATGGCGGGCGTGGGTGTAGAAACTGTGGGTCTTTTAGTATTGAGGGTAAAGGAGATAAGATGATGGTCTGACCATGTTTGGGGGGCAATGGCTGTTATAGAAAGGTTACAGTTGTGACTGGCAATCCAGTCAAGGGTTCTTCCTTTGGTGTGTGTGGGAGTATTCACGATCTGCGTGAAGCCTAGTTCCGAGAGGGTATTGGCTACAGCAGTAGCCTGGTGGTCATTGAAATCGTTGAACCCTAGGTTGAAGTCACCTAACACTAAGGTTTGGGAGGAATTTTTTAGCTTCTCAGAGATAACAGTGGTGATATCTTCATTGAAAGTGCTAATGGGGCCAGGGGGTCTATAGAGGAGGTAGATGTTTAGTGTTTGAGAGTTGGCGGTGGGTAGTTTGATGGAGAGAAGCTCACAGGATTTGAGGGAAGGTGTGGAGGTGATTCTCATAGAGAGATCAGATTTGGCGATAATTGCTATTCCTCCACCACGTGCGTCTGGTCTGTCAGCTCTGAGGATGGTGTAATTTTCTGGGACTGCCAGAGTGAGTGCCGGACCTGCTGCCTCGTGAAGCCATGATTCGGTAATGGCGATGAAGTCAAGGTCATTTTCCCGTATGGCATCTGCTATGTCGATAGCATGAGCGACTAATGATCTGGCATTGATTAAGGCAGCTTTTAATTCAGGTTCTGGTAGCGAGAGAGGGAGATTGGCTGTAGGTTTGTGAGTTTTATGGTAGAGTTGGCTACTGGGAGGGGCGGGGGCTGCCAAAGGTCGAAGAAGTTTGGGACGAAGGTGTTCCAGGTTGATGTTATATTTAATGATAGGTTCGAATATTTTGGGTAGTCGAGCACGGAGTCTAAGGTTCCTCTGTGCTAGGTTGCAAGGTTTGGAGATAGGTTGTATGTAGGCTCCTGGGCCCTCTGTGGGCAGAAGTGTTGGCATGGTCATATAGATAATGGTGAGTATGACTGTCACATTGGTGAGCGATGCTTGGTGGGCTGGGTTAGGCAGGAAGGAGTACATAATGTTGCTACTAGATAAACTAGGGAGACTAGACTTGGATGCCGTAGTTGGATGCTGGGCAGAGTGGGCTAAGTGCAGTCATCAGATACTAGACGAGATAAATGCAGCAGTCAAGAACTAGGCTAAACGCAATAGTCAGATACAAGTCTAGAACTAGGCTAAAAGTCTAGAACTAGGCTAAAAGCAATAGTCAGATACAAGTCTAGGGCAGCAGTCGAATACTAAATGAAGATAGGCTAAATACAGTGCTAGGGGTATTTGTGCTAAGTGCGTCAATTGTGGGTGGAAAGTGTGCTAGCAAAGGATGACTTGGCCCTTTCAGCGTTACGGAGGTCTCTATGCGACCATAGGGGACGACGCAAAAGTTCAGTGATCTCTAGGCGACCATAAGGCACAACGCAATAGTACAGTGGTCTATAGGCGACCATAAGGCACAACGCAATAGTACAGTGATCTCTAGACGACCATAAGGCACAACGCAATAGTACAGTGGTCTCTAGGCGACCATAAGGCACAACGCAATAGTACAGTGGTCTCTAGGCGACCATAAGGCACAACGTATTGTTCATTGTCAGGTTGAAAGTGTTCTAAGAACCCTCCTTATGACCGTTGACATTACAATTTCCTATGGCCCTTACCTGACTTTTTGTCCACTAAACAAACTATAAATCAGGCTGCTGTGCGTCGACATTATGTGATAATCCTATCACTTGCCCCATCGACCTGGCTGACCTGCTTTTGCGATACTAAATCATATCTCCCGCCCCTAAGCCTGACATTATCAAAGCATTCATATTCCCTGTCTCTCTCTGTGACGGTACAGGGTGCTAGCAGCTAGAAGCAACATATCAACCATTATGGTGGTCTAATGCCTCGTTGTTGGAACAGCCTTCCGATTATCAGTATGACCATAGTGCTTCTTTTATCATAAACCAACACCCTGTGTACCGCAAAGGAACAGCGCGTGACTCAAGCTGAACTTTTGCGGATCGACAGCAAAGACAAATGCAGATCGCTGAATATTCTCTAAACATTTGATGTCAAATAAAAGTACTTTACGAAATGTACAATCTTGCTGTTTGCTTTTAAATCACAGTTTCATATTCCGAATTGTGGCACGCTGTGTTGTGAGATGATCTGTGTTGTTTTCCGGGTTCTGTGTAAAGCGCGTAGGACTGGAGACGACTGGGCCTTGCGCGGTACTAGCGGCTAGAAGCAACATACCACCATTATGATAGTCTAATGCCTCGTTGTTGGAACAGCGTTCCGATTAACAGTGCGACCATAGTGCTTCTTTTATCATAAACCAACACCCTGTGTACCGCAAAGGAACAGCGCGTGACTCAAGATGAACTTTTGCAGATCGACAACAAAGACAAATGCAAATCGCTGAATATTCTGTAAACATTTGATGTCAAATAAAAGTACTTTACGAAATGTACAATCTTGCTGTTTGCTTTTAAATCACAGTTTCATATTCCGAATTGTTGCGCGCTGTGTTGTGAGATGATCTGTGTTGTTTTCCGGGTTCTGTGTAAAGTCGCGTAGGACTGGAGAGGACTGGGCACGTTTGGCTACACACCCTGTACCGTCACAGAGAGAGACAGGGAATATGAATGCTTTGATAATGTCAGGCTTAGGGGCGGGAGATATGATTTAGTATCGCAAAAGCAGGTCAGCCAGGTCGATGGGGCAAGTGATAGGATTATCACATAATGTCGACGCACAGCAGCCTGATTTATAGTTTGTTTAGTGGACAAAAAGTCAGGTAAGGGCCATAGGAAATTGTAATGTCAACGGACATAAGGAGGGTTCTTAGAACACTTTCAACCTGACAATGAACAATACGAACAGCGTTGTCAGAACACCCCCATTTTGTTTAATTGCAAACATTACCTCAATATCCACTCTTCCTCGTCCCAGTACTTACTTCATGAGGCCCCTGCCTCCGACACAGGACCTTCTTCTATTTCTTTAAATTCCTATACCTCCTCCCCCACTTCCACATCACTCAGCTTCATATTACCAAGCCAGAGCATGGGACTTCCCCGCAGGGAGGGTGAGGACGGTCGTCAGTACTGTGATGAGGAAGAGTAGGACTAGGAGTAATGAAGATTAACGGTAAGTAATCAGAGCCTTTCAGGACACCATAAGTGTTCTTAGAACACATTCATCTTGCCAGAGTACAATACGGACAGCGTCCTCAGGACACCCCCATTTTGTACGAACATTTAAGGACACCGCAAGTGTTCTTAGGTCAATTTTAGCTTGCTTATGAACAAAACGGACACATACCCCATCCTCAGAACACCCCATCATTTAGTTTATATAGAACATTTCAGAACAGCCGTGTTGTCCGCAGACAAATCGAACACAACTAAAGTGTCTAGCATATAAAAAAAAACAGAACATTGAACCTATCTCATACTCCCCCACCCTCCCCAAACACTCTTACACACCAACACACTCCACTAAAAACAATTTTTAATCCAAGTTTCACCGCGCTGTCCGCGGTCGTCCAAGAATGCAAGATGGCTGGTGCCACAGAAAATCTGACGCGCTTCACGCACCACGCTGTTCAATCAGCGAACACGTCGCATGTCCGCGGACATCACGCAAGCCGCTCGGGCAATCAGGGCACTGTCTGCGGAGCAAACCGGGAAGTCCGTCCGCGGAGCGAACAGAGATATCACTAATTTTTGTTGCCTTACATTTTGGTCATTTAAAAAAAAAAACTACTGGACGGATTTACACCAAATTTGCAAAAGCACACTTTCAGGACCAAGCCCCCGCTCCTGCCGCAAACTTGGTGTAAATCCGTCCAGCGGTTTGGGCTGTAGGCGTGCGCTACGTTTTTTCCCATTATGTCTATGGGAAAAAACAAAAGTTTTGGGACCCCCCCTATAACTTTGCACCCCTGGACCAAACCTCTCCAAACTTTGCAAAAAAATTCAGAGTGGGCCATATTCTTTTTTTGCAAAGTTTGGTGAGGATTCGTCCAGGGGGAGCGAAGTTATAAGCCACCCAAAAAATGCTCTTCCTATGGAAACACCTGTGGAAATCAAAATAATATTGTACCTCCTATCGCATTGTTTGAATGTATGTTGGCCTACGCCAAGTTGTCTAAAAACATTGTGTACATAGATTCCGCGGCAAGGTCTTGACCTTAATGTATTGTGTAAATCGCCATCTTGGATTTAGCCGCCATTTTAGGTTCTCTTGTAGTGTAGAAGTCACCCTGAACAACAAAATGGAGGCTGAATGACATTTTGAGTGGGATTCTGGCCGTTGTGACCTCTGCACACATGAATAAATAATATGCCCGCAGGCCACTTGTTAGGGTTGCGAACTGAGACCTTTTCCTCTCCCTGACCTATGTGTAAATGAACAACTGTATCAGCGGAACTGATCAAAATGCATACATTATGGGATTGACCCGGCTACGAACCCTAGGTTTGGCTCTGAGAATGGTTAACTTGCGAGGGGGTTGGCCAGAGCTGGATAAAAAGTATAAAAACCCGAGTATCCCAATTTTCGGTCTCTCACACTAACACGGCGAACTACCGTTGATGGTTTGTCCTGTTACTCTGAGGGCCGAATAGCTATCCGTATGTCAATTGACTTTTGGTAATTGTTGTATCTTTGAATAAAGCGCTTTGTATGTCCTTTGTAACCTGTGTTGGTGTGTTTCCTTTGGGCTTCCCGGCCTCATATCAATTTTTCTGTTTCCACAGTTGGCGCCCGAATAGGGACCCTCAAGATTGATGCCGGATCATTGAAGGTTGACGCAGACTATCGAACCGGGATCGGACGGTGTGATTCTGCGGGACCGACCAATCGAGATGCGATACCTCAGCAGTGCTGCACGATCCGATCCTTGGACGATAGTCGTGTGGTCTGACACGGCATCTTGACGAGGGTCCAATTTTGAGGCGGGCAGATTTGCCGAAACCACCAAACACAAGGTAAAATTTGTTAGGTAAGTTCTTTGGTAAACCGTACGGTCCTCCTTAGGTTTGGTCAGGTGCAGTCGTGACCCGGCTCTTAATTTAACCCTGACACTTTGAATTTGGCGTATTGTATCTGCAGACACAATTATTGGACCAGGTAACACCAATTTTTTGAGAAATGCCTGGGAAATTGTCTAGCTGTTTTAGGGCTCTGTTCCGCAGCGATCGACAATCTTTGGAATTTAGCCGCCCGGCACCACAGGAGGGGTCGCCGGCGTGTACTATGTACTGTAAGTATGGCATTGGAAGTATCGTATTTAATGATATTTGGTACAGACAGACCAGACATGCCTCCGAATTTCAGTGGCCAATCAATGGTAGTTTCGAGATCCCCCGTATTGAATACTTAGAATCTATCTTGTTAAAGAAAAAGGCTAGACCAGCAGCCTTTGATGTGTTACAAAATTGGAAGAAAGAAGCATTGCAGCAGCTTAAAAGTAGGGATAAACATGCACGACGTCATAAAACTAACGCTGAAAAAGCATTATTATATGATAAAGAAAAGCGGTCAGATTAGTTAAAAATATGGATAGAGCCTTTTCACTCGGAGTCCAAAAAATTTACCCCTCTAAAGATTTCCATGTTTCTGAGGAATTTATTGAAAACTTATTAAATGAACGCAGGCCCAATGCCTCAGCGCCCCCTCCGTATGCTCCTATTTTGGGCGCTCTGCCAATTCCTGTCATCGCGCCTGTTGTTATTCCTGTTCCCCCTGTACAGCCTATTGTTCCTAGTCCTTTGGTTGTTGTTCCTCCGCCTAACGCACCGCTCCTTCCCCCTGCACCAATAGTTGCACCTTTGTTAAATTTACCTATACCTCCGCTCCCGAGTGGCCCCGTATTGATTGAAGTTGATCCAGGTGCAGGGTCGAAGGTTGTGACTCGTAGTACTGTTTCTGCAGATAGGAAACAGGAATTGTTTGCATGGGCTAAGCATTGCATGGAGAAAGGTGATCAAGCTAATGTTTTTTCTACATTATCTAATTTGAATAGTTTTCCCGAGAAAAATGTCTTTATCGAAGGTTTGGGGACTCATTTGTGTGTGATGTGGGGTACGTTACAAAATCCGGATCTTCCACAAGGGGTGAGAGATCTGAATACTTTGGCACTTTCGAGGGACAGAGAGCAGAAAGTATATGGGCATGTTGAAAGATTGTTTGAGTTTAGGAAAGACTTTGAAAAATCACGAGATGAGGATGATGAGGACGATAGAATATATGTACAGAAATGGTTCCTTCCGTGCCGAAGAACAGCACCTGAGGAAGTTCGAATTTGTACCAAAGATGCGGTTCGATGGATCTCGGATTCATCGATACGGCCAGACGAAGTGTACGACACGTATAGTCAGTATACAGCAGAGATGCAAAGAAAAGTAATTCAGGTGATGATACAGCACCTGCAAGAGGAATGTGTAAGGAAGAGGGTTAGTTGCCCCATAGAATTATTGGGGATTTGTAAAAGGGCTTTTTCGCCTGACACTTCTACAGCTGCCTCAGCGCTCGACCTGGCTCTATTGCTTAGTAAGCGGCCAGAGGTGCCTATATCTCAGTTGCCTATGAGAGAGGTTCCTCCGACCTTTGTCCCAAAAGTTGAGATCCCCGCCAACGCTGGGACTGGTGCCCCCGCGGTGGATATCCCTGCACATTATGTATCGCAATTTGTTCACGTCCCGTTTTCACGACAGGAAGTGAACACAATTAGACAATCAGTTCCCGATATTAGGAAAAACCCGACAGGGTTTTACAAAGAAATAGAGTCCGTTCTACAGTCCTCTGTGTTCACCTTGAGTGACATTGACTTGGTTTTTCCTGTACTCCTACCCGTAGATGTATGGAAGCAGGTTCGGACAATAGATGATGTGCCGGGGTTGGGAGATACGTGGGCAAACATGATTAGAATTGATGGAGAAAGACCAGCTGTTGAGAAACCGCCACAGGTAATACTTACTTTACCTGATAGGATTGTCGCTAAACTAAAAACTATAATTCCAGAGAAAAGGATTATTTGGGACAAGCTTACGGCCTGTGTCGAAGGGAAAACTGAAGGCGCCACCGAATTTTTTAATAGATTCGAGCAGGTATTTTCTGACTTCAGTGGACAGGATTTAGGTACAGAGTCGGGAAAGAGGTTGTTTGTGGACAAATTTGAACGTGGATTGTTACCTGACATCCAGTCACAAATTATGTCCTCAGAGAGCGCTTGGCAGGCAAAATCTCAATCTGAGGTTTTGCACATGGCTCAGTATTATGAGAACCGTGTTAATAATGAAAAGGAGAAAATCGAAAAGAGAAAGGGTGATTTGAAAACCAAAGTATTATTGCAGCAAATTGTTAGAAACCCCAGAGGAGGTACGAGACAGACTAGAGGTCAGTACATTCCAAAAGGAAATGCTCCTCTGAGTACTGTGAATGTTGATCAATGTGCCTATTGTCACCAGGAAGGTCATTGGCGAGCACAGTGCCCTGTCCTTCGCCAGAGGTCAAACAATGCGTTTGGAGGTATGGGTAGATGACCTAGGGGCCGCCCTGGAGCAGGGGGCCCCGACAGAGGTCAGCTTTCACAAGATTCTCAGCAACCTTTTTCACGGGAAAATCAGACCTCGAGTATGGACTCGAGAAACATATTTGATCACCCTTCTGCTGCTTACCTTTCTGAAGAGCTTCCCTCTGACGAGGCTCCGTATTATTAGGATTGCCCAAAGCAGGGTTTGGAACCTTTGCCTATTCCCGTTAATCAAAAAGGCCCCTACGTTGAATTATTAGTAGGGAATAGGAAACACCAGTTTTTGATTGACACTGGAGCACAGAAGTGCTCCATTGATCATTCTCGGTTCCAAACATCCCACTGTCAGGGCAAACAAATGTTTCTGTAGGGTTTTCTGGTGTACCAACTGTCTGTCCGGTTTCTGCGCCGGTATCCGTTTCTTTGGGTCCCTTTACGGACCATTGCCCCTTTCTTCTTACTTCGAACTGTGGAGAGAATTTGCTGGGGTTGAATTTGTTAAAGAAATTGAATGCAGTTATTCATTGTTCTTCGGATGGAGTACGGCTAACGGTTTCACCACAGCAACTTCCTAATTCTCAGTTCTTGATTCGACCTTTACCTCCCGAGTTTAGCATTGTTCCGGAATGTTTGTGGGCGGTGGACGACAATGATGTCGGAGTGTTACATATTGAGCCCGTTAAAATAGTCCTGAAACATGGGGTGAAACTGCCACGCGTTCCGCAGTATAAAATATCAGCTGAAGGCGAACGTGCTTTGAAATTCATTGTCTCCGATTTTGTACATCGTGGGGTGATTGAAGAGATTACAGGTAGTTTGTGTAACAGTCCGATCTTACCCGTATATAAGAAAGGCGACAATGCAATTCCATACCGGTTTATAATTGATCTTCGTGCTATGAATGGAGTGGTCGCCCCACAATTTCCAATTGTGCCTGATGTGACGACGATATTAACAATGATCCCTGCTACGGCTACGCACTTTAGTGTTGTGGATCTGAAAAACGCCTTCTTTAGTATCCCGATACATAAAGAAAGCAGATATCTGTTTGCCTTCACCTTGGGGGGACGCTCATTTACATTTACAAGGGCACCTCAAGGGTATACTGAAAGTCCTAGTATTTATAGTAGAGCCTTGAAAGAGTAGCTCGACACCCTTGAATTGCCACCTACTTGCACGCTGCTTCAATATGTTGACGATTTGATTTTGGCTGCAGATTCTGAGAATGCCTGTAAAGAAGGCACTATACTGTTGCTTGTTCATCTAGCTAAAAATGGTCACAAAGCTTTGCTTAAAAAATTTCAATATTGTTGTCAGGAGGTTGCCTAGCTAGGCTACCTCCTGTCAAAGGAGGGGAGAAGATTGACACCTGAAAGAGTAAAACACATTTCTGGCATGTCTGTTCCAAATACGCAGAAGGAAGTCAGAGCCCTGATAGGTATGGCTTCCTATTGCAGGTTGTGGATCCCGAATTTCGCACTAGTGGTAAAACCGATGTTGGCTTTGACGAAGAAGGGCATTTCTCTGCCACTGCCATGGGAATCGGAACATCAACGATCATTTGAGCTTCTCAAAACCGCGCTATGTTCGGCACCGGTTCTGGGTACTCCAAATTATGACAAGGCCTTTGTGTTGTTTGTGCATGAATGTGATGGATGTGCTTTGGCTGTGTTAACACAGGAACACGGAGGGAAGAATAGGCCGTGCGGCTACTACTCCTCCGCCCTTGATCCTGTCGCATGCGCTTTGCCAAGATGTTTGCGCGCTGTTGCTGCTGCTGCCGCGTCTGTAAAACAGAGTGAGGTAATGGTCCTAGGCCATGATTTGATTTTGATGGTACCTCACTCTGTTGATATCCTATTGAACAAAACCCAAACGCAACACCTCACCTCTGCATGGTTAACAAGGTATGAACTAATTCTGTTTGCCCCTCATATTCAAATTAAGAGGTGTTGTGTTCTCAATCCGGCTGAACTCTTACCTTTCCCGCAAATCACTGTTTGCGGTGACGAAGAATCACATGACTGCCTGTATACCACCGAACAAGAAACGAAGGGCAGGATAGATCTCATAGATACTCCTTTGGATAATGCAGAAGGGGAGCTGTTTTGCGATGGCTCCTGCTTCAAACTTTCGAATGGTACATCTACAGCTGCTTATGCAGTTACTACAGTGAACAAAATTGTCGAAGCTAAGAGAATTTCGCATAACTCCGTGCAGGCCGCAGAGATTATAGCGTTGACCCGAGCTTGTGAACTTTCCCAAGGGCAAAGAGTAAATATATATACCGATAGCCAGTACGCATTTGGGGTGGCTCACAACTTCGGAAAACTTTGGTCGGAAAGAGGGTTCCTGACCTCACATGGGACGAAGATTCAGCATGGCCCTTTGATAGTGCAATTACTTTCGGCGCTCTCACTCCCTAAACGGTTAGCGATCATAAAATGTGCAGCACATCGCAAGGTCATAGATGATGTGGGCAAAGGGAACGCTTTTGCGGATTTGATAGCCAGACAAACGGCCACAGACCTTAGCACGGACATGTATACCTCGAGGGAAATGAGAGATTTTTGCATAATGGATGAAGGTATTGGGTCTTTGCGAGATATTCAGACTGATGCCACAATGGAAGAATCTAGAAAGTGGGCTGAAGGAATGGGGAAACTGGATGACGAAGGGTGTTGGGTGGATACATCCGAAGGGAAATGGTTGCTTCCTGATTCTTATGTATTGGCGATGGTTACGGTGGCACACGGTCCTACGCATGTGTGTGCCCAGCAGATCACGAGAATGTTAGAACAGGTCTGGGTGAATCACAAGATTCTGGACACTGCAAAGAGACATGTCCAGAACTGTATGATCTGCCTACAGCACAATGTGGGTAAGGGGTCAGTGGCTCCAAGGGGAGGTTTTGGGCCCCCTTCTGTTCCCTTTGAGGTTATACATTTTGATTTTATTGAAATGGAGCGATGCAATAATCTGAAATATGTTCTTGTAATTATTTGTGCCTTTAGTAAATGGGTCGAGGCTTTCCCCGTCAAAGATGCTACCGCCATGACCACTGCAAAGATTATGGTAAAATAATTCTTTCCTCGATTTGGGCTCCCGAGGATAATTTGGTCGGACAATGGTCCTCACTTTATCGCAGCAGTAATTTTACAAATATGTACAGCCCTGTGTATTGAGAAACGATTTCATTCAGCTAGGCATCCTCAAAGTGCTGGGTTGGTAGAAAGACACAACTGTATTTTAAAGAATAAACTTGCAAAAACATGTGCTAATACCAAACTAAAATGGCCAGATGCCTTGCCTATTGTGTTATTAGCTATGCGTACCACACCTCAGACTAGAACTGGGCTTTCTCCATTTGAAGTAGTAATGGGGAGACCTGCTAACATTTGGGGTCTCCCGAAACCTAAAGCCCTGAGGGAGATGGAAAATGTATTGCTTGTAGACTACTGTAACCAGTTAACTAAAAACCTGTATTTCATCTACCACCAGGTGCATGCTGCTTTACCTGTACGGTTCACGGGCCCAGGACACGATATACAGCCCGGAAGTTGGGTCCTCGTGAAGGCCTACGAGAGGTCTTCCTGTCTCGCGCCTCGCTGGCGGGGACCCCATCAGGTATTATTGGTCACCAGGACAGCAGTGCGGGTGGCTGGAAAGAAGAACTGGATTCATGCGACGCACGTCAAGAAACTTCCTCACCCTACGCCACACGCTACAGAATAAGCAGAACCCCTCGCTGATGCTACAATCTTTGATCCTGGAGTAGCAGACAGCGCTGTGAGTGCGTCGAGGAGTTCTCTGAGCCTGAGGAGCTTGGGGAACAGTCCATTTTGTCTCCGCACTCTCTTGAAAAATCACTTCCGGAAAACACTGTTTCGAGCTCTGCGACTTCCGTCGCCACCGACACGTCGCTTCCCTCAGGAAGTGACGATACTTTGCTTCCGGACCACACAAATTTGGGTACCATCAGGTACAACCTTTGACCACGGAAATAGAGCTACGGCACGAGTGTCGTGCATCTGGAAAAGGAAGTGATTGGAAAATTGTTTTGTTTTGTTGAACAAAAAGGGATTCTGCTGGCTAGGGTTGGGAAGGACTAAGGAATCACGCGACCGTAGTGTCGCCAGCAACGAACATTGGGGCCGTCGATCGAGAAACTACGATGCCTGCCACCTTCACTGCAGCTCCCCGCACTGGACTTTTAGATAAGGGGGTGACCAAATTGAACAATGAACAATGTGCCTGGGCCCCGAAAACGTACTGTTGTGTTTTGATAACGATTATTGTTATTTTTGCAACTGCTGCTGTAGGACTTTGGTATTTCGAAAAAATCTATCATTTGAAACCTTTGTTACCGACCGAGATCGTACCAACTGTTTTGACTCCCTCTGTACACCTTCACACTCTGTCCCCTAGAGACTCCCAACATAGACAAAAGTATTATAATAACACTCTGATGATAGTAATGAATGCTACTCATGCCATTTTTAATAAGAGTAATTGTTTGATTTGTACTCATTTACCGCAACATGGGAACAAGGGACTGGGATGGTATATACATCCTCAACCTTTAACGACTTCTTGCTATGCCTCTCTTAGAGCACTATTCTTTGGCTGATGGAATTATAGCATCTCAGGGAACTTTGATGGAACTAATTTAAATAATTTTGAGAAACGTGAATTGACTCCCCTGGGATGCTCGCTTTTCGCAAATAGAAGTAAACCTAACGTCGCTTCTATTAGGCCGTCTGATAAACTATCTCTTCCTTTTCAAACTCTGATTTCCTTTAAAATGGCTCCGATAGGCAATAAGGATGCTGTACCTCCTTCTTATTCTGTAAATCATAGTCCTGACTCGGTTCCCTTCTATGTACAAAGAAATGGCACTAGGCTAATGGGAGATTTTGAAGCTTGTAAAAATATTGTAAATTTGACTGGGGAAAACAGGGCTCTGTATGTAGGGGGGCCTGTTTATTTTGTTTGTGGTAGTTTAGCATTTCCCTGGTTCCCCAAGGATTGGCAGGGAACCTGTTATTTAGGAATATTGTTACCCGGGGTATTTGTAGCAAGTATGTTAGAGATTTCTAAGGCTCGCCCACGGCGAGACAACAACGAAGATACCCCTGGGCAAGTATTGGGGGACATAGCTAAATCGGTTGTGCCCTTTTGGGGACAAATAGCAAACTCGGAGAACATTAGGGGATTAGCAAGGGTACTGGAGAGAACGATCAACCGGACCACGGACATACTCTACAATATGACCTTAGAGCAAAAGGCAATAAGATTGGTAGCACTTCAAAATCGGATGGCATAAGATGTCATTTTGGCAGAACGAGGTGGAGTATGCAAATTAGTAGGGTCCGCTTGTTGTGTTTTCGTACCAGACTCCTCGCCAACAATTTTTAAAGCAATTCAGAACATACATACTCTCAGTTCTGAAATCCATATCCCTGTAGGAGACTGGAGCCTTAGTACTTGGTTTTGGGATTCTTTGCGATCTTGGGGTTGGAAGGTGCTTTCCGTTATTATGGTTATTTTAAGGATTCTGTTATTTCTTTGTTGTTGTTTTCAATGCCTCCCAAGTATGTGTGGAATGTTAGGGGGGTGTTGTGCTCAAGCAGTGAGCGCAATAGGGCATAAAATATATACCCCAGGTACAGCATCTAAAGAATTCATGGTACAAGAGGCTTTTATGAACGACCTTATGGCTATAGACATTACAGACAATGATGCGGAATCTATGGATGATAATACATGGAGTTATTTTCGAAAGTATTAGGGATGATGTTTAGCACTTGGCATAGGCCAAAAGGAGGGTCTGTGGAAATCAAAATAATATTGTACCTCCTATCACATTGTTTGAATGTATGTTGGCCTACGCCAAGTTGTCTAAAAACATTGTGTACATAGATTCCGCGGCAAGGTCTTGACCTTAATGTATTGTGTAAATCGCCATCTTGGATTTAGCCGCCATTTTAGGTACTCTTGTAGTGTGGAAGTCACCCTGAACAACAAAATGGAGGCCGAATGACATTTCGAGTGGGATTCTGGCCGTTGTGACCTCTGCACACATGAATAAATAATATGCCCGCAGGCCACTTGTTAGGGTCGCGAACTGAGACCTTGTCCTCTCCCTGACCTATGTGTAAATGAACAACTGTATCAGCGGAACTGATCAAAATGCATACATTATGGGATTGACCTGGCTACGAACCCTAGGTTTGGCTCTGAGAATGGTTAACTTGCGAGGGGGTTGGCCAGAGCTGGATAAAAAGTATAAAAACCCGAGTATCCCAATGTTGGGTCTCTCACACTAACACGGCGAACTACCGTTGATGGTTCGTCCTGTTACTCTGAGGGCCGAATAGCTATCCGTATGTCAATTGACTTTTGGTAATTGTTGTATCTTTGAATAAAGTGCTTTGTATGTCCTTTGTAACCTGTGTTGGTGTGTTTCCTTTGGGCTTCCCGGCCTCATATCAATTTTTCTGTTTCCACACACCAACTTAACCAAAACTACATGGACGCTAGTGCGTCCATGTAATATATATATATATATATATATATATATATATATATATATATATATATATATATATATATATATATATGCAGATAGTCAGTACGCATTTGGGGGTGGTTCATAATTTTGGTCGAGGATGGGCTGAGAGAGGATTCTTGACCTCACATTGAACAAAAATTCAACATGGCACTCTGATAGTCCGGTTGCTGTCAGCACTTGCGCTTCCTACGCAACTAGCAATATTGAAGTGTGCCGCACACCAGAAAGGGACGGACGATGTAGGAAAAGGGAACGCTTTTGCTTACAGAATAGCCAAACAGACTGCTATTGATTTGCACTCAAGGATGTACGTGCTCCATCCAACAAGATGGGTTACTGACACTTGTATGATGGACGAAGGGATTAGCTGTATAAGATAAATTCTGGCTGAAGCTACCCCTTAAGAAACTACACAGTGGGCTGAGGGTCCAGCGCATCTAGATGATGAGGATTGTTGGGTGGATAATGAGAAGCAAAGATGGATGCTACCCAATGCCTATGTCACTGCTATGGTCACCATGGCTCATGGCCCAACACACACATGTGACAAAAAGATTTGCCAACGTTTAGATCCTGTCTCGTATAACACTGATATCCAGAAAACTGCTGAACGTTTGGTCCAGATTTGCATGATATGTTTGCAACATAACATTGGGATGGGAACACTGACACCGAAGGGCAGTTTGCCCCCCCTCCATGCCTTTTGAGGTGATCCATTTTGATTTCATTCAGATGAAACCTTGTCAAAACTGTAAATATGTCCTAGTTGTGATCTATTTCTTTAGCAAATAGGTTGAGGCTTTCCACTGAAAGATGCCACATTAATGTCAACGGCAAAGATCATGCTTGAGGAATATGTTCCTAGGTTTGGCTTGCCGAGAGTAATTTGGTCCGATAATGGTCCACATTTTATCGCTGCTGTCATAATGCAAGTATGTGCGGGATTACAGATTGATAAACGGTTCCACTCGGCCAGACATGCACAGAGTGCCGGCCTTGTGGAACTCCATAACTGTATTCTAACGAATACAATCGCCAAGGTGTGTGCGTACAGCAATCTGAAATGACCTGACGCTTTGCCAATAGCCTTACTATCAAGGCGGACGACCGCACAATTAAAGACAGGGCTCTCCCCCTATGAGATTGTCATGGGGATACCAGCCAATGTATGGAATACAGCGAGGCCCAAGCAGTTGAAAGAAATTGAGTAC
Organism: Ambystoma mexicanum; assembly: GCF_040938575.1. Classification (NCBI taxonomy): domain Eukaryota; kingdom Metazoa; phylum Chordata; class Amphibia; order Caudata; family Ambystomatidae; genus Ambystoma; species Ambystoma mexicanum. Next base: position 1,290,505,455 of record NC_090930.1, on the reverse strand, counting down.
CCACTTTTGTCTGACTGTTGTGATGAGTTGAGTCAAAAATTGCATTTGATTCACAACAGGTACGAACAGCCCTGCCCGTAAAATACGAGGGTCCAGGTCATTGACTCTGACCTGGTCAGTGGGTCCTCGTGAAGAATTTTGAGAGGGGCATGTGCCTTTCACCTCGTTGGAAAGGACCACATCAGATCCTTTTGGCTACGCAAACTGCAGTACGAGTGACCGGAAAGAAACACTGGATCCACGCGACACATGTGAAGAGGATTCCTTTTCCTCTGCCCTATGACGAAGGGCAGGAGAAGGGAATTGATGATCCCGATGCTCACAACAAGCCTGTTTTGATCAACACCGAGGGTGTCATGTCCTTCCTGAGCCTGTGGGGTCTGAGGAGATTGCTGCTTCTTCATTTTCTTCTTCACCATCAATCGATCTTCTTTCATCTTCTCCAGGAAACGATGACGCTTTGTTCACGGATCATTCAGTACCTGGAGTTGTAAGGTACGATATGTGACCACGGAACAGGATTTAGATTTAGAGTTTGCTGACATTACATTAATGTAAATAGAATAGGAAAGTACAGCTAGGATTCTGTGCCCACAAGAAACCCCAAGAAACCCACAAGAAACCACAGTTCAGCCAGTCCCTCATCATTCCTCTGCTGAATGCAATAAGAGGCAGGGACTGGCAAAGTTACCTTCAATCAAGACAGGCCACGTGGTCAAGTGCCACCCACAGATGAACTAAAACAGCCTAACAGTGAGACTTCTTAACGGACGCTGAGAAACTATGCCTATTTTAGAGGCCACTCATACAAATAAGGATACTGATCGTTTTGCTGATAATGAGTCCGCCCATTAAGGTCATGGTCCCTGAGGACCAAATGGATACTGATCACAATAACATCTGGTATTATAATTGCATTGACATTCAGGTTTTGATATCTGGAGAGTACACAACCACTTGATGTTTTATTGCCAACTGCAAGTGTCTCCACTGTGTCTCCACCATATGTGATTTGAGTGGGGTATCATAACAACACCCTCTTGATGATCATGAACCCAACCTATGTCATTCTGAATAAGACCAATTGTTGAATATGTTCACATCTGCCACAACACGGGAAAAAGGGATTGGGCTGGTATATACATCCACTCCCTCTAACTACTGCTTGTTATGCTTCACTTATGGCATTATTCTTTGGCCGATGGAATGATAGTGTCACTGGGAATTTTGATGGAATAATGTCAATAGGGGTCATTACTACTCTGGAGGTAGCCATGCTGCTATTTGCGGCATGGCTACCCCCATTCTGGGTACCGGGTCTGGGTCCCTGGAATGGGGAAATACAGGGCCATTCCAACCTTGGAGGGCACGGTATTTCCCCATTCCAGGAACCCATCCCCATTCCCATTTAAGCCCCCATAGGGCTCAATGGGAATGGGGAGCATGCTAACAATGGGCCCGTTAACGACGGGCCTGTTATTAGCATGCTGGTCTGATTGCGGGACCCACTAAGGATGCCTGGTAAAACCAGGCGTCTTTAGCGCGTCCCGCGAGGAGACCTCGTAATGAGGCAGTAGGGGGTTAATGGGGCCGGCAGCTCTACCGGCCCCGTTAACCCCCTACCGCCAGCGTCATAATGACCCCCAATGAGTTTAGCACCTTTCGGATGTTCTCTCTTTGTAAATAGGAGCAAGCTAAATGTTGCTTCTATTAGGCCTTCTGATAGACTTTGCATACCTTTGTAATCAATGATTACCTTTAAAATGGCTCCCATAGGTAATATGGATGTCATGCCTCCTTCCTATACTGTTAACAATAGTCCAAACACTGTTCCATTTTACATATGAAGAGAGGGTTCCCAACCAATGGGTACATTTGAGGGATGTACAAACGTTGCTGTGCTAACTACTGAAGATAGCTCTCTATATGTAGGAGATCCTGTTTACTTTGTTTGCGGTAATGAGGCATATCCTTGGTTGCCAAGAGATTGGGAGGGTACTTGTTATGTAGGTATACTATTACCAGGTGTATATGTGGCCACCACTGCTGAAGTTTCTAGAACTCATCCCAGGCGGGAGAAGGATGGTTCCACTCCCTCAAAGATTCTGGGTGATGTTGCTAAATCCTTTGTGCAATTTTGGGGACAGATTATACATTCCCAAGATACTGAAAAATTTGTGAGGGTTTTGGAGAAAAGCATCAATGAAACCACTGACATCCTATGCAACATAACACTAGAGCAAAAGGCTATTAGATTAGTGGCTCTTCAAAATAGGATGGTGCTAGACATCATTTTAGCTGAGCGTGGTGTGGTGTGCAAAATGGTGGGATCTGCATGTTGTGTTTTTGCACCTGATTCCTCTCCCACCATATTTAAAGCAATGAAGAAATTGCACACCTTAAGTACTGAAGTACATGTTCCAGAGGAAAACTGGGATATTGGCACATGGTTCTGGGACTTGTTACGATCTTGGGGCTGGAAAATCTTTGCAGTTCTAAGGGTGATCCTTGGTATTGTACTGTTTTGCTGCTGTTGCATACAGTGTCTCCCTGTCATTTGTTCTATGATAGGGGGAAGTTTTGCACAAGCGGTTGGTAAATTAGAACCTAAGACACATATGCCCGGAAAGATTACTAATGCCTTGGTAATGCAGGATATCGCTTTAAAGGAGTTAATGGCAATCAATGTTTTAGAGGATAGCAATTCAGGATATTCGGACGATGATACATGGTTTTAGGATGATGCTAAAGTTTGAGTAATGCTCTTGGCTTAGGCGAAAAGGAGGGTTTGTAAAAGTATATTTTGCATGAATACCATCTGATAGTGAACGTTGGCCCATTCACATCGAACTGTAAATCGCATTTGAACGAACCTGAAATAGGCTGACTATGCCACCATTTTAAGTTATCCGCCATTTTGATTAACTCCTATTTGCTGTCCCATGTTAGAATTTGTGTTTTCAACTCCAGCAGAGCAACATTAACTTTGTACTGTGTCAACGTAGATAGACATGCTGAAGCTGCTAAGGTGGATTGTTTGTCCTGCACTAAGGAAAACTTGTAGCTCAACAAGAGCCGTGCTAATCAGTAATTTAGATGCCATCTGTACCAACAGTGTCTTCCCTGTTCAAATAGCAAAACAGAATTATGAATAGCTGAACATGTGCTTTTGTAGAAATCTTTGTTTTCGCTCCTAACTAAGCTGACTTTAAACTTAAGAACAAATGGTAGTCAAATATAAATACATGAAATAAGGACTGTTACCTTTGTGTGCAATGTTTTAAAAAAAACATATGAAGTGTTTAACAGAAAACAACCGGCTATTCAAGGTTGTTTTAACATGTATTAGTTTTGTGGAAAGGCTATGTACCTTATGTAAATGTGTTACACAAAGACGGGCTGGACCATGTGTCAGGGATTGTGAGAAAATTGTATTAATACTCATGTTTTTGAAATGTCCAGCACTCCTTCATCTCGTAGTGTCTGCTTTCACACATTGCGGGGTGTTGAGAGGCAGACAGCTGTTCTCTTAAATAACGTGTACTTGTACCTTAGTACTTGTGACTGGTGTATTTCTATTGTGTGGTATTTAGCCTTGATATTCTTTTAATTTTCACAGCAAATTACACAGAGACAGAACAATCTAGTCCATTTACAACTGGTGTAAATTGCTATGCAAATGTAGCAATCTTCTGTTCCAATTGCTACCAATTGTTCAAAACATTTACTTGAACAGATCAGACCAGTTGTGTTTGCAAATACTCATCCTTCATAGAAATGCAATTTACAGTGTCTCAGGAATAAGGCAAGAATTGGACTACTGTGCAGGAATGGTAAGTATCACCATAAACACACAGGGAGATCCACAAGAATGTCTAATGTACTTACTGCAAGTACTAAAAAGCTAAAATATACCTATACATGAAATCTTTAGATGTCATACACATGGAAGCATACAGGCACTCTCTACAACCATTTTGCACAAGAGCAGGTCCCTAATGAATGATTTGTGAATGTATCTATACCTAATTGTGAATCAATTTCATTTCATCAGGTGGTGCAAAGTGCAAATCATGGCATATTATGCACTGTTTACAATTCAACAATATTTCCACCTTACACATAAACTCAGATAGCCAATATGTAATAGTAATGCTTTTAAGGTACAATCTGGTACCAAAAATAACTGCAAGATTACTAGCTTCGCACACAGGCAAGTATATCTTGGCAAGAAAACCTTCACAACAGTGGGCATAATATACCACACTGGTGCCACAACCACTGCAGGTCATTCTACTGCCTACATTAAAAACAATGTGGTTGGTTTGAATGCAATTACACTTCCATTACTCTAAAACATAGATTACTAGCAAATCTAACAAATGCCTACTTAATGTTCCTAAACCTAAATGTAGTCACTGACCTGTAAAACTATCGTAAATTAGTTCTCTTTGGACACCAACAGGAATCTAACTGCTTCAAAAAATACCCTTCAGAACTGTAAAACTATGAACAGTTAGAATACCCCAAATGGTATCTAACCACACCCTTGGAGCTACAATATTGTTTGTGAAATGGAAAACAGTTTTAATATGAAAACAGATCTAAATTTAGTACATTTTTGGTAATGCTATATAGATTTTTTTCCCAAAGGCAAAATGTGCACTAATGTTGTTTCACCCATAGTACTTAAAAATGTACTGATTATGAGGGTCTACAAAGTATAATCACTAACCTGTAAAACTATCAAGAGTTAAAATATGCCACCTGGTATCTAACTGTAGCCATACTACTCCAATATACTTTTGAATACCAAAATAGCTAGAATACATCAACAGAAATAAAAAGCACTTCAAAACATACCATTAAAACTGCAAAAATGTCAAATGTTAGAATAAAACCAACTGGTATATGACTGCACAGTAAAATAATGCAACAGTGAACGAGTTAAAATCCACCAACAGGAATCAAAGTGCTTCAAAATATTCCCTTCAAATCTATAAAACTATCAACCGTTATAATGCACCAACTGGTATCTAGCTGCACCCATAATACTGCAATATTATTTTCCAATAGTAAAATAGTTAGAATCCACCAACAGGAATCAAACTGAATCAGCCATACCACCAGCACTTTCAAAAAGCAAAACATCTACACCATTACAATTCTTCCTACTGCAACACTGCCTGTAACAACAAATACACTTATTTGTGAACCTTAAATATTCCTTTAAGTACTGCATACTTCTAACAAACATAGTGTGACATGTAACGTCAAATAAATGTACTAGGGATTTTTTTTAAATCCTACATGGATTTATTTTCCCACAGATCCAATGATCATGCAAACAAACACAGCAACTGTGCAAAACACATAGTAATGTTGTTTGAAGCATAGTACTTGGAATGTACTAATTATGGGGGTCTAAAACGTACATGAATATGTGATATTGTATGCAATGTGACATTGTGAACTATCCTTCCTAACATATTATGCTATGTTTTTGTTTTCATAGAGATAGAAGCAACAATTTCTCCTGCATTACCATGTACCACAAAGTCAACCTGTACCTGCAATGGGACATCAATCAAAAGTACCATTTCCACTTCAATGGTATTGTGTCACCATGTTACACAAACTATTCAATGCCTACACACTATGTATAATTACTATACACATATCATTGTAATGGTTGCTTCCAATGGCCGAATTCCCTTTCTGTACACATATTAGTACAATGATTGCGGCCAGTGGCCAGATTCTTGGATGAATGGATGTATTATGCTGTGGTGGTTATGGTCAGTGCCTAGATTCTTGGGTCTGCCATTCATGTGAAAGTAGAGTGTGCAAAACAAAATGTTCCATGTACTTACTTGCATCCCAAAAAGATTTTCCCAAGGCCCTGCATGTCATGCAAAGAAACAGCCCAAGACGATTTTCCCATTGTGGCCTTTCCTAAACTTTGCATTTCAAATAAAAAGCTCAATACATTTTTTTTTCATAGTGTCTATTTTTCAAACCCTACCTTTTTAATAAAAAGCCCAAACACATTTTCTATTACATGCCCACTCCCTGTAACTTGCCTTCAAATTAAGGAGTCAGATATTACTAATGCTTGGGGGTGGTGTTTGCTGGGAGAGAAGAGCATTGTCATAACCCCAAGCAATCACTGGGGGTTGTTTCAAATTTTATAATTGTGGATGTAAAAGAAATCCTCTGTGTGTGTTTTGATATAAAGTCTCTAAATGTTACCTATGTATTTTAGTATCTGTAAGTTCATTAGAAATGCAAGTCAGTCAATTGGTGCAATTCATTTGGAATTGTGATATTGTGTTTTGCCACAGTGTTGGTGGCTGATGTTATGGTTGTTTTATGGTTCTTTGTCAAACCATAAATACATATGTATTCCTACTATACATCGACCTGGTTCCTAGCTCAATTGTGGTACAGAGGATATTTGCTGGGGTGGTGCAAGATAGGTTGGCGGTCTCACTAAAGGTGAATCTGTATAAGCGCTTTGGGTGTGTGCCATCTTGCTTGGGGGGGAGGAACTCTCTGAGTTGAGAGTGACCGCCTAATAAATCGTGACAAAGATGGGGGCTCATCCGGGATTTTAACCCGGGACCTCTTGCATGTTGGGGGCTCAGCAGAACTCTCAACTGGAAACCGCTGGCCAGAATAGCTCAAAACCTGTGTCTAGTGCCCTGGGGTAGCAATGACGGGAAGAAAACTCTGACAACCAACAGATTCCAGAGGAAGGGGGCCGGATGGAAGGGAGATGCAAAGCCCTAGAGGAAGCTTCCTCTGCCACCGGAACAAAACCCATGGAAACCTCTGAACATGTATCTACTACCCCCGAAAAGCTGGAACCTAAAGAACAGAGGGTAAGTAAAAGGAATCGAAAGCCAAAGACAACCCTCTTTGTGGAAGAAGTCTGCATCATCCCTTTCGAAGGAGAAGAATCCCTGGAGGATTCAGGGAAGAAAATCTTCTCTTTTATAGATGGTGGTGTTATGACTTGAAATACAAACGCGCAGCAATGCGCTCGGCTACAGCAGGCAGGTGTAAGCAAAGAATAGGCAATAAATCAATGAGTCGGGAGACATGAGTTGGCACGTCTGAAATGGTGTTTATTCAGGTGTGAATTGCCACTGAGGCGGTGGCCACGCTTCCTTGCCCACGTGGGTCCTGGCCCACTAACAAGATCATTAACAGAGGACTGCTCCTCTACAAACAACAATAACCATAGAGGTAGGACATTACATCTCCCCGTCACTTTTAACAAACACCTGTACTGGTTAATTAAGTTCTTCAATCCATCTTGTGGATCTTCTGATGATCCGCTTGGATGGACTACAAGTTGGCGGTGGCAGTCTTGATTGTGTTCCATCACCATCACTGTCACTGTCATTGGCGTCTCTTTCTTCTTCATGATATTCTGAGTCTATGTCTGAAGAGTCATCTGCAGGTGTCCTCGTGTGGTTGACACTGGTGTCCTCACTTCAAAATGTCCTGAAGAAGGATGAGTTTCTGCTCATTGTGCCCTGAGGGCTCGCTGCAGTTATCATGGAGCCCTGAACGTGGGTTACTGTCAGTGGTTCGGGTTTGAAGGCAGGGGTGTCCTTCGTGATTTGATTTTGCAGCACCAGGACATGATCTCCTATTTGAATCAAGCTTGGTCTTGCTTGTCTCTTAGTATCTGCGTATTCTTTCATCCTGGCCTTGCTTTATCGATCTTTGGTCCTGGCAGCCTCAACGTGACTGGGGTTTGTCTTGGATTGTGGGTTGTGTGGCAATCTTGTTTTTATGACACGCCTGAACATTAGCATTGATAGGCACTTGCCTGTCGAGCTGTGGGGGGTGTTCCGGTATTCCTGTAGCAGAGTGCAGATGGTTTGCATGAATGAGCCATTTGTGATGGATCATATCTGTAAGGCGCACTTGAGATTTCCCATGAACCTCTCCACCATTCCATTGGCTTGTGGCCACAGCGGTGTGACCTTGTGGTGTTGGAAACCTAGGTGTTCTGCGAACATTGCAAAGTCATGCCCACTAAAAGGAGGTCCATTGTCCGATTCGACTCTGGGCGGATGCCATGGTTGGCGAATGTCTTGTCCAGTGCGGGTATAACAGCCTGAGCGCTGGTGGAGTGGATCAGGTGGACTTCTGGGAATCGTGACATCTCGTCAATGATCACTAAGGCATATTTGCCATTTGCTAGGGGCCCGAACATGTCTCCGGCTACTTTGTCCCATACCTGTAGAGGCATCTCAGAGGGTTGGATGTGCTCGGGGAATGTGCGAGGTGACACAGCTTGGCATGCTAGGCATTTTCGGAGTAGTTGTTCCACTCACTCATCCATGGCTGGGAACCACACTTCGGTCCTTAGTTGTCATTTGGTTGATACAATGCCTCTGTGTCCTGAATGGGCAATGCCCAGTACTTGGTCTTGCAGAGCGGCAGGAATTACAATCCTGTTTTCCTTCAGTAACAGGCCCTCTGGTGATGTGGACAGTGTGTTTTGGACTAGCTTGAACGTGCGGAAGTGTTGTTCCTTCTCTACCAGTATGATATATTCACCCCTCCATTTGCTTTGCCATTGATTTGACCGCAGGCACGCTTGCACTGCCTGAAGGAGTTGGTCCTTTTGTGTCGCCTCCAGTAGCTGAGCTATGGTGATGGACTTGGGCAGCGCACTGTTGACCAGGTAGTTCAGGTATTGGTTTGCTTTGTTTGATTGCCACTCGTCTTGAGCTGGAAGCGGATGCCGTGATAGGAAGTCCGCTGGATTGTTGTCCTTTCCCAGGTGATGGATTTTCTTGAATGAGTACTCTTGTAATCTCAGGCCCCACCTGGCAATACAGGGTGGCATTTTGGCTGTTAGTTTGCCGTAGATGGTGGTGAGGGCCTGGTGGTCTGTGATTATGGTGAACGGTTTCCCATACAGGAATAGGTGGTAATGTTTGCATGCCCATACTACTGCCAGGCTCTCTTTTCAGGTTGTGAGTATGTGCATTCAGTCGTGGCTCGCATATGCTATGATTCTTTTCGGGGAGTCTGGGGATGCTCCCCGCTTGGACTGCGCGAGTATTGCTCCTAGCCCCACAGGGCTTGCGTCTACAGTTAGTTCTGTGTCAAGTTCAGGATCGTAATATGCCATGCATGATGCTGAGGCAATTTGCCTCTTGATCTCTTTGAATGCTTCTTCACATGTGTCTGACCATTGGAACTACTGGTGCTTTCCAGTGAGGAGTCAAAGTGGCGTGCTTACCGACGCAAAGTCTTGTATATATCGTGTGCAATAGCTCTCCATGCCAAGGAATGAGCGTACTGCGGATGTTGATGTGGGTATGGGGGTCTCCACTAGTGCTTGAACTTTTTCAGGATCCGGTTTTAGGCCGTCTTTCCAGAAGATATGTCCGAAAAATTTGAGAGTGGATTTGCTGATCTCACATTTGTCCGGGTTGATTGTGAGGTGAGCGTTTTCTAACGCCATGAAGACTCTCCACAATGTGTCGTCGTGACTGTCTTGAGTGGTGCCGAAGAACAGAATGTCATCGGAGTAGTTTAGGCAATTTGGGATGTGTTTGATTACCTGGTGTATCTCATTCTGAAATATTTCTGCCGCTGACGATACTCTGAAGCTAAGTCTTTTATATCTGAACAGCCCAAGGAGTGTTGAAAAGGTGGTAATATATCTTGAGGCAGGGTGTAATTTCAGTTGGTGATACCCCTTGTTTAAGTCTAACTTAGAAAACACTTTGGCTCTGTGCAATAGGTGCATCATATCAGTCATTCTTGGGGCAAGATGCCGTTCTCGCTCTATGGCCACAAGTGGAGCCCTCATATCGACACATATGCGAATGCTGTTGTTGCTGTCTTTCTTGGGTACCGGTAAAATTGGAGATACCCAGGGGGTTGGTCCCGATGCTGGTTCTATGATGTCCTGTTGCAATAATGACTGGATTTTGTCTTCAACGTGTTTTTGTATGTTGAGGGGTATGCCTCTGTAATGTTGCGCCGTCTGAGGTATTTGCGGATTGATGTGCAATTTGACTTGTTTGTTCTTGAGTTTGCCTAGTCCTGTGAAGAGTGCAGGGAACATTTTCAGTACCATGTCCTTTGGGCTGGTGGTGTACGCTGACATTGGGCCTCATCACCACTTGGGCCGTAACGCCGGAGCTATTAGCGCCGGCGCTATCTGCCCTACCGCCGAACTCCCCGGCGCTAATAGCGCCGGATCACGAGTTCGGCGGTAATGTTAATCCCCATTCCCCATTGAGCCCATTCGGGAATGCCTCATTCCCCATTGGGCTCAATGGGGAAATTTCACGCTAATACCGCCGTCGGATTTCCCGCCGGCGGTATGAGTGCAAATTTTTGGTGGATTTCCCCCCAGCTCAGAGCTGGGCCGAAAACCGCCGAAGTCCTGATTTGGCGGACCCTTAAATCCGGCGGTTATAGGCTATCGCCGGATTTAAGGGTTACCGCCAAAGTCGTGATAAGGCCCATTGTCTGGTACATTATTTGAATGAGCCCCATCTGGATTGCTGACTTGAAACTTAAAATGCTGCTACCTGGCACTTTGCCCTTTATGACATATATTTTGATCTTTTGACTCTTGTCCTTGTATTGACAATGTGCCATGAACATCCCTTGACAATTTAGTGGCTTATTTAAGCCGTAAGGAAATATCTGCATGTCTGCTTCTTTCAGCGACTTCTTGTAGGTGAGTAATTTATACGTCTCATCATTTATTACATTTACGGTTGCTCCCATGTCAATCAGGAATTCTCTGTTTTGTCTATTGACTTGTAACAGCAGGGTCGGGCTATATTCTGCCACTATGCTGTTCCCAATAGCATGCACATATCCTCTTTTCCGATCTCCACTTGATGATGATGACTGTGATTCACGTCTCCTGTGAGGGGAGTCATCTAGATATCTGATCTTTTGTGGGGATGTCGTCTTTGTGAATCATTTCTGGTTCTGGTGTGGCTGGTGTGATCTCTTCTTTCTTCCTGCCTTTTCTCGTCCCGCAGAGGTTCACGTGGTGAGCTCTTAGAATAGTATCTGGAAGCAACGGGCGAGTGCCTCATGCGAGATTTTGAGTTTTCCCGCCTTGGATTATGGTCTTGTCTGTATGTTTCCCTGCTCGATTCTGTCGATTGGAAGAAATTGATGTTTCTACAAACGGACGGAAAGTGGTTTTCTCTGCCGCATTTGTCACAGTTGTGTCTGATGGCTAGAAAGGGACCGACATGGGGAAATTTGAAACCACACCTGTAACATTTCTTTTGTTCTGTGAGGTCCTTCGTCGTTCTGATGGGGCATATTGATGCCGTTGGGGCTGACTGTGTAATTTCTTTCTGAAATCATGTGATGTGCAGCCAGCTATGGTTTGAGATTTTAGTGCTTCACCTGTTGAATATCTGTCAAAGTCACAATATTTCGCTCTTTCTCTTAACCTCATTACAAAGTTGTCCATATTCTCTCCACTTTCTTGGGTGGATGTATGAAAAATGTGCCGTTCATAGTTAACATTTTGCAGCGGTGCGAAGTAGGCGTTTAATGAGTCAATGATGCCTTAGAAAGTGTCTGTGTTGGATTCAGGCATTTCAAACACAATGGGCCTCATTACGACTTTGGAGGTAGCCATGCCTTTAATAGGGGCATGGCTGCCTCCAAAACCGTGTCTGGGTTCCCTGAATGGGGAATTATCGGGCCAAACCGAGTTTGGAGGGCCCGGTAATTCCTCCCTCAGGGAACCCGGGCCCGGAACTTCCCCATTCCCATTTGAGCCCCCATGGGAATGGGCACAGGAGCTAACAATGGGCCGATTAGGACCAGCCCGCTGTTAGCTCCCTGGTCCCCTCCCGGGACCCGGTAAGGACAGCTGGTAAAACCAGACGTCCACATCGGGTCCCGCGAGGGAACCTCGTAATATTGCGGAATGGGTTTAATGAGTCCGCCGCCATTAGCGGCACCTGTTAAGCCATGCTCCAATAGTCATAATGAAGCCCAATGTCTCCTAATTCTGGGCCTAATTAATGCAATAAGAGGCCTCTTAGCCAGCGATCTTTCCTCACACCTGATGGATCTACGTAGATGTGCAGTTCCTTAAGCCATCTAACCCATCTTGGGGCTAAACTGCTGGTGTCAGCCATGTTGAAAGGCTGCAGGGCTTGTAGCTGTAGTGATTATGATCCACTGTCTTCCTTGGGTGTGGCTTGCCGCGGTGTGGAGCTGGAGGGTGGGCTTAGAATTCCACTGTCTATGTTTTCCTCAGACATGTTGGATGGCTGTCTGCCGTGGTAATTTGGCATTGGTGATTTTCTGTGTCAAACCTTGTCAAGCACACTTTGTGTGGCATGTTATTTAGCTGGAAGGTCATGTGGGCATTGATTTGAGTCTTTGTGGTTCAGGAAGTGAAATGGAGCGCACGCATATTTTTTAGCTTCAGTGACCACGTGTAATACGCGATGAGCGTAGCACGTGTTCCGGCTGATAATGCACTTGAAATGAATGCGCCCTTGTTTCAGTGACCGCTTGTCTTTGGAGCTCCTTACTTGAGGTGCGCTCGAAGACGCATGGGTTTTGGGCGCTTCTTTGATCCGGACGTCCCTCTGCAAATGTTGAACCAGCGCAGGTGTCTGTCTCTGGACCACGGCGCCGCCACATAAAGTCCTCGTCGCCATTGTTATGACTTGAAATACAAACGTGTGGCAATGCGCTCGGCTGCAGCAGGCAGGTGTAAGAAAAGAATAGGCAATAAATCAATGAGTCGGGAGACATGAGTTGGCACGTCTGAACTGGTGTTTATTCAGGCGCGAACTGCCGCCAAGACGGTGGCCCCGCCTCCTTGCCCACATGGGTCCTGGTCCACTAACAAGATAATAATAGGACTGCTCCTCTACAAACAACAATAACAAAGGTGATAAACAGAGGACTACTCCTCTAACAACAATAACCATAGAGGTAGGACATTACAGGTGGGATCCCTGCAAAGGAAAAATGGGCCACAAAAGACCCTGATTTTGACGGGATAAGTATGGAAACCGACCAAGCGCAAGAAGCTCTTAAACCCAAACAATGTCACCCAGAGGACCCACAAATGATAGAGGTATCCTGCCCCCAGACCGGTTCAGGTGACTGTCTCCAGGAAAAGGGGGACAACAATGAATCAAGGGGAAAAAGGGGACTTCGCAATCCCATCTGTTTCTGGGTGCAAAATCTTTTCTACATTTTCATGGACTCCGACACAGAAATTGTCCATGATCACACAGTGTTGGAGTTCAATATTAAAAGGTGAACCGCCAAGCTGGCACAGAATGCACATTTTGGTTTCCCTCTTGAGGAGAGAGCAGGACATTTTACGCTCCTGTCATGGTACAGGGTCAGTGTGCATTATCAGCGCTGGCGGATACTGGATCACAAGGCACCCTCCTGTCCAAAAAGGCCTTCTATTAACTAAATTCAGGAAGGTGAGAGTCACCAAATTCCTCTCAAACCGCTTCTTGGACAACTCCAAAACTTGGTTGGGAATGATTTTTCCATCGAAGGGACTGCAGATTTGGAAATAAGGGGGGCATTTCTTGGTGTAATCTTCCTTCCCTTATGATGTGAAAGAGGTGACCTGTGACATCAGGAAGGATGAGGTAGTATTCCAACTCAACAGTGACTACCTCCCTCCCTGGAACCTCCCGTCCAGGCCAACACCATCACAATAGATCTCGCCACTTAACTGGAGCATACCGCCAACATTGGCAGGCCTGAGGCCTTTCCAGGCTTTAAGCTGATGGTTGAAGAACAAATCAATCCCGCTGATGACTGTGAGACTGAGGAGCAAAAACAGAAGCTGAAACAGGTGTTTCTGGATTTTTCGGGATATCTTTGCAGTGGATTCCTATGACTGTGGACACACAGAGATACATTCAACCACCATACCCACAGACACTTTGATCTACAACAGACAGGAAGATGGGAGGGACTTAGGAGTACATGTTGTCACCTCTTACCTCTCCTGTTGCAAAGCACTCTGGTCGTCCTCTCACATATAACAGAAGATTGTTGGTGGAGATTGGTTCCTTAAGGTAGGCTTAGCCTGCACCAATCACTGGGGCCCATTTGGCTTTAAAATAGGGCTGAGACCCTCACTTAGCAGCTCATCCAATGACTTCAAAGGGAGTAAGAAGAAGGACTTATTTGGACCCTGGCTGAAGGTCCAGTCTGCCTGACGTCTTCTGCCAGTAAAGTAAGGCCAGGATTTCCAAAAGGGAAGCAAGATCCCTTCCCTAAATATCTCCCAAGGAACAGAGGGAGATACCAGACTCAGAGGACCCATTCAGCAGCTCCAGAACCAGTACCCAGCCATCACACAGCGTGCCCTGCTAGGTTCTGCCATCAAGCTCCCTATGTGGGAAGTGCCAGAAAGTCTCTGAACAAAGGACACAGTCGTTGTCTGCAATCACTCTCCTCAGCTTTGAGCCGTCTGTCTTGAAAGGACACAACAAGCCCTGCAAAGAAGCTAGCAGTGCCACGCAAGCATCAAACAGCGTCCATCTTTTAATGACATTTTCAAGGCAGTCGAGCCTTTGTACTGTGACCGGCTGCACAGCTGATTGTTGTCACGCTGCAGACCCTAAAGCAGCATGAGATGCTTCAATCAGAACAAAGTCAATGATTCTTGACCCCGAGACACTGTGTAGGTCAGCCAGCAGCCGTCCGTCCAGCCATGCTTGCCAAACTGCCTGCCGCCTAATACCCGCAGCTGCCTCCCATCTTAAACTTTGTTACAGGAGCTGCAAAGCATCCTGGAACCGACTTGACGTTGTTGAGCATCAATATCTCAAGCAGCAGGCACATTGTGGTTCTGTCCCACTGGTCCTCCTCCAAAGGCCTTGTTGCTGAAACAAAATAACATTGAACAGTTAAAACTGACTGCTTTACCAACTACCCTCCTTTCAGTAGCCAGAGTGACTGATTTACCAACTACGCTCCTTTCAGTAGCCAGAGTGCATCCCTTTCCTTCATGAAACTGTCTGTTTTCTGTGTTCCTTTACAGTATGGGTTGTATTTTGTACTGTGCTAGAACTGCTTGTTATAATAATAATAAAGTAGATATGTTTATACAACCTTGACTAGACAGTCCCTTTTATCATAGGGTAATAATTGTATTTTTGCTGTGTTGCAACTAACCAATGTACCACGACCTGGCAGAGATAAGCCTGCCGTTCCGTCCACGTTACCAAAAATTGGACAAGGAGGTTTGGAATTAACTTGTGTTCCAATCTGTTTGGATCCCGTCTGGTGTACTAGAGGTGTGGGGCTGATTGATGGTTTAGAAACCGACATTCTTTCCTGGACCACTGGTGCCCCGGAAGTTGATTCGTCACATTGGTGGCAAATGGTCGGATCAGTTGGAGCCTTGCACACAGCTTAATCACCAAATGATAAAAGTACTGTTGCAGGCAATGTTTAGTCCCTGCTAGGTATTAGTAATAGTAATGGAGCTTAACATGGAGACAGTAAAAGGCATGACGAAGGATGTCCTGCGCATCTTATGTCATGAGAGGGGACTTCCCCACAGCTGTAAGTCTAATAAACATGAGTTGCTGACCAGCCTCTGAGCTTGCGTAGAAGCAAGGGCGGTTGGGGAGAAGACCCCAGGGAACGTGCTAGGTCCCATGTACCTGAGCGGACGATACCTTCCATAGGGGGGAAATGACGAGGACGACCACCTGATCAGTGTTTCTCACCAATCATCTTGCTGGAGTGCAAGCGTGGTTTGTCAACACTAAAGAGTGTCAGTGAGGACAGGAGATAGTGCAGGTACCAGGCCTCAGCACAGTCTCTAAGTGGCCCAGTAATTGTTCTGGCTGTTAATGAGGTAGCAGCTCCTGCTCGAGGAGAGGAGACTAGCTCTACAGGAACAGAAGCAGGACAAGGTCACCATAGAGCTGCGCAAGCTGGCACTTGAAGAGCAGAAGAAGGCCAACAGATCCGCCTCTAGCGAATGCAGCAGTAGTAGCTCAAACCAGAGGGCCTAGGATAAGACCCGACAGCACATCTCCAAAGACTTAGTACAGTCTTATGAAGTGGGGAATGATATTTGTGACTGATTTGAAGCGCTTCAGCTGGCTTTCCAGCTACAGGAGGGGGATGAGGTAGCGTGGGTGAAGCCCTGATGAGTCGCTCACCGACACCAGGGACTAATGTAATTCATCAGTTAACTTCTGAGGAAAGGCCTGTTTATTTATTTATTTATTTATTATTTATTTAAATTTATATAGCGCGCAAGCAGCCCAAGGACATTGAGGTGCTGTTACTTGTGAGAGCTTAGTTACAGAGGTACAGGAATGGTAGCAGTCGTTGGTACATTATAAATATTACAGACATAATACAATACTTACAGCTTATGCAATTGGTCATTACATTCCAGCTTATGCAGTGGGTCATATGTATAGTATTCATGCTGATGCGAGGGACCTTATGTGAAGAGGATGGTTTTCATAGCTTTACGGAAGGCGATGAGGGAGGCCTCACCTCTGATAGTGGGAGGTAGGGCATTCCAGTGTGTGGGTGCAAGATATGGGAAGCTGGAACCACCCGCTCTGGCTCTTTTTACTAGTGGCACATAGAGCATGTTGGTATAGGTGATCTGGTTGGCCTTGTGGAGGAGACAGGGTGGATCCTTTCCGAGAGGTAAACGGGAGCAGTGAGGTGAATGCACTTGTGAGTCAGTGTAAGAGCTTTAAAGACGATTCTTTCCTTAATTGGGAGCCAGTGGGCTAGTTTTCTAGCCTCCGAGATGTGTTCTCTTTTAGCAATGCCTTGGGCTGCACAGAGAGCACTATTCTGTATGACTTGTAGCCTTTCCAGATTTTTGTTGGAGGTTCCTAGAAAGAGTACATTGCAGTAGTCTAGCCTGGAGCCAGTGATGGCTCTGGCTATGTTTGTGCAGTTCTCTTTGGAGAGAAAGGGCCTGACTGCGTTGATTAGTTTAGCGTGATATGCAGCTGAGGAGGCTATTGCATTGACTTGTCTGTCCATGGATAGGTTAGAATCCAAATAGACTCCAAGGGTTTTGGCTGAGTCTGAGACAGGTATTTTGATGGTGTCGATGGTGAAGTGACTGAATTGGGAGTCTAGATTTCTTAGTGTGTGTCGGTGGAACCTATCAGGAGGAGTTCGGTCTTATGGGAATTGAGGCATAGTCCATTGTCTGCCATCCAGGCTTGGATGGTGTTGTAGAGGTTGTTAAGGGTCAAGGAGTCAGTGTCGTAGTTGCCAGTGAGGGTAAGGAGGATCTGGGTATCGTCAGCGTAGTTAGTGTACGAGATACCCATAGCGTCGAGGATGAGGAAGAGGGGCCGTGTGAAGATGTTGTACAGGGTGGGAGAGAGGCAGGAGCCTTGGGGCACACCACAGAGTATGAAGGAGGGTGAGGGAGAGGCTAGGTCAGAGAATACTTGCATGGTTCTGTCTTGTAGGAAGGAAGTGATCCATGCAGTGGCGTCAGGGGAGAACTTGGCAGTGGAGGAGAGGTGGTGGCATAGGACGTCGTGATCTACAAGATCGAAAGCCGCGGATAAGTCAAGAAGTAGGAGAAGTGTTGGTTTGCCCATGTCTCTGGCATTGTCCATCTGGTTTTTCAGGTCAAGTAAGGCGGTTTCAGTCCCGTGTCTGGGGCGGAAGCCAGATTGATGGAGTCCCAGGAGTTTGTTCTCTTCAATGAAGTGCTGGACCTGCAGGTAGGCTGCTTTGTCCAATATTTTGAGGAGGAAAGGGACAGTGGTGATAGGTCTGTAGTTGTTAGGGGATGTTGGGTCAAGAGTTGTTTTTTAAGAGAGGGCGGACCCAGGCTTCCTTGAGGGAGGCGGGGACTTTCCCTGTGGCAAAGGACGCATTGACAAAGGCTGTCAGGAAGGGAGCCAGCGCTTCAGTACAGTCCTTGATGATGGTGGCTGGGCATGCATCACCTTTACAGTTAGAGGGTTTGATATACCTCATTATGTTGATGATATCTTTTTCCTGTATGGGTTTGAAGGAAAAAGGTTGGGGGGGGTCCGAGGCTGGTGGTGGGACAGGGATGTGTGTATTAGGCAGGGCTAGTTTGGTAGCCAGTATTTTGCTTTGGAGAGTCCTCAATTTGGTTTGCATGGCCGTTTGTATTTCATCGCACCAGGCTTTGTCTTTGGTGAAGTTCTGGGGGGCGAGAGTGGGTGCCTCTAGCTCCCTGAAGATGGCAAAGATTTCTTTTGAGTTAGATTGGGCTTCCGAGATTCTGGATTCAAAGGATTTGGACTTTGCTAGGGTGATTGCCTTTTTGTATATGGTGGAGCGGGTTTTAAAGATCAGTTTATCTTTGTCGGAGTGGGATGTTTGCCACTGCGTAAGTGCAGCCTTTTTCCCATTGCGGAGCATGAGAAGGTCTGGGGTGAAACAGGAGTTGGAGTGGGTAGTTGGTTTGGCTTTCCGAGGTTTGAGTGGTGCAATGGAGTTGATAGCTGCTTTGATGGCAACATCATAGGCTGTTGCGAGGGTTTCTGGGTCTGTGGAAAAAGGTGGTCTGAAGGCTGGGCCTTGGAGGAAGGGCAGTAGCCTTTCCTTAGTGAGCTGCCGGGAGCTTCTTGCGAGGCAGGGAGGCAGGGGTTCTGGTGCGGGAGTGGAGGGGCTGGTGGTAAGGATGATAAAGGTGATGATGTGGTGGTTAGACCATGGGGTGGGAGTGTTTCCAGTGATGATGAGTGGGCAGTTATGCTGTGCGACCCAGTCGAGAGTTCTGCACTGGGTGTGAGTTGGGCAGAAGATGGTGTTTTTGTATCCTAGTGCCCTGAGGGCTGAGTCAAGGGATTTGGCTGCTGAATCCTTGCTGTCCAGGAGGCCTAGGTTGACTTCCCCAAGGAGAATGGCTTTTGAGTGTTTTTTGAGGTTGTCGGAGAGGAGGTGGGTGAGAGAGGCTTGAAAGTCTCCTGTTGGGCCTGGAGGGCGATAGACAGTGTGAAAAGTAATGGTACAATGGGGAGAGATGTTGATTTTGACTTGGAGGTAGTCGCTGTTGTTGTGTAGGGATTTCTCTACCTTTCTAATCGAAAGGGCATCTTTGCCAATGATTGCTACACCTCCCCCTTTAGAGAGTCGATCCTGTCTAGTGATGGAGTAACCAGAGGGCAGTACAAGGGAGAGCGTGGGGCCGGAGGCCTCGTGAAGCCAGGTTTCTGAGATCATGAGTAGATCGAGGTCATGGGTGGTGATGAGGTCATGGATGTCCAGAGCGTGGGCATTGATGGACCTAGCGTTGATCATGGCGCATTTGAGATGGGGTTCTGTAACGGCTGGGGGGGGTCCATGGGGAGAGTGGGTGCAGAGGTGGGCGTGGTTACGCTGGGGGTGGTAGAAGAGTTGCACAGCGCTGATTTTCCAATGGTGGTGGACACATGTGGAGTCACATTTGGCACAATAGCATTCAAAGTGGGGGCAGAAGAATTGCACATCACAGATTTTGCACTGGGGACCTCATTTTTGGTAGTGGTGGACACATGTGGAATCACATTTGGCACAATAGCATTCAAAGTGGGGGCAGAAGAATTGCACATCACAGATTTTGCACTGGGGACCTCATTTTCGGTAGTGGTGGACACATGTGGAATCACATTTGGCACAATAGCATTCAAAGTGGGGGCAGAAGAATTGCACATCACAGATTTATGAGAGCATGAAGGCAGCACTTCTCAAGAAGTTCTGAAAAACGCCAGAACAGTATCTGAAGAACTGCAGAGACCTCATAAAGAAACATGGGCAGACATTTGAAGTGTTCACACACTTGTCATTGAAATATCTGACGGGTGGGTGGCTGGTGATAAAGTTGACACTTTTAAAGGGATGTACAATTTTATTGCGTGTGAGCATGAATTGCACAATTGTGAGGTTGACATACACCAGAATGTTGTGGATAAGACTATCAGAGACCCTAGGGGGCTTGCAAAGGCTGCTGATATATTTTTGAGTACTCAAGCCCAGAAAAGGGCTCAGGCGAGCACAACCCAAAACGGAAGAGAAATCAGCGGACAAAAAAGTAAACACAGATGGGAAGAAAAAAGGTCCAACCCAATCCTATTCGAAGTCAGGTACCCAAAGGAACAAAGAGAAATCCCCAAACTCTAGCTCAGCTGAGCATACCGACAAGAAAAGCGCAGGCACCCCTAACACTGGAACACCTGCGTTAGTGAATGTTGAACTCATGGTGGAGGCCATCATTAGTGTGGGCCTCTTAGAGGAGGACTTCCCACTAGGCCAAGAAGTGGCCGAATGTGGATTGGTTAAACTGAGTGGGAATGGTACTGGGTTTCCAGAAGAGATCCCAGTTCCCAATAATACTCAACTCTATCTAGAACATGTCTATATCAATGGACACAAAACTCCTGCTTTCCGAGACACTGTGGCTAGCATCACCGCTGTCACCCGGCAGTGGGTACAGCCAGGCCAGTATATTGATGGGCCTGATTGTAGCGTAAGTGGGTTTGATGTAAAGAGTAAGTGCTCCTTGGCAATAGCAAAGTTCAGCTGGCAAGGTGAAATGACCCAGCTCTGTGTAGCGGTGAAAGTCTCCATCCCTGTCCCAGGTTTGTTGGGTAATGATCTTGATGGTCCCGAGATAGTCGCTGCGGCTACCAAGTCGAGGGCCAATGAGATCGCCAGATTGAACACTCTCAGAGCCTTAGGGCATGGATTGTTCCCAAAGGGCTTGTTTAAAGGACCAGAGTGTCCGGTAGCACCTAGTTCAGTTCCACAGACAACTAAATCGCCCACTCCTATGGTAGAGGGGCTAGTAGCCACTTAGGACCCTACATTGGTAGCAGGGGACTCAGTGACTTCAGAGTTGCCTGGCGCAAGGCAGGAACCTGAGATGGAGGACCAGGTGGGCTCTGATCTGAAGGGCCTGCTCAAGCTGGATGAGTTTGCATCAGCTGGGGGCCGAGGTCAGACTGATTTTTTCACTGCCCAGAATGAGTGTCCCACTTTGGCGTGTCTGTGGAAGCAGGTGGAGGAACAGGCTAAGGGCAAGGCCCCTGGACTGTTCAAAGTGTGCTGAGAGGATGGACTCCAGTACAGTGAACTAAAACACTCTGAGGACGAGGGCACCAGGAGGTTGGTGATTCCCCAATGCCACATAAAGTTCCTTTTGGATTTGGCTCACCAAATTGCTTTAGCATGTCATTTGGGAGTGACTAATACAACAGACCGGTTGTCTGTGCACTTTTACTGGCCGCAGTTTGGCATAAAGGTTAAGGAATTTGTCCGGTCCTACCCGACTTGTCAAGCTACTGGCAAGTCAAGTGGTGCCACAAAGGCCCCCTTAATTCCACCACCTGTGGTTGTGCGACCTTTAGAGAGAATAGGCATGGACATTGTGGGTCCTTTGGATCCTCAAACCAGCTCAGGGAACTGATACATCTTGGTGGTGGTAGACCACACTACAAGATACCCTAATGCTGTCCCTCTGAGGAGCATCAAAGCCCTCATGGTTGTGAAGGCACTGATTGGGATATTCTCCCATGTTGAATTCCCCAAAGAAGTTGTTTCTTACAGGGGATCAAACTTCATATCAGTGTATATGAAGGCTATGTGGGAAGAGTGCGAAGTCACCTACCGGTTCTCTACATCCTTCCATCCACAAACTAATGGGCTTGTTGAGCGGTACAGCAAGACCCATAAAGGCATGATAGGTGGCTTGGAAGAGCACCTGATGAGAAAATGGGATATTCTCCTGCCATGCCTTCTGTTCACCTAAAGGAATGTGCCACAGAACGGAGTAGGGTTTAGCCCCTTTGAGCTTCTGGTTGGACACTATGTACAAGGTCCCCTCAGCCTAGTGAAAGAGGGATGGGATAGCAAACCCTCATTCCCTACACAAGATGTGGTGGACAATGTACTCAGCCTTCGGTCTATTATGGCCAAGTACATGCAACAGGCGACAAAGAACCTAAAGGCCAGTCAGGAGCTGATGAAGAACTGGCACAACCAGAAGGCCAAAGTGACAGTCTATTCTCCAAGCCAGTGGGTGGGGATTATGGAGCCTGTCAAACTCAGTGCCCTGTAGGACAAGTGGACTGGGCCTTACTGTGTGCTGGAAAAGGTCAGTGAGGTGAATTTCTCATTGTCGTAAAAGGACCTAAACAGATGTGCAGGGTCTTTTACATCAACCGTCTAAAACCCTATTAAAGCCGGCATGATTTGGTCATTGCATTAGTGACTGATGGAGAGACTCAGGAGGAGACCGATCCCCTCCCAGAGTTCTTGAATGCTGAAGCCACAGATGGGTCAGTTGAAGGTGTCAACCTTACAATGGACCAGTCAGAATAGCAACTGAGAGACTGTCACTGTTTACTGGGACAGTTTGGTGGTCTATTTTTGCTGATTGTCAGTTGCGCAGATTGGTGCACCCATGATGTGGACACTGGAGACAGTAAACCGGTGAAGAATAATATTCGCTGGATGTCTGATAAGGTCAGGGACACCATCAAGGGGGAAGTTTCCTAGATGCTGTCTCTAGGAGTGATAGAGCCATCCCACAACCCCTGGGCTAGCCCAGTGGTACTGGTCCTGAAAAAAGACCAGTGGTGGGAAGATTGAAGTTCGCTTTTGTGTGGACAAGGAGGCTCAATTTTGCCACAAAGACAGATGCTCACCCCATTCCTGGGGCAGGTGAGCTCATTGACAAGCTTGGCGATGCCAAGTACTGGAGTACTGTTGACCTCACAGTGGGGTATTGGCAGATCAACTTGACAAATGGAGCGAGAGAGAGGTCAGCATTCTTAACCCCGGAAACAAATTATCAGTTCACTGTGATGCCCTTTGATTGAAGAATGCCCCGCCAGCGGATGGATAACTAGCTTTTGTCTGGATTGGAAACGTTTAGTGTCACCTATTTAGATGACATTGCTGTGTTCAGCCACACCTGGGAGGATCACATATCCCATCTGAAACAAGTGCTTCAGGTGCTGCAGAATGCAGGTCTGACTATCAAGGCCATGAAGTGCCAGATAGTGCAGGGTACCGTCACTTACATAGGCCACCTGGTTGGTGGAGGTAAGAAACCACCCCTCAAAAGCAAAGGTACAGGCTGTGAAGGAGTGGGACATCCCCACCACACAGACACAGTGATAGCCTTTCTAGGTATCACTGGTACTACCAGTCATTCATCAGGGGTTATGGGACCATTGCCATGCCCCTGAATGATGTAACTTCCAAAAAGATGCTCAAGACGGTAACTTGGACCCCCACCTGTCAAACCTTCTTTTAGGATTTAGAGGATGGATTGTGCAGGGCCTCAGATCTAAATATGACAGACTATGAAAAGGAGTTCATTTTCCAGACAGACGCCTGTGATTTTGTGATTGTAGCAGTGCTAGCGCACCTGAACTCTACATTAGCAGGTGGTTGACAAAAAGGGAAAGGAACTGGGCGGTTGTAGAAAAAGAGGCAAATGCGATTGTTTAGGCCGTAAAGAAGCTGAAACCCTTCATCTTTGGGTCTTACTTTATGATCCAGACAGACCACAGGTCTCCGCAATGGCCAATGGCCATGCACGGGGAGAACCCTAAGCTTTTGCATTGGGCCATATCCCTACAGGGATTAGATATGAACATCCAGCACAAGCCAGGCTCCCAGCATGGAAATGCAGATGTCGTCCGTAGTTACTTTCGTCTTGATGAAAAACCAGACCCTCAGCAGGGTGGTGGTTCACTCGTCGAGGCTGGGGGGCATGTGAGGGATTCGACCATCTGCACAGGAGTGTGTGCTCACCTGTGCTTTTTTAGGAAATGTAATGATGGGATCTCAAACTCCAAAAATGTGTGGGGCTAATACGCACACATCTTCTAATGCTCGCCGCACAACAAAAACATAGTCCATTGTACTCTGGGGGACACAGTTTACAGGGGCAGTCTTCTTAGTCACATTTATTTGACAGGTGACAGTGAGGGGTGCACAAAAACATCCAGAGGAGAAGAGCAACACCTTCCACCTCCCATGGCCAGCAAATTAAATATCAAATGCTCCATGAATCCGTCCTGTTCTATTGTCTAAGTTCTTTGTGGTGGCGGTGCATACTGATGAGAGTTAATTGAAGCAGGCTTGCGAATAGGCCTGGTCACAGAACTTAACAATGTGCAGGAAAACAAATACCTCTTTGATATGCAATGTTTCACCTTGAAGCCAGCTCCCACCCCTCTGTACGAAGGGCAGTGAATGTCATATCTGGCTGGGGCAACTGTTTACAGTAGGCAAACTCCCTTTCAGAGGGATGAAATATGTGATTTGGGAGACACCGAAGTCTGTTCTCGCCACAAAATTCAAGGGAGACCTGCACTTTGATCAAGAGGCACAGAGGGTTCAGTTAGCCAGAGAGACACTTTGATCTACAACAGACAGGAAGATGGTGAGACTTAGGAGTGCACGTTGTCACCTCTTACCTTTACTGTTGCAAAGCACTCTGGGCATCACCTCACGCATAACAGAAGATTGTTGGTGGGGACCCCAGATTAGTTCCTTATGGTTGGCTTAGCCTGCACCAATCACTGGGGCCCATTTGGCTTTAAAAGAGGCTGAGCCCTCACTTAGCAGATCATTCAACGACTTTGAAAGGAGTAAGAAGAAGGACTCATTTGGACCCTGGCTGAAGGAAGTGAAGGAAGGCCAGGCTTTCCAAGTGAGAAGCAGGATCCCTCCCCTAAATATCTCCCAGGGAACAAAGGGAGATACTGGACTCAGAATACCCATCCAGCAGCTCCAGAACAGGTACCCATACAGCACAAGGTGTGCCCTGCTAGGTTCTGCCAGCAAGCTTCCTAGGTGGGAAGTGCCAGTGAGTATCTGAACAAAGGACAAGGCTGTTGAATGCAATCACTCTCCTAAGCTTTGGGCAGTTTTCCTTGAAAGGACCCCACTAGCCATGCAAAAAAGATAGGAGGAGTGCCACACAAGCATCAACCAGCGTCCATCTTTTAATGACATTTTCGAAGCAGTCGAGCCCTCGAACCGTGGCCGGCTGCACCGCTGATTGTTGCCACACTGCAGTCACTAAAGCCACCTGAGAAGCGTCGACCAGCGTTCCAGATCCACCAACCAGCAAAGAGACAGTGATTCTTGACCCTGAGCTGCCGTGTAGGCCAGCCAGCAGCCATCCATCCAGCCTTGCTTGCCGAACTGCCTGCCGCCTGATACCAACAGCTGTCTCCCATCTTGAACTCTGATGCAGGAGCTGCAATGCATCCTGGAACCGACTTGATGCTGTCCAGCATCAAGATCATCTCAAGCACCAGGTACATTGTGGTTCTGTCCCCCTGGTCCTTCTCCAAAGCCCCCTAGTGAGATATATGACCCCTTGCTCCCTTGGTGCTGAAACCAAATAACCATGAACAGTTACGACTGATTGCTTTATCGACTACCCTCCTGTCAGTATCGAGAGTGCATCCCTTTCCTTCATGAAACTGCCTGTCCTCTGTGTTCCTTTACAGGGTGGGTTATATTTTGTAGTGTTGTAGAACTGTCTGTTGTAATAATAATAAAGTAGATATGTCTATACAACCTTGACTGCACAGTCCCTTTTATCATTGGGTAATAATTGTATTTTTGCTGTGTTGCAACTAACCAATGATCCACAACCTGGTGGAGATAAGCCTTTCATTCCTTCCATGTTACCAAAAATTGGACAAGGAAGTTTATAATTTACTTGTGTTCCAATCTTTTCAGATCCGTTCTGGTGTACTAGAAGTGTGGGGCTGATTAAAGGTTTAGAAACCAATATTCATCCCTGGACCACTCGTGCCCCGGAAGGTGTTTCTTCAGACACATGTCAGGGGAAACCCACAGTTTATGTGGATGGGTTCTCCTACAATATAGACAGTCACGGGGAAAAATAACTAGTGGCTGGCATTGGGAATGCCTGGGTGAATGATGCCCTGGAACTCTCTGCTGGGTACAAACTTGGTCCCTGCAGTAGTCAGGTGGCACAGTTGATTGTGGTGCATCAAGCTATCCTCACTGCAGCACACCACCAACTAAACCAACTGGTCATAATTACTGACTCTGATTATGGCAGGAATGGGTTTGTACAACACCTGATTAACTTGGAAAATCGAGGCATGCTGTATGCAAACAATAAACTGCTAATGCATGGGAAATTAATTAAATCAATTGACGATCTGGTAACCTCTAATGAGATGACCTTCTATTGGGAAAAAAAATCAGAGGTCACTCCAAAATAGAGCGACCAGACAAAACTAAAAATTACTTGGCTGGCCAAAACCAAAGCCATTCATGGGGATCTCATAGAAACTGAATCCTTGTTGGGGAAAATGCAGGTCACTGCTGTCAACAGGTCCCAAACATACCAATAATTAACTCTCAACTGCCAGTGAGTGAAGAAACCCCAGATGCAGAATTGTTTACTGCACAAAAAGAGGACACGATTTTTATCAACATATTGAAGACCCTGTGAATTTTCCTCTCACAGAATCTGATTAAGTCAGAAAGTAAGATCTCTGGGTGTTGATGAAGCTTTCCAAAATGTTCCTAATCCAAGACGGTTTGTTGGTACTGTGATAAATATCTGGATGTGACCAGTGGGTGGTCCGTACCTCATTCTGACACCTGATGTTTAGTCACTCCCATGACGCGACCACTGCTGGTCATAGGGGGTTTCATTCAACATTAAAAATCTTGCACAAGGTCAAATATTGCTCACACATGGGCCAGGACCTTGACATCTACCTAAAGGGGTATCTTGTGTGTGCTCAGTTTCAGCCAAGTTTTCTCACACACCGAGCTCCCTGTAGAAAAAGGGAATGACACTGCCTTGGTTGGATTTGCAAGTAAATTTCATTCTTACAGTGATTCACTAATATAGAGGAAACAAGTACATTATGACTGTGACATACTTGTTTACCAAGTGGGTAGAATGTCTTCCAGCCCCAAATTGTAAGGCGGAGACAGCTGCTGCACTAACGATCAAACACATCTTCTCTCATTTCGGCCTGATTGAGTTGGACTGAGGTAGTCATTTTACCAGTGAGGTGATGACCTATATGTGGGAGATACTTGGGGTAAAGAGAAAACTCCATATTGCCTACCATCAAGCCTCAAGCAAGGGAGTTAAGAGGTACAATTAAACAAATGTGGGCTTCTTGAATAAGTTTGTGGCGGACTTTGTTAATTGCTCTTTGGTCCACACCGCCTTCTGCAACCAAAATGTCTCCATTTCAGCTCATGACTGGACAAAAAATGGTGCTACCTCAGCATTTGCTCTACCAAACTCAAGGGCAGACCCTAATCAAAGCATTCATTACTGATGAGTACATGGTGAATTTTAGGAAACACCTTCAGCGCGCTTTTGCTTATGCTCAGTAAAATTTAAAAAAGTCGCAGAAGGAATGAAAGCCTACTATGACTTAAAAACTACTGAGAAGGAGTATGAGGTAGGAGACAGGGTCTACCTGTACAATTTCCAAAGCAACCAGACCCAGGAGGGGAAGTCCCTCTCCTCTCGGCATGTTGCTTTTGAAATTGTCAATAAAATCATCTAACCTGTCGCATATAAGATCTGCATCTCTAAAGGAGAACATACGGAAGAGAAATGGGTCCATATCAATCAGTTGAAGAGCTGTCACCCCAGTCAGACTTTATGACTGATTGAATAGCCAAGTGAGTGTAGAGACCAGGAACATTCTGAAGAATGAAAGGGAAGGATGGAAACCCTGGATGTAGAATATCACATATTAATAGGGAATAAAGGAATGTATACTCACAAAGAATGCATACAGATCAGGATGGAAAAATAATATTAATAATAATAATAATAATAATAATAATAATAATAATAATAATAATAATAATAATAATAATAATAAGTGTAGAAATGTTCATGTTAAGGAAATTAATATCAATGTGTTATGTGATTCAAGTTGTATGCCTATTTACCGTGAAAGAAGTACTGTATAATATACTTAGCCTCTCATTTACTCTCTGCAAACTCAATGGGCCTCATTACAACCCTGGCGGAATGAGTTTAACTGCACCGGTAAAGGTGCCTGCGCTGTTAAACCCATTCCGCCTCATTACGAGGTTTCCTTGCGGGACCCACTCTAGACGTCTGGTCAAACCAGACATCCTTTGCGGGTCCCGCGAGGGGACCAACATGCTAACAACGCGCCCGTTACTATGGGGGGCTCGAATGGGAATGGGGATGGTCCAGGTTCCCTGAATGGGGAAATACCGGGCCCACCTAGGTCAGAATGGGCCGATATTTCCCCATGTAGGGAACCCGGACCCGACTTTGGAGGCAGCCATGCTCTAATTAAGCATGTAATAATGGCAGCCTCCAAACTCGTAATGAGGCCCAATGACTCCTTACCTCCACAGCATGGGATAGGAGGTTCCAAAAAGATAGGGGTACCAGGACCAACCCCCAAAATACGAAAAGAGTGGAGTGTAGATCAGAGCATACTCCCTCAGGACAGGAAAAGACCAGAGGTGCTCCAATGAGGAAATTCATGGAATGAGCCAAAGCAAAACGAAAACAAAAACCCCACTCTCCCTTGCTCTTTTCTACATGTCAACCAAGTCAAATACTCAGGGAGGGGTATTTGTGGGGTGAAAAGACATCCCTAGAGTGACTGACATGGAGAGGCCATGCTAGGCTCCTATTGTGACAGTGAAGCTGGCTAATGTGAAGTTCCATTGAAATATAAAAGCCAGTACAAAACCATGATTTTTGACATAAGGCTTAGTGAAATTGAAACAATGGACCTAGCCAAGTCCACAAAAATGGACAGGTGTGCAAGTGCTAGGGAATCTACCTGAGAGCTTAAAACTAATGGATATGCCCAATGAATAAGAAATAACATGTGGTGCTGCAGATGCCGACTTTGTGTAAACTGGGAAAAGGCACCTTTTTGACAGATTCAAAACTCCAGCAGTGCCCATGGGAAAGTATACATTGAAATGCTAGGCATGTGAATAATTCCCTGGAGGAATTGTGCCTTGCATTTAGAAAGTGAAACCAAGTGACATATTTCAGAGAAAGATACTTACTTTTCACAATTAAACTGACATTCAAATTAAAGAAGAAAGGCCCACTTGTTGGATTTTCTATGTTACTGTGGCCTATGCATGAATAATGCCTAAAGTGACCTTGTATCTGTCCAAACTGTATGTAATGGAAGATTGTATGATGAACAACATGCCCAGATATATTGTTAAATATTACATGAAAGCACATCTTGTGATTTAAAGCTGTATTGTCTGAAGTATGGATGCAGCTGGTGTTTTTCACACTGAACTGAAAGGTATATGCCTTTGAAAATTTGAACTCAAGACCTGGGCTGGTCCCCCGAGGAAACGCAGGCTGGGTTCAGTTAGAAATACAATGAAAGAACAGAGAGTTAGATCCAAATTGTGGGAGTTGTAGATAACACAGCAAGCAGAAATGGCCTTTAAGGTCAGGTCTCCCCATTAACGGCCAACACAAATTACCTTTTCAGGGCTGACTCAACCTCAAGAAATGGCTTCACAGCCACTAATGGATGATCAAACATTGTGTTTGAACCAGACCTCGCTGATAACCAGATGTCTTCTCATGTGACAATGGAGAAATGAAACTTAGGAATAGGTGGGGGCTATGTGAAACTGAGGGACACATGAGATGACTTGCCATATGATTAACATTGGGCCACCTTTTCTAATTAAAAGAAAATCAAATGTCCCAGTGAGCTCATCCCAGACTCATACTAGAGGGGATAAGAAGCCTGTCGGTGTAATGTAAAAAAAGGAATCCTGTGTGATGTATACAAGGTGAGTTATAAAGACAATTATGATTCTGGAAAGTTGGTGTGATGACAGGTTATGGAAGTAAGGTTTGAATCAGGAAGGGGCAGATTTGTGACTGTTGGGGCTCAGGAGTAAATCAATAAAAACAGTATCTCCTCCCAGGAAGGGCGTGCTGAGAAATGGCTAGTATTTTCTGACTCACCATAAAATATACAACTCAAATATATATATGTGCCTGCAGTTATCTGAAAAATGAGGGTAGCTGCAATATTGTTCGATTTTAGGGGCACTGAAGAAGTTAAACCCACATGCCATTTTAGGATGATGAATCTTTCTTCTCCCTCAGCCTAAATCATCCAAACCTCCCAACTCCTAGTCCAATCAGCAGGCAGTGGGTGTATTGAGGGAGGGGGAGGGAGAGAGCTGGAAAATCTGTAGCATGGGAATTATGATAATAATGGAGTGTCACCAGACCTGTAAGAGATCAGTTTTCAATCTTAAAGGGATCTTTCTTTACCTTTTTTGACTCTTGGGGCCTTTCTTTGGACTTCTGATTTTTCCCTTGACTTTCCCACTCTATTGCTGGAGGTAGTCTACTTCTGAACTCTTGCAAGGAATGACTAGCAGAGAGACACGGAGCTACCAAGTCCTTAAACATTGCATGGGAGATGGAGACTGGGAAATATTGAAGCTAGCTGGGCTTGCGATTGGAGGAGCCAGAGGAAGCCTGGGTGCTGGGGAATACCCTTGACCGAGGCCTTTGACCAGCTGTCTGCTGTCCTCAGAGGAGCCCTCTGTTTCCCTGCATGCCCCATAACCAAGACCTCCACGTACGTAGATTAATCCAAATGCTTACAAAATTGTAGGGGGGAATCTGCTAGCTTAATCTCCATCTCGTATAGCGGGTAGGGGGGTGGAACCGGGGAGAACCTTGGCACATGCTATTAAATCAAACTCAAATTAATTCCACTATAGAAAATCACCCTATCGATTTAAATTGAATTCTGTTGAGGCCTTCCTACCATAATCCTTTCCATTGAATTTTGTGGAGCGGGGAAGCAGTGTAGATCCTTAACACATTGAATTGAAGTTAAATCATGGGATGAGTGTTGTTAGAGTTTGGAACTAACAAAGTTCATGCCGAGTGTGTTACGGCCAGTAGATACAATAAAGTACTTGTGTGACTCTACCTTTCTGAAACCCCTGTCTTCTGTACATAAGGGGGGAGTCCATAATCTCAAAATAAGTGCTGCCATTCAAGTGAATGTAGGGTGTGCAAATTGAAATTTTCCATTGATTTACTTATATCCCAAAACGATTTTCCCAAGGCCTGCAATTTATGCAAATAAAAAGCCCAAAACGATTTTCCCATTTGGTTCATTTCCAAAACATTTCCTTTCAAATAAAAAACCCAAAACAATTTGTTTTTCATGGTGTCTATTTTTCAAACCCTGCCTTTTTAATAAAAAGCCAAAACGATGATGCTACTGTATTCACACTCCCTGTAACTTGCCTTCAAATTAAGGGGTCATACATAAGTGATGCTCAGGGTTGGGTGTTCCAGGTGGAGAAGAGCTTTGTGATAACCCCAAGCAATCACTGGGGGTTGTTTCAAATGTCAATACATCCTCTGTGCATCATTTATTTAAAGTCTCTAAATTGTACCTGTGTGTTTTAGTATCTGTAAGTTCAGTAGAAATAAAAGTCTGTCAATTGGTGCAAGTAATTTGAAATTGTATTATTGTGTTGTGCCACGGCGTTGGTGGCTGATGTTTTGGTTGTTTGATGGTTCCTTGTGAAAGCTAAAATAAATATGTATTCTTACTATACACCAGCCTGGTTCCTAGTACGTTGGTGGTACAGAGGGTATTTGCGGGGGGAGGGGTGAGATAGGTTGGAGGCCTCACAAAAGTCGAATCTGTATGATCGCTTTGGGTGCATGGCACTTTTCTTGGGGGGAAAGGAACGCCCTGAGTTGAGAGTGACTGCCTAATAAATCGTGACAGTTTTTCCGAGGATTGCATTCCTTTTTAAAAGAGAGACAACTTCCTACCTCCCCACTCACCTGCCCAGCTATCACCCCAAACTGATCCAGTTTACAGATGCAGAGATTAAGGGCCAGGTTCACAGAAGCATTTTATAGTGGCGCAATCCCATAGGAAAATGCTCTGGGAATCAGGCTGTAAGCCTTAGTAAATTTACTCAAAAGTGATTTGCTGGCTCCCATTATTCTGCTAGAGAGATTCTGGTTTCCCACATCATTGTTCCTCCAGCTTGAATCTCCCAAAATCTAATTTACATGTCATAGCAGATAAGTTTGGATGAAGTTCAGGCAGCATCAGGCTAATTCATGTGGAAACATATTCACAAAATATTCCAAAAGGTTGTAGGAAGGGAGAGAACGTTAAGGTGAAAGGGAGGGTTTGGGTGAGGCTAGTGAGAAGGTTAGCAAGAGAAAATGAAGTCATGTGTATTTGTGAATGTTATCACAGTATGAAAGCACATTAGACACTACAGGAAGATATCAACATAAATTCATGCACCTATTCTAAGGATCTCTGAAGTTGATCAAATTAGAAAAGTGGAAGTTTGAAATTGTAAGATTGCATGTGAGACCTGATGAATTGGAGATCCTGAGAAGGGTATATAATTTATTGATGTCCAGGAGACATCTCTGGAAAGTTAAGAAGCCTTGCGCCCTGGATATTCCATTTTATATTCTTTCTACAGGGGAAGCCTGGATTAATAGTTGTCCATGTAAGGATAGATGAGTATGTGTTCTTCGTGAATTGTCATTACCAAGGCTGGCAGAACTTTGATAAACACAATTGTGTCCAATAGTGGGCCAAATGAGGGATGGGGTAAATTCGAAATACGGAGCCTCAAACATATATTTCAGATGGTGTTTGTCCGAGGCCCTGCCTGTGGCATCCCAGGATGTATCACTGGGGCCCAGCAATGCCATCCAATCTACCCGAGTGATGAGGGTCATGGTCCGCTGTAGGCTCTACATCTTAAACAGGATGACTGGGTGTTCCTGTTTATTCTCTTTAAATCCAGTATCGCTCTGTAACCCCTCAATAGTCTTTGAACTGAACTATCATGGAGTACAGCTCTGGCTACAGGCTACTGGGTGAAGTGGCTGGATAGTATTATTTGCCAAGAGACCGAGAAT
Source organism: Ambystoma mexicanum (assembly GCF_040938575.1). Lineage (NCBI taxonomy): Eukaryota > Metazoa > Chordata > Amphibia > Caudata > Ambystomatidae > Ambystoma > Ambystoma mexicanum. Next base: position 1,290,472,451 of record NC_090930.1, on the reverse strand, counting down.
GTGCTGCTGAAGATAGACTTGCTTCTGGGGGATGTTATGGCCTAGGGGCTCCTTGCTTCTATGTCACAAGGATATGAGTTGAAATCTAAGGCATATCCCTGCAGAGTGATATCCGGGACCTACGTGAGTGATATGGATTGAGGCTATTGCTGTCTGACCTGATAATCTCTTGCACCCACCAGTGCATCGAGAGGGAGGTAAGCAAAGCCCACTTATGAACTAAAAAACTTGTGTGGTGTAGTCAGCCTGTTCTTCTTATTAGGCACCTTCTATCTTCCCATGAAAGAAAGCAGCCCTCGGGTTCTAGTGTTTTGAGTTCTGGAAACGCTGTGGCAGGACTATGGTCTTAACAATGCAGGACCCTGCTTTTAGTGAAGAGAGTCTGCATGCTTCTCCTCCCTCTGCAATTCCCTTACAGTTGCTCCCAATAGAGGTTTGCTCACTGAAAATGTAAGTAAAGAGTGAATGTCTAATGTGATGTACCCATCTGCCAGTCTCTTGAATGGATGTGCTTCCTGGAAAAGAATGAAGACCACATGGACAGTGCTGCTGCACTCGCCTCTTTGAAAACCAGCTCTGAAACAAATCTTGTCTTATAATGAAAATTATCCAGAGGTCCTGGCCGGCCTGCTCCTACTCCAATCACCTGTAAAGACCCTAAAAGTTACACAGTTGAGATTCTGTCATGTAGGAGGTGTCATTGGAGGAGTGAATGGACAGTTGGTCCCCTGAAAAGATCTTCCTCATGGTCTCTTCCATTCTCAGATTGCTGCCTCCTCAGCAAGGACTTTTGGTCAAGCTCAGTAGGAGAGAGTCATCCTCCAAGGAGACAGAAAGGAATTGTTCCACCTCCCTTGAGTGGGTGATGTTTTTTCGAGATCATGGAACTGGCATACTGTCAGGCTCTTCCCACTCTTTCAGCATTTTGTCTCTTGCATTTGGAGTAAGAAGGCTCCCCCAATTTGATGGTCTTCTTAAATTGACCAAAGGCTTGGCATTGGGTTTGGTGTGTCATTCCGAGAAAATTCTATTTGCTAGACAACATGTCCCAGCAATTTACCAACCACATCTTTTGCCTTGTAATTGGAACAAGGCTCCTTGATGATTCTCATGATGAAGAGATTTTTAACAAGAAGGGCAACGAGGAAGAAGGATAGGAAGGAGAAGAAGTGGTGTGTCTGGTTCTGTAACCCCTAGATCTATTTCTGTATGTCGCAGTCCTTTCCTCTTGGAGCATCTCTCCGACAAGGTGCTTCAACCTCAAAGGTCCCCAGTATCTGTTACTTCTTTAAGAGACAATCTTTCTCGTGGGAGAGTTAGAGGATTCAATATTAAGGATCTCGATCTGCACACGCTTTTGCAAATGTTTACTAGCAACATGTCTTCTTCCGGATTCAAATGACATGGAAACAATGTAATGTCTGAATAAATATTCTTCCATCAGAAAGATTCACTAATCTCTAAGCCCTGTTAACACACACGAGCATAGTCCTTGTAGAGATGCGACACACTCAAATACCCATTTGCGTCACACTAAGATGTCTGTGCTCTTTCCGGCTAATGTTTTGCATATGAAAGTGGATGCTAGATGATAGGAGAAAGTGCTGCTCGTCCACATCAGGCAAATTGCCCTCATTTTGATTGCCTCAGAGCTTTGCCACACATACACTTAGCTGACAGAAAATGCCAGAAGATACCTCCTGGTGCACCCTCCCCTCAGACAAAGTCTAGATCTTGGAGATCCACACATACCTGGGCACTGGCCATGCAAGTAACTCCAACCACTCTCCAAGTTTAGCAAGGGCTATTGGTGCTGCTGCCCCACAGCTTGGTGATGCAGAGATTGTGAAGTCAAGCTCACCATGCATGCTACGTGGAAGAGCATTCTGGAGTACATGAAGCAAATCAGCAGGTATGTATATAAGCAAGCACCTTTTGTACTGTGAGGTATGTGTGGAGGGATGGACACACAAATTAAAATGCTTAAAGCAGTAAGAATTTTGGAAAACATACTTTTGGAAGGCAGGCTTTCTTTTATTGCGTTGGGTTGAACGAGAAAGAAAGGACTTGGAGGTTTTGAGAAAAAGAGCAAGTGTTTATATAAGAACAAAAAAGCTATCTCGAAGCATAGCAAGCACCGCCTCACTCTGCCCTGATGTTTCATAAGTAGTGAGGACAATGAGCGTTTATGTTTTAATGGAGTGCGATAAAGCAAAACTCATAAACGCGCTAAAAAAATAAAAACGACAGTAAGAAAAGCATATAAACACGCCTGACACCCGTGGACTTAAATCTCTGTTAATGGCTGCCTCTGAAGTGGCTCCCTCCCCTGAGCGCGGAGGTGATATTGCGCAGCAGCTTTTTTGCTCGGTGCAATGCGTTATGCATCAGTGTTTAGGAGCATATTGTGCGCCATCATTGCTCTGTCTCCAGAGGACTACAAACTGCATTACTTTGAATTACCGAATCAAGACTTTATGTGCAGCAGTTCCTCCACAACGGCTTTAGCATTTTTATGTCATAATCTCGCCATTATCCCCCTCCTCACATGCTTTATAACCATTAAGTTATTGAAAAATCCTCAACAGATGTCAACTTGAGATGAATGTTGCTGCGCCGATGGGCGTCAAGGCTGGAATCTGGATATTGCTCAACTTTACTAAAAATGTCAAGAAGAGAAGAGTCAGCTGTAAAAATGCGAGCTATGCCAGGAATGGTTGTTTTACAAGTCAACGTCAACAAGACTTGTTCTGTTCGCGATTTTACCTGGGAGAAGATGCAGTTTTAACTTGACGGCTTAACAGGAATGGCTGAGATGCGCGGGAAAGAAGGACGAGACGCTCAAATGTATTTTGCTCTGATATTGATGGATGACGGATGTGCTGCTATTCGTGGCATGGTAGTCCAACGGTGAACAGTGATAGCCTTGTCAAAACTGTAAAATTAAGATAACATGAGATATTTGTGCATTTTGAGTCAGTGAATATTTAACGTCCAGTAATTTCATAATCTGCAACCATTTATTCAAAAGTTAGGGCTCATTAGAAAAATAGATCTAACATCTCTGGCCACCTCTGTAATCATTGTATGTGGACTGCAGGCATTTCCGAAATTCTATTCCCGCCCACTTGTACAGAGGTTGGAGATATACTTTGACTCCTCCAGCCAAGCAGAGATCCTCGCAGATTAACATCTCACTTTTCCTAATGATAGACATTTAATAGATGAACTCAAATGCTGTCCATCTATTGTAGCTAAACAGATGCTATTAGTCAAATTGACTTATCGTTCAGGGGTGATGCTTGTGTACAAAGTGATTTTGAGAAGCCACTGTGTAAGTTACCATGCGGACGTCCCATCTCTTACGTCATATGGTGGATATAATTGATCCAAGCTATTGCTCAGCATAGTCCTGGCATACTGCGTGCATTGCGGCCACCATTTTGTCTCTTTATAATGTACTCAGTGATCGTGAGGTGCCATTGTTGGCATTTGGAGCAATGAATATGCAGACACTGATGTCTATTTTTATCATAATGTATAATGAATTGCTTTAAATATTTGAGACAATGCCTCCATACGTTTGTGTGCACTGAATTCGTTTAGCAATATCTAACTTTGTATGTGTATCTCTAACCTTGGATAATATTTGTAACATACAATAATCTATATCTATCCTAGTTATTCAAGTGTATACATTCCTATGTCCCTAATACATATCGAATCTGTTAGTGATTATAAAACTAAATAGCCTAAGTGGTACCCTAAATTAGTTTCTTCATAGTACATAATACATCTATTAGTGGGTTACTTTTTATCTTCACGTTGACATGGGGGATATTTCATTTAAAAGGATCATTTCAGCTTACTTTGGCAATAAAAAACAAGATATCATTATTGGTTATCAAATTGAGGTTATAATCTTCAAGCATAGTGAGTCTGTGTTCACTATTATTACAATGTATTGTGCCGTGTAATGTATGGCTGTAGATATATGTGCCAAAGCCAATGACAGAACAAGCTGGTGTGACCTACACATGGTCTAAATGTTTAGCTTGATACCTTGTGATGAGCTGTAATATGTCAAATGCCAACCTTGGAGCATATGTCTATACTTTAAAGTTCCACGCAGTAATTCTAATAAAGCAAGACAGCGGTCATTTGAAGCAGCAGCTCCAATCGCCTGGAATGCCCTTTCGTCCACGCTGAGAATGATAGCCTCGACAGAATTGTTCAAGAAGCAGCTGAAGACCCTGCTCTTTGCCTAGATAGTTATTGTAGCCACACGTGCTTCTGCCTATTATCACTCCGAGTGTTGTCTCATCCTCTGTTTCATCATATGTTTTTTTTTTGTATCTGTCAGCGCCCATCAGCCCTTAGGTACAAGGTCCGCTTGATAAATGGCGTAACATAACATAACATAACATAACATAACATTTAATAGTCTTCATTGTGACTCAAATAGTTAAATTAGTTCATTCTTGTATCCAAAATTCATGTTATATCAGTTAGCGATTTAATTTCCCTCCACATTGACACGGTAGACATCGACATTTCCTCATTGCCGCAATTCAGACAATAAAAACAAAACTATTTAAATGCAATCCTGAATGTTCATCCTTCCCCATAGAAAAATGCACATCCTCTTGGGATTGTCTGTAAATAGTGGCATCTCGTGATCTTGTCTGCCAGTCATTCCTATATGCTTTTTCATTCAGATCCTCAGTTGCCTTATAGTACTGCCAATGTATATTTTCTTACATGTGCAGATCATCATGCATACAACAAATTTCGTTCTACGGTTAGATGAGATCACAAATTACAAAAAGCGCATGTGCACATGGAATTAGACCCACATTTGGAAAAAAAACATTTTATAACGCTGGGACAGAGTTTATTACTCAGTGTGGGCACACTGATATTTGTAATGGTAGGCCTATCCTTAATATACTCTCTAAGATCTTCATCCGTCATAAGTAGATTTTGTGTCTCTGTGATGTTTTTGAGATAATCTGACTCTCACTTCTTTAGCTTGTTATAAATCTTATGGTTTGTTCATTGGTAGCATTTGCTTTGGGCTTAAGTGTCAGAGGTTCCTTTCTCTGCAACATGTCATCCCTGTTGCATCAATGTTGTATATTGTCTGGTGAGTAACCTCTTTGTTCAATTTTGGACTTGATTACACTTGTATGAATGTATTGTTTGTACTACAATTTCTCTGTTCTCTCATATATTCACCTGTGGGTATGTTTGCCACTGTGTTGCATCTGTGACAGCTTGTTCCATGCAAAGTAGAGTTAGCCTCTGTTGGTTTCCTATATGTTCAGATCTGTAATTTGTTATGTTCTATATAAATGTTAATGTTTAAAATAATAACTTGTCTGGTACTACATTTGCTGCTGAATTGAATACCAACATGATTGTTGTTGATATGTAACAGAATCAAGTTCTTCTATTGAGCCATGCCGTATTGCAAAACATATAATTGATGTGGCTATTCCAACATTTAATGTTGATATTCATCTCTGGTTTTGAATGCAAATGTGTAGTTTCAAAGTATCCTATTAAGAGATTAGAAATGTGGCACAAAGCATACAGCTGATGAAGCCTTTGGTTTGTCTGAAAAGGCTTCCATCCACGAGAAAAATGTTGTTATCCAAAGTAAATTGTAAACATTCTTTAAGTATATGATACTGTAAAAGAATAAGATGCAGAGTCATCTTTGAAATAGTAATCCACTGTGTCTAAAGTTAATTTAGCTTCTTTTGAGGGTTATCACGCTTTGAATTCTATTGTAACTAGCATGTCACTTGTGTGCCATTATAGTTTGTCTATCTATTGTACAATTTGGATTACTTTAGGCCTGATCATCTGGTCTATATATTTGTAAATATGTTCAGTAATGTACTCAATTTGAAATACAAATGGTTCATTTCAGGTAATCCAGTGTTGTATTCTTTGTGTATTTTTGAAAGAAAACAAATAGTTGGAATGTCTAGATGATCACATATTAAAAAGGCTTTCCCATCATTTGTCAAAATGCTGTTTCTTCTGCTATTTGCAGTAAGTATGTTGTTCTCAGTCAAGATTTTGGGTTGGCAATTTATTTGTTAGAACATCCAGGTCTGTTGAGATGTTTGAATACTTGTGAAATGTAATCCTCGCCGTTAAGTTCAACCACATTGCCACCATTGTCGGCTTCTTTTATGATACATTTATCACCAAACATGAATTCTGTAAACACTCTTCTTACCTTGGGGTTCACATTAGATCTGTACTTTGTGTGTCTCTTTGTTTCAATATATTTATGTATGTCCCTAATAATAGAAATGTGCAGATGATGTTTTCTTTTGGAAACATGGGTAGAAATTTAGATTTTCTCTCCATCTCTGGTGTTTGTAATGTCTCAGAATCAATATTGAGGTTGCCTAATAGTCGTTTTCCAATTGTAACCTATGGCACATCTAGTTATAGCAGGATATGGGTATTGTAAGGATATTTGGCATGTTACAGCACAGAGTACAGCACTACTACACAGGTAGCAAACAGCACAGAGTACAGCACTACTGCACAAGTAGCACATTTTTTTTTGCAGCACCACCACAAGGGTGCGGTGCATTGCTATATGGGTCACCAGATTAACAAGGAAAGACAGGCTATTCAGTCAAAAACGATTTTAAATATAAAATGCAAATCCAGTTCCTCATTGTAAAAGCACACATTTTTACATTAAAAATGCATACTCTGCCTATATTGCTAGAGACACATTTGAAAATTAACAGCTAACCTATTAACCATTAACCTGACTAATAAAACCTTATTTAACATAACCCACTAATAAAATGTGTTCTCCACTGCAGAATTAGGCATACTCTGAAAGCCATTTAAATGTGTGTGCAGATTTTTTTTTCTCCGTGTTTTTGTGCACAGTAACTGCAGGAAGAAGGAAGTCAGATTTGCAACAATTGCAAATGTATAAGCGAAGCTATTGTGGAAGAGTAGGAGGATGAGAGATGATGGATTTCATTGGGACACGTCATACAGAGGGCTGAGAGGAAAGTTTTAGTGGGCAGTAACGGGGAAAAAGACAGGCAGACATTTTTCTGCACTACTGGGGAGAAGACCTGGCTGTGGGACTCCTGACTGAATGCAGATCCCTGCGTCCTGCTATAGTCAAGATTTGGCAGTCGAGATTGGGGAGAGCTGAAAGAAGGACCTTTCCACTGGCTGAGGCGTTCCTATCTGCAAAAGCTGAGAATTCCAGGCAGTGACCCCGGTTTGAGAAGGCAAGCGTTCCTTTTTGCTGGAGTTAATCCAAGGGAGCCACATTCACAAAGAGAACAGCCAAAGAGAACAACTAAAAAGATAAGGTAATGAGAAGTGTGGGAGCTGAGTGTGTACGGTAATATGCAGCCAGTGTAGGATTCCTGTGCATGCCTTAATCAAATGCTAATGTTGCAATTTGAGTTCTGTTCTCCGCCACTCTCTTTGCAGTGTGTCATAGACAATGCTTTTACTGTACCATTTTATTTATTTCTGTAAAGAATGAGATCGTGTTTAAATGCAACTTTTATAATACAGAAAAATATTTGAAAAAAAAAAAAAAAATGTGCTACTTGTGCAGTAGTGCTTTACTCTGTGCTGTTTGCTACCTGTGTAGTAGTGCTGTACTCTGTGCTGTAACATGCCAAATATCCTTACAGTATCTTTAAGCTCCTGTATCATAAGGTTTTTTAAAGTAGTGTCTTCTGCTCCATGTTTCTTATATGGAACGTTATGTTTAAAGTATTTTTTAAGTTCAACTTTCCCTATGAATTTGAAGTTATCAATTTGTATATTAGAATAGGTATGTCCAGTGTGTGGTGGAAAGGATAGACCCCTGTTCAATAGCCCTATCTCTGTTCTCAAGGGTACTCAATTTGATAAATTCACCAAAAGAGTTATGTCTGTCATGCCCCTAGGTGTTTGTGAAGGCCTGCTCTTGTCCTGGTTCTGATTTGTTACATTTGGTCTTGCCTTCCTCTTGTTATCTCCTAACATCCTTCTTCTTCTTTTGTTATTATTGAGGAATTGTTTCCTAAATCCTCTTGAAATCTCACATGTTTGGTAAACATATTTCTGTTGAGCCTTATGTGTCTTTGGATCTGATCTAAAACATTGTTTTTCAGTTGTGTTGTGTGTTCACTCTCTGCTGTTTCTACTGCATTAGTTGTTGTAACATTAGCTGTTGAGTCATAATCACTATCTAGCTCCAAACTACCTTGTGATGAAGTGGGTGTGATTCCTTTTGAATAAGTTGGTTTGTTCTCGTTATATCTTGGTGGAAAGGTATAGACCCTATCCTCTCTATAGTCTCTATCATCTCTAAAGAATGTTCTTGATGTGCATATTTTGTCCTCAAATTGGTGTTGTTTCAATATTCCATAGAGGGTATCCAAATTCATTCTTATTGTTGCATCTGGCACACTCATGTGTTCCATCTCTTTAGTTAATGTGTCAATGTATGCCTCTATCCTGGCATGTTCTCAATCAGCATGCTCTATCAATAGCTCCAGCACTTTTGAACTTTGTTTTTAAGTGTTGCCCCCTCCTCTCTGCACTATCTGCACCTTCCTTATTGTAGAAATCTTGTAAAATTAGTATTATAAGACCTCTCTGTATTTTATCATGTTCTAAATAATTGTGCATTTGTTTATCTCTCTCTTTGATAATTTTTAAAGTCTTACACATTTTTGTCTCAGTGTTTAATTTGAACTAGTTATTTCCATGCAGACATTATCCATGTTAGTTCTCGGTATGAAAGGTGCCGCTGAGTCTTCATCTGTTAAGAGATATATCTCCTTTGCCTTTTGTGGTAATGTGGGCTGAGGGAAGGCTATATTCTCGAGAGGGGTATGAATGTTGTTCAGTAGCAGCCCAAACAGTGACGTATATCAGTCTAAAATCAAGCAATGTCCAATCAAGGTTCTATAAAAATATATATATTCACTTTACTTAAACACGCAATGTACAATAATAATTCACTTGAAAAAACACTAAACAACACCCATCCTTTAGGGAAGAAAACAGAATAAGCAAATATAGCAAGACACTGCACACTGAGTAATGAATCAGGGGTGCACGGCAAGTAATAACCACAATGTTCTTTAAAAGGATACAAAATGTATCAAGGGGGCAGTAAGCGGTGAACATACCTTTCACTGTTCTTGGTGGTCTGACAGCACCTCAACCGGCACTGTGTCAAATGTGTCAAACGGTTCTTTAAAACATCTCAAATTGTGACAAAAACTAGGATCCCAGCTGTCCTGGCTCTCAGGGTGCTGTGAGTCCCAATCCAGGGGATCAGGAACAAGATGTGTCCTGTTCTCATGCTAAAAAACACAGGGGAGGCTGGCACACAACTCTAGCAGACATTCAACACAATGAGGTCATGGGTACCTCTGTGGCTGGCAGAGAGGCAGGTCCTGCTCCAGCAGCAGGTCCCTTCTCAGGTTGGTGTGAGTCCCATTCCAGGGACACAGTGACAAGATGGGTCGTGTTCTCAGGATCCTAAACAAGCACAAGGCAGCCAAACAGCTGCAGGGGTCCATCAACATAATGTGTTCCTGGGTACTGATGTTGCTGGTAGAGAGGCAGGTCTTATTCCAGAAGCAGGCTCACCTACAGTGATCCTCAGAGAAGGTAAGAGGGACGGATCATGCTCTTGCATTGGTCTCCTTGTCTTCACCTCAAAACTGGAGGACTTTGGAATGACATAATCCAACAAAAACATCAAGGTTGAAGTCCAAACGATGATTCAAAGAAGTCTTGGGAAACCCCTTACTTAAAGGCAAAATAAATTAGGTGATTGGACTAAAGCAAGCCTGCTTTATGGGTCAAATTCCTGTTCTTGGAACAAGTGTACTTTGTCTTCTGAACACAAATCCAAAGTGCTTGAGCTACAGGAAGTGGACAGGTAGGAAAGATAGAGGCATAGAGAAACAAGATAGTGGAACCTTCCTCAGGCTGTGAAGAGCCACCTCTGCCTACACTAACCCGGCTCACTATCCTACTAAATAGAATCAAATGTCTTTAGATAGGCAGTGCCACTGTTTGAGGCCTAGACTTTTGTGAATGGGTGTGCTCCCTGAATCCTGTTCCCAGGTCAGCTTCCTGTAAAGCGGCTGTCTCTTTGTAGAGCAGTTACCTGCCTTCAGATAAGAACAAAGAGACACAATCCCCAGGTCTACCTTCCTGCCAGCAGTGGCAAGGTCCAACTTCCCTCAGGAGAATACACTTAATCCCTTCACAGTTATTACACCTCTACATCAAGCAGTATCATTTCATAATAAACCATGCTAAAAATAGGAGTCACCTTCAGTGAAACATGTCACCCTCTCCTGTGAACAAATTGCATTGTACTTGGGTTGCAACCCAGCTTATTTCCCAATAGGTAGGCCTATGTAGTCAACCCCCATTATATTTTCAATAGGAAAGAACACTGATAACAGTTCGGAGGAGACATTGTGCAGAGAAAGGAATTTAGAAAGAAACAGCAGGAGGAGATCATAGTGAGAGAAAGGAAGGTGGAAGAAAACACCAGTAGGAAGTTCGAGAAGAGTGATATTTGAAAGGAAGTACCAGAAGGAGGTGTTGGGACATATTACAAGAAGTCAGGAAGTTGGAAGTAGGTATCAGAAAAAGGTCACAAAACACTAAAGGAGAGTTTACGTATGATCAGAAGCAGGCAAACCCGACCCCTAACCAGTCCGAACCTGTGAAGGGTGGAGATACAAGAACGTGGTTGGTTGTATAGAAGAAACTTGAGGACAGGCAGACTGGAGAATAGTGAAATATAGAGGAGATGTTTTTAGGAACAAGAATGTTGCAGTCAATCATGGAGGAAGGTCAGGGCAGGGCATTGATAAACAGAGGCATGCCTATTAGATATGGATAGGACTGGAATCAGAAATTAACTTTTAGACACACTAGGGCTGCCAAGATCTTGGTGGAAGTTCAGGGCATTGTTTATTCTGTCTTATCCTACCCCCATCTTTCACCCTGGCATAGCCCTAGCTTATGGGCACATTATTATTATTATGGTATTTAATGCGCTTGGACCTAGCTTCAATAAGCAATGGAGAGCTTTACAGTGGAATACAACAATACAGATACACAATGGAGCACTTCACAGAGGTACACAACAGTACAGATATCTAAGGGAGCACTTATCAGAAGTAACAACAGAACAGATATACAGTGGCGGCACGGAGGAGGGGTGCAGCAGTACAGGGTGGCAGGGAGGCGAGGAGTAGACATTGGGCCTGATCACGACTTTGGCGGTAACCCTTAAATCCGGCGGTAGCGCTAATACCGCCGGATTTAAGGGTCCGCCGAATCAGGGCTATGGCTGATTTCGCCCCAGCTCTGAGGCACTTGGTGCAGGAGGTGAGCTTGGGTGTGAAGCCCTCAGGGTTTATGGTTGACAGCCAGGTCTGTAATTCTGGGTGTTCAGTGTTGTTGGTGAGGTGTAGGAATTCAGTCTCAGAGGGGTTGAGCTTCAAGTATGCACTGGAAATCCAAGACTGGATCAGCGAGAGGCAGGTTTTGAGCCTGTGGAGGTCTTTTTGGAGTCATTCTTGAGGTATAGCTGTATGTAATCAGTGTATTGGTGGATGCGGGAGCTTTGTGTGACTAGGAGGGTTCCCATCAGCTCCATGTATAGATTGAAGATCGCTGGGGAGAGGATTGAACCCTGCGGGACTCGACAGGTAATGCCTAGCATTGGCGATCTAGAGGCACTGGTGATCACATTAAGGTCAATATTACCTTAGAAAAGGGAACTCCGCAGAACAGAGGACGAGCAGCAGAGAACCAGAAACGATGAGCCAAAGAAACAAGAATGAAGTCTCAGGAACATTGAAACCGTCCAGGACTGTGAGTGACTTTGAATAAACCCTCTAAACCAGAGAGGAAACCTGGATTGAGTTTCACACTCTGAGGAACTATTTCACACATCTAGAAGCGACATGTTGTTATTGAAGTGTTACATTGTGATTTTCTTGAATTGTCCCAAACAGGTAAATACACATAATAAACAATAGTGATGGGGAAGGAATTCTGACCACAGAGCCAATTTCAGTGTCGTTACAATCTAACAATAAAAGGGACGTTTTCTACATCAGACAAAATGGTACAGAAGAGGCAACAGGATGGGCCCAAAATGTGGACCTCATCACGAGTTGGGCGCTAACCCTGGCGGCATTACCGGCGGGGCTATTAGCCCTTCCGCCAACCCCCCTGGTGCTATCAGCGCCGGATCACGGGTTTGGCGGCACGGTAAATCCCCATTCCCATTTGGGCCCATTCAGGAATTTCCCATTCCCTATTGGGACGAATGGCGAATGTTCACCACTATTACTGCTATAGGTGTTCCCGCCGGTGGTAATAGCGCCGAAAATTGACAAAAATCGCAGCAGATTTTCCCCCAGCTCAGAGCGGGGGATAAATCTGCCAAGCCTGCGATTTGGCAGACCTTTAAATGTGGCGGTAATAGTGTTACCGCTGCATTTAAGGGTTACTGCCAAACTTGTGATGAGGTCCAAAGTATTCAGAAACAAGTACGATTTCAAGAGCCACCAGCAATAGAAATTATAACATACGTACGCACAAAAGAGGCCATAGATGAAAAGGAAACAAAGGTAGGGGAGCTAGAAGAAATAACCTTAGTGAAGACAAAGTAAGGCAACAAGGCACAAGATATTTAATGCAAGAAGAAATTACTCAGAGGCAGGGTTTATTTTGAAGATTATCATCTCAATAAATCACACCACATGGAAGAAACATCATTAAAAAAGCCTATCTTTAACTTCTTTAAATCCCATTGACATTAGCAATTTACATATTGTATACGCAAACTTAAATTAAATAAATATTTCCATAACAGGGTTCATAGACCAGAACCAGCAAGAGATGAAATAAAGATCAGCTCTTTAGCCATGAAAGACATTTCAAATACCAGACCTATTTCTCTTTAAAGGAGAAGACAGTGAAATCTGATATGGATTGATTAAGGTAATTCCAGATACAGTCTGATATTCTAAAAATGTCCAAAGAGCTCAAATTATCCCTCAAATTTGTACCACAACTGCCTCAAAATGATCTTATTGATACTTTCTATAAAGCAGTTACAAAGGAATTACATAGTCAAGAAGACAGATCAAATGTAATGGCTCTCAAAAGAAGGAATCGTGATCTAAATGATAATGAATGAAGAGCCTTACAAACACTCAGAAAAGATGACGCTACTGTAATAAAAGAGGAGGACAAATGAGGCAATGTGGTCTTACTAAATCAAGTAGATTACCTTTCAATGGCACATGAACATCTGAATACACTGGATTATTATATGGGATTATCTAACAATTCCACTAGACAAATAGTTGAAGAGGCTAACAACCTCACAATTAAATTGTATAGACAAGAATACTTACTGATGCGGTCAGGCACATGCGTTTAAAACTTTTTATTTATTGACACTTGTTATAGATAAAACATCACAGGGAAGTATTGGTCAGTAGAACATAAATGTGTCAGGGTACATTTATGCAGCACATAGTACGCATAGGTATCAAACTGGAAAGGAGCAACACATGCAGATCTATGTCAAGGACACTTTTCTGGCAAGGTGTATACGGAAGTCAGTCCAAATGTATTTGGGGCGGTAGGTGCTGGGTAATAGAGTCATATTTAGTTCTTCCTTTTCATTTGCCCAGGTGACCTCTTTCAGCAACATCTCCCTCATGGGTAGCTGTTTATGTGTCCACCTCATCTAAATTGCCCTTTTGGCTAGCAACAAACATTAATTAAACAATCTGCATTTAACAACCTCCATTTTCCCTGTGTAACCCAGTACACACTCACGCACAGTTAAAGTCAACTGCTGACCCAATATATCAGACAATGCAATATTGATTTTTTGCCAATAGTCATACAATTTGGGGCATGAGCATAACATTTGTAACAGGGTCACATTCTCGTCCTTGCATCTGGAACATTCTCTCAGTCTGAAACAAGTTCAGCCTTGATGGGGGTAATACAATCTGTTCAGGATCTTGAAATGTGTAATCATATATTTTTAATTCAAAAACACTCCTTTCGACAGTGTGCATCCCCCCTTCCATTTCATATCAGTAAACTCAATTTGGAGATTGTTGTACCATTTGTAGCTAATTGTTGTGACTGTGTGTCCATAGTTTGTGCCAGCTTGTACAGCATGAAAATGCTTTTTTTGATGGAGGACGTGTGCAATATGTATGACAAACATGCATGCACTGTACGTTCATCGGGGAACATTGGCCAACAGGATTTAAATGCTGCTCACATTCATAAATAATGCAATGTTTACAGCGGAACATTACCTGTGACTGTTTTCGAGTCATCCCAATTTACAAAGTGACCCTCTAAATATAAGTCACCTATGGGAATGATACTGTGAGGGGGCAGACATGTAAGATGGACACACAGGTAACATTTTCTCAAACTTTGACATTTATTCAAAGTGAAACCGAGTTCTGATAAACACAAACTTTCCCTAACCTAACAAAAAGGTCCCTGCCTAGCAAACTAAAACTAAAGAAAAATTATATACTTTCCAAAATATATCTGGCCCTCACACTTCTACATACAATCAAATTATAGAAGGAAAATATGGCTGACTTTTGTTTCAACAGAAACAGTCTTTGTTATTAAAACTCAAATGTTCTTAGAAGTACTCCTCGCGTCCAGGGATGTATTGTCTTCCCTGGATCAATTCAGGAATACTTAAATTACAGTTCTGATTCAACTAAGTTCTGTTCAAAGAAATAGAAAAGTATTTTTCAACCACTATGTTTTTCTCACAGGTATCACAAATGTCCTTTTCATTACAGTTGGTTGATAACTCAAAACAAACGGTCTTCCACAATATCCTTCTTGAAATGATGATCAACTTTCTTCTTAAGACACAAGTTCAAATCAAATGCAATTATTCTTTTACCACGTAACAATTTCTTCAAAGAAACCACTTCTTTTCAAGATAGCTCCTCAATATTTTTCAATACTTCTTTTTGATTCAAACCCTTTTGTGAGGATAGCAAACAACAAATTATCTCAGTATCGCTAATGCTTGTCCAAAATATGCTACAGTACATGAATTTGGTTAATTCAACAAAGATTCTTTGCAAATATCTTTCTGCCACAAAGATCTCAAACTACCATCTTCTTTTCTGGTCCACTGACCTGCCAGGACTAATTACTTACTATATGCCCTTTCCTGGTATACTCTCCTGCCAGGAGGAAAACTCCTACAACTAACGTCAAACTTGCTTGCAATATTGAATCCAGTATTCTCCACACTATTCTCTTGGTATGCTTTCACAGTCTTTTGGCTGTTGGAAATGTGAGATACAAGCTTTTCCAAAAGTATATATCTGAAAGGGAATTTATACTTTGGTTGCTTTATTAAGACTTTCTCGCAACTTTGTGGCTGAGGGTAATGCTGGTGTTGAGTTTTTCCCATGAGTTGTCTTGATATAGTATGCCCATATCCTCTGGGCTGTGGGTAGTATTGGTTAGAGGTTTTCCACACTGGTTGTTTTCCCAAAGTCATTTGACAGCCTTTTGGCCGTGGGTAGCATTGGTCATGAATATTAAACTCTCGTTGTTTTCCCAAAGTCTTTTGACAACTGCTTGCCTGTCGGTAGTACTGGTTATTATCTTTCACTTCTTGTAGTCCACTACAAGGGAACTTACTTCTTTGTCACTTTGCTTTATTTTCTTTAATTGTTCTGCATTCAATAAATGTGTTTTTTCTTTGCTTTTAATCAATTGTTTGGTATTTAATATTATTTCTTTTTAACAGCTTTCACATATGTAGTGCCCCCGTGTAGCATTCACTCTCTGCCAACTCACTGGTTCTGACTTGCTGCTGGGCTTTGTGGTGGTCCGTCAGCATATGGTTGGCTTTCTTCTCCTCCTCTGCGAGCCTCAGTTAAGTTGTGCATCAGTATTCTGGTGCATTGACCGCTCTGTTGATCTTCCTCGGCTTCACCAGTCTGCCACACGCTGCTCCGGGAACATTTCTCTTCCTCAGCTGGGCTTCTTCTTAGTATGCTGCTTTCTGTTGTGTGTACTCTGTAGTTCTGTTGGGCTTCACCTTTTTTTCGGATGACTCTTACTTGCCACACGCTGCTTCTGGAACACTTCTCCTCAGCTGGGCTTATTCTTAGTACGCCGCTTTCTGCTGCGTGTACTCTGGAGTTCTGCTGGACTTCACCTTTCAGGGTGACTCCTGCTGGCGTGCTTCTTTCTGTGGCTCCTCCTGCACCTCAGATGACTTCAGCTTTCCTAGCTACACCTCCCACATGGCCATTAACTGCTCCTTATCCTTCTTCTGCTGCACTTACATTCACTGTATTCTCATCAACTTCAACAACTCCTTCCAGCTGGTACTCATCTTGGGATTTAAATATCCCGCTCAGTTGCTTTGAATGACAGCAACTAGACCACACATTTGAATATTCACCATGCTGAGTCCCCATTGCCTCTAAGCTACTCTTCCTCATCCCAGTACTTTGAGCATTATGGGAACTGAAGTCAATAGAAGAGACCATAACATTATGTTGTTCCACTTCACAATGAGCCACTGTCAATTCAGGAATTATAGGGGAATTGTGAGATGAGGAGATCCACACTGTCTCCCGGCCTGAGTCACCTCCCCTGTGATCTTCCCACTCATGAATACAATTATGCATATTCATCACACACACGTGTTATCTCTACCACCCAATCAGTCATCTTTTAAAGGTGTATTCATAGTTGCACACACATTTATTCTGTTCTTGTATTTTCTGCAAGAATCATTAAGAACTCTGTTTAACTCGGAAAGACATATACTTAAGATGGCGCTGCTTTGTCAACATTTCCATTGCCACTAACTATTTTTAAACCAAAGCGCATGTGCTTGGGCTGCTTTGCACTCGATGCATCCTGGAACACGAACAGCCAGCAGCATTTCCTCAGGCTGCCTGTCGCGTTACTCTGTACTTCTTTCAATAAGTGTACAGAGCTTAACTGTCCCACCAGCAATCCTGGGCACAGTCTCCATTTAGAGCAAGTAGCGGTATCCTGGTAGCCTCTGGTATATTTTTGGACATTAACACCCCAAAAGTATTGCATTTCCTAAACAGCATTTTTGTCCTACAGGACAATCACCCCATTTAACTAGCTCCTGATCGGAACAGTATCCCTCCGTCCAACAGATACCCTGCATTCTTAGGTGAGCGTGTCTCACATTATGCTTTAACATACGATATATCACAGTTCTGCAATGTGGTCATTACGTGGGGCTCAGTGCTACTTCCTAGTGACTGGTCCCACGTTTGACAGCCCAATCTGAGTCTTTATCTGGATTTTTGACAACTCCAACCACCTGAATGCATTCAAATATTTCAGCCACCAGGTACAGCGAAGGTTACCCAGCCAGTGAAGATCTGTTGGCAGTTTACCTGCAAACACTCAGGTTAGTTAATCGGGTCCACAGGTCATACAAGATACTCTTTTCCATCAGAATGAATACCATAACTTATATACTATTAATCTAATTTATAGTAAACAAATATATCCACAGATATCACTTACCTGATGAAAGGCCACATTGCCCGAAATGCGGCGTAGCAAATAGGAGGAGACACGCCGGGCCATACCATCTTGTCTCAGCCCAGAACTCTCCCCCACTAAGATATCTGTCCTCATGAATTCTGCAATCATGAATTGTAATGTGATCTATATGCACTTTATATGTACTTATCCAATTTAGTAGTGCATTATTTTGTTAATATTCAAATCTGCTTTTTGTTTTTGGATTGCAATTTTAATGCCTCATTTTGTTCTCCAATAATTGAAGTGTCTTAATTTCGACTTATTCCCTTTGTTAATTTGTCTTGAACAGTAAACAACTGTACATTTTTGAATACTGTGTACTGTGTTTGAATCCATTTAGGACATTGATCTTGCCACAGTGTGCACAGGTCATGTCCCCCAAACCACTTGAGGGACCTCTTTTGTATCATAGTTTTGACCTTGTAGCCAAGATCAGACCGGGAGCACCTAGGTAATCACTCCTTCCATTGAGTAATACTTTTGAGTTATTACTTGAACCTAAGTATTTCAGTGTGCACCTCTACATAAAATTTCTTTTCTCCCATATGAAACCACTATCAGGGTCAGGATCAAGTATCAAGTAGCTGCTGCCTTTCCCTGGACACAGGAGAAGAGGCCCATACCGGGTTTTAGTGGTAATCTCACTGGATTAATCACAATACTGACTGCACTCCAGACATTTTTGGCACTCTTATCCATAGTGGGAGTCAACATCGGCGGCCCCATTATGGGAGATGCCTGTCATAAATAGATAACAGTTTGAGCTTAGTACTTAGTATCTTCTACACCCTCCAGGTCACCCATATGGGGACCAATGGGTGTGCATACTGATATCCAGCTCCTGCCAAAAGTGATGCTAGTGGAACTGGGCTGACCCGTGTCTGTTTGAGATGGACATGACAAAGTGTAGTGTTGTCCGCTTACCAATAGGTTGCGTACAGTACCTGCGCTGCCAAGTAGTACAATTCAAGATCAGGGACATTGAATCCTCCATATTCATATGGCCAGGTCAGATATGACCACTTCAGTCGAACCAAACCACCAGCCCAAATGTAAGAAGTGCATGTTGTTACGAGTTCATGGAAAAGTATGCAGTCTGGCCATAGCAGTATGTTGTGGAACATAGTAGTATACACTAGGTATTATCATCATCTTGAACATAGTAGTTTAGGTACTATCATCATCTTCATTACGGGATAGCCTCCCTTTAATTGACATCAGTATACTACTAGATCTCTGAAGTTTGGCTTTCATATCTCTCATATACACCCCATAGTTCAATCCTTAGTCAACGCTGGTGATCGAGCTATCATAATTTCCACATATCTAATGGATTGTGCCACCTATTTTAACCCCAACATGTGGGCCGTCTCTCAGCAGGAATATTTCTGATTTGTTATTATTCAGACACAGGCCCAAGTGTTGGCTAAACTCCACTACTATATTAATTACTCTAGTCAGATTGGTGTCTGGATCCTTTATGCATAGCTTTATTCGGAATAATAACCATAAAAGCATCTTGACATAACATGAAACAATCAACCACAATAGCTTTTGATGGAAATTCATACCAATAGTACACATTAAAATACATTTAAAATGCATAAGGTTGCCATACAATTAGATCAAAGACTTTTAGTCCTATACAACCATGCCCATTGTATATATTTTTGCAATAAAATAAATCACATTCACACCTATGGTAGTTTTACAAATAGCAACTACCAACTTTGTTGTCCTGATCTCCTTTAATCAAAATATTGGCAATAAGTAATGCCTCCTCAGCCTATCATAACCTGACAAAACAAAAGAAAATGCTTTATAGTTTCCACTGGGTTGCCACAAACACTGCAGTGCTATTCCCTTGCCGCTGTCCAGCTCGATGTGAACTCGGCTCCCGCAAAGTGTCAGTGCGCAGCTGAACAAACAGCATTCGGGCATATGCTGGAATAATGCAATTCAGATATGGTTCAAATCCTGCATCCGGTTTTAGCACTACATAGGGGGCTCCAGTTTTCAACACAGTACCGTCCCTTTTCATTTTATGCAGAATGACCTCTTGACAGATGGTTGTAACGCTGGCTTTCTCCCATGGTGTTATACATTCTGTGGTTACCCAGTAGTGCATCAGGCCCAGTTCTTCCAATCCCTTTTAAACAAATTTTGGCCAAGCTAACAACCTAGCCCCACAGATCAAAAGCAGGCTACACAATGACTCCCTATACTTTATACTTTGCCAATTCAGGAACAGTTCTAAAAGATTAAAAATATCAAGGCTTACTACCACATAATAGAAATACCCCAGTCACGAGGTCAAAGTTACAATTGTATTTATTAGACAAGCAGCTGCTTGGTTCTCAACAGCCCACAATGTGTGCAGGCAGACACTGTGAGATGAGAGACTCCTGAACATTCCAAAAGTACACATATTTATACAAATTCTTCACAGCCTTGGACACATTGGGGGACATTACGAGGTAGGAGATAGCCATGCCACTATTAGCGGCATGGCTACCCCCTTACTGGGTACCGGGTCTGGGTTCCTTGAATGAGGAATTACCGGGCCATTCCGACATTGGAGGCTCCGGTAATTCCTCATTCAAGGAACCCATCCCCATTCCCATTTGTGTCCCTATAGGGCTCAATGGGAATGGGGAGGGAGCTAACAATGGGCCCGTTAATAACGGGCCCGTTGTTAGCACCCTGGTCTGCTCGCTTGACCCGCTAAGGATTCCTGGTTTTACCAGGTGTCCTCAGCGGGTCCTGCGAGCAGAACTCGTAATGAGGCGGTAAGGGGTTGACGGCTCTGGCACCTTTACCAGTACCGTTACCCCCTAGCCACTTACCTCGTAATGACCCCCATTGTCCAACCCCTCTTCACGTAATACATAACCTAGGGTTTGTGACCTAACTACATAACTAATTAACACTCAATCATCTTTGCATAGTTTGCTGTTTTCCATCAAACAATTCACATTTCTTCCAAATACAAGACACAAGGTAACATTCCTCATTTTACTCGCTTATATTTGTCTACCATTTGTTCTTGAGCTTAAAGACAGTTAGTTCCAAGGAGAGAAAACAAGGATTTCTGCAGAAGAGCATGTTCAGCTATTCATTATTTTACTTTGCCGTTTGAACGAAGAAGGCACTGTTGTGACAGATGGTATCTAAATCACTGATTAGCACAACTTTTTTTGTCTAGCTTCAATGTTCTTCAGTGTAGGATAAACAAGCACTTTAGCAATTTCAACAGTCTTATCTATGTTAACATCATAATATTTACTATCAGGCGGTATTATGCCAAATACATTTTCACAGTTCAGAGCCTAATCCAATACAGCAGCGGCTTAGTGGCAATTACTTGGTTTATTGTTTTAAGGCCACTTTCCCGCCACAAACTTGCCTCTGGGGTTCCCTTAGGCTGCATAAGTAAACTCAGTTACAAATTGTTATCTGCTACACACAGCGCAGCTATGGGGCAGTGACTGCACAATGTTGCCCCGTAGCTTTCTGCTGCCCTAACTTGTTCTAGATACAATTTGATAGCCTGTCAGATAGCACCCCTTCCCAGTCTGTAAAAAAAACATCACATTCCCATGCTGTATTTCTCTGGAGTTGTTGTAGCTTTAACAAGACGGGATGCCCATGAGAGATCCTCTGAGAATCTTATGCCCAAGTAGTCATAATAGGGCACCTGTTCTAACTCAAAGTTGTCAACCATCACCTTCACCTTGATCTTTTTCTGGCTCTTTCTGCCAAATACCATCACCTTTGTCTTTTCAAAATGTAATTACATTGAGAGATCCTGAAATGTTTCTTTAAATGTTTTCAAACTATGTCTTAGACCCATCATTGTGGTAGATAGCAATACAGCATCATCGTCATATATAGTAAGTGTTAGGCAGACCACCTGACAACCAGACAAGAAGAAATAATCCTCTGAGTAAAAAGCATGATGCACCTCTTTGCAAGGAAAACAAGTTTATTTTGTATATGAAAAGAAAAAAGGTGACAGTGGGTGCTGTGGAACCTAAATGCCACAGAGCTTGCTGGTTTAGTTCAAAGAGAACATCACATTATAAAGCAAATAATGTCCTCCTATGGCGCACACAATATACAATGTTTCTTTAAATGTTTTCAAACTATGTCTTAGACCCATCATTGTGGTAGATAGCAATACAGCATCATCGTCATATATAGTAAGTGTTAGGCAGACCACCTGACAACCAGACAAGAAGAAATAATCCTCTGAGTAAAAAAGCATGATGCACCTCTTTGCAAGGAAAACAAGTTTATTTTGTATATGAAAAGAAAAAAGGTGACATGGGTGCTGTACAACCTAAATGCCACAGAGCTTGCTGGTTTAGTTCAAAGAGAACATCACATTATAAACCAAATAATGACCTCCTATGGTGCACACAATATACAGTGTTTATCCCCCACCATCATTGGCTACCGCCTGTATACATACTAACAGTTGTTTATATTTCCCTGGCCCATTAGCCACATCCCAGTAGGCCCTACCCTCTAGCACGTTGTCCATGGCCCCATCATTTTCAATTGCTGATAGGTGATTGGCTGATTTCTAAGAATGTTACCCTTCCCCATCGGCTGGTCACGTGGTGTGCACATGATCAACATGAGCTCAGTGGAGACTGTCAGAAACCTGAGGTGTTGCTCCCAGGCATTTCCTGGGGATCCTTTGTTCAAGTGCTCATGGGAGGGCCATCGCTCGTGGATCCCAACCCTGGGGTTTGACAAGGGAGGGAGGATCACCTGGACAGGAGGTCCTTGTGTACTATCAGAGACACGCCCTCGGGCAAGACATGGTATTCCTCACGTTCTGATACACCCCAACCCGACATCCCCTCATTTGTCATGGGATATTGTCAGCAGAGTCCCCTCATTCCCCAGTACCTTTCTGTAAGGAAAAGTATAAAACGATCAGGGAAAATAAAACCCAATAGAAAATCTATTCACTGATCACGAAACAAATACCACTTCATCCTGATGAAAACCGACATGGTTTTTCCATGATCTCTAGGAAAACCTACAACTCCCACAAACCCTACTTCCATTCTAGAAGTCCAACTTCTGGGACAAAGAAGAGGCAGATGGGAGTCATGAGGATTACCCACAGAAATCAATGGGCAATGTATTCCTATGGGCAGTCTCCATGTTGTCCTGATAATGAGGTTAGGCAGAGTCAGGCAGGAAGGGACAACTACTCACACCTGGCTACCATCAACTCTTTCAAAGAGTATAAAAGGTCAGACACCCAGGCACACTCTGAGGGAGCTGGGGATGCTAAAGGAAGCAGAGAAGCCAGAAGGAAGGAGCCAGAGCATAAACAATACTGGAAGTCTTGGAGTGGGAAGGTCTGCCAGGACACTGAGCCTGTAAGCACCAGAGAGGCTGCAGTGTGGTGGGAAACCTACACATCCAGAAGGCTAACCCAAGGTCAGTTGAGGCTACCTGACCGTGACCAACCCAGAACTCCTCCCCTGGGTCAGACACAAAGACCCAGGCCCTTGAGGGGCAGGCAGTGAGACCCTGATTTTAGGAGGAATCCCATTTGAACAATGATGCACTGTGGGATATGAAATCCAAAAACATTTATTTTGAGAACAGTGAAAGAGAAGTCTGAGCACTACTGAGGGAGACCCTTGAGGAGTCAAGAGCGAGGCAAGCAGCAGCCGCCGTGGTACTATCCTTGGCTCCAAGAACAAAGAAGTGTCAGTGAAATCAACACAGTCAGTGAGTTGGGGAGACCGATATATGACCGGTCTGTGTTGAAGCCAAGATTGCAAGCAGCAACAGTGTATGGCGAGTGCTGGAATATGTATTGTTAAAAGGCATGTGATAAAAGACGCACGTAAAGTTGAAATGCTGGTGAGAGATTGAACTTTAAAAGCAAGATACAATACCTTTGACAGAGTGGTCTAGCACCACGTGGGTGCTCAATTGAAGGTCTCTGTAAATTATCCAGCTGAAAAGTGGCAGAAGTGAAAGTTAAAGTGGTACTGCGGCAGATCGAGCAAAATCCTGCACACAGGTGAAAGTCTTTGATTTTGATGAAGTAATGAAAGTTTGGAAAATGAGTTAAATATTGTCTGAGCCCGGCGTAGGGAGACCAATTGAAGGTTTTGTGCTAAACCGGAAACATATGTCCTGAGCCTGGTGGAGAGAGACCATTTGAAGTTTTTGTGTTAAAGTGGGTCTGAGCCCAGCAGAGGGTGGCCTACAGTGAACAGTAAATCACCCTAGAATTTGTACATGTAAAATCCTGAGAAAAAGGAACTTTATTGTTTGTTGTGTTGTATCAGGCCCTCTTAAATAAGAGACTTTAAATGGCAAAGAGACTTTGGCACAGAAGGTCCTGATGCTGAATTTTGAACTGCATACTCGTGCTAGAGAAGCCAGAGTGAGTGCTAAGGTTGAGTGTGCCGCCTTGTCCCGTGCTGAAAACAATGGGAGGGGAAACCAATGGCTCAACATGTCTTTAACACTTTTCTTTTGCATAACATCATTTATCAGACTATATTGAGGAGTAAGGATTGGCAATAGGTGTATTAGTATAGGCCCTTTTATTTTGACAAGAATGTATTAGGACTGCGTTATTATTATTTGATGGTCGTAGCTTGCTCCCATCTTTAGATTTAGGATAAGACAGGTATTTTTTCAAATCCTTTTTTAAGTTCAATAAACACCCTTGAACTGTGATCACTTGTGTCTGTCTTCTTACAGTTGATACTATGGTTTCCTTACACTGCCTCTAAAGCAAAGGTCTTCAAACCAGGGGGGCGCGGCCGCATCGCAGGGGGGCGCCAGAGCCCAGAATTAAATGTTAAAAACCCCTGCGCCCCCTTTTTTTTTTTTTTTAGATTGGAGGAAATGGGAAGGGGCAGCTCACATGGTCAGACTGGGCCATACAACGGTCTTAGGCACCAATGAAAAAATGGCCAGCAGTTGCAAATGGATATTCAGTGTTTAGTCACAGACTGTTTGAATAGTACCCAAGGGGTTGTTTTTTGTTCAAATGTAAACAAATGGTGATATTTAAAGAATATTTATTCAGCAACAATGGTCAAAACTACTAGCTGCATAGTGAAGTAACTCCTCAAACTGGGCCACATTGGACAAAAAAGTGGCCAATTTTTACTGGCCTACACTAGCATTTGCATTTTTGGTACGGTCATCGCCCTATTGCCCTATAGGCCAGTCCAAGCCTGCTGGTTCATCCATAATGGGTGAGGGGGTGTCACCCACCGGCCACCTCACCCATTATGGAGGAGCCGAGGAGCCAGCCCAGTGAAACACTGAGCACTCCCTCAGCTGCTTTCTCCAGCTGAGGGAGTGTTCCTGGGCTGGCTGGACTGTCAAAGGGAAACTCTGCCTTTGACAGTTCATTTCCCCAGCCGCACATGATCACTGAGCCATGCAATGGTGGGGGTGTTTTGCTTTGCCAGCCTTGCATAGCTCACTGGAAATGCTGGCTGTGGCACTGCATGGATGTATGTGCGAGTGGGTGCTCCTGCGCCTCCTCGCACATACGGGCAGAGCAACCTGGGGCGGGGCATTTTAGCAACCCCACGAGGTACTTTTATGGCGATTTATTTTTTATTTAAATGTGTATGGATGTGTGTATGCTTGTGTTATGGTACTGTGGTGGGAGCAGGATGGGCGGCAGCACTGGGATAGTGGTGGAAGTAGGGTGGAGAGAGCCCAGGGTCTGTACTCGGAGTAGGGTGCAGTGATGGCACACAAAAGTTCATAGCAATTTCTACATACTGTCCATCTGGCACTTTTGGGGGGGCCAGGCCTGCCCAAACTTTGCTCAGGGGGGGCCAGGCCAAAAAAGTTTGAAGACCACTGCTCTAAGGTCAAGCTGACCCTCCTAAATAAAGAAGCACTTCTCTTAATCCCTGACACGTAAGCACCCCAGCATGCCTCTGTGTCACAGTTGTGAGTTTGTTTGCATTCCCCTTTATTCACTGTGGTACAAATCACTGGCTGGTTCACTCCTTGCTGCCCCCCTCCCCTCAGCTCCCCTGCGCCTTTCAAAAACCACACTAATCATCCAAATTGTGAAGGATGTGGGTGTTTTGTTCGTGGGCATCTGGAAGTTCAAAGGGGACGGCCATTATTTTGGGTGGCGCTAGTGTCCTAAATCTAGTCCTGGCTTTTGGCAGCTCAGTACCTCTGCCCCAGCTCCCATGGGTTTGCCCTTCAGAGTTGGCCACATCCCTACTTCTGCTCAGCCGTTCACATTCCTTTCTGGTTTTGGCCTCTAAATTCAGTTTCCCTGCTGAGGCTTGGGATGGGAATAGGATTTCAAACTTAGTACCAGGCTATTCTTCTGCTCTCATCGTGGCCTGCGGCAAGTCAGGCATTACTCTGAATATGGTGGTGCTTCATTATCCAAAGGGATTAGGGCACACGTTTACGTTATTATACACTTTTGATTATCTTTAGCACAATATCACTCCTGCACTAAATGTTGGCCTATCTAAGTGTCTATGGTTACTATATCACACTGCATCCACCACATGCACCACCCCCCTTTTAGTTGCACACGTTCACTTTTCAAGAGCACTAATATATTTTCCTTAATCTAAATTGTTTCAGTGGGCATAGGAGCTGGAGGTGCTTTCCAACATAAGGTATCATCCGCATATAACAATATGACTTCTGCTTTTCCTCTTATCCGTACACCTGTGTTACTGTGTTTTGCATGCATCCTACCGCCAAGTGGGTCGATAATTAGCGCAAATAGCAAAGGGGACAGAGGGCACACTTGCTTAGTGCCCCTGCCTAAGTGCAACATTTGGGAGTCACGCCCATTAGGGGGTGCATAGAGCAGCTTAACACAGGAGATGAATCTAGGTCTGAACCCATAGTTGGATAACGCCTGAAACGGGAACGGCCATGATACAGTCATACACCTTAGCATGTCTAAAGAGACTGCTACAGCCTGCAGTTCTGGAGGTGTTTGAGCCATGGCATTATAGAGCCGTCTGAGTTGTAATGCGGTAGAGCAGCCAGGTATAAAAACTGATTGGACAGGATGGACCATGTACAGCATCAGGGGGATAGTTTTGTTGCTAGTACCTTGGCAAAGATCTTATTTATGAGATAAAGTTGTCTGCCGGACCCACAGTTCTCAGCCGCCTTATCTGGCTTGAGTAAAAGTATTATAATGTCTTCTTGCACCCTTTCAGGTAGCACCCCCTTCAGAAGCATTTCCTTCCATAAGTGCTACTAGTGTGTGGTTTGCACATCTAAATACTTGTTGTAAAACTCTGCTCCTAAACCATCCAATCCTGGGGCCTTTCCGTTAGGCAAGTCTAATATTATATTATATAATTGTTATTTTATAATGTGCTTAATACCAGAGACCAGTTTCTAAGCGCAAGACCGGGATTTGAACCTGTTTTTCTATGTGTTGTCTTGCTTCCAAGACAAAAATGTTGCCCTAGAGCTATCCTCCCTGCCCTCCCTAATATAGCTTAGGGAATCTGCTCTATCATAAGGGGTACCTCAAGTGTGTCACGCGCCTCCCTGGATAGCAAGGTATTCAGTATCCCGTTTAAGTACTGCTCATTTTTGCTCAGAGTAGCGCTCCCCTTCGGTTGATATAAGCCAAATAAAAGTCATAGAAAACATTATTGATATTATTGATGTCTGCATCAGTGCACACTGTCAAAACATCCACCTTCCTGATATGAAGTATCTGTGCACTCCAAAACACAGATTTAACCAGGTTGCAACCCGGCGTATCTACTTTCCCATATTTCCAGGCTAGCATCGGCCTGTCCATGTTTCTCAAGTCCCTCTGAGCAATGTCTCTGTAAGCATCCAGTGCCGTTTAAAGCTCTAGGTACTGGTCCAGAGATGGATACCTCTCACACCTCTTATGTAGAGCCTTTAGCTTGACTTCCTTAGCCGCCAAATCCCTTCTCAAGTATTCAGGATCCCAAATTATGCTTACATTGCCACACCTCTACCGTACACCTTATATGCCTGCCAAAATGTTGTCACTAAAGAAACAGATGCCACATTGTTATTGACCAAGGGGGTCAATTGTTGGTGTAAATTCAGGGAGAATGCAGGGTCTAATAGAGCAGCCGGTTTAAACCACCAAGGCAGGTGGGACACGATATCTGATGTAAGTTGCACAGTCAAGAGTACTGGGGAATGATTGGATAGGGTGTGGGGTAATACTGGATTGATTGACATATATGTCGCAAAAATAAATTGCTATCAGCAATGACAAAGATCACATTTTTTACAGGTCTTGAGACACAGTACACACATAATTGAAGACATGGCTGTCCCTAAAACAGTACTTATTAAGGATTTCAACAGGATCCATAAACCAAGTAAGAAACCTATGATTAATGTGATTTACTATCCTTTTAATCAATAACCTTCTTGGGTTGAAACTGTTAATCAGGTTGTCTTACAGCAAAACTCCCACCCATATTTATTTATTCTTTTGTTTCTCTGTGTTTCTGCCCCGTGAACATTTCCTTCAACTTATCCACATCAAATTATTTTCTGAACAAGACATAGATTTTCAATTGTTTCAGTTTTGAATGATTTAGGTAATGCACCTTGGAGTGTTTCTAGCAATATTGAGAAGAAATGATAAACTTACTGAGGAATTCAGAATATTCTCATGAAAAGGCATCATTACAACCTTGAGAAAGCATGACAATGGGAAATAAGTGTTGGCTTTACTAGTGATTAGATTGTCCAGAAGGTCCTATTAAAGGAGTCAAAGGGTAATGAATAATGTATTGATTATCCATCAGGTATGTCAAGAAATGTAATAACAAGCTTAATAGGATTCACATTGCATTGCTCTGTGTTGTCTTAAAAGACAAGCGCATTGCCCCAAGCTATTCTCCCAGTTTATAGGGTGGTATCCAGAGGCAACATGATAGGCAATGACACAGAAGGATGTATTAGCCATGTATCAGAGATACATCAGCACTAACTTGTTTGATAAACAAGAGCAACATGTACAAATGTCACTATTAACCATAGAAGTCTAAAGAAACCTGCTGACTCTTTCTTCCAATGCAATGCCAACAATCTCTCTAAACACGCTGTATTAACTCTGCTTCACAAGAAGTCACTAAATAAACACCCTTAAACCTTAAATAGTACAAGAAAAAACAATCCAGATTAATTAAGTGCAAAGTTTTAAAATAAAACATGAACATTTTTTTGCCATCATTCAAAATTACATACTTGTAATGTACAGATATTGGTCTATTTTAGTACTTTTGAGATTGTATTAAATATTCTTCATTTTTCGTAAAGCAATTCATTTTAAGTAACAAGAACTTTAATTGGATATAAAACTTCAAAGAATATATAAGTTTCCTGCAAGTAAAAATGTATGAAAAAAAGTGACAGATATAGGGAAAGAAAAGCAGAAGAAAATGTTATAAGCCAAATTAGATGATGTAGAAATGTACTTGTCTCTGCAGGTAAAATGCAAGCACACTCTGACTTTACGAGCACTACACATAATTATACAGATGGAAAAAAGAAGCAATATAGCGTAGCCAAATTCCAGTTATTAAAGAAAATGTCCTAATTGGATTGTAGGAAAATCATTATGGATCTCAAAAACACAACATTAATCAAGGAAGTGGGATCAGAATATGTCACTCATTGTAGGAGCAAACAAATTCTTGCGTTCAGCAACTAGAACCTTTGCTCAACAAATTAAGACATATCACAAAGGAGTACAAACAGAAGTTTGTAACATGGCAGAGCATTTGAAAACTGTGTCACACAGATTGTGTGGTGTGACAAAGGTACAGCAAGTAGAAATATCAGGGCCATCAACGGCACTAGTATGGGAAGGAGTAGTCATATTAGGTAAACACATTGCAAGTGGATATAACAATTGGAACTGATAAGAGCATTACAATATTCAGCATATGCAGGGTTATTTGGCATGTGTAATTCTATACCAGCTCAGGGGGATTAAAACACATCCTCCACTCAAGAATAAAAGGTGTCCTAGGGTCGACCAATACTACTTCTGGGAGTGAATAATCCAGGAGCTGATTTCTCTTGGACCTATGGAGCTGCAGGATTCATGATGAATATTTAGGGAGGGCAACATATTGTTTTTATTAGGATTGACCCAGGTCAGTAACAGTGCTGGTGAAATGGAGGGATTAGGTTTGGCCCCAAACACAGGATCAGGGGTCCAATCCTCCTGCAATCCTACCTTTGACACTTGCGTCTCGAACCCTGACTGGCCTTCAAATCACCCCCTACCACTGACATCATTATATTAAGTGGCAGACAAACATCATATTTATAGCCACTTAAATTGCATACCTGGAACATTCAGAATGCTGTTTTACAGAGCCCATCTCTGGACACTGAGCCCATCCTCAAGAAACCCTTTCTTGACCCAACTGTCCCTGAGAAGTACAGGCCCATCACCACAGTCCCGTTCCTGCTAAAAATCCTGGACAAAGTAGCTTTTTTGAAGGTCCAGACATTCCTTGAGGCTATCAATCTGCTCAGCCTCTGGCAATCAGGATTCTGTCCAGGTCACTGCACCAAAACGGCACTCCGACATTTAAAATATCGAATGGACGACTTCAGAGACGCAGGCAAACCTGCCCTCCTCCTGCTCCTTGATTTATCGGCAGCATTTGACTTGGTGGATCATAAGACCTTGTGCCACCATCTCTCCTGCCCCGCCAACTTCTCCCCCAGTGCCATTGCCTGGATCACTTTGTTCCTCCAAGGAAGGGTTATGAAAGTCTTCTCAGACTCAGCCTCTGCACATCCAATTAAACCTGTTTACAAGGCCTCTGTTCCACATTTTGGACACCCTGGGCATCACATGCACAAACTATGCTGATGACACTCAGGTCATTATCCCCCTGAAGGGAGATTATGATGCAGACATAGTTACCCTGAAGTACATCTACTCCACAATTCAAACCTGGTTGGCAGAAAACTTGTTATGCCTTAATGGTGACAAGATCAAACTTCTTCTGGTTGGATCTCCCATGACCCTTAAGAAATTGTACAAACAATACAATTCCTTCACAATTGACAACACACCAATCCCTGTATTGCAAGTTGTGAAGACCTTGGGGGTCTACTTGGACTCTGACCTCTCCATGAACAGGCAGGTCAACGCCATAGCATCATCTTCAGCCTACCACACTTAAAAACTGCTGAACGTAGCCATACCCTTCTTGTCGGAACAGAACTGTATCACAATTGCAAGAGCAATTATTGGACCTCGGCTGGACTACTGTAATGCCCTCTTTGTAGGGACATCAGTAAAACAAACATTAAGTTACAGACAGTGCAGAATAATGCCTTAAGGGCTGCCACTGGCATTTCCAAGAGAGAACATATTTCGAAAGCCAGAAAACATGTGCAATGGCTCCCCATTAAAGAAAGGATAATATTTAAAACCCTTGCTTTAACACACAAATGTGTGCATAAACTAGCACCTGT
Organism: Ambystoma mexicanum; assembly: GCF_040938575.1. Taxonomy (NCBI): domain Eukaryota; kingdom Metazoa; phylum Chordata; class Amphibia; order Caudata; family Ambystomatidae; genus Ambystoma; species Ambystoma mexicanum. The sequence continues at coordinate 1,290,441,254 of NC_090930.1, read as the reverse complement.
ATACCATGCCCAAAGAGTAGTCAACACTACCTCAGCCAGACCTGTAAGATCTCCCTATGCTAATAGGATTTCCATGCCAAAAACACTGAGAATGTGGGCTGGTGGGACCAGCTTCCCTGTCCAAGCAGCAGCACACTGCAACACAGTTCCGCCTCACATGAGATGTATGGAATCCCACATAGCATTCAGGAAAGAACTAAAAACAATGTTGTTTAACTAAACCCGTTCTAGGTCCTTCCACCAAAGTTAACACCACGCTCCTCCTCTGCCATCATGCAACTTCAAATGCAACTGGACAATATTCTAATAGCTGCAGCTTCATCCTTCCTGCTACTGTAATCCCAATCCCCTATGAGGAGGTATATTCTGTTTGCAAGCTCAATGTAACCAAGAGCAATTAACTTGAATGTAGCTAAGGAAACCATATGCTACTAATACATTTTCATTTTCATGCAACAGCGCCTCGATACCCGTTGGCTGTAAGTGCACTTTACAAATCCAAATATATAAATACAAAATAAATAAATCTGTGACATGCCTATGATGACTGCTTTCAGTTTCCAGTGGAAGGTGTGAAAACATCGCATCAATGAGAGTATTAAACAATTATGTTCCTTGGTTAACAACTAGTCCATATTACTGCATCCCAGCCCCCTCACATTAAACAAGGCATCAGCACCGAATGCAGGCTCAAGACAAATAAGGGGACAAGAAAATCAAGGAGTTGAATTAAAATGTTCAACAGAAATAGTATCAGGACAGTGGTGGAAGGTGAGGATTAGTGAATATATGGTATCTTAAAGCCTCCACATAGCCCCCTCAAGCTGTAGAGGGGTACCCCAGCTACAGAAATTCCTGAAGATAGGGTATGGAAGCCCCAAAAACACTAGCTGGCAGCTCCTTTCTTGCACCAGCCCAAGGGACATAGAGATGCCTCAACAAATTTTGAAAAGACACGTGGGTAGAGGGGGCTTCTGGATGAGCACCATTAACAGGACAGGATCAACATCCATGTCCACTTTCACTTCTTATCATTCCTCATAGATCTATTGCTTGGCACCCTGAAACTTTGCACTCTTTTCGGTCTGTTGCTCCAGGCCTTACAGTATCTTGCTACCTGTCGATATGAGGAAGAATGACAAGGTCGTCAAGCAATGTGACCCATGGTTGGGTCATCACTACCCAAGCAATGCTCCTATCTGCAATGTTCCAACACCCAAAGACTAAAACATAAAGCAGAGAGGATGGATACCAACACTACTACTCCTAGGATCTCTTCCTGTCACGCCACCCCATATTTTTGTTTCTTATAGATTACATGACAGTCTTGAAAACATTTTTCCATTCATTTGGATGTAACTGTTGGGCGTGTAAATGCTTTATTACAAACATTTAATTAGACATACTCAACCAAAGTGGTTTAGTTTAGTTTAATGGATAAATTAGACCATTGACTTAATTCTTGAACATTACTGTGGAACAATATTGTTTTTCCTACCTGTGTATCCTTACGCTTGGTGCATATGTATCATATTCTTATGTATCTATTTAGTATGCAAATATTCGTAATTGTGTTTGTTTACTTTGAAGCATCATCTCAAAATGTGTTCCTAATGTTCACATTCATCAATGTTAATTCTTTATTTTTAGTCTTTACACAAATGAATATAATGCCACTAAGCTGTCCTTGTGCCTCTGTGAAGACACAGAGACCCCCCTCATTTTTTTTTCTTGAATGGCGGTGCAGCTTCGGCCATCAGATGGATGTATAAGTGCCACCAAAATCAATCCAATGACAATGCAGCACACCAGGAACAAGGAAAAACAGCTTTCTTTATTTTGCAAAAATAACCGCATTGAGCAAACAAGAAAAACTCAACACACCCACATTGGAGCAAGGGTTACAATGCAGAAAAACCACAGGAATAACATAATTATAAAAAAACATTGTTTAATAAAATTTTAACATAGTCATTAGCTACTCTAATCAAAACACTGTAGAACTGTGTACATTAAAATCTATCATTGGCTAATCCATTAACTTCAGAACCACCCAGGTGCAGCCCATTAACTTAATGTCATCATCATGAACATCATTATTTCACTGTTTCATTGGTTGGCAGGTCTTATGCTAACAGTGATAAAAACAAAGTCTGTATACCATTGGTTGACACTTCTTAGGGTGGCTTTGGATGTAGCATTCCTCCAAGACAACCCCATTAGCAATTGATGAGAAAAGAGAGATCAAACTTTGGCTTCAAGAAAGAGCAAATACTCCCATCTCACTTCCCATGCTTGGGCCTCAATGATCCCACACCATTCCCTAATCTTGAATGACTAATTTTGCAACTCTCATCTCAACATATGTTTCCAGTGCAGGTACACAGTCTTCTAATGAGGTCATGGGATCAATAGATTGTTTAGAAAAAACATGGTGGGGGCTCTTTGTGCAGAAAATAATTTCTCATATTTATTAGTCTCACCAGTACATTCTACCATGGGTGCAATGGCACTAACTTGTCGTTGGGGTCGCTTTGTATGCAGCTTAACATTGTATCTTTGGCAATGTAACTACATGAATCCTCGTGCACCTGGCGATCAAAGCTTTGTGTATTCATGTAGATATCATCTGGAATTAAAATAATTGTTGCATATCTAGTCTCGAGTCATGGAAACAGCTGATTCTGACAGCTTCAGCTAACACCATCCTATCCTCCCTTCTTCCCTGACATTGGCTTTCTGGTATTATCCAAGTAGGAGTGAAAAGGACAGCTTTTAATAAAACAAATAAATTGTGCATCTTCGAATGGGGGCATTGTCTCAAAATGGCGATACCCTTGCTCAGTGTCTCAACAAAGCTCAATAAAACGAATGCTGTAGTATATTCCCTGTTCAACAATACATGCTACCCTTCATTATTTCCTATATCGTCCGTGTATTCAGCAACCTGAGGCTCCCTGAAGTGCAGTAAGACTAGTTCCCTTAAGTGTGGCAAAAATAACTCTATTCTACTTTTGTTCATAATCTACAAAATAACCTGGCAACTTCTCAATCAACAAAATGGCCTAATAACCTTCATTAAAATAATGTTCTTATTGTAAATCTCCGCTCTTGTATGGGAGGTGTGGGAAGAAGTGCATGACGTTGCATCTGTCCAACCTGCACCATCACAAGGGCTTGCCAATTCTGTGCTCTTACATCATGGCCACCATGACTGCAAGACTTGGGTGATTAATTGTATGCCACCAATTAGTAATTATTATTTTTTTCATTACGCTACATGTCTGTCAATTGTGCTGTCTTTCACTCCATAATTTTGCCACATCCTTTTCATTATATATTATCAACATGAGTCTATTGGACACAGGGCTGAACAGAAATGCTTCAGGATGGAGAAATTGGATTTACAGGAGGTGGGCCCATCTGGGTCCAGATTACCAAATAAATGTTGCAGGGGAAAAGGCTTCTGCTCATATGCAATTGCATTAGCACTCATGCAATTGTGCTTGTGCTATTGTGCCGTGGAACAACCAGATTATTTCATTACGTTGGCTCCTGATGTAGGTTTTTGGGTGATGAGTATTTTATAGTAGCCAGGAAATTCTTGTTAAATGATAGATGAGGAAGGAAAATACATAAAACATTTTTTAGAATGTCAAGGGATTGAGTCACCTGGTAAAAGGGCTTACTATTTAAAATGAAAAGGAAGACATGCTTGGTTGGTCTTTTGCAAGAAACACACACCTCACCTGTGTAGTCAAACAAGTTAATGAGGAGATGAGATGGTGAAGTGGTGACCACTGTGGCACAGTTCACAGTTGTTGTGGTAAAGTTCTTAAATGATAATGTCAAATACACCGTATGGCACAGTGTACATTAGTGGTCAGTGTGGAGCTACACATTAAAGGAAAACCACTCCATATCATTTTTGTGTACAGCCCGGTGGGCCTGCACCCTACGTGATGGAATGTTCTGAAGGTGTTATCAATGGAATAGGGGTTGATGTTGTACTTGGAAGGTACAGTAACCTGTCTGCATTTATTTAATTAGACTAACCATCCTAAGTCAATTTCAAATGTGTTATGACATACAAGATATTCTAGAAGTTGTCTAGAGTATAGGAGCTTTTAGGCACATAGAAAACCTACCCCTATGCTTGTGTTAACATGCTCGGATGAACCTCAATCACCCAAATGTCTGCTAAATTAGGCATCTTCCAAACTTGTAAAACCTTTAAAAGTTATGGGTAATTGAGTTTAAGTAGCCATATTCATTTGTGCGAATAAAGAACTTGCTTCTGAACCTTTTCAACAGTTATTAGGAACTGTAAGAGTAGAAGGAGGGTGATTTATGTTGCCTGGTGTTTGAAAGTTGGAACATTATACTTAGTTGGGGCTTTTAGACGTTGCTTTTAGCAATGAATTTAGGAGCTACTGAACAGAATACAATTTAATTTTTTATCATTGCAAACCTCTAAACATGTTCTGTATGTCATTGAACAATGACAACTAGGCAAGCATTGCTATAGCAACCTGCGTGCATATTGCTGGTGGCTTGATTGAAAACACACACACACTTACGACTTGTTTCAGAGCAAAAGCTAACACAAGTACTTGAATTTCCTTTCAAATTCATTAACACACCTTGAGAGAAGGAAAGATTTTGGGGTAGATTGCAAAAAAATTATTTGATGGGTGTTGATCATTATTCAGGGAGTGGCAGGTTGATAGGGTGTGCCATAAAACTTACGTACTGCCTGAATGGGGCGAGACATTTTTTGCTGGGGTGACTTCATTGAAAGTGTACTCACATACATGTAGTTGACAGATATAGCTGACACAATGTGGCTTGATTGAATGAATGCTAAAACATAGCTGATGTGCATGAGCACTTGAAGTTCTTATCAAATTTATTAGCACACTTTGACAACAGAGGAGAAGTCTTTGGGGCATGCAGCTTGACTGAGCATGTGTTCAAACATGACTTTGTTGAGTCAAATATCTGACACACACTAGCATTTTCATTTCTTTTCAATCTTATGAGCACACAAGCAAAGGGGATCTGTCTCTGTGACATGCACCTTCATTGAACAGGCACTCATAAATCACTTAATTGAGCAATGACCGACACATATGAATACTTAAATTTTTGTCAACATGATTAGCATACTTCATGAAGAAGGGAAAAGTATTTTAATAATGTGTCATGATTGAATGAACTCTCAAACACAAATTGTTTGAGCGCAATACCTAACATAAGTGACCAGTTGAATTTCTTGTCAAATATTTTAGCACACTTTTGACCTCATTAAGCGGTCGGTGGTAAACCATTGGTGCTACCGGCGGGTTGCTGCTGACCTCAAAATGCTGAATGCGCAGCATGACTTCCCAGTGCCACTGGGACATTACAAATCCCGGCAGAGCGGGAAGTCAGGTAGGGCATTTGGTAAGTCCCCATTCCCTAGAGTCCTATAGGACTTCATGGGAATGGTGACTCGGAAGCACTGGCATCGTTGCTAAAAGTGACAATGCTACCATGACAACTCTGCCTACCAAGGCCATTGCGCCCAGCAAGGTCAGACCTGCCAGGTGCAGTGGCCCTGAAAGGCAGACTTGTAGTGTGGTGGTCAGGAAACAAGGGTGCCGGTAAGCTTACTGATACCCTTGTTTCCAGACCACCACACTCGTAATGAGGCCCGGTGAAGCAGAAAATTCTTTGGGGCATATGGTTTGATTTAGATAATGTTCATACCTGACTTGGTTTAATGCACTGAAACACAAGAGCACTTGAATGTATTGTCAATTTATTTAGACCTTTTAGAGGAAATGAGAAAAGCCTTTGGCATCTGATGTGAAAAATATTTGCAGGGTCTTGCTGATCAACCAGACCACGGTATTAGAAGCAGCTTCATTGGGCGAGTTATGCTGCAAATCACCTGCCTCAATTTGGCATGTATTTGTGCTGGGGCTGCGTCACAAACACATGCTCACACGTTTGTTTGGTTGAGAACAATATTTGAGACACGTGACTTTCTTGGCTAATTTATTATGACCCTTGTTGTGAAGGGGAACAACGTTTGGGTTGTGCAGATTTATTGAACATGCACTTACATGCAACTTGGTTGATCACAGCAGCTGAAACTTATGAATACGTTAGTTTCTTTTCAAATTCATTATATCACTTGAAACAAAAGGCATGTACTCACACATAACGTTATTGTAAGCAATAGCTGACAAACATGCCTATTTCAATGGGTATTCAAATGTATTAGTACATTTTGTGAAAGGGGACATATTTTTGAGTCATGATCATTAAAAAAAACTGTTTGTAGAATCATGTGGTTCATACAGACAGTGCTCTTGGTGACAGAATGATTAGGTGTGTGATCTCAGCATGCCACCAGCCTGGACAGAGGAGGTGTTTGCACTGGTGGGATTTCATTGAAAGCTCTCTCATTAATAACTTGTTTGAGAACAATAGTTGACAAACACAAACACAATCTTCTTGTCAAATGTGTGTGCATTCTTTGAAAATATTCCAGTTGAGGTGAGGTGCAAGATCACAGAGCACAGAGGTATGACAACGTTTTGAAAAACACATTCAGAGCTGCCATTGTCTAAGTTGTGTATGGCATTAATCATTAACAAGTAGGACATCTTTTAGATCAGCAGCCACATTTTGAAGGGTTCACAGCAGAAACAGCTGCTGCTGCAATTCCGGGGGATGTACAAATCATGGGTGGCATCAACTATTACTACAGGAGCCAACCAGTAGCAATACATCAAACACTGCTAAAGACACATTGAAACAATAATTGAGGTGTCTGCTAGTATGTCTAATTTCATTGCTGGATTGGCACTGACAGACACGTCAATATTGCATTTCAAAAGATCACCTTCCATAACATCTGAGTCTGGCACAAGTGGGAATGTATCCCATCCTGCCATGTTATAAAAGACCAGAGTACACGTCCCGGTTTTGCAGCTGTCTTTGGAGATGTCATCAAAGGAGCAACCCATTGAATCTATTTTTAAAGGTGTCGTCCTTAATGAGGGTGGTCTGAAGATGCAGCTCTGAGCATAAGGTCACTGGCTGCAAGGGACTTGTCAGACCAGCTAGCGGTGGAGAATTCTATAAACATGGGCATCTGCCCCACCCCTTGCTCTCCTTTGGGCCATGAATGTGATGATGACAATGAAGGTCATGTAACTGGTGAGAGTGATGGTGACCACAATGTTGACTATATCCCACCTAATTACAAAGGGAGACAGAGAAATACATATGAGAACATTGGTACTGGGTCCAGCCCCAATACCAACAGGTTTTATGGAGGGGCATGTAAGCTCGGATCTGGTGCCTACCAGCACAATCCCAGACTGTGTTCAAAGCAGAGATATTCCACAAAACATGCATACTGTATGCACACTCTTGTGACACATACTCATAGACCCTGAATTTTCTGTGTGGTAGATCACTGTCAAGCAATAACAGCACCAAACACACCTGCACCAAAACCAATGAGGCCTGTGGCACATGTTTGCATTGCAGAGCACTATGTTTCCTCCCCTCCTCCCTCTGCCCAACAGCCAACGGACCTACTGGCCATACTGTGGGCAACATCACATATATTCTGTGTGGAAATGTTTGTTCTGGGTCAAGAGGTAAATTTATTCCAACTGCACAATGTGACAATAAACGGTGTCCAATGGGAAGTGAGATATCTTTCTGGGTACCTCATTACGGCTTGACCATATGAAGTTACATCATGCACATAAATGGGACCAGCATACACAGTAACACCTAATAAGAATCAGAAAACACTGAGCAGCATTCTCACAGGTCCATGAACTGTCATCCCAGAAGTGGGATCTGTGTTAAGCTTGCAGCAAAGTACTCTAGGCAGCCAGAAAAGCTATCATAGTTGCAGGGGACCAAAGGGTATGCACAAGCCAAGCCTCAATTCGAGCACCACCATATATAACAATCTACCCGTCCACAAGTATGACTGTTAAATGGCAAACTGGTGAAAATGCTGGCAGTATACCTTTGTGTTTAGAACAAAAGATTTTAGCAGCTTATGTGAATTGATGAGACCCGCTGGTAAATTCCCTGCTACCGTAAATTTCCAGGCTAGAATATACCTTGTATGGTACAACAGTGCTTTCAGTGAGAAAAGTATTGGGCAGGTAATTCGCAAGTATACATGAACACGTGGCCAACACACCGGCTACTTGGCTGTAATGGACATTGTGACACTGCCCCATTAACTGAGACTCTGGTGAGAAAAAAGGACCATTAGAGCAGCAACACACTGTCCAACAACAAGCTACTTTGTGCATGCACACTTTAATGGAAGAGGAAACTTTGGCACTGATATCTAGGACAAAGTGAAGCAAGTCATGTTGGAATGGCCAAATCCCCTAAAGCTGTGTTTGGACTTCGTGCTAGTGGGCTATCTCTACAATGCCATTTTATACAATAAGCCTAAGGAAAACATTTCTGTCCCATGATTAGCACAAATCTATATCAAAGGGCTGGTCACAAAAGGTCAAACCTGTGGATTCCAGATTCCAGAAAAAAAGGCTACATTCTGCAGGTTCATCCTTTTGTAACAGGTCCTCTCCCTGTCCCTTTCAGAGATGCACCCTTAAATCCCTCATGCCGATTGGCATGCTCTGCACCCTCCACCCACCATCAACCTGCTTACCGGCTGCAGGCTCTGGCCTCTGGCTGCCTGCTTCCTGCCTAAATCTATGACCTCTGGAACAGTGGCAGAGGGTAGAGCTGAGGTACACTGGAACTGGATTTTCTGAATGTGTAATCCCAGGGTACAGCCCTGCTTTTTCAGTAAATGTGCATGACATGGCACCACAAACCTTGTGCAAGCTCCAGCTGACAACTGGGGGCTGAAGGGTCTAAATTGGTACAGTGCATAGGCTCCCTATGATAAGTGGGTGAGCCCTGCTGGGCTTGTTGGCCTCCCCTGTTCCGTCTTCCCGTGACAGACCCTTCATGTGGTTGATACTCACTTTCTTTCTGGGATTCAATTTATTTATTCACAATACTAATGCTTTATGGTTTTAGAAAACAAATGAGAGAAATTTTGCGCAAGAAAATGCTCTGACAATTCAAAAATACTCCTAACACTACCGGTTCTGAATACAAGAGAGGATGGGTTTAAGACAGGGATTACTATGGACAGTACATATGCTATTGGCACAGTTCTATCTATAGATACTCACTATATGGGTTTCAAACGGAACCGTCAGGGATTCTGGTCAGGGATTCTGTTTCTGGGATAGACTGCTGGGCACACCGAATTGGACTGGGTCTGCAATGGTACTCTGGTCACAGCACAGCACAACGGGATTGGATCTTTTGGTTCTGGTAATAAATATTTTAGCAGGAAAGCAGTTACAGCACAGCCCGGCTGTTTCTTTTGTTCCCTTTAGGTTTAGTCAGATTCTTTCTGGTTCTGGAAATGCAAGACCTACTTGAACATGGTTATACTAATGGAATGGGCCTTTCTGCTTGCAAGGTTTCTAGAGTCAGGAGCAAGGAAAATAGATGGTTCTCTTGTAGGGTGCTCTGCCAGCAATCAGTTAGTGGGTGAATCTGTGTGTCCGTCTAAGTCCTCAACTGTCTCTATTTATGCTTATCATAAAGGGGGTGTGTGCTGGTTTATCCTAAGCTCGCCCTGTTAGGCAGGCGTTTTGGCTAGAGTCTCTTCTCTCCCTTGATTGGAGAAGAAAACAGGGTGTCACCATGATGATGTGGGTTTATGAGTCAGAGAATCCTCCCCTTGTCCCTTTGAACATAAAATCTACTGTTAGTACAATACATATTTACATGTGTGCAATCTCTATAACAATCATACATACAGTTTACATATTTTGTATAGAATCTACTTTTCCAATCCCCGTCGTTGTAGGATCTTGTGTCTGCTTTTGACAGAATTCTGCCCTTTTTGTCCGAAACACAATATCCAGTTTATCACAAAATTTGTACAAATGTGCATATTGAATATGGGCATAAGAGTATGAAGTTTTGTGCTTTTGGCATAAATACATTTGGAGTAAAACCATATTTTCCGCTACTACTTCCCAGAACATCCCACAGAGTTCTGGCGTCTCTCAAAATGTGCATCCAGAAATCACATTAACAATGCTGTTATTTCTATATTTTTTACAATTTTACACAGTAATTTATCAGTCTTTTTCAAAATGAGCTTTTGGCTTTTGTTAAGCAGCAAATGGTGGTTTGTCTCCGCCTCCTTCTTCCCCTGGCAGCTCAGAAGCAGTTTCCGCCCAGTTCCTCTTGTGAGAGGCCATTTACGACCCTTCATGATTAGCATTTCCTTGAGCTGGAGGAAGTCCATTGTCCCCTTCCCCTGCAACCCCAAATTCTCCTCCCCTGATCTAATCATCAAAGAGGTGTGATTTCCTGGTGGAGTGAAGCAGAAGGGAGATGCCTGTACTCCATGGGGGGAACCTGTTGGACTGGTTTGCTTGCTGTTGTGCAGGCTTAATTTAAATGTCATTTTGTTACATGTTCTTCTTGGTTTAAAACAAACTTGTAATTCCAAAACAAGCAGCTAGAACACTTTTTCCAGCTTCTAAACCATGCGATTTAACAGATACAACCTAGGTTACTCTCAATAACAGGTCACTTAGTTTTCAGACATTAGATTTCAGTTGCATAAGTATACAATTTTTAAAGCAGGCTTCTGACAGCTGTAATTCAGGCAGCTGGAGGTACTGTGCCCAGATTTTGACAGATTTCACAGGCAGGCATATTTTTCCTGTGAATGTTTTGATGACAAAATTCAACTTTTCAGGACATTGTCTGTTCATACTGATTTCTTAAATTAATTAATTGTAGCACCCAGTAAGAATATTGGATGTATGATGGTGTTTTATACCGGCATTCTGCAGTTTCACCAACCAAGAAAAAGATTTAAAAACAAGATTCTGGATTTCTTTCAGTAAAGCACTGTTTTTCATGCAGGCTCCATTTTTACTTGTTGGGCAGCCCAGTGACATGTTTCAGGAGTGCGCTCTCAGTTCCACTACTGACAACATGCATGATAGATTTGGCAGCCATATTTTCATGTTGTAAAGCATGATTTCCATATATTTTGGCGGGCGCAAGAGTTTTGCGGCCATTTTGATAATTCTGGCACCATCAGCACACAGTGATGCCGCAGGGCAGAGCATAAGTGGGTTAATACATCCCACAAAGTCCCCCCTCACGACTTGAATTTGACCGCCCGTCAAGGGGAAGCCAGGAGATGGGGATGTAATTCTTTCTTTTTGGTCCAAGTGGAAAAATTCACCTGCTTCTCCCATCAGTTCTGGATCGACAGGTTCTCCTCGCCGGTTCCGGATGGGAGTATGGAGCGATCCTCCGGGCCCCTTGGGTCTTTCCTTCCAGTCCCCGAGAGGTCCTCCTTGGTATCTTGGAATCCTTGGTTTCAGTGCTATAAGACAAAAAAGAGCATGTTTGTGGACATTTCCCTACCACTATTCATGTAGTGGGGCAGATGCACACATTTGACGTACAATTACCAATCTTTCCCGCCTGTAATTACTACTGATTTTAACAGGTGGAATGGTTTTTAATAGTTGTAATTTTCTAGGGATCCGGAATGTCCCCCTCTGGGTTTCCAGATGGCTCCTCTAGTTGCCACAGAGCATGCCTAGGATGGCAACACTTCAGCTGGTTGAAGTGGACTCACTTATCTTTCCCCTCTGCCAAACTGCCTTTGGGGATACAGATTTTGTGGGCGACTGGTGAGATTCTGGCTACAATTTTAAAAGGACCCCGCCAGCTAGGAAGAAATCTGCACTGTTTGGCCTGGTTCCTTTGGAAATTGTACAAGTAGACACGGTCTACTACTTTGTATTCTTTTCTAGTTGGCTTAAGGTCCTAGTGGGTCTTCATACTGTCTGCAGAAATTTCTAGATTCCGCTGAGCATAGGCAAAAGCATGTTGAAGGTGTTTTCTCAGATTCTCAACATACTCATGAGTTGTGGAGGCATTTATCAAGGTCTGCTCTTGGGTTCTGTAGAGCAGATGCTGGGGAAGCACCATCCTTCGTCCAGTCATCAGCTCAAACGGCAAAGTTTTCGTTGCAGAAGAAGGGGTAGATCTGATGGTCATCAGGACAAGAGGTAGTCGAATATCCCAACTTGGCCCAGAATCTGCCACAAACCTTTTTAATATGCTCACAATAGTCTTGTTGTATCTCTCAACTCCACCACTAGAGGCTAGCCAGTAGGCAATGTGTAGTTTCCTTTTGACCCCAAATATCTCCCACATCTTTGTCATCACTTCGCTAGTGAAGTGGCTACCTCGATCTGACTCGATCCTTTGGGGTAGTCCAAAACGCGAGAAGATGTGGTTGATCATTAGGGCAGCTGCTGTTTCTGCCTTGCAATTTGGGGCCGGAGACATTCTACCCATTTAGTGAACAAGCATGTCACGGTCAACATGTACTTGTTCACCCTAGAGGAGTGAATCACAGGCCCGATAAAATCGACTTGTATATCTGACCAAGGCAGTGTCATCCCACTCTTTTGGAGGGGAGCACGGTGTGTAAGGGATGTTGGCTGAAATTGAGCACACACAAGACACACCTTCAAGTATTGGTTGAGGTCCTGCCACTGTGTGGCCAGTATGCAACCTCTCGCAAGATTTCCAGTGTCGTATGAAACCCCCAATGACCGGCTGTGGCCGCATCATGGGCGTGACTTAGCATCAGGCTTCGGAATGAGGTAGGGACCACCCACTGGTCATGGCTAGCTATGTATCTCCTTACCAACACACCGTCTTGGATTTGGATCATTTTTGGACATTTCATCAACACTCTGAGGTCCTCTTTCCCAATGTAATTGGTATCCATCAGGGGAAAGTTCTCAGGGTCCTCAATGTGTTGATAAAACTTACCAATTATTGGATCCCCTTTCTGAGCCGTAATCAAATCACCTTCTGGGGTCTCCTTACTCCATTGTGCAGTTGAGAGTTCATTGTGAGTATTTGTCTGGGACCTAGTGATAGCAGTGACCTGGATTTCCCCCAACAGGGACTCGATCTCGTGTAGATCCCCTTGGATGGCTCCGGTTTTGACCAGCTGATCAGCTAGGTCATTTCCAGTTTTGTCTGGTCCCTCTACTATAGAATGACCCTTGATCTTTTCCCAGTAGATGGTCATCCCATTCAAGATGACCAGATCATCAATATTTTGGATTAGTTTCCCATGTTTGAATGGTTTGTTTTTAGCACATAGCATACCTCTGGTTTTCCAATTAACCAGGTGCTCCACGATCCAGGTCCGTCCATAATCCGAATCAGTGATAATGACCAGTTTGTGGAGTTGGTGTTGGACAGCAGTGAGGATGGCTTGATGCACAGCCATCAACTCTGCCACTTGACTACTTTGGGGACTGATTTTGTACCCAGGGAGGGTTCTGGGGCATCATTCACTCATGCATTCCCTACGCCGGCCACAAGTTCTTTTCCCCGTTGTTGCCAACATGGTAGGAGCATCCATCCACATAGACAGTGGGCATTCCCTCACACTGGTATTCTTCATAGATTTTGTGTGGGGAATTAAGGTATGTCTCCATGCTGTCCTTGATTTTAAGACTTTTGTCCTTGAGACAGTTTTCTGTGGCACAATCATGCAAGTCAGCCAGACCTTGTGCTAGGGTACTCTTCTTGTTTTGGCCATATGTGACCTCCACAGGAAAGCCTTGGATTGACAGAATCCAGGAAGTAATTCAGAAATTACTCCCATTTCCGGCCCGTATTCTGTCACTTTGGAGATATTTCAGAGGCCGGTGTGGAGTCTCCACTATGATGTGTTCCCCCTGGATAAACGGGTGGTAATTCTTCAATGCTCACACCGTTGCCAGGAGTGCCTCCTCACAAACGTCTAATTTTTCCTCCCTGGAGAATAAAGTCTTACTCGCATAAGAGATTACTTTATTGACCTTGTCATTCTTTTGATATAATACTGCAGTCAAGCATGTTTTCAAGAACCCTGCCTCCAAAAAAGTACTCCTTGTTTTTGACAGGGTAAGCTGGGCAAGGCGCTTGTGAGAGTCTTCTTTTGAGTTGTCTTACTGCCTCAGCTTGTTCTGGACCCCACTCCCACTTGACCCCCCCTTCAAAAGATGGATCAGGGTCTTGAGATCTCTGAGCAGTCCTCAATGAACTTTCTGCTGTAATTAGTTAGTCCAAGGAGGCTCCTTAGTTCCCATACAGTTGTGGGGTCTTTTAATTTCTGGAGTGCTTCCACTTTCTTTTCCTGGGGACAGAGACCCTGAGGAGTTATCTCATGCCCCAAGAAATTGACACGGGTTCTGCACCACTGTGTCTTTTGAAATGAGAGTTTTGCTCCGGCAGCCCTCAACTGTGTGAACATAATGGATCTCTGCTATGTGTTCCTCCACAGTTGAGCTTTTGACTAGAACTTCGTCTACATAGGCCAGGTTACCCCTTTCACCCAGGTCGGGCATGGCCTTACACAGAAAAATGTTAACTTCATTGCCGGAGTTGAGGTATCCAAAGGGAGTCCGGGTCCACGTATACTGCTAACCCCCGAAGGTAAAGGCCAGCTTGTATTGGTCCTCCCTACTGACAGGTACAGTCCAGTACCCATTGGTCAGGTCAATGGCAGTAAATACCTTTGACCCCTGGATCTGGGCCAGCCCTTGGTCAATGTAGGGAAGAGGCATTCAGGAAGGATGGACCCCTTTGTTGAGCTCCCTTAGGTCAGCACAGAGTCTCCACTGGCCATTTGGTTTCAAAATCCCCAGCACCAGATTATTGAAGGTGCGGTGGACTGGGCAAATTATCCCACAGGACTCAAGCTTCTTAATTATTTCAGTAAGGGGCTCCATTGATGCGAGAGGCAAGCAATATTGCTTCACAAACACTGGAGTAATGTCAGGGTCCGTGGGAATTGTTGTTGTGTGGATGTCGGTGCGACCACAGTCATATGAGTCCACCGCAAAGAGATCTTCAAAATCTAAGAAAACTTGTTTACATTTTTGCTTTTGCTCCAGAGTCTCACAGGCATCAGCTAGGTTGACTCTCTCTTCAACCATCTGCCTTTAACCTGGAAAGACTTCCGTTTGGCTATCTCAGCAGCCTCCTCCAGCTGGGTGGAGAAGTCCCTGGTCAAAGTGCTGATTTGGATTGGTGGCTTCAGGTGGGGAAGGCAGTCCTCGTGGACTTGGAAGATCAGCTCATCCCTCCTGAAGTCACAGGTCACATCTTCCTTACCTTAAGGGCAGGAAGTGTACACCAGGAAATTCCCCCCATGCCGGGTGAAGATCCTGTCTGGTGTTGCGTCATCATCGCTATCACTGTCAAAACAGTCCTTGGGAATTGGTCCTAACAGTCCATTACCTAAATCTATGGAATAATGTTGGTCATCAACCACCATTCCAATGATGGTGCCTGCGGCCAGAGTGATACTCTTTAAGTCGCTGTTATCCATCTCTGTTGAAATGGTGTTGTGGTCTATGTTGACTAGTGGTGTTGGGTTTACCCCCAACCCTTGCTGTTGGAAATGAGCATTAAGATGAATATAGGCGTCAGGGTTTTTCAGATTATGTCCTCTTTTAATTTTTACTTCCAGTGAGAATTGTCGGGTCCGTTCTGGGATGGTGACTTCCTCTCCAATCTGAATTTCAACTGCATAAGGCAGCAGTTGTGCTGACTGAAATGCTTTCTCTGGGTCATCAAAGTGCATGGGGTTACCCGCTAATCAGGACCAGGCTTTAAAGTTTATTAGGTCCAAACTAATGGCAAAGCGATTGAGAATGTCACTGCCTAAATAAAATGCAGCATGGACATCTTGCACGACCCAAAAATTATGGACTATGCTATTGTTGCCTATGGAAATTTTGAGCATATACCTGCTAGACAGGAGGTGTTTGGAATTGGGTGTTTCCAGGTCCATTCCCCATTTGTCTATCAGTTTAAATGTGGGAATGGCTGGATCTTTTGGGAGTTCGCGGAACATGGCTTCGCTGATATAGCTCTTACCGTTGTTCACACACACTCGGGCGAGAACAGAGTCCTTCCCTTCATTTAACTGAATGGGGATGAACTGATCTACAATTTTCTGAATATCAGCCAAGCCTTGAGCTGATTTCTCATCATTCTGTGCTATAGGAGTGGGATTTTATGATTGTGAGTTTGTAAAGAAATTCAGTGTGTTTCCTTCCAGTGTGGAATGCCACCTTAAACTGGAAGGAAGGTTAATTTTCAGAAATAGAGAGGACTCCCCATCACCAGTTTGTTGTCCTACTGCAAATACTGTCATGTCTGGGATTTAATTATTCTGGAAGTGAAATTCTATTTGGTCATGTTTTTGTTCAACCACGTGGCATGTGCTTTTTAAACTAACATGGTTGACACGTGAAATGCCACCTTAAACTGGAAGCAAGGTTGATTTTCAGAAATAGAGAGGACTCCCCATCACCAGTTTGTTGTCCTATTGCAATTACTGTCACGTCTGGGATTTGGTTATTCTGGAAGTGAAATTCTATTTGGTCATGTTTTTGTTCAACCATGTGGCATGTGCCATTAAAACTATCATGGTTGACACTATGTTTCAATTTTATTGGTCGGCTAGTCTGGGTCCTGTAAGATTGATTGGCGTGTTTTGGGAGCACAGAGCACCGCACCACTGCATGGGATTGGTGCATTGCTATGATGCAATTGTTTCAAGTTATGTGTTGCCAGTGCAACCTATGGACATGTAAATGAAAACAGGCTATACAGGTAAAAAACAAACAATTTTCTCATTTTAAAAGCACACATTTTTTCACATTCAAAATGCACACCATTTTATCACCTGAAATTCCTCTGTTGCAAGAGACACATTTGAGAATTAATAAACTAACCTCATTAACAAAACTAACCTGATCCTAACTTCTTAATAATATAATGTGTTTTCCACTGCAAAATGAGGCAGACTCTGAAAGTCATTTTAAACGCGCATCCAGATTTTTTTCTTTTCTCTGTGCTGCTCTGTCCACAGTATTTGCAGGAAGCAAAGATTCGAATAAGCAGGAAATCAGTTTTGTTACAGTTGCTTACTGTAAAAGATTTCTATTGTGTGCAGGAGGAGGATAGGACATAGGGGATTCTTATTGGAGAAGCATCATGTTAGAGGCTGTAACAAAGTTTTAATGTAGAATCTGGGGGAAGAAGAAGGCAGAATACATTTTACACAGCTCGGAGAAAGACCTGACTGGTGGCTGTGGAGTTCCTGATAGAAAAAGCAGATCCCAGCTGCACTGCTGCAGAGACTGGGAATTCCAGACAATAATCCCCGGTTTGAGTAATGGCAGATGCCTGTTCTCACTGGGGGTGCTTGAAGAGGGAATTGCCACATCCAGAAGGCGACGAGCCGAAGAATTTCACATGCTGAACAGATTAGGTAATTATACATTTCAAAGTACGGGGGCTGTGTGCATGAGTGCAAAACTATTCAGTCAGTGTAGAAGAAAGAATTCCAGTGTTTTATCAACATGTTTAATGTTGCGACTGTTCTCGTCGCCCTCTTCTCATTTTGTTACAGATAATGTTGACTGTGCTATTTCATTTATCTCTGTAAAAAGAGTAAGATCGTGTTAAATGCAATTTTTATAATACACAAAAATATCTGAAAGCAGACGGGTAGTGTGTTTTATTTTCTCTTTCCTTTGTGCATTTACCATTACAGTGCTGATGATGTTGGGAGATGTTTAGACAGTGCAATTGTCATTTTTAAGGTAGCTAAAAATAAGACTTGGCTGCAGCTGTGTGCACGATTTCATTCAGTATGAGCAATTATAAATAACTGTGTGTGTTATAGCCTGCTGAAGGTAAATGAGTCAGCTGAAATAGAGACCCGGGACATAGTTCACTGTTGTATATAAAATAGTGAGTGTTGTACCACATGTTAGCTCGCTTTTGTAAATAATTCAGTGAGAAATTGCCCATGGTGGCACACTAAAAATGAAAATGTTGTATTTCTGAAATGTAGGCCTGAGGTCTCTGTAGTGATCACACGAACAATCTAAACAAAAATAAGGGGTTCTGGATATTGGGGCCACAAATAAAACAAAGGAATTATGCTCACCAAAAATACCACCAACCACGCATACCAATAACGCATACCAACATAATGTATACCACTAAATGTATCAGTGTGCTGAAATAATGTATGTATACTGCAGTACTATATACCAAATTTAATCTGAATGGAAAGAGTGATTATTACTGAATTATTTTCATTTTGGCGGTAAGAAAATACCGCTAGGCCCCAAATCTATACAAAATACCCTACATATTGCAGGCCGGGAAAGTGATCATAGAGCACCTACTGGGCGTGGCAAGTGTGTCTCACACTGCCATCTGTACTTTAAAGGGAACCCATTTCATAATAACAGTGTGTCACCAAAAAACAAATTTCAGAATGTCACAAAGGGAAACCACATTCTCAGACTTAGTGCAAAATTTAGAGGCAAAGTTGTTTGCACATGGGACGTGGGTCATCGAACAGTACCTCAGAATGGCATGACCGCATTCAGGGTGAGGTGCAGAAAGAGAAACTAGACAATATTTTTGCAGAAGGCAGCATAATTCAGGTCTGCCTTACAAGGTTATTGAATGCAGCCGATAAAAGTGCAGAGAAAGACTGTTTAATACGGCTATGCGCCAAAATATGGTTTATTTTGAATAGGTCCCTGAGAATGCAAGAAAATGATACCCAGCTAATTAACAGGTTAAGGACTGACTTAGATGGGGCAAGTAAAAAAGAGGAGATGTTAAGAACAGAATTAGAAGGATGTCAGAAAGACATGCAATTAAAATGCAGAGATTTTGATATTCAGTTGTCCAAAATCAAGAAACAGTTTGAAGATAGTGAGCAAGAATTGGTACACTTAAAAGCCTTATTGGATCACATTAGACAGGATAAAGATGAGATTGTTTCAGAAATGCAGATTTTACAAAAAGAAAATTTTGAAAAAGAAAGTGTTCTCCAAGGTGCAGAGCAAGAAATGGTTAAAATGATTCAAGAAAGAGACAAGAGAAACAAAGAATTCAATGAATGCCAAATGCAAATTTGCGACATGCAGGAGGTAATAAATAAAATGAGTGATGAAAACAACTATCTGCAAAATGAAGCACGCAGGCTCCTTAAAAAGTGCAAAGACTTAGAACAACAAATGTGCATTCCCAGGTCCCAGGATTGGTGGCAGGGTACTACATTCAATGGAGTGTAGGTGAATTCTAGTTCTGCCCAAAGAGCTAGTGCTCCAGTGACTGGGCCGGTGACTGAACTTGGTTGCAGGGCCCTTGGGGGATTTGATACTCCCATTGGGGGCAGCCACCAATCCCATACACCTGGAACCAGGATTGAGTCACCAAGTAGTGCAATTCCATGAATTGAAACAAGTAGCCCCATAAAAATAATGAAATCTATTAAAGCTCTCATCAAACCATTTAAAAAAGGAGGGGAATGCTGCATTGAGGATCACTTAGAAGCGTTTCATGACATTTTTAAAGCACTCCAGATACCTAAGGAACAGTACAGACAATATTTTCATTTAACTTTAGATGCTCCGACGGCCAGCATCATAAGGGGATTAAATGAACAGCAGAATATGACATGGGTGGAGTTTGAAAAAGAAATTAGGCATCATTTTTCTCCTTTCCAGTCATTACAACCAGTCATTACAGGAGGCAAAGAATGTTGCTTACACACTTACTGCTGGGCCTAATACATCCCCTCGCCAGTTTTTACAAGACTTAAAAAGAGCATTTTCTCGCTTTGATGTATCTTTTGACCCCAATTCTAATGAATTTAAAACCGCCTACTTCTATGGGCTACAGAAAGACATCATATCCCAATTGGTTCGTGAATTTGATCGTGACAAGTCCCTTGAGTGGATTGTGCATCAAAGCACAAAACTATATGTGGTACTCTATTGTCAGGGTAGAGAAAGTGATAAAATGAAAGATACTAGACCTAAATCTAAAGAACCCTCAGCAACAGTGATGGAAATCAGGTTAGCCAAAATGTCCCTTAAGTCTGCTCAAAGTCCAGGTAAAAATAATTCGGCACCTGAACAAAGGGTTAATCAACAAAGGTCATCACACTCTGCACCAATGTTTCAATCACATGATCCTAGTAATATGGAGAGCTACATCAGTCCTAGGTATTTAGGAGATAGGCCCCGGGCAGGCTATCGGCCTGATATGTCAGGTATGAACTATAGTCAGAGACAAAATCAAGATCAAAGAAATGATGGTCCCTACCAGACATTGGGGACACAGAGCAAATTTGATCCCAACACCATGATATATGGTAATCAGGATAGACCCCGATATGTGGATCGATTTGCTGATAATGGGAATCAACATAGGGGTCAGTACCCACAACATGAGAGACAGGACATGAGACAGAACATGAATTACACTTCACGTCAATACAATGATTCCCCACCAGGGGACTACAACCAAAGGATGGGTGCACCCCGCTCCCTTCCACAAATGAATCAAGAGTTCAGAAACTATCCCAATATAAATCATTCACCTGAGAGGTATCAGAATAGATCCAATCAGGGAGAAAGCAACCAATATCGAGCTAGGCCACAGAGGGAGGATTCTAGAGAGATGGAAAGGTTCCAGTGCCTTGAGGCCCAAGTGAAAATGTTAGCTGAACAAATAGGGAAGCTTTGTGCAGCACAAAAACAATCATCAAAGGAGGGGGCTGATGGCCATAGCAATGACCGGGGGGCTTCTTCTGAAAAGTGACTAAGTACTCATGATACCTACAGCGCCGAAAAGACAGATTGCTCTGATGTAATTTTGCATAATGACTCTGAGATGTCTAATGATTTAAAACTGAAAATGCCAGTAAGTGAACATGTAACAGAAAGTACAAATTCTTCTAAAAGAGAGGTACGGTTTAACCTAGAGCTAAATCAAACATTGGAGATTTGTACAAATGAAATAAGAAAACCTGAAACTCCAAGAGAACAAAGAGACAGATTTAAGAAAAATGACTCATGCATGGGGAATACCAGTAAACAGGGAGTAAGTGGGGATGCTATGATTTCTTCCCTGGGCAGTCAAAACAATGACCAAACACAGGCAGAAAAAGGAAATACTCCAAAGGAGGGTACATGCCAATCACCTGAAGAATTCTTTGAGCCATATATCTTTGAAGAGGCTGAAAGGGCTGGTACCACACTAAATGATCACACATGCACAGAATTAGACAATGACAGATTGCTGAATGATGTTGTTACACATGTTCAGTTGGAGGGTTGTAATGTGGCCTCTGATGATACCTGGATGGATAGGCGAACAGTGGCCACACTAAAAAAAAAACACTGAACATGGAGAAATGAATAAAGTCTCTCGCGCAGAAATGGGTAAAAAGGAGGGACACATGTCTTTCCATTTACCAATGTGCTTAGCCAAAATTGAAAAAGGCCTGAGAAAGGTGAGTCCTGAAATCAGTAAGAATTCACACTTCTTATGTGTATTAGAGGAAGTTGAGGACAGTTATTATGCTCCCATCACTGTAGAAGGAAAATGCCAAACATTTGCAATGATTGACACTGGCGCACAGGCCACAATTATGTCCAAGGAGCTGGTAAAGATTATAAATGAAGGGAGATCCCCTCAGAATCAGATCACAGTGAAGGAAAATCAAGGTCCAGTGCATAACTTTAATGGGGAGGAGGTGCCCATCATAGGTGTAAATGAGGTTGACATAAAAATAGGAAAGCACAGAATGAAACAAGTGGTATTGATCACATCTATTTGTGAAATTCCATTTCTGATGGGGACAGATTGCCTGAAAAGATTGTCTCCTCTCATAGATGGGGTGAATGGAGTGCTGTGGTCCTTAACCAAAAAACCATTGAGACTTAAGAAACTAAAATCACAAAACAGCAACATAAATGAATGTCACACCGTTGCCAAAACAAATGATGCTGTGGAGATATATCTCCAGAATAGTTGCATACCTAGTGTCACTGTTATATTAATGTGTCAAGACAAAATGCAGAGCAACAATGAAAAACTACCTGTACAAATATACTTGGACCCAAGGAAAAATTGGCAGACCGACATAGATGAGCACACATTACGTTTTTATTTAAAAGAAAAGATATGCAAACAAAATATTACTCCTAAAGCAGATTCAGAAAAACACATTACCACTCTTGCTGAAATACACATGGAAGATGAGCAACCATGGGTTCATGTTGGTATAAATGACTGTTTTAAAACAATGAAAGCCACTTTAGCGCTTGAACAGGAGAGGACCTTCATTAATGAGAAATTGTTGCAAAAAATAATGGAGAGGGAGGAAATCCCGAAATTTAGGATTAAAAACCAATATGTTTCTGGGTTGGACAGTCCAGACTTTGAAAACCGAATTGCAGGTAGATCCATGCTTAAAATTAGCATTGGGCAGAAAACAATTTACCATAATGTATGGATAGTGAGTGGAGCACAAAATGATTTTTACATGGGCAATGACGTCATGCACAGAATGTGTATGGTGTTAGATTTCCTTAATCAAAAAATATGGTCACGCCTAGGTGGGCCGGCACCTGAATTTGAAGACAAAAGAAGGGCTTATCATTGTGCACAACTGGTTCCTTATGCAATCGAATTACAAATGAGGAAAGATACTATTATTCCTGCATTTACAAAACAGTTTGCAATAACACTGAAATGCAAAAATGGACAGCAGATGAAAGACTCTGATGCATTTGTGTGCCTGAATGAATTCATAAAACAGCAAGGCCTGGATTATGAATACATTCCATTGGTAGATATTGGTGAAGGGCCTGTAAGAATTATGGTAAATAATAAGTGTTGTCAAGATATTCACTTAGAGGAAAACTCCCCATTAGGAATGGCCATACAAAAATCACATTATACTGCAGATCTAAATAACATGGTGATTGGAAATATCCCTGAAAAGTATGTAGATGCCAAGGGTGAGTTACCAGAATACCTGGACTTTCAGCCCAAAGGAATATTTAAAATTCATTCTATGTACCCTTATGATTCAAGTGAGACAGTGTGCTGTTATCAATAGAGTTGTATAACATTTGATTTAAGTGAAAATGAAATGGAAAATCAGCAAATTCAAATGGAAGCTGACATGACAAAACATTTAAAAGTGGCAGCTTTACAAAGAGACACAGCCACACAGCCAGAGGAAAGCACCGAGATTCCACTACCAGAACACTTTCCGGAATTTTCCAAAATGGTAGAAGAGCAGATCTCCTTAGCGGATGCGTGTGACAATGATGAGGATAGAAACGAATTGAGGAAGATATTTATGGAATTTAAAGATGTATTTGCAAAAGATGCCTATGATTGCGGGTTAACTAAGTTACATGTGGCCACACTTCCAGAAGGGTGTAGCAGAAGTCCAGTATTTGTACGCCAGTATAGACTACCGCTGGCATGTTTAGAATCATTGGCAGAGATTATAAAAAATTTAGAATTGCGAGGAATCATCAGGCCTATCCATAGCACGTCCAACACGCCCATTTTAGGTGTGTTAAAGCCAATGGTCAATGGCTGCTTTGTGCAGATTTGAGGGAGTTAAATAAAAGAGTACCAGTGTCCAGATGGCCACTGCCATTCATTGATCAGGGCCTAGCCCAGGTACATGGTTCAAAAGTGTTTACCACATTAGATCTCACCTCTGGATATTGGTGCGTGCCATTGGCAGAGGAGATACAGAATTTATTTTCCTTTACATTTGACAGGACTCAATACGCATGGGTTAGAATTCCGTTCGGGTACGTTAATAGTGGGAGTGAATTTGGAATACTTTTGAGGAAGGCCATGCCTGATGCAGCGGAAAGAGGAACCATAGTTTATGTGAATGATGTCCTGATAAAAAATGAAAGCTTAAACAACCATTTTGATGAAATAAGGCATGTGCTTGGCCAATTGCAGAAAGCAGGCGCCAAAGTGTCTTTACAAAAAGCACAATGGTGCAAGAAAAAAGTGAATTTTCTAGGCCATGAAGTAACTGAACAAAATCCACAAAAGAAGAAAATAGAGGCCATACAAAAACTAAAAGACCCTAAAAATGTGAAAGGGGTGAAAAGTTTATTAGGAATGACAGGCTATAACAGAAAGTTCATTGAAAATTATGCTGAAATCACTCAACCATTGACTAAACTGCTAAAACTAAATACACCCTGGAAATGGGAGAAAGAGCAGTCTGAGGCAGTAGCCAAATTGAAGGAATGTCTTGTAAAGGCACCATGTTTAGCATACCCCATAAAGAATAGGGATTTCTTTATAGAAATAGGTTTCTCTGAAAATTGTATGTCAGTAGTGTTATCACAAAAACATGATGTGAATCACAAAACCATTGCCTATGCAAGTAAGGCATTTTCCCAAGTTGAAATGAAATTCAATGAATGTGAAAAGGCCCTATTGACCACTGTGTGGGCGCTACAACATTTCCGCCCTATTGTTCAGGGAGAAAAGGTGATTATTGAAACAAATCATCAACCTTTGCAATTCTTAGAGAGTAAAAGAATTAGGTCAGGTAGTCTAGCGCAGTCCAGAATCACTTCATGGACGCTAGTATTACAAGGTTTTCCTGTAGAAGTGAGATATGGCCAAAATAAAAAGAGCCCAATTGCTCAATGTTTAGCAGATTTACACAACTGTGCAGCTGAACAAGCATCAAACGAAATGGAAATAGAACCTAATTTACAGAAGTTTGAACAATCACCACACAAAGCTTTTGATGAAAAAACATGCAAGGACTTGCCAACTGTATATGTCGATGGTTGTGCTTTTCACATTGAAAATGACAGTAATAAACAATTAGTGTCAGGAATAGGAAATGTCTGGTTGAAATGTAAAGGTATCCCCAGCATAGGGATGAGAACTGGAGCTAGGAGCAGTCAAGTAGCGGAATTGGCAGCCATTTGTAAAGCCATTGCTACTGCAATTGATAATATATTCTGTGAAATTGTCCTGGTGACTGATTCTGACTATGCATGAAACAGCTTTGTGGAATATCTACCTGGCTGGAAAGCGAGAGGCATGATTACATACAACAAAAAGCCACTTAAACATGGAAAAATGATACAAGCCATAGACAAATTTGTGTCACAAAATAATTTGACAGTATACTGGAGAAAAATTTGTGGGCATTTAAAAACTCCAGGAGAGGATAAAGAGGGGGATGATAAGGCAGACCACCTGGCTAAAATTGAGGCTGTGATGGGAGAATTGCTACCTATTGAACATTTACTGGGTGAAATACAGATTGATGCAGTAACACGTTCTAAAGCACCAAAGGAGACAGAACAATAAGTGGAACAATGGAGTTACAACACTCCAGACCAAGATTTGATTGAGGCACAAAAGAATGATCAAATTTTGGGAATCTATTATAACCATTTGATAGATCCTGGACAAAACCCTTTAACAGAAGATGATTGTGTGGGAAAAGAGGAAATGAGGGTGCTATTAAAGAATAAAAAACAAATTAGACTACAGGATGGACTCATGGTTAGAGAGTCCATAATAGGACAGATACAATGGGTGGTACCCCTTTCATTTAGAGGGCTAATGCTACACCATGCACATGATGCCATAACTGCAGGCCACAGAGGTTCACAAAAAACATTGGAAATACTAAAGGATTATGCTTATTGGCCACATATGTCCCAATATGTGGAACTGTATACTAGAGGATGTCTAGTATGTGCCCAATTTAAACCTGCTTCACCAATGTACAGAGCTCCACTAATGAAAAGAGGCCTAACCCTTCCATGGTCAGATTTGCAAATAGACTATGTTGGGCCTTTAAAAAGGTTGGGCAGAGGAAATCGTTATATTTTGAGTGTGGTATGTTTGATGTCGAAGTGGATTGAATGTATTCTTGCACCAGATTGTAGTGCGCAAACAGCAGCCACATTGCTAGTGAATCATGTGTTCTCAAGGTTTGGGTTGCCACAAAGAATTGAGTCAGACAGAGGAAGTCATTTCACAAGTGCTCTAATGAGCAAGGTATGGCAAATACTGGGTGTGAAAAGGAAACTACATATTGCATATCGGGTGGCTTCTTCAGGTGGAGTTGAACGGGGTAATAAGTCTGTTGTGGACATTTTAAAGAAATGTGTAGCTGAAGCAGGTTCCAGCTGGGATTTACGTTTACCGTTGGTTTTGATGGCGATCAGATCAACTCCTGCCAAAGCAACAGGTATTAGCCCACATGAGGTCTTAACAGGTAGGAAAATGGTGTTGCCGCAACACCTGCTATACAGAACACATGAGCAAACACTTGTAAGCGCATCTACAGTTCATGAATACATTGATGAGCTGAGGAAGCATTTACAACATGCATTTGCTTTTGTACAGAGAAATCCGGAAAGGGCTGCTGACGGTGCTAAAACATATTATGATAAAAAGTTAACAGTAAAGGAATATTGTGTAGGGGATCAGGTGTATAAATTCCATTTTGGAAAAAGTAAACCGAAAAATTCCAAATTCCTAGCAGCCTGGCAGGGGCCATTCCGAATTATAAAGATAAAGTCTCTCCTGTAGTTTACAAAATTTTAAAGACTGAAGGTGAAACAGCAATAGAACAGTTTGTGCATGTAAACCAAATCAAGCCATGTCATCCAAGACATGAGATACAAAAAATCTGGAGCGTGTAGAAACAGATAAAGTCCCTTGAACACAAGAAGGTAATATAAATGAGTACAGTCAGGAGGCAGTGACAGAGAAGTTAAATAAAGATGGTTGATTATAATGGCACATAAACACTGTGATATATGTAAATATATATATAATATAAAAAAGAAGCTGAAGTTTATGGAGTCGGTGTGCAGAATGAAAATGCATTAAATATTGAATGTTGTTTTATGTGTGCTTGTTCTCTATAACCTGTGCTTAATTTCAGAAGGCGAAAGAAAAAGGGCGAAATATTTTACAAAGCATGTTTTATTTTTGGCAAAAGGGTGAAGTTAGTATTGTGCTATATTCTTAATCTGTTTCTTTTCTATTTAATTTAGAATATTAACATATTTTTACAGGAGGTCACGGGAGACGATGGAGTCCTGGAGCCCACGTGGATGGATTCCGGAAAAGCCCCGAAGGGGGGCGAAGACCAAGGCTGCAAAGCGATCAGCGTTGAAGATGACAGCAATAATATGGTTAATGATGATGATATTCGGCGGAATCTTCAAAAATTCAGAAGCACAGGTTGTCATTGAACCTGGACCAGCATCTGGTATCGCGGTAGAAGAGGCACCAGGATTCATCATGAGTGATAGAAGGATGATTTTCCAGAATATCTATATACCATTGAACCCTAAGATTGTGATTGAAAAGCATTTGAACCATGCCGGAATTAAGATTGAACAGACTAAAGAGTGGTTGGAAACAAGAAAAGAGGACTCTAAGCAGTCAATAAGAGATATATTGATGCAATTGGAAAAAACATTTGTGAATGCAGCAGACATTAAGAAGAGGAGAGGAAAAAGAGGAGCGGTGATGGTTGCGATATCATTGGTAATGTCTATAGTTGGAGCCATAATAGGTACCACAATATCAACAGCCAATGCCATTTCGGTAGGAACGCTGAGTACTAAAGCACAACAACTGAGTGTTGACCTGGAAATAATACAAAAAACATTAGATGGGATTAAAGGGGGATTGGATGAACAAGTAAGATTCATAAATGAAACTGCAATCATTCTAAATGAACAAGCGGATGTGATGCAACAGGCGACTAAGCTAATTATCTAGCATGACAGAACTTTAAATGAAATATTGAATATAATGAGTCCTGTTGATAGACTATTAAAGAATTATATGAGAGAAGTTCAAACTGCAGTTTCACAGTTGATTCAAAGACATATTCCCTTGTATTTTGTTTCGCAGGATATTATTCATCAAATGATAGAAAGATTGACCAGGAGGGAAATTGACGTGGTACAGGTAAAAATTGCATTTGAAATGGGTAATGCAATGCCATTATATGTGGACCTGGAAAGGTTGGAGATTGGTTTGTTATTATGCATCTCATATGTAG
Organism: Ambystoma mexicanum; assembly: GCF_040938575.1. Lineage (NCBI taxonomy): Eukaryota > Metazoa > Chordata > Amphibia > Caudata > Ambystomatidae > Ambystoma > Ambystoma mexicanum. The sequence goes on along the minus strand of NC_090930.1, from coordinate 1,290,413,134 downwards.
CTCCTGAACTTATTTATCAAACAAAGTGGGTACACAACGTGGGGTTTTGGCAAGAGGACAAATTTATTAAGATTAAGGGCCTCATTACACGGATGGCGGTAAGGATTTACCGGTACCGGTAAAATACTGATACTGGTAAATCCTTACCGCCTTACTACGAGGACCCTTTGCGGGTTGGGGGATTTAACGCCTGCTTTTTGCAGGCGTTAAAAACCAACCCGCAAAGGGACCCAGGTAGCTAATTACGGTACCGCAATTTGCGGTACCGTAATTAGCGCCTTCCACATTCCCATTATGCCCTATGGGGCAAAAATGGGAATGGGGAAGGGCAATGGTGGAAGGGGCAATTACCGCCCCGCCAACCTTGGAATGGGGCGGTAATTCCCCTTTCCGCCAAGGCGGTGCCGGTATTTTACTGGCATGAACCATGGCGCTAATAGCGCCATGGTTCTCCGCCATCCGTGTAATGAGGCCCTAAGACTCCAGAAGTGGTGGCATTTCAGTCATGGGAGCCTGAAATTTACTTAATACCAAACTTGGAAACGTGTGTCAAATTTAAAGAACAAAATTATATGTGTCCAGGTAAACCGTTTGTTCCCGACGCCACAGATGCTATTTGTGGTTTGAAATCTGACCCAAGTATATCAGAAGGATGTGAAGTGGTCATTAGCAATGTGGGGAGTGAAGAACTGGCACAGGCTAAGATGGTCAGAGGTAAATGGTTGGTCAGCACCTGTTTAAAAAACATGACGGTAGTACATTTGAATCATGGAACATATGTGGTTAAATAGGTGAAATATAATGTTTTTTACTTACAGGTTCCAAAGGATACAATTGTGTCAATTGGAGGGATAACATTGTTTCATGTAACAAACGATATATTTGGGAAAGCCAAGTAGAAAATATCGATTTTTTTAAAAGGGACACATTTCCAATAGATCCGGATGTGGAGTTTTTAGTGAATCACAAAGAAAAACATGTAATGAAAATGAATCTGAGAAAAAACAATATTACAGTTAGTAACCTGGGTATAATAGAAGTGGAAAAATGTAATTGGGGAACCTGGGGGGAACGCTCAATAGTGGGTTTAGCTGTCCTGGTGCTAATCATGGGTGGATGGTTGATTGTGCTATCAGTAAAAATGAAAATGTTGCTAATCTTAGTAACTACGTCAGGAAGAGAAAGATATCCCAATACGCATGCATTTTAAAAGAAGAAAAGGAGCAAGTTGTTTTTTTAAAAATTGGCTTGGATCGTAGCCAAGTTCTAAAAAAAAGGAGGGATATGTAAGATTAATTGGCGTGTTTTGGGAGCACAGAGCACAGCACCACTGCATGGGTTTGGTGCATTGCTATGATGCAATTGTTTCAAGCTATGTGTTGCCAGTGCAACCTATCGACATGTAAATGAAGACAGGCTACACAGGTAAAAAACAAACCATTTTCTCATTTTAAAAGCACACATTTTTTCACATTCATAATGCACACCATTTTATCACCTGAAATTCCTCTGTTGCAAGAGACACATTTGAGAATTAATAAACTAACCTCATTAACAAAACTAACCTGATCTTAACTTCTTAATAATATAATGTGTTCTCCACTGCAAAATGAGGCAGACTCTGAAAGTCATTTTAAACGCGCATCCAGATTTTTTTCTTTTCTCTGTGCTGCTCTGTCCACAGTATTTGCAGGAAGCAAAGATTTGAATAAGCAGGAAATCAGTTTTGTTACAGTTGCTTACTGTAAAAGATTTCTATTGTGTGCAGGAGGAGGATAGGACATAGGGAATTCTTATTGGACAAGCATCATGTTTGAGGCTGTAACCAAGTTTTCCTGTAGAATCTGGGGGAAGAAGAAGGCAGAATGCATTTTACACAGCTCAGAGAAAGACCTGACTGGTGGCTGTGGAGTTCCTGATTGAAAAAGCAGATCCCAGCTGCACTGCTGCAGAGACTGGGAATTCCAGACAATAATCCCCGGTTTGAGTAATGGCAGATGCCTGTTCTCACTGGGGGTGCTTGAAGAGGGAATTGCCACATCCAGAAGGCGACCAGCCGAAGAATTTCACATGCTGAACAGATTAGGTAATTATACATTGCAAAGTACGGGGGCTGTGTGCATGAGTGCAAAACTATTCAGTCAGTGTAGAAGAAAGAATTCCAGTGTTTTATCAACATGTTTAATGTTGTGACTGTTCTCGTCGCCCTCTTCTCATTTTGTTACAGATAATGTTGACTGTGCTATTTCATTTATCTCTGTAAAAAGAGTAAGATCGTGTTAAATGCAATTTTTATAATACACAAAAATATCTGAAAGCAGACAGGTAGTGTGTTTTATTTTCTCTTTCCTTTGTGCATTTACGATTACAGTGCTGATGATGTGGAGAGATGTTTAGACAGTGCAATTGTCATTTTTAAAGTAGCTAAAAATAAGACTTGGCTGCAGCTGTGTGCACGATTTCATTCAGTATGAGCAATTATAAATAACTGTGTGTGTTATAGCCTGCTGAAGGTAAATGAGTCAGCAGAAATAGAGACCCGGGACATAGTTCACTGTTGTATATAAAATAGTGAGTGTTGTACCACATGTTAGCTCGCTGTTGTAAATAATTCCGTGAGAAATTGCACATGGTGGCACACTAAAAATGAAAATGTGGTATTTCTGAAATGTAGGCCTGAGGTCTCTGTAGTGATCACACGAACAATCTAAACGGAAATAAGGGGTTCTGGATATTGGGGCCACAAATAAAACAAAGGAATTATGCTCACCAAAAATACCACCAACCACGCATACCAATAACGCATACCAACATAATGTATACCACTAAATGTATCAGTGTGCTGAAATAATGTATGTATACTCTAGTACTATATACCAAATCTAATCTAAATGCAAAGAGTGATTATTACTGAATTATTTTCATTTTGGAGGTAAGAAAATACAGCTAGGCGACCCAAATCTATACAAAATACCCTACAGTCCAGAGGACCTTGTTTACACAATCTATGAGGGGAGACAACCTACGCAGGATGCTATTCCCTAGTAAGCAAGGGGTGCCTTCTGGAGTTTCAACTATGACCGGGTGCTTTACCTTGTGTCGCCCAATCTTAATGTCCAAATTCGCAGTCCCCTCAACAGGAATTTCCTTCCAGTCGAAGTTCTGAAGTTGTCCAGGCAGAGGGGTGAGAGGAATTTGGTATTTCTCCCCCCTTCCCGAATTCAGTTGGTCAAAGGCCCTTTTTTGACAGAAGGGTAGCTTGGGATCCAGTGTCCACCATGGCCAAAATTGGACATTGCCCCTGTATTTGGACCGGGGCATAGAATCTTCCCTCCTTTTCCTCAAGGGGGCAGAGGTAATGCACATTTTTGGCCAACTGGTGAGTTGGTTTCTTTGCTTTGGACACTGATATAGAGGTTATTTGGGCAGGATTCTGTTTGGGATCTTGGGAACCTGTAGGAAAAAGATGACAGCTAGATATGGGGGATGTTTTAGGTTCTGCTGGTTCGGTTTGAAGCAGGGGAATTTTGTGCTGGTCATTCTGAGTACTGATGATGGGCGGTTCTAACTCGGTCCCCACATCTACCCAGTCTGGGTTTGGATCTTTTGGGACCCATTTTTCTTTGGGAGGAGTTCCCCCCATCCCTGAAGGAGAAGATCCATTTCCCAGAATCCTCTGAGGATCCCTCTCCTTCAAACTGGAAGATTTGTACCTCCTCCTCAAAATGCGTCTTTTAAGTGTCTTTATTTCTCCTACCCCCCCTCTGCTCCTTGGGTTGCAGACTTTCCGGGAAGGAGATTTTGATTCCGGTTCCTGGGCTTTCAGGGGCTTTCCACAAGTGGGGAAGGAAGCTTCTTCCAATGTTTTACACCCCCCTCTCCCTTTTGCCTCCTCCCTGGGAACCGGTAGGTTGTCAGGGTTCTTCCCCCGTCATTGAGCTGGAGCACCAGACCCTGGATTGGAGGAGTTCTGGGCCGCTACGCTCATCTGAGGGTTCTGTTGAGCCCTCAGCATGCGACCCAGATCCTGTGCCATGTTCTGGACCTGGCGCTCTAGTTGGGACACTCACTCTGGCTGGTACGGGGTCCTCATGTCTCCCCTGGGTTGATTACGGGAAGGGTAGCTATCCCGTCTCACGAAATACCCCGGGTTTGGAAAGTTTGGGTACCCCTTCACCCTTAGCCTCCCCTCTCCCGGATTGGGCTGTCTGGGCTCAGGAAAGTGCGGAAAGAAGGATGGATTGTTTTGGGGGTTGAAATCTGTCAGGGACCTAGGAAAGAAATTTGGTCCGGCATTTGGGGAATTACTGCCCTCCTGGGGAAAGTGAGGAGGGAAGTTCCCTGGGTTTCCTGCTGTCTGGTTGGATCCCCCACTCTTGGGCTGGAGGAGTCCACACATAACCCAGGATGGGTCTATTTCCCTTGTATCGTGGGCTGATGTAGTCAGGGGAGTTAGGGGTCCCATTTGTGGGGTTGCCTCACTGGTTCCCTGTTTGAGATTGTCCATTGTCCCCTTCCCCTGCAGCCCCAAATTCTCCTCCTCTGATCTAATCATCAAAGAGGTGTGATTTCCTAGTGGAGTGAAGCAGAAGGGAGATGCCTGGCATCCATGGGGGGAAGCTGTTGGACTGGTTTGCTTGTTGTTATGCAGGCTTAATTTAAATGTCATTTTGTTACATTTTCTTCTTGATTTAAAACAAACTTGTAATTTCAAATCAAGCAGCTAGAACACTTATTCCCGCTTCTAAACCATGGGATTTAACAGTTACAACCTACGTTACACTCAATAACAGGTCACTTAGTTTTCAGACATTAGAATTCAGTTGCATAAGTTTACAGTTTTAAAGCAGGCTTCTGACAGCTGTAATTCAGGCGGCTGGAGGTACTGCACCCAGATTTTGACAGATTTCACAGGCAGGCACATTTTTGCTGTGAATGTTTTGATGACAAATTCAACTTTTCAGGACATTGTCTGGTCATACTGATTTGATGAATTAATGAATTGTAGCACCCAGTAAGAATATTGGAAGTTTGATGGTATTTTGTACCGGCATTGTGCAGTTTCACCAACCAAGAAAAAGATTTAAAAACAAGATTCTGAATTTCTTTCAGTAAAGCACTGCTTTTCATTCAGGCTCCATTTTTACTTGTTGGGCAGCCCAGTGACATGTTTCAGGAGTGCACACTCAGTTCCACTACTGACAAAATGTATGGTACATTTGGCAGTCAACTTTTCGTGTTGTAAAGCGTGATTTCCATAGGTTTTGGCGCGCACAAGAGTTTTGCAGCCATTTTGATAATTCTGGCACCATCAGCACACAGTGACGCCGAAGGGCAGAGCAAAAGTTGGTTAATACATCCCACAACTCTTCCTCCAAGCTTCTCCTCCTCAGAGACTTAAATATTCACCTTGATTCTACTGATTCGCCCACTGGTCTCTTCCGCAGCCTCTGTGACTTTCCCTCACTATTCATCCCACTGGTCGACACACTCAGCCAGGCATAACTTGGATGCTCTAATCTCAGCAGATATCCTTATCTCCAAACCTCTCACTACACCTCTCTCCTGGTCTTACCATGATCTCCTGTCCTCTCACCTGGATCTCTTAGGTTAAACCTCTTCAAGTCTCCTTCTCTATCATTCAACCAATGAAGCGAGTGTCAGTTGCTTTTGCCACCACTTTAATTCCCCCTACCACTCCTGCCACGGACTCCCACACAGACTCTGCCCTTGATAATCTTCACCTCTATATCACCAACACGCTTGACATCCTTGCCCCTGTCATGAGGATCTGCATGAAGCCTGCCTCCGAGTGCAACTTCTGGTTTGACTCTGATCTTGCCTCGCTGAAGCGCCAGTGCAGAGTTGTTGAGCGAAAGTGGCGGGTGTCACACACTGTTACCTTGACCACATAACACAACCCATTAAAAGAGTGTCAGCATGACAGTTTTGTTTCACCATGAAATGATTGCGTCCAAGTCCGATCGCATCGCACCAAACTTGTAAGAATAACACATAGAGTACTTCATAACTTATCCCTTTCAGAATGGGTCGTCAACGGCTAAAACAGTAAAATGGATCTTTGTTTTATTTTATTTTTCCAGAATGCAATGTGTAACATCCGAACGCACATGCCGTTCAAGAAGAAGGAAGCCTTTGTGTTGTACAATCACTGGTTACAGTTAAACAATAGTGTTATACCACTAGAACCATTGTGTACAACACCGAGCATGTAACAGTAATAATTTGATTGTTGAAATTAAAATTTATTTTCCAGAACGCTAACGCACAACATCTGAACGCACATGGCGTTGATGAGTAGCTTTCACTTTTTAAGACTCACTCGTTACGACCACAATGAAAGTTCACCACCACTGTAACATGATCATTAGCACAGGGAATGTATTACATAAAAATGGAAATAGCACACCGATCACGCTATAGTGATTCAAATACACGCAGCATGAAATCCGACCAGGAATGTTAAGGGAACGAGATGTTGCAATAAAACCAAACGATTAACTGCGAATTAACAGGACACTCCAAGCAGTCTATAAGGTAGCACAGACTAGAAAAAGGCATTGCCTACCATTGGTTTTAGAACTACAAATGGCATGCTCAAGTTACATCGATTTATTAGTGCACTTTGAATATTCTATAATGTAACATAAACTTAATAACAGTGCTGTATACTATTGAGCTGTCTCCATTGAATGGTATGTTAAAATAATGGCAAACAACAAGCAAACCTTACATAGATTATAACATAATGCAAACTCGATAATAACACAGTTAACCAGAAGTCTTTTCATCACAAAAGACGTACATATAAGATCACAGTGATGGAAAACATTGAGAATTGCTGCAAGAATAAGTTTACTGTATTTATTTTATGTTTTCTCTGACATATTCTCTTTTCTAAATGTGATGTGTCTGTCTCGTGGGTACGCTGTTCTCGACAAAATGCTCTGTTCATATATTTATAAGTGGTTGTTTGACATTTCATTTATTGCATTTATTTTGATTTGATCATCAATGCATGACTACGTGCTATTGATTATTGATTAGATTCATTAGATAAGGCCCTGACGAAGAACACATATCCGAAATGCATTGGCCTAACAGAGATTATTGATGAAACACTATTTTTATGGAATTAAAACATATTTTCTTGATAACAGAACGACAAGAGAGTGATTAGTATTACTTACACAAGATAAGAACTGCATATATTTGAAAAAGAAAACGTGTGGTTATAAGGGTGTGTGCCCCACACTGATGGCTAATTATCCTAGGTCCTTTCTCCCATATTCATTGCTGTGCCCACGGGGCACACACTTGTGGGCTGCACCCCGCAAAACAGCAGATTATCTGTCCAAAATTGAATCAACTATAAAGACTATAATAAAAGAGCAGTGCCCACTCAAATATCTCCATTGTATCACACACTGACTCTGCCCTTGATAAGCTTCACCTCTCTATCACCAACACCCTTGACATCCTTGCCCCTGTCATGAGGATCCGCATGAAGCCTGCCTCTAAGTGCAAATCCTGGTTTGACTCTGACCTAGCCACTCTGAAGTGCCAGTGCAGAGTTGTTCAGCGGAAGAGGCGGGCATCAGGCACATACTCTGACAGACTGATGGAGAATACACACTCTCCATCCGCTCGAAGAAGAGGGCCCATATCCACGCCTGCATCTCTGGGGACAGTAACAACATGGGCAAATGGTTTAAACTCGGCAAAGAACTTGCTAATCCTACTGCAGTCTCCACTTCTCCGCGCCATCCATTACCCTATGTACTTCAATTGCCTCCCAATTCCTAACCAAAACTCAAAGCATCCTGTCTTCACTCTCCTTCACTCCCCTCCCGCCTCCCCCCCCCCAGCACTCAGGCCTCCATTGGCCCACCTCTCCCCTCCCTCATACTCTCCTCTTTCTCACCTATAGCACCAGATGAGGTTTCAAGACAAGTCCTCTCTATGAATGTCGCCTCTAAACAGATGCTCCACTTCTCTTCCAGACCTATCAAGGACAACATTGCCTCCCTTGCACCAGCCTTGTCTGACTTCTGTAATCACTCCTTTTCCGCTGGCTTCCTCCTGCTACCCCTCAAGCAGTGCCTTGTGCATCCTCTCCTCAAAATCCCTCTGCCAACCCCGCCTGCCTGGATAACTACAACCTTATCTCTATTACCCCTTTCCCAGGCAAACTCCTGGAGTAGGTGGTCAACTCCCAATTGATCCAACACACTGAATCTGTTGGTCATCTCCACGACAACCAGTCTGGCTTCAGAGCAGCCAAAGGCATTGAAACTGCTCTACTGAACACCTGTGATGACTTGCTCTCAAATCTCAATTCCAACTCTCCATCCATTTTTATCCTCCTCGATCTTCCTCTGCCTTTGATATGGTCAAACATGCCACCCTGACAAATCGTCTCCATGACACCCTTGCCAACATGGGCATGGCACTGGACTGGTTGACATCTTTCCTCTCTGACCAACCTTCCCATGTTCAACTGGGCCCTTTTCTCTACGCTATCACTCTCTATACCTGTAGCATCCATCAAGGCTCTATCCTCTCTCCGTGGCTATTCCGGAACAGGACTGCTAGACTTATCCTTGGAATCTGTCCAGCCCTAAAATCTCTTCACTGTCTCCTGTTTGCTCCTAGGATCAAGTTCAAGCCCCTCTGCATCATCCAAAAGGCGTTCTGCGGCCTGTGAGCTCGCTACATCCAACTCTCTCTCCATAAATACCTCCCTGCTAGAGCCCTTTGGTTCTCTAGCTCTATTTCTCTGCAGATTAGATGCTTCTCTAAGCAGAGAGTGGGGGGTAGATCTCTCTGCTCAACAGGAGCCTCCCCCCTGGAATGGTCTCCCTGTCCCTCGTGGGCTTGAGTTCACACAATAAACAGGCAAAACACATCTGTGTTATGAACTATTAGCAGCCAAATGGAACCCGGAATTGGTCCAGTTGGCAAAGCCAGAACTTGTGGTATGGACAACAATTTGAGATAGTGTCTAGCTAGAGTAGAGTCAAGGCTGTGGCGGAAGACAGAAGGATAGAGTAAAGTGCACTCTCAACTAGGTTGCGGTGTTACAACGCCTGTATAATAGTGACAGAATACGAATAAGAGTGAAATTACCAACTTCTATAGTATGTAACACATTCAGCGATTCTTCACTCTCTCCAGGTGTTTATGAATTGGAAGAGACTAGAATGAGAAGAAAAGTGCACCAGGGAAGGTAAAATGATTTTTTTCCTTTTTAAACACTCGTGGGGCATCTAATGGGATAACAAATCCTTTAATAACCCATAGATTGTCACACTGACCCTGGATTGCTAGGGTTAAAACGACACAAATACAAGGACAAAGGAAACTTTCCTTTTCCTAGAACACAAAGACAATAAAATCACTACTTCCCATCTAGGACTGGTTTTTACTAAAGGGAAGTAGGACAATATAAAAAGGTTTGCTCAAACTCTCAACAATAGGCTAAATAGCGCCTTTTTAAGTGTAGCAAACACCGTCGACCAGTTTCAGTGGCATAACTTTGATAAAGCCACATTCATCAGGACAGTCTTAGATTCCTCAAAACTGGTATAATTCGTATTTGGAGACCAGTGTATGAGAAACAAAAATACGGTAGATGGAATAGTACTTTACCACCTTGCCGTAGGTGTCATCGGACTGGAACAGTCTGTGAGGGAGCCCTGTGTTTGCTTCCCTTAAAGTCAGTAAGTAGGGTATACACCTCAAGCGGAGGCACAATGTGACCAACCAGTCCCCATGCTTCTGATTTGCATGCACCTTCCAAATCGTGTGCCGTATTCGAAATGATACGCCAAATGCGAGCGCGAGGAGTTTTCCTCTTGGGCTTGAGCCTGATGTCCTTAAATTCTGGAAGTTCCTCATGACCATCCTGTTCTTTTCTTCCTTCCCTCTCCCCCTCCCCTGCTAACGCCCGCATCTGCCACAGTGGCAGGATGACTGGTTACCTCTGAGTTCTACATGGCACCAACCCCACTGCCATTCCACCCCTCCTTGCACTTTGCAATGGGACCCTCACCCCCTTTGCCCCATGCAATCCCTGGCACTTAACGTCCTGGCCTCCCTTTTGTACTTGCTTATCCCCTGTCACCCTCTCCATCCCTCATCCACCCCCCCCCTATTACTTGCACTCTCCCCTCTTCACTCTGCACTTCCCCTCCCAACCTAAAACTTCACATTTCATGCTAACCGGCACTCCCCCATCTATCGCACTTCTTGTCACTGCACTTGTGGGATCCAAATGTCAGTAGGCCTAGTAGGACCATTATTGAAATCTCCCTTCTCCCCCCACTTTTTGTCGTGTGGCTCCTTCAAACACCATTTGTTGTATAGGCACCTTACAAATGTTCAATAAATAAATAGAAAATAAAGTACAGATAATGCATCCCCAGACTTTTCTGCACAACTTATTTTCCCCGGGCTACTTGGGACTGTGGTATCTATGCTGCACAGTGCTTAGCACATGTTCTCCACCTTGTTGTGACATGCATTGCCAGTGATGACTACCCTCTTTGTAAAATGTTTTCCATTACACAGAAGATGTACACTAATTTCATATGGGCATACGTGTGCCAGGAATGCTTTCGAACTGTTGCAGGTGTCATACATACTCTCAAACAACCAGATAACAATTCCTTTGCCACCCCGCCAGTATTCAACCATCCACATGCTTGCTCGCCTGTGTTAGCAAAGCAAGGCACTAAAGAACTACCAATCTAGTCACAGATGAGCATTGGGTGAGGTATCCTTCAAACCAAATCAGTGGCAACTCATGTGCAATCTCTGCTCTGAACATTGTGTGAGCCATAGCTCTGTGTCACTTAGTGAGTTACTTACATTATTATACTTGTTGCAAATGAATCTGTCCAAAAGTCAAGGGAACATGTAATCAAAGCAAGTCAGATGTTGGGCAGCTGGTGAGACAACGCCTTTCAATCTTTCATGAAGAAACAAGCAGATAATGTTTGAAAGATAATATATTGAACATCTTTTGGCATCTTTCCTTAGCTCCTGTTTTAAGGTGACATTAGGCCTCATTACAAGTCCGGCGGTAGCTGTGCCGGTAAAACCGGCAGAATGCCGCCAGACTTGCACATTTTTCCAGCACCTGGCTTCACGAAAACACTGGAGCATTACAGCCCCGGCGGTCCATGAAGTCAGGCGCTGGAAATTGTAAATCCCCATTCCCATTGAGTCCCATAGGACTCAATGGGAATGGGGAGCACGGAAGCACCGGCACCATGTGCAACAGTGCTGGTGCTTCCGTGTATGTCTGCGGACGCCAACCGCCTGCAGACTCGGAGTGTGCTGGTCCGATAACAACGGTGCCAGTAAGCTTACGGGCACAGTTGTTACCAAACTGGCGCACTCGTAATGAGGCCCATTGGCTCCATCCCAGAATTTAGAGATCAGCCTGTTGCATAATGACTCTACTGTATTTGTATTTTGCTTTTATATCGCACACATGATGTACCAAACCGTATAGCGGGGCAGATGAAATAACATAAGCAAACACCAGTTTACAGGGAATGAGACAAACAGACTACCTAAACAGAAAAGTCTTCAGCGCTTTGCGAATCTTGTATAAAAATGTGATGGGCCTAATTTCAATTGGGAGAGAGTTCCAATGTTTTGGCCAAAAACCGCAAATCTTCTATCTCCTCTTGATAGATAAACTGAGTGAGGGATCGCCAGGAGATGGCAATCGCTAGATCGCAGAGATCTTGTGGGTTGATAAGGCTAAATCAATTCACTCAGATATATCGGGGCCAGCCAATTTATACATTTAAAAATAAGTCAGGCAACATTAAATCTAATACGGTCTTCAACCGCGAGCCAATGTAAGGCTCGACGAGATGGGGAGAGTTGGGCCACTTTACCCAACTTACAAATTGCCCTGATAGCCGCGTTTTGTGCTTTTTGAAGTATCAACATCTGTTTGGAAGGAATACCAGTCAAATGGATGTTGCAGTAATCCAGGTGTGCATTGGTCAGGGCACTGACCACTGGAGCATGATCTTCCTCAGGGAGGTAGGGGAGTACCTGATGTAAGGGTCTCAGCATGTAATGCACTGCCTGGACCTTTGCTCTAACCTGACTTTCACTGCCCAAATCATCTTGCCATACACAGCTTAGATTTCTAACCTTGGAAACAAATGTTAAGCTTGTTCCCAAATGAATCGGGACCGGCAACTTCTTAGCAGCCATGAGAAGATGTTTTAGGCCGAACAGAATCAGTTCGGTTTTCGCTGCATTTAATTGGAGCTCATTGTTGTACATCCAGCAACCAACTTCCTCCAAGCCCTGCCCTAACTTGCCAAATGCTTCGTCAAACTTAACAATCCTGATGAAAATGTGGGTGTCGTCTGCATAGGAGTGGAAACTCATCCCATGTCATCTCAAAATCTCCAACAGGGGTTACATATACAGCTTAAACAATAGCGGCAAGAGTGAAGACCCCTGTGGAACTCAACATTTCAACTTAATGAGGTCCAACAGGAATTTGCCCAGTATCACCTGCTGATGGCGATCTGTCAGACATGATCTGAAATAGCTGGCAGCCTGCTTCGAAACCCTTCCAGCCACTTGAAGTCGATCTAGAAGGAGAGTATGGTTCACTGTGTCGAAGGCTGCGGACAGTCTAACATTACCAGGAGGGAAAGCTTACCTTGGTTCGAGGCCTTCAAAAGAACATTCAGCACAGATAAGAGAACAGTCTGCTTTCCAAATTTAGCTCTAAACCCAGACTGGAACATATCCAACAGAGATTCCTGTTCCACAAATTCTTGCAATTGGGCCGTAACCACTTTTCCAAGGATTTTTGCAGGCCAAGAAAGACATGCGGTCAATAATTCTGCAGAATCTCTGAATCAAGGGTAGGTTATTTCAACAGGGGTGTGACAATAGCATGTTTAAGGCTATACAGTACAATCCCCTACATGTGCACTCGGGGGGGCGTTTGCAAGATCATTTGCTTACAGAGCAGAGGTTTTAGGGTGACAACAGCTGACAACCCCAATAGCCAGTCAGAAGTCTGGCATCTGGTAGCCCACTCTTACCAATTGCCACTGTTTCAGGTACAGGTGAACTCCATGTGAGGTGTGAAACTCGCACATCAACACCCCAGTGGTGCTCAATTTCTAATTACACATTTCGAAATATGTTTGGGCCTCGTTGTAGAACATCTAGTGGTAGAAATCCCACAGTGGCACAGATACAGAATGAATACATAAATACATACTCTCTAGCGTAGCTCTGAGGTAAGAAACGATGCGCTCCATCAGATCCCATTTCAAACAGTGGCTATCCAGGTATGGGATCACGCCAATGTGAATTGGGACTATATCAATAAACTGATTCTGACTAATTATTCCCAAAAATGCTGGTATATCATCCACTTTGCTATGGCCGGGTCGGCTATGAAAGAACTTATCAGCATACCAGAGAGGACTTGGGAATCCCATATAAAACATATTTATTGGGACCCCAAGGAACTCATTGATGTAGAGAATGATAAATCAATGATTGGCACATGGGTATGGTACCAACTAAAAGACTTAGATTATCAGTCACTGATACATCAAATGAAACCCTCTGGGGCTGTAGGTCCTGACAATATGAGTAGCATGGTCCTTAAGAATGATCCTATACTTTGGGTTAATCTTCTTAACCATCTTTTTTTCCCATGTTTGTGAAACTGGGATAATACCAGAGACATGAACTCACTCTGTCTTGGTCCCGGTCCATAAATCTGGCCTGCGCAACAGCCAAACACACTTTAGAATGTTAGCCATGTAGGATAGTTCTAAAATATTTTCTATTGTATTATTAGAACAACTGACAAACTGGGCTGAGGGAGGCTCTATTACATTTTTTGCAAACTGGTTTCAGAAAGAATCATAGCACTATCCATCCAATTTGGGTATAACAGACCCTTATATCAGACGCTTGGCATTGTGAAGACACCAACTAGTATGCATGTTTTTTGGACGACACGGGCACCTTCAATAGTGTCATATGAAGCAGACTTTGTGGGAAGTGAAGAAGTTGGGGTATTGATTCCTCACTGCTCTGTTTCAATAAGTTAATATACTCTGATACAGAAATCAGAATCCATCTATCTCAGGAGGATGAGTTATCAAAATATTATTCTACTAACAAAGTTCTTTGCTTATAGGATCTCAGTCGTTCCTACTATTGTCTATGCATTGGAGGTTTATCCCAAAGGCTTTATTAAATGGTTGAAGTCTTTAGAAGTCAAAATATTACAATCGCTTTTGGGCCTACCGGGAGCCACCCCGGTTCAGGTGATCAGAATAGAGCTGGGCTTGCCTTTAATCATGTCCTGTTGGAAAAATGCTGCATACAGATTTTGTGCAAATATTACATTCATGGAGGAGGCATGCAGTGCATTTATGGGAACAACTTCTATCCATCACACAAGGTACTCTCGAAGTACCTGGTTTGTAGACCTGGACAGGATGGTCAGAGTTCACCTTCTTGAAATCGGGGTGTCTAAATTACCTGAGACTCTTATTGAATTTTATCTGGCGGGCCATGTTAAAAAGACCCTAGAATGGGATTGCATACAGAAATTGGCAAAGCTCGCGGGCATATATAAGTATGAGAGAAAGACCCAACAAGGTGGTTTTTCTGCCAGAACTCGTAATTTTTTAACAAAGTGCCGTATTCCGCCCTTGATATGTTTTATTACATATTTGAGATTTGATTTGTTACTGGTGTTTGCCAACACTGGAGCTTGGACTAATGTACCTAGAAAGGATTGTGTATGTAGGTTGTGTAAAGGGGAAATAGAAACTGCTAGACATGTGCTCACTGATTGTAGCTGCCTGGTTTCTTACTATAATAAAGGCTATGCAGAATTTAAGGACTATGGTTCTGATCAATTTTGGAGCGCCGTATATGCTGCCGATTCCTTAGTGATCACGACGGCTGCATTCCATATATGGACCTGATAAAGGGCAGACTTAAGGGAATTGATACTTTACCACATTCTTTTTAATATTGCCATGCTCCTGATTATCTACTTGCTGGATAACTTAGATACATAATGAATTTTACTATTGAGTCTTTTAAATTTACATTTCAACTAGATAATGTATTGCCATATGAAATCATAATTATCAGATATACCATTGTTTTATAATGTTTAAATTGAATTTTAATTGAAATGTCTTTTTAAGTATGCTTTTTTTTAAATTATAATATAATATGTATTTAAAGATATAGGATGTAAAGTGTTTATTTGTAAAGGCTGGACAGACAATATTTTATTTATTTATGTATTGTTTGCTTGTTTGGCGCTTATACAATAAGCAAATACTGTTTGAAAGTGCCCACAGGGTACGGAGGGAGCGAAGGTGTGAAATACATTACAATACTATATTTAAGAGAAGAGGGGGGGAAGAGAGCGGGACAAACCTACTATGCCTTGTGAGCATTCAGAAAGTGCAAGTTCAGAAAAGAAAGAGGGAAGGGGGAGTAAGTGCTAGGTAGTCTGAGCTTGTGGGTGAGTCATAGAGTCAATTGCTACAAATGTTGAATGCTACATGGCCGGGGCCACGGGAGGTAGAAGTGTGAACCTCCAGAGCGGAGGGAGTGCAGATGCAAAGTGCTTTGGATAGGCAGGATCTGGGAAGAATTGGTGTGGGAGATCAAGACCCCGAGGATGCATTAGGGCCACGGACACCAATACAGCAACTGTAGGATTAGCAGAGGAGAGAAGGAGGGAAGGAGGAGTAAAAGAGGAAAGTCTTAAGGAGCTTCTGGAATTTCGGAAGATCCTGATCAAGGCGTAGGGGGAGGGAGAGGCTATTCCAAAGGAGGGAGTCCACAGAGGAAAGTGAGCGAACCCATGCCCGCTATCTAGCAAAATGCTTTACACACAAAGAGTTGGTGCCAGAGGAGCGAAGTGGTCCAGAGGGAAAGTATTTAGTGAGATAAAATTGAAGATAGTGCAGTCCCAGGCCCAGACAGCATTGTAGATGATGCAGAGGGATTTAAATTGTATCCGTGCAGCAACCGGGAGCCAGTGAAAAGATTTTAGTGCAGGAGAGATGCGGTCCCTGGGCTTAAGGCCAAGGATAAGTCTTGCTGCCCTATTCTGGATAAGCTGGAGGGGTCGTAGAGTAGAAGAAGGAAGATTCAGGAGGAGGCTGTTAGAGTAGTCAAGTCTAGAGAGTACCAGGGCTTGAGTCACATTCAGCCTCTGAAGGAAAGTGGGAAAAAGTATCATTCTTTTGAGAAGGAATAGCTGATAGCTGGACTTCTTGCCAATGTCCTGAGTGTGAGGGAGGAAGGAGAGAGAGGAGTCGAAGATGACGCCAAGGTTTCTGGATTCAGTTGAAGGCACAGGGGGAGAGACACAAGAGGAAGTCCAGAGTAAGGGCACGAAGGAGGGAGCAGGGGTCCCAGTCAGAAGGATCTCAGTTTTACAGGCGTTGAGGCTGTGATCATTGGAGGTGCACCATGACTGGACGGCAGATAGGCAGTCAGGGATGATGGAGGGTGCATGTGGTTCAGGAGAGAGTCTAAAGAAGAGCTGTGTGTTGTCTGCATAACACTGGAAGTTGGAGGAGAAAGACGAGATGAGGTGTGCAAGGAGAGCAAGCTAGATGTTCCCTTTGTATGAGGATGGAATGGTTAACTGTGTCAAATGCAGAGGAGTGAATGGGAAGGATAAGGACAGCTGGGGAGTTGGAGTCCAGAGATGCACGCAGTTCTTCACAGGTGTTCATAAGAGCAGTTTCCATGCCTCTGGATGCTCAGAATCCAGATTGATGGTCATGGAGGCCACCAACAAGTTCAGTGTGAGAGTTGAGTTGGGGCAAGGCCAGCATCTCAAGCGGCTTCATCAGGAAAGGGGTGATGGAGATAGGCTGATAGTTGGCAGGGCAGGTAGGGTCAGAGGATTTTTTTTCAGGAGCGGACACACAAGGGAGCGCTTAAGGGGGGAGGGGAAAGATCCAGTGACAAAAGAGTGATTGCAGAAATCAGCGAGAGCAGGGGCAAGAAAGCTGATGTTATCCTTGATGAGCAAGGAGAGACCTGTTTAGAAGAGACCCTCATGGAGCGAACATCTCTGGTATCTTCTTCAGGTGTGACAGGAGAGAAGGAAGAGAAGGTGGAAGGAGGAGGGAGGGGGGGTTTCATGTGAGAGGTGTGGGATGGGTTGAGAGGGAGTGTATAAAGGGTGGTCAGAATGTCCTGAGTTCATGGGTTGGGCAATAACTGTATGCCCCCATTCCCTATTGGGTAACAAATTGGAATTATTTCAGCGTACTTATGCCCAGCTCAGAGGTGGGGGTAATGCAGCCAGACTTGTGATAGGGCCAGTCCTTAAATGCAGTGATAATACCATTAGTGCCGCATTTATGGGCTACCACCCAAATCGTGATGAAGCCCTCCTTCTATTACCCTACCCCATTTATCAACAATAGGTTTTGACTCAGTCCTGTGGAATTGATGATAGACCACATTTTGCGTGCTTATATTTTTTCTCTAGGACTCTCTGCATCTTTTGTGCGTCTTTCATCACCATCTCTTTCTTGTGTCCTCTCAGCCAATGTTTGGAAAATGTCTTCAGTGTATTGATGGCTTCCGAGGCAGATTTACTTTAAGACTTTTTCAGTAAAGATACTGCTCGTCTTAAACGTGTCTTCTTCATGGCTAAACGTTTGTCAAAGCCATGTTGATGATTTCTTGCCTTGTAGTTGTTCTTTACGTTGGTTCTAATATGGACAGCTAATAAAGAAATATAGTTGAGCAAAAATGTTTGGGAATAGGTGTTCAATGTTTTAGTGTGTACTTGGATAGTTTGTTCCAGGATGTCCACAACTTGCTTAGACATCCTGAGGCAGCTCCCCTTATTTAGGGGCTCTAGAGCAAAAGGGTGATTCTGCCTCAGTATTTCCCATTCCTCAAGCCATTGCATTTTAAGCAGCTTATGATCACTTTGTTCAGTAGGAAGAACTTCAAAGGACTCAATAGCACTAATGAAGTCTCTAGAGACTAAAACAAAATCTGTGACTGAAGATTGCTGCCCTCAATGCCAAGTAGGGTGACATATATTCCCCCTTTCAAAAAAGTTGTTTAATAAATGTAGATTGCAGGATTTTATTAATCGGCTACACTTGATGATTCCTTATTGCTTTGAACTGGGTGCGTTTAACACCTCTGCTGTGTGTCCCATATGATCCGCCCCACAGAGCAGATTTAAGTATCTGAACAGAATAATTGAGGCATTTTCGAAGGTATAAGCCTCATTAATAACCCCCGTAATATCAGCCATCATTTTCTCCACTCCGACTTTTATTGGATTCCAGTATATGTTAACAAACAATAAATATTTAAAGCAAATGTTAGGGGCTGGTTCCTTGTCAATTCATTGCTTAAGTGTGGTTAATTGACGAAAAGGGTCGTAGTTGGTCGATTTCGATGTTTCAAAGTTAACTCTGGATTTTACCAGAGTCAGAAGTCCAGCCGAAGACTGGCCCATACCTGTTGAAGTTGCTGGATTAAGAAACAATGTTAAGCCATCCATTATCGTTTTTTTTGGTCAACCACACTTCTTGCAGGCATATAAAGTCTGAGTCAGCCCAGCCAGTATGTCCTTTTAAAGTCAAATGAGAGAACCCTCTTGTGTTTCAAGACACAAGGGAAAGCAGAGAGGTTCCTCCTTCCTCAATGGCTCTCTGCTAATCTTTCACTTCATTCGACAGGGCAGAGGCTAGCCAGGCCCAAGATGCATCAACCAGAAAGTCAGATGGTTTCATGGACTTGTTTCCACCTTCCGCCCCATGTGGGTTTTCCCCAGATGGTTTATTGTCAAAGTTAAATGTTCACTTTCCTCTAGATTTGTAGTTTCAGAAAACCTTAGTCCTCTCAGCTATCTTTTCAAAGGGGAGGTTTTGACTGGTGTCCTCGGATCCATCCAGTCAACCTGATCGCATTGGCCTTCAGTCTTTTCAGAATAGGTGGTGCAGGATGGATTGCCCAGACCTGGGTTTTTTCGGCCCCAAGCTTCCTCCACTCTCAAGTCTGTTAAATCAAAACATAGGGACAACAGACTGGCAGCTGAAAACAAAAGTAAGTCCTTCACGATGGATGATCGTAGGTGGAGGAAAACTTAGTCCAGGCGGTCCTCCGTCGGAAACTCAATTATAGAAAAGTCTTCTGAAACAATTTGACGGGGGGGAGGCACACAGTGGCATAACTTTAGGATATTGTATCTGTTTAATATACATTCCTCATTTTGGTCGACCACTCTTACCAGCCTCATACAACAGGTAAAGTCTCTCCCATGATCATTTCAGGCAATTAGCAATCCAAACGACGGAAGTGCTTTAGGGGCTTGGTCCTCTAATTTTTTGTTACTGCTCTTTGATTTAGAAAAATGTGCTAGTCTCAGGCGAATGGGGTCCACGCCCCTCTCTAGCCATACTCTCACAGGCCTGGAGATCTTTGAAATTGAAGGTGAAGCAGAGGAAACACTTTCCTTATCTGTAAGTAGCACTGGGTGTCCCACATCTGTAGTTTTCATCGATTTGAAGTTTGTGTACTTCCTTACTGCTATTTATCTTTTTTCCTCCAGTCCTGTTTAGAGTCACCTAGACTGTCTATCTTTTGGCAAGCTACTTTTTTTGCACTTCAATCAGACCTTCCACATCGTCGTCCAAGGAGTACGTTGATAGATTTGATAACGAGATTTCATCTTCTTGATCATTACTTGAAACCCGGCATCTCTCTTCGGGTGTGTCAAGCGATGAGCGTCCCTTAAGGGATCGGGCTCTGTCCCTCAATTTGGTATTAGCTTCCTTTTTGATTATTACTGTGTCCACTTGTGTTGGAACTGTCTTTCTTTGTGGAATCTTTTGATTTTGCCATTGGAATTGATTTCGGTCATTTAGAAGACCTATTAATTAAGTTGAGACCAGTTTTTGGTCTAACAAAGAGCAGAAACACGTTTATAGGTGGTATGTCTATTGAAGGATTAGGGATAGCAACCCCCTCCCATACAGACGCAGCAGCAATACTCTGAGGTACTATGCCTTTCAAGGGTCCGTTGGTTGTCGGCTTAGAATGTGTTGGATCCAATAGCGGAGTCCTCTCCCCACCGCCGGATCGCCTCCACTCTCCTGTTGGTGTATAAGCTGTGACCCATCAGGTACATCTTTTTGTTGTCCATCCTATAATAATGTCAGTTTGTGTTATAGGGCCCCTAGTTGTGTTCCGGCCATGATGTAGCCCTTAATGTAGATGATTTTTGCGGTATCCAGGCATTGTTTCGAATATATAGTTTTGAATGCCAAAGTTTCGAAAAAAATACATCGAAAAAATGAATTTGTTTTGTAGGTTAAGGTTTTTCTTTTACTATAATGGGTTTTAAGGGGTAAACAAATGGGGTTTGGGGGTGGACACCCGCATACATTTTTTTTTTTAAAAATGCACTTTTTCGATGCATTTTTTGTCAAAACTTTGCCATTTGAAACTTTGCCATTCGAAACAATCACTAAGAACCGATTTTTGCATGTAACATGGCAAGCAGTGTCATCTGATCTTTCAAAGTATTGTTTATCGCTTCATAGAGTTTCACAAACGGGCCCATCGCTATTGTCACTACAGACAGATGGGCAATAGTTTTGTAGCTAGATTTCCTTGATGACTTCTTTTCAATGTTAGGCTCACCTGATGTTCGGCGTTCGGTGGTAAGTGGGCTCTCAAGGGGGCCTGTCAGTTTTACAAAGATTTTAGGCTGGAATTCATTGGTGAGAGGATTATCCTTTCCAAACAAAAGGTCTTTTACTGTTTGGATTCCCAAGCTGTCCGTGCAGAGAAGGGACCAGCACAGGTTGGTAGGCTCTTCTGCAGCATCTTTTTCCCTTTTACCGCTGCTGATTTTTTCTTTTCTAATGCTAATATCTTCAATTGAAGCAGGGCTTCTAGAAGGCAGATTAAGAGGCATTTTGAGCAAGTTGGAACAGAAACATTTGTTTGCACTAGTTGGAGCGAGGTCTTTACATAACTGTAGGTTTGACAGGCCCTCATCTAGCCCAATGTCAGTGTGGAAAAATTAGGATCTTAGACAAGGTATTTTTTGTGGCAGAGTTCTCAAGCTTATCCTTTGATCGATTTGTGGGCCCGCCATCAACGTCAAAAAATTAGCATCAAACTCTACCAAGCTTTCCAAGATCTCGCCATCAGTCGGTCTTTTAACCCCTGTTTGATGGTCCCCCATTAAGCTCTTGTTTAGCTCAACAGCTGGACCGCACTGCCACTTTTGTAGTGAGCGCCCGACCAGCTCCATTTCACACCAGGATTCGAGACTGATGCTTTGGAAACTTATCAGGGACCCTTTGTTTTTCATATCAGCGGCATTTCATGAAGCTTGTGAGGACATTTGATGTTGAGTATCAGAGAAGAGAGCAAACTCTATCGGTAGGCTGGGGCCGTCCCTTGACCCCCCTGGCTCCTCTAAGGCTCGGTCTCCTGACCTTATTTGAGTTTGTACTGATAAAGGAGGGAAGGTGTCTTGTTTCACTGTTCTATCCAAAATGGGACTTTCAGAAGTTGTGACCTCTCGTCCCCTACCCACCTCAACATACCCTTCAGTTAATGTCTGAGGGATGGTGTTTGTCAAACTTGATTTGGAATCAAGCAAAAAAGGAGACCTCACAGTGAGCTTGCATTTAGTGAGCCTCGGCATGACGATCAGCAAATGCTCCTTGATAGTTTTAGGCTCCCTATGTTTCCCAGCAGCCAGTACCAGATCGGGCCCGGAGTCCATCAGTCCCTCTACTTCCAGAGCCAGGGTCAGGTCCAAGATCATTGGGGAGACAACCGGTGGCACAGTGTAAGTGATTTCAATCCGGCACTTCACCTAAGTCAATGCCTAGCGTGTAATGCACAACTGAAACCCTTATTTATTTATTTGTGTCTAAAGTTCTTTTATTCTGAACGATGTACCACTTATATCACGCCCCTCTCTTGGAACCCCCCTCTCCCCCGGTCACAATGAACCAGGAATCAGGCTGGTTTGCAAAGGTAAATATTTATTTATATATTCACAATATATCACACTATTCTTAATGGGGATACAATAATCACCAATGGGGTGATGTCACACTAAGCAATCTCTTTAATCACAAGGAGTAATAACGAGCAAAAATAATGCAGCACAGCAATAATACTTTTGTGGGTGTGTTTTCAGATCAAATGGCAATGTGGTTACTATTTCCCCCTGCACAACCCTCAACCCCCCAATATGCAATGTAGAGAGATAGGATGAGAGAGAACATGTTTCAGGAATGCAGAATTCAAGCAAATACATCAATCCCAATTTCCCCCCTGCAAACACAAGAGAGAAACAGAATTGATTGGCAAACTGTCAAAATGGTTTTAAAGTTGGCTTTGAATGGAATAGTTAAAACACTAAAAATGAGCTAAATCACAGAAATTGTTGAAATACTAATTGGAGCCGCTTTATCTGGTTGCAGACAAACACTAGCAATGATTTGACGCTATTAAGCAATGTTCAAACTGAAAATTGAGAGGTCAGATTACACATTATAGAAATTTCCTAAGACAAAATGTGCGGCAAACGATTGCAGGAGATCTATAAGGAGTGAGATGCGGTTTTGGGTTCTCTGGAGAGCTTAGGATGTTAGCCACCAGCAGATTCTTAAATTTCGTTTCTAGCATGAAAATTGAAGAAGTTATGGATGTATTCGCGGAGGTCGTTTTTTTTCAGACAGAGGCAAATTGGAAAACAAGGATGCGCTTTTAAAAGACAAACAGGATTTCTTTACACTAGGGATGGACTATGAAGAAGCAAATACTACACGACAGCACAGCCATCAGACCTGGACACCTCTGGATCAGGTTTTTGCCTGCCGAGACACTTGCCTTCATCAAATGAAATATATCAGCAAAAAGATCGGTTTAACACTACTAGTACAGAAGGAGATAATAGGGATGAGATAGAGAGTTCTGGCAGTTCAAAAATATTCTAACAATGCAGTTCTGAGTATAATAGAGGATAGGTTTAGATAGGGATTGCTATGGACATAGGCTAGTGACAGCCCTATACTAGGGATATTCACTATATGGTTTGAACAGAACCGTCAGGAATTCTGGTCCGTCAAAATCAGGGATTCTGGTCAGAAATTCTGCTGGGCACACTGGATTGGGACAGGCTGCTGGGCACACCAGATTGGACAGGGTCGGCAATGGCTCTGGTTCACAGCTATTTGGTCACAGCACGGCACAGCACGGCAATGGGTTGAGTCTTTGGATTCTGGTAACAATTCTTAGCAGGGAAGCAGTTACAGCACAGCCTGGCTTTTCTTTGGTTCCCCTTAGATGCCTGGAGTAAATTCTGGTTTCTGGAATTTTAAGGCCTAGCTGAGAATGGTTCCGCTATAGAAATGGGCCTTTCTGCTTGCCAAGTTTCTGGAGTCTGGAGCAGGGAAGATGTCAAGTTCTCTCGCAAAGTGCTCCGCCAGCAATTGGTTAGTGGGTGAATCTGAGTGTCCTTCTAAGTCCTCAGCTGTCTCTATTTATGCATTTGATAAAGGTGTGTGTATGCTGGATTATCCTAAGTGTGCCCCCTAGGTTGGCTATAGGCTAAAGTCTCCCCTCTCCCTTGATTGGAGCAGAAAACAGAGTGTCACCATGATGATGTGGTTTCGCCTTGGCTTTTGAACATGAAATCTACTTTTCGCATAATACATATTTACAATTTTGCAGACTTTATAACAATAACATATCTAGATCACATATTTTGTGGAGCAAGTGTTCTTCCAAGCCCCGTCATTGTAGGATCTTGTGTTGGCTTTTGACAGAATTCTGCCCTTTTGGGTCGGATCACAATATCTAGTTTATCCCAAATTTTGTACAACTGTGTGCATTGCATATGGGCATACGCCTGTGAAGTTTCATACTTTTGACATTAATACATTTGCTATAAAATCACAATTTCTACAGTTACTTCTCAGAACATCACACATAGTTCTGGCTCCTCTTAATATGTACAGCCAAAATGTAGGTTTATAAGTCTGGGGTTTCCATATTTTTTACAATTGTCCACAGTAAATTATCAGTCTTGTTAGTAATATACTTCCTGTCCATTGTTACTCAACAAAAGTTGTCTGTCCCCGCCTCTTTCTCCTGCTTGCAGCTCAGAAGCAATCTACGCCACCTTTTCTTCTGGTAGAGGCCATTTATGATCCTTACTGATTAGCATCTCCTTGCCTGAGAGGAAGTCCATTGTGCCTTTCTCAGAGCAGCCCAAGTGCCCCTCCCCTCTTAATCAACACCTGAATGTGAGTTCCTGGTCTAGAGAGCAGAAGGGAGGTGTCTGGCCCTATGAAGGAAGTTATTTGTGGTTTTTGCTGGAAAACAAGCTGCATTTAAATGTCATTTTGTTACATCTTTCTTTGTTTAAAATAAACTTGCAATTTTCAAACAAACATCTACAACACTGATTCCAGACTCTAAACCATGAAGTTTAAATAGTTACAACCTAGGTTACTCTTGTTGACAGGCCACTTAGTATTTAGACATTAGATCTTAATGGTACAAGTTTACAGTTTTACTGCAGGCTTTTGAAACAGTCATTCAGGCAGCCGCTGGTACTGCACCCACATTTAGATAGATCCCACAGGCAGGCACCTTTTGCTGTGGATGTTTAGATGATCAGTTCAGCTTTCCAGGATATTGTAATTTCACAATGATTTCTTGATTTCAGTAAAATGTGACACCCAGCAAGAAGATTGGATGTTTGTGGGTGTTTTTTTTTTTTTTACCAGCATTTTGTATTTTCAGCAAACAAGAAAAGATTTAAAAACAAGATTCCGGATTTCTTTCAGCCAGCACTGCTTTTCATGGAATCTCCATTTTTACTTGTTGTTAAGCCCAATTACATGTTTCAGAAGTGCGGTCTCCGTCCCACCACTGACAACATGCATGGTAGATTTGACAGCCATCTTTCTGTGCTTTGTAGATCACAATTTTCTTAGGTTTTGGCGCGCATAGGGGTTTTGCTACCATTTTGATGATTCTGGTGCCACCAGCGCACAGTGATGCCGCAGGGTAGAGCATAAGTGGGTTAATACATCCCACAACAGGACACGTTGAGTGGGCTACTAAGACACTGTGATCAGAATGTTCAACTCAGCATCAAGAAGGTCTGGTTAGTCCACTACCACCTCCCCCACCTGAGCCTCGACCCCCACCATTTCAAGCACCATGGGAAAAGAGAAGATCGGCAGAGGCACACATGATTGCAGGAGGCATTGAGGTAGGGAAATCAAAGTGTTACCCACTGCTTTCAAGATCGACCTTTACTAGCTTGAGGACTCCAACTTGGCGTCAAGTGCGGGTGCTGGGTACAGGTGGTGGTGCTGGTACTGGTGGAGACAGTGACGCAGCCGTCATCAAAGAGTAGTTTTTTGCTGGTGAAGCAGCACTGCAGAGATTTCTAGTCTGCTCCAAGATTTCCTTTTGGTCTTTTTGTTTAACTCTGTCATGTTTCAATGGTCTCCGCAATATTTTTCGACTGAAGGAGCCTGTCTCCGTTGAGTTCATGTCACTCGCCACTCAACTTCAGTCAGCTTATTGCAGGACTCCACGCAGGCGCTTCGCACC
The DNA here is from genome assembly GCF_040938575.1 of Ambystoma mexicanum. Taxonomy (NCBI): domain Eukaryota; kingdom Metazoa; phylum Chordata; class Amphibia; order Caudata; family Ambystomatidae; genus Ambystoma; species Ambystoma mexicanum. The sequence goes on along the minus strand of NC_090930.1, from coordinate 1,290,387,412 downwards.
TTGCCACACCATATATAGCTTTCTTTAAAACTACAGTGCGGTGATTGAAGTGATGGCAGGTTTTCAAAAGGCTTTTAAAGTCAAAGCACAGCAAATACTTTTGTCACCCAGCAAAATATGGGGAATCTTGCACATTTACTTATGGTATCATTATTTCCCGTGTTTTCCGACATCATTGAAAATCTAAGGTTTTTTCTTATTGGGCCACATGTTACTGCATTTAAACGTTTTAAAATACAGTTGAGATGTGCCAATGAGTACTGAGGGCTCGGTTTAGATAGTATTGAAGATGTGCACCATCCAGAATTAAGCAATAGTTGGTACGCAGATATGAGCTTGGTGGGGAAAAAAAAGGAAATTGTGAGCTTTTATGTCTATTCCTTTATACCACACACATCCGGTGCCCCCAAGGTGTTAATGCCACAAGAAACTCCTATTCTTGACACCCAGTGTTTGGTCCATCTGACGCTGTGTAGATTGTGAAGCACTGTTCCGGCACGAAGCATGCATCTCGAGATGATGGACCCTGACGAACTGCAATGTGCCCGGAAAACACCAGAAGCATGCAATGTTTGCAAATGACCCTACCTTAAGCTGGAAGGTGTTAAGTTAGTGTTAAACTTTGACAGGTATCCCTCTAAACTCCTAAACCTGCTGAACAAGGAAACTACAATGAGCTGCATGGCAGGAGGACTTGTGGGATTCAGGGAAGAGGTCACAGCAAGGGTGAATGATGTGTGCATAACAATATTGGAATGATCATGTGGCAAAACTCACATGGATCGAAGCAGTGGAAAAGCCAGTGAAGGTGCAGCAGCAGGAAGAATATGAACTGTGTTTTTACAATGAAGGAAACGTGTTTGTGGGGGCCAACCACAAGAATAACAAAATGCTCTACATCCCAGACCTCACAAAAAGGCACAGCAGCAGTGATGGCTAACTACTGGGTCTGTGGTAAGCAAGCATTTCTGCACCTCCCGCCATCATGGAGTGACACCTGCACACTGACCCGGCTTCCCTCAGCTCTCCTTGTGATCCCTGAAGAACTTCCAATAGTGGGAACCCAGGGCTGGCTCCCCCCAACGACAGCAGCAGCGATCACAGTGCAGGAAAAGAAAGAGAAGTTGCGCAGAAAGTGAATGTTTAACTATCTATTGCAAGACTCATCACAGCTGCTGCAAAAAAGAAGAGATCAATATAGATTGTATAACAAGGAAGAGACATTATTTTCATCACTATTAGTACCCGGGATTCAAGCAGCGGCAAATGCCAAATGGCTCCAGATTGTCAGCTGGGAAGTGTTACAGCTGGTGAATGACACTGAGCAGGGTCTCAATGCTATCAAGGCCAAAATTCGAGCTATCAGGCTAATGAAAGGAAAGGTGTTCTAGACACAAATTGTTGCGTTTGTCAACAGGGAAGGGGGGCCACCCTGATTTTTGCTGCACTCCCTCAGGGAAGGTTGTACATATGTTTGTTATCACATTCCCACAGGGAGTGGGACACAGAGATAATTGTTGCCCACTGTATCAACAAAGGTGGTGCACACTTAGTTTTTTTAAACAATCCCACAGAGATGGGGGAACACCATGTTTGTGCTGCACTCTAGCATAAAAAGGGGTGTATACTCAGTTTTTGCCAAAGCCCTACAGAGAAAGGGGAACACACCTTCAGTTTAACACACACCCACACGGAAGAGGACATAAACACATGTTCTGTTAGATTCCCACGGAAAATGGGATGCACACACACACACGTGTTGTCTCACCCCCACAGTTAAGGGCACCACACACAAATATAATTATCAAATTTCAGAAAGGCATATTACTCTCTTGTCAGAGGTTACATTTATAGGCACAGCAATAGTATTTCCACAACACTTAAACAACTACTATGTTTTCCCACCATCACTATGCAATCTCTCCCAGGTTGATGATGGGCAGTGTTGTCACTGTCTTTTCTCTCTATGACAATGACATCAAAATCAAAATCTGCAGGTGTGGAATGAGATGATAACAAAACGTACAGCTACTATACAGTTCCCTCACTCTGAAGGTTTGGTGAAACCCAGTTTATGATGGTGATGCTGTTTTCCCTTATTCTTCCAGTTCCATGCAGCCACAGCTTTGTCATCTCATCTGTCATTTGCAGTGGGTCTTAAGGTCCAGGGTTCAAGATCGATGAAAGTATCATCACGAAGCAGCAACAGGTTCGATCCCCGGGTCCGCGCTTAGAAACCTCCGGGTGTTTAAGCGCGTTATAAATACGTAACTAAGACAAAAAAAACACAATTACGCAACTAAGAAAAACAAACAATTCCTGTAACAGTGCCTCGATGCCTGCGGGCTGTGTGAGCGCTTTATAAATGTAAATAAATAAATAAATAAATAAATCATGGTTCTGGGTTAGTGTAATGCTTGTGCAAAACTGAGAGCCAGAATAACATGGCATTGATGCACAGTCATTTTGGACACTAGTCTTCCATCACAGTAATACAAACTGCGTTTCTGTGGGCCTCACAGAATGAACAAACAGCAGTGAAAACAGAGCAAGGTCACATAAATATTATCCGAGTTGACTTACTGCAGAGAATAATTATTGTATTGTCCACTGAAGGACGAATACAGAAAGGGATTCGGAGCACACTGCAGGTGCATGATAAGGGATTCTGGGAATGAATGCAAGAGAGAGGGGCGCAGGGTTGTTCCACTTCTAAGTGGATTTTTCCACCCACTGTCTCTTCGACTTTTGATCTGCTCTTCGGCCGAGGGCAAAACACAATTTAGAGGGGCAGAGAAATTCCCCCATAAAGGGGAGTGCATTGCATGGCAAAAGTTAGTAAAAATCTGGACCCACGGGTTATGCAGTCTCGCTGAAAGGGAGGACGCTCCGCTTCAGATCCTGTTAGACCCACTGATCTCTTTGCCTACCTACTGAGCGACTAAGCAGTGTTGTTGTGGCCAAGATGAAGTTTTCTTCTGTATCCTGTTTAACAGTGATGTTTCTTATATCCATATTTTTTATATATCTAAGTGTATGTTTATTTATTTGTATGTATATATTGAGTGAATAAAGGGACTATAAGGAGCCATTTGTTTTATGATATTGTATTGTTTATGTGTAATTTGTCATTTCTCTGAGTCCAATAACTCACTTTTGCTAAGGGGGGCAGGGGAGACACAAGTGTTAGTGCTTCCCCCAAAAGGCCAAACCGACACAAAACAGTTAGAGAACAGGTCCGATAGTGCACTCTTCACTGACTTTTTCAATTGTCTTCAGACAACTTCCAAATTCCCACAATATGTAGATTCACTACTTATTTGACTTAGTTGAGTTAAGAAAGGTTACTGACCCAATTTACAGGGCACTTTTCTAGACATGCAAAGGTAGAGACAATATAAAAAGTGACAGTGATTGATTAATTGCCATCCAAAACAACATGTGTCCTGTTTCCTGAAGGCAGGCACCTGTGCTTCAAATTTCAGGCCTCACTTGAATCTTCTGCAATACCCAGAACATTGCACCAAACCAAACTACATTGATCCAAATTTAACATGGAAGTTGTGGTTTATTTTTCTTTTACATTTTTTTAAGGTATTGATCTTTTGATTTTTTGGGGCATTTTTAAGAAGGAATAGAAGGAGAAATCAAAAACAACATAACAGACCTCACCACCAGCTACCATTACTGCAAGTGCCATTGAAACACCACTATCAGCATTTTGTAATGAGGTTCGGTTTTTGCTTCATAAAATACTGAAACCGACTAGCAAACTCGATGCATCCAAAATCTTACTGGCAAATAATCTGTCCACACACTAAGCAGGGTATCCTGAGTTCCTGGGCAATGTTAGTTGTGATCCTGCTCAGTCTGGGCAAGGACTCTGCAACCCATACATCCTGTGATTCTGCCTAGAATGAGTCTGGCTTATTTGTGTGTGGGTAATGCTCCATCCCTTCAGGAACTGGAGTCGCCCACTTGAGGTACGCACGTTTGCTTATTGTGGTGAGGGCTTTTCCCAGTGTCCTTTGAGCAATCAGCCTTGTTATCCTTGCCTGTTTTGTTTTGATGTATTTTTAGTGTCATACGTTTCGGTCTTCAGTGCTGCAGGTGGTTCAGGGGAGATTATGTACCCAGCAAATGGTTTTCAGCTATTGTAACCCTCCCGCATGACACCTGGCATGTGGGGAACGGATCAATGTCAGCCTCTGCTGGTAAACCCCTTTCAGGCACATTAAAATAACCCTAGGAACCATATTATGACAACAATGGAAGGCACATTCCTCTCTTCCATGTACCTCCATAGAGACTCCTGGGACTGTGATGCACCCTTTTGGGGTTTAGAGCCTCCTCCTGACCGCTGCACTACCAGCTGAGAACCCCTCTTCTACACCACCCTCTCACATGACATGTATGCTCATCTACCCTTGCTATCTCTAGCATTCCTGCTTGTTCCTTCTCCTTATTCACCACTCCTGCATGTACCTCTTTCACATTCCCGTATATTGCCCCTCATTACAATGATCACCATCACCTACACTATCACTCGACGCCCCATCATCAACACCAATGGCACCACCACCCACACATCAACTCCAGTAGGAGCAGGGAGTATCTGTTGGAAAAGGAGGCAGATGGTTAGTTTCTCAGCTTACCAAATTTGCCATATGACTGTTCCTCTATGTCTCTGTCTCTTCTTATTTGGGGTTAAAAGACAACCATTTCTTGTCTACTCACTAATTTTCTCTTGACTTTATTACTGTTCTGTACTTTTTATTAGCCTTCCTGGCTCTCATTTCACCTCCTTCAATTCTCTCTTTAGCTGCCTATTGTTTCAGCTCCCGCCCCGTTTCCATGTCATCCCATCTCTTTTCTCCACTTCCCTTGTCTCATTTGATCTCTCCATGGTCTCTCCACCCCCACATCTGCTCTTTCCTTTCTTTATATCCCCTAGCATGCTCTGTCCTCTATCAGCCTCTTTCTTTCCCTGTGCTTCCTCTCCCTTCCGCTCATTCGACTTCTTTCCCCCAAACATTGGAACTGTCTTCCTCTTTCACTCTACTTCTCCTCTTCCCTCTATGTTTTTCGGACCCACCTCAAAACCCATCTGCTTCACTCATTATCTGAAGCGTGATTCTTTCTCTTTGTTTGTTCACTTTCTTTTCTGTTATTTGTAATGTTGTTGCATTTATCCATTGTCAAAGACCGTTGGCAAAAGTGTGCTATAAACAAACCAAAATGCAAATAAAATACAAACAGTACCCCTGAATTAATATCTCTGTACTCAATGAGTGGCAGATTAGCATATTAATTTGACCATCCTGCCATTTTCTTTAACCAAAAAACGAAATGCACAGAAGAAAAGCTCTCCTCACAAAATGGTTTCCGAGCCAAAACAAAACAATAACTAGATTCCCATGGTAAACAAGCTTCATGAAAGAAAAGGGCTTCCCATACTATGAAAATATAAAGGTTCCCTTAAAAAAAATAAAAAGGCTTCCCACAACACAGACGCAAAAACAAATAAATCTACCTCCCTGGTATGAAAATAAATGTTTGCCAAATCTTCATTCAAAATGTCCAGCTCCAACAATGTGTTATGGACCAGCCCTACCTCTCTGACCTGCAACACAATTCAACCACCAAACGGAACAGGAAGTTGCATCTTCGTTTATAGGTCGTGAGTTTTCTCTCTGCCTTATAATTCACTGCATACTCTAACAAGTAAGTAAGGATCTCAGGAGAATTCTCACACAGGTATCACATGGAAAAATCACAGTCTTGTCTGAACCCTCACACAGGGACAGGCTTGCCTGCAAGCTCCCATGGATGCACCCGCATCCAGCACTTGAGTCTGTGAGGATTTGCAGATTGCCCCTTTTGACCTGATACCAACTATTCAGAGAGCTTTGTTTTGACTTTAACCCATATGACTGCCTGTGCAGAACTCATTCATGGGTTTGGAACCCTGTTTTCATTTTGCCTTATGGCACACAACTTCATTCAACAGTATATGCCAATGCCATTTTTCTTATCAACAGAAGCACTATATTCTATTTCCTGCATACTCTGCAAGAATTTACGAGTGTAAATAGTTAGCTGCCTGTATCCTTGTAACAACATCTAAAATTAAGTTCAGCCTGCAGCTGCTTCCTGTGCCAGCCTTCCACGCTAACTACCTTTGGTTGTAGTTGGTAAACATTGTTCATGTGTATTTACATGGTTGTTTGTTTATACAGCTGGCACACACACCCTGTATTCTAGCGAGCTAAACATAAAGCCCAGATCTGCTTTCTGCTGATATGCATAGAATGCCGCTCTGTGTAGCAGCACATTCCTAGGATTCCCCAGGCCTTGTCATAGATATAAAACCCCTGCAGTATTGATTCACAGCTCTCTGGTGGATCGCAGAGGGACACATGTATGCCGCCCATTAAATGCTGTAGACCCCTTAGAAACAATAGTTTGACTTTTGTATGAGATGTGGGAGTACATTTTACTTATAAAATAAACTGCTTTTCATTATTTACACTCTGTATCAAAGCCAGTTCATATAAGATTGGCATATTTTTTTTTAGCAAAATTGATATAAAAATGTTTTGATATAAAAACGTTTGGGGAAGTTAATATAACAAATGTAAATGAATATGTTATATTAACATGATATTGATGTTTATATACATGTCTATTTAAAATTTTGATTTTAATAGTAATTGTATATACATGTTTATATCCAAAATGTTTTATCCATATTGATTTTTATATTATATCAATTTATATATCAAAAAGATAAAATTGTTTGATATAATGTTCCGCTTCCTATAAAGTTTATTTAAAAATGTAGGGGGTTCAGTAAAATTGCTGTTACAACTTTGGGGGCTTATCAATTTGATATCAAATGAATATCTGCTTCCTATCAGCTCGGGCAGAACCCCTCTGTGACGTCAGCAACGCGTCACTATGCAAAACCCTGGATTCACAGTCCCTGTCTTCAGAGCTCACATTGCTCTCGGCTCTCGACCAAGCAACATCGTTGAACGCTTCTCCCATCTTTAAAAGGTTTATATAAATGTATATTGACTTATAACAAAACGGATATAAATTAGAAAACCCTTACTATAAAAATATACATTTGATGTTAAATCGATATACAAATGTTGTGATATCATTTTTATATCAAATTTATATTAAGTTTATATCAAAGCACATCAAAAGAGGGCAGGATTAAGACCGGAAACAGGAGCCTTGTCCACCTGTTCATATTTAACATGAGACAAAAGGGGCCTCCCTCTACTACTTTGGAATAAGCCTTCAATCTTTTTTGAGAAGTGATGATCATGCCACGTCTCGGGAGGATAGTTCAGGGGCATCATGCTTGCCTTGGAAGCAAGACGAACCCCGGGTCCCCGATTAGAGACCTCTGGGTACTAAGCACGTTATAAATAACCTATCATATCATATCTAACATATCATATCTCAGACCTCACATTTTATATAAAATCGATATCAAACATTGTTGATGTCCTTTTTATATCAAATGTATATTACGTTCATATCAAAGTACATCAAAAGGGGGCAGGACTATAACCAGAAACAGGGGGCACGTCCACCTGTCTAAATGTAACATGACACAAAAGGGAGCTCCCACTACTACTTTCCAATGCTAAAATATCTTGGCATAGTATGCCACAGCGATTCATCAATATGATCACTTATCAGGTGTGCTCACCTGTGCTATTTTGTAGCTTAAAAGTAGTGAAATCAGTGGAATATTAGTTGAGATGTAGATTATGTTTATCTTGTGTATATATATATAAATACATATAGTATTTTAGATTGTCTCTTGGAAATTAGTGATTGTTTCTTGTAGTCTTGCTACAAAGGGCATGGGGGCAAATCAGAGCCGTTTGTTCTAATACACAACTGTGCTAAATGTTATTTCTCATAGTGTGACCTGAGTTGGGCCAACAACTGGTTAAAATACAGTATGAAATACAGAAATTCTGGCTCCATATTACAAGCACATCTCTGCCACAGGCACACTTGCCACTGAGCCATCTCACTTGTTAGTAGGTCAGCGTCCACCTCCTATTAGGAATGAGTCACCCCTGTTTCTGACCCTGGTCTTCATTGATGTTGACTGACAGTACTGCTCATGCATTGCTTACAGGATTTAAATTATACCAGAAGCATTGCTCTAGGTGACCCTTTATGGCAGGGTTGTCCAACTCCAGGCATCGCCGGCCGGAAACCTGACAGGTTTTCAGGATATACCTCACTAATATTCATGAGCACAAATGTGAATTAATTTAGAATCATTGTATGCGCATTTATTTCATGAATATTAATGGAGGGTATCTTGAAAATCTGATATGGACCCCGCCCTCAAGGCCTGGAGTTATACAACACTGCTTTGTGGCCTTTACACTGGGTTTCATGGGTAAATAAGGCCTGCGTTCTTGAACACGTCAAATATGTGAGTCTAAGCATACACACAAAGTGGTCATGTGTTTCATTTGAACGCAAAGGCCACTGGCTTTTCAGAGATATAAACTACCGTCACAAGGGAGCATATATTTACAAAATACAGCAATGAGGCACAGCATTTAGAATGTGGTAACACATTTCAAAATGGCACAGAAACACATTTTGTAATGGGGCAACAATCTTCAAAATGGGACAACATTTCAGATGAAACGTGATTTCAGAATGAACTAAGATTTTAGCATGGACAGCACACCAGAATGTGAAAACATTTTAGGAACTGGCAGTCTTTCATAATGTGACACTATAGGACAGCACATCAGAGTGGGAGATTTCAGAATTGGATGGGGCCAGTGTGGGAAGAGAACCGTTGATCAGCGATCGTAGTACGGGTTGAATGACTGCTCAAGCGTGGAAAAACTGCTTCCCAAGGTGGGCTGAACAACTTTCCCCATTAATGAGCAGACACTGGCTCCAGCCGGAGAGAGTGTACATTCCCATGGAAGTGCACATCAGTTTAAGTTGGTTGTATGGCAACGCATTTTAAACGGAGTGGACAGTTCAGAAAGGGAGTAAGGAGCAAACATAGGCCCAGGGATTCCAGCTCCAAAAAGATACCTGGTGATGAATATTTACCTAAAAAATCAGAATTAGCGCATTCTCCATCTAGTCACATGGTGTGAGCTGGGAAGCCAAAGAAATCAAGTGCTCCAAAATAAACAGGTTCTGCAGTCTAGAACACATGACCCTGGAAAAACGTGCAACTGCAGTGCGAGACACAATTTAAGATTAAACACCATGGAGTGACTTGACTTGAGTCAGAATAGGTGTTCTGTAGACAGGGAGGCATGTGGGATACTCTCAACGAGGGTCACTGACTTCTCTAAGTCAGCAGACAGCAACCTGCCTCTGAATGCCTGGACCATTACCCTGACCGGGTGCTCCCAGTCCCGGGCGGCACCAAACTGAAATTAAGAGCGACCACTGAATTCTGGGATATAAGCACTTCTTGATGGTTGATTGCTGATTTACTGCATCACTGATTTGACTCTTCTGAAATCTGGAGGAACATGTAAGATTAATGGTATTAATGGAATGACAAGAAAACACAGGTTATTCCCTTCTGTCAGCTCATACTTAGCGCATGGTAGGCGGCAGTGAAGGCAGGAGAGTGAATGAAAGCAAGTCTCTGGCCTACTGGGCGCTCATTTCCTTACCCACATTCTCCTTATGCGGCTGCCTCGAGGCCACTGTGAACATGCCCCAAAAGACACCTGGCGGCGGATGAGTGGTTAAAGAAGAGATGAGGTAGACAGACAAAAATACACAACCTCACCCCTTCTCCAGCCACAATGTTTTGTGGGTGGGGTTGGTACCTCAAGTTAAGATCACCCGGGGAATCAACGTGGTGAAATGTGCGCCCTTCACCAAACTGCACTGCCTCACGTACCCTTAATCGCCATTCATACCCTTCCAAAATTGCAGCTCGCTCCAAATCCAGGTGCGAGTCTTTGTGGGGCTTTCAGGTCTGGTGTGAGTTCGACATGAGGAGCACCACTCAACTGTCTCCCTTTTCAGTACTGAACTCCTATCAGAATCAACATCATCATCTCAGCACAAGTGGGTGTGCTCTCCTGCAGGAGACACAGGCCTGAAGCCATGTGGGAGAGGGGCACGCGCGACGCTGCCAGTATGGTCACCCTCTTCACCTCTTCCCCTAAAACAAAAGGAACACGTATTGCATTCACCCTCTCATATATGCTACAGCTACATATGTACGGATTGCCAAAATGCACTGAACGTCCCCCTCCCCTCTCAAAAAAAAACCAGATCATATTTCGGAATATGAATTAAGTCTTTGCAGGGACGTCATTTGTGGGTCGCCAGAGGTCGCAACTGCGACCTCTGAGGTCTCCCTTGCGACCTCTGTGGTCTCCCTTGCGACCTCTGTTAAAAAAAAAAGAAATAAAAAAAAACATTTTTTTTTTTTTTTTTTTTCGTTTTTTGTAATGCAAGGTCCTGGAGTGGCTGGCTCTCATGTTAAGGCCCTTTAAAAAAAAAAAAAAATAATAAGACAAACAAGAACAGGAGTGCCACAAGTCTAACACTTTCAGCACTGACCCTAAATAAGAAAGAATAGGAAACCAAATAATGTGTCTTTCTGGAATTCTGTACAATAATTGCTAAACTCATTAAAGGTTTATTTCAGGCACACTTCAGGGGGTGAGTCACTGATTTAGTCTGTTCTTAAATGCCTCAACTCAGCCTTTAATCCTTCTGAGGTCGATAAATGAGTACCAAGACAGGTTGGGTGATATTGGGTGTATATTTTTTCTATATAAAGCGCTTTAGTGTAAGTGCTATATAGTAACACATCATTATCATTTGGTCATGGACGTCTGCTTGCATTCATAGTAATTTGGTAATATGGGCCTATACACACTGACCTTAACGCTACATATGGCAATCCATTCTTGCATGAAATGTACATCACATTATAGTGATATCGTAACCATATTTTTCGTACTGTACAATGCTGTGATGTCACTTCCTGTTTTGGCAACGGGTGAAAGGTTCGTGTTCCATCGCTTCCCGCGATATCACTTCGGGGTGGGGTCAAATGATATCAGTTCCTGTGATGTCATCAGGGGTCAAGGGTCGTGTGATGTCACTTCCGCTACCCCTGGCATTTTGGTGAAATGACGTCCCTGAGTCTTTGTGCCTAAATGGAAGGAATTGCCCACACGCATGTTATGCAATGCAGAATTGAAAGTTAGTATTACGGAGCCAGTAACATTGAAAAACATGTCTGCAAATTCTCCTCTTTAATCAACACTCAAGTGTCCTGATAACACCTTTACAATGGCCATAGTTAAACGTAGTTACATTGCTACTGGTCTTTACTTGCTGTAAACTAAGATCGCAGCACAGTCTTGTATTATTTAAATAACATGCTGCATTGAGGCATTATTATGCAAAGTGGTTATCATAATACCAGTTTGAAGAACATGTGCACAAAGTGTTCTCAGCATACGTCTAAGCATACATAGTAAATATATCACAGATTACCCTTCAATTATTATGCTCATCAAATAAAACATTATAAGACACTAGTACATGATAGCGATTAAATGTTCTCTCAGTGATATGAAACCCCGTTGGAAACAATAGCTGTTGTCACCACAATCTTTGTGACTGAAAATTAAATGTGCCTAAAAGTGGCACTGAAAAAGCTCACGCGGATTTGTTGTGTTTTAATATATATGCTAAAAATGATTGTATTTTCAATTTTTCATAGTTATATAAAGATTAACTCGAGCTTGTTTGCGAAGAAATGCATCACTGGCCATATTTCACTTACATCAACATGATAAATAGTTCTTAATTTTTGCAATAAACTGCCAAGAACTGCACGAAGATGCATTGCATATGAAGTTTTGCAATAACATCAAAACGGGCTGAGTTGTATTATTCTTTGAACTTTACTGTGAGGAGGCACAAATTGCAAGCGAAATAATCCCAATTCAGCTAATTGGCAGTTGTGTACACTACAATACAAGCAGAAATAAGTCATGTAGGATGAAGACTTATGCGCATGTGCTTCAGATCGAGACAGGGCTCAGAAAAAGCTTAGACAAAAGCCGGCAGCCCACCTAAACTAGGCTAAAGAGGTACCCAATCCTTTGTTCTCTAGTGCAGCACAAATGAAAGGAGCACAGATAATGCACCTGTTACACTTTCAGATATGCTCAGGTCACCTACTTCTCAAAGCTGAGCTGGGTATTTCTAGAGGGGCTGCAGTGTAGCACAATGATGCACTGTCCAGCACCCTTGCATGTATTAGTGCAGGGAGGCACTCTCTGGTTATATTTCAAAAGTATCATATTCCATTAAATTCAACCTACATATGCCTAACCTTACAATGGACTGATTCTCAGTACCAACAGATATCCACACCTCTTAATTTGTCGGTGTATAACGGCAAACCTAGTTAAGAAGAACCTAGTGCTGTACATATGAGGCACACCTGGGGAGGGTGGCGGGAGGGAGTAAAGTTGAACATGTAGGGTATCAAAGGTTGTTCATATGGGTAGGGGTGAAGCTCTTCTAGAATCCAGAGAGATCTCTTCATTGTAAAGTATTGTTCTCTCTACGACAAGCTGATGCTCTAAAGGAGTATGTTATTTTCCAAATACGTTTTCCAGGCACCTCAATCAAATGTAACATTGATCGCTTCATCCCAATCTGCCATGCATTCAGTTTTAGACACCTTACAATTTTAGAAAATTAGCAATTTAGACATGCGAGTGGCTGAAGCTTCACTAAGTCACCTGTCTTTAAAGGTATGCCCAATCATGATGCAAAGGTCTCCCTTCATCTTATCTAGACTTAGTTATTTTACCCTCTTATGATTCCCTAAGTCCTTGTATCGTCAAACCTCTTTAATGTGCTTCGATCCCACCCCTGCTATTGTACATCATTTGATTTAACTGGGTTAGTTTAAAGGTTTGTACCCAAAGGCATCTTAGGACTTCTCGATATGAGTGTACCAGCAAAACGTCCAGCAACCTCTCTATCCTGGGAGAGGTGTCTTGTTAGAAGCCTATGGATACATTTAGCCAATTTGAGTTTAATCACCTTTGTAAGCAAGTACACGAGGAAAGGTAAGGCCAGCTGCTGCTCAACCACAGTGCTCACCTAGACATCTTGCCTAGTATAAACCTGCAAAAGAGATCATAGTTTGTACATTCTTAGAGAAGTAAGCACAGGTTGGGAAAGTGAACATTGCCACTCTTTCTGCCCATCTTTTACTTTGAAATACATTTCTGACCCTCTTCCATTTTCAAAGAAATGTCACCACCAATCTATCCATTTTCTATTTTTTAAAGCAGCAGGAAATGAAAGGGCTAAACAGAGCATGTGTAGGGTGGCAGGTAACATCATCTGTATTGTCTCGCACATTCCTCACTAACACAAACTCAAAAGTGTCCAGCCATCCTGGTGTTTCCTCAGCTTTGTCAGACAATCCTTTGCTTCTTCAACGTGGCTGCTAATGTTTTGCCAGAACCGGTTACTTTGTATACAGTAACATTTCAGCAGTCAGCAAGGTGCTAACTGATGTAATCAATCCTTTTATGTTTCAGTGCCTTGCTGGAGACAGAAGGCTAGATGAGCAGGCCCAAAAGGAACATTTGAAAGTATAAGTAGACACATCCCAATCTCCCTCACATTGAATGCATACATGCATAAAAATCACTTAGCTTGTCTTAGTTACTTGGGCCATTCCAAACAATCGAAACCTATGAATGCACAAACTGTGCAGTTATTAAAGAGTTTCGTATTCTTTTCATGGTTTACACTGACAACAAAGAAAAGAAATGCAACAAAGAGTGGATATACAAATGTTAAAATGTGTTTTTAATTTACCAAGTATTTTTCTTGTCGACATAACTTTATTTATTTAAAAGACAACTATTCTGCTCTGTATTCGGCTTCAGCCAAATACTTGTCCAATTATTCAGTATTCGGCTGAATACTTAAATCTACTATTAGGTAAATCCCTAATAATAACACTTTCTTACTATGGCATAGAGATTGATACTGGATCAAGTGTAAAGCAAATATAACGAGTGGTCTTGCAAGGCAATTCTGGCGTAAATTAGTGCAGTCACTCTAGCCATGTTTTCCTTCTTTGGCATTGAATATTCTTACTGGCATTAAGTGATAAGCCAACAGGACAATGTTGTTACATGGAGATAATTGCATATATTTGCAGAGCCAGTGATGACATGTTTTCCTATAGTACAATGTTTGCCATTTTTGGCATGATCACTTTCTAGAGTGGTAATTCTGGCATTTATTGCTGCAACCAACTTTCCCCTGTATGGACACAGTCAGCATGAACATGTTTTTTACAGTATCAGGATACTGGCATATAGTTGGAAAAGGCATCATGAAAATCATTTGGAAAATGCTACTTTGCACTGTTAGTGACTTGTCAACTAAACACATTTTTTGTGTCTTAACATGGAAAATTGATTTTAAACTGGGTTTCTTTTTAGTCTATTGTTTATTTATTGGGAATTTATAGTGGGCCTGTCCAGCAAATGGTGCTCAAAGAAAGTGTTAAGTAAAATGAACCATTTTAACCCATTATTTAAATAATTATTCTCAGCAAGCAATCCCCCCAAATCCTCTTTGTTATTTCGATTTCTCTTGCACATTGATGGGAAACGTACTTGCCCCTCCAATTAAAAAGCTCACCAGCCACCACAGGTCAAAACAATTTCTGTGTGCAATGTGCTAATTATGCCACATTTTATTTACGGTAGAGGTGGTAAAAACGGGCTGCAGACATTACAATGACTGATTCAAAGGAAACAGCATCACTAACATTCTTGTTGTTGTAAAAATGGATGCAAAATAAAACAGACATAAGGTTAGCACATCCGCATACAATGCTCTCTAGAAGACATTTCAAAAGACATTTCAAAGAGAGCTATTGGGGCCTTTTCTCATTCGCTTGTGCAAAAACAACATGTGTGCAGAATTCACAAAGGGCATCTGAATGTGTGCAATTATGATCCTCCAAACATGGATAGATTATTTTCTTTCTTTTTGTTTTCAATTTACCATGACAGATCCATTAAGGGTGTGGCACTGTAAAAATCCAATTCAAGCACCCATTAGGGTGCTTAGAACCTCTTAGCCTGAGGCTTGAGACCAGCCATTTTACCTTCCGAAAGAGGCTGAAAACTTTCCTCTTCAAATCAAATCACCCGCTCAACTCTTCAGGTTAAACCCCTTTTTGTGCCACATTGTACTGTTATTTGTGCTTGTCCTGTGCCCATTGTTCGTCTTTTCTATTCGTCTTTTGACTTATTGTATGCACCCTGATGCCTGCGGGCTCCGGCGCAATACAAATAAATAAATAAATAAATAAATAAATAAAAACTGCAGGAATGCACTTCTGACACTAATGTAGGCATGGGGGCTGGCCAGCACACCATTTGAGTTTCAGCACTGTTACCTACCAATACAGATTTTACGTTAGTTGATACAATCCTGTAAATTTCCAGAAATTCCCAAAATTGGGCATCCTCTGCATAGATGACAGATATTTGAAAATCAGGACTACAGTGTGTGAATATATTAGAACCGACTAATCAGTTCAATGAAGTCAGACCACCTTGTCAATGCAATGAATAGGAGCAAGATGAATAATTCATCTATGATGTTTCGTACAGGAGACATGCATAAGTTGGTTAAGGCATGGACAAAAAAGGGAGCAGGCATAAAGCAATAACAATAGTAAGGATACATATAGCGAGAAATGTAATGATAAACACTCAGCTCGTCTATAAGGATAGGAATTAATTTGGTTAAGATGAATTGATAATTATTTTGATACATATCCACTGAAATGGGCTCTATGTAACAATATATTGGGAGGGAGTTCCCTCAATTAATATGACACCCAACACATTGGTTATTTTTGTTCAGCTATCCCTGTAGACGGCTCATATAGAGCCATGTAGCTCTCTCCCCATGTGCCAACAATGAGCCAATAACCAGGCCGGGGTAAGAAAGAATATATATGTATTTAAATTATAGGTTCAATTCATATTTGCACTAGATGATTATACATGGCACCTTCCGTGTGGCAGAAAACAAAGCATCAAAACAAAACACACTTTAACATTTGTGTCTCAGGTACATGAAACACAGGCCAAATAAACAGTTCAATTCTCTTGTCCCACAAATCCCTTTGATGGCAAACATTAAATAATAAGTTGGAACATTACTAGATCATGAACATTAGCATTTTGTGATAAGGTTTAGATTTAAAACAACTGCCCCTTATTCTGTGTTAAAAAACAAATTAGACATGCTGCGCTTTGTATATAAGTATCCCTGCACACTTAAACATGATAGCAGTATTGAAATTACACAGACCTTTGAGAATACTTTTGATTGATAGAACCCTCCTTCCTACTTCACCCCAACGCAATACAAAATCTTTTTTATGCCAGGGTCACTTACTCACTCTCAGGAGAGAGTGTGCATTTTTTAATTGGGAATTAGACTTCATTGCATTTCACTGGGCAGAGCACTTCTCTACCCAGCACCAAAAACCCAGAATTCAGCTATATTCAGCACCCCTCTTTTTAAAGACTAGGTCTGGGGAATGGTGACAATTAGACCTTTACTTTTTGGACAAGGAAACCCCTTTTCTTTTTAGAAGTCTGGGATAGACAGGACAAATAGATTTACCCAAATACTTTAAATATCTATACAGCAAAATTACCACTAGGAAAGAGAGTGGAGGTTTCACCCCCCCCCAAGCTACTTCTGCGTCAATCTATATGAGAGTAAATTAAATTATTATTCAGTAAAATATTCGGCGGGTCTACTCAGTTTGCCCCTCAACCGCTATCAATGGACAAATATTAAGGCAAGAAGAAACTACACACAAATGGTTTTATTTGGATTAAGCTACTTACATTAGATTTCTCCGAGTGTGGCATGCAGGAAAGCCAGCCGGGTTTCAGGACCCCCTCTTGTGGAAGCACAGGGATCTGGTCAGGTACTTCAGTCAAAGGTAGGCACCGGCTTCAGTCCTCGATTTGGCTTTCCTCAGTCATATGGCTTAGTCAGCGTTTAGGCTTTCTCAATTGCTGTCTCCCAGGTAAAATAATCCTGCAGCAATCTTCGCTAATTCCAAACCAGGTAGTTCAGGCAGTTGTGTCAGGTTTCACCTAGATTGTTTTAGGCAAGTCTCCTTGAAGATTTTTAAGCAGCACTCCCCTTACCCACAGAGCAAGGGCTTTTTACCCGATAAGCCACACCTCCAAATATTAAAATTCGGAGGTGCAAGATTATAGGTTCTGACTTTTTATTGGAGGTTTATCAGAGGTACACACCCACTACTATTGATTTTTTTTACATGTCAGTTTTGCTCTGAAATAGTCCTAAGTGGCAAAAACTTTGATTTTACAAATACTAATAATAACATCTAGATATTCTCATTAGGCTACTCTTGGCATGGCTTATTACAATTATTATGATTTCAGTAGGATTTTGCATGTGTGACATTTTCTACCCGGATATCTAATTTTTAATAAGCCAACCAGTTCCCTAGCCTTCAACTTCAGCTTCAGAACATTTTTGGGAAAGCTGGAAACATATTTTAAGTTGTAACTGAAATTCCAAAAATCAAATTTGAATCAGAATGACATCAATAAATTGACCTGTTCAGCAGCTTGTTGGTGATACATGAAGTATTACGGTGCAACTAATAATTCTTGAGAAAATGAATAAAATTAGTCACACAATAAAACTCTATGGCAAACTAATCCTATGCATATTTCAATTTTCAAATTACATCTCTTCAAGCGTTAATTAGTGGTCTGGCCACCGGGTTAGCTGTCCAGCCCTACAGCCCATTAGCATTCTTGTAAGGTCGAAGATCAGACCATAGTTTTGCTTATCTGTAAGAGCAGAGCAGATGATTCACCACCATGCTCAAGGAAAATTCCCTAGGGAACAGGTCTGCGATTGGTTTCTCTGAGCTTACCACAATTCGAATTTAAAATCGTGTATTTTTAAGAGTTGTTCCGAGTTCACCCCATTTAAGGGCTGGATGTCTGTCGACTCTGCTACCCCAATAAATGGCTCTGTCATGCATAAATACAGCTCTTCGCTCTGGTCCGTAACCTTCAAAGGAATTGTCTTTCAGATAGACAGCAGATTATAGCATGTAATGGGGTGGCTATGATCTCAGTGTTGAAGTCAGCTCCAATGACCAAAATTCTGTACTTTGCTTGTCTTTCTTTAGACATGTGGCCTTCCTCTTATTTTTAACATGTTTGCATCTCACTTTCACTGTTCATTTTATCATGGTGATATGTCTATGCTCAGCAGCATGTTTAACTCCATGTGTTTATTTTTTCAGTTGCATCACATGGAAGGCCCCAGCAGAAAGTGTAATTCATTTTGTTTACAAACAGCCTATTTTTAATCTGGCAGATATAAGTTAAATGCTGTTGTTTATTTTGGCATTTGCAAAGTGCCTCTCAATTTTGTTCTACAGTCTGGTTTTATTTTTTGCATACTGCATGTTTCAATTGCAGAAGTGCATGTACTTGGAATTTACTAGATGGCCTATCATTCTTCCAGTGTGCCTTTTCATGTATTTCGTATTAAAGGCCTTACCTGGCCTTTCTGTTTATTTTCCTGGGGCTGTCGTTAAAACCTGTATCTAACAGGAGTCTATATTATCGGAAAACAGACTACGTGACAGGCCTATTTAAGCCTATTAGGAAGGTGGTCACTAAACATACCCCATGGTATGATAATGACTGTAGAGAAGCCAAAAGAAACCTAATAGAGGCTGGCAAAACATATGCATTGTTAGATGGGCTAACCTCTGTCAAGCTAGAACTGTATATAAGATGATAACATCCAAGAAAAAGGCACATGAAGTGTCCACATGGTAAGAAACACCATGGCTGCTAAAATCAATGATTTTACTAGGTTCTGGAAGCTTATTGCTACATGCCATGAGGCATCCAGAAATTTTATCCCTGGGAGTATTTGTTGCATATGTTAGGAAGAACACTTTGGTGAGCTTTACAGATAATTTAGACTATTTTTATTTTTTTCATTTTTTTCACCTAAAAGTATGGAACATGCTTCTCTGGTATCTCCGCCACTAGTGTTTGCACTTGCTGAAATCAAAGAGGAAATTATCTCACAGAAGTTTAATAAATCCCCTGGTCTGGATAGGGTGCCAGAGGACCTATTTAAAGCAGAGATCCAGTTTTGGACCCATTATCTTATAAGGATATGTATGCAGTAACTAGGGAGAATTTAGCCCCAAAAACAAAACTAAAAAAAATGTGGACTATTGCAGTATAATATCTCCGCTAAAATTTGGGTTAATAATGTTCTGTCCTGGACTTTTAGGTTGTATAGGGGTACTAGGCAGGGGTGTCCCCTCTCACCTGTTTTGTTTAATTTGGTTCTGGAACCGTTGTTGGTATACCTTAGGCAGGAGCAGAGCATCTGTGGTTGGAAGCTAAAGAATGATGAGGTGAAGGTCTTGGCATATGGTGATGATTTGACAGTAGTCTTGAGGAACCCGGAGGTGGGCGGACCCTTATTGAGAAATATGTTGCAGGAAGTGGGGGAACTGTCTGGCTATAAGGTTAACTGGGGTAAAACTGTAGTTTTTCCGCTTCGGATGAATCAGTTGAACAGGGGACTATTAGATTGGAATTGTCAGTGGGCTGATGTATCGGTAAAATATTTGGGTGTCTACCTTGTGCGTGATACTAAGAGGACGGTGGAATATAATGTAGATAAGTTGAAGGAAATTTTGTTGCGGGATACACAAAGATGGCAAAGGTTGACTCTGAATATTTGGGCGAGAGTCAATGCTATTAAAATGATGCTGTTGCCAAAGGTCCTATATTTTATTCAATCACTTCCTCCTAAATTTACTTAAAGAATGCTCCGGAATGTAGATAGGATTTTTATGGACTTCCTTTGGGGGAAGGGTAACAAGCCGAAAATTCCGAGATATATTATGGTACGTAGTGCCAAAGATGGGGATTTGGTTATCCAGTATTGGAGAATTATTGTTGGGGTTTTTTATTGAAGAAGGCTTGTTATTACTTTAAGGAGAGGCGGGTATCAGATCCTTATTGGCTTGTTATGGAGAGAGAACTGCTGTATCCTTTTCCCTTGGATTAATAATAATTTGGCACTTATATAGCGCTATGAACCCTCAAGTATCTGAGCGCTGCTTATTATTACCCACGGTGTGTGGTGCTCGTCTATCGACCTCGGAAGGATGAGAGGCTGAGTTTGGCCCCGCCGGGATTCGAACCTGCGTTAGCAGGCTCTGCACGAATGTCAAAGCGAGCGCTCTACTCGCTGTGCCACTTGACCGGCTTGTGTTCTTATGGGAGATTGGCAAATTCTGGTGCTAAATAAGAAGCGGTGGTGGTTTCAAAGTCGGCTTTGGTGGCCTGGATTCTGGGGTGTGGGCAATCCTTGTACTTGTATGATATGGCCTCTCTCTGGCTGAATCCGGGTCTAATGATTAACAATAAGACACTTGATTGGAGGGGTTGGGCTAATAGGGGCATTCTGAAGATCGGGATGTATGGAAGGAGGGGAGGATGGTTCCATTTGGAGAACTGGTTGATTGTTATGGGTTACATGCCAGGGAAATGGGTAGATATGGGATTATGAAACAGTTACTGGTGGAAAGGATGCAAATGTTGAGTGACCCTTTGAGTAGTAGTCCTCGTGTTTGTAAGATCTTTGCTATTTCTCCTAAGACGGTTTCTTCATATGTTCAGCTGATGCCATTGCAGGACTGCATGAGGAGCTCCTGGGACCAGTTGCGGTTGAAGTGGGTGTACGAATTGGGAATAGACCTTTCTGAGAATCTGTGGGACAACTGCTGGAGGGTTTCGGTGAGGGCCAAGGTTGACTTAAATCTGAGGTATGTTCAACAACGTCTCTTGGGTCGTATTTACTGGACACCGTGAGGATGAAAGGGAGGGGCTTGGCTGATGTGGACCTGTGTTGGGGGTGTGGAAGCTTGAGTGGGACTTATTTACATATGCTCTGGGAGTGTAGTAGGGTGGTTGACTTTTGGAGAGAGGTTATATATTGCATTGATTTGGTAACTGGTATGTTGTTGCCTCTTACTTTTCTTTCAGCGATTTTCCTTTCGGCGGATGCTTGGAGTGTGGAGTTGTGGGATTGTTCGGATTGGATTGATAGGGCATTGTTGGTGGCAATAAAGCAAATTATGAAGGTGTGGAAGTCTAGGAAGAAGCCACATTGCGAGAATTGGGTGGCTGATATGCGGACGCTCTCTTGGTATGAGCAGACTCAGGCAATTCGTCTTCATAGGGAAGTTGAATACGAGGAAGGATGGGGGTCATTGGTGATTTATTTGGATAAGGTGTAGGCCATGATTTTCCTGTTACTGGATTTTGGGATACGAGGGTGATGCGGGGGTGGGAGGGTGTTTGTTATTTATGTGTGGTTTTTAGTTTTGGGGTCTTGTTCTGTGTGGTTTTGTCTTGTTGTGGGGTAGGTGGGTGGGGATGATTTTTGATTTCTTTACATTTTTTGAATTACTGTCTACTTAGTGTGTACTTTACAATTTTGATGGACTGCAAGTTACGGTGTGTTTTTTTTTCCACGTGTTCTCACTCTGATATTTATGATGTTGTTCAGTTGTATTGTTTCTTATATACTTCTTAAATAAAGTTATTAAAAAAAAATGTGGACTATTGTATACTTGCATATATACATTCTGAAGTAACCCTATTTGTGCCATCAACATTGTAAAGCAACCATATCCCAGCCACTGCTATTCACTTCTCGTGGCACCAAAGTGCCAATTGAAAACATATACGAAATCAAGTGTTAATCGGACTTCAACAACAACAACAACAAAAATATAATATTTTTAAAAAGTCTCAAGTTTTGTTTAAATTTCCTGTGAGGGTCATCACAAAGAATTGCTGGAGAAATTGAGAAAAAATACCCCATTTCCAAGGAGAATTACATCACTGAGTGTTGCCATCACAAGTTCATTGCATTGGTCGAGTTATGTTAGTTTTATGATGGCTTCGGAACAGTTATGGTTGTTTTTTGTTCCCTGTCTCTTAAATGCATGCAGGTTCAGTGTAATGTACCACTTTTCTCAAGTTCATCAGCTGGTGTCAGAACATTCTTTGGAGTATGATTTGTAAAGTATAACTATATGATACATGCTTTCATTCGGGTCCATGTGATTTTATTGAACAATTCTGTAACGAAAAAAGTTTCAATGAAACTAAATCAGAGGAAAATAATGCATTAATTTATTTTATTTGCCCCCCATCTCTCCCATTTCCCTAGGTTTATAATCCCACAGCACCTCCTCCCCACCCATGGTAATCCCTTACCCCCACGCCATACATATTTTTAATACAATGTGGTGTTTTCTTCGCTGTTTTATGTTTGTTGAAATCGTTTTTCGTTATTATCTATATCTTCAAGCTATTATCAATAGCTTCGAGTCCACAAGAAACAAAAGATAAATCGACCGCAAGAAGTCTAACTTATGGCCAGGTCAATCCTCTGTCCCTGTTCAGTCTACTGAATAAGGTAAGTGGTAAACATCTACCAGCACCTTGAGGCTCTAGAACATAAGATGAGCATGACCAACTACAAATTGCTTTTTTGTGTTTTTAATATTGTAAATCTTTTAAACAGTGTGGGGTTAGAAGATTAAAGATCTTTGTCAAAACCATCTATTCTCTATCCTGACAAAGGCCTGGTGGAATCAACAGTGAGACCAGCTTGGATATGGTCTACCCCATATGAATAGGCCAAGCCGCAGTGTGACGACACAACATCTGTACCAACAACCAAAAATTAAAACCAAAAGGGGTGACTGAGAGTCAGCACTTCTCAGAGACAATGAAAGGTTGATAAAAGAAAGTGTCACATGACACAAGAAGGGAGAGGCACTCTTAGAGAAAATTGTCAGAACAGCAGTGAATATGCTGTCATCAAAATATGCCTTAGTTGGTGTCTAACTTAGTAAATAACTAAGTCTGTGATCTTTTGCCTTTCTTTGAACCTTTGTTCTTTTGATCAATGTAAGAAGTTCAAGAACAAAAATGAACTTCTAGAATTATGTACACTGGAGAATCAAGATCTCTATGGCATAAAAGAAATGCTCTTTTTTGTATATTTGTTAATCACAATATGTTATATGCTTTTTAAAGGGAAAGAAATGTGTTGAAAACACGGGAACCCTGATGTGACAAGAATAAAATGTTGGTTTCCTGTTGAAAAACATAAAGCGTTGAGTTTGGTCATTAGGTGTTAACAGCAGAGTTAACTCCATGATGCTGGTATGTATTTAACAAAATTTGCTTTTTAAATACAGGAGTAGGAGGTAGTTTGTGATTCCCATAGGCAGAAGACAAAACTCAGACAGCTGATATGGCAACAAATACAGTAGCTGATAACACTTTTGCAGAAGGGAAGAAAAAGACAAAAAAACATGAAAAATCCCTGTAAACATCAGCGAAAACATTTGCACAGTTTTATGAGGAACCTATGGCATTCTCAGAGTGTGTCTCCTGCAATTGAGAAAGAACCGTTAAGAAATGATCATCCTAGGAAAATGAGCAAACACACCGATTTGTCAAGGATTCCTTGTTGATGTCCCGTAAACCCAAAAGAAAGAGTACAAATTTGGAAAAGCCAGAAAGTGCTGGCAAAATGAGTCCCATTGATACATTTGTTAAAAAAAAAAACCACACGGCAAATTGAAAGTATAGCTCTTAGTATGTTGTCGGTATACTCGGAGATGGAAAGTATAGGTGAATTGGCAGAAATTAACTTGGTCGACTTGGAGGATCTTTTACCTACCTCAAACCTGGTTGAGGTATTGAGTAGAACTCCTGAGAGAACAGCTGTGAAAGAGTTGAAGGGTGGCAACTCAGGGAGGGACACAAGCTGGCCAGGTGCATTGATGCCACCAGGGGCACCGATCTTTCTGCCTTGTGGATCCGGGCTGTTGACGACTAAAAGTACACTTCGAATAGAAATGGGCCTAAATGGTCACCAGGCCATAATTTAGACAGGTGAAAACATTTACGAAATATCATTGCCAAATGCACAAGCAGAGGGCTCAGTAGTTGATCTAGGAACATTGCATCTACAGCCTTTTATAACTCTAGAGCAAAAAAGACAAAGATCCTCTCAGTTGACCAAGGTTGACTAGATCCTGGACGAGCCTCTGCAAACATACCACTCAGCTGCACAGTCTTTAGTTAGAACAAATATTGCAAGGAGCTTGGCAACACAAAGGTTGGGCTTAAATGAGTGGGAAAAAAGGGGATTTAGCAGTAGATTTGCGTTGAATAAATGGTCCACTAAAATTAAGATTAAACAGACCTGAAGCGTATAAGGAACATTCCTTCCCATCATCTCACTATGGAATGGAAAACAGGAAGTTTCACAGGGAGCATTTAGGGTTGCATATTAAGTTTTCAGAGGAGTACACATGAAACCTGAGCAAGGAGTTTTCTAATAGACACTCGCTTCCCCTAAACAGGGGCCACATTTTGGCCTTAATTTTGGATACCCCTAGCTTGCGGCTAATATTGTCTAGTGAGATTGCATTGATACACTTTCCCATCAAAGGAAGATTAAATTTGGCAAAACTATACTTTTGATCATGCATGGTAATGGCACTGCTTCTATCAGAAATGGAGTCGTTTTTAACTATGGGTTATGATGTTCTGCAAACTCTGGATAAAACAAACCCATGCTACCGCAGGTCTCATCTGCTACAAACACCACTGATTTGAAGGGAAAACACAAATTAACAGCTCGCTTAAAACCTTCAATTAATATAAACACTCTAGGTGTAGGCCAGCGAACAATTATTGATGAAAATCCATTAAAACTGCAGACAGTTTAAGATTGAAATTCTGTTTTATCAGACCTGCATGGAGGGGGGCAAGCAGAGTAGCCAGAAGTGAATAAAACATGTCCTACTAGTTTCTTGAAACGGTAGAGGCTACAGGTTGTTGGACTGAGTCTTCCCCTCCCTTGCAAAGGATTCCTTAATATGTCAGCAGGAAACATGGCTACCGACCACTCCCGGTGTGTCGAAGGTACTCTGGGAGCTTGGGGCCGACCACTGGGTGACTTCCTTTGTGCCCTTAAGAATAGTAAAGGCCTCAGCATGATTAATATAGCTACCCATCAGAAAGATATCCAGGTGATAAAAATGTTGGGCATGCACAAACACTTCAAAAGTGAGGCCTGTTGCTATGTGTGTAATGTTTATTTTAATCCCAAATCTGGTATGATGAACAGTGCTAAAGTGCTTTCAGCCTTATCTCTGATTTGTTGGAGAGTGACGATGCAGAGATAATTGTCCCCAAAATGGTACCAAATAAAAAATAGGAGTGGGGCCTCCGCTCTGGCGAGAAAAATACAGAGATTGGTAAAATATGAATTAAGTAGCTGGTATGTAATCCTGGCTAATGGAAATTTTAAAAAAATTATAGGGTGCCAGAAATTACGTGGGCTAGTGGTGCTCTGAGATTGACTTTAGGTTATGTGTTTTTAACAAAATCATTATACTAGAAATGTAAGACTCTGAAGGTTACACTGATGCAATCCAGTGCCCATCAGGTCATAGCTTTAACAATGAAGCATGAATGGGCATATCAAAAATCTGTAAAATTCCCACTGGTAGTGGATGTCAATCCTAGAAATCAGGTACTGACTTTGTAATCTGCTCTTCCATTAAACTTTAATAAATGTATTTTTTCTGTGGGTTGTAATGAGGATATCAGCTCTTGAATCCTAGTATGCACAATAAGGCAATACAAAGGATTCTGGGTAGATTATATTATCCTAACTCAGGGAGCAATAGTAAGAAAAGAATGAATTGTTCCTATAGTGAATATAAGTATGACATTACCCTTTTTGAGAAGTAGAGGGAATTGTACAAAGCCTTGAGGCAACTGTGAAAGTCATCCCTCGATTACAATGTAAATATGAAGTAACTGAAACTTGCCTATAAAACTGGGTTAGAGGACATTGTTTTATATTACAGATAAATGCTGCAGAGGCTATGATGTGCTCTATTGTTAGTAAGACTACCGCCTCCTTTGGATGACCCAGTAGTGCAAGGTCATTTGCAATGTCAACCTATTGATAAAGGTCTATGGGAAGCTCGCTTCTCTTCCTTGTATCATGAAAAGGAGGGATAAAGGGATATCACATGAGGGATATTAGTTGGACAGGCCAGGTGAAGATAGACCTACGGGTGATAAAGGGGTTAATTAAGAAAAATAAACCCTCAAACGGCCCCTGGCCCCGGTGAACTAGCAAATGCTACATTTAAATCAAACCTGAATTTCTGGGCTGCAATTCTTTATGTCCTATTTTGCAAAATTGGAACGGACAAAACACTGCCTTCCTCATGGAGAGGGGGATATATAGTGGTCATTTATAAAAAAGGGAGCTAGACAACATCCATCAAATTACTGACCGATATCCCTTTTAGGTGCTTCCAGTAAGATCTTTGGGGCCATAATCTTGGAAAACTAGATAAGACTGGGAGTATTGATACATACATCAGGATTCCGTGGAAGTTTAAATACTGCTCACAATTGTTCTATATTGTGCGTTCTTGGACATCTTGCGGTGTTTGAGCGGGTAAATTGAAAATGTCTATGGGAAAAACTAATTGCAATGGGATGCCCCCAGGTATTGGTGGATGTTTTGATTGCAATAGACTCAAACACTAAGGTGAGGGTGCGCCTTGACCAGAAAGGAAATTATACGAGGTGGATCAATAGCAGCTGGGGATTACGAAAGGGATGTATGCTGGTGACATTTTTATTTAGCATGTACATTAGCAATTATGGAAACATTTTTAAGAAACTACAAACTTTTGCGACCCAAATTAGTCATATTTGATCTGACAGAGCCTTGACAATGCCTTGTGCATACTTTGCATCTTTAGATCTACAAATCAATGTTGATAAATCAAAAATGTGAATGATAAATGATGTTAAAAAAAAGAAACTACATTTTAATTGGTTCATATCTAAGAAACGCTTGGAAATTGTCCAGAATTTTAAGTGTCTGGGAATTGAGATCAGTTAAAAAAACGAAACTCATGGAAATCGATTGATTATTTAAAAAAAAACAGAATGGATATGTCAGAGTTATTGACATATGGCAGATGTTTTGGCAGGTTTTCGGCAATCCCCATGATCGGGTTTTACCATCAAAAAGTGTTCCCTCGCTTACTTTACACAGATGCAACTAGCCTACTACCGACCATTTAGGGGAGAGTGGATTTCCTACTGTGGAAAAGGCTTCTCTCAATTCCCAGGGGGACACCATTGCCTGTGATTAGACATGAATTGGGCTTGGTATCATTAAAGGCACCCTCTGGACTGGAGGTGTCTGCTATTACTGCCCCCAGATAACTGTGGGCCAGCTGAATTACGCCCCATGTTGTTCCACAATTCCTGTAGGGTTTTGATCGAGTGGTTCCAATCAAACTTAAAACTCCTGGCTGACTACGGTCTGGCCCTTGAGAAATTGTTTGCTCCAATGGTAGATAAGAAAAGGTCCCTGTTTAAGCTTGACTGGGTCAGAAATAGAGAATCAGCTATGAAGTATCATTTGTTTTATCATCTGGCATATGACATGAGAGCATTTAACGTAATACCCTGGTACCTTATGCAACACACATCTAGGAAACATCGATCCAAAATGTTCCATTTTAAACTGAATTTATTACCTACTAGGGAGGTAATAGGAGCCAGACAGGGAGCAATTTGTGTCACTGTAGATATGGTTCCCTGCAAAAAGAAACCATTTTTGACCTTTTAAAATTGAGTGCCCAAAATGACATGAATTACATACTTATTACCTTGGGAAATTTGCCTTAGATGAATTCTTATTTAACACTGAATGGTTCTGGTCAAGTATTTTAAATAGTTGTTAATCAGCTTTGAATATTTGAGTTTTAAAGTTTTTAAATTTATGCTGTACCAGATGTGATTGTTTTTATTTGATGGTTTTATAGAATTGGAGATGTCTACTATGGTTGAACTTGTAATGTATGAATTTTAATGGTTTGAAAGTATGTAATTTTAGACTGTTTTATATTCGATAATATCCCTGGATACCGATCATTCATTAAATGCATGTCTTCCTCCTGCCTTTTTCCCCAAAAAAACTGCAATTGTTTTAATACCCTGCCTGCCCTATCCAGGGCCGGGCTTTGCGTCAGGCAGCCCAGGCAGCTGCCTGACGTTAGTCAGGCTCTAGGGGGAGCTGCAGCAGCAGTCCACACTGCCAGGGCTAGAATAGACATGTTACACGGTTGTTTCCTAACATTATTTATTTGAAAATGGTATTGTGGAGATGACTGGGCCATCCAAGAACAGCCTCCAGAGGCCACAAAGCTAGACACTTTTGTCAATGCTCAAGTAGTCATGAAAAAGGAAGCGAGCACTGGTGGTGGACTCTCCTCAGGAGATCAAAAGGCTGGTTCTCAGAAGACCTGGGCAGAGTGTCACCTTCAGCAGATCTTAGACAGTTGCATGTTCCAGCGGGGTTGTATTGGTCCGTCCATCTGCCATTCGGCTTGTGGCCAGGCCAAAATTACTTTGTGGGTGATGCCCTGGGGGCCGGTACCATGCTTGGGCTGGTTTGGAGGTTACTATGTCCCCCTAGTTCCCGCTCCCGAGCATATTGTTCGTTATTCCCTCTTTCCTGGGCATGCACTGCTGACTTTATTTTAGTGCAAGAGTTTCATACATTTCACTGTTCGCTCAGACGTGTCTTATACTCTTCTGTGTCGTTGTGCTTCTTTTGTTTGGAATAGCAATCACGCTAGTCTAACGAGATACACAAACACCTACACGAACGCGCCTTGTGAATGATGGTGTGAAGGATGGATGCAGGCGCTGGACCAACAGCTGAGTGAGGTCTGCACAGCAGCTGGCTTGGGAAAGGGACTTAGCAACTTCAGTAGAAACCGTCTCTGTGGACGGTTGACCCGTCTTCCGTATAATGCAAATACCCAGACTTGCAGGATGCATGCTTCACTTTCTTTGTTCCATAGGGGGCGACATGCTGTAGCATCAATTCATGGAATTTAAAATACTCTGCATGGTGCAGCTTCCGATCTCCTTTAACACAAATGCTGGGAAATGGCCATGACTAGCTAACGCCACACTAATCAAAGCCAGGTCTCTAAAGAATGTTTCAAGTGTTTGGGAATCACCTGCTCACACTTTCTGTCGTGTGACCAACCAGTGCGCAAAAGTGTTTCAGAGGGTGGGGCTTTTGATGCCACCCATTTCTGCATTTGATACACCAGCAGCTAAACACACCCTGGGTAGGCAGCTCCTTCTGCATAGTCCATTTCTTCCCCAAACTCGGGACAATGTTCTTTACCATAATGGAGAATGTGAAAAAGTCCAGGGCTGCAAGGCTGGGGGGTGAGGGTGGAGGGCAAAGCGCACTATGCTTGGGGTACACTGGAGATGCTTCCCCTCATACCTGCAGTATTCCAAGTCCCTTGAAATGAAATTCGTCTATACACTGCACAATGTGCAAGGGCTGCTGTTATTCAAGCAGCACACGACTAGTAATTTGCAAAAAGTAAACTTAACGAGTCCCAAGAAAAGGTTGTCTTCCACCTTGTTTTTATATTGGGATGGTAGACATTGTTTTTCTTTGCGATCTTACAGTTTCATGGTGCTGTCAGGAGCTAAAATGAGTGATCACGAAGGAAACATTTAAGAATTTTGAGAGTCCACGAGCATGAGCGAAACAAACCCCAATATTCGAACTTCCATTTCTCTGCCGCGGTAATGCTCTGCAGTGCGTTTCAATGTAAAGTCCACATTGTATTGTCATAATTTTAGAACGCCACCTCTCCAACGTTAACATTGGGAGCTATGTTGAATTGTACATGCATGTCAACTCTCTGCATATGTTTAAAGTAGACTTTACCACTCACATGGAGTAGTGATGTTGTTTACGTATGTCACTCCTAAATATATTTAACTTCCCGTGAAATATTTGATGCAGTACATATTGCATAAATGCATGTATTTTAATGCTGAGATAGACAGGCTTGTACAGCTATCGGTGGGTATGTTGCTGGTGCTTGTTCTTGGAGGTTTTAGTAACACTGTTCAAGACCAGTTCATCACCTTTTAAGAGTGGCTAAATGTTTGAGGTCATACAAATGACATTAGTGTAGATCTGAAATTGTTGATTCTCTGACCTGAGTCACAGCAGCAAACTGGTCATTGTTACTAAAAATGAAGAGCAAAAGCAGACTAACATAACCAGGCCTGTTCGAGTTTGACCCTCTTATTGCTGTTTTCTGAGGTTCATGAAATTCAGCAGATGCCAGCATTGACAATTTTGTTAACCCATAGTCCCCGCTTAGCCGTGACACATGCATGAGATCACAGGTCGGGGGACGGGGCGCCAATGATGCTTCCCTCATGGGGTGCAATCTGTTGTAAGACCGGCCTTGGCCCTATCCATCACTTGTCGTTCTGTAATTAACCTTGCACTGTCACCTGTTGGCCGCACTTCTTGTTTCTTGTGTTATGATACTATGTCCTGCACTTCTCCTCCTGCCCTTCACCCAGCACTTTTCCCCCTTCCTCTCCCCTGCACTTGCGTGCTCTCAATGTCACTGGGCTAGTAAGATCGTTGTCTTGTCCCCCCTTTGTCCCCTCGCCTCGTCGCGCTTTGAAACACTTATGTATGGGTGCGCTATAAATAAAATATGATATCATGTGATTATCAAATCTTAATAAATGTAGTTGTGTTACATAAGGTGACAGGCACATTTTTCAACAAAATGCAGAAACTAAGAAACACATCTGTGAACATTCACCTTCTGATGTATTGAACTCTTTTTGATTCTTTTTTTTAAGGCAGGACTTGGAAGTTCATAGGCACTATGGATATTTTGAGATGCAATTTGTGCTATTGAAAATGCAGTCCGCAGTCATGCGCTCTGATGCTAAATCAATTGCTCATGCGCAAAAAGTGTTTTCAAAAGCACAGGCTCCATTTACGCGTATGCAAATGTATGGTAAACCAGCCCCAAGAGCATGATCATGCTACTTGAAGAGTGCATGCTCTTGTATTGTTTTCGCTTCAAATGCATTTTTCGTGCAGGCTGGCGTAAATGAGTGATTAATTAACTGGTGCAGCAACAAATTGGGCATCCACATATTGTCCACATGCACACTGAAAATGTGCAACTTTATTTGCACAGAAAATTGCAATGAACATGAACAGCAACTCAGCAGTGTGTGATGATGCACTACTCGGCTGCGAATTATTATAATGTGCAATCTTGCAAAAGATAGCATTGCAGTTGGTGCAGCACATTCGCATGCACACACTGCATTGCATTGATCACAAAATATATCAAAATATCACCCCAGATTGATACATTTACTAGCGTACGGATAGCTCTGTGCTGATCACATATTTTGAACCACACATGCCCAGTAAATAGAAACTGGAAATGTGCAGTTGGTGTATGAGAATGTATTTGTATATTATTTTATTTATATAGCGCCTAACACCTAAGCGCTTCACACAGATCAAAAATGGTTCATCCAAAGGACAAGATAGTACATAATGAGTTTGTCAGCAAGTGCTCTTTCAGTCACATTCTGGAGGGAGAGAACAAGGTCAGAAACTGAATAGAGATAGGAGGAGCTTTCCAGTGTTTAGGGGAAAAGAGGACAACTTTGGAGAAGCGAGTTGAAGCACAGGGTGGATGGGGAACAATCAGGAGGAAAAGAGACTGCAAATGGAGATAATGAGAGGGTAAGTAGAAGGAGTATAATGAAGACAGATAGAGGGGTTCAAGACCGTGAAGACATTTGAAAACCAAACAAAGAAACGAGAACAAAATTTGGCTTTCAAAAGTTAACCACTGGAGAGTCTGCAAAGTATCTAAAATGGAATTGTACGGGAGAGAGTGTAAAGAAGATTGAGTAACGGTATATTGAGCGAAGAGGGTCAAGATGAGTCGCTGGAAGGCCAAGTAATGAGCAAGAACAGTAAAATAGATGAGAAAAGACTAAAGATGAAATTAGAAGTTGGGAAGCATGAAACATTAAGAACCCTCTGGCTTTGCGGATGTTAAATAGTTGAAATTCGATACTAGCGGGAAATGGAGGAGATGTGGGAGGAAAAGGAGAGAGCGGAGTAAAATTAATCAAATATTATTTGCTGAAGTAGAGGTGGTGAGTGAAGGAGGGATAGATACAAACGAGGGGGTACATGGGGAGGAATGGTAGAGGCAGGGAATACGACGATATCAGTTTTTGAGGGATTAAGATGGAGATAGTGAGAGGACATCCAGAACTGACTAGACAGTAAACAGGCAGAAACCAAGGAGTGGATAGAGAAGGGCGAGAAGGACAGAAAAATCTGTGAGTCGTCCATGTAAAGATGGTAAGAGAAACCAAAGTTCGAAATGATAGAACCAATAGGAGAAGTGTAAAGAGAAAAATGGAGAGGACAAGCAGATAACTGTGGGGACTATCATAGGAGAGAGGGAAGACCTGGGCGGATAGGCTGGCAACAGGGAAAAGAATTGGTGCGATAGGAGAGACAAGATAGAAATCAGCACACAGGGCCTCATTACCACCCAACTATGATTTTGTTGGAAAGTGGGGGGAGTCACCTCCAGCGATGAGCTAGAGGTAAATCTGCCACTTTCTGTCAACTTTTGACAGATTTACCACCACTGAAATTCCCCATGTAGTCCTTTGGACTCCAACTAAATTGGGACTAACACTGGCACTTGTTTTCTGGTTGTTATACAGCCAGACCAAGTGGCAGTAACGGTAGTACAGTTTGGTGGTATCTCAGCCAATTTGCAGGTGAGATACCACTCTACTCGTGATGAGCCCCATAATCCTGTAAATCAATATGGGAAAAGCTGGACAGTAGAGTGGAGGGGGAGTACTAGAAGAGAAGAACATGGGAAAAGCTGGACAGCTGGGTGGAGGAGGAGTACTAGAAGAGAAGAACATGGGAAAAGCTGGACAGGAGGGTGGACGGGGTGTACTAGAAGAGAAGAACCTGGGAAAGCTGGACAGGAGGGTGGAGTGGGAGTACTAGAAAAGAAGAACATGGGAAAAGCTGGACAGGAGGGTGGAATGTGAGTACTAGAAGAGAAGAACATGGGAAAAGCTGGACAGGAGGGTGGAGTGGGAGTACTAGAAGAGAAGAACATAGGAAACGCTGGACAGGAGGGTCGAGGGGGAGTACTAGAAGAGAAGAACATGGGAAAGCTGGACAGGAGGGTGGAGGGGGAGTACTAGAAGAGAAGAACATGGGAAAAGCTGGATAGGAGGGTGGAGTGGAAGTACTAGAAGGGAGGAACATGGGAGAAGCTGAACAGGAGGGTGGAGTGGGAGTACTAGAAGAGAAGAACATGGGAAAAGCTGGACATGAGGGAGGAGTGGGAGTACTAGAAGAGAAGAACATGGGAAAAGCTGGGCAGGAGGGTGGAGTGGGAGTACTAGAAGAGAAGAACATGGAAAAAGATGGACAGGAGGGTGGAGTGTGAGTACTAGAAAAGAAGAACATGGGAAAAGCTGGACAGGAGGGTGGAGTGGGAGTACTAGAAGAGAAGAACATGGGAAAATCTGGACAGGAGGGTGGAGGGGGAGAACTAGAAGAGAAGAACATGGGAAAGCTGGACAGGAGGGTGGAGTGGGAGTACAAGAAGAGAAGAAAATGGGAAAAGCTGGACAGGAGGGTGGAGTGGGAGCACTAGAAGAGAGGAACATGGGAAAAGCTGGACAGGAGGGTGGAGTGGGAGTACTAGAAGAGAAGAACATGGGAAAAGCTGGACAGGGGGTGGAGTGGGAGTACTAGAAGGGAGGAACATGGGAGAAGCTGGACAGGAGGGTGGAGTGGGAGTACTAGAAGAGAAGAACATGGGAAAAGGTGGACAGGAGGGTGGAGTGGGAGTACTAGAAAAGAAGAACATGGCAAAAACTGGACAGGAGGGTGGAGGGGGTGTGCTAGAATAGAAGAACCTGGGAAATCTGGACAGGAGGGTGGAGTGGGAGTACTAGCAGAGAGGAACATGGGAAAAGCTGGGCAGGAGGGTGGAGTGGGAGTATTAGCAGAGAAGAACATGTAGCATAGCATGTGAATGTAAGAGACTCCAAGACCGCCAGAAGGGTGGTCGCGTTATAGTAACCCTGTCGTAATCTGCTTTAAAAGGAAGAAAGATGAGAGTGCAGATTGAAGAATGAAGAGATGTGGGTATAGACAACCTGTTCCAGAAGTTTAAAAAGGAAAGACGTAGCAAGATAGGGTGGAAATTAGAGGGGAGAACATGATTGAACGCAGTTTTTTTAAGGATAGGAAGAATCGAAGTGGGCTTAAAGGAAGAAGGAAGAGTAGCAGAAGAGACCGACAAGTTAAACAGATAATATATGAGCCAATGGGTGTAATTCACTAATCCTGCCAGGCACAGGTGGCAATGAGTCCAACCATCTCTGTGGTCCTGAATGCTGGGCATGCATTCAAAAATCATCAACGCATTGGCCCCTTTCTTCAATGTTGTTGCAGGAGGCGCATTTTGGGCGCTGGACCTGCAATGGACCCGAAATTCGGTTTCTACATGTATCCCACTATTTCACGGGTCAGAGGCACAAAAGTATTACAAACATGTAAGACATGAGTGAAAATGTATGTTGGGGGCACTGCAGAGCAGGCAAGGGTCTGTGGAGGCACCTGTCAGCGTTGTGCTTCCCATGATTCTCGTCTAAGACAAGGCAGGCCAGGCGAAGGGCAGGGATGACAGAGGTGGGGAGCACCGAGTGCATCCCTCTATAAACCAGGGATAGGATTTCACACCCTTAAGCATGTGCTTTAATGCACATTCTGGGTTAGGGCCAAACGGCAAGCACAACGTCCTTTGAAAATGCACTTGCGCCTTCAAAGTATTGGCCTTCGCATAAAGAAGCTCATTCTCTTCACAGTTGGGAACTGCAAGGAAGGCACACTTTACATTTGCACTCAGATGCAAACAGAACCCGCTGTGCAATGCTCATTATTTGTAATTCGAAGTGCAAAAGGTAGATGCAGAAAGAAGGCGCAATCACATTTATTTCTGCTTTTTGCACTTCAGAGATCAAATTGGGTATGCATGGAAGGCAGCATTTAAAATGGATTCCCTGGGAATCTGCAGAATTCAAAATGCAATGCTGGCGTGAATCCTGGTGTTTGTTTAAAGTGCAGAGGATGGGTGTGGCGGAAACTGTGATTCCGTTCCATGCCTACACTTTGCCATACTGTGATGTGCAGTAATATTCAGCATAACATGTTTACACGTGCATTTCACTCAAGCCTTTTACCTCTACTCCAACACGAACATGGGCGCCAAAATGTATTCCCTGCATGTATGGGAATTCGGCTCACAAAATATGGAAAGATCTTTCAGAGGCAAGCCCATGTATGCAATGGCCTGGTGCCTAATTTATATAAAACACATGCTCGCCTGAACTGCATGCAGTGTTGTTCTGAGTGCTGTGCCAGGAGGGAACGGGTTCACGACGGAGGTATGCAAATAGCGACTGGCCTCTGCTTGTCTCCACTATGAACGATAACTTAAATGTCGAAAAGGGAGATCGGCGAAATCCACGCTTCACTTGCAACCATTCTGTTGGAAAGCAGCATGTTTTAGAATGGAAACTCCAGGTGGTCAGAAAGGGGCCCTGTGGGCACTGCACGCTGCACGCATACCTGGCCCAAGTAAGGATATGTACCGTACACACCGAAAAATCAGATGCATGTGTTAGGACCTTTTTTCTTTTCAATTATCTAATTATATTTGTTCAAACCCCACAAATAAATCATATTACTTGTCAATTACAAATACCAAATTTAGTTATCCTCAGAATTAGGTCATCTTTTTCTCTTCTTCCAAAATTATTGATTTCTTACTTCACATTTCATTACTTTTAATTTGGTAATCTGATATTTGTTTACCCTTAATCATTTGCATTACTTTTACATTACAAATAATAAGGTATTTGGCCAAAATATCTGTGTATATTTTTTTATTT
Source organism: Ambystoma mexicanum (assembly GCF_040938575.1). Lineage (NCBI taxonomy): Eukaryota > Metazoa > Chordata > Amphibia > Caudata > Ambystomatidae > Ambystoma > Ambystoma mexicanum. The sequence continues at coordinate 1,290,351,206 of NC_090930.1, read as the reverse complement.
GCAAACGCACTTTAAATATGTTTAGAAATGAAAGGTACACCTCTGAAACACATTTTTTATATGTCATTTTTTTTTTATTATTGTTAAATGCCATATTATTCTCAATAAGAGAGTCCGGTCCATAACTGGAATTTTCTCCATGGCTGTTCAGCAAGAAGAAACCTTTCGTTTCCTGTCCTCTCTTTCTCCTCCTCGTCCAGACCCATTGTCATGCACTTTGAATGCAGACACCAGAATTCCCCTTAAAATCTTGCGTGATAGCCAGTGCATGTGTTGGACAATGTTAATATAACGTGTACCTTTCCCTTGGTTTCCCTTACTGTTACCCGAACATTCTGCTACGCATATATATGTGTCGTGCCGTACAGCAGCGAGTGGTACTTGCTTCGCAATGTCCAGGCAAGCAATGCTTTTATACATTTTGTTTAGACTGATATAACGATAAAGATGTAGTTCAAACAACGCCTTTCCTTCAGAAACAAAGAGTTCTACCACTGCTCAGGCAGAACCATTTGAAAATAAATGTCATGTGTGTTTTTCTGAGGATATTCAAATGTTAACCAGCCAGAAAAGTGTGACTGGCTCTAGCAATTGCGGTTGTTTTTCTGTTGTAGATTTATTTTAGAGGAAACACTGAAAGAAATAGGAATACGTATGCTGTGAGTGTCCAAAGTACAAGTGAAAATGGTAACGACAACTTACAATTACTAGTTTCTCTGTTTATATTGTAGACAACTTAAATGATTGCTGCCTTTCTATTTATTTATTTGATGTTTTTTTTTTTAAAGTTCTGCGTATACGTATGGAATTATTATTTTATTAATATTATTATTTTTTTTTTTATTGAGGGTGGACCTAACTTCGAGAAGCAAGAGAGTGCTTTGCAGAGGTATAGAACGGTACTGATGTATAATGGAGCGCTTTTTAGAGGTAACAAAAGAACAGCTATACAGGGGTTTGGGGGTAGGATATAGAGGAGCACAGAGGAGAGATACAGCTGTACAGGGTGCTGGGGAGGAGAGGGCGGCCACCGGGCGGGGGGGGAGGGGGGGTGGGATTGGGCGTAACGTGATGGCCTAGGTGTTTTTGCAGAGAGACTCATTGAATGATTTTCTTCATTCGCCACCTGGTTCCAATTTTGTATGTCGATGAGTGTCTTTCAGCTGTCATATTACAACCAAATCAATATACATATTTGAAATAAATACATGCATGCATACATAAGCACATTATAGACAGCTACTACTAGAGTTGAAAGTAGATCAAACACTTTCTGCACGGACTTGGAAAGAGCCCTACAGGAAGAGTATTTGTTACTGTAGGACCCTGCGTTTTCTCTTTTGCCACAACTTTTCAGTTCCTTGATCCTCACCATTCCTCCTCACACACGGTCTTACAGTTCTATACTCATGGATTACAACATAAACATTTCACATTTAAAAATGAAAAGTTGACAATGCAATGAGTTCCTGTCCAACGTGCATATCTAAAAAATCTGTAATAAAAGAGAAGTGAACCGATATCGAATATGACATGGGCGGTCCTGCCGCCACACATACATTGCAGCAGTGTGTGCGTTAACCTTGTAGTTAGCAGCCAGTGCGAACACTATCATTACGGTGGCGTATCTCGCTGGGCCTTGTTTGACTGACCTTTTCGCTTCTGATTGGCTCTTGGATAGGGCAGGGAAAATACATTTCCTGTTTTACAGTGTAATAAGAGCCGCAACTTGAGATATTTCTCAAGCCATGGGCAGAAAGAGAGAGGAAATTGGAAGGGCCAGAGAAGCCTTGTGGTAATTAATCATTGCGTGATGAAGCCTGTCAAAACAGTTTCTGAAGTCGCCACCGCTGTCAATTACAGCTAGTTCCCCACCATCTGTAATGGTTTAAAACATCATCCTGTACCAGTTTCAACATACTTAACACTTTTACTTCATTTGCACTTCCCCGACACGATTCTTACAGGGAACCTGTGTGAAGTGCTGCTAGTTCTGTATGTGATGACATTAATCGTGTGTACATGTCTGACCTCCATGTGAAGGGAGCAGAAGGCTCTCTTAACGTAGGGGCCGATTCACAAAGAGGTTTGGAAGTGTATTTCTGAGCTTCCCTGGAGAGAGAGAAACTATTCCATCCATAAAGAGTTTCACAGTTACTTCTGAATTACTCCTCTGTTTCAAAGAGTAAGACAGGTGTAATGGATACGTCCTCTGAGTAACTTCTTTGGGAACGGAATATTCTGCATGGGGGAGGCGTACTGTAAGAGTTGCTATCAGTAACTTCTTTGTGAATCTACAATATACATTAATCACAGTTTTCTTTAGGAAGCAAACATTACACATTTCAAACATGGGCATTTCATTTGATACATTAGGAATAAAGTGTAAACTGTGATTTTTCACCGATTATTTCTTGGAAGACCCTCCTTCTTCCTGCATACAATTAAAAATTATGTTTCTGGTAAGGTGTGCTGACAATATTTGTCTTCTGCCCAATTTTTATGAGGCACGTTTAATTGCCTGCTTTTGCAGACCAAAGTATCATGAGCTAATCATTTGATGGCTCAACATGAGACAGTACTCATTTTATTGTTTTAACAACTTGTATTTAAAGTTAAAGTAGACTTTAATGTTCAATGTATTGTCCAGATTCACTGTTTGTGAAATATCTACCGGATTCACAAAGAATTGAAACTTACACCTAAGAACCGGCATTTCAACAGCTCTTGACATATGTGCCAACAGCATCCATTGACAAGAAAGAGAGAAATACAGTCCACCATCATAAAGATATTTTAGATTCCATGTCTGTCTCCCACTAGAGGTCGCTCTGAGGTGTGGAGCTTCTTACTGGAATGTTCTGTACTTCACTGGATTGTTTTGTTACAAAGATTTTAGGAATGTCCATTCTGAAAAATGGGAGACTGTACAGCAATTGCAATTAGGCTACACATGGAATTGATAATGCAGTGTTACCATTTGGAAAAAGTATTTGTTATGTACAGTACAGTGAACCTATCCAAGATGCCCACTCCTGTGACTTTCTCACAGATAAGTTGATGCCCGGGGTGGATGGGGGAGTATAAAAGGCACACTGAATGCCACAGTGAAAACTGATATAGAAATATAATAAAAACATCCACTCGCCAATAAACATTAAGAAGTTGTTCCATTTCTTTTAGGGCCATTAACGTATAGTATATATCAGTGTGCATTATATGTGGTGTGTGACTGGCTTGCCAGAAATATTTTGTTTCTGTGTCTCACTCTTCATGCAGGGCCATTTCAAGGATTTATGGGGCTAAGTTCAGCAATTCAAGACTGGGGGTGGGAACCAACTAATGTGTGTAGGATGAGCACAGGAAATGACACTATGGGGAATTACATCACTAGAAAAATAAGTTACATCTGTAAACACAGTTTCTCAAACAAAGCAAGTGCCCAGGCAACATGAATGTCCAACTCATTTCATCTTATTCCCATACTGGGAAGGGCAGCAGTACACACAGATAAAAAACATTCTTAAATGGGCAAAAACGTAGACTAAAAAAATATGTATGGACACTAAACAACAAGAGAGTTGAGCAAGTTTCAACATACAAATACCTCGGAATAGAGGTTGATGAGAAGCTATGATGGGACTCCCACTGGTCCTCATTGAAAGCACGGTGCCTTGCATCGGTAAATGCTTTAAGCATTTTTATAGAGCGGAATAGTGGTTATTCGGTATCGGCTGTTCTCACTATTTATAGTGAAAAGATAAGAGCAATATTAACGTATGCAATAGCAATATGGCGTCACAAATTTGGTAAACAATTAGTGAAACTAGAAACTAAAATGTTACGTAAATTGTTGCGGTTACCCCAAAATGTGAGTGTCGAATACATTTATCTCGAATTTGACATAAAAGGGATATTGTATGTATACATAAGCCAATGTGTTCTGTCCTTTGGAACTATATGTAAACTTGAAACAGATACGATAATTGTCCCTTATGTAAAGGCATTTCTGAGGTCTGAAGGCACACTAGTTGATACTGTGGGCATACTGAGAAATCTCCACACGAAACAGACTGGCATGCTAACATATAACAGGCAGGCTCTACCATATGGAGTGAACTATCAGTTGAAACGAAAATTGAAAGAAATTGGATTTGAACAAAATCTCATTAATATGGCGACAATGTCCCATAGTGGCCAGTACTGTGGGGAACGGATGTCTCGGTGTATTACACGTAAGTATATCAACGCTTATCCAAGTGTAACAACATTCCATACTTATCTATTACAAAAATTCAATATCTCAGAAGTGCTGGAAACAAAGGGTGAGGGGTTGGGTATACCAGATGAAATGCGGATGTGCCGTCTATGTGGAAACAATACTATTGAGTCGTTTCACCACCTGTTAATTAATTATGAAAGTCTGAATGATCTGCGAGACAAGCACATGAAATCATACAATAATAGGATTGACCAGAATGAAATAGAGGCGCTGTGGGGTCTATTCATGAGGGGCAATTATATTAATCTTATTTATCATATGGTTGTGTTTTATACAAAGATTGTCACAATTTTAAAGTGTTTGGAATAGATATGTGAATGAATTATGTTAATTACATTCTTAATGTTGGATATTAACGTGTTTTTATGTAATGTTGCTGTCGTATTATACAAAGCCAATTGTCTAAAAGTATATCTAATAAACTTTGAAACTTAAATGGACATTGGCAATATCAACAGTTTTGGCTTGTGTGGAGGCATTTCCAGGCACTGTTGCAGTGAGATTAACTGGATTGTAGCAGCTGCCAAGTGGTGTTGGGCATAATAGGCAATTAATAGCACTGCTTGGTGAATGCCTAATATTGATATACATGCTTAAACGGTTGGCTTTGCCAATGCTTGTTTAACAGGACGTCAATGAAGGACATGCATAGCGCTTATAAATTAAGTGGCTGAAGGCAGACCTGGGTACATCATTTTTATTACACCAGTAGCGTGTTTCCAGCTGCTTTGAAAAAACACTGACCAGCACTTGAGTGCAAAGTTTGAATAAAGCGAGCACAGAGTTCCCATGAAAGGTGGTTTGGGCAGGGAGGGAACTAAAACTGTAATCCTTTCAATCAAAAACATCAATACACACAGGATCGGGACAAAAGAGGATTGCAAAATATATGCCTTTCTGTTAATCAACTTTACTCACTTAAAATTGTCTGCTTTCCTGTGTGAGGTTCGGCTGCTGCAAGTAATAGCAAATCAGCTCTGGTTTTGCTCTCATCAGGCCCATGCGTTTCACTGCTTCACTTCAAAGTTCCTTTTTGAGCTAAAGACATATGAAGACACATGAAGGACAATGCTATGAAGCAGGCAGCACAACATATTAATTTATGAAATTTTGGAACATGCACATTGCTAGCTTTCCAACACCTGACAATTGCCTAACAAGGCACAGGCACATGAGATCTCTTAGAAATGTATATTGCAATGTTACAGTGCTAGGCTCTTGTTAACATCTCTGGTTCTAGAAAGAAAGGGCCTCAAACTTTTAATAATGGTGCAATCCCATTAAAAAAGGCTTTGTAATGCAGGCCCAAAGAGTGCTGCTGAACAGTACAGGATGGTAGGTAACACATACACACACTTGAAATGATGCTCTTCTGGAGTTTCATCAACATTAAGTCTTGAAGAAGGCAAATGAGTTAGTGTGCAAGGTGTAATTTGCATTGTGTTAGTACATATCCGCTAAAGGAGTGCTTTAATCTAATGTGTAATGTGAATATTAGAGAGGTGGCTCAAAATAGACACCCAGCTCATCTATGCAATTTAGGATGCCAGCGATATAAAAGACAGACCAATGAGTTTAATATCTACATCAGAAAAACAGATTTTTTGATTGCCAAAGTTTAATAATCACATTTGCAACAGCAGAGTGTTTTTAATCAGAGCACATGCGAATTGCACATGGGATAATATATTTTGCAAGTCACCGACAGAGGAGAGCCATAACCACATACAGGAAAGAAGCTGAAGCTCAAAACAAGGTCAGAAAACATGCACTATACTTTTTTTTTGCCCTGACATAGTAACAACCGCTTAAAATGCATGGTCACCCCACTATCTGCTTTAATATTTTCAAGAAAATTCTAATGGCGGCAGAGAATCTGGCAGACAGAGCCAGAGCACATTGTGGGGAGGGGTCAGTCTATCTCTGCTGTATTGTCATGGGTCACTGCTGGAGTGGGTAACGGGCATGGCAAGCAATTCAGGGGCACCTGCCTTCGCCAGTATGCTTTCACTAGTACCTGTGGGGGATGCAGTACACTTCCTGGGGGCTGCCATATCAGGACACCATTTTAAAATGATAAAAAAACGAACATTAGGTAAGAAGTTTCAAAATGCCACAGATGCGCTAGTTCTTTCCACCTGAATATTTAGGGGGGGATCATTTACCATTCCAAGCGAGTCCACGTAATTTGGAAAATACTTTGTAAAATTGTGTAACTGGGGGTCAGGTGACATGAAGTCCCCAGTGGAACATTTAAAACAATACTATGCTCAATTGTGGTGGGACTGTTCTGGAGGAGAAAGCAAAAATGATCAGAGGTTGGCGTGTTGGCATGTGATTTTTAGCTGAGTGACAGCAACAAGCTCTGTCAGATGAACAGTGACACAACACAGGTGGACAGCTTGAACTCTGGTGAGGCTTTCTCCCTCTGGTTTTTGCCCCTGACACAGGGTTATTCCACTATAGCACCTATATGTGTCTTTAAAATGCATCAAATCTCGATACATTACTGGGGCAGTGGACATCTCTCTACTTACATACCCTTAACGTTCCTTAATTTTGTGTCTATGACAGAGTTACTATTTGCCATTGATATCGCCAAACACTGCACCTGATCTTTACTTATGCTATCCTCTAGTCGTATCATGTGACCCACTCTGCCGCTCCAGACACCACCCCATCATGAGCTGCGCCTCTCTTTTCTGGTGTTGAGGAAACACGCTAAAGCATCTGCCCTATTCTAGTCCGCAATGCGCTCCTTAAAATGTAGCCCTGACGAGACGATCCAGCCCCCCATGTTTTTTTCAGGGCCCTCCATGTACTGTATGGATTGGATTCAGATAAATTCTCAGTCTGCTCCTTGGTGGCACTCATACGTAAAAGTATTTATTTGATTGTCTTTTTGTAGTCTCGACTCCCGGACGGACCCGCACTGCACTACTTTAATTATTTAGCGCCTGGGATGATTGTTTTACCACCACCGCCATACTGATCACCTCTCTCTCCTAAGAGATAGTGCATTCTGGACTGGTTCTTTGTGGCGCATGGGGGTGTGTAGTACTGTTTCATTTTCAGCCACCCAATCACACCCATAAGCAAAGAGGGGCTGAACGTTATAGGGAAAAAGGTAGGACCCCGGCGGTGCTGTCCATTTAACCCGGTATCTTGCATGCACGCACCGTCATGTTTGTGTTGGATATGTGAGTGAGCATTTCTGCTTCCTCCACAATCTCCTCTCTCTTAACTTATTCAATCCCCACATGTCTCCCCACCTCCATGCTTGCACTCGCCACCCAAGGTAACCTTGAGATACAGAAGGAGTCCCACTTGTGTTGACCTCTTTCAGCCGTATTGCTGCTTGGGTCTTGCTACAATATGGCTGTTGTAGGCAGCCACCTAGAGCACCACAAGGACCCGGGTTCCAAAATGGCACTCTGGTTCCAAGGGGATGCCAAACTGGCACTTCACTTTAGCTGGCATATATTATTGCATGGGCTATCAGCCCATGCCTCTGTTCTTACCACAAGCAGATCACGAATGATCTGACCCAGCATATGCATGCGGGAAATAACTTCTGTTGCTGAACACAGGGCACATGTGTTACATTGTCTGAGAAAGGCCAAGCCGCCAGATTTGTGAGTAAATCTCTGACATCTGGCACTATGTTGTAGGGGGTCCCCTTCATTCAGTCATGTTTTTTTCCACCACCAGCACTTTGCCTACTGGGATTTGGAGGCCCATACACCAATAATGAAAATGTGGAACTGCAAAGCCCGGGATGTCTAAAAAGAAGGAATGCAAAAAGGGGAACATGGGGCCTGTTGGTAGTGCACACAGGATTAGTCAAATTAAATCACTACAACTTTAAGTTCTTTGAGTCTAGAACATGATAATCTCATGGTCTAAAGACTGACATTGTGGGTCCATAGGATGGGTGAGAGTGCCAATTGCTTGATGGATGATAAAGCCAACAACTAGAGTCTGTTCAACGAAAGAACACTTATTTAGGCATTTCCCGATAATCTTTTTTTGATGCCTTGTCGTTATTTACACAAGAGCGGAGAAGGGCTGTTTATTTACATGCCCATTTCTTATGCTTCACAGCCTCCCTTCCACTCTGGTGGTCATATCATATGCTATTCATGAGGTTGTGCAAGCACATCCAAAAAGCTTCACTAACAAGGTGCAGGTCAGGTGCCCATGCCAAAACAAAAATAATAGCCTTGGTGTTATTACATATTAATGCCCCATCCTCAACGTGACATGGGTCGGACATGCACAATCATAAAGCTAGATGATACATTTGCTGTGCACAAGAGCAGGACACATGCACTGACACACTCAAGCCCTCAGGCAGCATATATATGATTTTTCTTCTTCCCCAGGTAGCCGCATGGTGAGTGCTGGAGACCAGGTTGGCGGCCCCTGTGAGTTACGGTATGTGTGTCATGTGTCCGGGGAGCGCTGCAGAGGAGAACGTGGTGTGGTGCTGTTTTGACAAGAGGAAAAAAAATTAGAGGGGGGGCAAAACATATTTAAGAACTTATAAATGTGGTTGACAAATCTGGACAAATGTTTTCAAAATGATTTTAGACCTACATATGAATGTTTTTGCAAAGAGTGGTGGGATTTTGTCAAGAGGGGGAACAATTAGAAGGGAGTATCATTGTTTTTAGATGGTTTATAACTTTGTTGCCATTTGACAAATTTGCAGTACGTTTTTCAGAAAGATTATAGACCCAACCTTGAAAGTTTGTGCAAAGTCTGAATGGATTTTGTCAGGTGGGGCTAAGTTATATGACTATTTTGTGTATGTACATTTTGAAACTTTTCAAAAAACAAAACATAGGCTGATTTGCAGCAAACTCGTGCAAGGAGCATTGGCAAGTACTTGAGAGCATGGTTTTGCAATGTGTCATTGTTTTTTAAGTTTTGTAATGTAGGTACAAAAAAGTGATATGCCTTTGGTGACTGAGGTATAGCCTCCGGTCATGGACAGTGGCCAGATTGTCCGGGTCATGGCCTAAAGTGATGACACCGACAACCTGGCTACTGACCATGGCCACGAGGGACTAGCAATGGGGCTAAAATGGGTAATTCCACTAGTGACCGGCTATGTGGTAAAGTTTATCGAAATTGGAATAGGTTTGAAATAGAAAACAAAATTCTGCTTCTGGGTACAGGTTGAAATGATGGAATGGGATTGCAGCAAATATGCACAAGGAGGGTCAGCAAGAACACCAAAGCATGGTTTTGCAAATATGTCTTGTATTTAATCTTTTTGAAAGTGTGAAAATGTAAGTACACAAAACAGTGATATAACATTGGTGTCTGGGAAATGGGCCTGACCGTCAGAAAGGAGAAATGTGTACTGTAATTTGCTTATTGGGACATACAACATGGGCAAAGCAGTAGTTTTGAATATATTAAATATATTCTGCTTGTGGTTACAGCCCGCAAGGGTGTACTAGATTATAACAAACTTGCACGATGAGCATAAGCAAGGACCTAAAAGCATGTTTTTTAAGTATTGTATTGTATTGTATTAAAGTGTATTAAGCACAAGAGGAACTTGGCCCAAAGGCATCTGGGCGCTAGAGAAGAAGCAAAAAGAAAGACGGGAAAAGGGCAGCTAAAAAAGAAGACCTAGAAAAGGAACATTTCTAGAGCTTTACGAAAGCGCAGGTAGGAAAAGAGGCATAGAGTTCCACAAAGTAGGAGCAAGAACGGAGAAAGAATGTTCTCCGAGTCTTACCCTGCAAAAACGTGGAACCACCAAAAAACTTTTGCTTGTGGAACGAAGTGTGCGAGCTGGTACATACATGGCCAGTTTAGAACAGAGAAAAGCCGGCCCTATACTTTGGACTGAGTGATGCACAATACACAGAATCTTAAACTTGATCCGGCTTCTAACCACAAGCCAGTAAAGCTTGACTAGTAGTGGGCTGGAATGTGAAAGTCTAGGGGCCCCGAAAGTCAGGCGGGCTGCTGCATTTTGAAAGACCTGGTGTCTCTGTATCCAAAGATCTGGCAGGACCAGATAGATGCCATTACAGTAATCCAGAGAACGCATGGCGGAGGCAGTAACCACTAAGGAGCGAAGAATAGAAGACGGAAAGGGCAACATTTCAGTATTTTCAGCTTTAGGACCCCGTTCTACAAACTGAGGAAATTTGAGCCTGTTGTGACCCCAAGGGTAGATGTTTTATCCTGAGGCTTTTTACGAAGCTACTAGGGGCAGGACAGGGGCCACAAGTATCTATCCAGAAGTTTGAATTCCAATAGGCCAGAGGGTCACTGGAGCCAACTACCAGGACCTTATTTTTTTCTCCATTCAGTTTCAGCCCATTTCTTGCCATCCAGGCACCAATTTCCACGAGGAAATCTCTCAGTTTTGAGGGGAAGGGTCTGTGGCCTGGACACCCAAATGGAAGACCAACTGAGTATCATAGGTGTATGCATATAAATGTACGCCGTGAGATGAAACCAAATCAGCAAGGTAACGCAGATATAAAAGAAACAAAAAAGGGGACAGGGAGGAGCCCTGAGGAAACCCAGATGATACTAAGAAACGGGTGGAATAAAAGGGAAACAGCGACACAGCTCTGCAAGGAAAGACTCAAACCAAGCTAAAGGTAGGCCTGTCATCCCGGTTTGTTTAAGGCGCTAAAGCAAGGTCAAATGATCAATTGTTTCAATCATCGGAAAGGTTGAGGAGGATAAGAACTCTGACCTCTCCACAGTCTTGCATAAGTGCCAAGTCATCGAGCACTGAGATCATGACTGACTCAGTACCCATTCAAGGGCGAAAACCAGCCTGGCAGGGTGATGATGGCCTTCCGTTTCTAGGAACCTGGAGATTTGGGGAGTAAAAATAGTCTCCATGAGTTTCATAAGGACGGATAACAATGAAATGGGCCAATAACTATCAGGAAGGGCAGGGTCAAGTTGAGTTTTTTTCAGCAGGGGGGAGACAACGGCATGTTTTAAAGGCACCGGAATCACCCCATGAGTCAGTGAACAATCAAGAGCAGCAGTGAAAAAGGGGGCACAGTCAGACGGCAGAGTTTAAATCAAGCATAAAGGGATAGGATCCAAATGAGACACTGATTTCAGTTTAGCAATAGCATCGGCTACAATCGTGTTAGTCAATGGTTTAAAGGAGAACATGGAAGATGCTTTTTGCAGATAGTCTGATGCTACCACAGTAGTATCCAGAACACTCAGTTGTAATGCGCTTATAGCGTTCCTGATCTTGACTATTTTTTCCTGAAAGAAGATACTGATTTGATCACACACTGCTTGAGAGCGAGAAGGATCAACCAGGGGAGGTTGAGGTATTGTCAGCTTTTTAGCAATCTTGAAAAGCCCATGTGTTGAGCAGGCGGCAGACGTAAGGTGAGCTGCGTGTTAGAAAGACTTAGTACTTTTTATTGCATTTTGGTAAATAAGCAGGGCTTTTTTATAGTTGGCTTTCAGATGTAACTCTGAACTACTACGCCATTTGCGTTCAGGCCTCCGAGACGCCTGTTTCAATAGTCTCAGCTTTGTAGTTAACCAAGGAGCTGATGTTCCAGCTAAGCAGACTCCCTGTTTCATCAGAGCCAGTGTGTCCGCTGTGCTTGTCATTGCTGAGATTAAGGCTGAGCAAGTGTCGAGGAAGGCGTCATCTTTATCTGTCAATGTTAGCATATTAGCTCTAAAACATCCTGCCACTAGATCTGGAGTGACCTTCCCCCAAACACGTCAAGAGGCGCAGACCTGCCATTTCGGTTTAGAGAGGACCAGAACATAGACCAAGAAAAGAAGAAGAAAGTGATCTGACCAGATAACCGCTAAAGGTGTAAAGGTGGATATTATTTCATCCCCAGAGAAAATCAGGTCCAAGGTGTTACCTTTTAAATGTGTGGGCAGATAATTCTGTGCAAATAAGTTAAGGTCACTCAGCCCAGATGTAAACTTAAGAGCCTGAGTATCCTTACTATCCTTTGCATGCACATTAAAGTCCCCCATAAGCATTAGATTGGAATGTAATGAGGTGAGGTCTGCAATCACCTGCTGAAAGTTATTTATACACTCCTGGGAGAGAAAGGCGGGGAGGGCGATAAACAAGCAGCACATGAACATTAAAATTAGCCGTAGTATGTATTTGGATCAGTAACAATTCACAGGGAAAAGCATGAGTGATAGGAGTAGTAGTACAATCAAGTGCCGAGGAGGGAATTAAAGCCACGCCACCCCCTATATATTGCTCAGGGCCGTCTAGGTGTTTTAAGACATAGTTAGGGGGAGCAGCTGAGCAAAGTCAGGCCAGGATGCAGCGTTAAACCATGTTTCCATGATGCAAAAAATGTCGGTCTAAGGTCTGACAAAACCTTGTGTAAATTATCTCGATGAGCCACTGCTGATCGGGCATGGATCAAGAGGCCCATCCACATAGAGGCCTGTCTCTTTGTAAAGTCCCCCTGCCTTTTCTCTTCTGGCTTGTTTGAAGAAACCAAAAAGTCTGGGGGTATAATAGTATATTTTGGCACTATAGCCATCGGTTCCTCCATGGAGTATGTCCTAGACCAGTTTCTTACCATTTCAGGGGGAGAAATATCCATCCCCTTCTCATGTCTGTCCTGGGGTTGGTGATGTGGTGTCGAATTTGAATATTTGTCTTGGCTTATGGCCCTTCCAGGCCCGGACGGGCACAGACGGGCTTGACTTAAGCACGCTTTCTGCTCTCTGATGGCGCGCCCGCTGCCCCCGTCCACTGCACGGGCATTGTTGCCAGTACATAAGTGCTGTGTGTGAATTACGTGGCTAATAGATGAAAAAAACCGCAATGGAAAAATTACTTCCTCAGTTGCAGTGCATTTAAAAGATAAACACACACACACACATGTATGCACTATTAAAAGCCTAATGCAGTGTAAATACTAGGTATCAGCAAGCTTAATAAATGCTAAAACATCAAAGCCCCGAAATGGGTTTCTTTCAAAGCAAAAGCAGCAGCCGGTATTTAAACAGTCACACACAAATGCGGCCTTACCGGTCTCAAAAGCATAAATATGTCTTGTGTTTTATTTTTCCAAAGTGTAAGAATGTAAGTAGAAAAACTGGTGATATTTATTTGGTGTCTCAGTAGTGGGCCTGAACATCGGCAAATGCAAATGTGTACTTTGATATGCATATCGGGGAATGCAGCATGGCCAAAGCCCATACCCCATGGATTTGGATGCTGGCCATGGCTGCAAGCCATTTACACTGGCCATTGCTTACATTATTAGGGTATAGTGGACACTGAGCTAGGATGCAGGGTAGGTGGAGTTAATAATAGGAGTGGTTTGGTTTGGATGGGGTCATGGTGGACCATTATGCGGTAGGCAATTGAACCATGATCTCCATCCCCAGCATGCGCTGCAGATAACGACAGACATAAGTATGTGCTTCACAAATATGTTTCTTCAATGAGGTTTATAGTTCCTTCATATATATGAAAAGAGGAATTATTAATAACCTATACAGACTGATGTAACACCATGAAACATTTTCACTTATAAAAACCTATTAAATTGACAGAAAAAACATTGTTAAAGGGATGTTACGGTTAAGACGCAACCCACCCTTGGGACTCCTCTCCTCCAGTAGTTAGCCAGCAGCGTCCAACTTTGTCATCTGAAATGCAGATGCAAAAGATTTGTAGAAGATTGTTAAGTGGCAGTTGGTGTGTGGAAGCGTAATATGGTCAGAGGATTTTTTGTACACTTTTTGGAAGTGATTGGTGGTGGGTGTGTGACTGTTTGAAAGCAGGCACTGAGGAAGTGTTACAAATATAAAATTAAAAAGGGTAGAAGGGCTGCCCTGTGCGATGGTGTGCATGTGTCATCCAGACCTTTTAATGATCCATGGTCTGGAAAGGGGACTGTGGACACCGTGGATAGTTATAAAGGTCCATCGATTATGGTCCTTATTGTATGATAGAGAAAAGTATTTAGGACAGAAAACTGTTTCTAACCTTTATGTTTTTCTCTAGTATACAATTGTCCATTAGCACCCTGGGTGGGGCAGCCACCCAATCAGGTGGTTAGGAACGTGTGCTTGAACGGCCAGTACAAGTATGCATTCCAAGCCTCCTATTGGCCAGCTCTTCCTGCCACCATCTCCCCCCACCCTTGTCCCATTTTTTTTCACCCCCACCTCCCCTACTTACCTTACTTTGGCAGCATTCATTCCTTCTCTTCACCTCCTGCAGGCCGCCATGGAAAGGGAAGTAAGGCTGGAGACAAAGCCCTGCCTTCCCTTTCCATGGCAGCCATCTTGGAAAAGGATTTTCCTTCCTACAGCGGGACACCACACCCATCCCCCTGCAGGAAGGAAATTCCTTTTTTTTGGCACCCAGATTTACGGCTTTGACAACCGGAGTGCTAATGGCCTTCATCGCCGGTTGCACGCCCTGGAATAGGGATAGCAGCCCATATCCCTCGTTATCCGCCCTTGCTTCATTTGGGCCAATAACTTGGGCTGCCGGGCCGTTATTCCACATTCCAGCCTCTGGAACGGGGGATAAACGCCACATTATTCCCATTAGCATAATGCAAAATGATAATTGAAACATGTAAAGTAGATGGAGTCTATAAGATTATTTCCAATAGTTCTATTCTTTTAATGTGAAAGGTGATTCCTAAAGGAACCTTTTTCTTTATTTTTTGCAGGAATGGTCAGAAAGTGTGGTGTGGAGGGAAATGATGGAAGAGGCACCAGCCACTAATACGGAGATGCACGTGGATTGGGGAAGAAGTTGTGTGTGTGTGTGACATCTAAGGTAGGGGACAGTGTTTCTCATGCTCCTAGATAGCAGCTTCAAAAGCACTTCGAAATTGCTCCCTCCTGCAGAGTGGTGTGCTGCAGTATATACAGAGTACTGTTTTCTTTGAAATATATGGATCAACAGCCTCTTTTATCGCTTGCAAGGTAGCTGGTGGGATATTGCGTCCTAAAGAAGTAGGTTGTCTGGTTATAGTATTGATTGAGGAAGCCTACTACTTGGTAAGAAAGGAACAACCCTTCTGAGAGCATTGCAGTGGTTGGATTTGGTGTGGCGGCGCATGGAGGTGATCCCGTAGGAGTACTGTCAATATAGTCTGCGACTGAGTACAGCGTTGCACTTCGCTTTAGCCTTTGGTACATTCCCAACAGTAGTAAAGAACTGCCACATCCATGATTCTCTCTGGGTGCTGGAGGAAGGCACTTCCTCTACTTCATCTTCTTGGTCCTCTTCATTGTCTTTGGAAGTACTGCGCTTTTTTTGTTGTGGAGGTCCTCCAACAGGTGGTGGTGGTGGTGGCTCTTGGGGAGGAGGGATGGCAATAGCTGATGCCATTTTTAATATAAATAACAGTTCTGCTGATATCCTTCCAAGTATGTGTTCTGTGCTGGATTGTTAATGGATAATGAGTAAAAATAGGTATAGGAGCTGTGCAAGGGTAGATTTTGAGCTTGAAAGTTCCTAGATCAGCAGAAAATGCAGTTCTGAAGCA
This sequence comes from Ambystoma mexicanum, assembly GCF_040938575.1. Lineage (NCBI taxonomy): Eukaryota > Metazoa > Chordata > Amphibia > Caudata > Ambystomatidae > Ambystoma > Ambystoma mexicanum. Next base: position 1,290,335,399 of record NC_090930.1, on the reverse strand, counting down.
CAGACCTGTTTGAGAAGTGCAGACGCGTTCGCGAACATGTCATCGTGCCGCACGCATGGTCATTTAACACTGTTCGTAAAGTCAGTGATGACGTCAGGTGTTCGAGAACGTCGACAGACAAAAAAGCAGTGGAAAAAGTTGCAAAAAGTGTATATAAGTGTTAAAAATTACGCTAGAAGGTGGGGAATGGCAGACTTTTAAGGTGAAAGATTGTAAATTGGACCAACATGTTGCTATATTGGGGTAATCATTATATTAGTAAGTTGTAGGAAATTAGCGTTCACTGGTGAAAACCCATGAAACACACTGAAAATCGTTGTTAAAGGGACATTATGGTTACAAGTAAAACCGAAAAACCTGAGAAATGTGTCAGTTATGGTAAACTAAGCAACCATAACTTGCACTACCACAGTGCACTTCTAAGACTAACACTCAGGACATGAAGGATGACATCACAAATGTCATTGATGACATCACTGAATTTCATAGGTTTTTATTGGTGCAACTTAACCATAACGTCACTTTACCAAAGCTTTTTCAGTGAATATATATTACATGGACGCGGTAGCGTCCATGTAGTTATGGTTCAGTTGGTGTTTCCATAGGAAGAGCACTTTTTGGGTGGCTTATAACTTCGCTCCCCCTGGACGAATCCTCACCAAACTTTGCAAAAGAAGTATATGGCCCACTCTGAATGTTTTTGCAAAGTTTGGTGAGGATTCGTCCAGGGGGGGAAAAGTTATATGTGGGGTCCCATAGACTGAATGGGAAAAAACTTTGCACACGGCTACAGCCCGAACCGCTGGACAGAATTACACCAAACGGCAGGAGCGGCGGCCTGGTCCCGAAAGCGTGCTTTTGCAAATTTGGTGTAATTCCGTCCAGTAGTTTTTTTAAAAAATGACCAAAATGTAAGGCAAAAAAATTAGTGATATCTGTGTTTGCTTCGCGGACGGACTTCCCTGTTCGCTCCGCGGACAGCACCCCGATTGGCCCAGCGGCTTGCGTCATGTCCGCGGATATGCGACATGTTCGCTGATTGGGCGGCGTGGTGCGTGATGCGCGTCAGATTTTCTGTGGTGCCCGCCATCTTGTATTCGCCGTCGACCGCGTACAGCGTGGTGAAATGTGGATAAAAAATTGTATTTAGTGCCGTGTGTTGGTGTGTAAGAGTGTTTGGGGAAGGTGGGGGAGTATGAGATAGGTTCAATGTTTTTTTTTTATGTGCTAGACGTTTTTGGTGTGTTCGATTTGTCTGCAGAGAACACGGCTGTTCTGGCATTTTGTAAATAAACTAAATGGTGGGGTTTTTAGAGGACGGAGTATGTGTCATTTTTGTTCGCAAGGAAGGTAAAAATGAGCTATCAACTCTCGCGGTGTACTTAATTGTTCGTAAATACACAAACTGGGGGTGTCCTCAGGACGCTGTCCGTAATTGTAATCTGTCTAGTTGAATGTGTTCTAAGAACACTCGCGGTGTCCCGAAATGGTTGCAATTACACAAAATGGGGGTGTTCTGAGAACGTTGTTTGTATTGTTCGTTGTCAGGGTGAAAGTGTTTTAAGACCACTCCTTTTGTCCGCTAATAGTACAATTTCCAATGGGCGTCCACCGACTTTTTGTCCACTAAAGAAACGATAAATCCGGCTGGTGTGCGCCGACATTATGTGATAATCCTATGACTGGCGCTATTGACCTGGCTGACTTGCTTTTGCAACACTAAATCATATCTCCCGCCCCTAAGCCTGATATTATCAAAGCATTCATATTCCCTGCCTCTCTCCGTGACGTTACAGGGTGCGTCATCAAACGCGCCCAGTCGTCTCCAGTCCTAAGTGACTTTACACAGAACCCGGAAGACAACACATATTATGTCACAACACAGCGCGCCACAATTCGGAATTTGAAACAGTGATTTAAAAGCAAACAGCAAGATTGTAAAGTTTGTAAAGTACATTTATTTGACATCAAATGTTTAGAGAATATTCAGCAATTTGCATTTGTCTTTGTTGTCGATCCGCAAAAGTTCATGTTGAGGCACGCGATGTTCCTTTGCGGTACAGAGGGTGTTAGATCAGCTTACAACTCAGTGCGCCACAATTCGGAATATGAAACTGTGGTTTAAAAGTAAACAGCAGGATTGTACATTTGGTAAAGTACATTTATTTCAAATGAAATGTTTAGTGAATATTCAGCGATTTGCTATTGTCTCTGCTGTCGATCAGCAAAAGTTTATTTTGAGCCACGCGTTGTTCCTTTGCGGTAGATAGGCTGTTGGTTTATGATAAAAGCAGTAAATGGTCACTGTGATAATCGGAAGGTTGCTCCAACAATGAGCCATTAGACCACCCTATTGGTTGGTATGTTGTTTGTAGCCGCTAGTACTGCGTAAGGGCATATTGGTCCTTGGCGATTGTCCCATAAAATGGTGAGGGTCATGACGTTGCATATTTGGACCTGCACCTGGCAGTTGAAGACCCCATCCGCTGGAGTCTGTAAATCGTGACATAGGCAAAATGGGGCCACATACCTGTTTTAAAAAACATAAATTAGTCTCACCAGCCGATCTTCATTAAAAATCATCATTTTATTTATTAGGGTGTGAAACTATTTGCTATCGAAGATAGTGCAACGGAGTATGTTAATAAGAAAATAATAATATTTTCCCATTCATATAGCGCTAAGAACCGGGAGGTATCTAAGCGGTGCTTATTATTACCCATGGTGTGTGGTGCTCATTTATCGACCATGGAAGGATGAAAGGCTGAGTTTGGCCTTGCCGGGATTCGAACTTGCGTTAGCAAGCTGTGCACAGATGTCAAAGCGAGCGTTGTACTCGCTGTGCCACTTGACAGGCTACAGTGAAGTGGCACAGCGAGTAGAGCGCTTGACCGCCGATAGACCGGTTAAATTATTTCTATTAACCCACCCTGTGTCGTCTGCCTTTTTCAGAGCTCTCTAAATGACAGGGGATCAATTTGGCGGTGATAGTGCGCGGTAGAAAACATTATGCCACTTTGAACGAACAAGTTCAACTTGAGCGGTCTTTAATGCTACGCTATTGTAATTATATTTGGTATAAAATAATCTAAAGGGTTACTTACAGTACAATTGCAATTTCCATTGTCTACGAGTAGTGCAGTACCAAAATACGACTCTGCGTGTGCGAACGATCTTTCGCATAGTGATATAATATATAAAAGTGGTTTCGTTTCAGAAATTTCATCCTTATCTTCTCTTACGTTTTAGCAACACTCCTTCAAGAGAAGTCTTTCATCACAATCTCTGTCTGTCAAGGTCAAAACACAATACAACCTTATAGTCCGCTTCGTGAGCCTCTCCGGGGCCCGAGAAAAAAATGGAAGCAGCTGACCTTCACTGTGAACGAGCATAAATTCTTACTTTGCAACATTCTGTGTAAAGCCATCTGTGAGAAGTTGGTTTTTGCACGCCATGTTTGTATATTGTTTGCGTGATATTAAAAAAAGTTTGTTTAAGGGACGTTATGGTTCTAAGTACAGCCGAAAGACCCCTGAAAATCGCAATTTATGGTAAGCTATGAAAAATAACTCGTGCCACCACCGTGCACTGCTAAGACTAACACCCAGGACATCAAAGATGACATCGCAAATGTCATTGATGAAATCACTGATGACATCACATGTGTATGTACTTTTCATAGAATTTGTGTACTAGGGATATTTATTATAATGTTGCGAAAAAAGTGTCAAGGATATTGCAATAAATATCATACCGTTATTAGTGCTTTGAACGATGCATTGATATAAATAGCATTGAATTATGGGATTCTATCTAGTATACTGAGCTATTAATGGAGAAACATAGGATTGTGTGCAGAGTACAAGATGAAAGTATAATATTTGTAATGTTAATATGTTGAATAATTAAATGATAATTGTCCTGAAATGTTCAAAAATTCACAAAATGGGGGTGTTCTGAGGACGTTATTCGTATTGTGTGATTGCTTAGCTATATGCAATGAGGGAATGGCACAGAGAGTAAAGTGGACGCCGTCCGCGGACACCGCGGCTATTCGTGGACAGGGCGTGCTACATCCGGGTTTTTCCAGGAAATCCAACATGGAAAGAAGACTGTACGGATCAGCCAATCAGATGTCGAGGTTGTGGATTTGTGATGAAAGAGACTGTGTGTGGTGAAGATGGCAGAAGTAGAGAAAGTCAGGGTGTTGGTGCTTGGAGATATGTTTGTGCATGGTTTACAACAGTACGCTCAATGCAGGCATGTTGCAAAGAACTGTGATGTGAAAGGAGTGGAGGTGGTGTGGAGCACTGTGCCTGATTGCAATGTACATAGAATTGTACAAGTTTGTGAGGATATGGCCACGATGAACAGTCCGCATGTGGTAGTTTTGCACTATGGAGCTTTCCATTTGGGCAACGTCAGTGCCCCTACTTTGTTGGCTGATTTGGAACGCTTGGTTCAAGCCGTAATGAAGATCCTTCCAAATGCGAAAGTAATTTTTTCTGGATTACTACCTAGGGCAATATGGGACAATAGTTCAGTTTTCTGTCCTCAGCAAAACATTGCTAGGTGTGTCATCAACCGAGGCATGTGTGCCTTCAGGCTTAGAGCTGGTATATTCTTCTGTAATAATGAGAATATTGATGCCAGTAATGCTGTTAATTTTAAAGAAGATGCCATCTCTTTATCTTTTACGGGAAATGCCTTTCTATTTTGGAATGTAAGGGTTGCTTTGGAGAAGGTTATGTGAAGATTTTTGGAGTAAAGTAAGAAAAAAAAACAAGAAAAAAAATACAAAATAACAAGTGTCTGTCAAGCATCTGTAAAAAAAACAAAAAAACGGCTCTTTTCAGAGCCAACTTCAAAGGGGAAATGGGGCACACTATTTAAATTTACATTCACCACGCTCAGATTTTCGATATGTCCGCGGACATGGCGGTAGTCCGCGGACATGAAAATCGCTACGAGGGGGTTAGTATGTTCTATGTTACATGTATATGAAGTCAGGGATATTATGGTTAAGTTGTGCTACTAAAAACCTAAGAAATTCAGTGAAAAAACTTTGTTAAAGGGACGTTATGGTTAAGTTGCGCTACGAAAAACATATGAAAATCAGTGAAAAAACTTTGTTAAAGAGACGTTATGTTTAAGTTGCGCTACTAAAAACCTATGAAATTCAGCAAAAAAAACTTTGTTAAAGGGACGTTATGGTTAAGTTGTGCTACTAAAAACCTATGAAATTCAGTGAAAATACGTTGTTAAAGGGACGTTATGGTTCAAAGTAAAACCGAAAACCCCCTGAAATTCAGCAGTTATGGTAAGATAAGCAACCATAACTCGCGCCGCCACCGTGCACTGCTAACACTAACACCCAGGACATCAAAGATGACATCACAAATGTCATTGATGACATCACTGATGACATCACATGTGCATTTACCTTCCATGAAAAGTCTGTACAAGGGATTCTTAGTGTAATGTTAATAAAAAAAGTGTCAAAGATTACTGGAATAAATATCAAGTGCTAATCAGTGCATTAAGCTATGCATTGATATAAATAGCATTCTATTATTAACTTCAATCCAGTATACTAAGGTATTCATGTAGAAACATAGGCATTGTGTGCAGCATACATGATGGAGGTGCAATATTCATAAGGTTGCCATGTTGAATATTGAAATGATAACTGTTTTCATATTAGAAATGTGCGTACAGTGAAACTTGTGATAAGTAGGTAATAACACCCACTTACTACATAATTGCATTATTATAGACAAATCACAAAGAGACAACACCACATACAAATATGAATACATACAAGGGAATTGAAGTAGGAAAAAGAAACAGCAATAGTAGCAGAAAGTGTTCATAACCTAACTGATTACCTTTATGCAGAGAAATGATTGCTCTGTTTCAAAGCTGTTACTTACCCTATCTATATATATCACATGATGTGTCTGGACCCTAAGGAAAATAGTGTGAGGCAACATATAAAAATATGAGCATATACAGGGAAAGTACAGTAATAAAAAAATATCAAAAGTATCAGAAAGTGCTGATAAATCCACTGATAATTTTAATGCACAAAAAGGATTGCTGTCTTTCAAGGTTGTGACTTCTCCTATGTATATGTTTCATATGATATGACTGAACCATAAGGGAATTATTCTAAGAACATACTTGAAGGATAAGTCTACGAATATAGTAATTTACAATTTTTAGATCCTGACTGTTACTGAAGAAAATCATGTGGCCTAGATATGTCAGGAAAGGAAAAAAGGGGGAGCCAGACATGTGATGTCATCAGTGATGTCATCAATGACATTTGTGATGTCATCTTTGATGTCCTGGGTGTTAGTGTTAGCAGTGCACGGTGGCGGCGCGAGTTATGGTTGCTTATCTTACCATAACTGCCGAATTTCAGGGGTTTTTCGGTTTTACTTTGAACCATAATTTCCCTTTAACAACGTTTTTTCACTGAATTTCATAGGTTTTTAGTAGCACAACTTAACCATAACGTCCCTTTAACAAAGTTTTTTTTTACTGAATATATATATATATATATATATATATATATATATATATATATATATATATATATACATTTGAGGAAACAACTTTAGTTGCAGGGGCGTTTAAGTGAGAACTTAATGCAACAAAACATCTGAAATTCAACTAAATCCATCTTAACTTTGCACCCCCTGTTGCGCAGCCTATGACCACAATAATGAATATTAGTCTTTGTCCCGATATTCCTCCTTTGAGAAAGGTACAGTGATCTAAATGCGATGGCTCCGGACTCTCAAAGTGGGAAAAAAAACAGAACAGGTTATCATGCCATGTTCTTTCTAGAGAGGGGTGCCTGCTAACATTTTTGTAATTTCAAGGAACTTGTGATACCCAGACGTGGACCCTTGCTCACTGTGCTCAGAGAGACATAGCTCCACCTCAATGATGAGGCCCAACAAGGCTGAAACACGTGTCTGGGTTTGCTGTTGGTACTTTTGTTCAATGGAGGTTTGCCTGGCATTTCGGTGCTGGACTGCCCTTGTGGGCGGGACAAAGACTGATATGCAAATAGTTACTCCTCCTTTAAGAAAGGCACAGTGAGCTAAAAGCAATGGCTGTGGACTCTCAAAGTAGGAAAAGCCCACAGAACAGGTTTTCATGCCATGTTCTTTCTAAAGGGGAGATCTTGCTACATTTGTTGTAAGCTTCCTAACTGTGGTGGGCACAGAAACATTGCTTTACATGTGCTTAGTGTAACATAGTTCCCAATGGGTTCTGATGCATAAGGTACACAGATGCTCAAAAGGACCAAGAGCAGTTTGTGGCAGGGTTTTTCGGGTAGATGAGTTGCTACAGTGACACTGATGCATTCTCATCCTTCTGCTATTCTTTCACTAACATTTTGCTGAATTTTCTGTAATTATTGCATGTATTTTATAATTTTTAAGGCAATTTTTGTATTTTTCACGTTGTAAACTAAGATGGTTTTATTATTGCCAGATCTTCTTTTGCCTGTTGTTGAATCAGAATTCCTTTCACCAATATAACTTACTCCATTTTCAACACATAAATCAAAATCATTGTGAATCTGCCTGTTTCTTTCTTTTTGAATTTGAGATGGGTGGAGAAGAACAGATACACTATAGGAGGAACATTTATTGTTTTTTTCAACCAATTCCTGGTATCATTCCCTAATAGAATAATGGTGAAATAATGGTGTTCATACCATTCAGAAAGATGTTATTATCAGTGTCAATGTTTTCTCTGCTCTGATCAGACTGTATGATGCAGACTGATTTTACATCCATAAAAAACAATGTTAGAATAACAATTTCAGCTCACTATTCTTGAACCAGGTGATTGAGAAGATCACAGCTCTTGTGCACCTTTAATCTGTTATTATAGAGACTGATGGACAGTTTCTTTCATAAATAATGGGGTGGATGGAGCTTCTAATACCAACATCCAATCAAAGAATGGTACAAGCCCCAAAGTCTATCCTTTCAAAGAGAATGAAAGATGGGAGAACTTGGAAGCGTGTAGGAGAGCAGGGATGGCAAGGTAATGGCAATCATGACTCTACAATCCAAGACAATGCTGTGAAAAATAGAACTACCTGATTTGGTACACCACTGGCGGCAAGTAGATGATTGTTTCACGAGCAGGTTCCGGGAAATCTGCCTTGGTTGTAATTCCATGCAACTCACTGCCAGACCTGCAATGCCACAGGATTCAGAGGACGCAGGACCAACACCATCAGCTGTGCCATCCTCTGCACCTCTCCCATCAACTTCATCTGTTGCCAATGATGCCAGTTTTGCTTCTGCTGCCCCAGTGTTGGATGCTCCATGGCAATGCAAATCTCCAGTAGGTGGCATTTTCACCTGCAGGGAGTGCTACATAGCAATAACACTGAATGCAACAACTTTTGAGGCAATTGAGGATGCCAAGGTGGAGCATGGGCAAAATTTCTAGTAGTTTTCTTTTGTTTTTACAGAGATTATTCACTCCCTTCACACTTACCTCATGGCACACCTCAGTGCCTCAGTTTAGTTCCTGAGATCTATATTCTCTGTTGATGACCGTGACATCACCAACAGGAAAATTAACTTCTAAAATTACCACACAGCACAATTCCACACCACAAGATCATACCTTTTGTATAACCCCCCCTTAGCAACTGCATAGGATACGACACTGATGCGAAGAGTCATGGGAGTGGGAGGGGAAGGTTGCACAGGGGAAAGGGGTGATGGGCAGCAGGTCTAAGGCTGCTCACAACGCAAGCTTATACCGGAAAATACAGCCGACATTTGAAACATCCTGATTGGCTAGTGCCCTCTTCCAGGAACGCAATGAAAAAAATGCAAAACATGCCTTTAGCTTATGCTACACCACTCCGCAATCCTCCTGCACTCTTTTTCATATAAATATAAATATAACAAAGTCAACACAACACTATCAACTTCTAATATACAAATATATAATCGGAATCGAGAATCACAGTTCTCAGACCAATACTCATACATCTTTTCCTTTAGGAAAATAAACTTCACTTTTTTACATTGTATACTTTTCATTAGTCCCATCTTATGAATCGAGAAATCATGAGTAATAGTGAAGATGTATCTCTGTGACCACTGCTTCTTTATCAAAACTAACAACACTACTCTTCCCTCCATATACCCATACATCCACCCTCCAAACAAATCAAACATTAAACAATCCTAAAAGCAACATTTCAAACTTCTGTACACATTCCGGCTTTGAGAACTGCTGCGTACAGAGCACTGGATTGAGCAAAATCACATCTTTACATTGTATGTTCTTTGTTAGTCACGTCTAACAAATCAAGAAATCATGCAAAATGGTGCACATTTATCTAAGTGCCATTGCTTTTTTCCCAAAACTGACAATAATGCTCATCCTCCTGAATCCCCCTCACATCCACCCTTCAAACAAATGGAAGATTAATCAATCCTAACAGCAACTTTTCAAATTTCTGTAAAAAGTCTGACTTTGTAACTGTGCTGAAAAGTACACTGAATCAAGAAGCGTTCCTTCAAATCAGGAGAAAATCTCATCCAGTCAAAACAAAACACAATGCAACCACGACTCCGTCATGAACATGTCTCAAAGGCGCTTTATATTCACAAAACAAAGTTAACCAAAACAGTTTTTGGTCTCAATACACAAACAAGGGGCATTAAATAACCTTAACATAACCCACTTCCACATTTTGAGTTAAGTTAGAAATAATTTTTATATGTTTTGAAATAATCAAAATCCTAAATTAACTTGAACTATTCATCTTGCCCTAACTAGAAAACAAAATGATTACCTCATCTCAATGTATCATTGTTTTCAATTATTTACTCTTTCGTTTTCCTTTTTGTACTGCTTCTTCGATTTTAGCAAAATGCTTGAAAACAAACCACCGTACCCCAAGCCTCCAACTTTCACCAATTATTCTTATTCATCCTTCCCATTTGTTCTCTGCCCCATCTCAAATCTTCTTAATTAACACCCTTTATATGGTTTTAGGGCACTATACAATGGTGATTCTGAACTTGATTCAATTGTTTGGCTCTGCACCAAATAAAAAAAATAAAAAAACACTGGACAGATTTGCACCAAAACAAGAAATGATTTCTGTTGAGTGCTTTGTTCCCGAAATATATCCTCTGGTTTGGGCTGTGTGCGTGAGCAATAATTGGTAAAATGTCCCTTTTTTACCCTTTATATCTGTTTAACCATAACACTGAAGTGCATAACCCCTTCCAGTTCTGGAGTCCAGGGCCAAGATATATGAATGCCAAGCACCAGGCTGATCCGCCCTATGGCTCACCAGTTATTAACCACAGAATGTCCACTTTTCCTATCTATGATAGTTTTCACCTTAACTATTGGGCGGCTATCACCACCCTATAATATATGCATTTTAAGTCTGCTATATACATCTTATTGTGGTGTGTGTTTTGAATTATACACCTGAAATCATGTTTTTCTATCTCTTATCATAGTGTGTATTTTGAACTGGACACTCGAAAGCAACCTTGCAATCCCTTATCTCTTTGTCCAGAACATACACTCTTTTTCATTGCAATCTTGTATCTTAGCTTATCATCACGTGCAATTCCAATGTTCAGTTTGAAAATATATTTTTGGATTTTAGTAAACATGGCTTCATAATTTGCTCATTATGCATGTTTTTTTCTAAAGTGAATATCCACATTTGAATCAATGTGATGGTGATTTTCTTTGTTTTATAAAATGTCCTTTAATTGGCTGCTGGCCTTATGCAACATTGTTGAGTTGACATACTTCTATAATGTATCCGGGTAAACTGTGGCCTTGGATATCTTCTCATGAGAGATGAAAGCCAAATGAATGCTGCAGGCCTTGTTTTACTGAGTGACATTTTTTATTTTGCTTGATGTGAACTATTATGGCTCCTAGCCCTAATTATATTAACTCTACTCTTGCCAATGTCCCTTCCTTTTCCATTCATGTGAAATGCATAAACAATCATGCATATACGCTTTATTCTGTCCTAACTTCAACCAGGTATTTTTCTATACCTCTTGCTTGTTCAAATGCAGTAAGCAGGAACATCCATGGCTTGTTTCAACCACAAACATAGAGTAATTTATGACAGGACATCCACGTAGACATTGGTACCACAAAACCCTACTGTGTCTGTTAGCTGGGGCATTCAGACTGAATTTGTCTTAGATGACAGTGTCAGACCAGGAAAGAGGCTGATACTTGAAGATTTTGAAGAAAACCAAAGGATTGTCAAGCTATGGCCTGCAAATGTTACAATAGGTTTAGCCCAGCCCCTTATTAATCGTAACATTTTGAATTTCCTGTTCTCACTTGGTGTGCATACGTTCCTGTGGTCCTTCGAACACATTTTGAAATCTCTCATTATAAAAGCATACTTCAGGATGGAGAAAAGACATAGGGCCTCATTACACAGAAGGCGGTAAGGGTTAACCGTCACCGGTAATGGTACCGGTGACGGCTAACCCTTACCGCCTTACTATGAGGTCCCTTTGCTAGTAGGTACTTTAACGCCTGCTGTTTAGCAGGCGTTAAAAACTAACCCTCAAAGGGACCAGGGTGCTAATTACGGTACCGCAATTTGCGGCACCGTAATTAGCGCCTTCCCCATTCCCATAGAGCCCTATGGGGCAAAAATGGGAATGGGGAAGGGCAATGGGGGAAGGGGGAATTACCGCCCCGCGAACCTTGGAATAGGGCGGTAATTCCCCTTTCCACCAAGGCAGTGCCGGTATTTTACCGCCATGGACCAATGTGCTAATAGCACCTTGGTCCTCCGCCTACCGTGTAATGAGGCCCATAGCCTAGAGTCCCTAATACCTGCCTACTGAAAAGATATCAGGAAATGTATGTAGGATTTGGAGAGCAAATAGACTATTTCAAAGTAAAAGTGGTGATCATCTTGTAATATAGGTAACTAGTATGTGCTTTAAGGATTTATAATATGAGTATAGCTATTTACAAAAGATTGATTTTGGAAAGGTCAGAACAATCTGTCACCGTGGACCCCTGAAACATAATGTTTCATGAACATTTTGTAGTTATATGGGGGAGTCCATAGAGTTGTGAAATTAATTAATCCGTGAGAGGACCTTGGAGAATGGATTGACGGTGTGTCATTAAAAGCTAATTCTGGCTTTGGACTAGCTGTGAATGTAACATGAGGGTTAAATGTTCATTAAAACGTGACCTACCTACACCTGCTGCTTGTTACTTAGCATCGGTCTCTGAACCAATTCCAGTGGAATAATTAGACAGGTATCTGTTTAAAATCGCGAAGTTAGCGTCACAAGCCAGTGTTTAGCATTTTCCACAACTGATAAGGACAATGTATGGCTGTAAAATAGACCTGTTGAGTTTTGGAGTAATATATTCTTGCTTATTCTTCTGTACCAATATCATGTTACGCAAATGCCATACTTCTGCTGTGACCGCCTTGAAATAACACAAGCAACATTCACAATGATGTATATATATTTTATTTAATACTTTATTTTTTAATTTTGCATCAACAACATGAAAACAAGGAGTCCGATCCCGCCCGCGACCAACCTAAACATAACACAGTGTGTATCGGGAATACATATGACAAAGACTTTGCATCCAGTTCGACAACACAGCTCTAATCAACTGCTGTAATCAAATATTGTACATTTAGAGCCCAAACCTCCGCCAGCCACGCATGTTGCTGTAGAGTTCGAATAAAAGCAGTCTCCACATCAGGACAGTATGCCATGCCCATCAGCCACCCCTGCAGGCGCTGGGGGGATGATACTTCCCTCTGGCCATGGCCACCCTTCTACGAGCTACCACCAATAGCAGCCTTGCCAAATTCTTCATCACCTGAGGCAGGTACCTTGTGCACCCCAGGAGTGTAAGCACAGGATCCGGCTCCAGGTCCTCCTCAATAATCAAAGATACTCTCTCCAGTACTCCGGTCCAAAAGCGGAAGATGACAGGCATTCACAGGCCAAATGAAGGAATCCTGCCAAAGAAGAAGGCCTGTGGAGCATGGCTGCGGGGTGATAAATCTGGTGCAGAAAATTGGAGTGAGTTGACTTAAATTTGGAGTTTAAGGACACCTTCTGGGTCTGCCATAATACATTTGTCCAAATTGCATCTGCTGTACCTCTACCCAGGTCCCCATCCCACCGCCGTCTTGGCACCACACCCTTCCACAGTATGTCCACTACTGTATAACGGCGAGACCAAGAGGCCCTCTCCCCGGATTGAATCACCCCCTGCAATAATGCCCATGTGGGAGGTTGTTTGGGAAACAAGGGGAATAGCACCTTGAGTGTGTGCACACACAGAAGTACAGAAAAATATACATAGCCGAGTCCCCCTTTTTCTCCCTAGCATGCTGTAAGGAGAAAAACTCAGAGAATACCCTGCTTGTCAACCCACTGCAGATAGGCTTGCTCTCCGGTCATAGCCTGCCTCGCCACATGCTGCACCGGGAGGAGGGTCAAGTATAATAAGGGAACACCCAACTTTCCAGCAATCTTCTTCCAACTGCACAGATAATTTTAACGAAGTTTAAGGTGCTAGGCAAGAGCCCTACAGCTCTGAGGATCACAGAGCGCAACAGGAGCGGGATGGTGAGCACCCTCTCTCCCTGTACCTGAGGTTGCACGAAGTTAGTGGCATACCAATGCGCCAGGAAATGTTCCTGTGAAACCCAATAGTATCGTTCCAGATCCAGCAAAGCCACACTTGCCTTGCAAATGGTTTTGTTATCGTGATATACACTACCCTAGCTGGTTTCCCTGCCCAAAGCAGATCAAGAATAAGCCCATACAGCCATAAGAAAAAGCTAACAGACAAGAACAAAGGGACATTGAAGAAAAGGTGCATCAATTTAGAGAGCACAATCATTTTAATGATCAAAATTCAACCCAACAGTTAAGTGGAAAGAGTTCCCTATCTCGTCACCGCGTCCTAGTTAGACCCAATAGTCCTCCAATAGATGTCCCGAAACAGTTCTTGCTGATTGTGTGACACCTCTACCCCCAGATACCCAGAAGTTTCCCACTTGAGTCCAAACTAATTCTCAAACATCCTTGTCTGGTCTGTGAGTGGAAAAGAGCATCGATTTACTGTGGTTAATACTCAGACCCGAGAACTCACCAAATCTGAGTACCTACTGCATCACTGGCCTCAGGTTGCACACCAAGTCACTGATAAAGAGGGCCATGTCATCCGCATATAGGGTGATGATCAGCCTATGCAGCCCCAGGCATAGCTCCCTCTGAACGAGCTGCTCCCATAGAGTCACTGTCTGTGGCTCCATCACCAGAACAAAGAGGAGGGGGGAGAGCAGAAAGCCTTGGCGCATGCCCCTCCCCATAGCAAAACCTTTGAATCTTGCCTGCCCCACCACAATCCTTGCTGATGGGTTGACATATAGAAGGGACACACCAGCACTATAAAGTGATTGCATAGCCCGAGTTGTTGGACCACGACAAATAAAAATGGCCATTCAACAGAGTCAAATGCCTTTTCAGCATCTAAAAAAACAGCAACAGCCTCTGACTCCTGTTTGAGTGCCGCCAAGACCCTGAAAAATGGCAAAGCCCATGTGTTGTATTCCTCCTGAGAAAAGACATGGCTTGGTCTACCAGAACCAGTCCTGGCATCAAGGGCAGCAGCTGATTAGCGAGCACCTTATTGAAAATCTGGTTGTCTATGTTAATTAAGGAGATGTGCAGTCCTTGGCAGGATTCCTTTTCTTATGTAGACGCTCAATATTTGCCTCACGTAATTGAGACAGGACACGTCCTGGAAACTCAGTGGCTCCCCATACACCCACAAGAGAATGGGGGTGAGGATAGGGGTGTATGCTGGGCAGGCCAGGATCTCTTCCAGCATGATCTCCCAGTTGAGGACCTCGTGGAGATAGGACTCCACCCGGAACAGTCTCATCTCCTCTAAGTAGGACTGTACACTGTGCAAGTACTGTGAATACCCGGGCCCATATAAGT
Source organism: Ambystoma mexicanum (assembly GCF_040938575.1). Lineage (NCBI taxonomy): Eukaryota > Metazoa > Chordata > Amphibia > Caudata > Ambystomatidae > Ambystoma > Ambystoma mexicanum. The sequence goes on along the minus strand of NC_090930.1, from coordinate 1,290,320,337 downwards.
GCCTGTAGAATGTGTGGAATTCATCTGCAATATCTTCCTCCGCATACAGACGGTCACCCTGGGGGCCCTTATACACTCTACCTGTGGAGGTCTTCTGTCTGCTGCCAATAGCTGTGCCAAAAGGGCTCCTGGTTTCTGTCCCTGCTGATACTGATGTATCTGACGGCCCATGCCCAGAAATCGAACCTTCCAATTGGCATTTATCCTACACCCATCAATCTCTTTCCGGAGCTCAGCCAGGGCCCTGGGGTCTGCCGTAGATGTATATTCACAGTCCAATCACTTTAGCCGTGCCTCGCCTGCCGCAAGGTCATCCCTGGGATACATCAGAGTATCCCATTCTCTTTAACCATACACACCCCTCTGATATAGCACTTAAAGTTGTCCCAGAGTGTACCGTGTGAGGAGACGGAATCTTAATTGTTTTACCAATAGTCCTTTATCTCCTCCCAGAATTCCTAGCGTAACACAGGGTCCTGCAACACATCAGGCTTAAAGCACCAAGGGAGCACCCCCTCTCCCTCCCCCATCCCTCCCCCATTCAACAAGCACTCCAGGAGCACAGACAAGCGGTCAGACAGGGCCCAAGGGAGAATTCAACAGTTACCCCATGTGAACCCCCCAGCACTGGACACTAAAAAGTAATCAGGCCTGGAGCTGGTCCCGTGAAACCAGGAATGGAAGGTGTAGTCACGTTTATCCCTGTGCTGCCTCCTGCACCCATCCATGCGATTGAATGTCCTCGTGCACCTGTAAGCTTGTCTTAGCCACAGAGCTGTGGCCCATCCCCGATTTATCCAATAGAGGGTCCATTACTGTATTTAGATCTCCACCCCACAGAATATTGGCATCCTGAATACCTGCCAGCTGTACCATTACCCAGTTGAAAGTCTTGACGTTATCCACATATAGCCCATATGAATGTACTAATGTCACCATCACCCCCTCCAGAACGCCACGCACCAGTAGGGCATGCCCTCATCTTCCCTCACCACCAAGATCAGGTGAAACCTAAGCCCCTGCCTATAAGGATGGCCACCCCCTCACGTATGATTAATATGAAGAGAAATACTGGTGGCAGACTCAGTGAGCACGCCACCTGGGTTCTGAGGAGGGGGTAAGATGTGTGTTAGGCAGAATCCAGTGCAATTCCCTTAGGGAGCACTACACCAGATTAGAACTACAGTTGAGAGCAATAAATCCCCTTTGGTATCAGTCTGTACCACAACGATTTAGTTGGTAGCTGTGGCTGAGCAGCCAAACTTATCTCAAGAGGGAGATAAGCAGTATTCAGGGTTTACACAATAGGCAGTACAGCACTATGGAGCAAGGAAACACTGACCAAAGCTTTGTATCAAAGAGAGAATATATTTATTCTATACACATCTAGTTTCAACACATAGATCACAGTTGATAAAGTAAGTTAAGTTTAGTCAAGGAAAAGCATATACAACTCCCTATTCAATTGTAGACAAGTTTGCGGTAAAGTGAAAACTGAGCAAAATGGCACAGTGAAAACAAACTACAAATGGCACTCTAGCAATTCAACGAAAGGGAGGGAAAGCACAAGTTAAACCGGAATATCTTCAGACACCCACTAGCAACACTTCCCTGAAGTTTTGTGAACAAGTAATGCACAGTCACACTTTAGCCAAAAGATAAGTGAATGAAAACTGAGCAAAATGGCACTCCACAAGTTAAAACGGTAGGAAGGAAGAGGGGTTTAGAAGATTTAGGTGCATCAACACATTTCTCATTGAAAACCAATCTAGTCAGAGCAGATCTAACAAATCAGCCAGAGTCAATGGGCCTGAGCCAGGGTGAGTGGTACAGGACCAAGAGCTTAGGAGCAAAAACGTTCTTGTAGCTGCAGTCAAGTCTTTAGTAGAAAAATATTGAAGAGGTAGATGCGGGGCGAAAGACAATGTTAAGAGAGAGGGCAGCCAACCCAAGTAGTTAAAGGATTTAAAACACCTTTAGGACTACGACGGAGAAAGGGCGGCCTGGCGGAACAATGTACCTTAAACGTGTAGAAGTGGCTCCTGCGGTGGCGGTTGTTCCTGGTAGTTCCTGCAGGTCGAGGTGTCCAACAGAGGAAGAGAGGCTCTCGTCTTGGAGGAAAGTTCGAGTCGCTGAACTACCCAGGGCTGAAACCAGCCGCGGTGCTGCCAAACGAAGTTTAAAAGGTATGCTCCTTTTAATCGCGGTCCGGATCGATAGCTGCCTGGCTATCTGGTCTCCAAGTGCTAAGCACTGTCGATTCGGCCAAGGCAGGTCCGAGGAAGCGATAGGTGAACTGGTTGACCCCACCAGCTCAAGGGAAGGTGGCTCTTTCACTGAAGATCTCCCCTCGTCGTGTGGAAGAAAAGTGGTGAGACGATCTGGCAGGGCTTCACCGGTGGTGTAGATGCTGAAGATGTCTGTGGCTTCTCTCCCCTTCAGTTCTGTAGTTCCAGAGGCGACATCTTGCTCTTCCAGTCTTCAGGACCCTGCTTTTATGCAGAAAGAGTCCCATTCATACAGCCTAGCTGTCACTCACACAGTGGAGTGGTCTTCTTGGCGGGAGACCCTCCAGCCTATCAGGTTAGAGTGCGACCTAAGTTGCTGTGGCAACTCTGTCCAGGGGTTCTACTCCCCGTCCCAAACAACAGACCCACCCCAGACTCAGTGCGCCGAAGGACGGCTTCTTGGTAGAAGCCTGCCAAAAGAGTCAATGGGGACTTTACATGCCCTGGGAGACAGTAGTCCGTCCCAGGGTATGGAGTCTATGTTTGGGGGTCGCTACGACACCCCTGTGTCACTGCACGGAGGGTACGGTGTAACACCTGTGCATAAAGATGGTTCCTATGGATGAGAGAAAAGATCCAATAGGCATTAAACACAAAAATAGCCTAGAACACACATAGCAAAGATGCCTAAGAGTGGGAAAAAGTCTCACTCTTAGCAGGTAAAAAGAAATAAACCCTTCTAATCCAGCAAAGCTGCTGGGGGACTCTATAGGTAAGGGAAATTATCCATATATAAGGGATGTTGACCCATCCTCCAGACTAGAATCCCTGTGCTACACCTCGTCCAGGTGGTCGTTGTGTTTATCTAGCTGGTGTTGCAGAATGTTGACCTAAGAGTAGAGCGAGTCCAGCCTAGAGTCCAAGCCAATGATGCCTGCCGTAAGATTCAGCAGAATCTCTCTGATATCCATCTCTGGTAGAGGGCCAGCCCCCTCAGACACAGGCTCCATGGACTCTGACCCTGCTGCCTGGGACTGGACTTGGGGGTCCTGGAAGAAGAGCCCTCTTCAAATGTGAGCTTCCTTTGCAGCTTGCCTGTTTTCCCCATAGCACCTCCAACTGGCCCCAGCGCTCTCATTCAAGGGGACCAGTGAAGAAGGGAATGGAGACACTGAGCATGGGAAAGCCAGACAGCTCAGGGCCACCGCCCTCCCTGGCCCTCAGAGGTAAGATGCCACTGAGGCCGGGTCCAGCCAGGCCACCCACCAGCATCGTTGGGGCTGTCTCCTCAATACCCGAAAGGGAGTGGCTGCCTGAAGAATGTCACTGGGGGGCAGGTCCTCACCCTCCCTGGGCCGCTGCCCCAGGGACTGGACTCCTTCAAAGCTCCCCCACGTGCAGCACCTCCCCTCTCTGTGCCTCCAGTCATGTGTGGGATGTTCTTGCTTCTCTTCCCCTGGCGGGGGGCACCACAAAAGTCTGCAGGGCCTGGTGTGGCCACCAAGCTCCCCAGAGTGTCAGGGTATCATGCAGATCCCCTACTCAGAAGACCTTGCCTGTCAGGTTGGGGGCGTGCACCATCACCCTGGTCACTGTCAATATCGTAGGCAGGCACCAAACTACCTCCGCCGATATGTTGCCACAGCCCCACGCCCAGCGCCATCTTCCTGATGCTGCGCTCTGCTGCGCCTCAGCAGGAGTCCGCTGACAGGCCTTTGCAACCCACCTGCCCGCGATCAGGCTCCTGCAGCTCACCTTAGCCACTCCCCATAGGGCGGGGGGGGCAGAGAGCCCTTTGCCAGGAAGTCATTAAACCAGGTGCATGCAGATGTCCCGATCTCAGGCTAGCCTCACAACCTGCTCATACACAGCAAGTCCTTGTGTTGCAGAGGCCGCCTCTCACCAGGGGTGTTGTCATGCTGATCACAACAGCCCTGTCAGGTTGGAAACCCTCATAAGTTTAGGCACCCGATTTACAAACATCAATTCCACCAGTGTCACACCCCGGACTGCCTCTTCAGCTGCCCTATTTAACAGGATTTCTCGAGCTGACACTCGGAGCTCAAGGGGAGTTCACCATGGTTGGATGAGCTCTCTGGCGCCACCATTCATAATGATATTTCATTATTGGATTAGAACATGACATGTCTACTGCTTGAGAGAAAAAGTACACATAAGAATCGTGAAAGCTATGGGAAAGTGGGTAATAAGCCTCTATTGTATTGTTTATTTATTTATAGAGCGCGCCGGGCCGTCAGGCATCTGGGGGCTTACACAAATTTAGGTTACAGGTACATAAGGAGAAAGATAAAAGAAAAGTATAAAAACAATATACAGTGAACAATTTACAGATTACAGGCATATAAAATGTGCGGGAAGAGGTACAGCAATATACATTTATACAGTTCGTGGATGAGGACATCACTGGTCACTAGTGTGAAACCATTGTTTAACATTGGTCTTGAAGGAAGCGAGGGAAGGTGAAGCTCTTAAGGAGTCCGGTTGAGCTGCCAGGACTGGGTAGCTGGAACCTCTTGTTTTTCTAAGTTTGAAGTTGGGGATAGTAATACTATTAGACTGAGCCTTTCTAATAGGCCGTTCAGATGTGTGTTTGGTGAATCTTTCTGTCAGGTAAACAGGTGCCTTGTTATTGAGGCATTTGTATCTCAGGTTTAGTGTTTTTACCTTAATTCTGTCTTTAATGGCTAGCCAGTTGGTGGAATGTCTGTCATTAGAGATATGCTGACCTTTAGGGATGCCTAAGGCAGTTCTTAGAGCATTATTTTGGAGGGTTTGGAGTTTGTTGGTATTGTGATTACTAGTGCCCAAGTAGAGTGCATTGCAGTAATCCAATTTAGATAGGATTAGTGCTTGTGCAATCGTAACGCAGCTATCAGTGGTCAGAAATGTTATACATGCATAAATCAGTTTACATGTCTAGCTGGTTGCAGAGGCTGTGGCATTTACTTGCTTGTTGAGGTTGAGTGCCAAATCTAGGTAAAAATCTCCTTAGCGATTTTAATATTGATACCATCGCTAGTGATGGAATTGTATTGGGGAGGGAGCTTGCTCAGTCTGTTGGGGGAGCCTATGATTAGGAGTTTGGTCTTTTCGTCATTAAGACATAGACCATGGGTGGCCATCCAGGTTTGTATGATTTGGTAAATTGTATTGATGAGTTCTAGATCCGTGTTGTAGTCTCCCTGAATAGGGATGAGGATCTGGGTGTCGTCAGCATAATTAGTGTATGAGACACCCAGATTGTCGAGTATGTCAAAGAGACTTTGTAAATATATTATACAAAGTGGGAGAGACGCATGACCCCTGTGGTACACCACATGTGATGGGTACTGGGTCCGCTCAAGGAGGGCGAGAAGACTCTTATAGTTCTGTTTTCTAAGAAGGAATGTATCCATGTAGAGGCCTCTCTGGAGAAGGTGGCGGGCGATTTGAGGTGGTTGGATAAGACCTTATGTCAACCAAATCAAATGCGGCGGAGAGGTATAATAGTAGGAAAATGGAGGTTGTGCCTTTGTCTTTTCGGTCACCCAGTTGGTTCTTGAGATCGAGAAGGGCTATCTCAGTTCCATGTCTTGGCCTGAAACCAGATTGTCGGGTGCCTAATAGGTTATTGATCTCCAGAATCTGGAGATAGGCAACTCTGTCTAGTATCCAGTCAGAAAGTGCAGAATGAGGGCTTCATCTACTGATAACAGCCCATGTTATATGTTCCCTAACTGATGCTGGCATGCTAGCAGGGCACTACCCTAAAGTTGTGCCATGGAATCCTGAACATTCTCTGCTTTCCACTTCCACCCTTTTCCGGTCCGTCTCCACCTATTTACAAATAACTTACCTTTTTCTTCAGTTCTCTCGTGGTCAAGTTCTGCATCTTTTCTGCTGTGTGTCGGCCAACATCAACATAGAAAAGGATCTGCCCTTTATAGTTAGGTGGCAATAAAGCAGTATCTGTACGCCCAAACTGTATCATCGGGGTGCAGGTAGGAGGGTAAAACATGTGAGGGTGTTGTTTGCCTATTTATCCACCCATTGACCGGCCATGACCATGCTCATCCCTATTCCCATCATTCTCACCTCCCACCTGCACCCCTCCACCCAAAACACATCCTCCTGTGATCACTTTGAGCTATCTCTCTCAAGCAGTAACATTAAACTTTGACCTGTACGTGCTACTGTTAAGCAGTGTGCTGAGAGTTAACAGATTAGTTGTAGCTATGATGTCCTACTGGTGTAATAACAATGCCTCAACCAGGTGTGTCTTCAGCCACCTGATTTATATGTATTCCTTCCTCTGAATGCTTGTTAAAACAGGCATTAAAACAGCCAAACGTTTTGGATGGAATATTCGACTTGCATTTGCCAGGCACTGCTATCAGAAGCCCAGATAGTCACACCATTTTGCAGCTTTTGTCAATGTAGGCCAATTAGCAGCATTGTGGTAATACCTGGCAAATGGCCATCATATGTCTGCACAAACTCAAAGCTGTTGGCTTTGCCATGGCTTGTTTGTTCTTTTCCTATTATACCAGTCGGCCATCTTTGTCATTGTGTATTCTTTTTGTATGGAAGATGTTTCATTTGATAGCATTTTATCATAAACAAAACGTTTTTCATGATCTACCGCCACTTCTCATGGAGGCTGGAGACCAATACCTTCCTTGGTGGGTAGTACCAGCTGGTCATGGCATGCCACCCCCGTGCTCAGACCAATTAGCTCAGGTGGGGTTTATTAAACATCCTTTGTTGCCTACCACAAAAGGAATTTTTGCCTGAGATACTTGTACTGGAAATTGATAGGCTTGATAATTGGACATACTCATAATTCAGTTCTAGCCAAACTGCCTGACTCATACCTATTCACAGTGACACCGAGATTATGAACATGCTTAGTTAAAAAAAAAAAATGGTAAGCCCTTTTTGTAAAACACAAAGTGTATCTCAACATTGTGAAAGTCAACAAGGACGGTTTGGGTTGTATGAGTGCCTCACATGTAGGGAAAGAATAACAGAGCAGGTTGCTGAACTAACCTTTTTAGACCATCTGTATATCCTTAATACTAATATTTCTAAAACTTCACTAATAACAAACGTTAATCTAAACAGTTCTATACATTTTAGTAGATGAACAATTATTTCTTGCACCCAATTTAAAAATCGCTTACTTTTAGTTCTCCTGGAGAGTGACACTGACGTACGAACTCGATGGTATTCATTTTTAAGGCGATGTATGCCTTGACATGAACAGAGTACCAAGATGCCTGTTGAATCGTTAAAGGGATTTTGCTCTTTTGGTGCCCTCTCAAACCCAGGCTTCTCAGTAATTACACATTTGAAAGCACATCGAAAATGTCAGTCAAATGCCGAGAAAATAAAAACATGAAAAGAACATATTAGGATAGCATTATTTTAGATAGAGCACTGAGGAAATTGATGTTATTGTTTGGTGAAACAACATTCACATGGTTTTAATATTAAATCCAGAACGGACTGGGATATTAAGTGTTATTTTATGTTATTCTAATTAACTAACATATTATATGTGAGGGTGGAAAATGCAATATTACACTGCCCTATGCAGATCTTTAAATTAAAAGCCAAATGGCAATGTTATTAAAGGTCAAGTAATGCCTTTGCAATGTTTCCCCCCTCAAAATGGGTCGACAATCGAGATTCTTTGTTGGGTATTTCATGCAAAAGATCTCTATTCTTGACTTTGTTTAATTTAATACAACATTACTATGTTTGCCCTCTTTTTAAAGCTAACTGAAGGAAGAAAAAAGTATTCCTCAATATGGGCCTTTCATATATAGTGAGTGTTGTTTCGAGGCATGCTTCTTCAAGCTCTTTCTGCAAAGAATGAAAGCACATATCAAGCCTCTTATAGTAAGATATATTATGGCCCACTGTATCCATTTAAGTACATTTTCCAGATCTCTAGAGTATTTTATATATGTATATATTTATATATATTCATAAATCCACTGTAAAAAAAACATAGGTGCAGTTAAGTTGTGCAGATTGAACGCAACAAGAAACTTGAAATTCAACAGATGTGGGAGATCATGAGAAGCTTAACTCAGTGCGCTCCCATTGTTCCCCAATAATGCCATGTCCCCCATAATGGCATTTTGTATGTCATTGTTAATTCATTTTCTTCTAATATCTAGGTGCTCATGGGCTTTGCAACGGGAACGCGCTGAGTTAAGCTTGTCGTGATTTCCCACATCCGCTGAATGTGAATGGGTTTGCTGTGTTAAATCTGCACAACTTTATTGCACCTTAACTAAGGTGTTTTAGTGAAATTCAAGGGTTTTGTAATACCATTGTTTTTTTATAGGTCACTAGCCATAGGTTTCTCCTGTGTCTACTGTACATGTTCCCCCAATATGTTTCTTTTGGACACACTAGGTGCCCACGGCCTTCTGATGGGACCGTTATACATGTCTTTTGGACCCACTGGCCAGGGCCTAAGCCCTGCCCATTTTATATTTAAAAACATGAAAGGGCCTCAAGACATGGGGCCTCATTCCGAGTATGGCGGTAAGGGATAGCGGCCACCGGTAACGAGACCGGTGGCGGTGATCCCTTACCGCCATACTCCGAGTTCCCTTTGCGCCCTCGCCCTTAACGCCTGCTTTGAGCAGGTGTTAAAGTCGAGGGCGCAAAGGGGCCTCCAAGCCAATAACGGTGATCGTAATGAACGGTCACCGTTATTTGCATCTTCCCCATTCCCATTGAGCCCTATGGGGGCTCATTTGGGAATGGGGAAGAGCCTTGGTGAATGGGGAATTACCGCCCCGCCAACCTTGGAATGGGGCGGTAATTCCGCCATCCACCAAGGCGCTGCCGGTCCGGTTACGGCGTCAACCAAGGCGTTAATAGAGCCATTGGTTAGCGCCGTACTCGGAATGAGGCCCATGGCCTTTGGGGTGTGTCCACTGTACATGTTCCCTCAATATGTTTCTACATGTCTTTTGGACCTACTAGCCAGGGCTTTGGCCCTTGACAGTGAGCACAGCCTTTGGCCGTGCCCACTGAATATTTTGAAACACTACCGGGCCACTAGACATGGCTTTAGGCCTGGGCCCATAGTCAGTGGTGATACTGCCAGAGAACAATCATTTGGTAGCACACTAAAAACTGGATCCGGATTTCTTAAATTTCTTTAAGGAATTGTCATTATTGCAGAGAGAGTATTAATGGATCCAGTTCATAGCAGTTGTTATTTCTGTTACCCCATTTTAGAGTCATTGAATAGAGTGGTGTGGGCCCTGTTTATATCCTGTAAGGTTGATGCCTGTGTTTGATAGTCGTGGCCTCCGTTCGAAAGGTTTTTAGTATGTATGTTAGCATTATATTAATGTTTAAACAACAATTTTCCTTTTTGGTTGGACTGCATTTTGATTTTAGATAGGAGATGAATTTACTAAAGGTTAGGAAGTGGTCTTTCTGCAGAGGTGTTTTGGTGTCGGCACCCAGAGTGCTGCTAGTGCTTCTACTGTGGGTGTCAGTTAACCAGGGTTACTTGGAGTACCCTGCTGTGTTCGAAGAGTTCCCATTCTGTGGTGGGCAATCATTGGGTTGCAAGTGGAATGGTTGATATGGTATCTGTGTCTGTGAGGTGTATGTGTGGGGATCAGATCTCTCTGTGTGTTTTGGGAGATCGGTACTTGGCTTCCTGTATTGGATTTGCTGAAGTTGTTGAATGGTAGTTTTTCTGCAAAGGAGTTTTGGTGTCAGCACATGGAGTGCTTGGAGTGCTTCTTCTGTGGGTGCCGGTTGACCAGGTTACTCAGAGTACCCTGCTGTGTTGGAAGGGTTCACATTCTATGGTGGGCAGCCATTGCGTTGCAAGTGGAATAGTTGATGTGGGATCAGGAGCTTGATCGTGTTGTGAGATGACCTGGTGATATGGAGCTGTTTAATGGTTTGGTTGTGGTATCCATTGTTCAGTTGCTTGGTCTTTGTCCCTTACAGTTAGGTAACGGGAGAGGCATTGTATAAGAAGTTTTGTCCGTCTGGGCGAGGATGGTTTCAAGGTTTTGTGTGGGTGCATTGTCAAACGGTTAAGCTTGAGAAGTTGAGGGATGTACATGTGATGGGTTTTGCATGTGTATTTTGCTTCTTGGGTGTGTCTTGTGTTGTTAGGGGGAAGATATGCTGTGTCTTGTCTTTCCCTGCAACTTGCCCTGTATGTATGCAACACTGTGAGTTACAGATTTGGAATGCTGTGTGTGAGAATGTTATGTCCTGAATGGGTTCGGTGAATGTCAGTTGAGAAGATGGGTTGACTGAGAGGATGCCGATGGATGTCTGTCCTAGTAACTTACCTGATGTGGCAAAAAATATCTCTGTACCCTGTACCTGGAGCTGGATCTTAATAAAGAAGTTACCTGTTCCTACCACAGCATCAGTGCCTTGCTTGGCATGGGCCCAACTTATCAAGAATGCACCCTAAATGGTTGGGGAAAGGCCATTTTAGAACGCCAGGCCTATTGCTGCCACTAGGACTATGGGCCTCATTACACGGTATGCGGTAACCATGGTGCTATTAGCGCCATGGTTGCCGCCGGTATTTTACCGTGTCCGCCTTGGTGGATGGCGGAATTACCGCCCTACTCCAAAGTTAGCGGGGGCGGTAATTCTCCATTCACCAAGGCACTTCCCCATCCCATTTTTGCCCCCATAGAGTTCAATGGGAATGGGGAAGGAGCTAATTACGGTACCGCAAATTGTGGTACCGTAATCAGCACCAAGGTCCCTTTGCGGGCCCGTTCCTTAATGGCTGCTAAAACCAGCCGTTGAGGTCGGGTCCGGCAAAGGGACCTCGTAGTAAGGCAGTAAGGGTTTACCGGTACCAGTGCCCTTACTGGTACCGGTAAACCCTTACCGCATTCCGTGTAATGAGACCCTATATCTTTTCTTTTAAGTGACAATTTTGTTTTTCCCCCTTTCAAAAAAAAGAAAAACATACAAAACTCAAAATGCAAAGAAAAATAAATGTTCCTTTTTTTACCCTTGGTTATTTGTGTGAATCCTAATGTTGTGCCATTCCTAGATCCTGCCTCTTCCTCCTGTCTCTCCAAAAACGGCCTTTTTCAGGGCCAACCTTTCAGTTAAAAACACAGACTGTAAAAATGGATCAATAATCCTTAATCGGTCCTTTTATAACAGCGTGTGTAAAAAAAACACACACATTTGTCTGTGTATTTTATTATAGCCACGGCTATCCTTCATTAAAATCTCAGGTATAACTTCCAGTCATTGCTCCGATGGACCGCGCCTGCAGTTTAACTAATCGCCTTTTTCGTGGTAACCGCAAGTACAATGGCACTAATAACAGTAGCCACGGCTACAATGATTGTCTATGGGCCATGGGAGCCTATTACAAAGGGACTTTCATAGCTGCAGCTGTAAAACAATGTATTTATTTATTTATTATTTAATGTGTTATAGCTTAACATAAGCTTTTCACATTTCATAAATTACATAAAGTAAATACTCATGTAACATCATATAAAGAAATATACATTAAACATGTTTTTTAAAGGAAAGACAGCAGCAATAATATGTAAACGAATGTTCAGAGTGTCTAGAATACAAAGTAAGAATGAAAGAACACAGAATAGATAGAGAATAGTAATTAGAGAATAGTTAACAAGCAAATAGCCAGAACCAGGTATACACAATACAAGATCAGCAATAAAGGATGAGAACAATATCTGGATAGTTCATAGTCCATACATTGTCATTAATTAGTAATTACATATGGTATATGTATTGCCTGTTGTAGAAAGAAAATTCTACGAGACAAATTACTAGTACAGACACTTATTGGTTCATAGATGGAACTCTGGTACAAATTAGCAAATAAGACAGTAGGATGGCTAAATAGTTATATCCAGTAATTTCTCTATAATCAACCACACATTGTACATTGCAATATAAATTTCAGTCCACTTGCATTGATCGCCCTTAACCAGAAGTCTTTGCTGCTGATGTGGTCCAGTCTGTGGACAAAGTCTGCATAGCATATAGAATAGACTTTTAGCATAGCAGGACATCTGGTAAGGACATGTTTGCCAGTTTCAGTCTCAGATCTGTCCATACACAATCGGCAGGAGCGTTCAGGTAGGGTGAGATTGTTCATAATCCCACTTATAGCCAGTAGCGGAAGCTGGTCAATCCTTAACAGGAGGATAAATCGTCTCAGGCGCGGTGAAGGGCAAAGAGACAAGTATGGTAATGGCTTCTTGAAGGTGTAGTTGATATATTGGACACATTTATAGCGCTTCAGGTCTTCCAGATGCGCAAAATTATTAATCCAATCATGCAATTCGGATTTCTTAGATAGCGCTCTGAGTGAAGACACTGTGTCCCCTAGTGGCCTTTGGGTCCAACCCATCGTTTCCATGTAACAGTCCATATGTTTTTTCATAAGTGGGTTTAAAGAGGACTTGTTAATTTCGCAGTAATTAGCAGCCAGCAGGAGGTTATCTGTGTGCGGTGTCATTTTTAAACACAGTTCAGCCCTTTTTCTGAGTACCTGGGATTTCCACGAAATAAGACCCAGTTCTAGTCTGAGGATGGACATGCCGAAGTCCAAGTATTTTCTTCCAGTATTTTCCCTCAAGAATTTGCAGCCACCCCATATCCATCAGTTGCAATGCTTCAAGGCCATAGCATATCATTGGTGCTAGCACCTGGAGGTATAATTGTCGTGCCGCCCAGATGGTGTACCCACAATGAGAAGTAGAAAAACGATATATCAGGGCTGTAAATTGGGCCGCTCGCGTGATTCTAGCCTGTTTACACATGGTATATTGCCCTTTGGGCTCAATCTCGATGCCCAGATATCTGTAATAGGGGGTGTATTGAATTGCAGTCCCTCGTATTTTGACGCTCACTTGTGGTATCTTCTTGCTACTAAAGACCACCATCTGGGTTTTATTCAGATTGATTGACAAGCCGTTATTTTGAGTATAAGACCATAGTGCTTCTGCTGACCTTCGGATGCCGCTAATGGTGTGGTCCATAATGACTAAGTCGTCAGCATATGCTAGGACCAAACAATGAGCGGCACCAATCTTAGGGGGACAGTTGTGTTCCAATGCTAATATTTTAGGTATATCGTGGACAAACAGATTGTATAGTATTAGTGCCGTAACACATCCTTGTTTTACTCCACAATTTTGTCCGATCTTATTGGTCATGTTCCTCTTGGAATCTAACATCAGGGAGACTGTAGTATTATGATGTAACAGTTTGAGATAGTGTAATATTTCTTTGGGACAGCCCAGATTCTCAAGTTCAGACCACAGTAACTCACTAGGGACTAGGTCAAAGGCAGCCTTGAAGTCAATAAACCATGCATATAGGGGCGTATTGCCTGGTATTCTGGCCTTATTTCAAAGTGTGTCCATTACTATCAGGTTGTGTACTGTAGAATATCCCCCCCTAAAACCGCATTGAACTTGTTCTAGGATCTTCTCTCTGTCTGCCCATATTTGTAGTTCGTGGAGAAGGTATGCCGCAAATAGTTTGCCCGTACAGTCCAACATGGAGAGTAATCGATAGTTAGAAGGGTCCGACCGGTTTCCCCTCTTATAGACCGGGACCAGGGTTGCTGTCTGCGTGGAGTCCGGAATACACCCATCATTCAAGATCTTTTCAAAAAGTATCTCAAGTACTTCTGCCCAGTATTCCGGATTGCTCTTTAGAATAACATTAGCCAGGCCATTAGGACCAGGAGCTCTCAGTGTTTTAAGCTTTTTTATCTTGGCAATCAGTGATTCGACTGTCACCTTAAAAGGGGGAGGAGGTCCACCCAAAATTTTCATCTCCTGGGACTGGCCAGGGGCAGTGTAGTTGAGGCTTCTCAGAAATTCCTCCCACTGAACTATACCAATTGGGTTAGACAAAGAGCTATTGGTGTCTCCCCTTGCCGTGCTCAGAAGTCCCCATATAGATCGAGAGTTTCCTGTGCAAAGTGTTTGGACTGTCTTTTGCCATTTAAGTAATTTAGCTCATAGCGTTTCTGCCTGAGCCATGCTCTGAAACCGTTTTTTCGCTTCTTATTTAAATTCAGGTAGCTGTTCCATGAAATGGAGGCTTTGCGCAATTTCTTGAGTTCTGCTCTTAGTATTCTTTTGGCATCTCTGATTTCAATGTCAAAGGCATTAGTGAATTTAACTTCTGGGGCTAGCATATTGGTTTTGGCAGTTGCGTAACTATACGAGAATAATGTAATCCATTCTTTAATCTCATTGCTGGTCATAGCAAGAAGCTCATCGTGACCCATATTTGACTTATCGATCGTGAATTCTGCAGACCTTTTGATATTTTTGTCAGACCAGCGGATGTTTGAGGAGGCATGGTTCATCATCAGATCACCAAGAGGTCTGGTCCGGATGTGCTGTACTGTATAATTAAATGTAAGTGTGAGTGTGGCATGATCACCCCAGTCATTGTCATTAATCTTCATATCAGTGACCCAAGTGGCCATAGAGGGGCTGACATAGATGTAATCCAATGTACTTCTGGATTTCGTATTACCCCATGTGGGTTGTCCCGGGTAATCACTACTCGTTTTACCAAATAAAATTTAAAAGTTACACGAATTAAAGAAGTTCAGCCATAGTAATCCCTTCGGATTAGCGCCTGCATGCCTCATCTTGCCTATTCTCTTCAGCAAGGGATTGTTACTTCTACTCACATCTCCCACTAAATGACAGTTAGTCGCCAGCGATTATTACCAATTTTTCGTCTTACATCTGTCATCCAATCAATCATCAGATCATGGCAGGCTTCCTGAATAAGATCTCTGTAGGAAGATTCAGGAGGATTGTATAAATTAATCAACAGTATTTTCTCCACTATGTCTTTACCGGGTAGTTCTAATTCCACCTTTTACCGAGTAGTTCTAATTCCACCGCTAGCACAAATTCGTCCATGTTAGTGTGGATACGGGAGGATCTTAGTGGATGTAAAATACCAGTGAGTAGGCCCCCATATGGTCTTCCCCTCTGCCCCTTTTTGGCTAATTCCTGATGTATAGTGTAACCATTTAACAGGGCCTGAGAGGTAAGCTATGTCTCCTGGAGGCATATGCAGGTATGTCCTGTTAATAGGGGGATGGAGCCATCCGGAGTTAATAGGTGGCTAAATCCCTGGCAGTTCCAAGATGTTAGGCTTTGATCTCATTGTCTTAATGTTAGTGCAAGCCACTTGAGAACATTCTGTACATCTGCCATCTGTACTGAGTCACCTTTTTGTAACTGTGGTGTTGTAATTTCTTCAGTTTTTGGGCTGGACATCTGCGTTGGCCATTGCAGATCAATCTTATTAGGATCAGCATCTACTTCCATGTCTGCTTCCCTCAGGCTGGTTTTGAAATTAGGTATCAGATTAGCAGTAGCTAATAATTTACAGTGTGGAGCCGATGTGTTGGAATTCCTTACTTTCAGTCGTTCGAAAAATTCGAAGTCCTCGGATCGCAGTACTCTCAGCTGTGGAATGGAGTGTAATGTGGTCATCAGTGCTGATCTGGTGATCCAGTCATGGTCGCTGGTTTGATACACATTTTTGATGAGGCAAGTGCTTCCGCCTTGGGGCGCTATGGTATTACCATTGTCCTCAGCTGGCACCATTGTTGATGGTGTAGGTTCGTTATCAGGTGGTAATGAGATACCTGATTCAGTATTTGTAATGTTCATAGCTGGGTTCATATCCTGCTTGTCTAAACAAAGAGATGGCTCTGGATCCCCCACATCTACTGGATGAGAGGTATTGCTCTTGTCATGGATCAGCCAACTGGTCAATTTGCCCTTTTTAACTGCAGTGCGTTTGCGGGCACGTGCCGCTTTCCGTTTTGCTTTTCTCTGTCCCTTTTTGGGCGTACTGCCTTCTGTCGGTCTAGAAATGTCCTCTTCCGACTCTGCTGTGTCAGGTAGTGTTATGATCACAGTTTGACGGTTTTTTCTTCCGGTTGCTCTTCTGGCCAATCGTTGTTTACGTAAAAAATAGACTTCCGAATTATTTGTAGCATTTGAGTCAGGGTCCGCAGGTTCCGAGCTGTCAGGGATATTTAGCGTTACCTTCCTCTGGCTAAGGCTCCTTATGACTATTGTTCTCTGTATTTCCTGCCGACAAGGTGAGAGTAACATCCAATGTCTTCCCACACATCTTTAGCAGTATGTTTAATGCAAATTGTAAAGACGTGACTGAGGTTTGCCGATCGCCCAAAGTCTTACAATTTTCCCCTCGATCTCTGCTGTTGTCTGGTTCCGATGAGTCCATGTGCTCGTCCAAGTTAGGGGAAGCCGATAGTCTGTTATATATTTCACGTTGTGTGTCAATAGCCTGATGTTGATAGCTATTGATCTGGTTAACAGTGTTGCTTGCTGGTAAAGGGGTCATGGATCTCTGCATAGATAAGCAGAGATCCAAGAGTGAGTTATTGTCAATTGCGCTTTCCCTTAGACCCTCTGTGTTGTTGATCATACTGTGACTGCCAGACTTCTTCTCCTCAGGTGGCGGTGAGATTATTGGGTTAGGTGTGGCCGGAATAGAGAAAAAGTCTGTGATAGGCCTTTTTCCATTGGTACAGGTTTAGTTCCCTTACACTTGTTTATTCCTGATGTGGAAGTCCTGCCCTTCTGATTACGAAGGTTATACCTCGTAGCAGAGCACTTCTTAACTGTGACCATAATTTGTCTCACTGCTCCCCTCTGAAAGAGATCTTTCAAGAATAGAGGGTGTAAGATTGAAAGAGAGTCTTGCAATCAGTTAGTTAGTGTAGGTCCTGGTCCAAATAAGGCTTATCAGTGACAGTAACAGTAGTGGAGGTCTATTCACTTTTGTCACTGTAAGCGACCCAAGCAATTTAGTTGCTTATCACTGACACTCTGATTCAGCTGCTCCAGACTGCTAAGTGTCCGAGCCAGCAACGGTGCTCGCAATCTATAAAATGCTCGTATCATATGCTAATATCTTAGTGCTGTATCATAACAGACTTGCCTTATGTAATGGGATCAAAGGCATTGCCCGCAGTCTCCCAGGCACGGCAGGTGAAAGGTCAGGTGGAGCCAATGATTTTAGGCTACTCCCTCACCTTACGCTTTTAGCAGCACAATGACCACTTCAGCATAAAGCTGCTTTAACTACTGCAGTGCTGTATCTGTGGGGACAGTGATGCTCTTAATGGAGCTGGAGAAACCAGGAAAGTGAAAGGGAGTAGAGAATGGAGCGAGAGTGCCGTACAGGAGAAATGCAGCAGGTCAAAGTGCGGGGGGACTTGCTCTCTGTACACTAAAGTATCCACACCTCTATTAGATGGATTACGGGACCTCAACCAGGCAGCCAGCAGTCAGGGCATACAGTAATGTAGTACTACCACCCCTCTCCTCGCTTCGCCTCACCTCGCCTCCTTGCCGCCAGGGGAAAGAATTTCCTGCTGACCGACTCGATGGGGTGGATGGCGCTGCCAATGCAAGTCTAATTCCCCAATGCGGATCCAGGGAAAGCAGCTCCCGCTCCCAAAACATACGCTTCTCCTCCACCTCTGAGTGCACGTCCTGCGCCCGCATTCTCATCCGCTAGAGGAAAGCACCCAAAGCGCACGTCAAACCACACCACTGTTGCTGTCACTGATTGGAACGCAGTGTAAGCAGTGGCCGCTTCCGACATGTATTCCTCCTCCCACTACTGCACTCCTTCATCCACTTCTCACAATTTCTTTTAAAAAGGAATGCATATGTAGATGTATGTGTGATAGGTAGCCTTGTAAAGTTCTATTTTAAGATATCTTGAGTGTATCTTTGGGTTTGCCCAGTGCAGTCCTTGTTCAGGCGATTAGGCTAGAACAGGGCCTCCAGTCACTGAATTCTCTCTTGAGGATCGCTGTATGTAGATTGTTGGTCAAATCTGCTATGGAGACCCTAACAAGCCAAGTCTTCTCAACCTTACACTAGGACATTCTCGTAGGTATACAAGTGTATGATTTAGAGACATGGAACGCCTGGTGCTGACATTGGCATGACTGAGGTATTGAAAAATGCTTTTGAATTTCACCTGGTTGGGATTGAGAAAAAGTCTAAGGACTGGGATCGAATATTGTCTTTGGATCATATAGCAATGCGACTGAGGTATGTTCAATACTCCCAACAAGGAATGCTTAAGGAAACACCACACAGCTATCTTACTAAGCTATGTATGCCTGGCCTGGTGCGCTTTGTCCTTTATTTAAGGTTTGATATCTTGCCGGTCCTGGGATACTGGAGCATGGAAACGTATTCCTAGAGAGAAGAGACTCTGTAGGATTTGGAGAAAATGTGGACATCTCGACACATCCTAACACAATGCTCACATTTTCAACCCTTGTATGATAAAGGGTATGCTAAGTTCCGGGATACTGACCAAGACCAATTATGGAGTGTGCTTTATGGCGTGGAATAAATCATTATGGTATCTGGTGCTTATTATATATGGAAAATGGTTAAAGACAGACTGACAGTGTGTATTGATTTTTTATCAAAATCTCTTTATAATGTTATGTGAAATGACACATTTATATTTATTTAATCTGTATAAGGTGCACACCTTTTAGATATGTGGTTTTATACGCATGTTATAAGATTTTTAGTGTAAAGGTTGTTTAACCAAATGCACTTAAATAAAAACCAAAAACTTGAATCACTTCTTCATCTGTTTGAAGATATTTCAAATATGTTTTTACAAGACATACTAGACTTTAAAGTACTTTTGCTGGTTGCGCAGACATTTTGAAAACAGTAATCTAAGGTATACTTATATGTTTAATGATATTTTCTACTTAAATATATTATTGTTGGATGATATTTTACATAAACATGATGAATAACTCACCAATCCAGAATGTTCTTTACTTCCCGGTGGCTGCTTCTCTTAAGCATCTTCCTTTAATATGTACTCTTCCATGGGATAATTTTCTTTAAGCCAGTCCATATAGTTGTCCATTGTAGTGTGAGAGTGAAAAACACTGTCATCTCACTTGTTAGATATATCTATAGTCTCAGTAACTCCACAATCTACTAAAAACACACCTTCCTCTCAAGAAATACTGCCTTACTATATACAAAAACTCTAAAGATTATGAGGCAATATATTCTCCGGTTTAATTGGTACATGTAAACATCACTCAGAAAATGACTTTGGGCCTCCTTACGAGTCCGGCAGTAACCCTGCCAGTGCTACCGGTGTTATGAAATGAATGAAAATATTTGGGTTATTTATTGCCACAAAAACACAAAGGCTGTTTTAATATCTACCCATAGAAGTTTTGAAATAATATTGAAAATGGAAATGCTCTTTGATGCCGTTTTATTGTATAGCCGTGGCTATGCACCATCGAATGAAATGGCATGCCCTGTCAGGGACTTCTATAGCTGCGGGTATCAACACACAAATAGTACATCATCTATTTTGGCAGGCCTGCGTGGCCGCAGTTATATGATATGATATGACATTTATAACGTGCCTATACACAAGTGTTTTAAGGCGCATCGTGGCAAGGGAGGGGAACCAGAGGGAGGACAAAGACAATGATCTTACTAAGCCTAGTGACATTGAGATCGTGCAAGTGCAGGGGAGAGGGCAGGGGAACATTGCCAGTGGAAGGGGTGGAAGGGCAAGTGCCAGACACTGGCTCAAAACAACAAGTAGTGCGGCCAGCAGGTGGCAAGTGCAAGGGTTAAAAGTGCAGACAACAGGTGTCTAAGAAGTGCAGGTAAGGGGATTGTAGGCTTTGAAAATACAGACCCAAGTGCACGGGTTGCCAGGAGGCAGTGCAGGTGTGCAACTGGGCGGGCAGAGACATGGGCCTGAATTCAGAGGGTAGCCAGGTGACCAGTGCAGTATCAGGCAGAAAATCAGCAGGGGAGAGGAAGAGAGAAGGCAGGAGCAAAGTGGAAAGCCTTGAGGTGCTTCCAGAACCGGAGATGGTTCTGCTCAATTTTCAGAGAGGCAGGGAGGCTGTTCCAGAGAAAGGTGCCTGCCGAAGAAAGAGATCTGCCCCTAACTCATTGCTTGGAGAAGCAAGTGACCTTCAGGTTGTTGGAGGTGAAGGAGCGAAGAGCTCGAGCAGGTAGATATTTACAAAGAGACAGTTGGAGGTATTGCAGTTGCAGGCCCCAGAAGGCCTTGTGGACAATGCATATGGTCTTGAACTTGATCCTTGCAGCTACTGGGAGCCAATGGAGAGATATCAGGGCTGGAGAGATACGATCCCTGGGCTTGAGGCCAAGGACAAGTCTTGCAGTCCTGTTCTGGATGAGTTGTAGAGGACGGAGAGTAGAGACAGTCAGACTTAAAAAGAGGCTGTTGCAGTACTCCAGTCTTCCACCAGAGCCGCAGCTATTGTGATAAAAATGTCTGTGCAGTAATCATACTATTTCATGTATTGTACAGTACACAGTTTTACATGTCTTTCTGATTACATGCCCTCATCTGTTCCAATCTGTCATTTTGACTTTTTGAATATGTAAAAAAAATGTATGTATACCCGCAGCTACAAGTGGACATTCGTACCCACGGCTATCAGGAAGCCAATTAGATGGTGCGCATTTGGTCAGGTTTACATAGTCATGGGTATAAATGCTTTTACATGTCTTTCTGATTCTATGTCCTCACCTCAACCCATGTGTAATTTAACTTTGAAACCTTTGAAATATGTGTTTTTGAATATATGATATAAATGTACCATACCCGCTCCTTTAGTAGGTCTGTTCATAGCCAGGGGTAGCATAGTTGTGACGATGAAAATTTTTTTTTTTTAAAAGTAGTTGTTATTTTGCTGTATGTCTGCATATGTTTATGTAACAGGTAGTCCATAAAAGGTATGTTTTGGGGTACTCTGAGTGTAGTATTTTAGCACATTTAGAGTACTGCTTTGATGGTATGAAGGAAAACTGCATTTCCTTCATCAGTTAGGTGAACTCTGTCAGGTATATACAAATTAGTAATGTAGGACTGTTTGTTGTTATTTGCTATCCATAGTTATTTTTGGTCTCTCGTGAAAGCTGAAACTACCTTATTAAAATTTTAGAATAAAATCTGTTGGTCGACTTCCATTTTTGCCTCTGAGTCAATTGGAAAAGATAAAGATGGTGTGAGGAAAACGTTTCATTTATTTTTGAAAGTCCTATTTCATCATTAAAGCAAGGGGCATACCTTGTACACTACTGAAATCATTGCTTCCTAAATGAATCAATATGACGTCTGATTACCCTGTGCTTCTCAGACTGAACAACTTAGGAAATACTTGGAACCCCCGCATTCCCTGCAATCCAAACCATTTAATTCGGAGTCAGTCAAAGAAAGGTCCATGTTAATGGTTACTTTTTCGCAAAAAGTTAGTAACCGAAATAGCCAACTATCTCAAATCATCCACACAGTATTACAACAGTCATGATATATGTTCTCCTTCTCAGTTTGTATGAAAATAATTGTGAGATTTAATTTTAAGTAATAGTAGGAGTGGGGCATACATGATGTATGTGTTTTGGTGTTTTAAATTGGTTGGTGTTAATGATGGAAGTGAGTACTTGGCTGTGATAGGCTGCAGTAAAAATTAGTGTTGTTTTAATCAATAGAAGCTCAATGTCTCCAGAGCTCTGGTCCTTTCCACGCTGGACTACTGCAACAGACTCTTTCAAAATCCCCCGCTCTTCGCCCCCTGCAGCTAATCCACAATAAGGCTGCAAGATGTATCATTGGTCTCAAGCCCAGGGACCATGTCTGTCCAGCCCTAAAATCTCTCTACTAGCTCCCGGTGGTTGCAAGGATCGAATTAAAGATGCTCTGCATCATCCACAAGGCCTTCTTGGCCCTAAGACCATGCTATCTCCAACTTTCCCTCCATAAATACTGGCCTTCACTCCTCTAATTCCAACTCTCTGACTGTCAAACGTTTCTCTAAGCAGGGAGTGTGGGGCAGTAGATCGAGTGGTTGACAGATCTCTCTCTGCGGCTGGTGCCTCCCTTTGGAACAGCCTCCCTTTCCTTCTCAGATTTGAGATGGACCTCCTCCTTAAGTTCTGGAAACTGCTCAAAACTCTGCTCTTCTTTACCTCTTTCCCTTCCTTGCTAATCACCCGACTGATGCTGGCTCTCAGGCCCTTCTGCCCTGCCATTATCAGTGCCCCCCCACTGCATTGCCCTGCGGACCCCTCCCTGGTGGCTCCACATACCAACCTTGAAATCTGCCTGCACTGCCACTTAGCCTGAGGTGCTCCTCCTGGCTCCCTTTAGCACTTCCCTGTTGGGCCCTCCTCCAGCACTTGCCCACTCCTCTGCTCCCCCTGTCCACCCCCCTCCCCTGCACTTTTCATCAATGCTCTTGCATGGCTGAATGCCACAAGGCCTAGTAGGACCATGACTGTATATATGTATTATTGTTGCTTATTGTTTCTTGCCACTGTTATTATCTCCCCTTTTAGCCTTGTGGCACTTTGAAACACAATTCTGTTGTATAAAGCGCTTTACAAATGACCAATAAATAAATACAAAAGTATGATAGCCACCACTTTGTAGACATTTGTTGTTCTGATTGTGGAACCCACACTCTGAAGATGTTGACTCTGCAGCAGATGTGAAGATCTGTGTATTCTTTGGCATAGTTGAGGTGACTGGTGGTGTATTTTGATATATTTCATGCTTTATATGAACTGTGGTTTATATAATATATATTAAGTAACTTCATGTTTTTGAGTTATTAACGGTTATAACTATTATCTTGAAAGCAGGGTTTTTCTGGTTTACTTGAGTGTTATGAGGGGAATGATTAAGAATCAGTCCATGTTATGCTATGATTAGTTGTGCCAGAAAAATGTTGGCATTTATAAATTTTTTCTCAGTGTTTTGCTGAAGATTTTATTTGATAATTTGGTGATAGTGGGGATTTGGGAAGTGCTATTTTGTATAATTCTCTATTTGTCAAAATATAAAGTGGTACTGCTATGTATCTAAAAAATATGTGGTCAGAATTTCTGGAAGTTGTTCATTAGTAAAGAAAATGGATTTCCGTTTGAAGAAGTAGGCCGTTCATTGAGGCAAATGGCATAAATTCACTGAGTTTATTTGCTCCAGTGAAAATAAAAAAAATGATCACAGAGCATTAGACATGTGATGTTTATTTTTAAAATAATTTTATAACCACTTTTACTGATTTGAAAATAGTTTTGTTTGGTAATTATAAAATGTGTGTGTTTTGAAAAGAGTCTTTATGCTACAGTGTATGTTACTGTATGGTTATGTGTGAGAGTATGTAGATTGTATTCTTTTTTTCTATGTTGATGTTTTCGAAAAACCCAGTGCTTAGTTTGTAAAATA
Source organism: Ambystoma mexicanum (assembly GCF_040938575.1). Taxonomy (NCBI): domain Eukaryota; kingdom Metazoa; phylum Chordata; class Amphibia; order Caudata; family Ambystomatidae; genus Ambystoma; species Ambystoma mexicanum. The sequence goes on along the minus strand of NC_090930.1, from coordinate 1,290,296,722 downwards.
AATATGTGCCGGGGTCAACATTTTTCTATGGTAGCGAGAAATGTTTCAAGACTTTCCCTCAACTAGGAAACAGCTCTGTGGGCTGAACTGGTGTAAACTAATCACCAGTGTAATATTTGTCAAAAAGAATGGTTGTAGCATGTGCCTCAGCCATGAGCACTTCCCTCACATAAAATGCAGGTAACATTGCCCGAGCAGTTAAACCTGCACACATAAAGAACATGAGAATGGCCTCAGCAGTGGAATCTCCCTTTATGTAACAGAATGGTTTTCCAAGTGTGAATTTTCCCAAGAAAAAACAGGCACACTATGGGGATCAGCAGTGAAATCTCAGCTCACATGTAACAGGAGACGTATGGGCATGATTTTGTCTGGTCTCGTAATGTAGAATAGGCACAGTGCTTTAAGATATTCCCTAAAATAGAAACGAGCTTTGTGAGGTACAGTGGTGCCGGGAAACCTTCTCTTCATATAGACTTTTTGGGCATCAGCTATAACAATGGAAGCATTCATCAGATGGAATATATCTAATCACCAGTGCAGGCTTTTGTCAAATAAAATAGTTGCAGCATAGTCCTCACCAGTGTTAAAAGTACCCTTCTAGTAAAACTTGAAGAAGGGGTTAAATACATTTTAGGTTGGTATTGTGTGAGTTTGGTGGGTTTGCAGAGCAAGATTCTTTATCAGACACACAAGAGGGACATTGTGAGTAGCAGTATTTCAATTGTCATTAACACAACAACCAAACAAAGCATGCAGCACAGTAATGTAAGATTTGCATATATAGAAGAACTACACTTCTCTGTTTTCCACACACAAAGACATAAGAGTTAAGATGAGCTTCCTTAATAGCGTAGGTCACAATAGGCTTCATTAGAACAACATCTACCCAAATACATTAGGTAATGAACTGGACTCAGTAAAGCATGTTTGTATAAATAGAGCACATCAACATGGGCAGTACAAGTGAAGGTTTCCATCACTAACATGACATTATGTAGTACAGTATTGTAAGGTCCCCTCTCACAGAAGAAGCCACTGTTGCCCTTAGCATTAAGATATTCTGTCAAGTGGAAATGAGACTTTAGCCTGTATTGGTGTAATGCAACCTTCACTCTTCTCAGATTCTGTAAGCATGAGCCACAGAAGTGGACGCATTTATCAAATAGAGCGGTTGCAGCATATGTGTCAGCTGTGCACACTTCCCTCACAGACAATAAATGCAACATTGGCCATAGCAGCTAAACCTACACATATAAAGAACATAAGGATTATGTCAGTAGTGGAATCTTTCTTTCTTTAAAAGAGTTACAGAATGATTTTGCAAGTTTGAATTAGCTCAGGAAAAACATGCATACTATGGGACTCAGCAGTGCAATCTTAGTTATGTAATGTTATGTAATTTGGCATTTGTATAGCACTCTATATATCACTGGTGTGACCTCAAAGTGCTTGTGGGCTGAACGCCCTCGGGACCACAGTCCAAGTGAGTCGAGTGAGTAGGGTATTATAGGTGCTTTGGTGCACTCAATATGTCAGTAGCTGATGCGATTGTTAGTCCAGTTGCAGTATGCGTCAGGTTCTGTCTGATCTTTTCATGTAGAATAGGCAATGTGCTTTAAGATTCTCCCTAACATAGAAAGACCTTTGTGAAGTACACTGGTGTAAGGTAACTTTCTCTCAACATAGACATTTTTAGTGTAAACTGTAGAAATTGAAGTATTTATCATATAGAATAGATGTAATCTCTAGTTTAAGGTTTAGACGAATAAAATAGTTGCAGAATGGTCCTCACCAGTGGTAAGACGTGAAGAAGGGGTTAAATACTTTTTAGATTGGTTTCTTGTGAGTTTCGTGGGTAGCAGGGCAATATTGTTTATCGTACACTCAACAGGGACATTGTGAGTAGCCGTATTTCAATGTTCCTTAACTCTAGAGCAGACAAGGCATGGAGTACAGTAATGCAAGTTATGCATATGTAGAACAATAACGTTTCTCTTTTTTTCACACACGCAAACACATACGAGATTAATATGAGCTTCGTCAATAGCCTAGGTCACAATAGGCTTCATTAGAACAATATTTACTTAAATATATCAGGTACAGAATTGAACACAGTACAGCAAGTTTGTACAAATAGTGCATATCAACATGAGCAGTACAAGTGAATGTTTCCCTCACCAATATATTATTATTGAGTATAGTATTGTATGGTTCCCTTCCACAGAGGAAGTCAATGTTGCTCTTAGCATTAAGGCATTCTCTGACAACGGCACTGTGGTATACAGTGGTGTAAAGGAACTTTCCCTGTACTCAGATTGTGTAAGCATGAGCCACAGAATTAGAAGCACAGGCCCTAGAAGTTAAACCTGTACATATAAAGAACTTTGGAATGGCCTCAGTAATGGAATCTTCTTTTATGTAATAGAGTCACCGAATGGTTTTCCATGTGAGAATTGCCACAGAAAAAATAGGCACACTATGGGTCTCAGCAGTGCAATCGCGTCCACATATAACAGATTCAGTATGGAGTTGGTTCTGCCTGCTGCCCTTACATAGAATATGCACAGTGCTTTAAGATATTCCCACAAATAGAAAACAGTCTTGTGTGGTACACTGGTGTAAGGTAAACTTATGTCAAGACACACTTTGTAAGCATCAGCTATTTATGCAAGCATGTATCAAATAGAATAGATTGAGTATACATGTTCTGCGTCTGTGAAATAGAAGTGTTGCAGCAAGAACTTTAGTAGTTTTAAAAGTGCCCTTCTGCTAAGGGGTGAAGAAGGGGTTGAACACTTTTTTATGTAGGAATCTTTGGAGTTTGGTGGGGTAGGAGAGCAAGATTGTTTCTCATACAGATAACAGAAATATTGTGAGTAGCAGTACTAGAACTTACATTAAGATAACAACCAGACAATGCATGTAGTACATTAACATAAGCAGTGGAATTGCACTGTTTACTTAATAGTCCCAGTATGGGCCTTCACATTGTCTGCTCCAGTCACATAGTTTTGACATAGCATGAGCCTTTGCTGTGCATGTTTCACTCACATACACAGAGCTGTAAGCAGTGGTCGTTCAAGCTGTTGTTTTCTGAATTAATGACAATTGTCACAAAAGCAAACATATGTAAACACGGGCACAACACATTTTCTGTTTTTTTTTCAAACTGCAGTGATGTGAAGGAAAAATGCATGTCTTAAGTCATGTAATTATACACAGAAATGGGGCACATCTTTTGGAAATAATATATGGGGTGACTATTATTATCATTACTGTAAGGACCTCATGGTGGCAACAGTAAAGACAGACACAAGTTATCACAGTTCAAGGGTGTTTATTGAACATTATAATGGGTGAAATAAATGCCTAATCTAAACCTAAACCTAAGATGGGAGCAAGCTACGACCATCAAATCATAATAAGGCAGTCCTAGTGGCATTGCGTCAAATGAATGGGCCTATACTAAGAAAACCTATTGCCAATCCTTACGCAAATAATAAAACAAGTGTGGGATAATGTTCTTAAGAAAGAAGGTAGTGTTCACAAATGATAGGTCAGGATGAGATACTTGAGGTCTCCCTTCCCCAATGTTTTCAGCATGGGACAAGGGTGGACTTTGGAGCACAGCACACGCTTGAGCTTTCCCAGCATGAGTCAACAGTTCCTCTTTCAGCAATCAGGGCTTTCGGTGGTCAAGTCTCTTTTCCATCAAAAGTCTCTTGCCGCTGTGGGCCCGATGTATCAAAATAATAAACAAAGAATTCCTTTTCACATATACATTGGGTGATGTCTTTCACCCCTGGATCCCCCTCTATCGGGCTCAGACCCTCCTCGACTGTTCACCTCCCTCGTTTGGGTTCACTATGGCGTTCTACACAAATCTAAATATCCTTTTGCACAGTTCACTGTGGACATCCCTCATTCAGGTTCACTCTTGTCAACACACTGAATTTCGGGACTTTATATTTCACCCCCTCTTTATCGACATCCCTCCTTCGGCTTCACTCTTGCCAATCTTGTCTTTTCCATTCAACTGTTACGTTGCAGGATTCCCTTCCCTTGGCTTGGCTTCACAATCATCTGCCGGCCAAAGACTTTTGACTGTACAGAGGATCTTACAAGACCCATGTATGACCACTATGACCCCTGTTCTTGCCTTTCCCAAGACCTTCTGGTTATGGCAGTTTCAATAATTGAGTAATCACCCAGTGTTTCCCTAAGTAAGCACCCACATGGTGCCGGACTCCTCTGTTACTGGTTTTCCCCCTTTTAAAACAATTGTTCTTTATGCTTTCAAAGTTCAATGAACCTTTTGCTACTTTTCATGCTACACAGTTTGGTTTATTTTCGACTTTCCCCTCGACTCACCAGCTGTGATGAACCACTCAGCTTTCTTTCTCCTCAGATTCAATGTTGGTACCATGGACACCAGCGTCGTCCCCCAGCTTTGTTATCGGTGGAGAAGGGTCTTGTGTACCATAGATATCTGCTGCAACACACACTGGCTATTGTTCACAGTCTTGTGATTCCTTCTGAGGGGGACTCAGGGGCCATGGTCAGAAACTGCAAGGTCACTTCTCTCCTTGTCACCCTCTCGATATGCACTGTCTTTCTCCTCTTGAAGTGCTGTGCTTAGTTAGCTGCCTGAACATTCTGTCTGCCTTTCTCATATTGTGCTATTGTGCTCCACCTTCTATCCCTGAAGGGAAGGTAAAGGGCCATCAGGTGTGTGCTGTTCTGGTCAATTGCCTGACTTTGCCTGACCCCGGTGTTGGGACACGCCAGGTAGATAGCTCTTGTGTTAGTCTGTCGTCCTTCAGAGTATGCAAAAGTGTTCACATTGGAAAATGGGGGGTGGGTAAAGTATTTGTGTATCCTACGTGGAAGGTTGGGGAAACATTGTCATAAGAAGGGGGATTCCGTGTCTCACCCATCGGTGTCCCACTTCCACTCCCCGAGGACCCCCCATCCAGGTGATCCTTCCTCACTGGTCCACCCCCAGGAACTGGATTCAATAGTGATGGCCATGTCCTGGCCACCTGGATAACAGACCCCCTGGGGACTAGTTAGGGAGACTACTTCAGGTTTCTCAACTTACACATTCCTTGAATTTGCAATTATAGCGTTTGATGAGTCTGCAGGATGGATCATGATTATCACCTCACACGTTTACAATTGAGAACAAAAGTAAGAGGCCGCTACGGCAGCTTTTTTTGATAAGCACAAAACAGAAGTGCAGATCCTTTTTTTTAGTGTTCATAGGAAGGCTTTGTACAGACTTTCCCAGATACCCAAATAGGAAAGGAAAAACGAGGGGCATGGATTTGTGTGAGCACAATACAATCACAAAGTGTTTTAGTGGTACATAACAAAGCATGTACTGCAGACCTGACGCAATGCACTGTTTAAAAGTGTTAGGAGTGCTGGTATTCAACCCTGCCTATAAATTGTGTTCCGGGGGATGTGCACTGCCACAAACTAAGCACTGGGTAAAATAATTGATTGGTGATATTTATATATTTGCACAGGTTCATGGTTTTGGTTTGATACTATGTTTTCAGTACATTCTGCATATACTTTCAACCATCCTATTTATTTTTGAGTGTATCTTGACTCACTGAACATATACCTATTGTCTTTATTCTCACACACATATTTTATTTCCATGTAGCCTACTTGCACCAGCCTACCACTGTATTTTGGATCCACAGCCACGCAATGTATCCCATCACAGAATATTAAAGCTCACCCATCTTATGCCTGTTTTCTATTCTTCCTTCCATTCTTTGAACATTCACAGTTTGTAGCTGCATTCTGTATATGTGCACTTTTGCTACTTACCTTTTTTGTGTATTATATTATGTACTCACATCCCACTCTTTGCTTCACTACCCCTATCTTCTGTACCTATGTCCACCCTGTTTATCAACACCCACTCATTCTACACCCAAACTTTCCTCAACTATTTGCTTGTCTTAAATTCGTTTATCCCTGTCTATTTTACTCCCATTCTCTGTACCTTCATACACCCACCCTACCTTGATCCTCTTTAGTCTCACCCACACTACCTCCACTGTATTTACTTTCATTCATCCTACTTCAACGTTTTGTATCCCTATGGTCTATATTTCAACCCACTTTAGCTACATGGTCTCTGCTTCTATCCACTTATCCACTCTACCTCATTCCTCAAGTTCTCTATCTACACTCTTTACAACAACTTCCTTTTCTTGTATCCAGTTACTCTGACTGCAACCAAAGAGCCCCTATGTAGGCATCTTAGTCACACACTCTGCAGCTCTATTCATTTACCATATTTCAGTGTTCTGTATACCCACCCACCAACCCTACTTCCACTTTTGTTTTCCTTAGCATGCATCGCATCTAAATTCACCTTACTTACAGCACTCTACTCTTATACTCTTTAGTCTCATTCAATCTATCGCCACCTTCTGTACTTGTACACATACATGCTAGCACTACCCTCTTTTCCCTCACCTGCCTACCCCACCCCATTCTTTTTATTCCTACCTACTAAACGCCCAAATTCTTTGCAGCCATTCACACACTGTATTTCTGTTGTGTTTTTTCCTATGCACTCATGCTAGCTTCATTCCTTCTTCTGTTATGTATTTTTTGTAAGTTTATCTTTGTTTTATGTTTTATTTTTACTTTAGAAGACTGTGTATGTATGTAGTAATTACATGTGTTTCTTTATAGCATTGCTGAATTATTCCTACCAAGATGCGTGAAGAACATGCAAGGAGGCAGGATCGTTTGCAGGGAAGTCATTTTTTTAAATGTATTGATATTGATATTTTATTTTTGTATCACACGTGTTTCAGAACGCAACGAGGCAAGGGAGGGAAACAAGGGAGAACAAAAACAACAATCTTACTAGGCCCAGTGACATTGAGAATGTGCAAGTGCATGAGAGAGGGCCAAGGGAAAGTGAATGGGAGGTGGGGAGAAGTGGAAAGTGCTGAGCAAAGGAATACAAATAAATAACAAATACATAAATTATAAGAAGCAACTAACAGTGGTAGGGCAGCCAGCAAGTGGCAGGTGCTAGGTTTAAGGCAACAGACAGGTGGTGTCTGATAAGTGCAGTAAAAAGGGGAGTACTGTAGGGTTACAGATACAGACCGCAGTGCAAGGGATTGACAGGAGGCAGTGTGGGTGGATGGCAGGGTGAGCAGATACTTGGGCATGAAAGTCAGAGGGTAACCAGGTGCACGATGCCGAGAAAGAACAGATCAGCAGGGGAGAGGAGGAGCAAAGGCAGAAGCAAAGAGGAAGGTCTTGAGGTGCTTCCAGAACTGGAGATGGTTCTCCTCAAGTTTCAGAGTGGCACAGAGATTGTTGCAGACGGAGGCCACAGCCAAAGATAGGGATCTACCCCCCGCTCGTTTATTTGAAAAACGACTGAGCCTGAGGGAGTTAGAGGTGGAGGAGCGAAGAGTTTGGGAGGGAAGGTATTTACGGAGGGACAACTGAAGGTATTTTGAAACCAGGCCCCAGAAAGCCTTGTGGACAAGGCAAATGGCCTTAAATGTAATCCTTGCAGCCACAGGGAGCCAGTGTAGAAATTTCAGAGCTGGAGAGATAAAATCCCAGGGCTTGAGGCCAAGGACAAGTCTTGCAGTCCTGTACTGAATAAGTTGCAAATGGCTGTTAGAATAAGCAGATGGATTGAGAAAGAGGCTGTTGTGATAATCCAACCTAGAGAGAACCAGGGCTTGAGAGGCACCTTGATTACATTCCAATTACTCTATAGAATTATAGCTCATAATTTTATTATTACAACATCGCTTTTGCATCTCCCCCTAGTTGGGAATCTAAGCACACACATGCCAGTCACAACACTGCTAGTTCACACTCTAGCACTGCTCAATATACAAGATTTCTGTTTTATTATTATATGTTTTCCTTTTTTTTCCCACCTAACTAAGGAGATCAGGTGCATCTACCATAGGTACTTTATTGCCACTTCATAGTTTAGTCCACTCCAAGATGGACACCACACTTCGAGCAGATGGGATTAGTCCCTTCTCTCTACCTGCACTCTTGGAAGTCTTTCTGACTTACACAAGATGGCGACCTTCCTTTACCAACACAGAATACTGTTTCCCTGGTTACCGATGCCACAGGTGTACCAGAACCACAGTTATGAGCGTTTCTCCCGCTCCTCAGGTATACCTCCTATTGTTTACTGGTTCCATCAGATCATAGATTTGAGTGCCAGATAAAAGTAAGGTTAACACAATCCTAACCACGTTCTTCCTTCTAGCCTTTAGAAGACACAGCTTGCTCTAAGAACAGGTCTCCCGACACCGTATTGAACTCCCGGACTGTCCGCACTCAGCTGATTGGAACGTCACTATCTGTCGTTGTGGACATCAAGGGTGAGCCACACTTTATTTAGACTTTCAATTATCTTATTTAATGACTGCATGACCATCCTCAGAATAGGTTAAACAGGATTCTGTAATTTTCAACAGAGATCTGGACTCGCTACACGAACATGAACAGAATGCAGTGTTCTAATCTCTGTGGCTAATGCAATACCATATGCACATGTATATGTAGATGCTGCACCTATTTGTGAGTGTTTCACAGACTATTATTGAATCCCACTATGTTTCATTTATCTTTACTACCCTGACACCATGTTGATAGGCAGAGGCGTTGCTAGGGGGGGGGGCTAAGGGGGCTATAGCCCCTGATCTTTTGGTTGTAGCCCCGGATAGAATCTCAGGAGCTACAGCCAAAAGACTAGCTAGCCCCCAGTCCCAACAGTTCCGATATCAGCTTAGCCCCGGGTCTTTTCCAGACCTAGCAACTCCCCTGTTGATAGGTTTCTTTACATGTTTGACCATAGTAACCTATACACACCACCTTCTGCACTATGGGCTTCCGTCCCCTGTGAACAATGACTGGGTACGCAATATATATGTTTTTGAAACTTGTATGAATTTCTCCCCAAGCAGTGTCTAACACATCCATATTACTCTCATCCCTAATAGAAAAGGGGCACTATTGTTTATCTAGGTGTATTCACACATGGGTACAGATCCACAGTCTGAATGAACTCAATTGGACTACACATGTCTAGCCATATGTAAATCCACCTATACTCTCATTTTGCCTGTATAATTGCTCCTCTGTATAAAGTCCTCAATTGATTGATGTTACATTGAGTATATTAGAATTGTCTGTTAGATTCTCTTGTTCTGCATCCTTGATTTTTTCCCCCTGTGTATAATGATCTGACTTTGTAGACACAGACTACAAAATACTTATTGTGTTTTTTTCATGTGATATTTTCTCCACAGTTCGATTAGGCTTAGGAAGATGAGGAATCTCCTCCAAACGCATCAGCCGATTATATTGGATTATTGGACACATCGTGCTTGCATATTCTTCATGATTAAATTACCTTCTTTTTATTAGAACATCTGGCTCTATGGATTATTCATGAATTTGGTTATTGGAACTGTGTACTATTGAAAACTGAAGTACCATTGTCTAAACTGAATTCCTAACCACCTTATAGGCGGTAGCATATAGTGCACAGGGGATGGCAGGATTCCAACCTTGGATCCTCTTCCCCTCTCTTGTGTATAGTGGATGCCTTGTGCCAATGCCTCAGTTCCTCCCCTGCACCTTCAATATCTTAAACCAGCAGTGCTGGATCTTAAAGAAGAAACTATTTTTCTATTGAAAATAGGTGTGCACCCGTAACCCATTTCTGCATATCCTGCCCATGTGTTAGGACAGGCTTTCTCTCCCCCGCACCTTAAGATTAGGAACTCCACCCTTAAGTTACACTCTCTATCATTCTTATCAATACATATAGATCTACAAGGAGTGCATTGTCTATATTCTTTGGTACCATTTTAGGGAGCTGGCAGCGGCTATAACTCATTTGGCAGGGAGTCTGTCCAACTTTGGAGTGGGAGTAAATACATGCAGCATTTATTGTATTTTGACACGGTACTCATATCAATAATTATGCAGTATTTCACTCAAACAGAGTTGTACAGATGCATTTTGCACCAGTTTGTAATTTTTCAAATGTACAGTTTTACATATTTATTATTTAATTCACCTACTTGTAATGCTCTGACGACTTACCAAATATCTTCATTACAAGTTATCTCCCTCTTCGCAGTCCCAAATTGTGATATGTCCTTGCCTCAGTAGACAACCATATAAACCAATGGATATAGCATGGAAAAGGTAATATATAGAAGACAGGGGAAACTGAACTCTTATGCGAAAATCTGGAACAGATTCTTGAATATGAACTAGTTCCTATGAAATGTAAGGGGATTTCCTTCTTTTTTTTTGGGAGAACTCTTACACTGTTATGTGTTGTTTTACATGAATTTAATGCATTTCTACCTGGTTGTACTATGTTTGTCCGTTGACTGTTAATGTTCACTGTTTTCTTAAAACGAATAAAGAATAATATAAAACAGATAGAAAGGTTGGTCTTACTCCTAGGAGAGGGTGGCAAAACGACTTATGTTTGAGAGTAGTACACATTGCAATGACATTCAACCTTAATTAAATAAAGCCCCATCATCCTCCTTCCTTGTCCCAGTCCTAACTTTTTGAGGGAGAAAGGTAAAACAGAAATACGGTAGCACCAGTATTTTAATAATGTAGAAACATCATAATCTGTCCTTCAATTTTGTAATGACTAACCTACATGTTTTGGGTTCCCACTCTACAGACAACAACCGTGGCCATGAGATAACTCTTTAGCTCCGCCTGGTAAGTAAGCAGTCCTGTCAATGGTGGAGCAGCCTTGGTTGGCCCTAGTCAAAGAAACTTGTTGTTAGTCATAAGCTACGGATGCAGTCAGCCGGATTTTTCACCATCGGGTTGATGTTAATGGATTATGTCTCTTGTGGTCAGATCCAAAGTCCACATATAACGCCTCGGAGGACCAAAATGTGGTTCAACTCATCAGAATATGGAGCACGTGGAGTAAAGTTATTCAGGGCCACTTTGGACTGGAAAGCTGTGCAAGGGTGCGACACTACATTTTCTGGAAGTAATTGAAGATAGGGATTAGAAACCAGTTGTGCACCCAATTCACCCAGCTCTTAGTAGACTTGATCAACACAAAGGACAAGGTCTGAAAGGACAAAGCTCTCTGATCCGCCTCTCAAAGGGGTTCAGATGTGGTGCATGAAGACACCTGAGAACCAGGGATGGACTCAGGCTGTGAGGCACTTGTCTTAATTTTGGCCTTGATCTGAGCATAAACTGGAGACGGGTGGGCTTATTTGTCTGTAGCTGATGACAGCAATATCTGAGTATCTAATGCTGTATCTGGATATGTTGGCAATACCTGGATATGCAAGGCTGTCCTTGCACAAATGTTTGATTTAGTCTGCAACACAATGCTAAAAATAGCATCTAATAACGCCCAACTAATTGACTTTGCCAAAGCTTATACAAAAAAGGTAGCAGGTGCGCCTCTCTCAAAAGAACACGGCGTGATAACCTGTTCAGTGATTATTAACCACTTTGAGAGTTCGCAGACATCCGCTTTTTGCTCACTGTACCTTCCACAGATGGGAAATATCCATTTGCATATCAGTCTTTGTCCCCCCCACATGGGCAGTCCAGCACCCAAATGCTATGGCGATTCCCCTCTGAACAAGAGTACCAACAGCAACCCCATACACGTGTTTCAGCCTTGCTGGGCCTCATCAGTGAGGTGAAGCTGTGCCTCTCTGAGCACAGTGAGCAGGGAGTCCACGTCTGGTTGCCCCCAGGTAACTTAGGGTGACCAACCCCAAGTTCCTTCCAAAAATACAAAAAAGGTAGCAGGTGCCCCTCTCTCGAAAGAACAGCCTGCTGTGTAATTGACAGCCATGCTGTGTGAATGGGGAAAACTGCATAAAAGCAGGTCTCTGGTGCTGGAAAGGCAGAGTTGCCACTGGAACGAAAGAACCGACGAAGAGCTGACAGAAGAGGATCCCTGCAACGACTGAACTGCCCGGTGAAGCCCTGATGCAGGTTCGAATCTTCAGACTCCAACGACAGAGAAGATCCTCCATGAATCTTCTTCCCCTGAGCTGGTGGGACCAACCAGTTTGCCCAAATTGCAAGCCAGGACTCCCTCCTTTGGTCGAATTCGCTGTACAGAGCTACAGTGGGCCGGATAGCCAGGAAGGTCGGACCTTGCTTGGGTTTTAAGGAGCACACCTTTTATTTGCTGCTTTGCTCGGCTGCTGGCTTCTTCCCTGGGCAGTGCAGGACCCTCCAGTCTTCCTACTTCATGTCAGTCCGACAGTCGCTTCAGGAACCGTAAGCCTGCAGGACCTGCCAGCTACAGCTCCTTCTCCATTTAAAGGTACTGTGCAAATCCGGTTGTTCGTTTCGTTCAGACGCAGTGAAGGTGTGTGAAACCTTTCACCAATCCGAGGGCTTATCCTTTTCTTCTCTTTAAACAAACTGTTCTGCCGACCAATTTCATCCGGAACTCTTGGCAAGGAGTTAACCCCGAACTACCCTGAACTTTGTGATCTTGAACAAAAGACTTTTGTCCTGTTCATTTTGTCCCTAAGCCTTTTTGATTTGATTCCATCACTGTAGTTCCCCCTTCTAGATTGCCCTGCTTACTTGCCTGCTGGTGCTGCTCAATTTTAGCCTAACTTTGTTTTTCACTCCCTTTTTAAATTGCTGGAGTGCCATTTTGCTCATACTTCCTTTTGAGTTTAACTTGTCCAGAATCTAATCGGAGAGGTGTGGTGTATAGGTAACGTGATTTTTCAACTGTTTAACTTTAGTTAAATGTTTTATAAGTGATGTGTAAATAAATACATATTCTTTTACTCTGAAACCTTGAATCAGTGTTTGCTTGAACCATAGTAATTGCTGTCCTTTGTGTAACTATTGGTACTGCTCACTTGCTCTTGAGATAAGTCCGGCTGCACAGCCATCGCTGCCTTTTTACTGTGTAGTACAGGCTTGTACCAAAGGTGAAGCCTTTTTACTGTGTAGTACAGGCTTGTACCAAAGGTGAATTTGTACTGTCACTTGGGTACTGCATATAATTCTGCCTAACAATAGGCATTTGTGTTTCGAGATCAAATTGTTTAATTTAAACGCCCGCTAAATGTTTGGTTCCTCTTGTTATGGAGCTGAATTGAATGGCAAAATTGCCTTAGTGTAATACACTGCAAACAGGACTTAGCGTGGACCGCAAGCAGGCAAACTATGACGCCTTACAGAGAGGCGGTTAATGAATGATTGCGGAGAGGGATGAGGGGGTCAGGTCTAGGCCAAAAGTCACAACAACAAAGCCATTTCCTATTAAGTACGAAAAGGTGAGAACAAGTGTAGAGCGTCAACAAATATCCGAGCGGTGTCGGGCGGGGTCTGAGTCCTAAAGGACATTTTTTACATTCTTACAGGTGATGTGTCAACAAGCTTGGGCTCGCCCGGAGCCTTTTCAGCACTATCCTACAACCATCGCTCTGTTTACAATTGCCATGGACAGGCGCACTTATAATTGCAATGCTCTGTAATGTACACCTAAACAAAGACAGGCGAGAAGACTGTTCTTCAAACCATGTCAATAGGGGTTGTTGCAAATCCCTGGGGGGCGTAAACATTTCTACAATGGCAGTGGGCGGTTTCAATGTCTACTGCGCCACTGTCTGAAGGAATCAAACCTATTTTAATGCAGACATTTCTGGCACGCCTAACAGAGCGTTGGAGAATATAATTACGAAATTCGGCCCATATTTCCACAGACCGTGTATCAATATCCAATTATTCCGTTCTTCGGCATTTGAGGCAGACATTAATTGATAACGGTGCGCATTATTTGAAAACAGCGGATGTTGAATGAATGGACTGTCAGTTTGAAACACATGTGTAGATAACAAGTGAATAACTTGGTCTGGCCCATTCAGAGCTAATTTGGACGTATATTGGTAGAGGCGAGTGGATGCAGTGCAGGTGATATAACTGTAGGACAGTTTGAGAAAGGTTAGTTACACCTTGGACGCCATGGTGACACTGGGGAGAGTGGCCTCCGGTACTGTTACACTGCTTTAGATTGCACTGCAGCTGAGCAACCTGTTGCAGTGAGGAAGAGCTTCTTACACCCATAAGAAACACAAGTAAAAGCCTCGAAAACAACCAGCATCTCTGCAGTGTCTTATCTGGAAAATGTGCGTGGCCTGATTCACAACGCCTTTTCCAATTGGATTATCCCATTGAAAAACGCTCTGTGAATCAGGCCCTTGTGTATTGACCTCATTTAGTCTAGCTAACCTTACAGCAAGCTTTGTTCGGAAATCAAATTCCATCAAAGTAATGCATGATACATGTTAAGAAATCCCTATTCTTTGTGGTGATGTCAATACATAATTGTGGCGGTATTACCAATGTAGATACTAAGCGCAAGACTCTACAGACTGCAGCAGTGGATTCCTGAGTGGCTTCTGGACTACTCAGTTACTGTTTAATATAGTTGTGAAGTTGATTCTGACCTATATCAACATTTTGCACATTTAGTTGCAGTGCAAGGTTGATGGTACCTCATATAAATTAACTCAGTTGGCATATCTCTCTAATGTGAAAGTTGACTAAGGTTTTCTGGATTTCTCTTCTTCGGTAGTTATGGTATCCAGAGAACTGCTGCACGACCTCCCTCCCAAAGGAGCATGTGGTTAAAGTGAAAACATCTGTTTTTATGGATGCCATTTTTGTCAAGCTCTTGAGTTAAAGGGGATGATATTTGCACATCTGTAGCATTACAGAGGGGACCAACCATAAGCAAATCAGTCTTGGTCCTGCCCCCAGTAGTATCAGTACATTGCAAGAATCCAGGCCAGGTCACTTCTGCATGGAGACCGCACGCAACCCTAGATAGTATATGCCTTTGTGGAATCGCATAAGTAAATTACAGCTTCACTCCCTTGTCACAGAGATGTAGTGAACTCATATCTGGGCATCCCCACTTCGGCGGGCAACAAAGACAAAAGCAAAATGTCTTTGAATTTTGTGATTCCTAAAACATTTCTAAGCAGCAAATATAAGGCAGCTGGTTCCCAGGGATGAGCCCAGGGGTGGGGAATATCCCAGCCACTGCAAGGAGAAGAGGGAGGGCACGTCTGAGAGTCCACTTCCAAAGGGAGGATCCACCCCGGCAGGCCAGCATGCTGAAACAGTGTCAATAGGCAGGCCTCATTCAGTGCACAGCGCCCTCCCAGCCCCTGGTGAATGACGCAGTTATGTCAGAGATAAAGACGCCCTTTAATAGGGCCATCCTTGATCTTGCTTTGTGGATTCACCACTTACCTGCATTGCTGACTGTCCAGGAGGCACCATGTAGATTTTCTGTCTCCAGGGGCCACTTCCCGGCAAAGGTGAAGGCAAGAAAGCGTGGGTGATGCAGGAGGGAGCAGCAACACTATTGTTTCCCCCAGACAGCACCACCAACCTGCATCATGCCCCCCCCACTTTGCTCCTGCCCCCCAAACGGTAAGAGGGAGAAGGACAGAGGCAAGTGGAAGGAATGGTGCAGATGGACTCATAATCGTGCCTGGGGAGGCGCATGACTCTGCAGGCCCCACAGAGTCAGTGTAAAACCACAATAGGGGGAACAGAGTGGCATCCTAAACAGGATTGGGCCTCATTGGCAGAGCTGTTTTGGCATCCCTGGCTTGGGATAAAAGGCGGTACTGCATCTCGGGATTCAGATGGGATAAAAGGTGGTACTGCACGTTGGGATAAAGGTGCACATCCATCTATGAGTATTTGTGTCTCAGTGTGGTCGTTCAGTCAAAGATTTTCATTGTCCAAAATCCAACTATTTTTTGTTCTGTGAAGTTTGACACTGTACGGTTTGGGAACTTACTTCTGAGCCACCTTGTGCACCCTAATTCTACACATTGTTAGTGTTGTTACCCATTCTTCACACTATCGCTGATTAATGTTAATGGTACTTGATCTGTGTGCATCATGTGTGCCACAGTTTTCAATCAAAGCGATTCTACCCATTCTGTTAGCATTCTCAGGTCTTTAACTCGAGAACCCTTAGTTTGACAAGAGTAACACCTTTTATTTCCCTCTGGTGCTCCTTTGAAGCCTCTGCCATCGGAGAATACAATGTCCATGTTTGATATAGTTAATATATATATAATCAATTTATCGGACAGACCCTTAACTCAACACGAACAGGAAGTACTAGGAAAGGGTCTGACTTTTTGTCCTACAGCCAACTTTGATTACTCCCAAGCAAGAATTGATTTATATTGCTTTATCCGCAAACTAAGACTGACTAAATTTCATGCCAATCTGAACAACGTACCAAAGCCTGGACCCAATATAACTCCCTCACATTTAAACATCAGTGATATACCAGCCTTAAGAGACCTTGCAAACCTGGGAGAGAATATGACTACTCAGACTTCTCAACATGCAGTACAAGATGAGTGGCAAATCGAATTACCAACAGAAATAGATACCGGTATGGCAGCTCCCAGTGGTATGAAAAATAAGTCCAAATTTAATCCCTCCAACCTATTTTGTCCTACGATAGATCTATTTGAAGATCTTGTTATAGATGGCCTCAAAAAAGTGACGATCAGACCAAGCACTGTTCAGAATTTGACGAGATTGCAGCATACAGCGATGGAAAATTTACAAGCGGATACATCGATCATTATTAGATCTTCGGACAAAGGTGGAAATGTGGTAGTCCTTAACACCAAAGACTACCAAGCAGAAGCAGCTCGGCAGTTAAATGACACCAGTAATTATGTCAAACTGCCCTGTAACCCCTATCCAGAGTACAAAGTACAATATGATATTATGTTGGACCAATGGCATGGTTTGGAACTCATCACTACTAAAGAGAAACAATATCTAACCAAAGACCATCCCAAAACACCAATCATACACTTTATACCGAAAATTCACAAATCTCTGATCAGACCACCTGGAAGACCCATTGTGGCATCAATAGACTCCTTATTTGAAAATACCTCCAAATTTGTTGACAACTTCTTGTTTCCCTTTGTGGAAACGTTACCTTCATATACAAAGGATACCACATCTTTTCTGAACCAAATTGCACATATTCCTTGGCAATCCAACTATCTTTTGGTCACATTAGATGTTGTTTCCCTTTACACATGCATCACTCATTCAAAAGGTTTGCAAGCAGTTAAAAGATGCCTGTCAACCAGATCGTTAAGTTATCGAGAACACTCGATTATGCTCTTGGATATGCTTTCTTTCATTTTAACACACAACACCTTTATGTTTGATTCCAAATATTACAAACGAATCTGTGGCACGGCAATGGGTACAGCAGTGGCTCCTACCTTTGCTAATCTATACATGGGTGCATGGGAAGAAGACCTTTTTCATAATGACAACTATAAAGAACATACAGATAAAGTAATCATGTGGCAAAGATACATTGATGATCTTTTTATTATTTGGAGCGGGACGAACACTGAATGGATAACTTTCTTTCATACTCTGAATCAAAAACAGCAGAATCTACAATTTACAGAACATCATAGTAAAACAGAAATAGTTTATTTAGATATTAAAGTGAAAATTGTTGGAAACAGCATAAGTTGAGAACTGCACAGAAAAGAAACAAGTACTAATACACTATTACATGCAACCAGTGTGCATCCACAAAGTCTCAAAAACAGTATTCCATACGGAGAGTTCTTGCGGGTAAAAAGAAACTGTAGTGAGAATGAAACATGGGAAAAAAATGCCAAAAAAACTGCGGCTAGATTCTTAAATCGAGGCTATAAGAAAACAGTTATTAACAAAGCCTACGATCAAACCTGCAAGAAAACCCGAGAGATGATTCTAGCCAAAAGAAATACAATCAAAAATTCAATAAAGGATCAATCACATGAAGATTGCGCACTCAGATTCATTACCACTTTCAATTCTGGAGCAAAAGAAATCAAACAAATTTTAAAGAAACACTGGCATCTCTTGAAAAGAGACCAGGACATTACTCCATACTTGCCAACACATGCCACCATGACCTACAGAAAACCACCTTCGATACAAAGCAAACTATCACCGAGTATGTTCCGATCGCCCAAACAAAGTACTAACACCTGGCTACCCACCGAAATATCGGGTTTTTTTACTTGTGCTAAATGTAAAGCATGTCGTCATGGAATAAATATGAAAATATTCCTACATCCTCGGACCAAAAAAGAAGTTAAAATCAAACAAGATCTGAGATGTTTTACACAATTTGCCATCCATGTGATTATTTGTTCCTGCAATTTATGGTATGTAGGTAGCACCAAACTAGAAGCCAGGCTAAGAATATTGCAACATCTACGTGCAATCAAAAATCATGATATGTCTTACCCACTTGCTAAACATTTTAAAGAAGTACATCAAAATGACACCAGTTCTTTCAAGTATTTCATTATTGACTCAGCCACAAGCCACCCAAGAGGAGGGGACAGACTACGAACACTCAGACAAATGGAATCCAGATATATAGTAGATTTTAACACCAAGTATCCAGGAGGTCACAATCGTGACAAGGAATTATATGCATTTTTGGGATCCTAAACATTTAAAGACTTCAAATCTCGATCACTCATAGACCTAAGCCCTTCCGAATTTTTCCAATTTTTCTAATTTTTCTAATTTTTCCAATTTTTCCAATGTTTCTGCATTTCTGAAAATTCGATATATATTATTTGCATTTTTTGTATACCTTGTCTATTTGGTGGATATGTACAATGAAAAAAGGTTCTTAGAAAATTGAGTTCAATTTGGACGCCTATGCATCCCTACACGGTTTTTCATGCAAGCAGTTTTTCACTTTGATTGTGTGTTGTTTTATATCACCAATCATTTTAAATTAGCAACTTAGTTCAGGGAGAGGATGTTTTATCTTTAGCTCTAGCTAGTGCTGTTTTTATCAATATGTAAAGTGCATTTATCATTTAGTTGTCAAATGTATTGCAAGTTCCCTCAAAACAATGTGCATTAATCGCAGAATTGTTTTAAATGTAATCGATGGATTTGAAATATGGGAGAAGGCAATAATTCAAATGTTAAAAATATTATGCCTCATGCCCCATATCCACTATAAAAACTTTCTAGCATAAAACACCAACACATGAATGTGACATCCAGCACTATGCACCTTAAATCGTTTGCACTTGAATTATAAGGAGTAATTTTAACATATAACATCAAGCAACTTAACTCTTTTTTCATAATATGTTCGTACAACAATTTTAGAAGGTAATATTTATTCTCGCATTTGCATTAATTACTTTTTACTACCTTGCTAAATATACAGGTTGGTATAGTTACAACATATAGGCGCCCGCAAGGGTAACACACTGCCCATGTGTACATATTAGACCACCTATATGTTTCATTATGAACATTCATAATATATATCATGGATTGTATGTCTCTTCTAATGTATAGTTATGCATAGTGATTCGACCAATATGTGAGGCACCCGCAAGGGTTATACACAGCCTCATGTCACAGCATCTGGGCGCCCGCGAGGGTAACACACTGCCCATTAATATCAACATTTTTTGAAACTTATGATATACAGAGATCAGAGTGGGATAGAATACATATTAGAGGCACCCGCAAGGGTTAAGTACCGCCTCTAGATTTAATTCCCTATCACTTGCGATTTTGCAATATGCACTTTATACTATGCACTTTATTGATAGCACTCAGCACTTTATCAAACAACCGTTTTTCAATGTTTACAAAGCATGCAGCACTTTATTACCTATACAACATCTGCATATCTCAATTTTGATATCTGCAACATATATGTTGGAATACAATTTTTTGAGAGCACACTTCAATCCATGTTGAGACAATGTGTCAGCCCACTTGGGCCGAATTCAACATACCCAGCACAATAGAAAACGGTGTACGATTGTCTTACCTAATTTTATTGACATTGGCAAATACCAAGATGAAACCACATGATTTAATATCAGTGATTCAATATCAGCAATCTCAGGCTTTCTGTCCATCCCTTACCCACTTGGGACATTTGGTTTGATTAAACAAACATGTTTCAAACCGCTACACTGTGTATGAAAATGCTGTGTCTCTTTTAAATGCACTGAACTGTGTTGTTATGCAGGTTCCAACATGGCTGCATTTTCGCCTACCACTTGTTACCTTATCTTAGTGCAAAACATTGAAAAAGGACTCATATACTTGTCTATATAATACCATAGTCCTCTCTCTATGTCACTTACCTGACGAAGCCCGAGTAGGGTGAAACGCGTCGTTCCTTCTTGCACCTAAGACCGTTGCTGCCTCCTTTGTCCATGTATCTTAAACAATAAAGGACACTTTGACTGCACGGAATACAAGTCTGTGTGTGGATTTATTGAAGACATCCAGCCTTTCGCTTCGACCACAGCCGGAGTGCCGATGTAATCCGGATTGGTTCCCAGTCCTTTTTTTCTACATATATATATATATATATATATGTCTGTTGGTTCAATGTCCCTGCTGAGGGATCAATTAATAAAGAATAACCTTTTATGCCACTAGGATTGCCTTGATGAAAGTTGTTGCCATCACATGGTGGAGGAGTGCTTTTGCGACCTACTCTGCACGTGTTCCTTTCTTTTGCAGCTCCCTTTCACATGTTCACCAACACGCCGATGCCACTTATTTCCATTTTCTGCCGGAGGAGAACCGGATGCGTCCGAGAGTCACTTTCATCTTCACTGACACCCAAAGTACAGCTAAGAATGTTGCTCCACTTAGGAGATGAGAGTGAACGAGCCTCGTGTCAAGTGCCCGTCAGAGGAGGCCGAGTGGGAGCACGAACTGCCAAGTGCCAGAGAGGAATGCAGCACTTGCTCATATCCGTAGGAATGATGACCTCATGCAAGGGGCGGAAAGACAGGCTGATGCATGACGTGACTATCGTTTGTCAATGCACCATGAGTGAGCACACATGTGAAGAACAGACCTTCTGAGGCATAATATCTCTTTTGTGTACCGGTTCCATGCTTGAGAAAAAGGGTTGTTACGGTTTGGTCACAGTGGAGGGGAGGGGGTATAAAGTTTCGCATGTCCATGAATACTGCCTTTACCTTCATTTCTAAAAGGATATTAAGCGTCAAATCACAAGCAATCGTGCTTTGGCCCTTGTGGTCCAACATGCCGGGATGGACTGGCCTATAGGGAACTCTGGAGATTAGATGGTAGGCCGGTGCACCACTGGCCTCTTTTGTTTGGTATTTCGAATGTCCCCATAGGAAAATGGTTGGCCTTGCTGGAAATGCATAGCATTGGGCCACATTGAAAATGATTTACAGGGCCTCTGTTGGTTCCCAGTGCACGCCTGCCAACATGCTTTTACACATGTCTTCACTGCATAGATTGGATGATGTACACAAACACCACGGGCAGCTTTCTCTGTGAATTGCAGGTTAACAAAAGGACGCTCGCATCCACACATGCAAATATTCACACTTGCATAATTGCACAAATACTAGTGAAATAGCCGAATACATATCTTTGAAGGTGGAAAGGAACCATTTCACACAATGTACACAAGTGCGCTCGTTAGTAAACGAGACAAAACAGAACAAAAGTGAGCTAAATACAAAGAGGTCGGTTCACTAAATGTAACCAACACTTACACACACTGCATATATACAAGTGCCACATGTCTAAAACGCTTGCAACGTGCACAAGGAAACAGTAATGCAGGTCCTGTGAACGTTCGCGAATCCACCCCATGATGCGCATTGAGTTTTCATAAAATATGAAGCATTAGGCATCTCAGTAACAAGCCCATGCATCATGTATATAGCACTCAAGGCTTCCGTCAGGACCTCCTCCCGACGTATCTAACTAAACGCTGGTCCATGAATATACGCAGGTTTATATTATACCTGCGATTCAATATACTCCCGACCCGGGAGCATACAGGGAGATGGCATAAATTAGCACCAAGGGAAACATGCTCCAGACTGTGCAATGCGCATATTGAGACAGCGCACCACCTTCTTACACAATGGGCCTCATCACGACCCAGGCGGTAAGTTACCGCCTGGGCCGTGACTTTACCACCATGGCGTAAACTACGTTTACGCCATGGTGGTTGGCGGACTTACCGCCCCATTCGGACCTTGGCGGGCGGTAAGTCCCCAATCCCCATTTACCCTTCCCCATTCCCATTTTTGCCCCATAGGGCATAATGGGAGTGGGGAAGGCGTTAATTACGCCACCGTAAATTACGGTGGCGTAATTAACTCCATGGTCCCTTAGTGCCATGGATTTTAACACCCGCTAAAAGCAGGTGTTAAAAGCTCCATGGCGCTAAGGGACCTCGTAATTGGCGGTAAGGGGTCGGCGCAGCTAACGCTGGCGTAAACCCCTTACCGCCAGGGTCGTAATGAGGCCCAATGTCAGGCTCTCATATCCTACTACAGGGCCAACCATAGCTGCTTAGTACACAATAGTATATCTATACAGGGGGATCCATTTTGGAATACTTTATTCAGTGCAGAGAGCACGTTTATGACGGCAGCAGCTTATTATGTGTGGAAAGTAGCACTACACCAAATGTCAGTATTGTGCAGATTATTTATTGATTATGTAATATATGGAATTTAAAAACATTTGATTATTTTTTAAACTATAAACGAAGCCTTTTTCCTAGTTAATATTGTATTGATATTTGATTGTATGCTGCTATTGTTCCTCACATTGATATATTTCTATCAATTCTGGTCTTATGTATTGCACTTATTTGCTGTATTAAATTGGCAAAAGGTTTGTTTTATAACCATATGCTGTAATAAAAAAATAAAAAATAATAAAGAATGAAGCAGATGTGAGTAGTCTCAATTTTAATCTTTTTTCCTTTTTTGAATCAAGTGCATTTTACCCACGTGTATCTTACAGGTCCAAAGTGATTGCATCCAATGCTTTGCAATGGGGAGATAATCCCCAGAGTCAAGGAATTTACTATCTGGGGGTTAGATTCTCAGAGACAATCCCGGGTAATGCCCATATCAAGAAACAATCAGCGAAGTTAAGTCACAAAGTGGGAGGGATGTCTTGTTTTTTGTTCCGCTGCCAGGGACAACTGTTGGATGTTATCTTAAAAATCTACTCTGCCCAGAGGAAAGCAGTGACCTTATATGGAGCACCATTATGGGGTTTTCAGAAAGCCCCTGATATTCAGGTGAAGGAGAATACATTTTTCAGAAGGCTATTGGGACTTCTGGGATCCATGCCCTGTATCTCTATTCATAGGGAACTGGGAAAGGAATTCTCTGAGGACCAAAGGGCCCTGACATCAATAACCTTCTGGATTCGGCTTTGGGCGAATGAATATGCTGCCCTATGTCACTTCATCATTAGGTCTTTAATGGCAAAGGATCATTAGTTTGAAATCCAGTGGCTTTACTATATTGTCCTGACTGCTCCGGTGCTACTATCATTTCTGAAAAGAGCCATGTTTCAAAGAAAGGGGCTGTTAACCCAAATGTTCTGAAAACAATAGCCATCTATTGGCAACCCTGAAGGAGTGTTGGCCCTAATGAACTGGGGGTATTTTGTGGTTCTCTTCCTCAGCAATTATTATGAATGTTTATAACGTATACACTTTAAAGTATGCACCTTAGTGGATTGAATATGGATTGGATTTTATGAATTGTTTGCACTTTGAGTTATCATTATTAACTTTTACAGAGAGTTGTGCTTTGATTGATATTTTTAATCTGGAATATTGCATTTTATAAGCATGGGTGAGTGGTCATTTTATTTTATTATGCATTGTGTTTTTGTATTTTGTATGTGTTTGATGGATTATTTGATCCAAATAAATATATTGACTGACAATATAAAATATAAACAATTCCCTATCCAGTACCCACAACAAGAAAACATTTCTGGTGCCCTGCCCCAATCTTCTCCCCACCTCCCTTGAGTCCTCCCCTCTCCTCAAAGAGGAAGAAAAGTATCTGCCATCATGTCACCATTCACAAGTTTACTCAATCACCCTCTTGACTCTACATAACCCTAAAAAGAAAAAAAAATATGTACCTTGTGTCCTGCCATCCTTAACCATCACCATTTAGGTAATCCACCACTCTTTGTGCCTAACCAAAATAATAGCCTGGCATCCTGCCATTCTGCCCTTCCTTTCTCATTGTGTATTGTGCCCTCCCTGCCCCCATTTTGAAAAGAAAATAGATTTCCTGCCCCTGCTTCCATCCACCTACACGTTGGATCTCATTGTTTTCAGTGGCAACCTTCTAAACATGTAAAATATGATGCTTAATTTAGGTGGTAATGACTGGATATGTTCTATTGACTTTAGACCATACTGCTTAAGTTTGGTCTTCTGTGTCTCGACAGTAGTCTATATTTCCTGTACCTGATTCTAGAAGTTTGAAATCAATGTACAATTATTTGACAACTAATTTGTAAGGCAGATCCCATTCGTATCAGTAGAAATAATCCAAAGAGCCAAAAAATGCAATGCACAGGATATGAGAAAAACACAAATGTACTGTAACTGCCAGGGCAGGGAAATATCTAACATAGATTCAAATTCTGATGAATGAAATAGCTGGTTATATAGTAATTATAGAAAGGAAAAGACATCAAGTGTTGCAAATGTCTTCGCTGTTCATTGGCTGGTGTGATCAACAATATAGGTACTTCTGTACATTTTATACATTCATTGGTATATTCTAACCATGTTGTATGGGGACATGCTTGCTGATTAGCTCATGTTCTGTGAAATCAATTCCCTTCTCATGTGCCACTATTGGGCAGAAGAATTAGACACATGTATCAGTCAGAACTACTTTTACTATTGGTTGCTCCCGTAGGAGTGGATGTGGAGTGAATGATTACAAAATACTTGATGAATCAGTATTGTGGGATGTGACAGTATGAAACATAAAATATAGCTTTTAAAGCAACTTAATTTTGACCTCAGAGGTTGGCACCTTTGTACTGCTCTCATCATTGCAAATTGCTTACCATCAGTTCATGTTGCAACTACATCGTTGGAAAAATTACTTGCATGCCACTCCTGTTCTCAAGAGTTAATCTGTCCTGTCTATGAACTTATGCACTGAGGGGCCGATTCATGGAAAAGAGAGCATAAATTCTGCAAGGGCAGCGCGCTGAGAATGGCAATGTGCAAGCTTGCATGCAGAATAAAAAATTTGTGCCCCGCGTATTCATGGAATTTTCTGGGCAAAGTAACCACATACGCAAGTCACGGATGGAAACCCCTGACATGCCCCCACACAAAGCAAAAAACAGCCAATACAGCTACCTTTACATGCTCCTGTGAGTGTGGGTACACGCACCCTTCAAACAGTGTGTGGGGTCCCCGGGAAGCAGGCCTGCATGTAGAGGACCCTGCGCGGGGTTCCCCATAACTATCACCGGCCTCCTGACAACATGCATATGGTGTATGGTAACTCTAGTAAAAGTCAGAAAATCTGCGTGCGAACCCACATAAGCCTTTCCAGCTCCACGCTACACTGCATATGTGCACACCTAAGTCTGATCAGATCCCAGGCTACATAAAAAAATGAAATCCAGCATGCAAACCCACCGCCACGCTACGATTGCTATGCGCAAGTGTACTTACGCCTGCCTTTGGGTGGTGGTGAGATGCAGGGATTTGCATGGTGATTATGCAGGCGGGAGGTTGCATGGTCACATCCATGAATACACTTTGTCTTGTGCATTTGTGGGCATGCTATGGACTACCTCGGCCCGTCCCTTGGAACGCCTTTGTTCTTCCTAATTTTCTAAGTTCTGCCCCCTACTCTGCCGACTGTGCAGGCCTCGCCCACACTCTGCATGGTGTCTCACACAAGGCACTCGACCACTCGCAGAGACTTGCCGAGTCTGCGCGAAGTCCACACAAGTCAGGAAAAAGTGTTGCGCAGTAGATTCCATGAATCAACTAACGGGGTTTTGCAGGCAGCATGGCACGCAAATCCCCTATTTCCATGCAAATAATTCCATAAATTGGCCAGTTAGACTTAGTTGCTCACAAGCTTTGTTCTGTATATGTATTAATATGCCTTAATGTGTTTGTGCAATGTACATTGACATAAACTTGTCTTTGTTTATTATTACATTAATTTGTTGGAAATTAGGTGTGAGCTGTTATTCTGATTACTGAATCTCATATGGTTCTAGTGCAGGGTATTAATGCTCGTGTAAGGTCTGGCTTCATGGCGGGTCCCTATCACTTCTGCATTCGCACAGTGTGAGTTAGGTGTAAAATTCTGTATTGTTTACAAATTCCCATTTAGGGCTACTCCATAGATTATGGCACTTTACATAACTGTTTTGTTGCCATGGTGAATTCTGCAAGTGTAATTTACCCTAAAGGGAGCAGTGTTGTGCTAAATTGTTCTATCTCTGCAATCATGCATCTTCATATTTTGTTTCTCCACTTCTGCCAACTTTTGACTTTCATTAAGTTGCATTTCTTTGTTCTCTTTAGAGGCATACATTGTTATAACTCTCTGGACTATGGGTGTGGGATCTCGACAGACCTAGGGTGTCAGGTCTCTCGAGTTACCACTGGTCAATCAGTGTACAGTGTCTTGGGGCATAGCATAATTTCATTTTTCTCTTGTTTGACTTCACTACCACAACTAAACCCTGGCAAAGCATTTGCCCCCTTTAATCCACCAATCATTGTGCATCGTTCAACCTTTGACTGTGTGAACTGTTGCAACTTGGAATGTGTGCCTTCCTGCAAGGATCTGGCTAATGTTCTCTGCTGTAGGGTGATGGGGAGTTGTAATGCTTCAAGAAAATCTAACTACATCTTGCGTCCTACGTGTATTGTGTATTCAGCTAATGCATAACAGTGGTGATCATTTATTTGTAATTATAAACACTTCGATTATATTTCTTTAACTAATGTCAGATGCTGCTGAGTCTTGTTATGGGTGCATCTTGTATGTTCATCTACAAGGAGTGTGTTATGATCGGGGCATTGTTGGGCCTATGCAGGAAATCCTTCATTACACAGGGATGCTTACTACTTTGCTACATGCTTTTTCATAGGGATGTTTGCAGCTTGTAATTATGTACATGTTTAGGATGCTGAAGAAATTCACCCATATGTTTATACTCCCCCCTCGCCCCTGAGGGGTGAATCTTTTCTCTAAACAATCTCTCATAATCTTCTACTTCTGGCCATTCATAGACACTCCTGGGTATCCATATTTTATCTACATATCTCAGGTCTCCCCCATCCATTATGTAATCCCATGGCATGCATTGAAGATAACTGTGTGGCCTTTCTGAATAGGTCTTGATGTAACATTCAAGGTAGTTAGTGGGGTCTGAATATTGTGACCACAATGCATTGTCTAGGCAACAACATGTGCTCATTGGACATCTCTGTGTTTCTCCTTCCTGCGATTGCTCACCTGTTTGACTGTGTTCACCTTTCCAACGAGGAGTGGTGTTACTACCTGTCATAATTTCAAGCACATTTCTTGCATTGTCACTGGACACACAGAAGGTAATAATTAAATGTTATGTGCACCACAGTAATACCAGAAGTATGAGGATGGGACACAAAATGTGACAAAAATCAACAGGGCATCCATGATGGAAACATGGTTAACCGGTCATCCATATCAATTCCTCTTTCCCTTTCCATATCAATAGTTAATTTGGCCATTTGCTTGATAGCAGGTGTCAATGTTCCATTGTCTGCATCATTGGGATGCACATAGGTTCAGCAATATCTCGCAATTTTACTGCAGACCCCATCTTCCATTGCTGTAATCTGGTCAAGAACCATGCGGTTCTGGAGTTCCATAAGTCTGAATGCGCCAATCTGCTCGTGTATTGCATTCAATCCATGTTCAGTTGCATTTGAGTGTTCCATCAAGTTCCAATGGATCAGTTGCCACCATTTTGAGTTGGTAACAACTTGTATTCCTGGCACTAGTAATGACATGAAAAAAAACTCTGTTTTTGTAAACAGATGGTATTGGGACAGCATACTTTCCAATGCATCATCAGCTCCTTCGAAAAGTTCAGCTTCATGTCCTTCCTTGCACCATAACTTGAAGTGTCCTACATTCGATAGGGGGAGGGGTGGGGTTCAGCAGACTGGTATTCTTTTCTGGGAATTTGCACATGCTTCTTTGCATAAGTGCTGTCTTGCGTAGATTTTCACACAACGTTATAGCTGAAGAGGTTCCTCTGTGGTGGTGCCTTGTTAAGCCGTTGGGGCCTTTTTACATTGTCTAATGTTCATATGTGAAGAAATTAACTTTGTACAGGTTGACAATGTTTTAGATAGATATTGAACTCCTCTCCTAGCAAATCAGCAGTGCAATATGCATCTGACACTGTTCATGTGGGCACTGCTTGGGCAAACATTCTCCTTCCTGTTACAACCTTGTGTGGTGTGAGGTGTTTTTTTTTTCTAGGCTGATTTCCTACCCTAAATAGGGCCAGGGGCAGGCAATGTAGCCAGCTCTTTCTGAGAGTGTCGCACAATTTAACACATTTTTATTTCAGGAGGCAATTCGGCTTTTCTACCATCCTGATTGCCTGCGGGTGTCAGAATCCGAGTCCTCGGATTCGTGACTCACCTGTTTGCTTCTTGTGGATTTCTTCTTTGAGCGCACAGGTTTCTTTTTCCTGGATGAGTGTGCCTTGTAAAGGTAAGCTCTGGAGTCTTCTGAATCACTAGGAAAGAGGGGGAAACCAGGAAGGATGGAAGATGGAAACCAGGGCTTACAAGGGAAAAAAGGGCTAAACACAAGAACACAACTTGCCAGGTGAGACGCAGGCAAGCAGAGCATTGAGACATGCAGAAGCGCGGGGGCGTGTCTGTTTTCAAGGGAGCATGAGGTCCGCACGGATGACTAGACCGCACTGAAACATAGCGTCGGCCATGTTGAAGGTGAACGGTGTAAAGTCTATTGACTGAGGGACCAGGCAGACCAGAAGGCCGATATCATCGATACATTACAGCATGCCTCCTCCTAAACTCCAGTCCACCCGGCTTGCCTGGGTGAGCCCGTTGAAAACGTAGCAGTAGGCGTGGTGCATTTATATTGGAGACTGGTTCCCAAGTTCGTTCACTAGGTGGATAGCCTTTCCAAACCACCAAAAATTGAAGACGACCTCTTCTGTATCTAGAATAACAGATCCGGGACACTTCGAACTTGGTTTGGTTGTCAACAAGAAGTGGAGGAGGTCGAGGACTTGGCTTACTTGACTGATGGAAGGGTTTTAGCAGTGATGTATGAAAAACAGGGTGGATCTTCTTCCAAGTGGTGGGTAATTGGAGTCGAAAGGCGACTGGGTTGATAATCTCAATTACTGTGACGGGTCCGAGGAGCCAACTTGTTGGGTCTTAGGTGGCGGGGTAGATAACGAGATGAGAGCCAAACTTTATCTCCGACAGTGTAAGAATGCCCGGGATGCCTTTTGGTATCCGCAAACCTCTTTATGTCCATCCTGGACTTTTCTAGATTTTCCTTAACTTGCTTGTGAATGGTGGTTAGTTGAGCAATCCATGCATCTACTGAAGGAGTCAATGTGGGTGGAGGAAGGATTGTTGGTATCACTGAAGGGTGAAACCCTTGAGGACACAGAAACAGACTGATCCTTGTCGTGGAATGGTCTGAATTATTGCAGGCAAATTCAGCTACAGGAATAAGGAGCGACCAGTCATCTTGTACCTTAGATGCAAAACAATGTAGATACTGTTCCAGGGTTTGATTTACTCTCTCAGTAATCCCATTTGTTTGTGGGTGGTAACCTGATGACAATGCATGTTGAATACCCAATTGCTTACAAAGATGCTTCCAGAACCTGGAAACATATTGAGGTCCGCAATCAGAGATGATTTTGGAGGGTAGCCCATGCAACCGGAATATGTGAGAGACAAAGACCTCTACCATCTCGGGCACTGAAGGGAGTTTGGTTAAAGGGGTAAAATGGGCCATGTGAGAGAAGAGGTCTGTGGTGACCATTATGATGGTAAATCCTCTGGAGGGAGGAAGGTCCACGATAAAGTCTGTGGCAATGAATTCCCAGGGTCGAGATGGTAATTCTGGTTGTTGAAGCAAACCTACTGGTTTCCTGTTGTCGATCTTATTCTGGTTGCAGATTGAACATGCTTGTAAATAAGCGCATATGTCAGAGTGCAACTGAGGCCACCAAAAGTTTCTTATGATTGTCTGATAAGTGGCAGTTATACCACAATGCCCGGAATGAAACGTGTCAAGGCAAAGACTCATGATCTTGGATTGAGTTTTCAGGGTAGGAACAACCAAACATTTGTCCTTAAAGAGGTATCCATCCGTGATTTAGAGAGTCCAAGGATTATCTGTATTGTACTCCTTCCAAATGTCCAAGTTGCAGTCTCTTCACGTATCATTTCTAAGAGAGAGGTAGCTTGTGCTATGAACACTTTGTCGGGGAACATCTTGGGAAGGAGTGAAACATCCTCTTTTATGTAATCCGGTCTTCAGGAAGGAGCGTCCGCTACTACATTGGATGGACTAGGGATGGGTTGAATGTTGAATTGATATTGGGCAAAAAAGTAGGCCCATTTTGCCTGGTGACTGTTTCGGCATTCCATGGCCTGTAGAACCTGGAGATTCTGATGGTCGGTCCTTACCACGATTGGAATCATTTGCGCCCAAAATGAGGTGACGCCAATCTGTGAAGGCTTGTCTGATGGCGAGTAGTTCTTTCTCCGGGACTGAGTAATGAGTTTCACTAGGTTGTAACGTGTGTGATAAATAAGCAATTGGGTGTTCCAATCCGTCTCCAGTAGTTTGCTTGAGGACGCCCCGATAGCATGTTCGGAAGCATCAGTTTCTACCAGGAAGGGTTTGGTAGTGTCTGGTTGAGCCAGGATGGGTTTGCTAGTAAACAGATGCTTGAGTTTCTGAAAGGCTGTTTCTTGACTGGCACTCCATTGGAAGCAAGTATTATTCCTTAACAGACGGACAATGGGTTGAACAATAGCTGAAAATGAAGGAATGAATTTCTGATAGAAATTTGCAAGACTTAGGAACGACTGTTTCACTGTGGTTGGGGCTGGCCAAGAAAGGATTGCTTCCACTTTAGACGGGTACATGGCTACTCCTTGGGGACTCAAAACAAACCCTAAGTATTTGACTGTGGACACATGGAAAATACACTTCTTGGGTTTGGCCAACAGATGGTGTTGGCGTAATCTTAGTAGGACCATAGAGATGAGTTTCTGATGACAGGCCAAGTATTGAGAATAGATCAAAATATCATCTAGGTAGACGATGACGAAAAGAAACAACATGGCAGAAAAGACTCGGTCCATGAAGTGCTGGAACACGGCAGGAGCATTTGCTAGGCCAAATGGCATCACCAGATATTCATAGTAACCAAAGGGGGTCCGAAAGGCTGTCTTCCATTCATCGCCCTCCTTTATGCGAATCAGAAGGTAAGCCCCTCTTAAATCCAACTTGTTTAAAATCACGGCTCACGTAGGGCCTCCAGGATGTCCAAAATAAGAGGCAAGGGGAATCTGTCTTTCAGGGTACATTTATTCTAACCTCGGTAGTCCAAGCATGGACAGAGTTCCTTAGTATCCTTTTTGGGTACAAAAAATAGAGATGCTCCGGCTGGGGACTTGGATGGATGAATGGTTCCATTGGAAAGGTTGGTGTCTAGATACTCTCGTAAGGAAACTTTCTCAGGTTCTGATAGAATGAACATCCTTCCAAAAGGAATAACTGCATTCTCTTCTGTGTCAATTGCACAATCTTCAGGACGATGAGGAGAGAGTGATTGAACAATGGCAGAAGAAAATACATCTGAGAATTGACGGTACAGCTCAGGTACCTGGGTAATGGCAGAGACTGTGAGGTGTTGAGGTTGAGGAAGCTTCACTCCGGCAGACTGTTTGGGTTTCCCAGATAGACAATGAGTGAGACAGAACTCAGAACCCAGGAACAAGGATCCAGCTGTCCAGTTGATATACTGATTGTGTTTCCACAACCATGGCATGCCAAGCACTATGGGATAGTGAGCTGCTCTGATAATGTCAAAAAGCAACATTTCTTGGTGATTGTGAATAGAAAGCACAAGCTCAGATGTTTGTTGAGTTATGGGACCGGAGGACAAAGGTTTTCCGTTGATTCCTTCAACTGCCTGGAAAACCTCCTTGATCTCTCGGGGAATGTGATGTCTCTGTGCCCATTCATCATCCAAAAAAAGACCCATGGCACCGCAATCAACAAGGCCAGTATAGAATGTATTTCTTGGTTGTGTGTTGAAAGATATACCTGGAGTAGCACCAAGGTATTTGTAAAAAAACAGTCTTGTGAAGGTGAAATGTCGGAGCAGGATTCCTTTTCCCTAAACTGGGCTCCGTTCAGGATCGGGAGCTGGTGTTTCCCGAGCGACGAGGAGGGACAATCGGGCAATTATGCACTAAGTGTTTATCCAATGCGCAGTACATGCAGAGACCGCTATTGATCCTTCGTGTTCTTTCCTGGGTGGAAATGGGGCCTCTCAGGGACCCGAGTTGCATGGGTTCAGGTTCGGATTGAGCTTGGAGTGAGGGTTCTTGTTCTCCGGGACTATTGTATTCAGGCAGAGGCTTGGGTGGCAGATTCCGTGTCTTCTTTTTCTCTGCTTTTCTCTCTTGTATCCTGAAATCTATCTGTAAGGATAGATCTAAGAGGGCCTGATAGGAGGCTGGGCGGGCTACTCTGGCTAATTCATCCTTGACTTCTTTGATTAACTCACACCTGAACAAGGTAAAACAGGCTTCTGGTGTCCAGTTAGCATCCTTGGCCAATTGTTTGAAACGGGTAACATATGTCAACATATCCTGATTTCCCTGCCGGAACTCTAACAATTTTTCCTGGGTGGAGTACACCTGATCTGGGCCGTCAAACATGGTCTTGGGGGCAGAAACAAATTCATCATAGTTATCAAGTACCGAATCCCCAGGGGAGACCAAAGGAGTAGCCCAGGCCAGTGTGTTGCCAGATAGATGAGAGATCATGAACCCCACCTTAGCTCTGGGGGTAGAGAAGTAGTATGGTTTAAAGGTGGAATGAACCAAACAAGAGACCAAGAAGGAGTGCAAGGTTTTTGGATTCCCATCATACTTGTCCACAATGCCTCCTACCAATGCACTTTCCTGATATGCTGAGTCTCTGGATAAAACAAGCTGTTTTAGGGCAGCCTTTTCAGCCTTAATATTCAGCACTTCAATAGTGAGTTCCTGCATGCCTCTCTCATTAGGTCTTGAACGGCTGCCTCCATGACGGAAACAGTTGTAGTCTGTTGGCATCTCAAACTGTCAGAATCCGAGTCTTCGGATTCTTCGTGACTCACCTGTTTGCTTCCTGTGGATTTCTTCTTTGAGTGCGGGGGTTTCTTTTTCCTGGATGAGCGTGCCTTGTAAAGGTAAGCTCTGGAGTCTTCTGAATCCAGTCTGCTGGGCTTCTGCAAGCATGTAAATCCGTGGCTCCCGGTCGTGGTGAAGCTGAGGCTCGGGTACTTTGTATTTGTATTTGTATTTGTTTTATTTGTAACGCGCACCATCCGGCCCGGAGGCATCAGGGCGCAATTTAGACATGGTTACATAAGCATACAATTAAATATATTCAAAGCATTAAACAGTACAAGTATACAAGGCATACAGCAATATACATATTTACAGAAGGTAGATTGGAGCAGGACTTTCCCAGGGCTGGTCCGGACATCATGGCTGGTTGGAGAACCAGGATTTGGTTTTAGCTTTGAAGGCACTAAAGCGTTCTTCGGATTGGATGGTGAGAGGGAGGGCATTCCAAAGCTTAGAGGCTAGGACGGGGAAGCTAGATCCACCCGCCTTTTGTAGTTTGAACCTAGGGATGGTTAGGCAGTGGGTCTGAGCCGTTCTTTGCGGACGGGTGGGCGCATGTCAGGATAGCCGGCTACAGAGGTATGGTGGGGCTTGGTTAGCTAGGCATTTGTGGATGAGGGCTAATGCTTTCAGTGAAATTCTCTGTTTGACCGGTAGCCAGTGTAAGTTAGATCTAGATTCCGAGATGTGGTGGTTTCGTGGGATGTTTAGGGCTGCTCTGATAGCGTTATTCTGGGTAATTTGCAGTTTGTTCATATTCTCTTGGCTCGTTCCAAGGTAGAGGGCGCTCGCATAGTCAATTTTGGCCATGATAAGAGTTCTGGCCAGAGTGACTGCGTTGGGGGTGGTCAGGAATGGCCTGCAAGCTGCAATGAGTTTGCAGGTGTATGCTGAAGAGGATCTGACTGCATTTGTTTGTCTGGATAGGGATAGGGTGGCGTCAAGATAGACACCTAGGGTTTTGGTGTCTTTCGAGACTTGGATGGTGTTGCCATCGATGACAAATGATTGGTAGGATGGCTCAAGTTTACTAAGGCGTTGCGTAGTGCCCAAGATGAGGAGCTCAGTCTTGTCATCATTGAGGCATAACTGGTGTTGTGCCATCCAAGCTTGGATAACCAAGTAGACCTCGTTCAAGGCCTTAGTGTCAGCCAGGTAGTCACCAGTGATGGGAATGAGTATCTGGGTGTCGTCAGCGTAGTTCATATAGGAGACACCCAGATAGTCAAGTACATCAAAAAGTGGTTTTGTAAAGACGTTATAGAGCGTTGGCGACACACAAGAGCCCTGGGGGAAGCCGCAATGAATCGGGGAAGGATCTGCAGCTGCAGATTGAGAGAAGACCTGCATAGATCTATTACTCAAGAATGATTTGATCCACGCCGTGTCTGATGGTGAGAAATGGGCGGCCGAGTGAAGATGCTTGCATAGGATTTGGTGACTGACCAAGTCAAAGGCCACAGAGAGGTCGAGTAGGAGTAATAAGGCAAGTTTGCCGTTGTCCTTTAACACTTCGATTTGGGTTTTTAAGTCAAGTAGAGCTGTCTCTGTTTCGTGTTTGGGTCAGAAACCAGATTGTCTAAGGCCTAGAAGATTGTTGGCTTCCAAGTGCTCTTGGATTTGCAGGTATGCTGCACAGTCTAGGATTTTTAGCAGGAACGGGACAGTGGTGATGGGTCGGTAGTTGGTGGGTATGCTAGGGTCGAGGGAAGGTTTTTTGAGCAAGGGGATCACCCAAGCATCCTTAAGGTTGTCGGGGACAGTTCCTGTTTTGAAGGATGCGTTGATGAAGGATGTGATAAATGGGGCCAGGTCGTGGGAGGATTCCTTAATAATTGGGGAAGGGCAGGGGTCGCCCTGGCAGTTGGACGGTTTGATCGTCAGGATAATGTTTTCTACCTCCGCAATGGTGAG
The DNA here is from genome assembly GCF_040938575.1 of Ambystoma mexicanum. NCBI lineage: Eukaryota > Metazoa > Chordata > Amphibia > Caudata > Ambystomatidae > Ambystoma > Ambystoma mexicanum. The sequence continues at coordinate 1,290,261,363 of NC_090930.1, read as the reverse complement.
CGGTGAGAAGGCAAATCGTTTGCAGTTGGGGACGTCAGGAGGGAGGGCCCCTGCTGGGATGGGAGGGCGATTGTCCAGTTTCAGGCTAGCATGTTTGGCTGTGATTTTAGATTGAAGCATGATGATTTTATTCAGTAACGCTGCCTGAATGTTGGCACACCATTTGCTGTCTTTAAAGCAGGTGTCAGGGGGAGTAACATGGGTTTCAAGCTCTTTTAAAATCTTAAATAGTTCCTTGGAGTTGGAATCAGCATGCAGAATGCGATTATTGAGGGATTCTTTTTTTGCCTCTATAATGGCTGCTTTGTAAGTGAGCGAGGCCAGGAGGAAGCCGTCTTTATACACGTCAGAAGGGTGGCTTTTCCATCGGTTTTCGGCGCAGCGTTTGGATTTACGGAGTATTCTTAGCTGTGGGGTGAACCAAGAGTTCAGGTGAGCACGTGGTTTGGCCTTCCTCAGTTTGATGGGGGCCAAAAAATCTATAGCTGTCAGCATGCTGCAGTTATAGATGTCAGCTAAGGCAGTCGGGTCGTTACAGGAATCAGTAGCTGCTTTAAGTGAGGGGAGTAGTAGAGGGAGGAGTTTCTCTTTGGTTATGTCCTTTTTGTTTCTGGTCGGGAGAGCCGGCGCTATCGCGGTTGGGATGCGGCAGGCGGCTTCAATATTAAAGGTGATAATGTGGTGGTCTGACCAGAGGCAGGGGGTAATGGCCAGGACATTGATCTTACAATTAGAGCTGGCTAGCCAGTCAAGGGTCCTGCCTTTAGAATTTGTAGGCTCTTGGATGTGCGAGGTGAAGCCGGAGTTGGAGAGTGAGTTTTCCAGATCAAGTGCAATAGGATCTTTAGGGTCACCTAGTCCCAAGTTGAGGTCGCCCAGAATGATGATTTGTGAATTGGTTTTAGCGTTGTCAAGGAGGAGGGTGGATATGTCGCCAACAAAGGAGGGTGCAGGGCCTGGGGGCCGGTAAATTAGGTGGAGGGTGGCTGTTTGGTTGGGTGTTAACGTGAGTTTGACTGACAATAGCTCAGCTGCTTCAAGTTTGGTATTGGTCGTTACTCTTAGGTCCAAAGTGATTTTATAGATGATGGCAAGGCCCCCACCTCTAGAGTGGGAGGCAGAGGTACGGTCACATCTCAATATGCTAAAGCCAGGTGGTATAGCAAGGGACAGTGAAGGATCGGAGGCAGCATGTAGCCAGGTTTCAGCTATGGCAATGAAATCAAGATCTGACGATGTTATAAGGTCTGTTCAGTTGTTCCAGGAAGAATCCAGGAAGAGTCCAGGACGGAACCAGGATAAGGGTACAGAGTAATAGGGTTCCAAAAGGAGCACTAGGAAAGAGGGGGAAACCAGGAAGGATGGAAGATGGAAACCAGGGCTTACGAGGGAAAACAGGGCTAAACACGAGAACACAACTTGCCGGGCGAGGCACAGGCAAGCAGAGCGTTGAGACGTGCGGAAGCGGGGGGCTTGTCTGTTTTCAAGGGAGCATGAGGCCCGCACGGATGACTAGACCACACTGGAACATAGCGTCGGCCATGTTGAAGGTGAACGGTGTAAAGTCTATTGACTGAGTGACCAGGCAGACCAGAAGGGTCGATATCGTCGATACATGACAGCGGGTTGTACGCAGAGCGAAGCTTGTGCCTAATTCCTAACAGTCGAGTGACCTCTCCCAGAAATTCATTCATAAAGTGGGGACATTATCTGTCCTCAAAGTCTCGCATGTACCCCGTCTAGGGAACAACTCTCTCACCATGAACCTAGCAGCGGATTTAGCATGTGCATTGACACACAGTCCTGCCTCAATCAAACAGGAGTATAAGCACACTAGCACTACTACATTCCTGTATGAGTTGCAGTGGTTCATCATATCAATATATATGTAGTTCATCGAATGTACCTGCAGGGTGGGGAAATGTTCATTTAAATGTCTTGAGTGTGTGCCCTGGATGGAATTTGTAACATGTAGTGCAGTTGGCCCCGAATTTTTCAACGTGTTTAGACACATTTGGCACAAACCAGGCCTCATTTATTTCAGCAGCAATGTGGTGCTTAGGCTCATGCGTAGGCAAGTGGAGCTGTTTTAGTTTGATTTTTGATAGCTCTATGGGCATCACTACTTTACCTGTGCTGTTTTGTCTCCATACGATGTCAGATGGGAACAGGGCATACCATCTCTTCATCCATAGAGACTTTCCCTCTGCTCTGGCTCTCTCCTGAAATTCAATGATATGTTACTTTTATAATGCACTGGTCATTTCTTGTAACCCTCTCTGTTAAGCTGCAGTAAAAGGTATTTTGCTTTCTTCTTGAAATGGCATATGAGCTGCCTGTTTTGCAGTTGCATCTGCAGCAGAATTTCCGGGTGAAACTAAGTCAGTTCCTTTGGAGTGCGCTGTGCACTTTACTTATGGATACATGGGTGAGGTCCTTTAATGTTTTGATTAATCTTGCTAATAAGATTGCATGCGCTACTGGGGACCTGTCTTCCCTTCTGTATCCTCTCTTCTTCCATCTTGAAAAGCTTGAATGTGTAGATGCCATGTATACAGAATCTGTGTATATGATAACATCCTCATTTGCTGATATTTTTAAGGCTTCAATGAGTGCTATGAGTACCGGTACTTGGGCTGAACAATTTTAGGGCAATCTCTGCTGCATCACTATCTGAAATTCCTCTTCTTGGTTCTTCATCTATTTCACTACTGCTGCTCCCGTGTGGCTTTGGCCACTCTCCTGATCTATACCCAATGACACATCAACATAGAGTAATTCTCCTTTGTCAAGGGGGTCTTCATTGGTCCTGCTGAATTCATCTGATTCTCCCTTGTATACTGCACAATCATGAACGTTGTCTTGTGGTTTAACTGTCTTGGCAACGTAGATTGCTGGGTTAACTGTTTTGGCATCTCACTATGGTGATGGCTGGATTTGTCAAAATTACCAAATAGCCACTTGCTCTCTGTTTGAGGAATGTGGACTTGTTTCTCTCTAGAACGGAAAAAAGTGCATGCTCAACAGTGGACATCCCATAATTATGGTGGTGGACCTCTGTACTGAAAAAGCAGATCCGGCTAATGCTTGCTCAAATGGAAAGTGTCCTTGCATCACTGGGCCTAAGCGCCCACTATAGAATGCCAATGTGTTGTGTTTCTGTGATGAGTATTGTGTGAGTACTGCTGTCATGACTTGACCATTTCAGTGTGAGGATAAGAAGAGTGTTTTTTTTGTAATCTGGTGTTGCTAGTACAAGTGCACTGCTGATTGCCATTTTGAGATACTCAAAATATCTGCCATTTCCTCTGTACATGCAATCATATCTTTAATTTGTTGGGCTTCTTTGAGTGCCTGCAATAGAGGTCTGCCATGTGTTGAGTAGTAGAATACCCATGTACCTCAATAATTGCACAAAAACAATAATTGTTATATTTCTCTGACTGTATTAGGCTGTGGTGTGTTCTTTACTGCTGTGGCTCTGTCTGTTGTGGATATGATCTGTCCCAAGTATACTACTTCGTTCTGCCAGTATTGTAATTTGTCCCTGTCCACCTCATACCCCTTGTTTGCTAATATTGTGAGGAGTTACACTGTGTTATTTCTGCACTGTTCGTCTGTTGTGCTACACACTAGCAAGTCATCTAAATACTGTACAATGGTACTATCTATGTTGATGTTCCCTAAATCCATCTAAAAAACCCTATTAAAGACACTGGGGGATCTACAGTACCCCTGGGAAAACCAAGTGTTTTGGAATCTCTTTCCGCAATAGGAAAACACTGTCCAGTAATGTGAGTCTGGATGTAATGATATGGTGAAGAATGCAATTTTGAGGTCTACTACAGAAAAGTAGACTGCATTTATGGCTAAGTTGCATAATAATGATGCATGGTTTGGCATGAGTGGATATTCTGCTTCCACTATGTCATTCGGAGGGGGATATCCTGAATGAATCTCCATGATTCCCCCTTTGCTTCTTCAATGAGTATATAGCTGTGTTGCAAGGGGCATTTGTGGGCACTATGATGCCTTGGTCAAGCAGTGCTTTGATTGTGTCATAAATTCCCTCATCTGCTTCTTTGGACAATGGATTCTGCTTTACTCTGCAGAGTATGGCACCTGATTTTTTTTTGATTTTAACAGCCCCTATTCTGGTCAGTCGTCCTATATCATGTGAGTTGCTCATCCACAGTCGACTAGGCGCCTGTGCTAAGTCTTCATTTAACCATGTAGGTGGTGATGTATCTGTCAGTATTGTCTGGGGGACTACCCTGTGTTGTATTACCATATGGCAGGGTATGCTAATTGCAAAGACTACCTACCGCCCCCTCATGCTTCAGATTTGCAAATAGTGGTTAATCTGTGATCTCTTTCAATGGCAGTGTGGGGTCTATGCATAACACAGTTCTCCACTCCATCCCTTCATCATCTGTGCCTGTTACAATGAGTGTGCCTTTCCTCATGATCACTGCATCAATGTGTAAGGTAACAATTACCTCTGGGGCTTCTTCATGTGGCACGGCTGATCTAAATATGAATTCTGCTGGTAGGCAAATATCACGTTCTGCATTCCCGGTAACCAACCTATCCGAATGGTAACTGCATATGCGAATAGTGATTCATGCAGTGGTAATGCTTGAATTGTGTTGCTACTTCAATGTGCCTGTATCACTGTAGTTATCTTGTTGTAGTGCATGACTGTTGTTGATCACATGATTCCCTTGTCAGTGAATGAAATGGTCATTTTGAGCTTCGTAAGGCGATCCCTTCCTAATAAGTTAACTGGTGTGTCAGTACTGTACAGTAATGGTGCGACTATCTCTTGAGTCACTATATTAAGGGGTAGATCTTCTGTGAAAGGAACCCTCACAATTGGCCCAGAAAAACCTTGTGTATCCATGCTGTCATCTGTTAATGGAAACCGTCCTTCCCTTATGCAGGATCGTGTGACTCCTTTGTCTACCTTGAAAGTAAACATTTTGTTCCCTATATTTGCACCCCTACTTTGGGTTCCTTGTCTCCATTTCAAGTGATCAAGAGAACTGGGCACATCAAGGCTTGATCTGGGCTGTTCTATTGTGTATAGGTGTTAGATCCTGGAAGAGGGAAAGAGTTGTTGCTTATAACACTGGCTCCAGTGTAGTGCTTGAGTGTTCCCTGGTTTAGGGCATTCTGTTCCCATGGTGATGTAATTGCCTGTGCTGGAGCTTGCTGGGTAACATTCTTCATTTGGTGTGGTATACTGTCTGGTTGGTCCTTTCGTAGGTGTGACCTTATATATGTTTGGCCTGTGGGCTAGGGATGTAAGCAGATCCGGGGGCATACATTGGCATTGCAGCAGCAGCCTGCTCTGGGGCATAACATTCTTGTGGTGCCCCTTGTGCATAGCACAGGGCTAGGTCTGCACCTGGATGATACTGCATGGGGGTTCTGCTTCAACAATCTTTAGACACATGTCCCATTTTCCTGCCTGTCCAATATGCTCACCTAAATTGTGTCTTTAATCCTCGAAAACTTCTATGAGTTACTGCTTGCTCCTTGGACCTCTCCCCTATGTCATCTATTGTTATTGTCATGTGAAATTCCCCTGCCAGGCTGGTCAGGGGAAAGAGGCCCAGAAGGTCAAGTGCAGGTTAAAGGGTGGAGGGAGTCAGGTAGACAGGGGATCAGGTGTATACCAGGGGAGAGGGCCCTGGTGCCCCGTCAGACTCAGAAGGGACCAGGCAGCCAATCAAAGTGGCAGAGTGGGGGCATTAGCAGGGGAGGGATAAGGGAAGGAAGAAGAGAAAAAGAGGGTCTTGAGGAGCTTCCCTAACTTCAGGAGATCCAGCTCAAGCCTGAGAGGGGCATGGATGCCATTCCAGAGTGAGGCTCCTGCAGACGAGAAAGAGATCTACCACCCATGTTCTGCTTAGAAAAGCATCTTATCTTCAGAGAGTTAGAGCTAGAAGACCGAAGGGCTCTAGCAGGGAGGAATTTAGGAACAGAGTTGGATATAGAAGGGTCGCAGGCCCCAAAAAGCCTTGTGGATGATGCGGAGGGTCTTGAACTTGAACCTCGCAGCCACCTGGAGCCAGGGGAGAGATTGTAGGCCTGGAGAGATGTGGTCCCTGGGTTGAGGACAAGGATAAGTCTTGCTGCCCTATTCTGGATTAGTTGAAGGGGCGAAGGAAGATAAAGGCAGATTGAGGAAGAGGCTGTTGCAGTAATCCAGCCTTGAAAGGACCAGAGCTCTGGAGACATTGAGTTTCTGGGGGAAGGTGAGGAAAGGGAAAAGGCCTCTGAGGAGGAACAGATGAAAGTGCCCCTTCTTGGCAAGGTCCACAATGTGAGGATAGAAAGAGAAAGAGGAGTCGAAGATGATACCAAGGTTTTTTTCCTCAGAAGAGAGTGATGGGAGGGGACCCATGGAGGGCAGCCAGAGAGTAGGAGGAAAGGAAGGAGCAGGGGTCCCAATGAGAAAGATATCAGTCTTACTGGTGTTAAGGCAGAGATCGTTAGCAGCACAACATGCCTGTATAGCAGTCAGGCAGTCAGGAAAGAGAGAGGAGGAAGAGGAGACAGTAAAAGGAAGCTTGCAGGAGAGCTGCGTGTCATCTGCAGAACACTGGAAGTGAGGAGAGAACGTAGAGAGCAAGTGGGCCAGAGGGGCAAGGTAGATGTTGAAGAGCCATGGCGAGTGGATAGAGCCCTGAGGGACACCGCAGTTGGAGAAATAGATGGAGGAGAGAAAAGGACCCAGTAAAACCTGGGAAGGCGGTCAGTGACTAAGGTGTCCACCAGTACAGTGCCAAACTGTGATTCCGAGGGTATCACGTAGCTGGTAAATAAGGGTGGCACGATTGACCTTGTCAAAGGCAGAGGAAAGATCGAGAAGGATGAGACCAGAAGGAGAGTTGGAATCGAGCTTAGAGAGAAAGTCTTCATGGGTTTTCAAGAGAGCAGTTTCTGTGCATCTGGCTGCTCTGAAGCCAGACTGGTGGTCGTGGAGACAACCAACAGATTCAGTGTGGTGGATCAGTTGGTAGATGGCCGCTTCTCCAAGAGTTTGCCCAGGAAGTGGGTAATAGAGATATGGTAGTAGTTAGCTGGCCTAGAAGGGTCAGAGATGTCTTTTTAAGAGAGGGTGCACATGGAAGTGCTTGAGGTGTAGTGGGAAGGACCCAGTGGCAAAAGAATGGTTGCAGAAGTCAGCTAAGAATGGAGCAAGGGAGGCAATGTTGTCCTTGATAGTTCTAGAGGAGCAGGGGAGCACTTGGTTGGAGGAGACTTTAATAGCGATGACTTGTCTAGTAACCTCATACAGTTCTATGGACAGAAAGGTGGAAAGTAGGACGGCAGGGGGAGGGGTGTCAAGAGAGACCTGAAAGCAGTCTTAGGAGGAGGGAGGGGATTAGAAGAGAGTGAGGACAGGATGTCCTGAGTTTTGGCTGTGAAGTGGGAGGCCAGTGTAGTGCAGAGGAGAAATGGAGACCGCAGAGGGATTTTGAAAAGTTCAGCCATATTGTTTTTGGCCCCAGAGATGCAGGCGGGATATGGGCCCTCATCTTTGAGCAGACTGAGATTCTGTATTGCCTATGTAGAAGGCTAGAAGGCAGCATGGCAGTCTGTCAGTGAATGTGCTAGAAGCCAGCAACTTCCTTTCCAGCAACTTCCTTTCAGCAACTCTGCACTTGCGTTTCAGAGAGACTCAGTCAGAGTCGTACGTGTTACGCTTGGTGGTAGGTTTCATGTGGATCTCATGACAGGGGCAAGGATGTCCAAGGTGTTGGAGATGGAAAGGTGAAGGTTAGCAACAGCAGTGTCAGTGTGAGACTCACTGGCTGGAATGGTAGGGGGGATGAGGGTGGCGACAAAGGCAACAAATGACACTCGCTTCATCATCTGTATGATGAAGAAGGAGGCTGCCAGTGCAGGCAGAGGCTTAGCCAGGGGACCTAAAAGATCAAGATGAGAGAGGACAGGAGAGCATCGTCAGACCAGGAGAGAGGTGTAATGAGATGGTTGGAGATGGGGATCTTTGCTGATCTGAGATCATCCAAGGTGTGTCTGGCAGAGTCGGTCAGACCAGTCGGCAGATCGGTGAATGAAGGAGAGTCACAGAGACTGTGGAAGAATTGAGTGGCCGCATCAGGTTAGTCAAGGTGAATATTAAAGTGTCTGAGGAGGAGAAACTTGGAGGTGGAGGTCAGGAGAGAGGAGGTGAAGTCAGCCCACTCCAAAAGAAAGAGGAAGACCAGCCCAGGGGTCCTGTAGATGGTGGCAAGTGTCAACAAGAGTATATGAGAGACACAAAGCCTGCAGAAGAGGCATTCGAAGGAAGAATAGGACTGAGTGAGTTGGTATCATAGTGGCATGGACCCATTCAGGGAAGATCAGGGCCACTCTGTCTTCAGAACGGTTTAGCCTTCACTTGGAGAGGATCTTGTAGCCCTCTGGTAGGAGTGTGTTAAAAACAGTGACAGAGCTGGCAGTGAACCATGTCTCAGTGAGAGTGAGGACGTCAAGTTCAAATTCATCAAGGAGGTGACAAATGTCGGAGGAGTGTTTAATAGCGGAGTGAGAGTGGAGGGTAGCTAAGTGCAGCTGGTTTTCACCTTTGAATGTCTTCTGAGGATGGGTCCACGGACATGGTACCCCTGACGGAGGTGGCAAATGCACCAGGAGGGTGGCAGAAGGAGTAGTGGAGGAGAAAGGAGGAAGATGATGATAGATGGAAGGTACCTATCAAGAAGGTGGAGGTTGGGCTGAGAGCCCTGGACCATGATAGTGCCATTCTGGTAGACATTAATAATGCACCCAGAGGATAGGAAGTGTGCCAAGAGAACACCATTTCTGGTTCCACCATTAATGGGCACACCCAAGCACAGCATACAGGGCCGGGATCACCCAGACCAGCCTCACTCAAGCCGTGAGCACACAACATTGTGATTGCCAATGAGCTGGAAACAGATTTACAATCAAGGAGTTTGTCACGGCACACCTGCACTATGGTCCACGGAGGCCATTTGCTCAGGATGAGCAGTGCATGGGGGTCAGCCGAGGAATGACAAACAAGAGCCTCCAGACCCACAGAGGACCCCCCCCCCCACTGCTCACCACTCAGCGTAGAGGACCCTGCAGGGAAACTGGGCACTGTGCCAAATTCTGCAGCTCAGGAGCCAATGCTGCCTGCATCCAGCACCCTCAGCACTGGCTCTCCTCTCCACCAAGTCGCACAGCAGCAGGGCTGCAGGATCGGGCCTCGACTCTCACAATGGCTCCATCGCTACCACTGCACTGAACCCGCCCACTGCACAGAAGACGGCACTGTCAGCTCCAGCCCTGGAAGTGACCCAAACAGTCAGCTTCCTGCACGCTGCAGTGGAGCAGCCAACGCGCCTCCCAGGGCACACCCACTGCAAGGATTAATTCAGTTAACATCTGCTGTAGTGGCAGTGTTTCTGCCCGATGTTTCTGCAATTGCTGTAATTGGTTGCTGGAACCTCCCAATGGGAGAGGTGCCAAAAAACAGTGTCCGAGGCGTGGTACGTTCCCAAGGCCTGGGCTGCCGAAAATGGAGATGTTGCCCACACGCTCTGCCGCTTTAAGAGTTCTACGGACCAGACACCCAATCTTCCCTGGTTGTGGAAAGCACTACTAACTCTCGTCTCAATACCGCCTTTTGGCCCGGGTCCTGTGCTGTATCTGGTACTCCAACGTTGCCACTGGGGAAGTTGACCAATCTCTGTCAGGGGCATGGGGATCTTCTATGTTGATTTTCCTCTCTGCAGCGGCTGGTCCAATGCTGCTTTTAGTCCCCTCTGCCTCTCCTGACAGTCAAGTTGGCTGGAATTGGTGAATTTCAGGGCTCTGAGTCCTTAATTACTTCTTTGGGAATGGGGTATACATGTGCATAGTAATATTCTTATCATGACAGCCCTCAGCTGGCTAGGCTGTAAACATGTTTCCTTCCATTCCTACCACCCACTCTTCATTATGCTGTGTAATTTTCTCCCTATAGGTGGGTAATTCCCTACATGTAAGTTCTAGGGGAGTGTTCATTTTTTGTCTGTGCTTTAGAATACAAAATCAGTACAATATAGCCTTTGGCACAATATTAAAATGTAATAAAACAATGCCTTCAATAATTTCTCAAAGTGACATCCCTCCTTGGCGCACTCCTAACCTACTTCAAGAACCTCAAAACATAGGCTTCAAATACAAAACTAACACTAAACACAAAGTCACAATGAGCTCCTGCACAAAACCGCAACATTTTGGACTCCACACCCGCCTCCAAAGCACAGTCTCCACCCCAATCTTTTCCCAACTCAAATCTTACCAACAAGTGCCTCTGATCTTACATCACTATGTATATTATTTACAATGCAAACAAAATTCAGAATCACTGATCTACAATGGTCTACTATTGTCTGCCTCACACCCGTTACGACAGGCAGAGGGTACGGTCCTCACTCGCTACAGCAGGACCTCTCGCTCTTACCTCTAGAGCAGAGCTGCCACATCCTCTTTTACAGATGGATCTGTACACTCCATTTACCAATTTTTCATTGTGATGTCACATCTCCTCCCACAGGGGCCCTCTTCACTTTCTATAATACCAAAAAAATGAAAACTCACCTAACCAAATCAGGTGACTACACCAGCATTCAATTTACTTCCACATTCATAATATATTTCATAATATATATCAGGTGCACCATCTTGCACCAGTTTGCCAAAGTCACCCAAGGCCTCCTGGACTGCCTCTACTCTCAATGGCCTGCACTCGACAGGCTGGGCCATGCATCAGGAGCAGCCAGGTGTAACGCTGGTGCCTGCTACCTCCTTGTGGAAGCTGTACAGTCACTGTTCCCTCCAGTCGGACCTCGCTTGCCCCTCAAGTGTGTCAGAGGAGCCCACAGTTTTCTGTGAGAACCTGGATTTCCTGCATGGGCCACAAAAATTCAAGGGAGATCCCTTTTGTATCAGTACAAATAATTCAAAGAGCCAAATAAATGTGATGCACAAGATATGAGAAAAACAAACATTTATTTTAACTGTGAGGGCAGGGGAATATCTAAAAGACATTGAAATTATGATGATGAAATTGGCTGGTTATGTAGGAATTACAGGAAGGAAAAGACATCAATTGTTGCAAAATGTATTGCTGTTCATTGGTTGGTGTGATCAATGATATAGGTAATTCTGTACAGTCTATACATTCATTGGCCTATTGTAACCACGTTGTATGGTGACATGCTTGCTGATTAGCTCATGTTCAGTGAAATAATTTCCCTTCTCAGGTGTCACTATTGGGCAAAAGCATTAGACACATGTATCAGTCAGAACTACTTCTACTAATGGTTTTACTATTGGTTGCTCCAGTAGGAGTGGATGTGGAGTGAGCAATTACAGAATTATTGACCAATCAACATTGTGAGATGTGACAGTGACACATAAAATATAACTTTTTAAAGCAACTTCTAATTGACCTCAGCAGTTGGCACCTTTGTACTGCTCTGATCATTGCGTACTGCTTACCATCAGTTCATGTTGCAACTACATTCTTGGAAAAATTACTTGCATGCCCTTCCTGTTCTCATGAGTTCATCTCTCCTGTTTGTGACCTTACACACTGAAGCTCAGCTGCTCACAAGCTTTGCTGTTTTGCATTGCCATAAATAAATAAATAAATAAATAAATAAATAAATAAATAAATAAATAAATAAATATTATATACGATAGTGGCTGTGTAGTTATGGCTAAGTTGCTGTTTCCATAGGAAGAGCACTTTTGGGCGGCTTATAACTCCGCTCTCCCCGGAAGAATCCTCACCAAACTTTGCAAAAAAAGTATATAGGCCACTCTGAATTTTTTTGCAAAGTTTGGTGATGTTTGGTCCAGAGGGGGAAAAGTTATAGGGGGGGTCCCATAGACTGAATGGGGGAAAAACTTTGCGCATGCCTACAGGCCAAACCGCTGGACGGATTTTCACCAAATTTGCGGCAGGGTCAGGAGCTTGGTCTCGAAAACATTCTTTTGTAAATTTGGTGACAATCCGTCCAGTAGTTTCCTTTAACACGACCTCAGTGATGTCATCAATAATATTTGTGATGTCATCATTGATGTCCTGGGTGTTAGTCTTAGCAGGGCACATTGGTGGCATGAGTTATGGTTGCTTAGCTTACCATAACTGGCGAACGTCAGGGGTTTTTAGATTTTACTTTTAACCTTAATGTCCTTTTAACAAGGTTTTTTGACTGAATTTCATAGGTTTTTATTAGTGCAACTTAACCATAACGTCTTCAGTGAAAAAACTTTGTTAAAGGGACGTTATGGTTCCAAGTAAAACCGAAAAACCCTTGAAATTCGCCAGTTATGGTAAGCTAAGCAACCATATTTCGCGGCACCACCGTGCACTGCTAAGACTAACACCCAGGACCTCAAAGATGACATCACAAATGTCATTGATGACATCACTGATGACATCACATGTGTATGTACTTCTCATGAAATATGTGTAGAAGGGATTCTTATTATGTTGCGAAAAAAGTGTCAAGAATCATTGCAAGAAATATACCCTAATAAGTGCATTGAACGATGCATTCATATAAATAGCATCCTATTATGGGGTTCTATCTAGTATACTAACCTACTCATACAGAAACATAACATTGTGTGCAGCGTACAAGATGAAGGTATGATATTCGTAATGTTAATATGTTGAATAATCAAATGATAATTGTTTTCTTAATAGATTTTTGTGTACTGTGAAATATGTAATAAGTAGCTAATAAAACCCATGTATTACATAATTGCATTACTATAGACAAAACACAAAGACACAAGAACACATACCAATATGGGTATATACAGGGAAAGTGAAGTTAGCAAAAAAACACAAGTAGTAGCAGAAACAATTCATAACTTAACTGATTAGTTTCATGCAAATAAATGATTGCTCTGTTTCAAAGCTGCTATTTACCCTATGTATATGTATCACTTGATGTGATTGGACCCTAAGGAAAGTAGTGTGAGTACAATGTATACAAATGTGACCATATACAGGGAAAGTACAGCCATAAAAAAAACAACAGAACTATCAGAAAGTGCTCATAAGTTTAGTGATTATCTTTATGCACAAAAAGGATTGCTGTCTTTCAAGCTTGTGTTTTCCCATATGTATATGTTTCATATGATGTGACTGTACTCTAAGGGAATTACTGTAAGAACCTACTAGAAGGATATGTCTACAAATAAAATAAAATTCTTAGTTTCTGACTGTTACTGAAGAAAACCATGTGGCCTAGATATGTCAGAAAAAGAAAAAATAGTGAGCCAGACATGTGATGTCATCAGTGATGTCATCAATGACATTTGTGATGTCATCTTTGATGTCCTGGATGTTAGTCTTAGCAGTGCACGGTGGTGGCGCGAGTTATGGTTGCTTAGCTTACCATAACCAGCGAATTTCAAGGGTTTTTCGGTTTTACTTGGAACAATAACGTCCCTTTAACAAAGTTTTTTCACTGAATTTCATAGGTTTTTAGTATCGCAACTTAACCATAACGTCCCTTTAACAAAGTTTTTTCACTGAATTTCATAGTTTTTTAGTAGCACAACTTAACAATGATGACTTTGACTTTATATACATGTCATATGGAACTGACTAGATCTCTTCTTATGAACTTGATGTCCGCAAACTTATTTAATGTTCGCGGACATGTTCGGAGAACAGTACCTCTACCTAAAAACTGTGGGGGGGGTGGTGGGGTATGTTTGATTGTTATATCATAATATAGGAACATTTAACAAATTCAAAAAGCAGCACACAAACACATTATATATAGTAATACATAAGAAATGTAACCCATATATGTAACACACTAACCATTCATTTAAATACAATATGTTCTGAAATGGAATATACCACAAGAAGATAAATTGGCTTCCCACATAATTACTTCACAGACACAACCGAACTGAGAACAAGACCAGACCCACTGAATACATAGGACTTATCTTACCAGAAATAGTAAGTGTACTTCATTTTACTCATATATTTATAAACTTTCTGTATTAGATTAAAAAATATATTATCTTTTTCTTTTTTTTCTCACAGAAATGTCTAGTACTCTGGAATGGCTAGAGGACAATTTCCCACATGAAGAAATGTCACAAGATAGTGAAACTAATGGTAAACACTTTATAATATTTATTATTTTTTTATATACATTTAACATATATATTATTTTTTTTGTACAGAGCATACCAAAATAGAAAAAAACTTCAGAAAACCCTGTTATGGATAACAGTCTTCACAATATAGAAGAAAAAATGGATGTATTGTTGGCTAATTTTAATAATTTAAAAACTTTTGTAGAAAATCATTTCAAACCAAAACACCTCGTACCATTGCCCCACATGTACTTGTCCCTCCTCACCATATCCCAGTCAATTATCCCCAAACCCTCTCCATATTCCAAAACGTTTTGATGAGACTTCCATCCCTTCTTCACCTAATGCCAATCATGTTGAAAACCCAAATTCTCCTGTTTTTGTTTCGGTTTCTGCCTCACCTTCTCTGTCATAAATTATTAATATATGTTAAATAAAGTTTAATTTTTATATTGTATTGTGAATAGTTTCTGTTTTTTTTTTTAAAAAAAACAATAAAAGTGTCCGCGGACAGTGCGAGTGTTCTGAAATGTTCGTACATAAACGAAAATGGAGGTGTCCTGAAGAACACCACACCTGTTCGTACTGTTCGCTAGCAAGTTGAAACTGTTCTAAGAACACACGTGGTGTCCTGAAATGTTCGTAAAGAAACAAAAATTAAAGTGTTCTAAAGAACACTATATCTGTCCGTAATGTTCGCTATCAACTTAAAACTGTCCTAAGAACACAATTGGTGTCCTGAAATGATCGTAAATAAACGAAAATGATGTGTCCTGAACAACAGTACAACTGTTCGTAGTGTTCGCTAGCAACATGAAACTGTACTAAGAACACATATGGTGTCCTGAATTGTTCGTAAACAAACAAAAATTAAAGTGTCCTAAAGAACAATATACCTGTCCGGTACTGTTCGCTAGCAAGTTCAAACTGTTCTAAGAACGCTATTGGTGTCCTGAAATGTTCATACGTAAACGAAAATGGAGGTGTCCTGAAGAACACTATACCTGTTCGTAGTGTTCTCTACCCAATTGAAACTGTTCTAAGAACACAATTGGTGTCCTGCAATGTTTGTACATAAACGAAATTACACGTGTCCTGAAGAACACTCTATCTGACCTTACTGTTCGCTACCAAGTTTAAACTGTTCTAAGAACACACTCGGTGTCCTGAAATGTTCGTTTCACGTGTGACGCACTTTTAATTACTTCAGAACCCGAACAGTGTCCGTAGGACATCAATGCGCATGCGCTAACCAATCTCCGTGCACTTGGTGTCCTGCGGACAGGCGCTTCCTTCGCGGACTAGTTCGCGAATGGATCATATGACCACGCTCATCGTGTGTCCTGAAATGCGGATACTGTTCGTGTCCCCGAACAATTTAAAAGTACATTTTCAGTTAATCCATAATATTTTTCAATAAAATCTCACCATGGCACAAGTCCCACATAGCAATCTTGAGTTTCTATATACCTTTTGAAACTTTCCGATCCTTTTTTTGTGTTCGATCTGTCCGCGGACAGTGCGCATGTCTGCGAACCGTGCACAAACACCCCTTTAAAAGACCACGCCCAAGAGCTTATTCCCATTGTGTTTCTGGCTATTCTTCAGAACACAGTGATTTTTGCTGCCACCTGCAGACTACACCATCATCGAGATGGCATCCTTGGCTGCTGAACTGCCACTTGGTGCTGCACCTGCTTCAGCACCACCCCCGCCCCCTCCACCACCACCACCTCCCCAAGGGCCTGAAGAGGGGAACAGGAGTGAGGATGCGGAGGAGGAAGAAGAGGATGATGAGAATGAGGTAGAGGAAAACCCTACTACCCGCACTAGGCGTGAGTCTTGGGTGTGGCGATATTTACCATTCATGGTAATGTTCCTAAGGCTCGTGCAAACTGTGTTACCTGCAATGAGTGCAAAATGATACTCAGTCGCGGGAAGCACGGTAAGTACAGCTTTGGGACCACTACTATGAAGTGACACCTGAGGTCATTTCACTCTGGGGCTATTTGCAGGGTTGTACCTTACGAAGAACGTAGCAGGTTGATTTCCTCTACTTCATCCTGTGTTTGTGATCCTGTCACCACAAGGACCACCTCTGTGGGACAGCGTCTTCCTCAAGCTGCCTCACAGGCCATACAGAATGCTGATGACCCTTACCTTTCGAGGGTCACAGTTGTATGTATGTACTGTGACACAGTACTCTGCAGGGGGGAGCGACTTCGGAGTGCTTTTGAGACTATCGTCTCAGAGCACGAGAAGACCTGCTCACTACCCAAATAAAACCCACTCTGCATCTTCCCCTCTCAGCTTGCCCTTTCTTATCCCTGTGGTTGGTGTCCCCCCTTTACCCTCCTTTACCCTCCTCTCCTAGTGTGTCGTGTCTGAAAAACCAAAAAAAATACAAAATTACAAAAATAAAAAAAATAAGGCTCTTTTCAGAGCCGCCTTTCCCAGTTAAAAAATAGAAGTGAAAATAAATGAAGCAGGGCTCTTTGTATTTTTTAGAAGTCCGCGGACAGTTCGCGAACATTAAAAAAATTGGGTTGCTACTCCATCACAAACATTGTAATTTTATCTGGAAAGAAGTGGTGGCTCTGAAAAGAGCCTTTGGGTGGTGTTTGTAAGTCAAAAATTGTAAATGCTTAACATCTACTTCAAAATCGTTGTTGTAATTCCAAAAAAGGTTGCAATGCATTTTGTACATTTCTCAGAAAATCTGATTGCCAGCATAAGTAAGATGGACTCCATCTCTGCGAAAAATGTATGTACTACAAAACATAATATTTTCATTGTGAAAAGAAGACATGCCAAAATCTCTTAGAAAGGCACAGACAGCCTTATTAACATTGCGCCTTGCTTTTTCCATTTGTGGACCAAATGAAGAAGAACGAAGCCACATTTGTCTCTGCGCAATCCGTGAAAATATCACTTGAGAATTAGGAAACATGTCCATAACCTTCCTAAGTCCTTCTTTCATAGCAAATTGCAAAGGAATTCCAGTCACATGTCCTAAACTGTTCCCTCCACAATGAATTACAATTATGTCTGGATGTTGCTCTGTCTCCAAAGTAGCACAGAGAGGTAGCAAGTCCAACCACTTCATTCCACGTACTCCATGCCAGTGTACTTCCACATGTGGGAATCCAAGATCTACAGCTACTCCACAGCTTTCTGCATGCACTTTCAACCAATGTATCCACAAATCTCCTAAAATCCAAACAATCTGTTTTCTGAAACACAGCCATAGCTATCTGTTGTTCTCTCAGCAAAAAGAGTATCTGAGAAAATCTCTCCTGGCACAACACACCCACCAAACTTTCCTGACCAATCCCTTTCAGTGCTTATTCTCATTTGCATGACTTCTGAACCCAAAAATCCCCGGATGTAACTCCCGATGTCTGCGAACTACCGCCATGTCCGCAGACATATCGTAACATGAACAGCCCTTCTACCATTTCCACTACCCTCTCTCTCTGCCATTCCCTCATTGGATATACCTCAAAAATCACATGACCATGCACCAATCACATTCAAGACCTCTACATCTAACTGCATCATCATAGATCAGCACTGCAAATGAACTCTGAATCTCTCTGAGTACAAGTGTCATATCATTGGCAAGCAGCATCTACCAGAAATACTGTACAAATCTTCAAGATTTCTACTTGCAGCTCCATGCATATCCATATGCATGAACACAAACTTCAGGTATGCATATTTTCTGTATAGTAGATGAACACATTTTCAAACAGACTTTTACCTTGTAAAATCTGTAAAATGAATTTACTGTACTTTTTTCAATTTCCTAAAATCAACTATCACTTATAAACCTTTATACTATTTACTTTCTTTATACACACACACTCAAATCATGTTAAACTAACATTTTCTAAATGAAATATATAGACTACATATATTCAAACAAAATTGCATGCAAACACAATCTATGTTTAAACCTTTATAAAAATACTTATACAATTTCATATTTTTTGTTTTTATTTATTTATTTACTTAATTACTTTAAATTAGACATGACATTGAGGCACTATTACCTAGAACAGTTTACTTACAGAAATAGTGGTATTCACTAATATATTATACATTTCACAAGACATAGTAAAGATATATTTTTTTTGCTACAGTTAGTCATTCAATACAATTTGTTCATTAAGAACATATCACATGTACTGAACTGATGCAATGTATCTTATGTAAATAAATTAGTTTAATGGTTTTAAAGAAGGCACTGAGGATTTCAATTAAAAAAATCAATATCTAAATTAAAAACAGTGCTATATACAAACAAAGTTACTAATTTGAAGCTTTTACAATTGCAGTGAAGACCAGTTTCCTGAAAAGAAGCAGCCGAATTCGAAGAAGAAAGAAAAACTAAGAAGTTACCTGTTAATTTAAAAAAAAAATAAGTAAAATATCACCATAATATTTGTATTATTAATCAAATATACTATAACGTTAATACGAGCTATTTCGGTTTCTAAAAATAGAGATTTTGTACCATTTTGTCCAAAAATTTCCATGTCTTAAACAGCGATTTACAGCCAGAATGGCCCACAAATTTCTATTTTTGGACACACAAATTACCCAACTGAACCACTACAATTTTCATATTATAGAACAAACAACTGTTTTAATTGTATACATTAGATTTACTATTTGTACTTTTCCACACCACTAGCTTACTTTTGTTTTGTCATCTGAACCCCAGTTTAGTAAAACATACATTCAAGAATACCTATCCCTACTAGTTTTAGTTCCAAATGCACAATCACACACCATTACATACATCTTTATCATCTTACTCAAACACTCATGCACACAGCACACATACATTCCAGAACACCCCAACCCATATCTTCTTTATTTTTTTCAACAGACCCTAAAGAATGCCTACCAAAAGTCAAGTCCGTAGAAAGCAACGCAAAAGTAGAGCAAATGAAAATAAAGGTGTCCAACATAAGCATCCATCTCTAGCAGAATTTGTAAAAAAAGTTGAAACAAAACAGCTAATACAATCATTTAGTGAAACACAAGAAGTTTCAAGTACAACAACTTCGCTTCCTCTATCAAAATGTAAAACAAACCAAAAAACAATTAACAGAAAATCAGCTATCAGTACAGATAAAACTATTTCTTCAAGTTTTAATATAGTGCAAAGTAAGCATACCAAGAAAAGTATTTTAGCCAAAATATACCGTCACAAAGTCCTTCAAAATCTTATAAAAACAGGAGAGAAATCAGGTTCAAAGCTTAAAACCTATCATAGGAAATCAA
Organism: Ambystoma mexicanum; assembly: GCF_040938575.1. Taxonomy (NCBI): domain Eukaryota; kingdom Metazoa; phylum Chordata; class Amphibia; order Caudata; family Ambystomatidae; genus Ambystoma; species Ambystoma mexicanum. Next base: position 1,290,241,902 of record NC_090930.1, on the reverse strand, counting down.
TCTTAGAAGCATTGATGGACAGTGCAATTCTTCTCAAAAGAAATGTATTTATTTTACTGTTAAACAAAATGAAACCACTAACAAAACAAATAACTAAATTACAAAAAAGACTTCTCAATAAGCGAAATATCAACAGAAAGAACTTCTTAAGTATCAGCGGAGGTGAATGGAATCACACTACAAGCACAGAACCATATTTTAATGAAGAAGCGTACAAACAAAAGCAAACAAATACAATTGCCATACATAGCAGTGGTCGAGGTTATGAAAAAGTGAATAATACCATAATGGAACAAGAAGTACTTCTTACAAAAATATGCCCTGAAAACTTAGAATTACCCCTCCATTCAACTGAATCAGAACGTCTAGTGTACAAAAGGCCATGCACGTCAATGTGTAACTTTCCCAAACAATGTTTCAAATCTTTACGCCAATTCCTCAATAAATATGTAAAAAGCAAAGACAAAATCAAAATTAAATTACTGAAAAATATAAATACCTGTCCAGTGCGCAAGTACACAGGACTACAAGGACGTTCATTGGCCTGCATTACAGGACCTACTTGTAAAACCACTTTCCATGATATCAAAAGGATATCAACACATCATTCAACTATAAGAAATCTAGTCTATAAACTGTACTATGCTAAAAGTCCTGCTTTAGCACTAGCAAATTTAAATAACATTCTTCTACATGGTACAGCAAAAGACCTACTTGAAGAAATTGACTATATCCAGAAAAAATATATTGGAAGTGAAAGCCACTTACAGAATGAAATAGCTTTAAACCAAATTAGCAACAATTCTACACATGGCAACCTTTACCAAACACATAAAAAAAGAAATAATAACATATAAAAGTACATTAGTTGAAGTACCAAACCATGTGTGTGTATGTTGCCGCAGAACTTTTTATAAAAGTAACACAAAAACTGTAGACGTGTCATACAAAATAGAAGACAATGAAGATTCTAAATGGTTTGAATTAGCTCTCTACCTTGTAGCAGAAAACAAATATGAAATAACTGACCTCTTAATACTTTGCAGTTACTGCACTACAAAACTTGACAACAACCAAACTCCTTCACATGCTATCACAAATAATTTGGAAATATACCCACTACCAAAACCCCTACAACAACTTAATTTATATGAGAGCATCATAATTCAAACAGTGCACCCATTTCAAGCAATAATACGCCTTCAACCAAAAACAGCAAAATTACCTCCCTCTGAATTGGTAAAAGGCATTCGTGGAAAAGTAGTTTATTTACCATTAAATCTAAAAGAAAATGTGCATACTCTAGGAGTGCAACGTCCAATGCAGCAATCTTTAATTATATTAGTAAATGGAGTACCTACAAAAGACAAAAAAATATGGCAACAGCTGGTAGATTTATATAAAGTTAGACAAGCCTTCCAATATCTTAAAGAGAATAATGAATATTACAAAGAAATTAATATTGAAGAAAACTTGAAAGATACAACTGAAATAATTCAAGAAACACAAGAAACTGGTCAATTTGAGCTACTAGATCCTGCTACAATATCAAATACTTTAGACCATTATACAATTCATCCTTTGCACTTTAATGACACCGTACAAGATGTACTGGAAACTTACCAAATGCGTCAAACAAAAGGATCGCCAATCAGTATATGGGAAAAAAGTATAGAAGCACGTGCTTTTCCTCTACTCTTTCCTACTGGCAAAGGAGGAAGGTATGATGATAGACCTATTCAAATATCAGCTTCAGAATACCGCTCATTACGGATGTATTCTGAAGATCCCAGATTTAGACAAAATGTGGAACACATATTCCACCTACTCTTTGAAAGTGAACTAGCAACTTTATGTTACGGAGTTGCACACATATTAAAATCAGGATCACACTTTCAAAATATGACAGCTACACAATTATTAGAGAAACTGCAACAAAAGGATGAGGTTTTACAATCAAATATTACAAATCTATTAGCAAATATGCGTGGTACTAAAGAGTACTGGTTTCGACGTCATGGAGATGTACGTTGTATGATCAGAAACCTTGGCCCACCCACTTGTTTACATTAAGTTGTGCAGAATATGCATGGGAAGATTTAAATGATTTCCTACGCATATCAAATAAAAACAAAACAAACATAGATATTCTAACACCTGGAAAACTTTGTTCTTTGGATCCTGTTAATGTTTCAAGATATTTTCACCACCGCTTCATTGCTATGCTACATTTTATTTGTAATAAAACTGTTCCTCCCCTTGGAGAAGTGCAACACTTCTTTTGGAGAAAAGAATACCAAGCCAGAGGAGCACCACATATCCACATGCTTCTATGGATTAAAGATGCTTCTAAATTTGGTCAAGACAGTGATGCCACTGTTTTACAGTTTATTGAAAAATATGTCACTTGTGAAATCCATCAGAAGCCACAAATAGTGATCTTCATGCACAAATTTTACAATTTCAAAGACACAAATGTGGAAAATATTGTCGTCGCAAATACAAAAACAAAGGCAAATACTACACCAAATGCCGATTTGGTTTCCCTAGACCAGTTACAAATACAGGTCAAGTAAACAATCTCATGTCTTCAGTTAGACATAGTGTTAAAGGTAAGTCACATAAAAATACATATTACATAAAAAGAAAAGAAGAAGAAAAATATATCAATGATTATAATGCAATCATTGCCCACTTATGGAATGCAAACATAGATGTGCAGTACATTGCAGACAATTCTACTGCAGTTGCACGATATGTCACAGCATACTTAACTAAAGCAGAAAAGACAGAGCTCCAAGACCTCTGGAATGACCTGTCATCAGATAAAACAGTGTCTCAGAAATTATACAGCTTGGGCATAAAAATGCTCACTCATAGAGAATGTGGATTTTATGAAGCAGCTGATCGTTTAACTGCTACTTCATTGTATGGTAAATCTGAAAATATAGTATGGCTAAGTCTTGGTCCAGCTAAATCTAGAAAAAGAGTTCTAAAATCATATGAAGATATAGAAACAATAGCCAAACATGATCCCAACAGCCAAGACATTTTAAAAAACAATATATTGGACACATACTACTCAAACAGAAGTAATACTTTGGAAAACATGTGTCTATACCAAATAGCCCAAAACTACACATACAAAAATAATATGAAACCTGATGAAAAAAAAGGTAAATATAGAGTGACAGACTGTGAAGGCAGCTTAGTTAAACTCACTAAACCAAATTTAATTAATCATATCAAATTGTCATCGAAGACTCCTCAACATAAAGAAGTATATTACATGTCCCTGCTACAACTCTTCAAACCATGGAGAAAAGAAGAACAATTACTAGATTTCTATGACTCATATGAGGATGCTTTCAAAGCAAATGAAAGCACTATAACTGATGTAAACTTTACACAGTACAAAACAATGTTGCACAATGAACAGCAACATGAAGAAGAACTCCAAGCCCAACTAGATAAGGATACTCCTGACAGTAGTCAACCTTCTGTAACAGGAAGCCAAGAACCACTGGGAGAACCACTAATAACAAATGAGGCAGAATTAGCTGTGATAGAAGGAGAAAACACCATGGGGCCGATTCATGGAAAAAACATGCGCCGAAAATGTTCGCGCAAGCAGGCGCAAGCAGGCGCAAGCGCAAAAAACAGGCACACGCGCACGCGTGCGATTCATGGAAGTCCCTGCGTGTGTTTACCTTGGCATGTGCGCCAAACCCGTGCATGGCGCACAAGTCACTGCAACATCCCGAAAGGCGTGCGCGACGCGCACAGTGAAAGCGCACAACCTCGGCGCATACACCAGAAAGTGGGCGGGACACGGGGCGTAACGCGCGGAATGGGGAACAACGCGCGAAAATAAGGGCGTAACTGGGGATGTACTGCAGGGAAGCAGACGGAACGCCCACACGCACTCGAACCACACGTATTCATGGAATCGAATAGGGCAAAGCCACGCACAGCCAAAGACACGCACAAGCTGAAACATGTCCGCCACACAAAGGCAGGTGGTAGAGTCCCAGCGCATCACAAAAGTGGCAACATACAGCAATTGGGCCTGTGCGAGCGGGGCACGTGTATTGCGGGGGTGCGCAGGAAGTAACACACGCGATCGAGTGGGGTACGTGTATTTCAGGGGTGCGTGGGAAGTTACACACGCGATCGAGTGGGGTACGTGTATTTCGGGGGTACGCGGGAAGTTAAACACGCGATTGAGCGGGGTACGTGTTTTTCGGGTGTGCGCGGGAACTTACACACGCGATTGAGCGGGGTACGTGTTTTTCGGGTGTGCGCAGGAACTTACACACGCGATTGAGCGGGGTACGTGTATTTCGGGGGTGCGCGGGAAGTTACACATGCGATTGAGCGGGGTACGTGTATTTCGGGGGTGCGCGGGAAGTTACACACGTGATCGAGCGGGGTACGTGTATTTCGGGCGTGCGCGGGAAGTTACACACGCGATTGAGCGGGGTACGTGTACATCGGGGGTGCGCGGGAAGTTTCACACGCGATTGAGCGGGGTACATGTATTTCGGGGGCGCACGGGAAGTTACACACGCGATTGAGCGGGGTACGTGTATTTCGGGGGTGCGTGGGAAGTTACACACGCGATTGAGCGGGGTACGTGTATTTCGGGGGTGCGCGGGAAGTTACACACGCGATTGAGCGGGGTACGTGTATTTCGGGGGTGCGCGGGAAGTTACACATGCGATTGAGCGGGGTACTTGTATTTCGGGGGTGCGCGGGAAGTTGCACACGCGATTGAGAGGGGTACGTGTATTTCGGGCGTGCGCGGGAAGTTACACATGCGATTGAGCGGGGTACGTGTATTTCGGGCGTGCGCGGGAAGTTACACACGCGATCACATCAGGGTATGTGTATTTCGGGGGTGCGCGGGTAGTTACACACGCGATCTCATCAGGGTACGTGTATTTCGGGGGTTTGCGGGAAGTTGCACACGCAATCTCATCAGGGTACGTGTATTTCAGGGTGCGGGGGAAGTATCACACGCAACATCAGCAGGGTACGTGTATTCCAGGGGTGCGCGGGAAGTTCCACACGCAATTCCATCAGGGTACGTGTATTACAGGGTGCGCGGGAAGTTCCACACGCAATCTCATCAGGATACGTGTATTACAGGGGTGCGCGAGGAGCACCACACGTGTATTGCACGTGTGGGTCCTCCCAGGTGTTCCCTCTACACCCTCCACGGCCCCTGCAGGTGGCTCACACCACAGGGGCCTACCCTGCACATGTCCTGCAGGCACCCCATCCACCATGGCCATGTCCCCCTGCACCCCCAGCCACCAGGGGCACCCTCCACCAGGCCCCCACCCATGTCTCCCACCACCCCCAGCAGTGCAGGGGGCACCCTCCACCAGGCCCACACCCATGTCTCCCACCACCCCCACCCCCCAGCAGTGCAGGGGCACCCTCGACCAGGCTCCCACCCATGTCTCCCACCACCCCCACCCCCCAGCAGTGCAGGGGCAGCCTCCACCAGGCCCCCACCCATGTCCCCCACCACCCCCACCCCCCAGGCACCAGGGGCAGCCTCCACCAGTCCCCCACCCATGTCTCCCACCACCCCCGCCCCCCAGCACTGTGGGGCACCTGCCAGCAGGCCCCCACCCATGTCCAACTCATGTTCCCCACCACCCCCACCCCCACCCCCCAGCACTGTGGGGCACCTGCCAGCAGGCCCCCACCCATGTCCAACTCATGTTCCCCACCACCCCCACCCCCCAGCACTGTGGGGCACCTGCCAGCAGGCCCCCACCCATGTCCAACTCATGTTCCCACCACCCCCACCCCCCAGCACTGTGGGGCACCTGCCAGCAGGCCCCCACCCATGTCTCCCTGCACCCCCACCCCCAGCAGTGCAGGGGCACCCACCACCAGGCCCCCACCCATGTCTCCCAGCACCCCCACCCCCCAGCCACCAGGGGCAGCCTCTACCAGGCCCCCACCCATGTCTCCCAGCACCCCCACCCCCCAGCCACCAGGGGCACCCACCACCAGGCCCCCACCCATGTCTCCCAGCACCCCCACCCCCCAGCCACCAGGGGCAGCCTCCACCAGGCACCCACCCATGTTTCCCCCCACCCCCACCCCCCAGCAGTGCAGGGGCAGCATCCACCAGGCCCCCACCCATGTCTCCCAGCACCCCCACCCCCCAGCCACCAGGGGCAGCCTCCACCAGGCCCCCACCCATGTCTCCCACCACCCCCACCCCCCCAGCAGTGCAGGGGCAGCCTCCACCAGGCCCCCACCCATGTCTCCCAGCACCCCCACCCCCCAGCCACCAGGGGCAGCCTCCACCAGGCCCCCACCCATGTCTCCCACCACCCCACCCCCCAGCACTGTGGGGCACCTGCCAGCAGGCCCCCACCCATGTCCAACTCATGTTCCCCACCACCCCCATCCCCCAGCACTGTGGGGCAACTGCAAGCAGGCCCCCACCCATGTCTCCCAGCACCCCCACCCCCAGCAGTGCAGGGGCACCCACCACCAGGCCCCCACCCATGTCTCCCAGCACCCCCACCCCCCAGCCACCAGGGGCAGCCTCCAGCAGGCCCCCACCCATGTCTCCCAGCACCCCCACCCCCCAGCCACCAGGGGCACCCACCACCAGGCCCCCACCCATGTCTCCCAGCACCTCCACCCCCCAGCCACCAGGGGCAGCCTCCACCATGCCCCCACCCATGTCTCCCACCACCCCCACCCCCCAGCAGTGCAGGGGCAGCCTCCACCAGGCCTCCACCCATGTCTCCCAGCACCCCCACCCCCCAGCCACCAGGGGCAGCCTCCACCAGGCCCCCACCCATGTCTCCCACCACCCCCACCCCCCCAGCAGTGCAGGGGCAGCCTCCACCAGGCCCCCACTCATGGCTCCCAGCACCCCCACCCCCCAGCCACCAGGGGCAGCCTCCACCAGGCCCCCACCCATGTCTCCCACCACCCCCACCCCCCAGCACTGTGGGGCACCTGCCAGCAGGCCCCCACCCATGTCCAACTCATGTTCCCCACGACCCCCACCCCCCAGCACTGTGGGGCACCTGCCAGCAGGCCCTCACCCATGTCTCCCAGCACCCCCACCCCCAGCAGTGCAGGGGCACCCACCACCAGGCCCCCACCCATGTCTCCCAGCACCCCCACCCCCCAGCCACCAGGGGCAGCCTCCAGCAGGCCCCCACCCATGTCTCCCAGCACCCCCACCCCCCAGCCACCAGGGGCACCCACCACCAGGCCCCCACCCATGTCTCCCAGCACCTCCACCCCCCAGCCACCAGGGGCAGCCTCCACCATGCCCCCACCCATGTCTCCCACCACCCCCACCCCCCAGCAGTGCAGGGGCAGCCTCCACCAGGCCTCCACCCATGTCTCCCAGCACCCCCACCCCCCAGCCACCAGGGGCAGCCTCCACCAGGCCCCCACCCATGTCTCCCACCACCCCCACCCCCCCAGCAGTGCAGGGGCAGCCTCCACCAGGCCCCCACTCATGGCTCCCAGCACCCCCACCCCCCAGCCACCAGGGGCAGCCTCCACCAGGCCCCCACCCATGTCTCCCACCACCCCCACCCCCCAGCACTGTGGGGCACCTGCCAGCAGGCCCCCACCCATGTCCAACTCATGTTCCCCACCACCGCCACCCCCCAGCACTGTGGGGCACCTGCCAGCAGGCCCTCACCCATGTCTCCCAGCACCCCCACCCCCCAGCAGTGCAGGGGCACCCACCACCAGCCCCCACCCATGTCTCCCAGCACCCCCACTCCCCAGCCACCAGGGGCAGCCTCCACCAGGCCCCTACCCATGTCTCCCACCACCCCCACCCCCCAGCCACCAGGGGCACCCACCACCAGGCCCCCACCCATGTCTCCCAGCACCCCCACCCCCCAGCCACCAGGGGCAGCCTCCACCAGGCCCCCACCCATGTCTCCCACCACCCCCACCCCCCAGCAGTGTAGGGGCAGCCTCCACCAGGCCCCCACCCATGTCTCCCAGCACCCCCACCCCCCAGCCACCAGGGGCAGCCTCCACCAGGCCCCCACCCATGTCTCCCACCACCCCCACCCCCCCAGCAGTGCAGGGGCAGCCTCCACCAGGCCCCCACCCATGTCTCCCAGCACCCCCACCCCCCAGCCACCAGGGGCAGCCTCCACCAGGCCCCCACCCATGTCTCCCACCACCCCCACCCCCCCAGCAGTGCAGGGGCAGCCTCCACCAGGCCCCCACCCATGTCTCCCACCACCCCCCCCAGCCACCAGGGACACCCTCCAGCAGGCCCCCACCCATGTCTCCCACCACCCCCACCCCCAGCAGTGCAGGGGCAGCCTCCACCAGGCCCCCACCCATGTCTCCCACCACCCCCACCCCCCAGCACTGTGGGGCACCTGCCAGCAGGCCCCCACCCATGTCCAACTTATGTTCCCCACCACCACCACCCCCCAGCACTATGGGGCACCTGCCAGCAGGCCCACACCCATGTCCAACTCATGTTCCCCACCACCCCCACCCCCCAGCACTGTGGGGCACCTGCCAGCAGGCCCACATCCATGTCCAACTCATGTTCCCCACCACCCCCACCCCCCAGCACTGTGGGGCACCTGCCAGCAGGCCCCCACCCATGTCCAACTCATGTTCCCCACGACCCCCACCCCCCAGCACTGTGGGGCACCTGCCAGCAGGCCCCCACCCATGTCCAACTCATGTTCCCCACCACCCCCACCCCCCAGCACTGTGGGGCACCTGCCAGCAGGCCCCCACCCATGTGCAACTCATGTTCCCCAGCCAACATGTCATCACAATCTCGATCCCTGGTCCCTATGGTCAGCCTCCAAATGCAAAACACCCACCCGAGTATTGCATCCACCCACTCATAATTTGCAATTACATCACAGAACACCAATTGCAAGTTCCGAAACAAACACATTTCCCTCACATACACCCAATGGGTGTCAGTGAATCTCAAAACCCATATCATGAAATGCATGAAACCAATGAGATACCACACATTGAAGTTCACCAAAAAATATATGTATTAAAAGAAACATAAATAGAATCAAAAATGAAGAAACAGAAATTTGAATGTACAAAAATTAAAAGAAGCATGTCCGTGAAAAAAAGCAAAACCAAAAATAAAATTCCAAAGTAATGGTGTCCAAAGTCAATGTCCACAAAACAAAATCCAATGGGAAATAAAAAAGAAAGCCATTGCTCCATGGTTAAAATGTGAAAAAAAAATACAATCCAACAGTGAACTATGTACATGGGAACAAGCCAGGGTCCATTATCCCAACAAAAGAAAGGAAACCTATCTAACTACACTAACTAATAAAATAAACTATATACAAAAATGTGGCCAATGTCCGAAAGGTCCAAATAAAATCAAAACAAAAATGAAACCTAACACTACCTACATAACTATGTACAAGGGCAGCGGGCTAGTTTCACGGCTCACTTGTGGATGTCCCGGGCCAGGGCATCATCGAACTCCTCCTCAATGTCCTGGAGGCGGTCCTCCTCCATGGCCCCGAGGGTCCGCAGAGCCGTCGATGTGTCCACCTCCAAACCCCTGCGGATTGCCTCGAGCCACTCGGCCCGCCTCAGGGCCCTCCGCATGGAGTTCTCCACCCTGACCATTGTGAGCCGTGCCTCTTCCGCCTGCTGCCGCTCCGCATCTATGGCGTGGCCCAACCGCTGCCACACGGAAGACACTCTCTGTCCTCGGTCCTCCTGCCCTCCGGCCGATGCCTGCCCCTCCGATGTTGAAGGCCCTGAGCCTTCATGGCTCCCACCACATTGCTGCTGCTGCTGTGCCTCGGCCCGTGCACTGCCTCCTGCTGCCTGCACATCCTCCGCCGGCTGGGGTGAAGTCGTAGATGTGGCCACCCCTGCTGGACGTCCGACTCCCGACTGTGGCAGGGATGCCTCCTCCACCAGCCTGGCCGCACCGTCAGAGGCAGCTCCACAGGGCACCCAGGTGACTGATGGGTGGGAAGATGGCACGGAGGACGACTGGCGCGTAGGGGGTCCAGTTGAGGAGGGGGTCGTAGCAAGCCCCATCAGACGGAGGAATCCGGCCTGGGTGACCTGTCCCAGCAGGCTGACGTGGTCAACGAGCCATTCGAGATGACGTGCAGTCTCCTCATGAAAAGACTGCAGGTCACCTCGCATGGCCCGTTGACGCAACGCCACACCAGTCAGGACAGGCTCAACCCGGACCCGGATAGCCACGTCCGCAGGCAGAGGAAGGCCAGTTGACGTGAGCTCATCCCCTGCCTGAAAACAGGTCTGGACGTAGGCATCCCTGCTGGTGCAAGATGATGCAGGGACAGGATCAGGGACAGGATTACACACAGGCACCTCTGCGGCGGCCTGTGCTGCCTCCTGTCCCTGGTCCTGCACTGCACCACTAGCACCAGTGGGATCCCCACCTCCAGACCCCGTCTCTGGTGCTTGCACGGCCTCCTCCTCCACCAAACCCCCCACCAACCTGGATGACTCCGGGCCATCTTCCCCTGTTGGGCCCTGTGGGGTCCCAGCTGCCCCTTCTGCTGCTGAGGAGTCCAACTCCAACCTCTGCCTCTTGGACCTCCCCCTGGCAGCTGCGGCCTGCGACGCGGCTCCGGACTCCTCACTCCCCGACGAGATGACAACATGGGAGGGGAGCCGGGTATTGCGTCTCCAGCTGGCGGTGGGATCCCCGCCGCTGTGCTCCACAGCACCTTCTCCGCCCTCTTCATCAGTTGACGCTGCAGACAGGGAGAAACAAAACACAGGCATCAGGGCACTGTACAATGGACACATACACACATGACAGTTGTGCATGAGTGGCATTGGCAAACCTCAGACATGTCATCACAATCCCCAACACACATGTCATTTCAACTCGCGCACATGAGCCATACCACAGCCATATCGCAACTGCCAGCACCATCCATACACATACAACAGCATGAGCAGCCAAAGGTGAGCCAGACATCACATGCAACACAGGAAGTGCACCACGCATGTACACACACCACCACACTTGCATGCATGTGTACACCTCTGCCAAGTGTTGCAGTGTTCAGACGGGCATCCATGTCACATCTGCCAATCAGGCTTCCACATACCGCTGTCACATGCATCCATGTTGCATCACTGTTGCACCCTTGTCAAATACACACACATGCACATGTACACAGTGCTGATACATGCAGCCGAAAACAACATACATGCGTGACATCACGGACATGTCTACTTACATACACATTCATCCAAACATGTGTGCCCACACAACTGCATTTGGCATGCAAGCCTACACACACAAGCACCATCCATGTCTCACACATTCCAGCCCTCGCATGTGTTAGCCCCACGGCCCTGTACACCCCCACCCATACTCGACCCCATACAAACAGATGTGCAACCTGCACACCACTGAAAAATCACCACACGCACTGCTCACAATCAGGATGCATGTACACTTACCGCTCAACTCCAGATGGGTCTGCCTCTCAAGGACCTGGACGTGGAGCGCTGGGGATATGCATTCCAGGACCCTCATCTGTTCTTCCGACAAGTGGCCCCGGCGGCCCTTGGCATCCGCTGCCTTCAAGAGGCGCCGGGCCTTGTTCAGGGTCCTGGACCTGAAGTCCTCCCAGCGCTTCTTGACATGTTGTAAGTCGCGGACTGCCACCCCCTCCGCGTTGATGGCAGTCACGATGTCAGTCCAGATCCGAGTCCGTCCTTCCTTGTCGGCGCGGGAACTTCCGAAGAGGGCATCATACTGCCCCAGTTCTTGCTCCACCGGGACACCAACTTCGGTGGCACTGAAGCTGGTGCCCCTCTGCCTCTCTGGCAGGTGGTTGTCAGTGGTCTCAGATGGTGTTTGCCCCGACATGACAACCCCAGAGGCAGGAGTGGGTGGGCAACTGGGTCCTGGGGCTGGGCTGTGGAGCGATGGAATCCCAGTCGGGAGTCTTCGGTTCCAGCAGGGGTGGTCACAGCAACAGCACCCCTGGCTGATGTGCAGGCAGCAAATGGCAGGGCACGTGGGCAGCAGGCAGTCAGGCAGCAGCAGATGGCAGGTGGGAGCGTGCTCGGGGCTCTGGGGGGCAGTAGTTTGGCCTTCTGGGCAGGAGCGTGGTCTTCCGTGTGCTTACACGTGGCCAGCTTGATACGGAGTGATTTGGCACGAAAAAATCTGCACATCAGCGTGTAATTCGAGGAAAGGCCCTTAGCGCGTCTGCACGGCAGCACGCATATGCGATTTCATTGGACCAAAGGCCTTAGCACGTGAGTGCGTCTGTGACGTGACGTGCGCGGGTGTTTCCCTCATTGCACGTGATGACAGAACACACGTGGATTTCCACCAATCGCGTGTGAAAGTTCCCGGCACCCCGGAACACACGTACCCAGGCTAATCGCGTGTGGAACTTCCCACGCACCCCGAAACACACGTACCCAGGCCAATCGAGTGTACGCTCCCTCCCCTCCGATCACACGCAACGACACTCGGACATACAGTCTTACCACGTATCCGAATATGGGAAACCCGCGCACGGCAAAAGACGTGCACAGGCGTCAACGCATCCGCACACACGAAGGCAGGCGGAGGCGTCCCCGCGCACAGCATAAAAGTGCACGCAAACAACAAACGCGTATATACAGCTACGATGAATGCCCCATTTGTCGCTGCACTGATCGTGGGACACCGCAGGAGGAGGAGAATAGCCAGGGCACGCATTTTCGCACCACGGACAAGACTTTTTGGGATGCCTGACCACCAGGTCTACGGCAGGTATAGGTTTCCACCCCATATCATCCTAGACCTGGTCAGGGAGTGGGAAGATGACCTCACATCCCCCACCCTTTGTTCCCAAGCATTGAGCCCCTTGGAGAAGCTGCTCAATGTCCTGCATTTTTTGGCCACTGGGTAATTTCAGCGGACCACTGCCATAGTGGGGGGGGTCTCACAGGCCACGCAGTCACGCTGCCTACACTAGGTACTGGCAATCATGACAGCGCGCCCCCAGTCCGCAGGCACATATACATGCCCAGAACACCCGCAGAAAGGCAGGCCGTTGTCCTGGATTTTTTTCAGGGTGGCACACTTCCCCAAAGTGCTCGGTGCCATAGATTGCACCCATGTGTCCCTACGTCCACCTAGGGCCACTGGGCACATCTACCGAAACCGCAAGCACTGGCATTCCATCAATGTACAGGTGGTATGTGATGCAAAGGGAATCATCACCTCTGTCTATGCAAACTACCCTGGCTCTACCCATGACAGTTTCATATACAGAATGTCCGCCCTGAGCCGGGCCCTGGAAGCTGGGCATCATGGTGACACATGGCTCCTAGGTCAGTACAAATGCCCTTGCACATGCATGCAAGTCACACACAGACAAATATCCAAACCCTAATAATCTCAACTATTATCACCTCCCCAGGGGACAGTGCCTACCTTCTGAGCAACCACATGATGACGCCAATCCGGAACCCCACCACACCACCCCAGGTAAGATACAACGCTGCCCATATTGCAATCAGGGGCATAGTGGAGCGCACATTCGGAGTGCTCAAGTCACGTTTCCGCTCCCTCGACCGCTCTGGTGGGCAACTACTCTATGCACCACCAGTAGTGTGCAGGATCATTGTGGCAGCATGTGTCAAGCACAATGTTGCAACACGGTAGGGCGTCCCGGTGGACATGGTGGTGCCCCCACATCCCCAACCACAGGCACAGGCGCTGCCCATGGGAGGGGACAGGGCACGTGGTGAGGAAGCCCGGACCCAGCTTGTGGCCACATTTTTCACCTAAACTCCCACCCCTGCGGAGTGCACACAGGCCTGGCACATACCAGGTGACAATCGATGATGACAAAGAGACAGTCAACTGTCACAACCCTACCACCCTGAGATAGTTGCCATGGAAGTGCCACATCGTCTGCATCCCTAGCTACTTAAACACAAGCTATCCTGTGTGACCAAAAGGCACAGATATGACATATGCCATGATATGGCCCATACACAAGTATTTCAAGGTGCAATGAGGCAGGGAGGGGGGAACAAGGGAAGACAGACAACGGTACTACTAGGCCAGGTGTCATTGAGATCGTGCAAGTGCAGGGGTAGGGGGAAGGGAAAAGTGCAAGGGGAAGGGTGGGGTGGAGTCCAGTACAGGGGAAGTAGCCCAAAAAAATAATACATAGGTCAGCTGGTGGCAACTGCAAAGGTAAGTGCAGACAAGTGCTGGGAAGGGAGGGCTGTAGGGATAGAGAGACAGTACTGCAGTGCAGGGGTTGCAAGGGAGGCAGTGCAAGTGGTGAGTGGCTGGGCCAGGGACCGAGGTCGGTGAGAATGGCCCAGTTGCAGCTCCTGTGCAGTTCCAGTGAAGAGTTCTGCAAGGGAGAGGCAGAGAGTAAGCAGAAGCAAAGAGGAAGTTCTTGAGGTGCTTCCAGAACTGGAGATGGTTCCCCTCAAGTTCAAGTCAGGCAGGAAGTCTGTTCCAGGGGGAGGGCCCTGCCGCGGAGAGAAATCTACCCCCAGCTAGTTGCTCTGAGAAGCGGATGACCCTGACATTTAAGGTGTGCATCACACACACCTGCAAAACAGGCCATGGCCATCACTGTCATGTCACTCAAACCCTCCCAAACATCAACATGACATGGCAAGCAATACCCATACACCAACACAGTAACGATAAGGTGCACATTGCCATGTCCTAAATGTACAGTGGCATCGGACAATGATGCCTGACCCGGAATCAGATGAAATGACAGACTAACAAAATCTCCCACCCAAAATAAGTCATTTCCAAATGCATTACAACAGTCGTAGACGTAACATAACAATGAATGCCTGTCTACATGCACATTATGCATTGCAAAATCAACACTGCAGCTCATGTGTGCAGTGTCCTACTCCTGCATCACACTGCTCAGCGCACAGCACAGTGAACAGCCATTGTGTGTGATGCACACCCTGAGCATCACATCTAAGTGACAGACCACATCAAACATCAAATTAGGCATGTACTGGATCCATAATCGGTCACAGAACATGTGCTGCAGGGACACAGTGGGCACCAGAAGGCAAACAGTGTACACATGGATATGCATGGGTGGGAGTACATGTAGTGCATCAGAGTGCAAGTGTGTGGTTCTGCAAGGACATGCACTCCACATATGCATGTGCACTCAAGTAACCATCAGTGTTCCCTACACATCACATTTGAACATTCACCATGTGTACACCCCAGCATGTCAAACCACAACTATCCCCTCGCACCTGAAAGGAAAACACAACACATGAACAGGCATTGATCAGCAGAACACAACATGTACATAGGATACCACCATTACTATGTCAGAGTTCCCATCACACTGCAGGGCAAGGCAACTATCAACAACAACCCCCCCCCCTCACAAATGACCATGACCCACTGAACAACTGCACCTGGGTCATGGAGCCTCCAACCCTCAATTCCACCTGGCCACAGGATCACCTTTACCCTTCGTCACCATCTCCCACCTTGTGTGTAAAAAGATGCCTGAACCCTCAGAATCCACACTCATTTCCAAAATCACAAACTCCAAGGCATAGAAATGAACCCGAACACCCTCCAGTAGATGACTTGACGTAGCAGTATCTCACAAAGGCCAAGTACTACCACAATGATGCAACAACCAAGGTAGCACAGCAAAACAATGTCACGACAGGATGTGAGACATGTGTGGTACATGACATAGGATGATGCACCATGAATGGATGTGTACTGTCACAGGTCCCCTGTACAGGCGCAGGAGTGTCACGAAACAATCACCCCCACCATGTCCCGGGTGCCTGCAAGGTCAAACTCACACAGGCCCCTGAGACCCTGGTGGGGAATGAGGTTCAGGGATATGCAGTCGGGACAGGTGTTGACACACTGGATGACTGGAATGAGCGGCAGGAGAGGGGAGGAGGAATGACACATGAAACTAGGGAATGCACGAAAATGTACAACCTGCATGAACACATACACAAACCAAACAAACTTGGACATCATTGTCATGGCCTTCTGTAGTCCAGGCTCAGGAGTGGTACGAACCAACCACCCCGTCTAGGGTTTTGGCGCCTGCAAGTTTGGGGCTTACACAGGCATCCGCAACCCCAGTGGGGAAAGAGGGTCAGGGAACGTTGCTTGGATAGGCACGCGAAGCAGGAACACTGGGTAGAGGGTATAGGTTTCAAAATTGCATAGGATCACGGGTGATTAGGGAGAAAAAAACATACCAAATTGAACCACACATACATCCATGCACCAGTACACTCCCCAGCCTATGCAGAGCAGTTCGTAAGAAAAACAACAAGACACTTAGCTCTGGTTTTGAGTGCTGGCCTCCTGCCTGCGCACTCTCAGGTCCGGTTACAGGAGCACTGCAATGCTGCAAAGAGAGACACAGTCAACAACCTGTACGTGCCAATTGCACAAAAACACAACACCAAACATGCCCCATAGCAACAGACTACTCAACAAACAGACAATCTGTGGTTGATGCTTCGTACCCATATATAACATCACCCCTGTGACGGGTCATACACAGTCAATGCAGTAAGGCAGCCGCTGATGGGTGCGTGGCAAATGGAACACCAATGTGTCACAATTCACACAACATGCAATGTTCCCTGGGTAAGCAGACAGACCCATATAGCAAGCCATGACTACAGAGCAAGTTGCGTACCACCATGACCGAAACAAAGTTGGCAGTGCATTTATCATGAAGTACGTGGAAAAGACATGCACTGCACCCGAGTATGTCCCTTGCTGTATGTCCCTGTGAGCTGCCCCTTTTCATGTCTCGGAAGGCGACATGGTTGATACAAGTGCCTCAATGGACCTTGGTGTACCGGAGGGTATGTGCCACTGCCCCTGCATGTGTCCCAGACAACCCTACTCTCAGCAGCCATCAGTCCACAAACACATCTGAGCTGCATTGTGTGCTTCAACACCAATATTTGTCTAAGCTCACCCTCAGTGCTGTGACTAAGCCTGCATGTGCAACTCGCCTGGTGCAAGCTTTGCTGTGTCGTGGCCCCCCTGTGATGCTCACCTTGCCTGGAGTTCCTTGGAACATGTCAGCAGTTCTAGGATGTGGGTCTGCAATCACTGTGCCTCTGCGTCTGCACACATGTGCATGTGGGCACCAACAAACGGGTCCAGAATTCCGTCGTCCAATGGGCCATGTCTGCTGGCAAAGGTGCTCTGGAGGCTCATCCCCATGCAGAAAGGGCATGAAACACATGATTAATGCTTCAAAGTCATCTGTGTGTGTCTCATCAGGCATCTCATTACTTGACCATGTCAGAGAGTCACATCACAAATCACACCATCAGTCCGTCTTTCACATCCAAAGTGTGGAACACTATCTACAGCATGAATTGCAAAAAGCACGTGTACAGGAAAGATATGAAACATACTACACAATGCATAGCAATCAATGTACACATTAATCATGACACACCCCATCTAGCAAAAGCTGAACAGTGGACAATAACACCTAAATCATCCCCACTAGGGGTGTCAACACAAGTCACACAGCACCAGACATGCCACAGATATGACAGTCCAAAGCCCTTGTGTAATATTCTGTAACACCGAACCATCCTTGCGAGCCTATGGATAAGGGAGGCAGGAGTGGCATATGTGAGTCAAGGACCCCAAGCAGCAAACACATACACAAGACAACCATGAAGGGCCCAGCTGGAACAGACAGTGGATGCCTTCAAAAGCCACAAAGCACCGCACCGTCACATGAAAGCACAATAGACTAGCAATTTTAAACTAAATCAACTATTAACTAATTACACTAACAATGGAAAACCGACATTACCTATTTAAACTTACTATCAAACAGAAACTTAACTAACTAAACTAAAAGAAAAATCAAAAATGGCCACATACGACCCGGGGGGGAGGGGAGGCACCCAGGAGGGGGGAGGTACAGGGTGATGCTCAACATCCACATGCGATGATGCTGAGCCAAAAAAAAATCCTCCATGGGCTCAACGCCTGCACAGCCCGACCTATGTGGGAGATAGATGGTCGTCCGAGTCTGGCTCATCCTGGAAAGGAGGATATAGCACAGTAGCCTTGCCACGCATAGCCGCAGCTTGCCCCTCGTCGGCAGCAAGTCTGCCGGACGGGTGAGCCTGGTTCTGTGTGGCGATGTGACATAGGTCTGCATGCAGAACCTCACGTGATACACGTGCTTCCTCTTGCAAGGTAGCACATGTAACACGGAGTTCCTCCTGCAAGGCCTGGCTGGACAACCGCTGCACCTCCCGGCAAGCCTGTAGCTCAGCCGAGATGGTACGCTCAAGCTGTGCAAACCTCTCCTCTGCCTGCTGCCTCTGGGACATCATAAGGACACCCAGAGTGGATCTGAGGGAAGCCTACTCCTCCCTCAGGGCATCCATGTGCGCCTCTGCGTGAGCAGCAATTGCTTGATGCAGAGACGACATTTCAGCCTGGTGTGCCCTGTCTGAGGCCGCCATGCCCAGCCTGAGCGAGCGGGCCGTGGACCGTGCCGCCTGCTGCTGGAGAAGCACCTGCCTAGCAGGGGGGAGCACAGATCGGGCCACACGCTCCATGCTCTCAGTGATGTTCTCCATTGCTACCCCCTGCCGTTTGGAATTGGCAGTCATGTCTTGCTCCGACTCAGTATACAGCGGTTGCGTGCGGCGACCGCGTTGCCGGGCTTGACCCCTGCGGGACCCAAGGACCGGGGGTCCTCGCTGTGTTGGCACCGCCTGCGGCTGCACGACTACATGCCCCCATCGACGTGATGTCCCAGGCACATCAGTGACTGGTGTGGAGGGTGACCCTGCGTCCCGATCCACCACGGGCGGAGGAACCAAGACTGTCTGATCCCTCAGTGCAGGTGTCGCAGACAGAGGAGTGTCCACATCAGAATCACTCACCCCTGACACATGGACTTGATGCTCATCCAACTCAACATGGACGTCAAAGTCGTCATCAAGGCTGGACTCATAGGCAGCCAGAGACAAGATGGACTGCAGCACTTGGGGGTTTTCGTGGCCTACCACCCCACGACCCCCACTAGTGCCGGGTTGATGTGGTGTTACCAACCCTGTGTCTGGCATGACAACACCATCCTCCGCCTCCATTGCGTCATCACCTGAAAAATAGAGAGAAAAAAGGTCACTACACATGTCAGAAGCACACGACACACACACACACCGACAGCAAAGGCATCCGGCAGACATGTGACACGCAACATATGACCTGGCATGCATACTGGGTCTACTTTGAATAGCTTCTGTGATCTGACCTGTTGAAAGGTGGCAGTTTCCATGGAAGTGGGTCTATGCAGTGCAGAGAATGTGTATGCCACTCACTACCTACATGTACAAGCACTCCATGGTGTGTGCCAGGAAATGTGAAGGCAGTGCAATGTCAAATTCACACATCACGTGCATTGTGCATTCAATGTGTACCATGTCTAGAAGCCAAGCACCCCTCCACCCCAGTACCAAAGCAGGGATGCCTAGCATGGTATCAAAAGGCTGACCATACACCTGTGTATTGACAGGCAGTGTTGACTGGCATCAACAGCTTAATGTGATTCAAATTACAACACTGCAAATGATGCTCGGACAGTGGGCAGGACACATGATGGAAACTCCGGAGGCCGCCCACGAGTGAAGAAGACACAACAAGAGTTGGACAGAGTCATTGGCCATTGAACAGGCTGAGGTCTGTGAGCCACACAGATTGTCAGAGCCTAAACATGTGTGCAACGCAGGACTGAGCCACAGTTGACATGGGGAGGCCGATGAGATGGCAGGCAATGTATGTAACCAAGGACTCATATTACAGTGATCATCCAGTCAAGGACACATAGGGGCATGCGTGCAATGCACATGGAACATGAATGGGCACTCATGTCCCTGTGGGACATCTGACCCATGCACCGTACAAGTGAGATACCCTGCATAGTGTACTAAGACTGTACCACACGGCATATGTCTGGCAGTTTCTACGCTGGAAGTTAGCATCTACACAGGACACATGAACAAGAAACTACACATTGGCAAGATTGAAGTAGACCAGTGCAAAGGTGGAACTGGGGTGCAGAGTGGCGGAGGAGGGGCAAGGGAGCATGCCCACATGGAGTCCCGCATGCAGGCAGAGGAGACATGTATGACGGAAGCATTGCATTACTTACACATCAGAACCATGTACACGTCACATGTAGCAGCAATCATGCTCAACACATCCCACAAGTGAAACACACACGTCCTCAACAAACACGCATCAACACTCACTGGACTGGGCATCAAAGTCCAGCATCTCTCCCACTCCTTCGACCAATTCAGGTGGTATGAACTCTGCAATGAGAGCCTCATGCAGAGTGAGTTCTTCCTCCTCTGGTGCAGGCCCACCGCCAGTCACCAGAGTCAAGTTGTAATTTGAGGCACTCTTAGCCTTAGTGCTGCGCTTGATGTCATTCCAACGCTTTTTGCACTCCTGCGCCATGCGCACCTCATGGCCGAATGAACTGACATGTTCCGCAACATGCTTCCAGTGGGTGTCACGTTGGGCAGCCGTAGTCTGACTATTGGCACCCACTAACATGTCATGGCTGTGGCCCCGCACGTAGTCCACGAGGAAGTCCAGTTCCTGCTTACAGAAAGGCTTCTTCCTCGACGTGCAGGAGGTCGTGGCTGTGTGTGGGGTCCCAGCCTGTGCTGCAGGTGCAACCTTCCTCCTCTTGGACTGTGGCGCAGACCCTGGCTGGCTAATGCCGCCCTGACCAGTATGGCCAGTGGGTTCGGTGGATTGAGCCAAGGGAGTGGCAGGTGGAGGGATGACCAAAGGCCTGACTTGTGTCAGTGGCAGCTGGGTGCCCACTAATGGACCCTGCGCAGCAACATCAGCTGTGGCAGGGTCATTGACCGCAACGGTCCTGGTTGGCAGACTCACAATCGGGGTGCTGTTGGGTGCATCTGCCCCTGCACTTGCCAACACCCGGCTGTTCGGGGCAGCAGATGACATGACTGCCCCAGGGACACGTGTCTTGGTCTGAGCAGCCCAGCGTGCCCCTATGGTTTCCCCCCTGGCCTGTTGGAGATCTACCAAGGGCTCTTCAAGTGCCAACGCAGCCTGCGCTGGCAGACCCTGAGCCTGGGTGGCGGTGTCCACAGCTGCACCTGCAGCTACCACTACCCTTGGGCCCGTGGCAGTCGATGGAACGGACTGCCGGGTCGTATGGGTGCCAGTGCCAGATGCAGGAGCTGCATCCCCCGGAACCACAGGGGGTGGTGGCATGGCTGCACCGACACATGGCACAACATTGTGCTCAAGTGGCGCACCCCTGCCTCTTCCCCCTCTGTGGCTGCCCTGGACACCCTGGAGTTCCCCTACTCCCTGGTCACCACGGCCACGTCCCCGACCACGCCCGCCACGAGGAGGACGCCCAGCTGAGGCGCCACTCACCTTTGGTGCCCTCCCAACCATGGCACAGATGTAGTAGTGCTGGCACAGATGGAGTGGTGCCAATGGGAGGTGTACACCACAATTGACCAGGGCAATTGGGGTGAAGGGGGTGGGAAGCAAGATGTTAACAGCCCCCCTGCACCTGCAAGGCTGTATGTGACCCCGGTGATGTGGTGACGGGTCACACAACGCTCAGGCTCCCCAAAACTGCAGTAAAACCGTGCACGCAACCCTGCAGCCTACGTGCATGGATTCAACCTCCCGCAGTACGCGGTGGCACCCAGTAACACGAATAACGCGTACGCGTGGGACACGCAGGCTACTATGACATCGAAAATGGGTGCGATACACAGGGGCACCCGCAGTGGGAAAAAGAGCATGTGCGACTCACCGTCTGACTGGCGCGATGCAGAAAAACACGCGTAGCCAATACCCCCGCCAAAAGAAGAGATACGTCCTTGATAGCTGTGAAGTTGTGATGGCGCGCGAAACAACAGGAAGAAGCAACACACGTCGGTCTCCACGAAAGGCAAGTAGAGTGAACTGCTGGGCCCGCTCACCTTTAACCCGTGCTGAGGGAAACGCACGCGCGCGTCACGTCACTTACACGCATGGGCCCTTTCCTCGTATTACACGCGGACGTGCAGTTTTCCACGCACGCTTACGCGCATGGGGCCTTTCCTGGTATTGCACGCGGACGTGCAGTTTTTCACGCGCGCTTACGCGCATGGGCCCGGTCCTCGTATTACACGCGGACGTGCAGTTTTTCACGTGCGCTGAAATGCCCATGCACGACTGTACGCGTCATCCAATGAAAATGCGTATGCGTGCAGACGCGCTTACGCGCTAAGGGCCTTTCCTCGAATTACACGCTGACGTGCAGATTTTTCACGTGCCAAATCACTCCGTATCAAGCTGGCCACGCGTAAGCACACGGAAGACCACGCTCCTGCCCAGAAGGCCGAACTACTGCCCCCCAGAGCCCCGAGCACGCTCCCACCTGCCATCTGCTGCTGCCTGACTGCCTGCTGCCCACGTGCCCTGCCATTTGCTGCCTGCACATCAGCCAGGGGTGCTGTTGCTGTGACCACCCCTGCTGGAACCGAAGACTCCCGACTGGGATTCCATCGCTCCACAGCCCAGCCCCAGGACCCAGTTGCCCACCCACTCCTGCCTCTGGGGTTGTCATGTCGGGGCAAACACCATTTGAGACCACTGACAACCCCCGGCCAGAGAGGCAGAGGGGCACCAGCTTTAGTGCCACCGAAGTTGGTGTCCCGGTGGAGCAAGTCCTGGGGCAGTATGATGCCCTCTTTGGAAGTTCCCGCGCCGACAAGGAAGGACGGACTCGGATCTGGACTGACATCGTGACTGCCATCAACGCGGAGGGGGTGGCAGTCCGCGACTTACAACATGTCAAGAAGCGCTGGGAGGACTTCAGGTCCAGGACCCTGAACAAGGCCCGGCGCCTCTTGAAGGCAGCGGATGCCAAAGGGCGCCGGGGCCACTTGTCGGAAGAACAGATGAGGGTCCTGGAACGCATATCCCCAGCGCTCCACGTCCAGGTCCTTGAGAGGCAGACCCGTCTGGAGTCGAGCGGTAAGTGTACATGCATCCTGATTGTGAGCAGTGCGTGTGGTGATTTTTCAGTAGTTTGCAGGTTGCACATCTGTTTGTATGGGGTCGAGTATGGGTGGGGGTGTACAGGGCCGTGGGGCTAACACATGCGAGGGCTGGAATGTGTGAGACATGGATGGTGCTTGTGTGTGTAGGCTTGCATGCCAAATGCAGTTATGTGGGCACACATGTTTGGATGAATGTGTATGTAAGTAGACATGTCCGTGATGTCACGCATGTATGTTGTTTTCGGCTGCATGTATCAGCACTGTGTACATGTGCATGTGTGTGTATTTGACAAGGGTGCAACAGTGATGCAACATGGATGCATGTGACAGCGGTATGTGGAAGCCTGATTGGCAGATGTGACATGGATGCCCGTCTGAACACTGCGACACTTGGCAGAGGTGCACATATGCATGCAAGTGTGGTGGTGTGTGTACATGTGTGGTGCACTTCCTGTGTTGCATGTGATGTCTGGCTCACCTTTGGCTGCTCATGCTGTTGTATGTGTATGGATTGTGCTGGCAGTTGCGATATGGCTGTGGTATGGCTCATGTGTGCGAGTTGAAATGACATGTGTGTTGGGGATTGTGATGACATGTCTGAGGTTTGCCAATGCCACTCATGTACAACTGTCATGTGTGTATGTGTCCATTGTACAGTGCCCTGATGCCTGTGTTTTGTTTCTCCCTGTCTGCAGCGTCAACTGATGAAGAGGGCGGAGAAGGTGCTGTGGAGCACAGCGGCGGGGATCCCACCGCCAGCCGGAGACGCAAGGCCCGGCTCCCCTCCCATGTTGTCATCTCGTCGGGGAGTGAGGAGTCCGGTGCCGCGTCCCAGGCCGCAGCTGCCGGGAGGAGGTCCAAGAGGCGGAGGTTGGAGTTGGACTCCTCGGCAGCAGAAGGGGCAGCTGGGACCCCACAGGGCCCAACAGTGGAAGATGGCACGGAGTCATCCAGGTTGGTGGGGGGTTTGGTGGAGGAGAAGGCCGTGCAAGCACCAGAGACGGGGTCTGGAGGTGGGGATCCCACTGGTGCAAGTGGTGCAGTGCAGGACCAGGGACAGGAGGCAGCACAGGCCGCCGCGGAGGTGCCTGTGTGCAATCCTGTCCCTGATCCTGTCCCTGCATCATCTTGCACCAGCAGGGATGCGTACGTCCAGACCCGTTTTCAGGCAGGGGATGAGCTCACGTCAACTGGCCTTCCTCTGCCTGCGGACGTGGCTATCCGGGTCTGGGTTGAGCTTGTCCTGGCTGGTGTGGCGTTGCGTCAACGGGCCATGCGAGGTGACCTACAGTCTTTTCATGAGGAGACTGCACGTCATCTCGAATGGCTCGTTGAGCACGTCAGCCTGCTGGGACAGGTCACCCAGGTCGGATTCCTCCGTCTGATGGGGCTTGCTACGACCCCCTTCTCAACTGGACCCCCTACGCGCCAGTCATCCTCCCTGCCATCTTCCCACCCATCAGTCACCTGGGTGCCCTGTGGAGCTGCCTCTGACGGTGCGGCCAGGCTGGTGGAGGAGGCATCCCTGCCACAGTCGGGAGTCGGACGTCCAGCAGGGGTGGCCACATCTACGACTGCACCCCAGCCGGCGGAAGATGAGCAAGCAGCAGGAGGCAGTGCACGGGCAGAGGCACAGCAGCAGCAGCAACGTGGTGGGAGCCATGAATGCTCGGGGCCTTCAACATCGGAGGGGCAGGCATCGGCCGGAGGGCAGGAGGACCCAGGACAGAGAGTGTCTTCCGTGTGGCAGCGGTTGGGCCACGCCATAGATGCGGAGCGGCAGCGGGCGGAAGAGGCACGGCTCACAATGGTCAGGGCCGAGAACTCCATGCGGAGGGCCCTGAGGCAGGCCGAATGCCTCGAGGCAATCCGCAGGGGTTTGGAGGTGGACACGTGGACGGCCCTGCGGACCCTCGGGGCCATGGAGGAGGACCGCCTGCGGGACAATGAGGAGGAGTTCGATGATGCCCTGGCCCGGGACATCCACAAGTGAGGCGTGAAAGTAGCCCGCTGCCCTTGTACATAGTTATGTAGGTAGTGTTAGGTTTCATTTTTGTTTTGATTTTATTTGGACCTTTCGGACATTGGCCACATTTTTGTATATAGTTTATTTTATTAGTTAGTGTAGTTAGATAGGTTTCCTTTCTTTTGTTGGGATAATGGACCCTGGCTTGTTCCCATGTACATAGTTCACTGTTGGATTGTATTTTTTTTTCACATTTTAACCATGGAGCAATGGCTTTCTTTTTTATTTCCCATTGGATTTTGTTTTGTGGACATTGACTTTGGACACCATTACTTTGGAATTTTATTTTTGGGTTTTCTCTTTTTTACGGACATGCTTCTTTTAATTTTTGTACATTCACATTTCTGTTTCTTCATTTTTTATTCTATTTATGTTTCCTTTAATACATATTTTTTTGGTGAACTTCAATGTGTGGTATCTCATTGGTTTCATGCATTTCATGATATGGGTTTTGAGGTTCACTGACACCCATTGGGTGTATGTGAGGGAAATGTGTTTGTTTCGGAACTTGCAATTGGTGATCTGTGATGTAATTGCAAATTATGAGTGGGTGGATGCAATACTCGGGTGGGTGTTTTGCATTTGGAGGCTGACCATAGGGACCAAGGATCTAGATTGTGATGACATGTTGGCTGGGGAACATGAGTTGCACATGGGTGGGGGCCTGCTGGCAGGTGTCCCACAGTGCTGGGGGGTGGGGGTGGTGGGGAACATGAGTTGGACATGGGTGGGGGCCTGCTGGCAGGTGCCCCACAGTGCTGGGGGGTGGGGGTGGTGGGGAACATGAGTTGGACATGGGTGGGGGCCTGCTGGCAGGTGCCCCACAGTGCTGGGGGGTGGGGGTGGTGGGGAACATGAGTTGGACATGGGTGTGGGCCTGCTGGCAGGTGCCCCACAGTGCTGGGGGGTGGGGGTGGTGGGAGACATGGGTGGGGGCCTGGTGGAGGCTGCCCCTGCACTGCTGGGGGGTGGGGGTGCTGGGAGACATGGGTGGGGGCCTGCTGGCAGGTGGCCCACAGTTCTGGGGGGTGGGGGTGGTGGGAGACATGAGTTGGACATGGGTGGGGGCTGTAAGGATATTTGGCATGTTACTGCACAAGTAGCATTACAGCGCTACTGCACAAGTAGCATTACAGCACTACTGCACAAGTAGCATTTTTTTTTTGCAGCACCACCACAAGGGTGCGGTGCATTGCTATATGGGTTAACAGATTAACAAGGAAAGACAGACTATTCAGTCAAAAAACGATTTTAACATATAAGATGCAAAGCTATTTTTACAGTTAAAAGCACACGTGTTCATTTAAAAATATGCACACTATTTTTCACCTGAAATGCCTATATTGCTAGAGACACATTTGAAAATTAACAGCTAACATATTAACCATTAACCTGACTAATAAAACCTTATTTTATTATAACTCACTAATAAAATGTGTTCTCTACTGCAGAATTAGGCATATTTTGAAAACCAGTTAAATGAGTGTGCAGATTTTTCCTCTCTTCTCTGCATGATTATCCGTGTTGTTGTGCACAGTAACTGCAGGAGGAAGGAAGTCAGATTTGCAACAATTGCAAATGTATAAGCGAAGCTATTGTTTAAAAGTAGGAGGATGAGAGATGATGGATTTCATTGGAACACGTCATAAAGAGGGCTGAGAGGAAAGTTTTAGTGGGCAGTAGCAGGGAAAAAGACAGGCAGACATCTTTCTGCACTACTGGGGAGAAGACCTGGCTGTGGGGGTGTCCTGCTGCAGTCGAGACTGGGGAAAGCTGAAAGAATTACATTTCCACTGGCAGAGGCTGTCCTATCTGAAAAAGCTGAGAATTCCAGGCAATGACCCCGGCTTGAGAAGGCAAGCGTCCCTTTTCGTTGGAGTTAAGCCAAGAGAGCCACATTCACAGAGAGAATCCTCTAAACAGATAAGGTAATTACCTAACTGGGGGAGCTGTGTGTGTGCACGAAAGTATGCAGTCAGTGTAGAAAAATGAAAGTCCCGTGCGTGTCTTAATCAAGTGCTAATGTTGCAATTTAAGTTCTGTTCTCCGCCACTATAATTGCAGTGTGTCATTGAAAATGCTTTGATTGTTCCCTTTTATTGCTGTAAAGAATGAGATTATGTCTAAATGCAAATTTTATAATACAGAAAATATTTGAAAACAGACGGGTGGTTTATTTTCTATTTACCATTACAATGCCAATGATGTGGGGAGATTTTTAAACAGTGCAATGGTCATTTTAAGACAGATGTGTGTATGTCAGAATCAGTATGAATAATTGTGAGTGACTGTAGTATAACTTGTTGGAGGTACATGAGCCAACGGGAAGAGAGACTCTCTGAACATAGCTCCCTACCGTATATAAGGTAGTGGAAATTACCACAAGACTACCACATATAGCTCTCTGTCGTAAATAAGTCAGTGAGTTTGCCCATGGTGGCGCACCAACACTATCCCTGGAAATTGTGGTTTCCCTAGAATGCAGGTCTGAGGTCTCTCTAGTGATCACACGAAAAATCTAAGCGAAGATAAGGGATTCTGGACATTGGGGCCACAAATAAAACAAGGGAATTATGCTCACCAAAATACCACCAACCACGTATACCAAATATGCAGGTCTGGGTGCTGAAATAATGCATGTCCATTGTATTATTGTTGCACATGGCCAAATCTGAATACAAAGAGTGATTATTGCTAAGTTATTTCTCAGCGGTAATAAAATACCGTCAGGCCCCAAATCTCCACAAAATACCCTACATATTTATGGTGCGTTGCAGGCCGGGAAAGTGATCATAGAGTACCTACTGGGCGTGGCAAGCGTGTCTCACACTGCCATTTGCACATTAAAGGGAACCCATTTTATAATAGCAGTGTGCCACTAAAAACGAATTTCAGAATGTCACAAAGGGAAACCACATTCTCAGATCTAGTGCAATATTTAGAGGCAAAGTTATTTGCACATGGGAATTGGTCTTCGAACAGTACCTTAGAATGGAGTAACCGCATTCAGGGTGAGGTGCAGAAAGAAAAACTAGACAATATTTTTGCAGAAGGCAGCATAATTCAGGTCTGCCTTACAAGATTATTGAATGCAGCCGATAAAAGTGCAGAGAAAGACTGTTTAATACGGCTATGCGGCAAAATATGGTTTATTTTAAACAAGTCACTGCGAATGCAAGAGAATGATACTCAGCTAATTAACAGGTTAAAGACTGAATTAGATGGGGCAAGTAAAAATCAGGAAATGTTGAGAGCAGAATTGGATGTATGCCAAAAAGACATGCAATTAAAATGCAGAGACTTTGATACTCAGTTATCCAAAAGCAAGAAACAATTTGAAGATAGTGAGCAAGAATTGACACACTTAAAAGCCTTAGTGGATCACATTAGGCAGGATAAAGATGAGGTTGTTTCAGAAATGCAAATTTTACAAAAAGAACATTGCGAAAAAGAAGGTGATCTCCAGAGTGTAGAACAAGAAATGATTAAAATGATCCAAGAAAGAGACAAGAGAAGTAAAGAGTTCAATGAATGCCAAATGCAAATGTGCGATATGCAGGAGGCAATTAATAAAATGAGTGATGAAAATAATTATTTGCATGATGAAGCCAACAGACTCCTTAAAAAGTGTAAGGACTTAGAACAGCAAATGTGCATTCCCAGGTCCCAGGAGAGGCGGCAGGGTACCACATTCAATGGAGTGGAGGTGAATTCTAGCTCTGCCCAAAGAGCTAGTGCCCCAGTGACAGGGCCGGTGACTGAACTTGGTTGCAGCGCCCTTGGGGGATTTGATACTCCCATTGGGGGCAGCCACCAATCTCATACACCTGAAAACAGGATTGAATCACAAAATAGTGCAATTCCATGCATTGCAACAAGTAGCCCCATAAAAATAATGAAATCCATTAAAGCCCTGATCAAACCATTTAAAAAGGGAGGTGAATGCTGCATTGAGGATCACTTAGAAGCGGTGCATGACATTTTTAAAGCGCTCCAGATACCTAAGGAACAGTACAGACAATATTTTCATTTAACTTTAGATGCCCCGACGGCCAGCATCATAAGGGGATTAAATGAACAGCAGAATATGACATGGCTGGAGTTTGAAAAAGAAATTAGGCGCCATTTTTCTCCTTTTCAGTCATTGCAGGAGGCAAAGAAAGTTGCGTACACTATTACTGCTGGACCTAATACATCACCTCGCCAATTTTTACAAGACTTAAAAAGAGCATTCTCTCGCTTTGATGTATCTTTTGACTCAAATTCCAATGAGTTTAAAACCGCATACTTCTATGGGCTACAGAAAGACATTATATCCCAATTGGTCCGTGAATTTGACCGTGACAAGTCCCTTGAATGGATTGTACATCAAAGCACCAAGCTATATGAGGTACTCTATTGTCAGGGTAGAGAAAGTGATAAAATGAAAGATACTAGGCCTAAATCTAAAGAACCCTCAGCCACAGTAATGGAAATCAGGTCAGCCAAAATGTCCCTTGAGTCTGCTCAAAGCCAAGGTAAAAATAATGTGACACCTGAACAAAGGGGTAATCAACAAAGATCGCCATTTACTGTACCAATATTCCAATCACATGATCCTAGTAATAGAGAGAGCTACATCAGCCCTAGATATTTAGGAGATAGACCCCGGGTAAGATACCGGTCTGATATGGCAGGTATGAACAATAATCAGAGACAAAATCAAGATCAAAGAAATGATGGTCCCTACCAGTCATTGGGGACACAGAGCAGATTTGATCCCAGCACCATGATATATGGTAATCAGGATAGGCCCCGATATGTGGATCGATTTACTGATAATGGAAATCAATATAGGGGCCAGTACCCACAATCTGAGAAACAGGACATGAAGCAAAACGTGAACTACAGTCCACGCCAGTACAATGATTCCCCACCAGGGGACTATAATCAAAGGATGGGTGCAACCCGCTCCCCTCCACAAATGAATCAAGAGTTCAGAAACCATCCCAACCGGTATCAATCACCTGAGAGGTATCAGAATAGATCCAATCAGGGGGAAAACAACCAATATCGACCTAGGCCACAGAAAGAGGATCCTAGAGAGGTGGAAAGGTTCCAATGCC
Organism: Ambystoma mexicanum; assembly: GCF_040938575.1. Classification (NCBI taxonomy): domain Eukaryota; kingdom Metazoa; phylum Chordata; class Amphibia; order Caudata; family Ambystomatidae; genus Ambystoma; species Ambystoma mexicanum. Next base: position 1,290,211,641 of record NC_090930.1, on the reverse strand, counting down.
TTGAGGCCCAAGTGAAAATGTTAGCTGAGCAAATAGGAAAGCTCTATACAGCGCAAAAACAACCTTCCAAAGAGGGGGCTGATGGCCATAGCAATGACCGGGGGGCTTCCGAAAAGTGACTAAGTACTCATGATAACTGCAGTGCCAAAATGACAGATAGCTCTGATATAATTTTGCATAACGACTCTGAGATGTCTAATGGATTAAAAATGAAAGTACCAGTAAATGAAATTGTGACAGAAAGTGCAAATACTTCTAAAAAAGAGGTACGGTTTAACTTAGAGCTAAATAAAACAGTAAAGATTTGCACAAATGAAAAAGAAACATTAGGAATTCCAAAAGAACAAAGGGACAGATTTAAGAAAAATGACTCATGCATGGGGAATACCAGTGAACAGGGAGTAAGTGGGGATGCCATAGCTCCTTCCCTGGGCAAGCAAAACAATTACCAAACACAGACAGAAAAAGGAAATACTCACAAGGAGGGTACAAGTCAATCACCTGAAAAATTCTTTGAGCCACATATTTTTGAAGAGGCTGAAAGGGCTGGTATTACACTAAATGATCACAAATGCACAGAATTAAAAAATGACAAATTGCTGAATGATGTTGTGACACATGTTCAGTTGGAAGGTTGTAATGTGGTCTCTGATGTTACCCAGATGGATGGGCGAACGGTGGCCACACTCCAAAAAACCTCTGAACATGGAGAAATGAATAAAATATCTCGCACAGAAATGGGTAAAAAGGAGGGAAAAAGGTCTTTTCATTTACCAATGTGCTTAGCCAAAAGTGAAAAAGACCTGAGAAAGGTGAGCCCTGAAATCAGTAAGAATTCACATTTCTTATGTGTATTAGAGGAAGTTGAGGACAGATATTATGCACCCATCACTGTAGAAGAAAAATGCCACACCTTTGCTATGATTGACACTGGCGCACAGGCCACAATTATGTCCAAGGAGCTGGTAAAGAGTATCAATGAAGGGAGGCCTCCACAGAGTCAGATCACAGTGAAGGCAAATCAAGGCCCAGTGCATAACTTTAATGGGGAGGAGGTGCCCATCATAGGTGTAACTGAGGTTGACATAAAAATAGGAAAGCACAGAATGAAACAAGAGGTATTGATCACATCTATTTGTGAAATTCCATTTCTGATGGGGACAGATTGCCTGAAAAGATTGTCTCCTCTCATAGATGGGGTGAATGGAGTGCTGTGGTCCTTAACCAAAAAACCATTGAGGCCTAAGAAACTAAAATCACAAAACAGCAATATAAAAGAATGTCACACCATTGCCAAAACAAATGATGCTGTGGAGGTATATCTCCAGAATAGCTGCATACCTAGTGTCACTGTTATATTAAGGTGTCAAGACAAAGATCAGAGCGACAATGAAAAACTACCTGTACAAATATACTTGGACCCAAGGAAAGATTGGCAGACTGCCATAGACGAACACACATTACGTTTCTATTTAAAAGAGAATACATGCAAACAGAATAGTGTTCCTAAAACAGATTCAGAAAAACACATTACCACTCTGGCAGAGATACACATGGAAGATGAGCAACCATGGGTTCACGCTGGTATAAATGATTATCTTAAAACAATAAAAGCCACTTTAGCGCTTGAACATGAAAGGAGTTTCATTAATGAGAAATTGTTGCAAAAAATTATGGAGAGGGAAGAAATCCCGAAATTTAGGATTAAAAACCAATATGTTTCTGGGTTGGACAGTCCAGACTTTGAAAACCGAATTACAGGCAGATGCATGCTTAAAATTAGCATTGGGCAGAAAGCAATTTACCATAATGTATGGATAGTGAGTGGAGCACAAAATGAATTTTACATGGGCAATGACATCATGCACAGAATGTGTATGGTGTTAGATTTCCTTAATCAAAAAATATGGTCACGCCTAGGTGGGCCGGCGCCTGAATTTGAAGACAAAAGAAGGGCTTATCATTGTGCACAACTAGTTCCTTATGCAGTCGAATTACAGATGAGGAAAAATACTATTGTTCCTGCATTTACAAAACAGTTTGCAATAACACTGAAATGCAAAAATGGACAGCAGATGAAAGGCTCTGATGCATTTGTATGCCTGAATGAATCCATAAAACAGCAAGGCCTGGATTATGAATACATTCCATTGGTAGACATTGGTGAGGGATCTGTAAAAATCATGGTGAATAATAAAGGTTGTCAGGATATTCATTTAGAGGAAAACTCCCCATTAGGAATGGCCATACAAAAATCACATTATACGGCAGATTTAAATAACATGGTGATTGGGAATATTCCTGAAAAATATGTAGATGCCAAGGGCGAGTTGCCAGAACACCTGGACTCTCAGCCCAAAGGAATATTTAAAATTCATTCTGTGTATCATTATGATGCAAATGAGACAGTGTGCTGCCATCAAGAGGATTGCATAATATTTAATTTAAATGAAAATGAAACAGGAAATCAGCCCATTGAAGTGGAAGCTGATCTGCCAAAATATTTGAAAGTGGCAGCTCTACAAAAAGACACAGCCACACAGTTAGAGGAAAGCGCTGAGATTCCTTTACCAGAAGAGTTTCCAGAATTTTCCAGAATGGTAGAAGAGCAGATCTCCTTAGCGGATGCATGTAACAGCGATGAGGATCGACGCAATCTGAGGGAAATATTTATGGAGTTTAAGGATGTATTTGCAAAAGATGCTTATGATTGTGGTTTAACTGATTTACATGTGGCCACACTACCAGAAGGTTGTAGCAGAAATCCAGTGTTTGTACGCCAGTATAGACTACCGCTGGCATGTTTAGAATCATTGGCAGAGATTATTAAAAATTTGGAATCACGGGGAATAATTAGGCCCATTCATAGCACATCCAATACGCCTATTTTAGGTGTGTTAAAGCCAAATGGTCAATGGCGGCTGTGTGCAGACTTAAGAGAGTTAAATAAAAGAGTACCAGTATCTAGATGGCCACTACCATTCATTGATCAGGGCCTAGCTCAGATACATGGTTCAAATGTATTTACCACGTTAGATCTCACATCTGGATATTGGTGTGTGCCATTGGCAGAGGAGATACAACACCTATTTTCCTTTACATTTGACAGGACTCAATATGCCTGGCTTAGAGCTCCGTTCGGGTACATCAATAGTGGGAGTGAATTTGGCATATTTTTGAGAAAGGCCATGCCGGATGCAGCGGAAAGAGGGACAATAGTTTATGTGGATGATGTCTTGATAAAAAATGAAAACCTTAAAAGCCATTTTGATGAAATAAGACATGTGCTTGGCCAATTGCAGAAAGCAGGCGCCAAAGTATCTTTGCAAAAAGCACAATGGTGCAAGAAAAAAGTGAACTTTCTAGGGCATGAAGTGACTGAACATGGGCTAAATCCACAAAGGAAGAAAATAGAGGCCATACAAAGATTAAAAGATCCTAAAAATGTGAAAGGAGTAAAAAGTTTATTAGGGATGACAGGCTATAACAGAAAGTTCATTGAGAATTATGCAGAAATCACTCAACCATTGACTAAACTGCTTAAACTAAATACTCCCTGGAAATGGGGAAGAGAGCAGTCTGATGCAGTGGCTAGATTGAAGGAATGTCTTGTAAAGGCACCATGTTTAGCATACCCCATAAAGGACAGGGATTTCTTTATAGAAATAGGCTTTTCTGAACATTGTATGTCAGCAGTGTTATCACAAAAACACGATTTGAATCACAAAACCATTGCATATGCAAGTAAGGCATTTTCCCAAGTTGAAATGAAATTTAATGAATGCGAAAAGGCCCTATTAACCACTGTGTGGGCGCTACAACATTTCCGCCCCATTGTTCAGGGAGAAAAGGTGATTATTGAAACAAATCATCAACCTTTGCAATTTTTAGAGAGTAAAAGAATTAGATCAGGCAATCTAGCGCAATCCAGAATCACTTCATGGACGCTGGCATTACAAGGTTTTCCCGTAGAAGTAAGATATGGACAAAATAAAAAGAGCCCAATTGCTCAAGGGTTAGCTGACTTACATGACTGTGCAGCTGAACAGATAACAAATGAAATGGATGTGGAAGCTAGTTTGCAGGAGTTTGAACAATCACCACACAAAGCTTTTGATGAAAAAACATGCAAGGATTTGCCAACTGTATATGTGGATGGTTGTGCTTTTCACATTGAAAATGACAGTAATAAACAATTAGTGGCAGGAATAGGAAATGTCTGGTTGAAATGTGAAGGCGTTCCTAGTATAGGGATGAGGATTGGAGATAGGAGCAGTCAGGTAGCGGAATTGGCAGCCATCTATAAAGCAATTGCTACTGCAGTTGATAAAAAGTTCAGTGAAATTGTCCTGGTGACTGATTCTGACTATGCACGGAATAGCTTTGTGGAGTATTTGCCTGGTTGGAAAGCAAGAGGCATGGTTACATACAACAAAAAGCCACTTAAACATGGAAAAATGATACAAGCCATAGACAAATTGGTGTCAGAAAATAATTTAACAATATACTGGAGAAAAATTCGTGGGCATTTAAAAACACCAGGAGAGGATAAGGAGGGAAATGATAAGGCAGACCATCTGGCTAAGATTGGGGCTGTGATGGGAGAATTGCTACCTATTGATTATTTAATGGGTGAAATACAAATTGATGCAGTCACACGTTCTAAAGCACCAAAGGAGGTAGATCAACCGGTGGTGCAGTGGAGTCATGACACGCCAGACCAAGATTTGATTGAGGCACAAAAGAATGATCAAATTTTGGGAATCTATTATAATCATTTGATAGATCCTGAAAAAAATCCTTTAACAGAAAATGATTGTATGGGAAAAGAAGAGTTGAGGGTGTTATTAAAGAACAAAACACGAATTAGATTACAGGATGGGCTCATGATTAGAGAGTCCATAACAGGGCAAATACAGTGGGTAGTACCCCTTTCATTCAGAGGACTAATGCTACACCATGCACACGATGCCATAACTGCAGGCCATAGAGGTTCACAAAAGACATTAGAAATACTAAAAGATTATGCTTACTGGCCACATATGTCCCAAGATGTGGAATTATATACTAGAGGATGTCTAGTATGCGCCCAATTTAAACCTGCTTCACCAATGCATAGAGCACCATTGATGAAAAGAGGCCTAACTCTCCCATGGTCAGATTTGCAAATAGACTATGTAGGTCCTTTAAAAAGGTCGAGCAGGGGACACCGCTATATTTTGAGTGTGGTATGTTTGATGTCAAAATGGATTGAGTGCATTCCCGCACCAGATTGTAGTGCGCAAACAGCAGCCACATTGCTGGTGAACCATGTGTTCTCAAGGTTTGGGTTGCCACAAAGAATTGAGTCAGACAGAGGAAGTCATTTCACAAGTACTCTAATGAGTAAGGTATGGCAAATACTAGGTGTAAAAAGGAAACTACATATCGCATATCGGGCGGCGTCTTCAGGTACAGTTGAAAGAAGCAATAGGTCTGTTGTGGACATTTTAAAGAAATTTGTGGCAGAAGCAGGTTCCAGCTGGGATTTGCGTTTACCATTGGTTTTGATGGCAATCAGGTCGACTCCTGCCAAAGCAACAGGTGTTAGCCCCCATGAGGTCTTAACAGGTAGGAAAATGGTGTTACCACAACACCTACTATACAGAACACATGAGCAAACTCTAGTGAGTGCATCCACAGTTCATGAATATATTGGTGAACTGAGGAGGCATTTGCAACATGCATTTGCTTTTGTGCAGAGAAATCTGGAAAGAGCTGCTGACAGTGCTAAGTCATATTATGACAAAAAGACATCAGTAAAGGAATACAATGTAGGGGATCAGGTGTACAAGTTTCATTTTGGAAAAAGTAAACAGAAAAATTCTAAATTTCTGGCAGCCTGGCAGGGGCCATTTCGAATTATAGATAAAGTCTCTCCTGTAGTGTATAAAATTTTGAAAAATGAAGGTGAAACAGCAATAGAGCAGTTTGTCCATGTAAATCAAATCAAACCATGCCATCCCAGACATGAGATCAGGCAGCTTGAGCATGTGGAAACGGATAGAGTCCCTTGAGAAAATAAATGGGTGTGATCAGGAGGCAGTGACAAAGAAGTTAAAAAAAAGTTGATTGTTAGGATGGCACATAAACACTGTAATATATGTGAAAATATATAATATAAATAAATAAATAAATAAATAAATAAATAAATGAATAAATAAATGCACATATAACGGAAGCTCGTGGTTGGTGTGCAGAGAGAAAGTGTATTAAATATTGAATGCTGTTTTATATGTGTTTGTTTTCTTTTAACTTGTGTTTAATTTCAGAAAAAAAAAAAAAAAAAAAAACGAAGTATTTTTACCAAGTATGTTTTATTTTTGGCAAAAGGATGAAGTTAGTATTGTGCTATGTACTTAATCTGTTTATTTTCTATTTTGATTTAGACGATTAACATTATTTGATCGGAGGTTCCGGGACCAGAGGCCACGGGAGACGATGGAGTCCTGGAGACCTCGAGGACGGATTCCGGGAAAGCCCCAAAGAGGGGTGAAGACCAAGGCTACAAAGCGATCAGCATTGAAGATGATACCGATGACATGTTTAACGATAGTGATATTTGGAGGGATCTTCAAGAATTCAGAAGCACAGGTTGTCATTGAACCTGGACCAGCATCTGGTATCGCGGTAGAAGAAGCACCAGGATTCATCATGAGTGATAGAAGGATGATTTTCCAAAATATCTACATACCATTGAATCCTGAGATTTTGATTGAAAAACATTTGAACAATACCGGAATTAAGATTGAACAGACTAAAGAGTGGCTGGAAATAAGAAAAGAGGACGCTAAGCAGTCAATAAGAGATATATTAATGCAATTGGAAAAAACATTCGTGAATTCAGCAGACATTAAGAAGAAGAGAGGAAAGAGAGGTGCGGTGATGCTCGCGATATCAATGGTAATGTCTATAATTGGGGCAATAATAGGTACTACAATATCAACAGCCAATTCTATTTCGGTAGGAACACTGAGTACTAAAGCACAACAACTGAGTATTGACCTAGAAATAATACAAAAGACATTAGATGGAATTAGAGGGGGACTGGATGAACAAGTAAGATTCATAAATGAAACTGCAATCATTCTAAATGAACAAGCGGATGTGATGCAACGGGCGACTAAAATAATACTTAAGCATGACAGAACTTTAAATGAAATATTGAACATAATGAGTCCTGTTGATAGACTATTAACGAATTATATGAGAGAAGTTCAAACTGCAGTTTCACAATTGATTCAAGGACATATTCCCTTGTATTTTGTTTCGCAGGATATCATTCGGCAAATGATAGAAAGATTGACCAGGAGGGAAATTGACCTTATACAGATAAGAATTGCATTCGAAATGGGGAATGCAATGCCGTTATATGTGGACTTGGAAAGACTAGAGATCGGATTTTTGCTATGCATCCCATTTGTAGCCCCTGAACTTATTTATCAAACGAAGTGGGTACACAACGTGGGATTTTGGCAAGAGGACAAATTCATTAAGATTAAGACTCCAGAAGTGGTGGCATTTCAGTCATGGGAACCTGAAGTTTATTTAATACCAAACCTGGAAACATGTGTAACATTTAAAGAACAAAATTATATGTGTCCAGGTAAACCGTTTGTTCCTGATGCCACAGATGCTATTTGTGGATTGAAATCTGACCCAAGTATATCAGAGGGATGTGAAGTGATTATTAGTAATATGGGGAGTGAAGAAATGGCACAGGCTAAGATGGTCAGAGGTAAATGGTTGGTCAGTACCTGTTTAAAGAACATGACGGTAGTACATTTAAACCATGGAACATACGTGGTTAAACAGGTAAAATATAATGTTTTTTATTTACAGGTTCCAAAGGATGCAATTGTGTCAATTGGGGGATTAACATTGTTCCATGTAACAAATGATGTTTGGGAAAGCCAAGTGGAAAATATCGATTTTTTTCAAAGGGATACTTTTCCAATAGATCCAGATGTGGAATATTTATTGAATCACAAAGAAAGACATGTTATGAAAATGAATTTGCGAAAAAACAATATTACAATTAGTAATCTGGGCATAATAGAAGTGGAAAGATTTAATTGGGGAACCTGGGGGGAACGCTCAATAGTGGGTTTGGCTATCCTGGTGCTAATCATGGGTGGATGGTTGATTGTGATATCAGTAAAAATGAAAATGTTACTGATTTTACTGACTACGTCAGGAAGAGAAAGATATCCCAATACACATGCATTTTAAGAGAAAAAGAAAGAACAAGTTGTTTTTGGAGATTGGCTTGGATTATAGCCAAGTTCTAAAAACAAGTTGTTTTTAGAGATTGGCTTGGATTATAGCCAAGTTCTAAAAACAAAAGGAGGGTATATGTAAGGATATTTGGCATGTTACTGCACAAGTAGCATTACAGCGCTACTGCACAAGTAGCATTACAGCACTACTGCACAAGTAGCATTTTTTTTTTGCAGCACCACCACAAGGGTGCGGTGCATTGCTATATGGGTTAACAGATTAACAAGGAAAGACAGACTATTCAGTCAAAAAACGATTTTAACATATAAGATGCAAAGCTATTTTTACAGTTAAAAGCACACGTGTTCATTTAAAAATATGCACACTATTTTTCACCTGAAATGCCTATATTGCTAGAGACACATTTGAAAATTAACAGCTAACATATTAACCATTAACCTGACTAATAAAACCTTATTTTATTATAACTCACTAATAAAATGTGTTCTCTACTGCAGAATTAGGCATATTTTGAAAACCAGTTAAATGAGTGTGCAGATTTTTCCTCTCTTCTCTGCATGATTATCCGTGTTGTTGTGCACAGTAACTGCAGGAGGAAGGAAGTCAGATTTGCAACAATTGCAAATGTATAAGCGAAGCTATTGTTTAAAAGTAGGAGGATGAGAGATGATGGATTTCATTGGAACACGTCATAAAGAGGGCTGAGAGGAAAGTTTTAGTGGGCAGTAGCAGGGAAAAAGACAGGCAGACATCTTTCTGCACTACTGGGGAGAAGACCTGGCTGTGGGGGTGTCCTGCTGCAGTCGAGACTGGGGAAAGCTGAAAGAATTACATTTCCACTGGCAGAGGCTGTCCTATCTGAAAAAGCTGAGAATTCCAGGCAATGACCCCGGCTTGAGAAGGCAAGCGTCCCTTTTCGTTGGAGTTAAGCCAAGAGAGCCACATTCACAGAGAGAATCCTCTAAACAGATAAGGTAATTACCTAACTGGGGGAGCTGTGTGTGTGCACGAAAGTATGCAGTCAGTGTAGAAAAATGAAAGTCCCGTGCGTGTCTTAATCAAGTGCTAATGTTGCAGTTTAAGTTCTGTTCTCCGCCACTATAATTGCAGTGTGTCATTGAAAATGCTTTGATTGTTCCCTTTTATTGCTGTAAAGAATGAGATTATGTCTAAATGCAAATTTTATAATACAGAAAATATTTGAAAACAGACGGGTGGTTTATTTTCTATTTACCATTACAATGCCAATGATGTGGGGAGATTTTTAAACAGTGCAATGGTCATTTTAAGACAGATGTGTGTATGTCAGAATCAGTATGAATAATTGTGAGTGACTGTAGTATAACTTGTTGGAGGTACATGAGCCAACGGGAAGAGAGACTCTCTGAACATAGCTCCCTACCGTATATAAGGTAGTGGAAATTACCACAAGACTACCACATATAGCTCTCTGTCGTAAATAAGTCAGTGAGTTTGCCCATGGTGGCGCACCAACACTATCCCTGGAAATTGTGGTTTCCCTAGAATGCAGGTCTGAGGTCTCTCTAGTGATCACACGAAAAATCTAAGCGAAGATAAGGGATTCTGGACATTGGGGCCACAAATAAAACAAGGGAATTATGCTCACCAAAATACCACCAACCACGTATACCAAATATGCAGGTCTGGGTGCTGAAATAATGCATGTCCATTGTATTATTGTTGCACATGGCCAAATCTGAATACAAAGAGTGATTATTGCTAAGTTATTTCTCAGCGGTAATAAAATACCGTCAGGCCCCAAATCTCCACAAAATACCCTACAGGGCCTGCTGGCAGGTGCCTCACAGTGCTGGGGGCTGGGGGTGGTGGGAGACATGGGTGGGGGCCTGCTGGCAGGTGCCCCACAGTGCTGGGGGGTGGGGGTGGTGGGAGACATGGGTGGGGGCCTGGTGGAGGGTGCCCCACAGTGCTGGGAGGTGGGGATGGTGGGAGACATGGGTGGGGGCCTGGTGGAGGGTGCCCCTGGTGGCTGGAGGTGCAGGGGGACATGCGTTGGAGGGCAGTAGTGCAAGTTGACATGTGGGTTGGCTGGGGGTCATGGCCATGGTGGATGGTGTGCCTGCAGGACATGTGCAGGGTAGGCCCCTGTGGTGTGAGCCACCTGCAGGGGCCGTGGAGGGTGTAGAGGGAACACCTGGGAGGACCCACACGTGCAATTCACGTGTGGTGCTCCCCGCGCACCCCTGTAATACACGTACCCTGATGGAATCGCGTGTGGAACTTCCCGCGCACCCCTGAAATGCGCGTACCCTGCTCGCACGGGCCCAATCGTGTGTGGAACTTCCCGCGCACCCCTGAAATACACGTACACTGATGGAATCGCGTGTGGAACTTCCCGCGCACCCCTGGAATCCACGTACCCTGCTGATGTCACGTGTGAAACTTCCCCCGCACCACAAAATACACGTACCCTGATGAAATCGCGTGTGGAACTTCCCGCGCACCCCTGAAATACACGTGCCCTGCTGATGTCGCGTGTGAAACTTCCCCCGCACCCCAAAATACACGTACCCTGCTGCAATCGCGTGTGGCACTTCCCGCGCACCCCTGAGATACGCGTACCGTGCTCGCATGGGCCCAATCACGTGTGGAATTTCCCGCGCACCCCTGAAATACACGTACCCTGCTGAAATCGCGTGTGGCACTTTCCGCGCACCCCTGAGATATGCGTACCTGGCTCGCACGGGCCCAACCACGTGTGGAAATTCCCACGCACCCCTGAAATACACATACCCTGCTGAGATCGCGTGTGAAACTTGCCCCGCACCCCGAAATACACGTACCCTGCTAAAATCACGTGTGGCACTTCCGGCACACCCCTGAGAAACGCGTACCCTGCGGAAATCGCGTGTGGAACTTCCTGCGCACCCATGAAATACACGTACCCTGCTCGCACGGGGCCAATCGCGTGAGGTACTTCCCGCGCACCCCAGTGATACACGTAGCCCGCTTGCCTTGCTGGTACAGGGTTAGCGCAGCCCTTTGCGCTGGATTGGGTATATTGATGGCTTTTCCCTGCGCGAGAGGCGTTCTTGAGGGCGTAACTGGGGCTGCTGCAGGGTCGCTGCGCCACTGTGCGCCACGGCGGGTTTTGGTGGCTGGAATCCATGAATACGCTGTGCGCGGAAATGGATTTTAGGGCACGCAGCTGGCGCAGGGATTCACACGCGCACACTGTGCACCAGCAGCGTGCGCCACTTGTGCGCTGAATTCTATGAATTACCCCCCATGTGTCAGTATGAAGATAAGGAAGACTTAACTATACTACAATCAAAACTAAACAATGAGCAAAGTAGCATTTTTCAAGAAATAACAAAACAAATTGCACATGGTGTAAAACATGAAAATAAAGAATGTTCCTGCCATAATTATAAACCTATACTACTGTACGTCAGTGGTGAAGCTGGTTCTGGCAAACATTCCTAATCAAAATCATTAGTAAGTTCCTTCAACAATTGACAAACAACAAACTGTCAGCTGTTGTCACTGCCCCCACAGGTTTAGCTGCCTACAACATAGGTGGTGTTACATTATACCGATTACTACTATTACCAGTAGAACACCAGAACAAATTAGACTATTAAAAACTTTCTGCAGAAGCTGCAATGGAATTACGCAGAGTATTGAAACAAATGAAAATGCTACTAATAGATGAAGTGAGCATGGTCTCCAACCTGATGTTAGCTTTGATTCACCTCAGATTACAAGAAGTACTCAAAACAGACTATGAAGAGCTCTTTGCAGGAAAACACATTATTGTTTTTGGAGATCTGCTTCAATTAACACCAGTAAAAGGTGAACCTATTTTTAAAACATTAGGGCACAAACTCTGCCGTAAAACTGTTGGCAGCATTGGAAATGTCAACCTTTGGCAACATTTCCAATACAGAGAATTAACAGAAAACATGCGCCAATCTGCAGATCTAACTTATGCCAACATTTTAAAAAGTTTGAGAGTTGGTATACTTTCTAAAGAAGCAGAAGCAACATTGAAAACCCGGCACATTAATGCACTTTATGGCGATAATGCATGTGCTACAGATGTTATGGAACAATTAGCCCACAAAAATGTCAATTGTATGGCCTTAATGCCAACTCTTGCAAGCTGTCTCAAATTCAATGAAATAATGTTAAGTAAAGAAATGCAACCAATAATGGAAATTAGCGCCACAGACAAACTAGATGTACATGGTATGACACTACCCATGTGTGACCAAGCCACAACAAGACTAAATAATTTAGAAAAATCAATCTCAAACACAGCAGGCTTAGAAAACATGTTAAAATTATCCTTAAATTGCAGAGTAATGCTTAAACGTAACCTTGACGTGGACCAAGGACTAGTTAATGGAGCACTGGGTACAGTTGTTGGCTTTCAAACATACCCACGTGACAACAAAATTCAGTTCGTCAATATACTCTTTGACAAACTTTCAGAAGTAAAACGGATAGGACGCTCAACAGCTAGATTCCTTCTCTTCAAAGATATGTATGTACGCAGAGAACAATTTTCTCTAACTCTTGCATACGTAGTCACGATTCATAAATCACAAGGTCTTACCCTAGACAAAGCAATGATAGATATTGGTAACACAGTCTTTAAAGAAGGCATGAGCTACGTAGCACTATCACGCTTACATACACTTGACGGTCTATTTCTAATCAACTTTGATGCAAGTAAAGTAAACGCTGATATTCCCTGCATTTTAGAATATAATATACTTCGCTCACTATACACTCCCCATTTAAACACATATTCTGTTCCACAAAAACTAAAACGTTGTAAAAGAAAACTAAATCAAACAGAAATGCAACAGGACGTCACTGCAAATCCTCCAAAGAGAGTAAAAGAAACTAATATTTCATCAAGTACCACAAATAAAAAAGAATCAATTAGAGAAAGTAAACCAGGTACTTCTTTAAAGAAGGAAGACAAACTCCAAAAAAAGCAGTTAGATACAGAACTACCTGGACCATTTAAATTCTCAAATATAGTTGGTGTAAATTGCTATGCAAATGTAGCAATTAATATTCTATTTCGATTACCACCAATTGTTGACAACATTTACTTACACTTTAGAGACCCATTGTGTATGCAAATGTTAGTACTTCATAGAAACGCAAAAAACAATCCTGACAACACATATAGTGTTTATGGAATAAGACAAGAATTTGACTACTGTGCTGGAATGGTGAAATTCACTATGAACTCACAGGAAGATCCACAAGAATTTTTAATGTACTTACTACAAGTACTGGAAAACAAAAACATACCTATAAAGGAAATCTTCCAGATTTCATACATGTGGAAACATACATGCACTCTGTGCAACAATGTGACACAAGAAGAAATTCCCAATGAACGCTTCATATATATATCAATACCAAATTGTGAATCGATTCCATTTCAGCAACTTGTACAAAATGCAAACCATGGTAGATTATGCTCTACCTGCAATTCAGATAATCGCTCCACGTTAGTAATACAAAGACATAGTAAATACGTAATACTAATGCTTCTACGTTACAATGCAGATGGTACCAAAAACAACTGCAAGCTGACTGGATTCACACATAGTCAAATATCACTTGGTAAGAAAACCTTCACAACAATAGGTATAATCTACCACGCAGGAGCCACAACCAATTCAGGGCACTACACGGCATATATAAAAAAGAAATGTGGCTGGTTTGAATGTAATGATAGTACCATTACTCTAAAGCAGAGATTACCAGCAAATCTTACAAATGCTTATTTGATGTTCTTAAAACCAAAATTTGATAAATAAACTGTATTTAAACCTTCAAGTAAATTTGTGTTAAAAAAATATAAACTGTTAGAATACTCCAAAAGCTATCTAACTGCTCAAAGATTCTACAACAACTAATCAGATAAATGAATACCACTAAATTAGACCAAAAAATACACAGTTAGAATACGCCAATTGGTATCTAACTGTCCTAAAATTATAAATTTGTGTTAAAATAATATAAACTGTTAGAATACTCCAAAAGCTATCTAACAGCTCAAAGATTCTACAACAACTAATCAGATAAATGAATACCACTAAATTAGGCCAAAAAATACACAGTTAGAATACGCCAATTGGTATCTAACTGTCCCAAAATTTAACAATATCCAAATAGATAAATCAAAACCACTAAAATATGTTAAAAAAATAAACAGTTAGAATACGCCAATTGCTATCTAACTGCTCCAAAATTTTATAATATCAAAACAAATGAAGAATCTGTTACTGCTCCAAAAAAAATACAACAAAGCAAAGTATAAAGCATTAGCCAGAAACAACAAGTGAACACTGAAAACAAACAAACAAATAAACTGTAGCATAACAGAAAAAGGTTTTTTTTTTAATCCAACATGGATTTTTTTTTCTCCCACAGACCCAATGATTTTAGCAACAAATACAGAAACTGAGCAAATTGCACAGTACTCTGATTTGTGCTCTACTAAATATGAGGGTCGAAAAAAAATAAAAGTATATTGCTTATACAATGTAATAAGTCATTACAAAATACTAATACTAACATGCTATTTTCTTTTATCACAGAAATGAAGAAGAAAAGAATGGACTTCCATTACAAGACCAAACAGTAAGTATACAATAATAAGGACAACCATAGCAGCATATCACATCCATAGTATCTAATACCTTTGCTCCTTATACATTTGTTTTTCACCCAAAGTTATAAGCAAATATGAATGTGATATGCTGCAGTGGTTGTTGCCCGACTCTATGCCCTGGCAACAACCACCGCAGCATATCACATCCATAGAGTCAAACATTTCAACTATGATCTATGGGAAACTTTTAATGTCTGCGAACAATGTGAGTGTTCTTAGAACACTTTGAACTTGCCAGCGAACAATACGGACACCGTTTTCAGGACACCCCCTACAAACATTTCAGAACAACGCGATAGTTCTTAGAACACTTTCAATTTAACAACGAACAATGCGGACAGCGTCCTAAGGACACCCCCTACGAACATTCCAGGACACCGGGAGTGTTCTCAAAAACGTCTTCAAAACACCACCATCTTGTTTATTTGCGAACATTTCAGGACACCGCGAGTGTTCTTAGGACACATTCAACTTGACAGAGAACAATACGGACAGCGTCCTCAGGACACCCCCTACGAACACTCCCCGGACACCGCAAGTGTTCTTAGAAGCGTCTTCAGAACACCCCCATTTTGTTTATTTGCAAACATTTCAGGACACCGCGAGTGTTCTTAGGCCACACTCAACTTGACAGAGAACAATACGGACAGCGTCCTCAGGACACCCCCTACGAACACTCCCCGGACACCGCGAGTGTTCTTAGAAGCGTCTTCAGAACACCCCCATTTTGTTTATTTGCGAACATTTCAGGACACCGCGAGTGTTCTTAGGACACATTCAACTTGACAGAGAACAATACGGACAGCGTCCTCAGGACACCCCCCAGGAACTCTCCCCAGACACCGCGAGTGTTCTTAGAAGCGTCTTCAGAACACCCCCATTTTGTTTATTTGCGAACATTTCAGGACACCGCGAGTGTTCTTAGGACACATTCAACTTGACAGAGAACAATACGGACAGCGTTCTTAGGACACCCCCTACGAACACTCCCCGGACACCGCAAGTGTTCTTAGAAGCGTCTTCAGAACACCCCCATTTTGTTTATTTGCGAACATTTCAGGACACCGCGGGTGTTCTTAGAACACATTCAACTTGACAGAGAACAATACGGACAGCGTCCTCAGGACACCCCCTACGAACATTTCAGGACACCGGGAGTGTTCTCAAAAACGTCTTCAGAACACCCCCATTTTGTTTATTTGCGAACATTTCAGGACACCGCGGGTGTTCTTAGAACACATTCAACTTGACAGAGAACAATACGGACAGCGTCCTCAGGACACCCCCTACGAACATTTCAGGACACCCGGTGTGTTCTCAAAAACGTCTTCAGAACACCCCCATTTTGTTTATTTGCGAACATTTCAGGACACCGCGGGTGTTCTTAGAACACATTCAACTTAACAGAGAACAATACGGACAGCGTCCTCAGGACACCCCCTACGACACCGCGAGTGTTCTTAGAAGCGTCTTCAGAACACCACCATCTTGTTTATTTGCGAACATTTCAGGACGCCGCAAGTGTTCTTAGGACACATTCAACTTGACAGAGAACCATACATTTGTTTTTCACCCAAAGTTATAAGCAAATATGAATGTGATATGCTGCGGTGGTTGTTGCCAGGGCATAGAGTCTTGGGTGCATGGCCAAATGGCCATGCACCCAAGACTCTATGCCCTGGCAACAACCACCGCAGCATATCACATCCATAGAGTCAAACATTTCAACTATGACCTATGGTAAATTTGTAATGTCCGCGAACAATGTGAGTGTTCTTAGAACACTTTGAACTTGCCAGCGAACAATACGGACACCGTTTTCAGGACACCCCCTACGAACATTTCAGAACAACGTGATAGTTCTTAGAACACTTTCAACTTAACAACGAACAATACAGACAGCGTCCTCATGACACCCCCTACGAACACTCCCCGGATCCCGCGAGTGTTCTTAGAAGCATCTTCAGAACACCACCATCTTGTTTATTTGCGAACATTTCAGGACACTGCGAGTGTTCTTAGGACACATTCAACTTGACAGAGAACAATACGGACAGCGTCCTCAGGACACCCCCTACGAACATTCCAGGACACCGGGAGTGTTCTTAGAAGCTTCTTCAGAACACCACCATCTTGTTTATTTGCGAACATTTCAGAACACCGCGAGTGTTCTTATGACACATTCAACTTGACAGAGAACAATACGGACAGCGTCCTCAGGACACCCCCTACGAACACTCCCCGGACACCGCGAGTGTTCTTAGAAGCGTCTTCAGAACACCACCATCTTGTTTATTTGCGAACATTTCAGGACACCGCGAGTGTTCTTAGGACACATTCAACTTGACAGAGAACAATACGGACAGCGTCCTCAGGACACCCCCTACGAACACTCCCCGGACACCGCAAGTGTTCTTAGAAGCGTCTTCAGAACACCCCCATTTTGTTTATTTGCAAACATTTCAGGACTCCGCGAGTGTTCTTAGGCCACACTCAACTTGACAGAGAACAATACGGACAGCGTCCTCAGGACACCCCCTACGAACACTCTCCGGACACTGCGAGTGTTCTTAGATGCGTCTTCATCACACCACCATCTTGTTTATTTGCAAACATTTCAGGGCACCGCGAGTGTTCTTAGGACACATTCAACTTGACAGAGAACAATACGGACAGCGTCCTCAGGACACCCCCTACAACACCGCGAGTGTTCTTAGAAGCGTCTTCAGAACACCACCATCTTGTTTATTTGCGAACATTTCAGGACGCCGCAAGTGTTCTTAGGACACATTCAACTTGACAGAGAACCATACATTTGTTTTTCACCCAAAGTTATAAGCAAATATGAATGTGATATGCTGCAGTGGTTGTTGCCAGGGCATAGAGTCTTGGGTCATGGCCAAATGGCCATGCACCCAAGACTCTATGCCCTGGCAACAACCACCGCAGCATATCACATCCATAGAGTCAAACATTTCAACTATGATCTATGGTAAATTTTTAATGTCCGCGAACAATGTGAGTGTTCTTAGAACACTTTGAACTTGCCAGCGAACAATACGGACACCGTTTTCAGGACACCCCCTACGAACATTTCAGATCAACGCGATAGTTCTTAGAACACTTTCAACTTAACAACGAGCAATACAGACAGCGTCCTCATGACACCCCCTACGAACACTCCCCGGACACCGCAAGTGTTCTTAGAAGCATCTTCAGAACACCACCATCTTGTTTATTTGCGAACATTTCAGGACACCGCGAGTGTTCTTAGGACACATTCAACTTGACAGAGAAAAATACGGACAGCGTCCTCAGGACACCCCCTACGAACATTCCAGGACACCGGGAGTGTTCTTAGAAGCTTCTTCAGAACACCACCATCTTGTTTATTTGCGAACATTTCAGAACACCGCGAGTGTTCTTAGGACACATTCAACTTGACAGAGAACAATACGGACAGCGTCCTCAGGACACCCCCTACGAACACTCCCCGGACACCGCAAGTGTTCTTAGAAGCGTCTTCAGAACACCACCATCTTGTTTATTTGCGAACATTTCAGGACACCGCGAGTGTTCTTAGGACACATTGAACTTGACAGAGAACAATACGGACAGCGTCCTCAGGACACCCCCTACGAACACTCCTCGGACACCGCAAGTGTTCTTAGAAGCGTCTTCAGAACACCCCCATTTTGTTTATTTGCAAACATTTCAGGACACCGCGAGTGTTCTTAGGCCACACTCAACTTGACAGAGAACAATACGGACAGCGTCCTCAGGACACCCCCTACGAACACTCTCCGGACACTGCGAGTGTTCTTAGAAGCGTCTTCAGAACACCACCATCTTTTTAATTTGCAAACATTTCAGGGCACCGCGAGTGTTCTTAGGACACATTCAACTTGACAGAGAACAATACGGACAGCGTCCTCAGGACACCCCCTACGAACACTCCCCGGACACCGCGGGTGTTCTTAGAAGCGTCTTCAGAACACCCCCATTTTGTTTATTTACGAACATTTCAGGACACCGCGAGTGTTCTTAGGACACATTCAACTTGACAGAGAACAATACGGACAGCGTCCTCAGGACACCCCCTACAAACACTCCCCAGACACTGCAAGTGTTCTTAGAAGCGTCTTCAGAACACCCCCATTTTGTTTATTTGCGAACATTTCAGGACACCGCGAGTGTTCTTAGGACACATTCAACTTGACAGAGAACCATACATTTGTTTTTCACCCAAAGTTATAAGCAAATATGAATGTGATATGCTGCGGTGGTTATTGCCAGGGCATACAGTCTTGGGTGCATGGCCAAGGTCATGCACCCAAGACTCTATGCCCTGGCAACAACCACCGCAGCATATCACATCCATAGAGTTAAACATTTCAACTATGATCTATGGTAAACTTTTAATGTCCGCGTACAATGAAGGTGTTCTTAGAACACTTTGAACTTGCCAGCGAACAATAGGGACACCGTTTTCAGGACACCCACTACGAACATTTCAGATCAACGCGATAGTTCTTAGAACACTTTCAACTTAACAATGAACAATACGGATAGCGTCCTAAGGACACCCCCTACGAACATTCCAGGACACCGGGAGTGTTCTCAAAAACGTCTTCAGAACACCCCCATTTTGTTTATTTGCGAACATTTCAGGACACCGCGGGTGTTCTTAGAACACATTCAACTTGACAGAGAACAATACGGACAGCGTCCTCAGGACACCCCCTACGAACACTCCCCGGACACCGCGAGTGTTCTTAGAAGCGTCTTCAGAACACCACCATCTTGTTTATTTGCGAACATTTCAGGACACTGCGAGTGTTCTTAGGACACATTCAACTTGACAGAGAACAATACGGACAGCGTCCTCAGGACACCCCCTACGAACATTCCAGGACACTGGGAGTGTTCTTAGAAGCTTCTTCAGAACACCACCATCTTGTTTATTTGCGAACATTTCAGGACACCACGAGTGTTCTTAGGACACATTCAACTTGACAGAGAACAATACGGACAGCGTCCTCAGGACACCCCCTACGAACACTCCCCGGACACCGCGAGTGTTCTTAGAAGCGTCTTCAGAACACCACCATCTTATTTATTTGCGAACATTTCAGGACACCGCGAGTGTTCTTAGGACACATTCAACTTGACAGAGAACAATACGGACAGCATCCTCAGGACACCCCCTACAAACACTCCCCGGACACCGCGAGTGTTCTTAGAAGCGTCTTCAGAACACCCCCATTTTGTTTATTTGCGAACATTTCAGGACACCGCGGGTGTTCTTAGAACACATTCAACTTGACAGAGAACAATACGGACAGCGTCCTCAGGACACCCCCTACGAACATTTCAGGACACCGGGAGTGTTCTCAAAAACGTCTTCAGAACACCCCCATTTTGTTTATTTGCGAACATTTCAGGACACCACGAGTGTTCTTAGGACACATTCAACTTGACAGAGAACAATACGGACAGCGTCCTCAGGACACCCCCTACGAACACTCCCCGGACACCGCGAGTGTTCTTAGAAGCGTCTTCAGAACACCCCCATTTTGTTTATTTGCGAACATTTCAGGACACCGCGAGTGTTCTTAGAACACATTCAACTTGACAGAGAACAATACGGACAGCGTCCTCAGGACACCCCCTACGAACATTTCAGGACACCGGGAGTGTTCTCAAAAACGTCTTCAGAACACCCCCATTTTGTTTATTTGCAAACATTTCAGGACACCGCGGGTGTTCTTAGAACACATTCAACTTGACAGAGAACAATACGGACAGCGTCCTCAGGACACCCCCTACGAACACTCCCCGGACACCGCGAGTGTTCTTAGAAGCGTCTTCAGAACACCACCATCTTGTTTATTTGCGAACATTTCAGGACACTGCGAGTGTTCTTAGGACACATTCAACTTGACAGAGAACAATACGGACAGCGTCCTCAGGACACCCCCTACGAACATTCCAGGACACCGGGAGTGTTCTTAGAAGCTTCTTCAGAACACCACCATCTTGTTTATTTGCGAACATTTCAGGACACCACGAGTGTTCTTAGGACACATTCAACTTGACAGAGAACAATACGGACAGCGTCCTCAGGACACCCCCTACGAACACTCCCCGGACACCGCGAGTGTTCTTAGAAGCGTCTTCAGAACACCACCATCTTATTTATTTGCGAACATTTCAGGACACCGCAAGTGTTCTTAGGACACATTCAACTTGACAGAGAACAATACGGACAGCATCCTCAGGACACCCCCTACGAACACTCCCCGGACACCGCGAGTGTTCTTAGAAGCGTCTTCAGAACACTCCCATTTTGTTTATTTGCGAACATTTCAGGACACCGCGAGTGTTCTTAGGACACATTCAACTTGACAGAGAAAAATACGGACAGTGTCCTCAGGACACCCCCTACGAACACTCCCCGGACACCGCGAGTGTTCTTAGAAGCGTCTTCAGAACACCACCATCTTGTTTATTTGCGAACATTTCAGGACACCGCAAGTGTTCTTAGGACACATTCAACTTGACAGAGAACAATACGGACAGCGTCCTCAGGACACCCCCTACGAACACTCCCCGGACACCGCGAGTGTTCTTAGAAGCGTCTTCAGAACACCCCCATTTTGTTTATTTGCGAACATTTCAGGACACCGCGGGTGTTCTTAGAACACATTCAACTTGACAGAGAACAATACGGACAGCGTCCTCAGGACACCCCCTACGAACATTTCAGGACACCGGGAGTGTTCTCAAAAACGTCTTCAGAACACCCCCATTTTGTTTATTTGCGAACATTTCAGGACACCGCGGGTGTTCTTAGAACACATTCAACTTAACAGAGAACAATACGGACAGCGTCCTCAGGACACCCCCTACGAACACTCCCCGGACACCGCGAGTGTTCTTAGAAGCGTCTTCAGAACACCACCATCTTGTTTATTTGCGAACATTTCAGGACGCCGCAAGTGTTCTTAGGACACATTCAACTTGACAGAGAACCATACATTTGTTTTTCACCCAAAGTTATAAGCAAATATGAATGTGATATGCTGCAGTGGTTGTTGCCAGGGCATAGAGTCTTGGGTCATGGCCAAATGGCCATGCACCCAAGACTCTATGCCCTGGCAACAACCACCGCACAATATCACATCCATAGAGTCAAACATTTCAACTATGATCTATGGTAAATTTTTAATGTCCGCGAACAATGTGAGTGTTCTTAGAACACTTTGAACTTGCCAGAGAACAATACGGACACCGTTTTCAGGACACCCCCTACGAACATTTCAGATCAACGCGATAGTTCTTAGAACACTTTCAACTTAACAACGAGCAATACAGACAGCGTCCTCATGACACCCCCTACGAACACTCCCCGGACACCGCAAGTGTTCTTAGAAGCATCTTCAGAACACCACCATCTTGTTTATTTGCGAACATTTCAGGACACCGCGAGTGTTCTTAGGACACATTCAACTTGACAGAGAACAATACGGACAGCGTCCTCAGGACACCCCCTACGAACATTCCAGGACACCGGGAGTGTTCTTAGAAGCTTCTTCAGAACACCACCATCTTGTTTATTTGCGAACATTTCAGAAGACCGCGAGTGTTCTTAGGACACATTCAACTTGACAGAGAACAATACGGACAGCGTCCTCAGGACACCCCCTACGAACACTCCCCGGACACCGCGAGTGTTCTTAGAAGCGTCTTCAGAACACCACCATCTTGTTTATTTGCGAACATTTCAGGACACCGCGAGTGTTCTTAGGACACATTGAACTTGACAGAGAACAATACGGACAGCGTCCTCAGGACACCCCCTACGAACACTCCTCGGACACCGCAAGTGTTCTTAGAAGCGTCTTCAGAACACCCCCATTTTGTTTATTTGCAAACATTTCAGGACACCGCGAGTGTTCTTAGGCCACACTCAACTTGACAGAGAACAATACGGACAGCGTCCTCAGGACACCCCCTACGAACACTCTCCGGACACTGCGAGTGTTCTTAGAAGCGTCTTCAGAACACCACCATCTTGTTTATTTGCAAACATTTCAGGGCACCGCGAGTGTTCTTAGGACACATTCAACTTGACAGAGAACAATACGGACAGCGTCCTCAGGACACCCCCTACGAACACTCCCCGGACACCGCGGGTGTTCTTAGAAGCGTCTTCAGAACACCCCCATTTTGTTTATTTACGAACATTTCAGGACACCGCGAGTGTTCTTAGGACACATTCAACTTGACAGAGAACAATACGGACAGCGTCCTCAGGACACCCCCTACAAACACTCCCCAGACACTGCAAGTGTTCTTAGAAGCGTCTTCAGAACACCCCCATTTTGTTTATTTGCGAACATTTCAGGACACCGCGAGTGTTCTTAGGACACATTCAACTTGACAGAGAACCATACATTTGTTTTTCACCCAAAGTTATAAGCAAATATGAATGTGATATGCTGCGGTGGTTATTGCCAGGGCATACAGTCTTGGGTGCATGGCCAAGGTCATGCACCCAACACTCTATGCCCTGGCAACAACCACCGCAGCATATCACATCCATAGAGTTAAACATTTCAACTATGATCTATGGTAAACTTTTAATGTCCGCGTACAATGAAGGTGTTCTTAGAACACTTTGAACTTGCCAGCGAACAATAGGGACACCGTTTTCAGGACACCCACTACGAACATTTCAGATCAACGCGATAGTTCTTAGAACACTTTCAACTTGACAATGAACAATACGGATAGCGTCCTAAGGACACCCCCTACGAACATTCCAGGACACCGGGAGTGTTCTCAAAAACGTCTTCAGAACACCCCCATTTTGTTTATTTGCGAACATTTCAGGACACCGCGGGTGTTCTTAGAACACATTCAACTTGACAGAGAACAATACGGACAGCGTCCTCAGGACACCCCCTACGAACACTCCCCGGACACCGCGAGTGTTCTTAGAAGCGTCTTCAGAACACCACCATCTTGTTTATTTGTGAACATTTCAGGACACTGCGAGTGTTCTTAGGACACATTCAACTTGACAGAGAACAATACGGACAGCGTCCTCAGGACACCCCCTACGAACATTCCAGGACACTGGGAGTGTTCTTAGAAGCTTCTTCAGAACACCACCATCTTGTTTATTTGCGAACATTTCAGGACACCACGAGTGTTCTTAGGACACATTCAACTTGACAGAGAACAATACGGACAGCGTCCTCAGGACACCCCCTACGAACACTCCCCGGACACCGCGAGTGTTCTTAGAAGCGTCTTCAGAACACCACCATCTTATTTATTTGCGAACATTTCAGGACACCGCGAGTGTTCTTAGGACACATTCAACTTGACAGAGAACAATACGGACAGCATCCTCAGGACACCCCCTACAAACACTCCCCGGACACCGCAAGTGTTCTTAGAAGCGTCTTCAGAACACCCCCATTTTGTTTATTTGCGAACATTTCAGGACACCGCGGGTGTTCTTAGAACACATTCAACTTGACAGAGAACAATACGGACAGCGTCCTCAGGACACCCCCTACGAACATTTCAGGACACCGGGAGTGTTCTCAAAAACGTCTTCAGAACACCCCCATTTTGTTTATTTGCGAACATTTCAGGACACCCCGGGTGTTCTTAGAACACATTCAACTTAAGAGAGAACAATACGGACAGCGTCCTCAGGACACCCCCTACGAACACTCCCCGGACACCGCGAGTGTTCTTAGAAGCATCTTCAGAACACCACCATCTTGTTTATTTGTGAACATTTCAGGACACCGCGAGTGTTCTTAGGACACATTCAACTTGACAGAGAACTATACGGACAGCGTCCTCAGGACACCCCCTACGAACACTCCCCGGACACCGCGAGTGTTCTTAGAAGCGTCTTCAGAACACCACCATCTTGTTTATTTGCGAACATTTCAGGACACCGCGAGTGTTCTTAGGACACATTCAACTTGACAGAGAACAATACGGACAGCGTCCTCAGGACACCCCCTACGAACACTCTCCGGACACCGCGAGTGTTCTTAGAAGAGTCTTCAGAACACCACCATCTTGTTTATTTGCGAACATTTCAGGACACCGCGAGTGTTCTTAGGACACATTCAACTTGACAGAGAACAATATGGACAGCGTCCTCAGGACACCCCCTACGAACACTCCCCGGACACCGCAAGTGTTCTTAGAAGCGTCTTCAGAACACCCCCATTTTGTTCATTTACGAACATTTCAGGACACCGCGAGTGTTCTTAGGACACATTCAACTTGACAGAGAACAATACGGACAGCGTCCTCAGGACACCCCCTACAAACACTCCCTAGACACCGCAAGTGTTCTTAGAAGCGTCTTCAGAACACCCCCATTTTGTTTATTTGCGAACATTTCAGGACACCGCGAGTGTTCTTAGGACACATTCAACTTGACAGAGAACCATACATTTGTTTTTCACCCAAAGTTATAAGCAAATATGAATGTGATATGCTGCGGTGGTTGTTGCCAGGGCATACAGTCTTGGGTGCATGGCCAAGGTCATGCACCCAAGACTCTATGCCCTGGCAACAACCACCTCAGCATATCACATTCATAGAGTTAAACATTTCAACTATGATCTATGGTAAACTTTTAATGTCCGCGTACAATGTGAGTGTTCTTAGAACACTTTGAACTTGCCAGCGAACAATACGGACACCGTTTTCAGGACACCCCCTACGAACATTTCAGATCAACGCGATAGTTCTTAGAACACTTTCAACTTAACAACGAGCAATACGGACAGCGTCCTAAGGACACCCCCTACGAACATTCCAGGACACCGGGAGTGTTCTCAAAAACGTCTTCAGAACACCCCCATTTTGTTTATTTGCGAACATTTCAGGACACCGCGGGTGTTCTTAGAACACATTCAACTTGACAGAGAACAATACGGACAGCGTCCTCAGGACACCCCCTACGAACACTCCCCGGACACCGCGAGTGTTCTTAGAAGCATCTTCAGAACACCCCCATCTTGTTTATTTGCGAACATTTCAGGACACTGCGAGTGTTCTTAGGACACATTCAACTTGACAGAGAACAATACGGACAGCGTCCTCAGGACACCTCCTACGAACATTCCAGGACACCGGGAGTGTTCTTAGAAGCTTCTTCAGAACACCACCATCTTGTTTATTTGCGAACATTTCAGGACACCACGAGTGTTCTTAGGACACATTCAACTTGACAGAGAACAATACGGACAGCGTCCTCAGGACACCCCCTACGAACACTCCCCGGACACCGCGAGTGTTCTTAGAAGCGTCTTCAGAACACCACCATCTTGTTTATTTGCGAACATTTCAGGACACCGCAAGTGTTCTTAGGACACATTCAACTTGACAGAGAACAATACGGACAGCATCCTCAGGACACCCCCTACGAACACTCCCCGGACACCGCGAGTGTTCTTAGAAGCGTCTTCAGAACACCCCCATTTTGTTTATTTGCGAACATTTCAGGACACCGCGAGTGTTCTTAGGACACATTCAACTTGACAGAGAACAATACGGACAGCGTCCTCAGGACACCCCCTACGAACACTCCCCGGACACCGCGAGTATTCTTAGAAGCGTCTTCAGAACACCCCCATTTTGTTTATTTGCGAACATTTCAGGACACCGCGAGTGTTCTTAGGACACATTCAATTTGACAGAGAACAATACGGACAGCGTCCTCAGGACACCCCCTACGAACACTCCCCAGACACCGCGAGTGTTTTTAGAAGCGTCTTCAGAACACCCCCATTTTGTTTATTTGCGAACATTTCAGGACACCGCGAGTGTTCTTAGGACACTTTAAACTTGACAGAGAACAATACGGACAGCGTCCTCAGGACACCCCCTACGAACATTCCAGGACACCGGGAGTGTTCTTAGAAGCTTCTTCAGAACACCACCATCTTGTTTATTTGCGAACATTTCAGGACACCACGAGTGTTCTTAGGACACATTCAACTTGACAGAGAACAATACGGACAGCGTCCTCAGGACACCCCCTACGAACACTCCCCGGACACCGCGAGTGTTCTTAGAAGCGTCTTCAGAACACCACCATCTTATTTATTTGCGAACATTTCAGGACACCGCGAGTGTTCTTAGGACACATTCAACTTGACAGAGAACAATACGGACAGCATCCTCAGGACACCCCCTACAAACACTCCCCGGACACCGCGAGTGTTCTTAGAAGCGTCTTCAGAACACTCCCATTTTGTTTATTTGCGAACATTTCAGGACACCGCGAGTGTTCTTAGGACACATTCAACTTGACAGAGAAAAATACGGACAGCGTCCTCAGGACACCCCCTACGAACACTCCCCGGAAACCGCGAGTGTTCTTAGAAGCGTCTTCAGAACACCCCCATTTTGTTTATTTGCGAACATTTCAGGACACCGCGGGTGTTCTTAGAACACATTCAGCTTGACAGAGAACAATACGGACAGCGTCCTCAGGACACCCCCTACGAACATTTCAGGACACCGGGAGTGTTCTCAAAAACGTCTTCAGAACACCCCCATTTTGTTTATTTGCGAACATTTCAGGACACCCCGGGTGTTCTTAGAACACATTCAACTTAAGAGAGAACAATACGGACAGCGTCCTCAGGACACCCCCTACGAACACTCCCCGGACACCGCGAGTGTTCTTAGAAGCATCTTCAGAACACCACCATCTTGTTTATTTGTGAACATTTCAGGACACCGCGAGTGTTCTTAGGACACATTCAACTTGACAGAGAACAATACGGATAGCGTCCTCAGGACACCCCCTACGAACAATCCAGGACACCGTGAGTGTTCTTAGAAGCTTCTTCAGAACATCACCATCTTGTTTATTTGCGAACATTTCAGGACACCGCGAGTGTTCTTAGGACACATTCAACTTGACAGAGAACTATACGGACAGCGTCCTCAGGACACCCCCTACGAACACTCCCCGGACACCGCGAGTGTTCTTAGAAGCGTCTTCAGAACACCACCATCTTGTTTATTTGCGAACATTTCAGGACACCGCGAGTGTTCTTAGGACACATTCAACTTGACAGAGAACAATACGGACAGCGTCCTCAGGACACCCCCTACGAACACTCCCCGGACACCGCAAGTGTTCTTAGAAGCGTCTTCAGAACACCCCCATTTTGTTAATTTGCAAACATTTCAGGACACCGCGAGTGTTCTTAGGCCAAACTCAACTTGACAGAGAACAATACGGACAGCGTCCTCAGGACACCCCCTACGAACACTCTCCGGACACCGCGAGTGTTCTTAGAAGAGTCTTCAGAACACCACCATCTTGTTTATTTGCGAACATTTCAGGGCACCGCGAGTGTTCTTAGGACACATTCAACTTGACAGAGAACAATACGGACAGCGTCCTCAGGACACCCCCTACGAACACTCCCCGGACACCGCAAGTGTTCTTAGAAGCGTCTTCAGAACACCCCCATTTTGTTCATTTACGAACATTTCAGGACACCGCGAGTGTTCTTAGGACACATTCAACTTGACAGAGAACAATACGGACAGCGTCCTCAGGACACCCCCTACAAACACTCCCTAGACACCGCAAGTGTTCTTAGAAGCGTCTTCAGAACACCCCCATTTTGTTTATTTGCGAACATTTCAGGACACCGCGAGTGTTCTTAGAACACATTCAACTTGACAGAGAACCATACATTTGTTTTTCACCCAAAGTTATAAGCAAATATGAATGTGATATACTGCGGTGGTTGTTGCCAGGGCATACAGTCTTGGGTGCATGGCCAAGGTCATGCACCCAAGACTCTATGCCCTGGCAACAACCACCTCAGCATATCACATTCATAGAGTTAAACATTTCAACTATGATCTATGGTAAACTTTTAATGTCCGCGTACAATGTGAGTGTTCTTAGAACACTTTGAACTTGCCAGCGAACAATACGGACACCGTTTTCAGGACACCCCCTACGAACATTTCAGATCAACGCGATAGTTCTTAGAACACTTTCAACTTAACAACGAGCAATACGGACAGTGTCCTAAGGACACCCCCTACGAACATTCCAGGACACCGGGAGTGTTCTCAAAAACGTCTTCAGAACACCCCCATTTTGTTTATTTGCGAACATTTCAGGACACCGCGGGTGTTCTTAGAACACATTCAACTTGACAGAGAACAATACGGACAGCGTCCTCAGGACACCCCCTACGAACACTCCCCGGACACCGCGAGTGTTCTTAGAAGCGTCTTCAGAACACCCCCATCTTGTTTATTTGCGAACATTTCAGGACACTGCGAGTGTTCTTAGGACACATTCAACTTGACAGAGAACAATACGGACAGCGTCCTCAGGACACCTCCTACGAACATTCCAGGACACCGGGAGTGTTCTTAGAAGCTTCTTCAGAACACCACCATCTTGTTTATTTGCGAACATTTCAGGACACCACGAGTGTTCTTAGGACACATTCAACTTGACAGAGAACAATACGGACAGCGTCCTCAGGACACCCCCTACGAACACTCCCCGGACACCGCAAGTGTTCTTAGAAGCGTCTTCAGAACACCACCATCTTGTTTATTTGCGAACATTTCAGGACACCGCGAGTGTTCTTAGGACACATTCAACTTGACAGAGAACAATACGGACAGCATCCTCAGGACACCCCCTACGAACACTCCCAGGACACCGGGAGTGTTCTTAGAAGCTTCTTCAGAACACCCCCATTTTGTTTATTTGCGAACATTTCAGGACACCGCGAGTGTTCTTAGGACACATTCAACTTGACAGAGAACAATACGGACAGCGTCCTCAGGACACCCCCTACGAACACTCCCCGGACACCGCGAGTATTCTTAGAAGCGTCTTCAGAACACCCCCATTTTGTTTATTTGCGAACATTTCAGGACACCGCGAGTGTTCTTAGGACACATTCAATTTGACAGAGAACAATACGGACAGCGTCCTCAGGACACCCCCTACGAACACTCCCCAGACACCGCGAGTGTTTTTAGAAGCGTCTTCAGAACACCCCCATTTTGTTTATTTGCGAACATTTCAGGACACCGCGAGTGTTCTTAGGACACTTTAAACTTGACAGAGAACAATACGGACAGCGTCCTCAGGACACCCCCTACGAACACTCCCCGGACACCGCGAGTGTTCTTAGAAGCGTCTTCAGAACACCCCCATTTTGTTTATTTGCGAACATTTCAGGACACCGCAAGTGTTCTTAGGACACATTCAACTTGACAGAGAACAATACGGACAGCGTTCTTAGGACACCCCCTACGAACACTCCCCGGACACCGCGAGTGTTCTTAGAAGCGTCTTCAGAACACCCCCATTTTGTTTATTTGCGAACATTTCAGGACACCGCGGGTGTTCTTAGAACACATTCAACTTGACAGAGAACAATACGGACAGCGTCCTCAGGACACCCCCTACGAACATTTCAGGACACCGGGAGTGTTCTCAAAAACGTCTTCAGAACACCCCCATTTTGTTTATTTGCGAACATTTCAGGACACCACGAGTGTTCTTAGGACACATTCAACTTGACAGAGAACAATACGGACAGCGTCCTCAGGACACCCCCTACGAACACTCCCCGGACACCGCGAGTGTTCTTAGAAGCGTCTTCAGAACACCCCCATTTTGTTTATTTGCGAACATTTCAGGACACCGCGAGTGTTCTTAGAACACATTCAACTTGACAGAGAACAATACGGACAGCGTCCTCAGGACACCCCCTACAAACATTTCAGGACACCGGGAGTGTTCTCAAAAACGTCTTCAGAACACCCCCATTTTGTTTATTTGCGAACATTTCAGGACACCGCGGGTGTTCTTAGAACACATTCAACTTGACAGAGAACAATACGGACAGCGTCCTCAGGACACCCCCTACGAACACTCCCCGGACACCGCGAGTGTTCTTAGAAGCGTCTTCAGAACACCACCATCTTGTTTATTTGCGAACATTTCAGGACACTGCGAGTGTTCTTAGGACACATTCAACTTGACAGAGAACAATACGGACAGCGTCCTCAGGACACCCCCTACGAACATTCCAGGACACCGGGAGTGTTCTTAGAAGCTTCTTCAGAACACCACCATCTTGTTTATTTGCGAACATTTCAGGACACCACGAGTGTTCTTAGGACACATTCAACTTGACAGAGAACAATACGGACAGCGTCCTCAGGACACCCCCTACGAACACTCCCCGGACACCGCGAGTGTTCTTAGAAGCGTCTTCAGAACACCACCATCTTATTTATTTGCGAACATTTCAGGACACCGCAAGTGTTCTTAGGACACATTCAACTTGACAGAGAACAATACGGACAGCATCCTCAGGACACCCCCTACGAACACTCCCCGGACACCGCGAGTGTTCTTAGAAGCGTCTTCAGAACACTCCCATTTTGTTTATTTGCGAACATTTCAGGACACCGCGAGTGTTCTTAGGACACATTCAACTTGACAGAGAAAAATACGGACAGTGTCCTCAGGACACCCCCTACGAACACTCCCCGGACACCGCGAGTGTTCTTAGAAGCGTCTTCAGAACACCACCATCTTGTTTATTTGCGAACATTTCAGGACACCGCAAGTGTTCTTAGGACACATTCAACTTGACAGAGAACAATACGGACAGCGTCCTCAGGACACCCCCTACGAACACTCCCCGGACACCGCGAGTGTTCTTAGAAGCGTCTTCAGAACACCCCCATTTTGTTTATTTGCGAACATTTCAGGACACCGCGGGTGTTCTTAGAACACATTCAACTTGACAGAGAACAATACGGACAGCGTCCTCAGGACACCCCCTACGAACATTTCAGGACACCGGGAGTGTTCTCAAAAACGTCTTCAGAACACCCCCATTTTGTTTATTTGCGAACATTTCAGGACACCGCGGGTGTTCTTAGAACACATTCAACTTAACAGAGAACAATACGGACAGCGTCCTCAGGACACCCCCTACGAACACTCCCCGGACACCGCGAGTGTTCTTAGAAGCGTCTTCAGAACACCACCATCTTGTTTATTTGCGAACATTTCAGGACGCCGCAAGTGTTCTTAGGACACATTCAACTTGACAGAGAACCATACATTTGTTTTTCACCCAAAGTTATAAGCAAATATGAATGTGATATGCTGCAGTGGTTGTTGCCAGGGCATAGAGTCTTGGGTGCATGGCCAAATGGCCATGCACCCAAGACTCTATGCCCTGGCAACAACAACCGCAGCATATCACATCCATAGAGTCAAACATTTCAACTATGATCTATGGTAAATTTTTAATGTCCGCGAACAATGTGAGTGTTCTTAGAACACTTTGAACTTGCCAGCGAACAATACGGACACTGTTTTCAGGACACCCCCTACGAACATTTCAGAACAACGTGATAGTTCTTAGAACACTTTCAACTTAACAACGAACAATACGGACAGCGTCCTAAGGACACCCCCTACGAACATTCCAGGACACCGGGAGTGTTCTCAAAAACGTCTTCAGAACACCGCCATTTTGTTTATTTGTGAACATTTCTGGACACCGCGGGTGTTCTTAGAACACATTCAACTTGACAGAGAACAATAATGACAGCGTCCTCCGGACACCCCCTACGAACACTCCCCGGACACCGCGAGTGTTCTTAGAAGCATCTTCAGAACACCACCATCTTGTTTATTTGCGAACATTTCAGGACACCGCGAGTGTTCTTAGGACACATTCAACTTGACAGAGAACAATACGGATAGCGTCCTCAGGACACCCCCTACGAACATTCCAGGACACCGTGAGTGTTCTTAGAAGCTTCTTCAGAACATCACCATCTTGTTTATTTGCGAACATTTCAGGACACCGCGAGTGTTCTTAGGACACATTCAACTTGACAGAGAACTATACGGACAGCGTCCTCAGGACACCCCCTACGAACACTCCCCGGACACCGCGAGTGTTCTTAGAAGCGTCTTCAGAACACCACCATCTTGTTTATTTGCGAACATTTCAGGACACCGCGAGTGTTCTTAGGACACATTCAACTTGACAGAGAACAATACGGACAGCGTCCTCAGGACACCCCCTACAAACACTCCCCGGACACCGCAAGTGTTCTTAGAAGCGTCTTCAGAACACCCCCATTTTGTTAATTTGCAAACATTTCAGGACACCGCGAGTGTTCTTAGGCCAAACTCAACTTGACAGAGAACAATACGGACAGCGTCCTCAGGACACCCCCTACGAACACTCTCCGGACACCGCGAGTGTTCTTAGAAGAGTCTTCAGAACACCACCATCTTGTTTATTTGCGAACATTTCAGGGCACCGCGAGTGTTCTTAGGACACATTCAACTTGACAAAGAACAATACGGACAGCGTCCTCAGGACACCCCCTACGAACACTCCCCGGACACCGCAAGTGTTCTTAGAAGCGTCTTCAGAACACCCCCATTTTGTTCATTTACGAACATTTCAGGACACCGCGAGTGTTCTTAGGACACATTCAACTTGACAGAGAACAATACGGACAGCGTTCTCAGGACACCCCCTACAAACACTCCCCAGACACCGCAAGTGTTCTTAGAAGCGTCTTCAGAACACCCCCATTTTGTTTATTTGCGAACATTATAGGACACCGCGAGTGTTCTTAGGACACATTCAACTTGACAGAGAACCATACATTTGTTTTTCACCCAAAGTTATAAGCAAATATGAATGTGATATGCTGCGGTGGTTGTTGCCAGGGCATACAGTCTTGGGTGCATGGCCAAGGTCATGCACCCAAGACTCTATGCCCTGGCAACAACCACCTCAGCATATCACATTCATAGAGTTAAACATTTCAACTATGATCTATGGTAAACTTTTAATGTCCGCGTACAATGTGAGTGTTCTTAGAACACTTTGAACTTGCCAGCGAACAATACGGACACCGTTTTCAGGACACCCCCTACGAACATTTCAGATCAACGCGATAGTTCTTAGAACACTTTCAACTTAACAACGAGCAATACGGACAGCGTCCTAAGGACACCCCCTACGAACATTCCAGGACACCGGGAGTGTTCTCAAAAACGTCTTCAGAACACCCCCATTTTGTTTATTTGCGAACATTTCAGGACACCGCGGGTGTTCTTAGAACACATTCAACTTGACAGAGAACAATACGGACAGCGTCCTCAGGACACCCCCAACGAACACTCCCCGGACACCGCAAGTGTTCTTAGAAGCGTCTTCAGAACACCCTCATCTTGTTTATTTGCGAACATTTCAGGACACTGCGAGTGTTCTTAGGACACATTCAACTTGACAGAGAACAATACGGACAGCGTCCTCAGGACACCTCCTACGAACATTCCAGGACACCGGGAGTGTTCTTAGAAGCTTCTTCAGAACACCACCATCTTGTTTATTTGCTAACATTACAGGACACCACGAGTGTTCTTAGGACACATTCAACTTGACAGAGAACAATACGGACAGCGTCCTCAGGACACCCCCTACGAACACTCCCCGGACACCGCGAGTGTTCTTAGAAGCGTCTTCAGAACACCACCATCTTGTTTATTTGCGAACATTTCAGGACACCGCGAGTGTTCTTAGGACACATTCAACTTGACAGAGAACAATACGGACAGCATCCTCAGGACACCCCCTACGAACACTCCCCGGACACCGCGAGTATTCTTAGAAGCGTCTTCAGAACACCCCCATTTTGTTTATTAGCGAACATTTCAGGACACCGCGAGTGTTCTTAGGACACATTCAATTTGACAGAGAACAATACGGACAGCGTCCTCAGGACACCCCCTACGAACACTCCCCAGACACCGCAAGTGTTTTTAGAAGCGTCTTCAGAACACCCCCATTTTGTTTATTTGCGAACATTTCAGGACACCGCGAGTGTTCTTAGGACACTTTAAACTTGACAGAGAACAATACGGACAGCGTCCTCAGGACACCCCCTACGAACACTCCCCGGACACCGCGAGTGTTCTTAGAAGCGTCTTCAGAACACCCCCATTTTGTTTATTTGCGAACATTTCAGGACACCGCAAGTGTTCTTAGGACACATTCAACTTGACAGAGAACAATACGGACAGCGTTCTTAGGACACCCCCTACGAACACTCCCCGGACAACGCGAGTGTTCTTAGAAGCGTCTTCAGAACACCCCCATTTTGTTTATTTGCGAACATTTCATGACACCGCGGGTGTTCTTAGAACACATTCAACTTGACAGAGAACAATACGGACAGCGTCCTCAGGACACCCCCTACGAACATTTCAGGACACCGGGAGTGTTCTCAAAAACGTCTCCAGAACACCCCCATTTTGTTTATTTGCGAACATTTCAGGACACCGCAAGTGTTCTTAGGACACATTCAACTTGACAGAGAACAATACGGACAGCGTCCTCAGGACACCCCCTACGAACACTCCCCGGACACCGCGAGTGTTCTTAGAAGCGTCTTCAGAACACCCCCATTTTGTTTATTTGCGAACATTTCAGGACACCGCGAGTGTTCTTAGGACACATTCAACTTGACAGAGAACAATACGGACAGCGTCCTCAGGACACCCCCTACGAACACTCCCCGGACACCGCGAGTGTTCTTAGAAGCGTCTTCAGAACACACCCATTTTGTTTATTTGCGAACATTTCAGGACACCGCGAGTGTTCTTAGGACACATTCAACTTGACAGAGAACAATACGGACAGCGTCCTCAGGACACCCCCTACGAACACTCCCCGGACACCGCGAGTGTTCTTAGAAGCGTCTTCAGAACACCCCCATTTTGTTTATTTGCGAACATTTCAGGACACCGCGAGTGTTCTTAGGACACATTCAACTTGACAGAGAACAATACGGACAGCGTCCTCAGGACACCCCCTATGAACACTCCCCGGACACCGCGAGTGTTCTTAGAAGCGTCTTCAGAACACCCCCATTTTGTTTATTTACGAACATTTCAGGACACCGTGGGTGTTCTTAGAACACATTCAACTTGACAGAGAACAATACGGACAGCGTCCTCAGGACACCCCCTACGAACATTTCAGGACACCGGGAGTGTTCTCAAAAACATCTTCAGAACACCCCCATTTTGTTTATTTGCGAACATTTCAGGACACCGCGGGTGTTCTTAGAACACATTCAACTTGACAGAGAACAATACGGACAGTGTCCTCAGGACACCCCCTACGAACACTCCCCGGACACTGCGAGTGTTCTTAGAACAGTTTCACTTTGCTTGCGAACAATACGGACACATATTGAGTCCTTAGAACACCCCCCAGTCAGTTTATTTAGAACATTTCAGAACACCAGTGATGTCCGCAAACAAATCGAACACAAAAAGAACGTCCAACACATAAAAAACACAACTTTCATCCTATCTCATACACTCCCACCCTCCCCAAACACTCCTACACACCAACACACTCTACTAAATACACATTTTGAACAAAGTTTCACCGCGCTGTCTGCGGACGTCCGCGAATCCAAGATGGCGGACGCTACCGAAAAATCTGACGCGCTTCACGCTCCACGCCGTCCAATCAGCGAACACGTTGCATGTCCGTGAACATCACGCAAGACGATTGCCCAATCAGGACACTGTCCGCGGAGCGAACAGGGAAGTGTGTCCGCGAACCGAACACAGATATCACTAATTTTTTTTGACCTACTTTTTGGTCATTTTAAAAAAAACTACTGGACGGATTTTCACCAAATTTGCAAAAGCACGCTTTCGGAACCAAGCCGCTGCTCCTGGTCTAAATTTGGTGGAAATCCGTCCAGAGGTTTGGGCTGTAGGCGCGAGCTAAATTTTTTTCCCAAAAAATCACAAGTTTTGGGATCCCCCCTATAACTTTGCCGCCCCTGGACGAATCCTCACCAAACTTTGAAAATACTTTTTTTGCAAAGTTTGGTGAGGATCCGTCCAGGGAGAGCAAAGTTATAAGCCACCCAAAAAGTGCTGTTCCTATGGAAACAGCAACTTAACCATAACTACATGGCCACTACCGTGGCCATGTAATATATATATATATATATATATATATATATATATATATATATATATATATATATATATATATATATATGTGTGTGTGTTTAAACGCCTAAAACTGTTTGTGCAATGTACATTAACATAAACGTGTCATTGATTACAATATAATTATAATTATTCTTTGATAACATGCTTAATACCGGAGATCATTTTTTAAGTGTGAGACCAGGATTTGTACCTGCGTTGCAATGCGTTATCTTGCTTCTAAGCTATCCTCCTGCCCTTACATTCATGTGATGGAAATTAGGTGTGAACTGTTATCCTGATTACTGGATCTCATACAGTTCTAGTGCAGGGGCAGTGATGCGCATGTAAGGTCTGGCTTGGTGGGGGTCCATATCACTTCTGCATTTGTGCGGTGTGGTTCAAGCTTCTGTATAGTTTACTAGTTCCAAATTAGGGCTATTCTGTGGATTATGGTGCTTTACATAAGTGTCTCATTGCCACAGTGAACTCTGCAAGTGTAATTTTCCCTACAGGGGTCTGTTTTGTGTTGTGATTGATTATGCTCTGCAATAATGCTTATTCATATTTTGTTCCTCGGCTCCTGCCATCTTCTGTCCTTCATTAAGTTGCATGTGTTTGTTTTGCCTAGGGATATACATTGTTTTAACTCTGGACGATGGCTGTGGGAGCGCAACAGATCTGCTTTGTCCTTGCCAATCAGTATACAGTGTCTTGTCCTCAAACTCCAGGACGTAGTATCATTTCTTGTTACTCTTGTGTGGCTTAACTACCACAACTAAACCCTGGAAAAGCGTTTGACCCCCTTGCATCAACCAATCATTGCGTGGCATTCAACCTTTGACTGTGTGAATTGTTGCAACTTGGAATGTGTGCCTTCCGTGTGGATCTGACTAATGTTCCCTGGGTGGTGCTTCAAGAAAAGCTAACTACATGTTGCAGCCTACATGTATTGTGTTACCAGCTAATGCATAACAGCAGTGATTATTATTTGTAATTATAAACACTTGCATTATATTTCACTAACTAATGTCAGATGCTGCTGAGCCTGGTTAAGGGTGCATCTTTTATGTTCATCTACAAGGTGTGTGTTATGATTTACTTAGAGCTTGGTTATTGGGGCCTTGCTGGGCCTATGCATGCATTCTTTCATTACACAGGGCTGCTTACCTCTTTGCTACATGCTTTTTCATAATTATTTTCACAGTTTGTATGTACGTGCACATTTAGGACACTGAAGATATTCACTCATATGTTTGTATTCCCCTTCAAATTCCTATGCAATATGCATTTTGTCAGCTTTGGAGTAGCGGAGACATATTAACTGTGTGTTAATATATTGGAGACAAATCTTTCATATACAGAGATTTTTCCCATCTCCATTTTGTTACATTTGAGATCACTCATTTTAGTTGTGTGAAAGATAGCCTATACAATTCTACATCGTTTAAGGAGCAGGTGCTCGAGAAATGCCTAACAGGTTCACTTTTAGGCACCTTCTTTTATTCTGAGTATGTGATCATTAACCCATGTTTCATGTTGTTCAGATCCTTCAATAATTTGGAAACATATGGAAACAGACAGAAGTGCAGCAATTTGCTCTTTAAGTTACATTAGTTCTTCCACCTGCTCAGGTAGGTTCTCCATTGAGACACTCATTCTGGAAGTTAGAGTGATGATGTCAGATCTATTGGCTAGAAGGCATTCTTCATGCTTACAGTTTTGGGATCAGTGACACTGGATGAGAATTTGAATTCCTGGATAAGGTGCCTCAGGTCTTTCACAGAAAAACCTTTGGTAGGATTTCTTGGTGATATAGGAGCAGGACTGTTCATTTAATTTGTTAATCTTCCTGAGGGATATTGAACCAAAAACTGTTCCGATTGTGATGACTGGATAATGGACTATGTGGTCAGATGATCATATGATAAGGTTTTTGTATTATAATATTTGGATGATGTAACACCTAATTCTTTCAGACATTTTGTGTGGTTTACTTGCAGGACAGTAGACTAGAACCCAATATAACAGAGTTATATCTAGATAATGGGGGTCATTCTGAGGTTGGAGGTAAGTAACTGTCCTTACCGGCATGATGCAAATAGAGTGTCCGTGTAGTCAAGAGCCTGCTAATAGAGGGCTATTACAACTTTGGGGGCACGAGTTTTGCGCCATGCTGGTAAGGGCTTTACCGCCATGCCGTTAAAGGCACGAAAAGGCCCTTAGCGGCATCATGCATAGCGCAGTTTGCACTACCGGCATGAACCAATGTGGCATTAGCGGCCACCGCTAATAGTGGTCACCGCTATTAGCGGTGACTGCTAATAACGGTCACCGTAAATAAGCGTAACCGGAAGTAACGTCATCACACAGGAACGGGAAGGAGCACGGCGGACATCTTTAAAAACACAATCCATTGCCATCCTCAGCACACAGGACCTGTGGGACACTGCTGTTCATGGAAACTCATCCTCCAACACACCACAATGCCAAAGGCTATTAAGAAGGGTCCCTCCCGCCAGCGCAAGGAGCGCTTCAATGAAGACGAGTTGAAAATGCTAGCTGGGACACTGCAGGAACATGCTGACATCGTGTTCGCCCAGAGCATGAAGAGGGAGGCCATCATTCAGAAAAAAGAGATCTGGGAACTTGTGGCGCAGAAAGTGAGCGCAGTCGGGAACACCCCACGCACCATGATAGACTGCAGGAAGCGCTGGGACGACTTGCGGCTGCGAGTACAGAACATATTCTCAGCCAACAGGAGCCAAGCAATGGCAACAGACGGAAGAGCCAGCTCCCCCATCAAGCTGTCCCGATGGGAGGACACCTGTGCCAGCCTGATTAGCATTGATGGCATAGAAGGTGTTGGAGACATGGAGTGTGGCGCCACAACATCGGCTGATGGAGGTTAGTGTCCTAAGAAAACACTGTAATGCTGAATCTGATGAAAGTCAACCCATATGTCTGTCTAAAGAGGCAAGCCATGGCCCAACACACAAACACTCCCAGAAAAGTTGTCGGATGCATCACAGACACATGCAGTTTCCTGCAGCAAGGCAATGCCATACCTGACACATACCACACAAAATGTTAATGGCATACGACACACTGCATGCAGGCCCAAACTAATATGCATGTCCCATACCATACGTCTTCCCCAACATGAGTGACCCCGACGTAGGCCTGCATCACCCACCCATGTATGAAACAACGTGATCATCCAAACTCAAATGCCTTTTACCCTAGATTGTGTGGATGATCAATTGTACAAATGTATGTATGAGGCCTATCAAACCGTCACTCAGGCCATCCCTCTCTTCTACCCCCACAGTCTCAGACCATGACAGTGATGCCCAGGACACACCCCCACAGCAAACCACACCCCGTAAGAGGGCCCGGGATGAGGCCAACCGGCCTTCCACCTCGAAGGGCCAACCCAAGGCCCGCCGTGCACCAACATTGAAAACACCTGAAGTTGCCAGGGCACCGGTGCTGCCAAGGGACGTGGAGGCAGAAGCGCCAACACCTGTTGCACAGCCAGAGTTAACAGCTGAGGCTCCACACTTGGCAGAGTCCAATTTGGCTGGGGAGGTGGCAGCAACAGCACCCTAGGCTGAGGATGGGGCACAGGATGATGTATGGGTGCCCGTGGAGGACAATTCCTCCGAACTGGCCCGCACGCCCAGTCCACTGCCATCCCCCAAATCACATCTCTTGGTTCAGACGATGCCAACAACCCGGAGCAGTCTCGGGGGGAGTTAATTCAAGGGGCCATTAGTCCCATAGTGGAGAGCAGTGAGGCCAAACACGAGACCCAGGCACCTTCAACCTCCACAGGTGCACCCGCAGGGCCGCAGCTTTATGAGCAGCTTACTGCCCTTGTGCGGCACTTCTTGGAGGACAATGC
The DNA here is from genome assembly GCF_040938575.1 of Ambystoma mexicanum. Classification (NCBI taxonomy): domain Eukaryota; kingdom Metazoa; phylum Chordata; class Amphibia; order Caudata; family Ambystomatidae; genus Ambystoma; species Ambystoma mexicanum. The sequence continues at coordinate 1,290,170,637 of NC_090930.1, read as the reverse complement.
CCAGGCAAGGCAGGAGTGGCGGGAGAACATCTCCTCTCCAGGCAAGACAATCAGTGATAACAATGCCTCCATGGGCAAGATATTTGCAGAGAATACTAGCTGCCTGTGCGAGGAGGTATCCGTCCTGCATTGGAGTCAGTACATCCGGCAACCCAGTTTGAGGAGGAGGCCACACCATCCTCATCAAGCTCTACCCAGACCAGCCCACTCCGTCGGTCATTGTGTACCCTGCGCCGGCCGGACATGTCGACACCTGGACCAGGGTGTGCAAAAAAATTGTCTGGCCAGCCTGATGAAGGCATTAGAGACTTGTTGGGACATGTGTGGGGGAGTTGTGGGGGGGGGGGTGAGTGTGTGTGGGGGAGTTGTAGGGGGAGTGGGAGGGGATGAGGGTGGTGGAGGGTTATGGCACTATTGTTTTCATTGTTAATTTCAATACCCGTTGTGTCAAAAGCAAGGCCTGAGTTGACATTCATCATTGCGCATGTGTCATTTATTCATATACAGTGCATAGTGTGCATGTACCCCCACACCCAGTGCCCTCTGTCAAACTATCATGTCACCCTCTGCAGCCATGTGTGTCAGTAATATTGTGCAATCACTGACTTGACCAACTGCACGTCCCTCCTGTGCATCGGCACCGCAATGATGTGCTGCCACTTCTTCTTCATCCCCTCCATCATCACCAGGTGGCTGCAGTCCAATGTCAGGGGGCAGGGGCAGGTTGCGTCGGATACACATGTCATGCAGCATGACACATGCCATGATAATTTTGGCCACCTTCTCATGCCTCTAGAGGAGTGACCCACCGAAGGGGCTAAGGCAGTGAAACCATGCACTCAACAAGCCAGAGATCTGCTCAATGACCATACGGGTATGGGTGTGGGATCGATAGTAGTCCTCCTCCTGCCTGTTATGTGGGTTTTCGGGCAGGGGTGAGGAGCCACGTCATCAAGGGATAGCCACTGTCACCTGCATGGGAGGCAGATAAAAAGGTGTATGTCAGTCGATTCATGATGCACAGCTGTACTAGTCACACATGCCGGCAGATTATTGTTGGCCACATGCACATGTCCCTGGTTGTATGCACACCATTTTTATGCCCTCAATGTGTCCTGTGCCATGGAAAATGGTGTGGGTTGCATCTTCAAGATGGTACACAGTGTGCTTTGCCGTCTTGTTGCTCATGCATTGTGTATGCATACAGCTGTGTCCGGGTCCATTTAGTGATGTGTAGCATTCGTTAGGACTTTCTGATGGGGAGCGTTGGCAGTAGGCTCTGCAATGTTAGGCATTCATCGCTGATTTTTCCCCTGGTGACATGCAGCATTCCTGTGGTTGATCCGGGATATCGGGCACTACAATGTGTGATGATCTTGCTGACGTTGCATACCATCTGCACCTTGTTGGAGTGGTATTGCTTGCGATTGCGGTACACCACCTCCATGGCATGCCGGGCCACCAACTCCATGTGGGTGCAGTCAAGGGCACCTATGCAGTTTGGCATGCCTGCCAGTGCATGGAGGCCACCTTTTGTTTCAAGGATCTTCTGTGGAGTCCGTGGTAGGGATATTTATTCCATTGTGTGCTTGATGAGGGCATCCAGCACTTGCTTTAGGATGCAAGCAAATAAGGGTTATGATATGCCATGTATGTGCCCCACTGTGTGCTGGTAGGTGCCTGTGGCAAGGAAGTGGAGCACCAACACTACCTTCAGTAGAGGGGGGATGGTGGTGGGCATTTCAATGAGGCTGACAATGTCATTGTGTATCATGTCCACGATGGTGTTGATGGTGTCCAGGTCCAGACGGTACAGGGTGTGGTTCTGCTGCGGGGTTGGGTTGAAAGGACTGGCTCTGATGTGTGGGATTGGGGGCTGGCTGCATGGTTACACTGGCTGCACTGGTGGGGCATGCTGGGCCTGTCTCACCCTCCTTCTCCTACTGTGCCTCCTCTGTGATGCCTGCTTTTGCTGTTGGTGTTGTTGCTGGTGTTGCAATGCAAGCATGTCCTCCAGCAGGTATTGATGCTACTATAGTGTTAATCTTGGTGTGGAAAGAGGTGTGGTGTGTTGGTGTGCTCCTTTTGTACAGGCCCAGACTCCATTGCCTCCACCTGTGCTGATGGTGTACACCTGTGGCAGTTGGGTACACTGCACATGGCATTTTACAGTTGGTCCGCGATGCCAGTATTTACGGCATGCCGGTATCCACTTTTAGCGCCTTCATGATGCCGTTATTTGCATATCCGCCTGACTTGTGATGTCCTCCAGTTTACGGCATGCCGGTATTGCCAACATGAAGGGTCGTGTGCCCGCACCCATGTCGCTATTAGAGGCACCGTTATTTATGGTGCTGCTAATAGCGGGTTTGCAGGTCGGAATAGCCCAGAGCGGTAAGCGATGCCGGTAATCCTTTACCGACATTGTTTTTCCCTTACCTCCAACCTCGGAATGACCCCCAATATCTCGTAGTTGTATGCAGCTCATCAGAAGGGAATACAATTGTGCTATTAAGAAATGTATGGACATAGATTCAGATTGTGGCAAACTGCAGCTTTATGCACACATATTGTGATTGAGTCCTTCTCATGTACACACATAGAAGAGCTAGGCCATCTATATTGGGGCATTAACAATAGGTGTGCTTTGGTTACTTTTGCAAAAGGCGCTGCTTTGGTGAAGATGCTGAAAGGGATGGGGAGGTGTTAGAAAGTGATTTTAGCTGGATCCTTTAACCAGATGTTTTGTTGTAGCAAGCTGAGGTTCATTTGTAGTAACTGCTGCTATGTTATCCTCCTTCTATTGTCAAATATTGAAATGTCCCAATAAGGTAAAATGCTGACAGTCACTTAAACGTTTCTTAACCGCTTTGGAGAAGTATTAAGGAAAGATCAGTTTTATGAGGTTGTTCTGTAAACGAGTAGGAAGGTTAAGGTGGACATGGAATGTGGTGGAGCAGATTTGATGGATTGGTGCACAGTCTTTCTGTGTTGTCAGTGATTTAACTTAAATAGAGTCTTTATATAAAAGTGCAATTCCTCCTTCTCTCTTTGCTGTTCTGTTGGTGAATGTGATCTTGTAGCCAGTGTGGATGGATTTGTGTATAAAGAATGAGTAGTCCCCTGAGAGCCAGGTTTCTGTGATGTAAATGGCATTGTTCATCCTTGCAGAATATATTATAGGTGTCAGAGGATGTTTTACCCATGGAGCAGGAGTTGATAAGGATGCATTTGATTTTGACACTTTCTCTGAGGTACCTTTGTGCTAAAGCAAATAGCCCAGATTGCTCCTTATGGGCTGTGTAGACAGCCAAAGACTCTGGATTGATGCATTAATTTTCAAAGCGGTTGAGCAGATTCGTTCTTGGCTCAGTTTGGATGTCTTGGTTCCAGTGATGATTGGTGCAAACCGTTTTGACTCATGGAAAGAGATGTGTATGGTGGTTTGTTTGGTGATGTAGTTTCAGTGTTCACCTAAGAGGATATTTGCTAGTTTATGTTTATTTTATTTTTTATTATTACAACATCTGTTGAGTTAACGGTTGTAGTAAGAATCAATTGGCTGTTAAGAATGAAGGCAAATACAAGATAAAGTATCTCAAGATGAATGATGTCAGAGATCGTTTGGGGGGATGATAGGACTACCACTGCAGTTTCTCTTTCATTGATTTATTGGCATTATGAAGAAGGACTCCATATCTATTCTGGCATTCTATCTGTATCAAATCCTGTTATTTATAAATACTTTGGGCATGATATTGTCTTGCTGCATGGTGGGCCGATATCAATAAAGGTTTTCTATAAAGACACATTTTTGTGGAGGTCCAGGGCTAGGGGCTGGCCACTACCTTTGATGCATTAAACTTGCAATGTGCTCACGGCAGGTGACAGGAAGTTAATCGCTGTACCATGATGGCTGTGGGATAACAATTAGCCTGGGACAAACACAAGTCAAGTATATTTATAGACCAGTCAAGCAATGCAACAGTTGACAACCCTTTATCAGAGAGAGACAGGGAGCAAATAGGGTGGGGTGATACATTGTACGTTTGATATCCAGTGCGTAAAAATTCAAGGGTTTATGTGCATTTAGGGAAAATACTGATTAAGGGATGTAAGTGAAGTGGCAATAGTGAATGACCTTGAAGATACAGGAGAACTAAAGAAGTGAGTTAAAGAGAAGGCCAGGTTTCAAATGCATTGGAACACAAAACAGAGAATTTAAGGTAGGTAAAAGAGAAGGGAAATCACCATAATGTGGTAATGTGTAGAAAGGCCAGGGAAGAGACAGATGGTTTCTCTGACAGAATTGCATGGAGGAAATAAAAAATGTGGGGCATTTTTGTATGCTTAATGTATTAACTCTAAACAACCATTTGTTGACTGACTGGATAATAACCATGTAAAATATAAGTTTAATTAGAAGGCAGGCACACTAATCAAGGGGGGAGGAGATAGGGAAAGAAGGCAGCCATCATATCTGATGGACACAGGCTGTGCAAAATGTTTTCAAACCGTTTCCATTACAATGATGTAATCATCTCTGCAACTAGATGAAATGTCCACAAATTTACTTTTGGAGAAATTACAGAAAATATGATAGGACAACCAACAGAATTATATTTTTACTGTGGTCCTCTGGATTGAAAATGATAATGTGATTACATGCTGATGGGACCACATTGCTAGGTGTTCCAGTTCACGCAACAGTTTCTACTAGAGAGCCACTGTTACTCACCGAACCGGAAGGTGTACTTGATTCCGACCTGGATCGAGATGTGAGACAAGCCGTAGAAGTCTTCACCATGGTCCCCTGATTTCAAAGAATCAGGCTTCCTCTTAGAGAGGGGCTCTTTTTCACAACGTACCACTCTGCTATTATGTAAAACAAGACAGAGTAGTCTATAATGCAAAAGAGCGGAATAGAGCGCACAACCAAGCAATGCTGCAAAAAATACAAGAGCTGTTTTGAGTATAACGCCAACCTGGTGTGATAGGTACATACAACTATTTAACACAATAGAATCGCTGGTACCTGAAGTAGAGGAAATGAAGGCCTTGAGAGGAAGTCCCGTATCAGTTCAGTAATGTGTTCAGAGTTCAAATGAGGAATGACAACGAAAGGATAAAATAACAAATGGGAAGGTTAGTATAGGTAGGACAACCCGAACGGCATGAGGGACGCACTAGGACCGGGTTGGTGCAAATCTGGAAAGCGTTCGTACTGCACTTTAGTGGAGAATACACATCATCTTCACAGTAAGTAACATAGTCAAATAAGTAGGTGAGGCGAAGTAAATCCTTAATTAGGCAGGGCTGGAAAATAGGACTTAACTGATAGGGCACGAGGAAAAGCAAACAGCAAGTGACACTTACAATAAAGGAGGAAGTTCCTTAAGTATCGTTGAAGTAGCTCACAACAGGTCTGAGCGTAACGCCGGTATTCCGCTGGAAGGCTGTAAGAAGAGGACTGAATTCCGCTGGAAGCAGGGGCGCTTGTTGAAGACTGAAGACTGGAATTCCTCAGCAGGGAAAATGGCATGCTGCAAACCCGGCAGAAGGACAAGCTGAGCGGGGAGCTCAGCAGGAGCTCAGCAGTGTAATTGAGACTGCGAGCGGATTCAAAACCAAGGCAACCAATACCAAAGGACAATCCAGGAAGCAAAACAGGAAACAGAAGCCAAGGTCTGGTAACGGTAGATCAAAGTCAAAGCAGGATACATGGAGAGTAATACGAATGGAAACAAGCCGTAGGGAGGCCATGAAAAGGAACGCCGTAACGATCAATTAGCAGCAACGAAGCTCCCGCGGCTAACCGCTTTAAGGAACAAGGAGGCGTGGCTTCCGTGTAAGCGAGGCACGTCTGATCAGCTGACTAGCAGATCTACGTGACCCAAACAGTTTCCAAGGCAACTTGTAACGCTGCCAGAGTGAATTCCCTGATTGCAATATACTCTGTGGGAACAATCATTTTGGTAATGTCCTTTGCTGCTGCCGTAGCATAACAGCGTCCGCCGCCAAAAACGCCGGCAACCCCCGGGCGGCATGGAAATCCCATAAGAGATCGGGGCAATGCAGGTTAGATAGAGGCTCCCAAGTACGGTCCTCGGGCCCAAACCCCTTCCAGTCCACCAAATAGAGAGCAGAACCCCTCGAGATCCTACAATCAAGGATGCGGGAAGTCTCATACTCCTCCTCCCCATCGACCATGACGGGAGCAGGGCGAGCAGGCAACCGAGTGGACGGAACGACTGGTTTGAGAAGTGAAACATGAAACACTGGATGAATACGCCAGCGCTCAGGAAGATCCAATTTAACTGCGACCGGATTGATTACAGAGGAAACGCGGAAAGGACCAACAAAGCGCAGCAACAATTAACATTTACCCGCAATACGCAGGTTTCGGGAGGACAACCAAACCTTCATTCCAATTTGGTAGACCGGAGCTGGCAGCTGGTGTGCGTCCGCCGACTTCTTGGCGTGCTCCTGAGCCCTGAGCAGATGGCAGCGTACATGCCGATGAACTTGGTCTAAATCTCTCACACATGCCAGCGCAGCAGGCGAGGTCTCAGGTAAGGGCAGAGTCAATGGTAAAGACCTCGGATGTAGACCATATAAAGCAAAAAAGGGAGACACTCTCGTAGAACTGTGCACAGAATTATTATATGCAAATTCTGCTTGTGGCAGGGCGGTATACCAGGTCTGTTGGAACTGAAGACAAAGACAGCGTAAATACTGTTCAATAGTGGAGTTGAGACTCTCGGTTTGGCTGTCTGTTTGAGGTTGATAGGACGAAGAATATCTGTCTTCAATTCCCAAAGAGGTAGTGAGAGCCTTCCAGAATTTAGAAGTGAACTGGGTACCTCGATCCGAAACAATGATGGAAGAGAGACCAAAATACCGAAAGACGTTAGCCATGAATAGTCTGGCCAAACGAGAAGCGGAAGGCAACCCTGAACATGGCACAAATATGGCGTATTTAGTGAAGTAGTCCACGACTACCCATACGGTATCATGACCCTGGACAACTGGTAATTCCACAATGAAGTCCATTGATACCATATGCCAGGGTTTATGAGGCACCGGTAAAGGACGCAATAAGCCAACTCGTCTGGATCTGGCAGATTTGCACTGGGCACAAATAGCACATGTAGTGATGTAATCCTGCACATCGCGAGACATGTTAGACCACCAAGCCCATCGCCGTAGGGATTCCAGCGTTTTCTTTTGACCTGGATGTGCAGCAACCACAGAATCATGAGCCCATTGAAGTGCAAATAGACGAGCCTGACCAGGAGGTATGAAAATACGTTCTTGAATGATGGGTAACCCCTGAGACAGGTCCATATTAAATTCCTGAACCTCCTTCGGATGTTCGATTACCCATTGCGCAATGACATCCTGTAAGGAAGGTTGTACCATGCACCCGCAAATGAGATTGTCCGGGAGAAGCATAGGCGGTTCGGATTTGGACGGGTTACCCGCCGAATGGAGACATGAAAGCCCGTCAGCTGATACCTGAGCCCTGGCAGGACGATAGGTGGTGTGAAACTGATATTGAGAAAAGAATAAATGCCACCTGGCCTGTTGGGCTGTGAGACATTTCATAGATTTCAAAGCCAAAAGACTTCTGTTATCAGAAAACACAGTGACAGGATGACGCGCTCCAAGTAGATGATGTCGCCACTCAGCGAAGGCATCCCTGATGGCCAACAACTCCTGTTCCGTGATGGAGTAATTCCTTTTGTAGTTTGTTAATTTACGAGAAAAGAAGGCAACAGGATGCATTTCCCTAGTCTGTGGGCATTCTTGGGACAAGACTGCTCCAATAGCGGTACCGGAGTCATCTGCTTCCACATAGAAAGGTAGATCAGGATCATGGTGTTTAAGTACAGGTGCGGAGGTAAAGGCTGATTTCAATTGGTCGAAAGCCAGTTGTGCCGCAGGTGACCAAACGTAGGGGGTTTTGACACTGGTTAGTGAAGTTAAAGGCACTGAAAGAGCAGAGAATCCGTGAATAAACCATCTATAAAAGTTGGCAAATCCCAAGAAAGATTGAAGGGACTTAACCGTCTTGGGTGCTGGCCAATCAAGTATGGCCTTAACTTTGGACTTGCACATATGCACTCCTTGACTGGTAAGATCATATCCCAGGAATTCCACCTCAGAAGCGTGGAATATACATTTTTCAGCCTTTACAAATAAGTGATTCTCCCTCAGGCGCTGAAGAACGGTTTTGACATGCTGAACGTGTTCAGTGAGACTGTGAGAATAAATCAGGATGTCGTCTAGATAAACAACGACATATTGGTCAGATATGTCATGAAATAGATCATTCATGAAAGCCTGAAAGGTAGCCGGAGCATTGCAAAGCCCAAAGGGCATCACCAGGCATTCGTACAGGCCGTAACGTGTCTTGAATGCCGTCTTCCACTCGTCCCCTTCTCTCATGCGGACCAGATTATAAGCCCCTCTGAGATCCAATTTGGTAAAAATCTGAAAAGAACCCAGTTGATCGTGAAGAACAGAAATCAGTGGAAGCGGGTATTGATTCTTTATGGTGACTGCATTCAGGGCTCTGTAGTCAATGCAGGGACGCAGGTCGCCCTCTTATTTAGGTACAAAGAAGAGTGGAGACGCTGCCGGTGATTTGGATGGCCTGATAAATTCCATAGCAAGTGCTTTATCGATGTAATCTTTTAACACAGCGTCTTCCTTCAGGGTAAGGGAATACACTCTTCCTACAGGAATCTTTGCCCCAGGCATTAAGTCAATGGGGCAGTCGTAGTCCTATGGTGGGGAAGTGTTTCAGCCATGCCTTTGTCGAACACATCCAGGAAGTCGGCATAATCTGTGGGAACAGACGGTAAGGTGACAGCAGCAATCGCCCCAATGTGCAGGGAAGAAGAGGCAAGGGCATTGGTAGGAGTATTCTGGATAACACCATGCAGAGGCGTGCACTGAAGATTACATACAGTAGATGGAAACTGTATCTGGTGTTTTACCCAGTCAATAACAGGATTATGGAAACAAAGCCATGGAATACCAAGAATGACCTTATAAGCCGGAGCTCTGATTACGTCAAATGTAATGGTCTCAGTAGGTCCATCATTAGTGCACATGACCATGGGTACCATCTGATGAGTAACCATTCCAGACACAAGGGTAGAACCGTCTACCGAATTGACTGTCTCAGGTTGTTTTTTGAAAACCAAAGGGATCCCTGTAACTGAGACGAAACCATGATCAATGTAATTGCCAGTGGCACCTGAATCAACCACGCCCTGGGCCACAATGGACGGACCGGCTGTCAATGAAAACGTGACAGGGAGATGCATGAGTTGAGATGAACCAAGACAAGATGAGTCCTGACTTGAGTCTCCCGACGTAGGGACTCTTTCTACTGTCGGGGTTTGGCGTTTCCCGCCATTCTTTTAGGCTTTTTTGGGCACTCTGGTAATAGATGGTCAGATGCACCACAGTACATGCAGAGATTGTGAGACCTACGATACTCCCTTTGAGCGGGCGTTAATGGACTCCTAACAGCACCGATTTGCATGGGTTCAGGAGGAGGCAGGGATGTTGAAACCACTTCCGCGGTGGGTAGCACTGGGTTAGCCCTTTTTTCACCACACCTTTCTGCCTTACGGGCGTCAACTTGTAGTACCAAGTCGAGCAATTCCCCAAAGGCTGTAGGTACAACGGGAATGGTGGACAGAACATCCTTAAGTTCCTCAGAAAGTCCTTGATAAAACACTGCAGCCTTTTTTTCCTCAGGCCAATCAGTTTCAGCCACCAGCTGGTTGAAACAAGTGAGATAAACCAACAAGGAGGAATTACCTTGTCGATGTTTGAGTAGTTCCAAATCCGTGGCCTGGGTAGTGTATCGGGTGTCAAAGACTTTGCTCATCATGGAAAGAAGAGTATCGCAGTTGTACAATGCATGACTATTGGATTCAAGCAGGGGATTGGCCCAGGCTGCTGCAGTACCACCTAAGTGAGAAAGGACAAAAGCCGCTTTGGTAGTGGAAGTAGGAAAGGAGGCAGGATGACATAGGAAGTGCAATTTAGACTGATTTATGAACGTCCTGTATTGTTTGGGATCTCCCAAAAACCTTTCCGGAGGAGCCAATGGGAACTGGGTTGTAAGCAACACAGGAGCGCTTTCTTGAATGGGTGCTGGAAACCAAGAACCTGAAGCCATAGCCCCAGCGCCTGCCTGTGCTGCTGGAGTAGTGACGAGAGACTGAATTGCATCCATGCGTTGGCGCAATGCTTCTTGTGCACTTGTCAGATTGGTCCGAAGATCCGTGACCATCTGCACAATTTGATTTAAAGCATCAGTAGTCTCAGTCGACATTTTCTTTTAAGGCTGCTAATTCTGTTACTCACCGAACCGGAAGGTGTACTTGAGTCTGACCTGGATCGAGATGTTGAGACGAGCCGTAGAAGTCTTCACCCAGGTCCCCTGATTTCAAAGAATCAGGCTTCCTCTTAGAGAGGGGCTCTTTTTCACGACGTACCCCTCTGCTATTATGTAAAACAAGACAGAGTAGTCTATAATGCAAAAGAGCGGAATAGAGCGCACCACCAAGCAATGCTGCAAAAAATACAAAAGCTGTTTTGAGTATAACGCCTACCTGGTGTGATAGGTATATACAACTATTTAACACAATAGAATCTCTGGTACCTGAGGTAGAGGAAATGAAGGCCTTGAGAGGAAGTCCCGTATCAGTTCAGTAAAGTGTTTAGAGTTCAAATGAGGAATGACAACGAAAGGATAAAATAACAAATGGGAAGGTTAGTATAGGTAGGACAACCCGAACAGCATGAGGGACGCACTAGGACCGGGTTGGTGCAAATCTGGAAAGCGTTCGTACTGCACTTTAGTGGAGAATACACATCATCTTCACAGGAAGTAACACAGTCAAATAAGTAGGTGAGGCGAAGTAAATCCTTAATTAGGCAGGGCTGGAAAATAGGACTTAACTGATAGGGCACGAGGAAAAGCAAACAGCAAGTGACACTTACGATAAAGGAGGAAGTTCCTTAAGTGTCGTTGAAGTAACTCACAACAGGTCTGAGCGTAACGCCGGTATTCTGCTGGAAGGCTGTAAGAAGAGGACTGAATTCCGCTGGAAGCAGGGGCGCTTGTTGAAGACTGAAGACTGGAATTCCTCAGCGGGGAAAATGGCGTGCTGCAAACCCGGCAGAAGGACAAGCTGAGCGGGGAGCTCAGCAGGAGCTCGGCAGTCTAATTGAGACTGCGAGCGGATTCAAAACCAAGGCAACCAATACCGAAGGACAATCCAGGAAGCAAAACAGGAAAAAGAAGCCAAGGTCTGGTAACAGTAGATCAAAGTCAAAGCAGGATACACAGAGAGTAATCCGAATGGAAACAAGCCGTAGGGAGGCCACGAAAAGGAACGCCGTAACGATCAATTAGCAGCAACGAAGCTCCCGCGGCTAACCGCTTTAAGGAACAAGGAGGCATGGCTTCCGTGTAAGCGAGACACGTCTGATCAGCTGACTAGCAGATCTACTTGACCCAAACAGTTTCCAAGGCAACTTGTAACGCTGCCAGAGCTAATTCCCTGATTGAAAGATACTCTGTGGGAACGATCTTTTTGGTAATGTCCTTTGCTGCTGCCGTAGCGTAACAGCCACAGAGCATGAAGGGAACATGATAAAATTGTTGGCAGCAGAATCGAGGAAGATGGAGACAGCCAGATGAGGAACATGTTAAGAAACTGTATCAGAAGTAACTGACTAGTTCTTGCAATAACATCAGTAGAACTAATGCCAGGGATTCCTTTACAGATTTAATTTGGCATGCTCTCCTGGCACACTGAGGCAATCCACTTGAGGTAGAGGCAACTAAGACATCGGATACAGCAATCCCACCTGAATTCCAAGACCCTCATTAAACCAGATAGAGGAAAAAGAGCACCCAAGTGCATGGTCAGATGCCTGGAGAGAGTTTTTTGACGTTGAACATTTGCAATATCCATTCAAGATGAGGCAGGGAGTTAGGGGGCATGAGTCAGGGATTAAAATGTGATGAATGAGGTTATGAAAACCGCAAAGATCTTCTAATTACTGAATGTTCATTTTATTATTCATGCATAGATTCAGTGAGGGTGTTTGATAATAGCTGCAATGACATTAAATCCATGGAATGTGCATCTATATTATCGCCAAGTCAGACTGTAACTAGTTATCAGTGGGCAAGACTGATGGAATCAAGGGGATGTACATTGCAAAGGCATCCCACAGTGACTTCCATGGTTTAATTATCTGAAAGAGAATATTAAATACAGAAATATTTGACAATGCACCTTTGATAAAGTGTGCCCATCTCTAATTTTCCTACCTTCAGTTGGACACCCTGCCACCCTTAATAAAAGCACAGGACACCTCTAGGGTTGCAGGTAGATATGAGGCATAGTGCCCGTCCGCTTTGGCTCAGATGTGTTTACTTATTCTAGTTCAGAAGCACATTGACTCTAAAGAACTGTTTCTAGCAGAGTGTTCAAAATTCCTACTAAGCAGTAAAGTCTGAGAGAGGCAAGTAATAGATCTGATGAAGAGGGCAATATGTAATTAGGGGCTTAAAATCAGCTAAATTGAAGGAGGCCAATGCAGGCCTAGATTGAGATAAGTCATAGTGCCAACACAACATCCAGCCCACATTCCGTCTGAGAGTAAGACTGACAGGAACAGTTAGAACTATTAATTAACGATCTGAGAGAGAAACTAGTTGGGAACTACCAGGTTCCAAAGAAATAGAGTATTTGAGACTGCATTGCCCAAGATGCATCAGGTTTAGAATTCCAAAACCTGGAGTGGATTCTGTAATGTCCTGCAGGAATTCAGAATGATATTTGCTAGCACATCCAGAGAGCCCTCTTAGTCAGCAGGTGTGGGTCCTTGAAGGGAGACCCCCGCCCCCTAGATTAGTGCTTCTGAAGGAGAACAGTTTTCACACTCCCGTTCACCTTCATCATATAAGTATAGAAATACTTCCTTTCCCCTCCCCAAATGAAAAACTATTTTGCCCACCTAGGAAATTACTAGAGGTTTTCCAGCCTCTTGTGATAGCCTTTCAAACAACTGTATGGATCTTTCTCTTTACTGTACCCATCCACTTCCTGAAGCACAAAGCACTTGGGGTGCGATGTCAGAAGGGCAAAGTCCACTCATTTAAAGAGCAGGGATTGAACCCTAAAGCATGCTAATCCTAGTTCAATTGCCTGTGGGCTTTTACCTTTAAAAGAAGGGGACCCAAACCACTTCTTTGATTCATCTTGAAGCATCGTTGGATCATCACTTCAGAAGATTGTGTTGGACTCTGCTGGAAGAGTAGTCCTTTCCAGAGTCCTCCAGTTGTGAGGGGAAGGCAGGTATCCCAAGGCAGAGGACAGCTCTGTCCCCTAACCATACCCTTGTACCATTGGGGGGGATCTGCTGAGGAAACAGGACCTGCCTCTCTGGCAGCCATAATGGTACCCAGGACCTCACAGTGTTGCAGGACCCCTGCAGTTGTGTGCCTGCTTCCCCTGTGTTTGGGAGGCCAAGAACAAGGATCCATCTTGTCCCTGAGTTGTTCCTGGATTGGGACAAACAGCACGCTGCAAGCCAAGAAAGCAGCTGGGATCCTAGTGTTTTCACCATTGAACTGATTGGAGAATGTTTCAAGAACTGTTCAACACATTTGAATCAGCAGGACCATCCTTTGCCTTTTGCTCTCTTCCCATCTTCATGCAGCACCATGAAGTCTGGGTTGGCACTGCTTTGTAAAAATGTGAGGGCCAAGTGGGTGGTTTAGCCACCTACTCACCACCAACCTCATTTGTCACAGGTTGCTCTGCAACAATTTGGATATAATAGTCTGGCCCATATTATACTCACTAGTAAATATCCACCTCCCACTGACCTTGGCCTTTGAATGTGCCTGCTGTTCTTGTTGCACCTTTTAGAAAAAAAGACTGTGATCACTTCACTAGTCAAGAACCAGGTCCCTTCGTCTATGATTTCAACTGTCACTGGTGTTACTGTCTTCAGCTGTGCCTGCCACCACTTTGCACCAATTAGGGTCAAAGATTGTGATCACACCCGGCTGCCTCTTTCCAGCCATTATTCTTAAACGCCACCATAGCCCACTGGAAAATCACACCTTTTTTCTGCCTTTTTTCATTTCTGCAATATTTTCACCCGAAAGTTTCCAGAGGAAACATAAAGGCAATCACAGTGGCACTGCATTGTATTGACAGGAGAATGGTTCTCAATCTGTGCATGAAAATTAGGAAGGCTTTTTCTTTTCAACTTCCACGCTTCATGTTGATCCCTCATCCTTTATAAGTCCCCCATCACCCACCCCTGTACATATCTCTCTTGACCCAGTCATATTATGCTATTACCCCCTGAATATTCAGTGACTCGCTTTTTTATCTGACTGTGTCATGCAATTTTCTCGCAGTAATCACACACGATTAATCCGGTAAGGTGAACATTATGTGACTGAAAACTGTCTCACGAGTTCTCAATATTTGGCCCTCTTCTAACCTCCCAACCCTACCTTGATGTGAAACCTCTGCTTTCCCTCTTTTGAATATCTTTTTCAGCACATTACTGTTCCATAATCCCATGGCATTAACACAGTAATCACTTACATCGAGCAAAACAAAATAGCAGCTTTTGATTTCTGAAAGTCTTTATGCTACAATGCACCATGGGAGATATACAAAAATTTCTACCTGTGGTACCTATTCTCCATCAACATTTTTCAAATACTGGTTGGATTTTCACCATACCAAAAGAAAGACATATCTGCAATGTTTTGTGCCCACCTGTTTTTGCTGTGCATGTGTACAAAGGATGCAACTTTTTTGTCTAGGGGAACATAAAAGGGCTTCAGTAATAAACCGTTTTTCCTATTATTAATAACCTTTGAACCATTCCATGAATTTGCCCTGAACATTCCACTTTAAGGGAAGCTGTGATAAATGATCATTTATGTAAATAAATATATGCCAGCTTCATCCACCTAGTCAAAGGCTATCAGCAATAGAATGTTCACAACAGTCACTAGTTCATAGGTTTTACTTTCTGATGATTGCTAGTAAGAGTGAAACATGTATGCTTTTTTCTGAATCCTTGAGGGATGTTTGTCTTGGGTTGATAAATATGTATAAAAGACCACTGACCTATAAGAAAAAATAACATTCCATGTAGCAAAGACTAGACATTTGAGCTAATTTGCATACCCACAATGAAGTCATAATCTGGCGGTGAACTTCCAGGGATGGCTACTGGGTGGAGCTGTGTTTTGTGTAATGTAGCTGAAATGGTGTATTCTGCTTTCATCAATCAGGTGGAAGGATTTGAAACCTCTGAAACCCACCACTATGTTGCTGGTGTTTTTCCAACATTCCCCAATGCTCCAAGCACAAGGGTTCAAGCTATACTGCAAGAATAATCTGTAAAATTATTGTCCGTTGTTGGTGGAATCCTTGTGATCTCTCTCGCTTTGTTTGACACATACTATGCATGAAATTGGGTTGCCTTATGCACCGAGATAGTTTCCTGGAGGAAAGGATTGGTGTTTATTGTAATGTGCATACAATACAATATATTACACATCTGCTTCTGAAGTAGAGGTGAATGTCCAGTGATGTGGGTGGAATTGCGGTGATCGGGGGTTAGCTGAAATTGCTAAATCTGCGTTCAAATTTCGTGTGGAAAGGTTTTGTGAACAAAAGCTAGACACCTTAACATAACATTGCTGATGTTCGTTCAACATGCCTCAATGCTAACACCACTATGGTTGAGACTATACTGCTCTGCAAATCCCTAGTAATGGTGAAACATGCATGCGTGTAAATATATGTGTAAGTCTGTAGTAGTCTGAACCCTTGAGTGCTGTCTATCTAGGGTTGAAAAATGCTGTGTATATGGTAGCACCACCCTACAGTTGAAGGCATGTTCCATGATGCCAGTACCTCTCTGCTATGGTGGTGGTGGTGCTTCCTGCCCCAGTGTCTGCCCTCTGGCTTGAGGTTCAGCCTTCGCCAAAGCTACAGCATTCTCTATGCTGTTTTTGGGTTCCACCCACTATGCCATCTGCTTCGTACTCGGTTCCTCCTCGGCATGTCCCCATAAGCACGTTTTCCTCACTCTAAGTCAGATGCTCTCCCCTTCTTTGTATGTCCAGCAGTCTTTAAATTCCTCCCTGGAATGGAAGAAGAAACTTGATTGGTGCTCGCTTCCACAAAAAGGTGATGACGAAAACAGGATGGAAATCGAACCTTCCACATTAAAGCGGGCCTGCACAAAATTGCCAGGTTCTGGTGGAGCCCCATGCCATCGGGGTACATGTGAAGCTCCTGGCTGCCCGCACTTTACCACTGGCTCCTTCCAGAGGATCAGTGACATCACTGCAGTCATCCCACAGGCCGTGCAGTTATGCGCTCTGCACCAGTTTGTTGCATGAAGTGCATCATGCAGCCGATGCCCTGACCACATTTCCTTGACCCAGGACAAACAAAGGCAGGTGGTTTGTGCATAAAAGTCATCAGTGTCATTGACTTCACCCATGTTGCATAATTCCCCCACAGGATCGGAAACCAGCACCGCTGGCACTCCATCTCCCCAGAACTGATCTGCTAAGCTTGAGGCCTGTTCATGGACCACGACAGCCATGTTGTGTCTCCACTATGTGTGTGCTGTTGAAAGCTGGACACTATGGGGACATGTGGCTAATAGGTAAGTATTGCAACTCTCACCACATTCCACCACACACACACCTCCACACACACAGACCTGCACTGTATGTCAAAGAAATGAATGCATGCATGCAATCATTCCTCTGCGCCATCAATGCACATCCCCAAAAATCCTATCATGGAAGGCCATGTAGCGAACAGTGATCAACAGCAACTCAGCTGCACACAGCAGCACACAAACCACCATGTCACGGAACGCACCACTGAATGC
Organism: Ambystoma mexicanum; assembly: GCF_040938575.1. Taxonomy (NCBI): domain Eukaryota; kingdom Metazoa; phylum Chordata; class Amphibia; order Caudata; family Ambystomatidae; genus Ambystoma; species Ambystoma mexicanum. The sequence goes on along the minus strand of NC_090930.1, from coordinate 1,290,153,642 downwards.
AGAATCAGTATCCACATGAACACCCACAAAACCACACACCCGTCCTACATGACATGACACACATCATTAGTTGTCTGCATGTCACACCCACAACAATGAGCAATTGCGCATGACACATTGTGACATAAATACAGAAAAGTCCCACAGAGTTCAATGACCATTGACCAGTGCCATAAACAATACGCCATACCGGAGGTCCAACATGAACAGCTAAGGCTTTCTTATAGGGGTGAGTATGATATAAAGCACTTGTAGCAAATTAAGGCGGGGTTTTGGTAAAAACCTATGAATTTCATTGAAAAAACGTTGTTAAAAAGACATTGGGCCTCATTACGACCCTGGCGGAAATCGCGGTGCAAAATGCACCATGGAGCACGGCGGAAAGGTGCCGATAGCGCCATTGGGGTTGGCGGATTTTCCGCCCCATTCCGACCTTGGCGGGGCGGTAAATCCCCATTCCCCATTTTACCCTTCCCCATTCCCATTTTTGCCCCATAGGGTATAATGGGAGTGGGGAAGGCGTTAATTACGCCACCGTAAAATACGGTGGCGTAATTAACAACAAGGTCCCGTAGCGCCATGGATTTCTCCGCCCGGAAAAACCAGACGGAAAACGCTCCATGGCGCTACGGGAACTCGTAGTAGGGCGGACGGGTCCGCCGCGAATAACGCTGGCGTAAACCCACTCCGCCAGGGTCGTAATGAGGCCCATTATGATTAAGTTGCACTAATAAAAACCCATCAAATCCAGTGAAACAATGTTTTTAAATTTTTAAAGGGACATTATGGTTACAAGTCAAACGGAAAACCCACAGAAATTTACCAGTTATGGTAAACTAAGCAACCATGACTCACGCCATCACCATGCACTGCTAAAACTAACACCCAGGACATCAAAGATGACATCATAAATGCCATTGGTGACATCACTGATGACGTAACATTTCTGGGCCACTTGTTTTTGTTCACTGACATATCTAGGCTAGTCGTTTTTTTTTCAATGAGAATTGTATACATTTAAAAGGTGTAATATATCTAGATAGTAACCTTGGAATATGTACTTACATCACTTTCCTTAGAGTTTGATTTTAGCTCATGGCGCACATACATGGGGCAATAAGCAGGATTCAAACACACAATGCATGTGTCTACATAATGATGAACTGTAATGGTTGTAATTTTATAGTGATGTTGGTTCTTTCCTCCTTACTGTAGTTTCCCTGTATGTGCCTCAGATTTCGATGCATAGTCCCTCGGCATATGTATTGTTTGTAGTAACACAGTCTGTAGTCGATCTTGTATTGCTAGCTATTTTGTATTGCTATCTATTAATTTCAAGTTTATCATTAGTAACAATTTGAATAGGTTTGGATAGGTATTATTTTACTAGACAATATTACCCAATTAAAATACTCTACTTGTATTATGCATGCTGCACCCATTGCCTATGTGTATGTATTATTAGATTCCTGTATTAAGAACAAAACAATATAATGTTTTGTTTAGATTAGTACATTTTTTAATACATTCAGTAGTTTATGAGAGGTCTCCCAATCACCCCTGCCATCTTGCTACCAACATAGTACACACAACCCATTGGCCCTCATTACGACCCTGGCGGAAATCGAAAAACGATGGCGGAAATGCAATACCGCCATCGAATAGCGCTCGGTGCGACTATGACCCGTCACCGCAAAGTACGATGCCATTAGCGACACCGTAGTGAACGCCAACGCTAACTGCACCAAGTACGCGCGCGCGCGCCATGCCAAACCGTAAATACCACCATGGCGCAAGGGTACGCGAATTCCGACCCTAGCGGACATGTACCTAACGCCATCAAGCACGGCGGAAAGTACCATTCCGCCATGGTGAGAAGTACGGCATCGCGAATCAACCGTAAACGGCCCCACTGAGTGCCTGTACACCGCTCCCTGGCCACATAGTACAACTCCCCGTAGGTGCAATACAGTCACAATGCAACCAGTGAAATGTACAAGTCACCCATGCATGCCAACAAACAAAAGAATCTCAAGAGGGGCCAATGGGAGCCGCAGGGCACAGATGGCACGAATACAGAAGCCATTCCAATGGACATGACCACAGTCCCCCACCAAGAAACGCACGCAAACACAGGCACCTGTGACCAGCAATATTCCGAAAATCACATCATTCCACCAGTCCACCTGGCTGACCGGCATCTGTTACACAAAACCTAATCCCCCGCCCCTGAGCATGACATCATTCAAACAGTCATATTGGCAGCCCTCATCCCTGACCTCACTGGGCTTCGTAGGCAAACGCGCCCAGCACAGTACCACGCAACTATACTCCGAAGCTGGAACCCAATGCAGATCTCCTCACAATACATCGCTCCCCAAATAGGAATATGCCACATCACTTGCAAAGAAGAACGCTACACGGCCCATATCAGAATAGAAATTTAATGCACAACAAATTCACCAAGCCCATACAGCCATTAGGCCATGAACTCCAAAACACATTTCACCATTGTGGGCTGCATCCGCAAGAAATGACCAGCTACTTCTTGTGTGACGCCCTGTTCCTTCATGGTACACAGAGCCACATTCTCGTACGAAAAGGCAACATGGAAGCGCACAGAACCGCAGGGCCGTCCCAATGGGGAGGCACTAGTCCAGCTGAAAGGCCGAAATGTTGCTCCGAGCCACTAGTACTGCGTAAGGGCATGTGGCCCATTGGCGATCGTCCCATAAGATCGTAATGCTGCTCCACTGATTAACACGAAGCAGCAGGTGTCGGGAGTAAAAGCCATCTGCAGGAGTGGCATACAGATGGCAGTGGCAAAAGGGGAGGAGATACCTGTCAACCAAAAGAAAAGAAAAAGAACAGAATGGCCATCAGAACTACATTCGAACAACTCACTTCAATGATCACACTAAATCCACAGCCATATGCATGCTAGCCCACTCCAAAGGATCATCACCACCCCAAAACCACTTGCGACTCATAACTATCTATATCGAGGTATAAACACCATCACAAACGAGTGTACCTGTGCATGCGTCTGTGAAAACAGAATCCATCAGATGGGATTGGTAACGTGCATGGACACAAGTGTCTGAGGGCGCGTCGAGACAGGGAGGGCTCAACAAGGCCAGATAGACGATGGTCCCACTATGGCAGCCCTGCATCACATAGCGCAGGGGAGGCGGACAGATTCCAAGAAGCCCTGTACATGGCAAACACTGTATCAAATCATCTGCCCATGCATCCATTCATCATTCCCTCATCCCGTAATGAAAACGCCTGTTTCCATACTCACATAACATGTGAGAATTCCATTGAGTCTGTGCGTTATGCAGCCTGCAAAATCCACTGTGCCCCAGCCCGTAATTCCAGTGTTGTGAAGTAACATGTATTTGGGAACGTCCGGCCTCATCGTCCACTTCGCTATTGCGCATCCCAAACTATTCAAATCAATCATGCATCCTCGCCATGGCCCCTGTCCCAAGGACATTGAACAATACAACGTTATATTTGCAGTCAGACCTGTGGGCATCTCCTCGCCGCTAGCTGATAACCGAAAGCGCCGCCCTTCGAATTCCTCATTTGCAACATCACGTCGAAAAGGCATCTGTGGCCGCTTGAAATCACGAATTAATCCATCTAGTGCGGCTGTGTGTGAAAATGGCAACTGCCTTCACTCACAAATGGGATGCCCCGCCCGTCGTTGCAACTCGGTACAGTGATGCATGAGGGTCCACCGTTACTCGAGTACTACGTTCCACTGACCCTTCACAAGTCTGTTCGCGACTGCAAAGATTGTATGTGAAACAATGGGACCATAGCCGAATGAACATATCAACCAATGTTACACGGCCATCGGGTACAAATACATGATTGCAATAGCAAGATGCCATTCCTCGAATTGCAGCGTTGTGTGCGGGACGTGCTCGGCCAAAGGGGAGAGCAGCTTGCACAGGTGGAATGAATCACCACAGGTGGAGGCCATACAGCCTGAAAACACATAAATTGCACACCCAGTCTCCTCCCACAACCACACCCACTCCGAAATGCTACCGGCAGGACTCGCGATGTTGGCCCTGGGGGACCTGATAGCACTGCAAGTACTCCAACTCCAAGAAGAAGACGAACACCAACTACAACCGGCCGCACGGAGGAGACGCAGGAGGAGGAGGAGGGCAAGGCAGGGCCAGCAAGGGCCGCCAGCACAGCCACTACCACCACGCAGGCAGCCCGCAATCCCACGCCTCCGAGCACATCCGTTCAACCTCACTGATGAGCAGATCCACACCCTCTACCGTTTGGACCGGGACACCATAGCCGCCATTGTGGACATGACACAGGCTGACCTTGTCAGCATGATAGATAGCCCAACCGCCATCCCACCCCTACTGAAGGTGGTGTCTGTACTCCACTTCCTGGCCACAGGCACCTACCAGCACACAGTCGGACAGTTGCATGGCATTTCTCAGCCACTGTTCTCACGGACACTATTGCAAGTGCTCGATGCCCTCCTGCAGCACGCAGACGACTTCATCTCTCTACCACGCTCGGAGCAGGAAATTACCAACACAAAAGTGGGATTCCATGCACTTGGCGGCATACCGGGTTGCCTTGGTGCCATCGACTGCACCCATGTGGAATTGGTCGTCCCACATGCCATGGAGGCCCAGTACCGCAACCGAAAACAATTTCATTCTCTGAATGTACAAATGGTGTGTGACTCCAACAGGATCATTACACATTGTTGTGCCCGATTCCCTGGATCAACCCATGATTCTATGGTCTTGAGGAACTCAACAATACCACGCTACATGGAGCGACACGCAGGGTACAGATCCTGGCTACTCGGTGAGTCTCATTTCATGCATGATGATGTGGGGTATGTGATGCGGCAATGACCTGGCAGGAAGGGGGGGGTGCGTATGTAGCAATGGCATTCCACATAATTCGTTTATCGTCCACATGCAGGTGATGCTGGCTATCCACTGAAGAGATGGCTCCTCACACCAGTCCGGAACCCACGGGACCAGCATGAGGAGGACTACAACCATGCCCACTCACGTACCCGTGTAGTCATTGAACAGGTATTCGGCCTACTGAAGACTCGTTTCCGGTGCCTCAGCAGGTCTGGCGGGGCACTCCTGTACCGCCATGAGAAGGTTGCAAAGATGGTGATGGCATGTGTCATGCTACACAACATGTGCGTACGTAGAAATGTGCCCATGCCCCCTGATGCAGAACTGCAAGCACCTGAAGATGGTCATGATGAGGGTGGGGATGTGGCAGCACCTCAAGGAGTCCGCGAGGCACAGGAGGGCCGTGACATTCGTCAGCATCTCATTGATGCATGCTTCTAGCACTCACGCCTGGTGGCTGATACATGGACACGGGACTCGTGGCACTGTGTGTGTCTGGTACATGCACAATATGGACTGTACGCCTATGATGGCCTAGTACACAAAGATCATTGTCCACACATCTCATTGGTTGATCGTGCATTGTTTATGGCATATGTGATATCATGTTGAACACCCTATCGACCCGCCACCCAAGTGAGCCCAACACACCCCCTCCACCCTCCTACCTCCCCCCCGAACACCAGTGTCCAAAGATGCTCATTGTCAGTGGGCAGTCGCTATTGCAAGCCCCCTCTGCGGGTATCAGGGGCACCCCTGCCTGTGGAGCGCAGGTTCCTCCCAGATCTACGTTGGGGGCTGCCCTGGACGGAACTTGCAACGGATGATGTCTCTGCCTGCTCACGTCCATGCATGTCCCTAAGGGTTTGTGAGAGCTCAGTGAGCACACGGCGCACTGCGGCAAGTTCGGCACATACGTCTTTGGACGTCGCATGCAGTTCCCCCCTCAGGCTCTCGGTGCTTCTCTCCATTTGGACTCTCAGGCTCTCGGTGCTACTCTCCATTTGGACTCTCAGGCTCTCGGTGCTACTCTCCATTTGTACTCTCAGGCACTCGGTGCTACTCTCCATTTGTGCCCTTAGTGTCTCTGTACTTCTCTCCATTTCTGCCCTAAGTGTCTCAGTTGATGTTTCTATGTCTGCCTTAGTGCCCCCACATTCATCGGCATGGTCCTTGAGGAGCGTGGCCAGTTGCTGCTGTTGCACGATTAACTGGTCGAGGGACTGTTGCCTCTGCTGGGCCATGGCCATTTGCGGTGGTGTCACAGAGTGGCTGTTCGCCTCATGTTGCCCTGCCACAGGGCTTGTGGGGGATGGCCATTCGTCGTCTTGTGGGTGCCCCTGCGTGGTATCCTCATGGTGTACGGGATGGGACAGACAGGGGGATTGGGACAGGTCATGGATGGATCTGACTTCGACATCCCCGTCTTCTGTGTCGGAGCATGCTGCCATTAATGGGGTGTCACCTATGGTGCTGCTGCCACCAGAGGCAGTGCCTTCTGTGGCATCCATTGGGGGGACCTGTGGTGCTGCTGTTGTGGGCATGCTGGCTGCTGGGGTGCCTGTTGATGTTCCCTCCTCTGTGCTGCCACCTGATTTGTGCTGCTGCCGTGTCTTGATGCGTGCAGCTGAGGTGGAGGGTCTTTGGCCGTTGGTCTTGGCCCTCTTTGCAGGTGTGCTGGTAGGGGTGTCCTGGAGCTCGTCGTTTGGATCGGACCCTGTGGTGGAGTAAAGGAGGGCGAGCGTTATTAATGGGTCTGTGGGAATTGGAATGGCAATGTATCACATGCATTGGGGTGGTACCTGAGGGTGATTTGGGTCGGGGCCTTGGAGGTGCTTTCATTTGTGTGTGGAGTGAGGGTGCAGTTGTTTGGCAGCCTGCAGTTAGGGTGTGCCTGCTGCACGTGTAGTGGGTGTTTTTGGGGTTTTTAATTATTTATGTATTTATTGTGAGTTTTAAAGTGCGCTATCAGGCCAATGTGTGTGGACGTTCTCCTGGCCATGTGTTGCTGTTGCGCTATGTGGATAAATGTGATTCACATGATTGGACATTGTGGATTTGGCATGGTTTTATTTGGGCCACCTACCGGATTCTCCGGATGTCTGCACTCCTTTCTCCATCCCTCCGACTCCCTCTATGCTCTCCATTCCAATGGTGGAGGCACAGATTTCTTCCCAGGGGGTCAACTTGATGGGTGATTCCGATCCTCCCCCGGTGGCTGTGGCAATGTTGCGGTTGGCAGAAAGTATGCTACGGACGCGTATCCGCAGGTCGTCCCATCGCTTTCTGCATTGCTGTGGGTTGCGGGGTGTGGTCCCCACCGCACTTAACCGCTGTGCCACCAGGGCCCATATGGCCTTCTTGTTCGCAAGTGCCGTCCTGGTCATTTGCGTGGAGAAGACGGCGGCGGCATTCTCCTGGAGGGTCTCTGTAAGCACGGTGAGTTCCTCACGGGAGAAGTGGACCTGCCGCTTGCGGTCGCACGCTTTCTTCGCTACTTTTCCCATTTTTCTTGGTTTCGCTAGGGTGGATGACGGGTTGGGATGTGTCTCAGGGTAGTGTTTTTAGTGGTTGTGTGGATTTTGTGGTTTTATAGGTGTACGGCGTGTTGTTTCCCGTTCCGGGCCCATGTTTTTACTTCCGTTTCCGTATATTTCCGGTCACCGTACTTTCCGGTTGGCGCTCACTGCGGTGTCCGCTAAGATGGGTGGCGGTATTGCACCTAGGGCGCCGTACGGCGGCGGTGTGGGCCGTTTTGGGGTCATTTCCGCCATCGCGGACTTTGCACTTCCGCCATGCCGTGGTGCTCGTGCCCGATGGGTCGGAATGGGCCGCACTTTGCTCCATCGTGCAATGGCGGAAACGCTATTTACGCTGTGGCGGTCCGGTCAGTCACTTTCCGCCAGGGTCGTAATGAGGCCCATTGTTAGGACTTTTCATCAAAATTAATGTTGTATGTGATGTCATCATTAATGTCATCAGTCACATTTGTGATGTCATCTTTGATGTCTTGTGTGGTAGTCTAAGCAGTGCACAGTGTTGGCACAAGTTATGGTTGCTTAGCTTTCCATAACTGGTGAATTTATGTTTTTTTTCGGTTTTACTTGTAACCATAACATTTCTTTAACAACGTTTTTCACTGAGTTTGATAGGTTTATATTAGTGTACCTAACTGTAATTTCCCTTTAACAACGTTTTTTCACTGAATATATATATTATAGGGTGGCGATAGCCTCCCTATAGCTAAGGTGAATCAGAGACACATAGGAAAATAGAAACCCCTAAAATGTCTATTGTTATTAACTTTTAATTTGAGTAACGGATTTGACCGAAATTCTGAAAGTGATTGAAAGTCTGCAGCCCCTCAGACTGCAAAGTTTTTTAGCGATTTGTTAAAAAGAAAAAGTTATTAAGCATGAAACACATGTTTTTTCCAAAAGTACAGCCTAACTAAAACTGAGAAGTGGTGGGAGACTCCTTCTTTTAAATACAAAAGCCCCCAGACAATAGTACTGAAGCTATCCTGATTTAGGGGTCCAATCCCTGGCCTTCGAACCCATGGACCTTTCCTCTTCACATCACGCCCAAAGTGCATTGTGCTACAAGAAGCCAGGGCGGGGGTGGGGGGTAGGAAGGAAAGATAGAAGTAGACAGTAACAAGATGGTGTAACCTTCCTCCTGTTGTCAAGAGCTTCCACTGTCTACACTAACCCCATCCTTTCCTTCACAATAGAATCAAAGGCCTTTAGACATTCAGCACACTGGTGCGGGGCTACTCCTGCATGAATGGCTCTGCCTTTTGATTCCTCTTCCCAGTACAGCTTCTTGTGGAGTGGCTGTATCTCTGTGGAGGGGTTCTCACCCCTCACAAAGGATTGAACCAGAGGCGATCCACAGGGCTAGACTGTTGCTAGCAGTAGCAGTAGCAGTGACACCCCTGTCTTGGAAGAATATGCATAGACCCTTTACAGCCGAGCTGGGCTCACAAGGCTGTCACAGGTGTGATATAAAACTGATGTGGCTGTAATAATGAGAATACCATCCTCCACACCATATCTCAGGTATGTCATATATGTAAAGATGTCTCTGCCACCATGACAGTATCTCATAATTATAGGGTGTTGGTAAAGGATCAGGGCTCGGCATTTAAGGGAGCTGGGAACTTTCTAGCTCCTGCTTATAGCCTAGAAGTGCCTTGTTCGATTAAAAAAGTTACCAGGAGCTACTTTTGGCTCCCCAGATCAACCAATGCTGAATAAACACAACTATGCAAATGTAAATCTGTGCATTTGGTAAAATATATAAACAAACATTAATATGGATCTATGTCACATTTAAAGTTTAAGTGGTCATATATAATGGATACAATTATATGTTTACATTTTATGTGGCAGTTAGATGGGTGTAATGCTATGAAGTAGCTCCTTGTTCCCTAGTGGTAGCTCCTGCCGAGTGGTTACTGCTTTACCCAGGAGCTGCTGGTAGCTCCTGCTTATCCATTCTTAATTTTCAGCCTTGTAGGAGTGTATGTCTTTAGTGCCACTCCTGTACTGCAGGGAATTGCTTGTCACTGATGCTGTTAGATAGACCCTTGTGTTCCCTGAAACTCCTCTCGGCCACTAAAGAACATGCGGTGCAGATCAGGCTACTGATGCAGCAGGGCACAGGTGTATACAATGCTTTTGGCATGGCGCTTATGAAAGGGGAATCAGATTGGCAGATTACCATTTCAGAGATGGAACTACTTATCATGTTATTAATTAAGTAGAAAAAGCCAAGGCTTCTACACCTAGGCTGGATTGCAATTCGTCACTGTGCTCCCGGAAATTAAAGATTTGAATCTCAGCATTGCTGACTCAGCCCTTCATCCCTCCAAGTTTGATAGTCTGACTATTTTAAAGAATCCAGGGAATGTGTCCCTTCTCCCCAAGAGGGAGCCACCCCTTTGGAACTGGGGGAGTGAGACATCTACGTGAAATCCTACCTTTACGACAGTGCAAGCTTGAGCCCACTGGGGTTAACCCCCCTACCTTTGGAGACAAGGAATGCCCAAAGAAGTGTTCCCCTCCACCTTCCCTTATAACAATGTACCAAACAATCATGGGTTTAATGGGAGCTGAACAGAGTTATCAGGTACAGGGCCCCTTTAAGGTAGACTGCTTTGTTTCTGATATAACTAAGTTGCTGCCCCTCGGTGGACCTGATGACCAATGGGAACCTTTCCTCCCCTCATAGGAAGAACGTAACCCTCAAAGGAAGAACCTAAGTAAACCTGCCATGCCAGAGAAGGGGCAAGACCTGGCCAGAGTACATAAAATGCCAACATGCGCAAGAGCGCAGAGGAGGAAGTCCCTTCCCCATAGGGGCAACCTGCGAGGAAAGCCACAGTCGTAAGCCTTCAGAAAACTGCTGCTCCAACTAAGGCAGGAGCCTGGATGAATTCCTGGGATGCCAACAAGGTAAACGGTGGAAGTAACCAACGGAGGGAAAACCCTCTGCCATCAAACCAAAAAACTGGAACCAAGACATCAACCATGCAGTCCACCACCAGAATGAGTACACGTATCCGCAAAAGCTTGAGAGAACTGCAAGTTCAAGCAAAGCCACTGTAGAGAAGGTACACAGCCTTGTATGAGTGTTGGGTGTAGGGTGGGTAGGCCGTGCCTAAACCCATGCAGGGGTGATAGGTCAACAAATCCTGAAGGGGGTAAGCAGAAATGCAACCACAACAGGGCCTAATGAGTCCTTAGACCCCACAGGGCTAATTTGCAGAAGACCCCTTAAGGGGATAAGAGTAACATCAAGCAAACCATTGCCGAGTGAGGCCATAGCACAAGCCCCTCTGACAACCAGAGAGCCCAGATTGCTGCCCTAGTTCTAATGTGGAATGGTATTAGCACTAGGGTAAACTTTGCCCTGGTGCAAAAATGTATTGTTTTTGCACTTGGGCAATTTTTGCCTTGTGCTTTAACCATACCAAACTGCACATGCCAAGGTGCAATGGTTTTCTAATATGTCCCAGCATACTTAGACATAGGGCAAATGATGCCCTAGTGTTAATACCGTCCAACTTTGAACTCACACCAGTGCAAGGTTTCTGTAATCTTGCCCTTGATGTTGCTTTTTAAAATGCCCATTGGTGTTTTACGATTGTGGAAAATTGAAAATGGCAACTGTTTGGAACACTGTGTAATTCAGGCAGCATGTATGTGCGAGACACATGTTAAACCATTTTCTTTTACTTTTGTGTTCCACTATTTTAGGGAGAAAGCCCTCCTTTTTGATCACGTTGTGATCCCCTTCATGCATTGCTTGGTTCTCCGGGTTTAGTAACTCATTTTTCTACCAATCAGGCTTAATGCAAGGCCTGATTGAGTGTGCAGCTCTGATTCAAGAGTTCTAGTCATTCCCAAGGCAGGGGAACCCCAAAGTTACCCTTTAGCATCCCGTGCAGTGTACCACGTCTCTATTAGTTGCGGGCTAGGCTGGTGCTTAATTTACCGCTTTGTAAAATTGTTCTACTGGATGGAATCTATTTTACTTGCTGCGTCCTTTTTGACCTATATTTTCACAAAATTGAGGTTGTCGTTTTTTTGCCTTGAAGACCCGAAGGGCCCCATGCCTGTCCCATGTCCCTCTTCATGTGTGTGTGTTTGAGAGGACATTTGTATCCCAGGTCTGGGGACTGTAGTCAGCCTGAAACCAGCTACGATTAGTACTTGCAGATACTTGTCTGGGATAGCGTGAATTCACTCCTTTGCGTGACATACCCATCCTAAATGCATGGGTGTGTTTTTGAGGGCTGTTCTGCCATTGACTGGATAATCCTCTGGTTGAATGTTTCTTAGTGTGCGATTGACCACTGTGCTCACTTACCTCCTGTTGATGGAGATAAAAGCTGACCCCTTTACCCGCTGACCTTTTCTTCTATGGGAAATCTGTACCCATACACTGGAAGTCAGGGAGAACTGAATCTCTGTATCTGCATACTTTGATGCTCCAAAGAATCTGACAGCAAAGCACTCCATGTCATGGATGACCAGAAGGAACCGTTCCTCTGATGTGGAGGGGACAATGGGTTAACAACACTTCCTCGAAGGGCCTGTGCCTAACTGACCCGAGACTCTTCATCCCAGGATATTATGCTAGCACTCTGGTTCCATCTCATCTTCAGGGAAGCTCAAGGTACCTTATTAGCCTCCGATCCTGCAAACACAATGCTGAACGTGCCTCCCAAACCTTTTTCAGTGACTGTCACCTGTCCAGTGTGACTCTACTAGGAAATCTTGAAAATGCATTCTTCCTTGGGGATCTTGGCAAGCTGACCTCTGAATCTGAATCATGTCCCCAATGGTGTTGTGGAAACTTCAAATCAAAGGCTACCACCAGTCATGCCTGCTCTGTATTTCAGGTCTTGTGGCTCTGACCCTCACCCTGGAAATCACTGAATAATGAAAAATCACGCTTCCCAAGGGTCTTTGGGTCTCTCCTGAACTGGTGTGTCATCACTGCAACCTTAGGTGGTCACCAAATGACATGCAGAGTGACTGCTTCTGAAAACTCCAACGACCTGCTGCAGAACTGCTTTTTCGGTCCCAAGTAACACTCCAGCATTGCTGACAAGCTGTTTCTTCAACTATCTCTTGATCCCTGGGCCCCTTCTCCATCATCAATGCTACCCCATGGGTCGCACACCAGTGGACCTTCAATAACTGCCTCTTGGGCTATGTTAAAAAAAGGTAGTTCTCTACCATCAAAGACTACCCCGAATCTCTTTCACTGGTCTTCCTTGGTCTTTTCTAACTTTCTAGTCTATGTAGGAAAATAGTTTTGCAGAAATGTGTGTCGCTTGCCTTTTACTGCATTCTTCAATCTAGGAAAGACTGTTTTACTGAACTCTGAAACAGTAATTCTTGCTCATTACACTGTGGCATTGCTTATTCTACAAAGTGCACTTACCTGTAGTAATTGTTCTCTTTTCCTTTTCGTATCAAAAGATCATGTTTTTATAAAAAATATATATTGTGTAGATTTTCTCTCATTGGGTATACATGAAAAGTGTGCACTGCACCAATCCATTCCACCTCCTGAGAATTAGGCCTTGGATGGTCTCTCATGAATATCACTTGGAAAGCCTAGTGTGCTTGATGGGAATAACTAGAATTATCTAAGTAAGGAAGACATACCTAAAGACCCTGACAAAGGGCGTTAAGGAAAATCTAACTAAAATGCAGATACAATGCCAAATCAACCACAGTGGTAAGTGTAGTTGGCAGTTGGTAGCTGATGGGTTATGAAGAACTATCTTTGTTGGTTAGAGCTTGCCATATATCGCCTAATATTCACCATGCTTAAGCGGGATGCACAGCATCATACTCGTGCTAAGACCTGCTTGGCTGTTTCTAAAGCTGTTAATCCCACTGAAAGCCTGCTGAACGTATTTCTCTGTGAGAGAGATAACGACATACAGGCCAAAGAGGAGGTATCAAATGAAAAAGAAAACAAATAACCGCCGGAGTTAGCACCCCATACAGGGACATTTATAACCTACTTCCCAGCAGCAGTTGGGGTGGCTGGAATGGCCTCAGCAACTCTGCCCTGCACGTGCCCTGTGGGCCCCCAACATCGTGGGATCATCTTGCAAGGAGACTCTTTGAAATCTCTTCCACCTAATGACAATTCCCTACTCAACCTGTGCTACAGTTTGCAGAGGGAAGCGGGGGAGGCATCCCAATTGTTGGTGCAGAAGACTGCACTATCCCAACATCCCAATTTATTTTGATGTAGTTTATCTGTGACCCCTGTCTTGGAGAAGCTCATTGATATGAGCAGTTGTCATACAAAAGAGTGTTTTAGTAATGGCAATGTCTCTGTGAACAAAGATTTAGCAGAGCTTGATGATCTGCGTACCTTGCTGAAAGTGGTACTATCTATCTGTACAGAGATTTTCAATGGGCAAAATGTGAACTTTGCCATGCTTACATCTATCAACATGGCTATGGGGGTACACATAATGTAAGAAATAACATACAGGGAGGGACACACTACTATTAATCAAATTAATTAACAGTTAAGTTAATTGATGGAATATTTCAGGTGCTTCTGGCAAGGATATCCCTGGCTAAAGGGATATAAACAACTAAATGCAAAAAAAGATGTTCCTTGAAGTCAATCAAGGAAATACCAGAGCACTCATTCGGGAAAAACTCCCTTAGTGATACTTGATATTCAAACCAATATTAAATGAATCAATAGAAAAACACCATTCAGACAGTATTAATGAAAATATATTTCTTTCAATACGTATGTTATATTGTAACACCATATTAATGAGACCAATACATACATTCTGCATGATTCAAAACAAAAGGTTCAATTAGAAGAAAAATTGAGGTTACATTGATTAATGTGCACCTTATTAAATTACACTCTACAAAAATGTCCCAACAAGACAGGGAATATTAGAACAAGTATTGAAACACATTGATTGTAAAAAACCTTAGCTTAATCATTTTCTGTAACTGTGTGTAGTACACACAGGACAAATCCCTCAGCTTGAATATGTGGTCTTATGTAGAACATAGGGATTCCTGTACTCACTACACGTTTCTGGAAATGATCCCTTCTTCAAACGAATAGAACTAACAAATTGCCTGTAATTTAAATAAAATGATCTATTAAAGTTGAATATTTCTGTAAATCATGTGTGTAATAAAACATATTCTCTTAGTGGGCTTCTAATAAGGGTATACTAACCTTATTTTGTCTTGGCTGTGTAAAAAACACAACAAATAACAGTTGCCACTTCTGTGTCTCAAAGGTAAATGAACTTGTGGAAAGGTGAAGAATGAAAAATAGTCTCAATCTCACAAAAAATAATAACAAAAAAACTCTGAAAATGTTTTCATGGTATTTCATTGAATACATTTTTGAAAAATAACTCACTGTTCTGGGTTTCCAATATGAATTCAAATATGAAAACTGAAATATGAAATATTAAAATAAAGAAAAGGCTCATGGATCATAAAACAACTATAAAATGTCTCACCCTAAGTTACGGGGGAACTCCAGACGTGGACCCCTTGCTCACTGCTCTTCGAGAGACAGAGCTTCACCTCACTGATGATGCCCAACTACGCTAAAACACGTGTATGGGGTTGCTGTGGTACTCTTGTTCAGAGGAGAATAGCCTAGCATGTCGGTGCTGGACTGCCCCTGGGCAGGACAAAGGCTGACATGTGGGGATATTTCTTCTCTGTGAAAAGAACAGTGAGCTAAAGACTTGGTTGAGACTCTCCCAGGGGTATCCACCCAAGAACAAGTCAATGGGCTGTGTTTGTGCTGGTAGAGAGTTTCCCAGATCCCCCTGTTTTGCATACCAAGTAACTTTGGGTCTCACCCTAAGTTACCAGGGGACTCCAGACCTGGAGCCCTTGCTCAGTGCTCTTTGAGAGACAGAGCTTCACCTCACTGATGATGCCCAACTACGCTAAAACACGTGTATGGTGTTGCTGTGGTACTCTTGTTCAGAGGAGAATAGCCTAGCATGTCGGTGCTGGACTGCCCCTGGGCAGGACAAAGACTGATATGTGGGGATATTTCTTCTTTGTGAAAAGAACAGTGAGCTACAGACTTGGTTGAGACTCTCCCAGGGGCCGTCCACCCAAGAACAAGTCAATGGGCTGTGTTTGTGCTGGTAGAGAGTTTCCCAACCCCCCCCCCCCTGTTTTGCAACTATAAAATGGGTGTGTAAACCAATTGCATGATTAATTGGACTATTGGGTCTCAGCGTGGTAATGAATTCTTAAAATGTACTCTGTTATTTTGGCACCAATTCTGTCTGGATACTATAGTTAGAGAAGTGCCATGTCTGCTTAGTTATTAACTATGAGCTTACTCGGAGCTAAGCAATGTGGATTGCAGTTTGATAATCTTACCTTAACTCATTCAGTTCAAATTGAAGAAAGGTGTACGCAGCTATCAAGCAGCCTCCTGCCCTGAGAACCTCTTTCAATGGATTACTGAGGTCAAGTGATCTAAACGTGTGTTGCGCATTACTCCGATCATGTGATTATTGTACGTTGATGGAAGCTCAATCTATCTGTGCTCGCGTTGACCATTGAAATAATTCACTGCGTACATTAACACCTTGACCAACAGTTTACAATACACTTAATGCATGTTGTAATTAAACGTTCCAAAACCTGATTCAAATATTAATCAAGTACCTCCATTGTTGTGGCTTGTCAACTATATTGAGAAAACAAATAAAGGGTATATTTTACACCGATTGTAAATCCACCAGAAGCATTTGGGACAAACTAAGAAGAGTTCAGCCATCTTGGAGGGAAAGCCTGCTATTGCTTTTCCATAATCTCTACGAGTGACATGTAGCCATTAATTCTAACCAGTGAATGTTAAGGTATCTACAGGCTTCAATCCATAATGCAACGTACTTACAATTGTGTTGCTAATAAAGGGTATATTTTACACCCATTGTAAATCCACAAAAAGCAAATGGGACAAACTAAGAAGAGGTTGGTTATCTTGGAGTGCCAACTTGGTATTACTTTTCCATAATCTCTCTGATTGACATGTAGCTATTAATTCTAACCATTGAATGTTAAGGTATCTGCAGGATCCAATCCATAATACAACATACTCATGATATTTGTGCCAGTGAAATTCTTCAACATCCGGAGTGATTTTGTCATAGGGTCACTAATGTAATGAGACAAACCTACATATGTCAATGTCTTGCTCCAAGATACATTCAATACATTTCCATTGTAGGTAATTATTATTGCAAATCAAGTACACAATTGGCGTAAACATTTCCTCATCCTGGTTATTTTGCTGCATAATACACTGTTTCACTGTAGAAACATATTAGGTCCATATTACAAATCAAAATACCATACAATTAATTTGTTGTGAATCATACATTGGGACAAAATCAGGTTAGCCACATCCTTGTCTAACATGCTCGCAATACTTTATGTTATTTCACCGTACCATCCTCTCATCACTAAGTACTTGTACATGTATTCATGGAAATGACAAATTGAACAGAATTTCATGAATTTGCAGTAAATTCCATATAGTAACATAAAACAATCAATGACGTTATATAATGTATCCTTCTATAGTAGTATCAAGTGCTATAATAGTCTTCAACAACAGTAGAAAAAGCCTACTCTCCTCAATACAAGAGGTAAAATTGTCATACTTTTATATAAACTAAAGGGTGGATACATATCATACACTCAAATACTGCTGTTTTATATAGTGTATAGCATCAGGATATTTTACCTAGCCAGAACTAGCATATTCAAATAGGAGGTAGTTCAACCACTGCTGTACAAGGCTTAAAGGTAACAACTCAGATCAAATTCAGTTTCATTCCTTGTGGTGATAAACACTCTAGATGTTCCATCCACACTATTTCTTTTTGGAGTAACAATCTAACCAGGTCACTGCCCTGTTCTCTGGAGTGGAATGTGACATAACATAATGACTTGCATTTGGGAAACTGAATGATGTAGCTGGATGAAGTGCTGGAATACTGAAGATTTATCAAAATAAGGTCTTATCTTTGACTTGTGTTCTGTCCAATGCGTCTTGGCCTTCCATGTGGCCTTCCACTTCCTTCAAATTAAGAAAGGGGCTAGGTGTACTTGTTTTATGAAGACTTATGGGCTGGGATACCTTAACCCGGTGGGTAGTAGCTTCCATTGATAGTGTGACCTGGACTAATGGTAGGGTTGTGAGACGCCTGGAGTATATATTTGTGGCTAGTCAGTCACTACTTAGTATTTGAGCCTTACCATCCATTCCACCTCCTATAGTGATCATAATATCTTTAAGCTATGTATTGATGGACAAAATCAACCTCTCTGTATTTCGGTGTCTGGACATTACGAAGTAAACAACCAGAGCAATAGAGTGGTTTGGTCTGGACACAATTCTGGAGCATTACATCAAATACTGCACATAGATTGTGTAGTCTGTGGGTCTCTGGAAATTTGATTAGGTGAGAGGGAACAGCAGCACCACACAGACTTATATTGATGATGGATTTTTAATGCTAGACAGGATTCGTAATCAATTCATCCTCTTTATTGTGGGATGGCTTTTCGAATTTGAGTATGAGTTTATTATAAGCACTATAGAACTTAGCCTCATAGGCATCTTTCACTGGAGAATATTTAACCTGCTTTAAGGAAGTGGCTAAGTGGATTTTGTTTGAAGGGTTAAACAGTTTTAGATTTCACATACATGCAAATCAGTACAAAGGCTATTATAATGCAGGGCTCTTCAATGTCTGACAACGCATAAGCATTTAGGCCTAGTGATGTATTCTGCACCAGTGTCCCAAACTTGTGAACATTTTTAAACCAGCTTTAGACTAGCATTTAAAGCACAAACCTGGTTGTGCCCTTCTTGTGAAATTCTCTCTCACCTCCAACTTGGGATTCTTTGTTCTTCCCTCCACTCCCTTGTATCGCTAGTAAATATCTGTCTCCAAGCAGTCCAACACTGTTCTAATGGTCATCTTTAAATCAGAGACACTATGGAGGCGCTCGCTCTAAGAGGTCTGCCATACGTTGCTATGGTTAGCCTACTTTCTTACAATCTGCCATAGAGGAGGCACTCTCTATAAGCAGTCTGCCACTCTGTGGTAATGTTGTCTTTCTCTCTGTCTCTCTCTCTCTCTATATGTATATATATATCCCTCTCTCTATCTCTCTCTCTCTCTCCTTCCTATTCATTATAAGCAGTAAGTCACAAGTAACTAATAGTCCTGATTTTGTTTATTTAGAATTTGGGTTATACATTTCTCTGTGGTCAGTCACACCATGCTAATTTCATACCCACATTCACGAGGGGGATACAAGGCTTCACAAAGTGGCTAAAGAAACCATAGTTCCATAATGAAGGCACAGAGAAGAAAGACCTTTGCAATAGGGAGACCAAACATTACAAAGTAGGGATGGGGCACACAATGCTGTAGATACCTGGTTCAAAAGCAGGTGTAAGTGACATGCCTCTATAAACTGGAGAATTAGCAGACTTAATTTTAAGTACCTCACTTGACAAAACTCTGTTAGCCTCTAATGCCTTTTAGCCACAATTGATCTTGCTTTCCGACAGGTAATATTCTACTGAAAAACTATCAAACACTATGAGCACGTTAAGACTCAATATGGAATCTTTAGTTACGTTTGCTTTGTAAGTAGTTAATGTTACTCTTTTATGAACTCTGTAATGTAGTCAGTGGCTGACGTAGAAGCTACAATGATAACAGTGTTTCTGAAGCAGGCTATTGCAGAGCAAATATGTCTACCTGCCTATATGCTTGTGTCTATATTTCTGATGACCAAATTCAACATGCCCCAATACTTGGAAGGCCAATTTGTACAACTACTTGACCACAGTCACACACATTGTAATTGACATTCCTCTGTTTTCAATGCATGGGCCTTGTTGTAAGTTGCTTGTGCTCCAGTCAGATTTCCCTACTCCAATGATAGGATAAGAAATCATGTTGGTTACTGTCTGGTATAAGAATGAATATTATCCCTGCTAAATAGCGCAGGTAGTCTTGATTCTATTAAAGACAAGGAGGCAAGCATTATGCTTCATCTTCTATTTATTCCTGTCTCCAGCAGTTTCAACAATAAACAAATATGTTAACATTTTATCTGGAGGAAAAACATTTTCTTTTTTTAAAAACTTTTTTAAAACAAAAACTACATTTCCCTTCTGCCTCAGGTCTACTGTAGTCCTCGTGACCTGTCCATGTGACCCTAGTCCATTCACTTCATGTGCTCTCCCTCTTGTTGACTGCTCTTCAACTGCAATCCAACTTGAACTGGGCTTTCAACCGATCCCAACTTGATAATCTTCTTTTTCGGACTATCTTGATCTGCAACTGTTCCGCCGTAGAACAGGTGGTCTTGTTCTGTAGCTTCTCTGCCTCTCGTTTGGTTCAGCTGTTCTTCTGGTCTTCTCCTAAAGAAGGATACAACACATCTTGTTAGGGAGGTGGATACACATCCTATTCTGGGAGAAAATTATTCATGAGTACATCATTATCAGTTTTACATTAACTCACATGAGTACATCATTATCATTTTACATTAACTCTCCTGTGTATCTAAGGCGGGAAAGTAATGCTCGCCTCCTTATCTTTAATAGAATCAAGACTACCTGCGTTATTTAGCAACGGGTAATCTTCATTCTATGTCAAGACAGAGGCAAGCATTATGCTTGTTCAAAGCTTGTCATAACTGTCTCTGCAACTGATTGTGCAGGCTTGAAATAGAATGTTCTAAAAGTGGTATCGCTAGCCCAATCTGCTGCTTGCGGTATGTCCTGCAATCTCGCACCCTGCGCTAGCGTTTTTGAAGCCATCGCGCCCCTCACAGAATGCGCTCCAAATTTAGCCATATTTATTCCTGCTAGCTGCATTTCTTCTCTGGCCCATCTTGCTATAGTGGCTGTAGCTACTGCGTTGTAAGGTTTTCTGCGAACTATCAGCAATTGTGTTGTCCCATGGGCCTCAATTCTGCTGTCCTAATCTCGTGTTCTTTTATACAGGCTGCTACGCACCACTTGGGGTGCTCCTGCAAATAGGGGTAGACAATTGTCGCAGAATCAGTCTTTGTTCTTCTTCTCACTAGGGTGAAAGATATCCCTTCTGGTCCTTATGCGCTCCTATTCACGTCTAGAGCTCTGACATCTGCTACTCTTCTACATGACACTAGGCATAGCAGCATTGCTAGCTTCCTGGATAGTTGTTTCAATGACAAATATTTATTCGCTGGCCAGTTGGCTAGTAGTCTGAGGACTACCGCCACATCCCATAACAAGTCATATTTTGGCTGTGGTGGATTTCTGAACCTTATTCCCTTCAACAGTCGTACTACTAATGCTTGATTCTCCCCTACGGGTACTCCCTCTATGGGTGTGTGGCCCACTGATATTGCAGAACTGTAAACTCTGATCGTTCTATAGGCCTTCCCGTCTTGTAGCAGCTCAACTAAAAAGTTTAATATTTCTACTAGAGGTGCTGAAACGGGATGAAGATTTCTCCTTTTGCACCACCTTGACCATCTATTCCAAGCTGCGTCGTAGCTCCTTCTAGTCGATGTTGCCCACGACTCAGCGATGAGGCTAGCAGCCTGTGCCGAAATCCCAGGGAGATTCTAGCGTGTCCTGCTATCTTGCACGCCATCATCGGGAGCGTCCCTCTCACTCTCAGAGGATGATATGACTGGGTCCGTGAGTAGGCTGTCCCGTGCTAGTAGTATTCTTGGGTAATCTGTCACTAATTCCATTAAGGCCGGAAACCATACTTGTGACTTCCATATTGGCGCTACCACTATCAATGTCGCTCTCTCCCTGCACACTTTTGTTAGCACTGTGTTCATCATAATGAATGGCAGAAAGGCGCAGTGAGTTTCTCCTCTCCAATCATGCAGAAAAGCATCTACTCCTGCTGCTGTTGGGTCCAGCCTCCATCTGAAATACTTGCTCTTTTGCTCATTCAGTCTGGACACAAACAGATTTATGTGCTGGTCCCCAGATCCCTGCTATCTGCTGAAAGATCTCCTTGTCCAGCATCCAATCGCTGGTGTCTGTTAGATATCTGGAGTTCCAGTCCGTTATTACTTTTTGTGAGCCTGGGAGATAATCTGCTACAACTGACATCCCTGATTCTAGGCAAAAATACCATAAGTCTTTGGCTAGTTCCGCCAATAACTTGGACTTCGTCCTTCCTAAGTGATTGATGTACCTGACCGCTGAAATGCTATCCATCTTCAGCAGGATACAAGAATTCACTTTGTCCTTCGTAAAAGCTTGATTGCAAACAATCCGGCTAGCAATTCTAGACAGTTGATATGTAATTTGAGCTCTTCTGAACTCCACTTCCCTCCTTTCTGTAGTTCTCCGCAAAAGAATCCCCAGCCTGCTCTGCTGGCATCTGATTCTATCACTAGATCGGGTCGGTCGCCAAATATGGCTTTCCCATTCCAGGCGTCCATGTTCTGCAACCACCACTGTAGTTCCGCCTTTGACTCTCCATCTAGAGGTACTAGGTGATGGTATTGCAGGCCCTGCTGTAGGTGTTTTATTTTCAGCCGATGAAGGGCCCGATAATGTAAAGGTCCTGGGAATATTGCTTGTATCGATGCTGCTAGCAGCCCCACTTCTCTCGTTATCATCCGCAGAGAAATGAGGGTTTTGCTGAGGCAATTCCTTATCTCTCTCTTTATGTCTCTTATTTTCCTGAGCAGAAGTTCTAGTGTCGCCTTTCTGGTATCTATGAATTCTAAAAATTCCACCCTCTTCGCTGGTGTCATCTCTGATTTCTCTTGATTCACTAGGAAACCTAATGACTTCAGGAGGTCTGACACCCAGTTTCTCTGGTATATGAGCGTTTCCTTGCTGTTTGCCATCAGCAAGATGTCGTCCAGATATATCATCGTTCTGATCCCTTTCTCTCTCATCGTTGCGACTATTGGCTTCATGAGTTTCATGAATGCCCAGGGCGGTGAGGCTAGTCCGAATGGCACAGTCGCAAATTGCCACAATTGTCCACCCCAGTCGAATGCTAGGAAGGGACGGTACTTCTCCTGCACTGGTATCGTGAGGTATGCATCCTTTAAGTCTACTCTCATGAGCCAGTCACCCTGTCTGAGGATGTCTGTGAGCTGATGGATTCCCTCCATCATGAAGTGGTGTTGCACCACCCACTTGTTCACTTCTCTCAAGTTTATCACAGGCATTACTTTGTCTTTCCTGTGAACCAGGAACATATTGCTTATAAACTCGGGGTTTGTCGAGCAAGGATCTGTCACCCTTTTGCTTGCCAGTCCTCGCAGTTCAGTGTCTTGGGTCTCTTTCTCTGCTAAGCTAAATACAATGGGCGGGGGATGGGATTGATATGGTATCTCTGTGAATTCTAGCTGCAGGCCTTTGACTGTCTGCAGTACCCAGGTATCGCTGGAAAGCACATGCCAGTTCTCCCAAAACCTCGATGTTCTCCCCCCCACTGGCAGGTAAATGTGCTGTGTCACCTGAGGGGAAGTTTTTCCTGTCCCCTGCTTCTCCTTCCTCTTGGGAAGCAGCCTCTTGGTGGAAAGAAGGCGTCCTGCTGCATGTTCTCCCAATAGTGGGCCCTGTTGTTGTGAGGCCTTCTCGTGGCTTGGTAGCGACCGGTCGCTCGGCCTCGGTACCGACCGGTCCTGCCAAAAACTCTCCAGGGGAATATTTTCTTTATTGATGCTTGAGCCTTCTCCAGTGAAGGGTAAGTCCCTACAAACCTCCCCATCTCTTTCCCAAAGTTTTCTCCAAATAGCAATCCGTGGGCTGCTTCGTTGGCCTCATATGATGCTAGGTTGCCTAGCTTAGGGTCTATCTTGAGGAGTAATCCTCTTCTGTGTTCTGAAGATATGGCGCAATTAGCGTTACCCAGGAGGCAAGGCGCTCTCTGGGCCCAGTTGGCGAGCACATCCAGGTCTACTTCTTCCCCGGTATCTTTTGCTCGCTCAGCTAAGTCTGTGATCTTTGCTAGCTGTCCCGCCAGGTCTAGCCCTTTCTCTTGACAACTTTGCCAGGATCGATCAATCCCTTTTCTGGGATCCCTGGTGGTATTTGAGACAAAGGCCAACATTTTTGGATCAAGCTCTGGAGCTTCCTCTACGTTTCCTGGGAGTTCGGGCTTTGGACAATCTGCCCTCATTCTCTGGTGCACCTCTTTCTCTAGAGATTTCCTTAGCCTGTTGGTCATGTATTGAGTGACCCTGGGCGATGGCAGCCATTCTGAGGACCTCGGGTTTCGTATGTCCTCTGTTTGGAACATATCTGATGTCCCTGCTTCCTCTTCAATGTTGTTGAGTTTCCTCAACTTTTTCTTGGGAGGAGGTTGTACTTCTTCCTTGTCTATATCATCTTGTGAGGATTGTGGAGACCTCACTGGACTTCTTCTGTACCTTGCTCCTCCTCGCCCATATTATCTTCCACTGGGTAGGGGGTAATGAGGCTTGAAACTCCTGACTTCTTAATGGAAGGCATTGGTAGCCTCAGGGGTCTTTGGTTCCACCCTGTCTGTTTGGCCCGGGGGGTCAGAAGAGTTCTTGCTCTTCCGGGCCTTATTATACCCCTGTGGGTCCTCCAAAGGGACTTGTGTGGACGTGCTGCTTTCTGATACAGTGCTCTTCTTTTTCTGGCTCAGATATAGCTCTATTTTTTCCAGACTGTCTTGGAGGGGCCTCACCCCTTGAGCCACTGCCTCTATAAGTGAGTCTCCCAGCACTTCCTTGAAGCTGTAGGCTACGTCCTCCGAGTAGGCTGCCTCCTGCTCCTCTTCACTCCATTTGAAATCCACCATTTTCAGTGCTGTTAAGTGCCTTTCAATTCCTTTCTGGGTATACTGGCCCGTCCACTGCTCACTTTTTGATGTGTTTGAGGCTGCACCTTTACTTGCAGAGCAGAGTTTGCTCTCTGTGTTACTCTGAGCTAGTGTTCTTTTAGCTCTGTGTGTTAAACGCCCTTTATTGCAAGAGGGCACTGTCCGGTATGAAGCTCTTGTCTTTATAATTCCTAATAATAATGCCTCATTTCGCTTCTGTGACTCTGTGCGGACACAAGCATTAGAATTTGTTTGTCCGCGCATTGGAGCTCCTCCTTCATGAGGGTGGGGACTCTTTCCCCCACCAATGTGCTGCATGCTCTTATTTGAGCTCTTTCTCCCACTGATGAGCTCTGTGCTCTTATTCGGCTCCCGTGGAGCCTCCTTGTGCTTTTGGAGGTTTGGTTCTGCCCCCCTGAGGGTGGGGGCCCCTTCACGTCATGATCGCACTCCTAGCTCCGCCCCCACCGTGAATGCGGCTCCTGCCTGAATGGCGAGCTCGCTTCGACTTGAGGAGGAGGTTGGACCCCTAATGTGTCAGTAATGCAGCACGGGGTCGCCGTCTCCTCCTCGCTCGGTCCTTGTCACTATACTTCAAATTTGTACACTATACACTACTAATATGCGTTAGTCAATCTACCTCAGGGGAATCCCAAACCTTTGCGTAGCACTATAAGAACGCTTGCGCATGTTACTAATGAGCGTTACTGTTTATTTTAGCTTTTACTGCTTATTCTAACCATTTTTAACTCTTCAAAATCACGTAATCTACGTAGCTAGGCATAAGAGGTACTTATCTGCTTGGAGAGCAGGAAAGACGAGGGAGAGCACAGGAAGTGAATGGACTAGGGTCACATGGACAGGTCACGAGGACTACAGTAGACCTGGGCAGAAGGGAAATGTAGTTTTTGTTTGAAAAAAGTTAAAAATAAATTTAAAAAATGTTTTTCCTCCGGAAAAAATGTTAACAAAATGTTTATTGTTAAAACTGCTTGAGACAGGAATAAATCGAAGATGAAGCATAATGCTTGCCTCCGTCTTGACAAAGAATTGTGATTTTGCTGAAGCCTCTGGGAGGTAAGAGCTGGTGCTCTGCATCGAAGTAGGTCTGAGGTGCCATCAATTATTTTGCAGGCTAGGAGATTCATATGCTGGGCTTGTCCAAATTCAGGACCTTGTATTTCAAAATGCTTTTATTGTGGGTTTGTAATATAGCGTACATTAGCTACACCTCGTGGATGTGCTGTAAGGCCTCATCTGGCTTCATCAGTGTTATGATTGAATTTGCCTGTGGCCACTATATGCCTAACATTCAGCATGCAACTTTTTCTTTAACTTTTAAACCCACTAACCTTTTGGCTACACATGGCTGCACACATGTTATGTATCTTTTGATTACACTAATTTGCCCTCTGAAAGTTTGATACTCTTGCACACTGAGGACATTTATGACGTTTGACTGACTGGTGAATTTGTTTTTTTAAAAAAAAACAATTAAAGAGCCATAACTGGATTATTAACCAATCATTCATAAGATGTAGCTGCAACATAGCACCAGTCTAGCGTCCTAGAGAAAATCTGTGGTTACATTTGTTTTGCGTGTTTTTTTATGGATGTGTGCAGTGTAATGTTGCCATCACATGGCCAAGAGGCTTTAAATATTTCTATAACGGTTTTCTTTAAGTGTGCTGCCAGTGATGTACAATGAAGCTGTTTTCTTCAAATCATGTGTGCCTTTTCTAAGTCACTGCAGAGAGCAGAGAACAGCTACTGCTGTATTTTTCAGGTCTGTATTTACCAGGTCCCGTTAGGAAACCCCTTATCCACAAAATTTAAACCATTGGGGTTCATTCTGAGTTGGGCGGTAAGGGTTAACGGTCACCGGTAAGGAGACCGGTGCCGTTATACCCTTACCGCCCAATTCCAAAGTCCCTTAGTGGGAGCCGCAAAGAACATGTGGTCTGACCACACGTCCTTTACGGGTCCCGCTAAGGGACCAGGGTGCTAATAACGGGCCTGCTATTCGCGGGCCCGTAATTAGCACCTTCCCCATTCCCATTGAGCCCTATGGGGGCTCAAATGGGAATGAGGAATGGTTGGTTGAATGGGGACTTACCAGGTCCGCACAGGTCGGAATGTCCCGGTAACTCCCCATTCAACCAGACCGGACCCGGACCCGGTATAGGAGGCAGCCATGGTGCTAATAGCACAATGGCTCCCTCCAATCTCGGAATGAGGCAAATTGTGTTTTAAGGGGTATACAACATTATAATTTACCAAAGTAAAACTTTACTCAAAAGTACGGACTAAATACAACTTGCAAAGGTTTATAAACATTGTAAATGCTATAAACCAAATGTTTACAAATATTGAAAAGTTGAGGTGTACACTAGGTTTGACAAATGCAATGTTCAATTGAGCATTGGCACATTAAGTGAACTTTAGGTTTGCAAAGTATTACTGTTTTGTGAACCATGGAAAATATAGTGTTTACAAATGTCTGCAATATAAAGTCCAAATGGACTAGCAGAACTATATGATTTGCCTATGTATAAACACAATGTAAACCAAAAGTTTACAAACAAGTTTCAAACAGGTGCAAACCTTTGTAAACCTATAGATTGTATAGGTTTGCATCCTGTTTACCAAATGTGTAAACCATCATTTTCATGCAGTGACTGGCATGTGTTTCACTGACAGGAGTTATATGGGTTAAAGTTGGATCTACATGCTTTTCCTTAGTGAATCAGGCTTGACTTACATCTGTTTTTGCGCATGGTGTGGGATTCTATGGATTTTACAAATGTGACTTCATAATTTTGACTTTTTTGATGTAACTTACACTGCACATATATGTCTTATTGGTTTTGTCATGACTTAATCACATGAAAGCTGTAGTTGGTAAATTGGGCCCATGTTACAGTGTCTGCAGTAGCGACCTAGAAGTTATGGTAAAGCTCCTCAACCCTTCAGAAGAATGCTTTTTGGGCGGCTTATAACCGTGGTGCTGTTTGACAAATCCTCATTAAACTTTGCAAAAAAAAGGACAGAACCAACTCTGAATGATTTTGCGAAATTTGGTGTGGGTTTGTGAAGGGAGGCCAAAGTTATACGGGGGCCCCCAAACTTTTGAAATCTGGATAGACAAACATTGAAAACAACTTTGCTAGTGTCTACAGCTGAAACTGCTGGATAGATTTGCATGGACTGGTCCTGAAAGCATGCTCGTTCTGTGTCTGCTGACAACTGTGGGTCTACCAGAGAGCTCTGTCATGTTTGTAGACATCAAACAGGCCCACTGTTTGGTTGGTGAAAAGCATGAAGTGCGTCAAAATATTTGAAATGGCTGCCAGGTTGGATCCACAAACTACGATTGTCCCCCGCACACACTGCGGTAGAAACGTGCTACAAAAAATACATTTGGGATTGTTTTAAGGATGCAAGGGTGTCTGAGAAGAATTGGGGGACATAACATGTTGAAATGGGAGGGTCTTATTGGTGAAAAAATGCTGTGTGGTTGTCGCCCAGTCCATGGTCATTTTTACTGTACACAGCCATTACTGATGTGGGCAGGACTCCATTGGCATACCATGGCGAACAAATACGAACATGAGTCTGCGGACATCTTTTACAACAATCAGTTTGTGTTTGTACTAAAAATAGATATTATATTGGTTATTGAAATGTATACAGTATTTATAACTTTGTTGAAGGGTATTGTTGTGGCAATGACCAGAGTAAGTTGCTCTTAGTAATTATGGCACTAGTGTTATGCACACAGTAATTATAATATGGATACAAAGATTGTGAACTAACATGAACTGCAGACATCGTATACTACAATCTAAGTATGTTTGCAATAGAAACAACATATTTTATTGGTTATTGAAGTGTATACAGTAGTATAACAATAGTGTTTGTGAAACCTATATTTAATAGGATTTTGCAATGACGGTGCAAGCCGCAAGGCAACAGAGCAAGTCACACCAGGGTCTCGAGTATCTAATATAGGACTCCTTGAAAACGTCACTAACTGTGGCCCTGGATGTCTAACTACCAAGAAACTTGACATCATCTCACAGACACCTACTTGACAAGTTCACTGAAGCAACCTTTCAACCTTAATCGCCATGAAAATAACCCAGGAGGGTCAAAACACATGTTGGCTATACTAATATATAGGTTGCAGAAACACAATTGTTACATGATTTATTTCTATTAGAGAGATTGTTCTCTCCAACCAATCTTAAATGCCCAGTGCATGTACCCACGGTTTCACATTCAAAATTAAAAATAGGGACAACAAGGCACCTTCCCAAGCAAACCCCTTTACATGTAGCAGGACAGCCAGTAATTCACCTGAAAATGCACAGTGTCCCAACAATTTTAGTGCTCTAAACTACTCTTTGAGTATTTGTGACAGGGTTGAATTGTATTGTTGTTGCAATGGCCAGTGTCCAGATTCCTGAGGGCCCCCAAGAATCTGGACACTGGCCAAGGACACAGTAATTTGCTGTCTGTAATTATGGCAATAGCTATATGTGCACAGTAGTATAGTTACCGGGCTTACAAATCGTAATAAGTTTGATACTGTGCATGGATACTTAGTTGTATATGGTAAGAAAGCTGCAATACGGCTCTGCAGGTGCACTTGGGTGAACAAACACAAACGTATGCATGCAGAGGTCTTATGCTACAATAAATGGTGTGCTTGTTTTTCGGTAACAGAAAAGATAATATAACTAGTTATAGAACATTTTTTTAAAAATGTAATTAGTTACAGACGTATACATATATTTACTTTTTTGTGTAGTACTTTGTATGCACTATGAGCTCAATCACAAGTTGGGTGGTATCCCAGTGGTAATTGCATTGGGATACAACCCAATTCTATTAGGGATACTGCAACCTGGTCTGGGGCCATTTGCGCCGGGGGTTTTGTGGCACTATTAGTGCAGAAAATGGGCAGAAAGGGTAGATTTTTACATCTAGCAAAAAGCTGGAGGTAAAACTCCCACTTTCCACCCAACTCGAGATTGGGCATGGCAGTAAATGCGGCAATAGTAGCATTACCAACACATTCTACAGCTCTGCCCCACTCATGATGACCCCCAATGTTTGGTACAATATTTGTGTGTGGTACACTGTTGTTGTATTGACATTTAGTAATCATTGGGTCACAGGGAAAACAAATTCCATGGTGGATTTAAAAAAAAAACATTGTATAGTTGTACAGTTTCTGGCATTTAACTGTTTTGAAGCTTTCACTGTTAGACAATATATGTGTGTGTTTGAAGTAGTTAGATATTCATTGGCATATTATAACTATACTGGCTTTTAAAAGTACTACTGTGGTACTATGGATGTATTATGTAATTATAAGTGTAATGGTATGTTTTAAGTGTATTGTAATTAAGGGACAACACTTTTGTGTGTTTGGTTATATTTAAAGTAGTTAAGTACTGATTGGTGTATTCTAACTGTAGTATATTCATTATAATATGTAAATGTAATTTAATGAGTAGATTTGGGTTTAAGGAATATTAAGTAGGCATTTGTTAGATTTGCTGGTGACCTATGTTTTTGAGTAACAGAAGTGTCATTACATACAAACCAACAACTTATCCTTTTTTTACATATGCAGTAGAGTGGCCTGTACTTGTTGTGGGGCCAGTTTGGTATATTACACCTACTGTTGTGATGGGTCTCTTGACAATAGAGACTTGACAGTAAAGCTAGTGAGCTTACAGTTATTTTTGGTATCTGCATTGCACCTTAAAAGCATTAGTATCAAATATTGGACATGTGAATCTATTTGTATGCTGGATTGATTGTCTCAATTGCAAAAACAGTATAATATGTCATGATTTACAGTTTGCAGAAGGTGTTGAAATGGAATGCATTCACAATTTGGTATGATACATTCACAAATCATTAATTAGGAATGTGCTCTTATAAAACATGTTTGCAGAGAGTAAATACATGTTCCAATATGTATGAAAGCTGCAAAATTTCATTTACTGGTATGTTTGTTGTTTCTAGTACTGGTAGTAAGTACATTAGGAATTATTGTGGATCCTCATGTATGTTTATGGTGATTTGTATTATTCATATTCAGTGGTCCAATTCTTGTCTTATACCTGAGACACTGTCGGTACTGTCAGGATTATTTGTGAAATTTCTGTGAAGGATGAGCATTTGCAAACACAAATTGTCTGATCTTTTTAAGTAAATGTTTTCAACAATTGGTGGCTATTGGAAGAGAAATTGATTGCTACACTTGCAAAGCAATTTACTCCATTTGTGTTCATGAACTTAAACGGACCAGAGAATTTTGTCTCTGTATGCTTTGATGGACCTGCAGTTGTTGTTGCGCCAGAGAGTTTTGATGTTGTATCATTCAAAGGACTTGCAGTTGTTCTTTGTTATTTGGGTGGGATTGCAGTGGGATCTGGTATTGCTTCTTTTATTATTGGCTGTCTTCTTATAGGTTTTCTTTTTTGAGATACAGGGTACATATCCAGATGTACAGTGTACAGTGTACACAGCCTTTGGTATTCTAGGATGCAATCAATGTCAGTATTGACTTGAGTTGCATCAAAGTTGATTATGGTCTACACCACTGAGTGTGCGCAGATGGGAAAGTGCTACATAACGCATTCCTTCTTTGAAGATTGCCAATGTCTATTACTGCATGGTATAGGGTTATACCGTGTGACTTGTGAATAGTGACAGCATAGGAAAGAGACTGAGAGAACTGTTCTAAGCATACATAGATGTCTTTAAAAAGACAGAAACATGCTGTTGTGCAGGGGATTTATTTTAGTTTCTGCAATTTTGTCAAAGTGGATGTTGACGAACTGGATTCAGTTTTCATGAGCATATGTTGGGAAGCCATCAACTGTACCAGATTCTCAATTAACTAAATCATCTTCTACTTCAAGGTTACATTTTAGATTTACTCTGCAGTTGAGCCAGTGAGTTAAACGCTTTTCTAATCCAGCTGTGTTTTCTAGGCTATTTAATCATGTTGTTCCTTGTTGACACATAGGGAGTGTCATGCCATGTATTTCTAGTTTGTCTATGGAGCAGATATGCACTAAGGGTTGCATTTCCTTTTTCCACATTGTTTCATTGAAATGGCTACAGCTTGCCAGGTTTGGCATTAAGCAGATTTAGTTGAGTTCATTGTTCCATTACATCAGGGCAGATGTGGTTTGTCCATACATACAGCTCAAGTATTAGTCTAGTTTTTAAGGTAGCGTTTTTAAGGTGTGTTTTCTGTAAGCAGAACAGTTGTCTTCATATATAAAGCGGAATTTATGTATGTGTGTGTGTTTGATTGTCCCCCTTTTCATATCCCCACCATTGAACCCACGTCTACCAAATTAACACATGGATCGGCGAAACATCGATGTGGTCATAAAAGGGTTGGTCATCGACCCTAGAATGCACTGTTTCTGGGACATTTGCACTGCAATGCACCGCAACAAACTGCACCATGTCAGGGTAAGGCAGGGTAAGGCAGCAGGTGGCAAGAGAGCAAAGTAAGTCCTAGTATGCAGCTGCACACCAACTCTCGCCTCCCCCAACGTCTGCGCTGGGTTATGTCAGTAACCCTCACACGCCAATTCTCAGTGCAGTTTACAGTGCAGTTTACTTCATAGGGCAAAGCACATCAAGTGTTGATTGAATCAGAACAGCAACCTACAGGATCATTGATTTTCGCCAACTGATTTCTGTATTGTCATGTCTGTCCACATAACCTGTTTGGAGAACTGGTACTTTTTGCTAGTTGTATAGAAAAGCAGTCCAAATAAAATATTGATCCATTCACTCTTACTGTTAATATTTGGTGAATTCTGACTTGTTTGATATATTTCCTCTTAATACTATGCGAGAAAAACACCCAGCCCTGCCAAAATCGTTGGTGCTTCCTTTGCTGCAAATAAGTCAAATACACTTTTTTCATCTCCTGATCCTTGTTCTGTAGTTGCTCGAGTGAATGAAGGGGGAGAACTCACTCTGAAATAAAATCTCTGAGAGTAGAGTATGTATTGGCCACGTATCTTTTGGGAACACTGGCGATAAAACTAACTTGACCCCTCCTCATGATTTGCCATTAAATTATCAAACATGCATGAACATAATATTTGATTCAGAGACAATAAAAGCAGGGGTACATTCCAAATATGAAACAGGGAACACCCATTCGGAAACGTATGAGCACATACGTGTATGAGGTGGAGGATGGACAAAGAAGTGAAAGATATAAGCAACTTCAGTTTTTTTTTGTTGATATAAGATTTTTTATTGTTTTGTGGACATCATCAAATACAACAACAATATGTCGTTGACATTTGGTCACCACACATAACCCTTTAAACATTTATAACATTTAAACACACAGGTATACATTTCTTCCTGGCATCTGGTTTCTGTTTGCATATATTGTAAAGTTGTTACATCTAGAGTTTCTGAAAGTCGTTCCGATGGCTTATATCAGTTCACTGCTCGGCGCTCAGTGTCCCCATGTCTGTTCTTTACTTGCCTTCAGCTGTCCTCCCATTTTTGCCATATCTTGGCCGCTTTCTCTGGGCACCCGCTTGTAGTGTACACTCTCACCTCCATTGGGATACACATGTCCACGTCTGCTACCCATTTGGTGTATTGTGGCGGTGTGGGCGAGCCCCATAGTTGGGCTATGTTTCTTTTGGCAAGACTCGTAGTCGGTGTAAACATGAGTTTTTCAAATCTGGATAACTCTATATCCGGAACTATTCCCAGTATCAGGAGTTTGGGGTCCATTGGTATTTCACGGTCAAGTACTGCTGAGAGCTTATCGCAGCATTGTTGCCAAAAGTCTTGTATCTGCGGGCATTCCCATAGGATGTGGAAAAAGGTTCCCCTCATCTGGTGACATCTCAAGCAATTGGGGTCTGTCGCTCTTCCCCACTGGTGCAGGGCCTCTCTAGGATAGTAAACCCTATGTAGGATTTTTAACTGTACTAGCCTGATCCTGGCTGAAATTGCTGATTCCCGGGGGTACATAAGTGCCACTGTCCAGTCTTCCGCTTGTATTTGACCCACATCTCTTTCCCATTTCTCTTTAAGTCCTGTGAGTTCTTTCGTGGCAAACGAGTTGATGGCATTGTACATTGTGGAAGTTACTTTATGCCCAATCCGTTCCAGCACTATGTTCCTCTCGATCGGGGTGCATTCCGGTATATTCGGGAGATCTATTTCGCTTGCAGTAAGTGCATGCCTTATTTGTAAGTAATGGAAGTGCTCCGTGATGGGGAGGTCGAATTCGTCCTCCAGGACTTGGAATGTCTTGATTTCGCCATCCTGTACCAGGTCTTCTAGTGTCTGTATCCCCGCCTCCTCCCAGGCCGCCCATTTGGGAATGTCTTTAAGTTCCGGGAGGTGTTTATTCCACCACAGGGGTTGTTTTAGAGTGACCTTCCTCTCCCATCCTAGGTATTAATGCGCATCCATCCAGATCTGTGTTCTCTGAGCCATCATTGTGGATGTAGCTTGTCTGGTTTTCTTTTGATACAGGCTTTCTAGCGGGGTGACTCCATGATCCGCTTGGGCATCTGCTCTGTTGTGTGGTATCATTGGATCAGCATGCAGGCTACCATCCACTACCGACATTTGGGCAGCCCAATAATACGTCTGTAGGTGTGGCAGCCCGATTCCTCCCTCCCACACTGAGCGCTGAAGGTTTCTGAGAGCAATTCGTGGGTGACCCCCTCCCCAAAGCAGTTTCCTGAGCGATTCATCTATTTTATGAAATTCTGTTCGGGGTATATATAACGGTGCGTTCTGCAGGGCATATAAAAACCGGGGGAGGGCCAACATCTTGAATAAAGCAGCTCTTCCCAGTAGGGTGAGCGGAAGGGCCATCCAGTGTTTAACGTCATTTACGAATCTATCCCTTACTGGGTGCAGGTTCCTCCCTATATATTGTCTTAGGTCTGTTGAGATTTGTATCCCCAGGTATCGGAATTGCTCTTTCTCGATCTTAAATGGGTTATTTGCTAAGGTCGCTGCATCTAGTCCTTTTATTGGAAAGATCAGGGATTTATCATAGTTTACGTTCAACCCGCTAAAGGCTCCATATGTAGTTAGTATGTTAGTCACAATGGGGCTGGAGATCGCTGGGTCACTAAGGTAGATTAGTAGATCATCTGCGTATAGGGACACCCTGTCCTCCCAATCCTGTGCCCAGCGGAACCCCCTCCAATCCGTGGATTCCCTCAGCATTATCGCCAGTGGTTCTATTGCGAGTGCAAACAACATCGCCGAGAGGGGACATCCCTGCCTGGTGCCCTTCCCAAGTTTAATGGTTCGTGAGGACCAGCTATTGACTCTGACTTCAGTCATCGGGGCATTGTATAGGAGCTTAACCCAGTTTGTGAATTGCTCTCCAAATCCCATTCTACCCATAATGCACCACAGGGCCTCCCAGTGGATCGAGTCGAAGGCCTTCTCAAAGTCAATAGTGAGCAGTGCCAATGGGTCCTGTAGAGTGGCCGATCTTTCAATGGCAGAGTAAAGCCTGCGTATATTCGTTCGCGTGGATCTTTGTGGCATGAAGCCGCATTGGTCTGGGTGGATTAGGGAGGTTATCACTGTTTGTAGTCTGTTGGCCAGTATTTTGGCCAATATTTTAGCTTCCGTGTTAATGAGAGAGATTGGGCGGTAGGAGCTACATGCGTCTGGAGGTTTGCCTTCTTTGTTTATTACCACTATGCTGGCCTGTCTTAGGTCCGGTGGTAGGATGCCTTTCTCTTTTGCCTGCAGGAACATTTTGAGCATGTGCGGCGCCACTTCTCCGGTGCCAATTTTCTTCCATATTTCTACTGGAAGGCCATTCGGCCCTGGGGTTTTCCCATTCTGTAGCTGGGAGATGGCTGTCGTTGGTTCTTCTTCTGTTATTGGAGCCTCAAGATTCAGCTTCTGGGTTTCGTTTAGTATTGGGATGGTCACTGAGTCCAATATGGTGGCGTCCAGCGGAGTCGTTGGTGGAGCATATAGCTTTTCGTAGTAGGTTGCAAAGGCCTCCGCTATGCCTGAGTCTGTTGAGGCCCATTCCGTGTCTGTGATGCCTATTTGCCGTACCTGGAGGTGTCTATCCTCCCTTCTTTCCAACCATGCCAGCATTCTGCTGGCTTTGTCTCCCGTTTCATATATTCTTGCTCGTGTAGTTCTGTGCGCTTGTTTAGCGCATGTCAGCGCCACATTGTGTAGTTTCTTTTGTGCCACCTTTAGGGGTGTGTTGTCATCTGTCATTCCTGAACTTATGAGGTTCTCCTCAGCTCGTCTCACGTCTGCTTCTGCTTCTTTTACTTCTTGCTGGTGTAATTTTTTGTGTGCTGAGGTTCAGCTTAATATTTCACCCCTTAAAGTTGCTTTATATGCTTCCCATATTATTCCAGCATCGTCCACGGAGTTCTGATTTAGTTCAAAGTACATTTCGGTTGTTTCTTGGATTTTCTTCGTTAGTTCTGGGAATCCCAGGTAGTATGCATTTAGTCGCCACTTCGGTGGGGGCTGGGGTCTTTGTGTCTCGAGCGTCATCGTGAGTGGGGAGTGATCTGATATTCCTCTGGGCTGCAGGGTTGACTCAATCACTTTGTGCATATTTACCCTAGGGAGGAAGAAATAGTCTATCCTAGACATCGATCCGTGTGCACCGGAGTGAAAAGAGAATTGTTTCTCACCTGGGTGGAGATCCCTCCATGCATCTTTAAGGCCCAATGCTGATGCGAAGTTGGCCAGTTTGGTCGGTCTTGCCGGATTTCCTCCTCTCTGATATGTGCGGTCTTCCACGGTGCTCATCACCTCATTGAAGTCTCCGCCCATCACTAGTGTATCCGCTGGGTTATTTACTATTATCGGTGTGATTTCTTCTAGTAGGGGGGCCAACAATGCTGGGGGCGAGTAGATCACCATTGTAGCTATGGCTTGGTTCCATAGTGTGCCATGCATAAACACAAATCTGCCTCCCGGATCTTGAATTATTTGTGTTACGTCTATCGGGGTTCTTTTGTTTATCAGTATCAGCACACCTCTCGAGCCCATGGAGAAGCCTGCATGGAGTGCTGTTTTGTATTTGGTTCTCTTGAAGAATTGGCAGTTCGTGCCCGCCAGGTGTGTTTCGGTTAGCATCACTATATCTGGATCATGTCGAGTAATATATTGCATTACTAGTCTTCTCTTTATGCTGTTGCCCAGGCCGTTCACATTCCATGTCATGAAAACAAGCTTCTTTTCCTTAAGTCCAGCCGTAGTCATTGCTCACTGAGTTCTTGGCCATATGTGGATGTTTGATTCTTGCCATTTTCAAGTTTGTTTTATTCGATGTGGTCCTGATGAGCCAGTTTTCATTTGGATACCTGTGTAACTCCCGATCCCCCCTCCCCATACTCCTTCCCCAACTGAAGCATCTGTCGCCTATTAAACAAAACATCTATCAACTTATAGTCTCTTTGGTATTAGGAATACCTCAATGCGCTCTTCGTAATTGTCCGGGGGGGTAGTGCCGCGCCAGGTTTTGGGGCCGCCAGCATTCATTTCACCAATTGTTATGTTTGTTAGGTGGTCCTTGTTTAATTTCACATTATGATAATTTTATCTTTTGTCCGCTCTTTCATTTATTCGTCTTATTTTCATGGTACGCTTCCATATCTTGATAGGGTAGTTTTTGTGGGGGTTCGTTTAGCTTTGGTCCATTTCTTTTCGATTCACTGCTTTTGCTTGGGTCTCAGGTGTCATGAGTTCTTTCATCTCTCAGTCATGTTTGTAATTAATCATTTCCTCTCTGGGGTCTCGCCTCTATTTCTCGATGGGGTATCTCCTTTGGGGGCTCATTCAGGCGTGGTCTATTCCTCCTTGGTTCTAGTCGTTTGCGTGGGTTCCATTCCCCCTTCAGATGCCCCTCAGCCCAGGCCCATGCCTCTCTGGGGTCAGTGAAGTGTACTGTGGTACCATTGTGGTATATCTTCAATTGCGCAGGGAACAGGAGGCCATACTTTACATTCAGTGTCTGTAGGCGCTTCTTGAGGGGGTCAAAGGATTGTCTCATTTTCTGCACCTCCCTAGTGAAGTCTGGAAAGAGGCCTATTCTGGAGCCGTTGTATGTTATCTCTCCTTTTTGTCTGGCCATTTGCAATATAGCATCACGATCTCTGTAATTAAGGATCTTCGCTACCACCGTTCTCGGTTGCTTCCCAGGTATTGGTGTGCCCGTTGGGACTCGGTGCACTCTCTCTATTGAGAAGAGCGTCGAGAGGGTCTTGGGAGCGAATAAGTCGGTCAGCCATTTCTCCAGGAAGAGCTCCATGGAGTCCCCTTCAGTCTTTTCCGGCAGCCCAAGTATACACATATTATTCCTCCTTGATCTGCCCTCCCCCTCCTCCACCCTGGACTCTAGTACTTTGATGCGTTCTAGCACTCTGTTCATTTGCTGACCCATACTTCTCAAGTCATCCTCTGCAACAGATATACGGGTCTCGGCCTCACCAGTGCGGGAGGAGAGTTTTTGGAGATCATGTCGCAGCAGAGAGACTTCTGTGGTGATGCTATCCATTTTGACTTCCATTGAGGATCGTGAGTTGGCAATGGCATTCATCACATACCTTAGGGATAGGGATTCTCCAGGGTTTTGTGGGTCTTCAAGTCTATCTGAGTCCGTTGGTGGGGGCAGAGTGGTGGTCGTGAATTGTTCCATGGTGCTCTGGTTGGCCCCTTTTTTAGTGGTTAGTGCCTTATCCTTACCCATTGCAGCAGCTATCTGCTGGTTTGCTGTCGTTATATAGTGCGCAGTTCTGGGTCGTTTTTTTTTTTTTTTTGGGGGGTAGTTCGTCTGGTGTTGCTTGGTCAGGAGGTTACTTTCTCAGGCAAGTGGTTCACTGTGTGAGTTCCTAATCTTTACATGGATACCTCCACTGATTCGTGTTATTGCATCATACCACCAGTGGACTTCATCGGCTGGTGGGTTGGTTCTTGGTTTCACCCTTTCCCTATGTGTCGGCCACAGGCTGGTACAACGGTATGACAGTCTCGGTTTCCCTGTTGCTTTCACAGTCTTGGTAGTACCAGCACGATTCTGAGGGCAGTTCTGCGTTTATGTATGTGGTCGCCACTGCACTGCAGGTGAGAGGATTAGCCAGTGCGCCTCGTCTGGGAGTGTCATGTGCTACCTTAACTGTGCTACCTTAATTGGTCCTTTTGTCATGTAGTTGTGCAGGTGGTTAACTTCAATTCGGGGGGAGCCCGTCCTCTGCCACTCTCTTCCAGTGATATATTTTAGGGTGCTTCCCTCCTGCACTCCAATCTTTGGGGTACAGGTGGAGTGACCCCAGGGATTGTACTGTCTCGCAGGGGGTGTAGGGGAGGGGGGAATGCAACTCGCCCACTCCAACCGATCACCCTCTCCTTACCGCTATGTTTGATGCGGGTTTGGCGGGCGCTCTACGTGGAGCGGAGCACCCGCAGTTCTGCTTCGGGCCCGGGGCGGGTTATGGCGGGAAGGCCCCCGTGTCTCGGCAGCAGCATCCGCTGGGCTGTTTGTCCTCTGGGTGTCGATTCCCTCGCCCCCCTCCGCCTCTGTTCACACCGGATCTGGAGGGCGCCCCTCGTCGCACGGCGAGCCTGCGGTTTCAGTTCAGGTTTGGACGGTTCAGCAGTATCGTGGCCCCTGTCGCGGGGGCGGGCTATGGTAGGCAGCCCTCCATGCGACGCGTCGGCAGCAGCGACAGCCGAGCAGTCCGGCCCGCAGGGGATTGTTTTTCAGGCAAGGTCGCTCGTTTTGTGGGGCCCGCTGCCACCCCGCTCGCTGATGGGGAGCAGGCAGCGACTTCGACCACACTTGCACTGTCCCCCAGTGCACGGCAATCCAGCGCCTGCAGTGGCAGTCTCTCTCAGGCTATCTCAGCGATCGCACGGGGCCTCCTCCCAGGATGACTTCACTGCTGCTGCACGGCGCCTCAGGTCAGTTGCCGCGTACCTTGCTGGCAGCCCCGGAGCGATGCGAGATCACGTCTGCATCATCCGCCCGCTGGCCACGCCCCCCAAGCAACTTCAGTTTTAATGCAATTTAATATGAATAAAAGGAAAAATAACAATAACTATCCATCGTTACTTGGCCATGAGCAGGATTCTTGCTAAGTTCATGTGCCCACAAATGAGCACAAAATTAAACATTTTCCCTGAATCATGTTCGTTTTAATGCTCTTCTTGCAGCGTGTGCAATTTACGCATGTTATGTAAGGGAGTGTGTGATGATAACCAGTTGCGCACATTGTCCACTACATTACACATTTAATATATGACTAACATGTTTTTATTTTGTTTAAAGCAAATTATTTCTATGTTATATGGTTTAAAGGACATTATGATATACACATGTAAACAGATTGTACGTTTTGTTTGTTTGCTGTATTAATTGTATCCGTACTGGTTCTGCTGGTTACTTGTTTGTGCTTAAGGAATGGTTTTACTACTACCTACTATGTAAAACTGCTAAGAAAACATTACAATGGGCCTCATTAGGACCCTGGCGGAGAGGGTTTTACGCCAGCGTAGTGCATGGCGTAC
Organism: Ambystoma mexicanum; assembly: GCF_040938575.1. Lineage (NCBI taxonomy): Eukaryota > Metazoa > Chordata > Amphibia > Caudata > Ambystomatidae > Ambystoma > Ambystoma mexicanum. The sequence continues at coordinate 1,290,113,691 of NC_090930.1, read as the reverse complement.
CTCTCCGCCATACTACGAGTTCCCGTAGCGCCATGGCGGCCTTTTCCGCCTGGTTTTACCAGGCGGAGAAAACCATGGCGCTACGGGACCTCGTTGTTAATTACGCCACCGTATTTTACGGTGGCGTAATTAACTCCTTCCCCACTCCCATTATACCCTATGGGGCAAAAATGGGAATGGGGAAGGGCAGAATGGGGATTGGGGATTTACCGCCCCGCCAAGGTCGGAATGGGGCGGTAAATCCGCCAACCCCCATGGCGCTATCGGCGGCTTTCCGCCATGCTTCGCGGTGCATTTAGCACCGCGAAATCCGCCTGGGTCGTAATGAGGCCCAATGACATTTTTACACGAAGAGCTTCTAGAAGTGAACATATTGATTACGCGGGTCCAATGAGCTGGTCGACAATTATGTTCTTCTACACATTATGTTCAGATGATTATATTTGTACTGCATATATGTATCCAGTCCATTCCTCCTCTGCATGTCCTGCTCTTGATATGATAATAATGTTTCAGGAATTGTATGCTCGCGCGCTTTCTTGGCTTCAGTTTCAAAGAAATGTCTAAAGCAGTGAAAGTTGACCCTGCTTGGCTTAAGTTGGCGCCCTTTTGCTTTCTCCTAGTCGAGAAAAATCACAATTGCTGTAATAATTTGCTCTGAGCAGTACTCATGCAGCTTTCTAAATTTACAAGGTCACTAGTATGAGCAAAATGTGAGACCCCGGGGTCAGGTTTCAAATAACTGCACATTCCTGAGTTAACCAAAAGCAAGCCCAGAGACTCAGCACACTTACAGACGAGTGTTCATCTCTTCTCACATTTGAGACTTCAAAGAGCCAATTACTACTGAGCTGACAAGGGCTGTTTGGGGATACTTCCTGTGCAAAGTGCTGTGTACATCTATCTGCACTGGGCTTTCTGATGGCCGTGTTATTCTGGGCGCGCTGCTACAGTGGCGCAATTATAAACCAAACTAAAAGCTGCTCTTGTGCGATCGGTGTCGTTTTTCAACAGACGTGTTTGTGCCTCTCGGTGTGGTTTCAGATTGAAAATAAAGTGTGATGTATCTGGTTTACACATGCGAGAGGTTTTCAAGCCCCAGTGTGACTCATGGAGAGATAGTGTTGCTATTGTGTACTTGGGCTTGTAAGATGAAAGCGAACCCTGGTTCACAGCACTATCGCAGTGGGTCTGAGTCAGTTGTGCATGTTTCGAGATAAACAACAGAAGTTCTAAAATAGTTTGCCTGCGTGAAGCTCATTACAGTGAATGTGTGCAACACTAAAGCAGTTATACAGCTGCAGATATTGGTGAGCAAATGCAACATTACAAACAAACGTGTTTCATAGGCAATGAGGTAAAACTAAAGGTACGTTAAAATACATGTTAAATAAATATTGCTTTGCCTCCATTGTATTTGCAATTGATGGGGAGCATACAGTTGTATACCTATATTACATGGCCTGCGATATCGGCCATGTAGTTATGGTTAAGTTGCTAAACCCACAGGAAGAGCACTTTTTGTGCGCCTTATAACTTTGCTCTCCCTGGACGAATCCTCACCAAACTTTGCAAAAAAAGTATATGACCCACTCTGATTTTTTTTTGCAAAGTTTGGTGTGGTTTTGGTCCCATAGACATAACGGTAAAACATTTCTGTCGCACCTACAGCTGAAACCGCTCGATGGATTTTCACCAAATTTGCGGCAGGAGCGACGTCTTGGTCCCGAAAGTGTGCTTTTGTTAATTTGGTGTAAATCCGTCCAGTAGTTTTTTTTTTACATGACCAAAACGTAAAGGAAAAAAAATAGTGATATCTATGTCCGCTCCACGGACACACTTCCCTGTTCGCTCCGCGGACAGGACACCGATTGGATAATCGGCTTGTGTCATGACCGCAGACACGCAACGTGTTCTCTGATTGGCTGGGATGATGTGTGAGGTGCGTTACATTGTTTCGATGTGCCCGCCATATTGGATCCACGGACATCGTGTGGAAGTGAGCATAAATCCAAATTTGGGGAGTGTGTTGGTGTGTATGAGTTTTTGGAGAGAGTGGGGGAATAAGAGATGGGTCAAATACGGTATTTCTTTAGGTGGGAGAAGGCCTTGATGTGTTTGCAGTGTTTGCGGTCACCGCGGTTGACCACGGTCATACTAAACACTGGGCGCACTACTGGCTACTTTACTTTACTATGATGGTGGTTTTGGGTCGTTAGTAGAGCATTGGTTGAAGAGGGTGTGTATTGAAGTGTTTGTGTGTTGGTTATTATTATTATTTTAGAATGTTAATTGAAGTGGATAGGTTTTGAGGTGGATGTGTTTTGTTTTTGTTTTATGGTTATTTGGTGGGTTTTTGCTTATATGGGTGTGGTATGCTGCAGAGGTTGTGGCCAGGGCCTAGAGTCTTGGGTGCATGGCCGAAGTGCCGTCAGCCATGCACCCAAGACTCTAGGCCGTGGCCACAACCACCTCAGCATAACACACCCATAGAAGCAACGATTTTGGCTGTGTTGTGTGGCTGCTTAGGGAATATGTTTTCAAAAATGTGAGTACTGATTGGCAGTAGTGTAAATGTGTTTATAGGATAGTGAGATGATGTGTGTTAGTTTGTTTGTTGGATTGTGTTCAGAATGCTGGTATTGAAGACTCTAGGAATCTTGTGTTGTATTTATTGGTCAGGTGTTCGTTTGCATGGCTGTGTTATTTTGCAGTCTTTGTGAGTTTAATTATTATATACTTACTGTTTATTTTGTTGAGGTTGTATGAAGAGTTTTGGCCAGGCCATGCAGTCAAGATTGTAGGGTTTCGCAATGAGCGCTGCAGCATAAGATTCCCATGGAAGCGAACATTTTGGATTGTGGTTTATGGTGAGGTGTTTGCTTGAATGGGTGTGTTATGCTATGGTGTTTGTGAGTCCAATTGTTATATACTTATTGTTTGACTTTTTGTGGTTGTACGCAGTTTCTTAATGACATGGGTAGTTGGAGGAAACATTTTTTTGAATCACTGTGATAAAAGAGAAAATCACATGTTAGTGTAGGTAGTTTATTATGAGTATTGCAATGCATAGGAGACGTTTCTGTTTTTTGTCGACCCTCATAGTTAGGACTTTAGAAGTACTATAGTTGAAACCAGTATACTTGCAATTTGCTCAGTTCCTGTGTTTGTTGATTAAATCATTGGGGCAGTGGGAAAACAAATCCATGCAGGATTAAAAAAAAATGTCTACATTGTGGTACAATATATTTATTTCATTGATTTCAATAGGAGGATAGGTATAAGGTTTTTGATTTGGAAGTGTGGTCGTATTGTTGCAATTAGATAGCAGTTTCTCTATTCTATTTGTTTATTTCTTTTTCCATTTTAGTGGTATTCATCTATCTGTTGGCTTTTTGCAGATGTTTGGGGCAGTTAGATACCTGTTGACGTATTCTAACTGCTCATAGTTGTGAAGTTTAAGTTTTGTTTTTGCTCATACACAGATTAGTTAATCACATTTTGGTTTTAAGAATATTAAGTAAGCGTTTACAAGATTTGCTGGTAATCTCTGTTTTAGATTAATGGTAGTATCATTACATTCAAACCATCCACAATTCTTTTTTATATATGCAGTGTAGAGACCTGCATTGGTTGTGGCTCCTGCATGGTAGATTATACCTATTGTTGTGAAGGTTTTCTTACCAAGTGATACTTGACCATGTGTGAATCCAGTCAGCTTGCAGTTGTTTTTGGTACCATCTGCATTATAACATAAAAGCATTACTATTACATATTTAATATGTGTCTGTATTTGTAAGGTGGAATGATTATCGGAATTGCAGGTAGTACATCATCTGCTATGGTTTGCATTTTTTGCAAGTTGCTGAAATGGAATGGATTCAGAATTAGATATGGATACATACACACAGCGTTAATTAGGAACATCTTCTTGCACTACATGCCTGCAAAGAGTGCATGTATGTTTCCACATGTATGAAATCTGGAAGAGTTCATTTATAGGTATGTTTTTGTTTTCTAGTACTTGTAGTAAGTAAATAAGAAATTCTTGTGGATCGTCTTGTGAGTTTATTGTTGATATTGTTATTGTTATTTTGCATTTATATAGCACCTTATATACCATTGGTGTGGTCTGAAGGCGCTGGTAGGTTGAACGCCCTAAGGAACCAAGGTTCAGATCAGTAGAGAGAGTAGAGAGAGTCAAAAGGTGCGTGTGAGCACCGGGTATGTGTGCAGCTCGAGCGGTATCTATGTCATAACTGCTTCTTAGCGGTAGGTGTGGTGCTTGAGAGATCAGGAGTATGTGTTCATTCTGGCAGGATTTATCCAGACCGGGTGTGGCTGCATTAGGCCTGAGGAGAATGCCTGGCTGGGGGGTGTGTAACCAGCAGTGTTTACTTAGAATGATGTGGAGTGAGTGGCGGATGTTGGTATGAGAACAGTTATACCGAATGGTGTCATAGTATCTCTGTGTTCTAGTTGAGTGGTGATGTAAAGGAGAGAGTAAGTGTGGTGGTCAGATATGATGGGTTATATGCTCTTTCAAATGTTCTCTGCATTCCAAACCATACTATATACGTCACGTGATTCTATGCACTCCAGATTGTTCCATGCACTCCTATCCACTCCATGCATTCATGCATTCCTGCTCGCCCCGCACACTCGAGTCCGCTCCGCGTGCTCCAGTCCGCCATGCGTACTCCAGTCAGCTCTACACATGACCTCTTGTCTGCCCCACGCATGCACTCTTGTCTGCTCCTCGCATGCACGCCTGCCTGCCCCATGCATGCACTCATGCCTGCTCCATGCATGCACTCATGTTTGCTCCATGCTATACGCATTCGGCAGCTCTACGTATTCATCGATTCTACGCACTCATCAGTATTGGATGCAATCTGTGTTTGTTCGTTCTACGTACTCGTCAGCTCTACGCAACACGTCCGTTCTCACCCTCTCTATGCACTCACCCCCTCTACCCACTCACCCTCTCTATGCACTCACCCCCTCTACGCACTCATCTTCTCCCCGCACTCATCTTTAAGCACTCGCGCTTTTCATGCATTCAGCAGCAATATCCTGTTCTATATATTCATCTCTTCACTCATCTGTTCTATACTTTCATCCATTCTATACCCTTATCCACTCCTCTGCCCCATCCGCTCATCCACTCATCCGCTTATCTACTCATCCGCTCTATCCACTCATCCGCTCTATCCACTCATCCGCTCTATACACTCATCCGTTCTATACACTCATCCGTTCTATACAGTCATCCATTCTATACACTCATCCGCTCTGTACATTCGCCAGGTCTGTACATTAATCTGCTCCAGGGATCTACACACTCTCCGCACTTCCATATTCATCCACTATTCACCCTCATGTGCTCTACATACTCATCCGCTCCACATACTCATATGTTCTACACATTTATCTGGTTTACGCTCATCCGTTCTGGACATTCATCTGTTTTACATACTCTTGCGTTCTACTCGTTTCTCTGTATTTGCACACTCATCCGCACTACACGCTTGTCCGTTCTACACATCCAGCCGCTCTACATACTCATCCACTCAGCATGTTCATCCATTCCATGCACTCATCCGATCTACAAATTAATTCGATTTCCACACTCATTCAAACTATACAGGTATCTGTTCTTCCACTCATGCCTTCTTCCACTCAGTGCATTCGTTTGTTCCACCTGTTTCATCCATTCTAACTCATTCTTCCACTCAGCGCATTCATTTGTTCCACCTGTTTGATCCATTGTAGCTAATTCATCCACGCCATTTACTTCATTTAGTCCGCATGCATTCTGTCGATTTCAGGAGTTTAAATCTCTTTACTGCTTCCGTATAATTTACTCTTATTAGCAATTTCACTGCTTTGATCTATTTTATTTGTTTAATTCTGTTTGTCCTTCTAGTTTAGATTAGGGGTTATTAGCTGTCAGTTTCTCACATCAGGTGGTTTGATGGATTAGTGTCATTGAGTTGCTGTTGGTCTGTTTGGGATAGTTTGGTACAGGTTGGTTTTAGGGGAAGAGCTAGGTTTTCCACAGTTTGTGGAAGGACGTTAGATCCTCAGTTAGGCGGATGTGGGGTGGGAGTGAGTTCCATAGCATGGGGGTCAGAGCTGAGAATGATGCTCCACCTAACCTGCTTGAGCTTGTCTTCGGTATGACTAGGAGGCCGGCTGAGCTTGATTTTAGGGAGCGTGGGGGGTGGTAGGGTTTTAGCTTGTCTTGAAGATATTGAGGTGCAGTTTTGTGCAGTGCTCGATGGGAGATGCACAAGGTTTTGAAAGTCACCCTTCGGGCTACTGGAAGCCAGTGCAGCGTCTTAAGGGCTGGGGAGACGTGATCTCTTGGGCCGAGCACAAGTAGCAATTTGGCTGCAGCGTTTTGTGCCCTTTGGAGTTTATTCAGTTGGTACGCGAGGACTCCGAGGTATAGGGGGTTTGCGTAGTTCAGTCTTGATATAACAATTGATTGGACCGCAGAGAGTCTGTTGGGAAAGGAGAGATATGGAAAGATGCGCCTAAGAGTTTTAAGGTGGTAGTGGCAGGACTTTGAGACGTTGTTGACTTGCCGCGAGAGTGTTAGGTCAGAGTCAACGGTGCATCCAAGATTTTTCACTGAGTTGGAGGGGGTTGGTGAGTTGCCCATGGCGGATGGCCAGGGTAGTGGGTGCAAAAGAAGATCGGAGTTGCAGATACCATGATTTCCGTTTTGGAGGGGTTTAACAAGAGATGGCTTTGGGTCATCCAGAGTTCTATGTCAAGGAGGCAGGAGGCCAGGTCTGGTCGGGAGTTGGGTTTTGAGTTCCGGAGTTTTAGAATTAGTTCAGTGTTGGTGGCGTAGTTGTAGCACAGGATGTTGTGCGAACAAATTATTGGTGGGAGGGTGATCAAGTAGAGATTGAACAGGAGGGCAGATAGGCATGCTCCTTGTGGGATTCCCGTGTTGACTGGTCTGTCTTTGGAGGTATAGGTGGAGAGTATTGTTATTTGGTACCGATCTTTGTGGAATGAAGCTATCCATTTAAGAGCGGTTCAACGAATTCCTAGGGAGTGGAGGCGGTCTAGGAGGATTGAGTGATTGATTTTGTCAAAGGCGGCAGATAGGTCAAGAAGGATTAGTGCTGCGCATCCCGCGGATTCTGCCGTCATTTTAAGGTCATCCCAAATTGAGGTTAGAGTGGTTTCCGTTCCGTGACGGGCTCTGAAACCTGATTAATCGGGGTCTAGGAGATTGTTGGCTTCGACAAAGGCATTTAGTTGGGAGTAGGCGGTTCAGTCAATGAGTTTGGCAAGGAATCTGGTGTTTGAGATGGGGCGGTAGTTTTTGGCTCGAGCGGATCGAGCCAAGGTTTTTTAATTAGAGGTTTGACATGAACCGTTTTGAATGCGTTGGGAAATATACCAGTTTATAGTGAATTTGACCATTCCAGCACAGTAGTCCAATTCCTGCGTTATTCCAGAAATACTGTGAGTGTTGTCAGGATTGTTGGTTGCATTTCTATGAAGGACTAACATTTTCAAACACAATTGGTCTGTGCCGTGTAAGTAAATGTTGTCAATAATTGGTGACAATTGGAATAGAATATTGATTGCTACATTTGCGTAGCAATTTACACCAGTTGTATTTGAAAATTTGAATGGACCTGACAGTTCTGTGTCCAAGTCTTTTGTTTGCAGTGTGCGTTGCTTCTTTGAAGAGTAGTTGTGTTAATTTGAGCAGTAGATTTTTCTTTGGTTGTGGTCCTTGAGTTTGAGTCTGAAGTAGTTTTCTTTTACAATGTTTTGCTTTTTGTGGAACGGGATAGGTTTTTAGATGGGGGTGTAGAGTGAACACAGTCTATTGTATTCTAGAATGCAAGAAAAATCAGCATTTACTTTACTTGCATCAAAGTTGATTAGAAATAGTCCATCAAGTGTACATAAGCGTGATAGTGCTGCCTAGCTCATGCCTTCTTTAAAGACTTTGCTACCAATATCTATCAATGCTTTATCTAGGGTAAGACCTTGTGATTTGTGAATGGTGACTGAGTATGCTAGATTTAGAGAAAATTGTTCTCTGTGTACTTACATGTCTTTAAAAAGAAGGGAGCAGGCTGTTGAGAGTCCTATCCTTTTGATAGTTTGTCAAAAAGCATATTGACAAATTGAATGTTGTTGTCAGATGTTTGAAAGCCAACAACTGTAACAAGTGCTCTTTTACCTAGACTTGCTCCATGTCAATGTTACGTTTAAGCATTACTCTACAGTTTAAAGATAATCTTAATAATCTCTCCAAACCAGTTGTGTTAGAGATAGAGTTTTCCAAGGTGTTTAGCCTTGTTGTGGCTTGTTGACACATGGGTAGTGTCATACCAGGTACTTCTAGTTTGTCTGTGGAGACAATATGAACTATTGGTTGCATTTCTTTTTTTAACATTGTTTCATTAAATTTTGAACAGCTTGCAAGAACATACAATTGACATATGTGTGTGCTAATTGTTCCATGACATCAGTAGCACATGAGTTATGGCCATAGAGTGCATGGATGTGCCTGGCTTTTAATGTAGATTGTGCTTCTTGAGATATTGTAAGTGAGAAAGAGAGTCGACGCCAATGTTAAACAATGTTGAATGTATTGTCATTCAAAACAATACTTGAAATTTATACTGTTTGTCACTCTGCCTACTAACTCACAAAAACGCAGACAAAAATATGCTCAATAATGCATATATTCAGCGCCACGGCGCAGCTTGTATATTTGTTTTGTTCTCTGTTAGTATAAAATAAAAAAACCCATTTGTTGTCATTCCCGCATCCGTGGGTTTTTTGTCTATTTAGTTAGCAGTTACCTAGCTCCCCTGCAAAACCTGGTGACCCTATGTCACGCCTTTGGTTAGGGTAGCTTTGACTCTCTTTCTCACTTACAGTATCTCCTACCCTCTTGAGTCAAGCCCCCTTACAAAAAAGAGGGTCGCCCTTATATCTCGCTTCTTGAGATAGTACACCAACTCTAATACTTTTTAATATTTTGGCGTATGTGAGGTCTGCCGACTGACGCATGTTTTCAGTTAATTCTCTGTATTGGAAATGTTGCCAAAGGTTGACATTTCCTATGCTGCCAAGAGTTTTACGGCACAGTTTGTGCCCTAGGATTTTAAAAATAGGTTCACCTTTCACTGGTGTTAATTAAAGAAGATCTCCGAAAACAATAATGAGGTCTTCATAGTCTGTTTTGAGGACTACTTGTAATCTGAGGTGAATCAAAGCCAACATTAGGTTCGAGACCATGCTCACCTCATCTATTAGCAGCATTTTAATTTGTTTGAAAACTCTGCATAGTTCCATTGCAGCTCCTGGAGAAAGTTTGTAGTAGTGTAATTTGTTTTGGTGTTCTACTGCAATGAGTAGTAATCAGTGTAAATTGACACCACCTATGTTGTAGGCAGCTAAACCTGTGGGGGCACTTACAATAGGTGACAGTTTGTTGTTTGACAATTGTTGGAGGAACTTGCTAATGATTTTAATTAAGAATGCTTTGCCTGAACCACTCACGTATAGTATTATAGGTTTGTAGTCTTGGCAGGTACAGTTTTTACTTTCATGTTGCTGAAAGATTTGTAATGCTTGACTGTACAATCTCATCTTTTTTTATGTATATATATTTTGAAAATGGGTAACTGATTTCAATATGTGTGCAACTCCGTAGCATAGAGTTGCTAGCTAACTTTCAAAGAGAAGGTGGAATATTTATTCCACGTTTTGTCTGAATCTGGGGTCTTCAGAATACATTCGTAAAGAGCGGTATTCTGATGCTGTTATTTGTGTGGGTCTATCATCGTACCTTCCTCCTTTCCGAGTAGGAAAGAGTAGAGGAAAGGCACGTGCTTCTATATTTTTTTTCCCATATGCTGATTGGAGATCCTTTGGCTTGTCGAATTTGGTGCATTTCCAGTGCATCATCTATGGTGTCTTTAGAGTGTAATGGATGAATTGTATAATGGTCTAAATATTGGATTCTGTAGAAGGATCTAGAAGTTGAAATTGACCAGTTTCTGAAGACTCTTGAATTATTTCAGTTGTTTCCCCCAGGGTTTCTTTCATATTAATTTCTCTGTAGAATTAATTTTTGTCTTTTAGATATTGCAGGGCTTGCCTAACATTATGTAGGTCCACGAGTTGTTGCCACATATTTTTGTCTTTTGTTGCTACGCCATTTACTAAGATAATTAAAGATTGATCTATTGGACGTTACACTCCCAGAGTGTGTACATTTTCTTTGAGATCTAATGGCAAATAAACTACTTTGCCCCAAATGCCTTTCACTAATTCAGAGGGAGATAGTTTTGCTGTTTTTGGTTGAAGGCATATTATTGCTTGAATTGGGTACACTGTTTGAATTATGATGTTCTCATATAAGTTGAGATGTTGCGGGGGTTTTGGTAATGGGAATAATTCCAATTTATTTGTGATAGCACGTGAAGGTGTTTGGTTGTCAAGTTTTGTAGTGCAGTAACTGCAAAATATTAAGGGGTCAGTAATCTCGTATTTGTTTTCTGCAATAAGATAGAGAGCTGATTGGAACAATTTGGAATCTTCCTTGTTGTCTATTTTGTACATTTTGTCTACACTTTTTGTGCTATTTTTGTAAAAAATCCTGCTGCAACACACACACACACATTGTTTGGTACTTCAGCAGAAGTACCTTCAGCAGATGTACCTTTAAACTTTAATATTTCTTTTTTGTATGTGTGTAAACAAAGGTTGCCATCTGAAAAATATTTTCTCTCCATATGCTCTATTTCTTGGAGTAGTTGTTTGGCTGTACCATGCAGAAGTTTGTTATTTAAGTGCTAAAACAGGACTTTTGGCATAGTACAGTTTATGGAGCAGATTTCTTATAGTTGAATGCTTTGTTGATATAATGTTGAAAATGCAGGCTAATGAATGTCCTTGAAGTCCTGTGTATTTGCGCACAGGACAGGAGTCCATATTTTGTAGTAGTTTCATTTTGAATTTGCCTTAGCCTTTCACATACTGATTGAGGAACTGACGTAAAGTTTTGAAAGATATTTTGGCTATGTTACACTTTGATGTGCACAGCCATTTGTAGACTGGACGTATTGTTTCAGCGGAATTGAGAGTTGATACTGAGTTTTCTAGGGATATTTTTGTGAGCACCGTTTCTTGTTCCATAATGGTATTATTACATTTTTCATACCCTTGTCCACTGCTATTTATGGCAATTGGGTTTATTTGCTTATGTATGCTTCTTGATTGAAATATGGTTCTGTGCTCGTGGTGTGACTCCATTCACCTCCACAGATGTTTGTGAAGCTATCTTTGTTGATATTCCGTTTATTGAGAAGTCTTTTTGGTAGTTCAGTACTTAGTTTTGTTAGTGGTTTCATTCTGTTTAAAACTAAAATAAATAATTTCCTTTTGAGAAGGATTGTACTGTCTATGAGAGCTTCTAGGATTAATTTTCTCTAGTAGGTTTTAAGGGTTGTGCGTGATTTCTCTCCTGTTTTTATGAGGTTCTGAAGCACTCTGTGGCGGAATTTTTTTTGTAAAATAATTATTTTGGTATGTTTACTTGTCGCTACGTCATGATTTACAGGTGCAATATTAGCAGTAGTGGTAGCTGCAGTGCTGTTTATCACTTTCTGTTTCGTTTTACATTTTGAAAGAAGAGGCAAAGTTTCTGTACTGGAAGCTTGTTTTGTTTCACTTAATGACTGTATTAGCTGTTTTGTTTGAACTTTTTGTACACATTCTGCTAGAGGTGGATGCTTATTTTGGAGAGTTTTAGTTTGATTTCATTTATTTTTGTGTTGCTTTCTACGGATTTGTTTTTTGGTAGGCATTCTTGGAGGTCTGTTGGAGAAAAATAGAAAGTGTGGGTTGGGATCTTGCGCAGTGTATGAGTGCTTTGTGCATGGGTGTCTGTGTATGATGGTAATGATGTATGTAGGGGTGTGTGATTGTGCAATGGGCTGCTACATGATTCAGGTTCAGAAGGCTATTCTTGTATTTGTGTGTTACTATACTGGTGTTCACATTACAATACAAAGTATGGAGCTGGTGAAGGGAAGCACTAATACTGAATCTAATGTTGCAGGGTTAGTACAATTGTTTGTTCTAGAATACTTGAGTTCTCCTTCGTACTTCAGACACTACTGCTTTTCAGGGGAGTGGTCTTCACTGCAATTGTGAAAGAAAGAAGTTAGTACATATGTGTGTTAATAGCACTGTTGTTAATGTAGACATGGATTTCTTGGTTTTTGCATTAGTAGTGCTCTCTGATAACTGTGCATAGCATGTACATGCACTTTCCTTTTCCTATGTGCATTCTGTATATTTCTTTTAGAATCTGTTAGTAGAATGTGCTTTACAAATGAGTGCAATAGTAAGAGCACAGAGCACAGGTGGTGTTATTGGATGTTAGGAGATAGAAGAATTAATCGTATGCTTTGTTTGCTATTTTTAGAGGGTAAATGGCAGGAAGTATATGGAAAAGTATGCAATGTATGCATTTGTGAAGGTGTGGGAAATAAACCAGAACAATTTGATGGGGTCAGCAACGTATTACTCAGTAGTTCACTACAAAAGTACTGGGGGATTCTGTGGTGCTTGGAGATGGGAGAGTCTGAAATAAAGTCAGGGTTGCAAGGAATGATCTGGTGTTTGTGTTGTAGACGGAAGGGAAGGGGGAGATGTTCTATATGTTGCTTTACAACTCTGTACATAGTTGGAGATGATGTGATAGACATTGTTGTTGGTATTGTTATTGTTATTTTGCATTTATAAAGCGCCTTACATACCATTGGTGTTGTCTGAAGGCGCTGGTAGGTTGAACGCCCTTGGGAACCGAAGTTCAGGTCAGTAGAGAGAGTAGAGAGAGTCAAGATGCGTGTGAGCACCGGGTATGTGTGCAGCTGGTGCAGTATTCATGTAATAGCTGCTTCTTAGCGGTAGGTGTTGTGGTTGAGAGATCAGGAGTATGTGTTCGGTCTGGCAGGAATTATCCAGACCAAGTGTGGCTGCGTTAGGCCTGAGGAGAACGCCTTGCTGGGGTGTGGAACCAGCAGTGTTTTACTTAGAGTGATGTGTAGAATGCGGCGGATGTTGGTATGAGAACAGTTATACCGAATGGTGTCATAGTATCTCTGTGTTCTAGTTGAGTGGTGGTGTAGAGGGGAGAGTAAGCGTGGTGGTTTGATATGTTGGGTTGTATGCTCTTTCAAAACGATCTCTGCATTCGAAACCATACTATATACTATATACGTCACGCAATTCAATGTGTCCCAGTCCGTTCCATGCACTCCTATCCACTCCATGCGTCACAATCTGCTCCACACATTCCGGTTCGTTTGACGCACTTATGGACTCCAATCCGTCCCGCGCGTTCTAGTCTGCCCCACGCATGCACTCATCTGTTTTCCGCACTCGCCCCCTCAACGCTCTCGCCCACACAACGCACTCAGCCCCTTCTACGCACTCAGCCCCCTCTACGCATTCATCCTCTTTTACGCATTCATCCCCATTTACGCGCTCATCCCTTCTACGTGGTCATCTCCTTCTACATTCTATTTATTTATTTATTTATTGATTGATTGATTTTTTCATATGTACTCATCCGTCCTCTGCACTCATCCGCCCTCTGCACTCATCTGCACTCCGCCCTCAACCGCCCTCCGCACTCATCTGCCCTTATCCGCCCTTATCCGCACCCATCCGCACCCATCCGCACCCATCCGCACTCCGTACCCATCCGGATTCTGCACCCATCCGCACTCCGCACCTATCCGCCCTCTGCACTCATCCGCCCCCCGCACTCATCTGCCCCTCACACTCATCCGCCCCCCACACTCATCTGCCCCCGCACTCATCCGCCCCCCGCACTCATCCACCCCCCGCACTCATCCGCCCTACGCTCTCATCCGCCCTACGCACTCATCCACCCCACGTGCTCATCCGCTCCCCGCGCTCATCCGCTCCCCACGCACATCCGGTCCCCACGCATTCAACAGCAATATGCACCTATCAGTCTTAAGAAGTCATTCGTTAATACGCAGTAATCCTGTTCTATCTATTCGTCTGCTCTCTGTGCATTGTTGAATGCTATTGTAAATTCTAGAATGGAATGGGCAACCAGCTGGAATGAGACAGTTGTCTAGATTGGAAGAACAGCTGTACAGGCAGTGGTGTTGTTTCAGCTGGTAGCCTTTCAACTGATATTGGCTATCTGTGTGCATAAATAAAGATGCATGTACTCATCGTGGGTGCGTGTCATTTTATAACACAATAGAAAGACTTTTTCCATAATTATACTGCTATTTCTCCCATCTTTTAACATGAAATGACACTTTGTTAGATAGCTGTGTGTGTTGTGTTTGATTAGTTTTATAATCATTTGTAAAGGAAGCTGAAATGATGGAATGTATGTTAAATATGCAGAATGTATAGAAAGGAAATTGTATGTACATCTTACGGACTATAATGTATTAAATGCTATTACGGTTGAAATGTGGATAAATAGGTAGGTGGCAGTGGTAACACAAATGATAGAATGAATGAAGAAAATAACAGTTTGCACATTGCAGTTAATAATATAGGTAAATACAAATTTGGAGAGCAGACAACTTTGCAAGTGACAGTTGATCATAGCAGATGGGAGAAATGACAGTAAGCTTGTTTTACAGGTTATACGGTTTAAGTGGCAAATACTCTGTTTATATTGATTCATACATGCCAACAATCCCGATTTAGGTGGGAGACTCCCAATTTTTCAGTGAAAAATATAGTTATTTTTCACATTCTCCTGCCTAAAATTATTGTAGCCCCGATGCATTTCTATGGGGAAATGTAGGTCTCCCGATTTCCCTGTGGAAATCTCCCTGCCAGGTGGCTCTGAATGTTGGCATGTATTTGCATTTATACAAGAAATGTACATGTACTGTGTGGAAAATATTCATACCTGTGATTTGTATTCATGCATGTGGATGTGTATTAATCTGCAAGAAGAAATGTTCAACAGTTTACTAGTAGTTTCTGTTGGTGCTTTGCAGTAACAGCGCAATTGTACTCAGAGTGGTCAACAGTACATCTAAAGTGCTGAAGTGTGATGATGGACTTAGATGTAGAGTTCTTGGATGTGATTGGTGGATGGTTGTGTGACTGCTTAACAGCAGCCAATGAGGGAATGGTGCAGAGAGTAAAGTGGAGTGGGTAGAAGGGCTGTCCCAGTGTTACGCGCTGCGTGGACACCGCGGCTGTTCGTGGTACAGGTCATGCCACATACAGGGCTTTTCAACATATCCGGCATGGAAATAGGACTCTAGGGAATAGCCAATCAGGTGTTGAGGTTCTGCTTTGTATTGAGAGAGTCTGTGTGTAGTGAAGATGGCAGAGGTGGAGAAAGTCAGGGTTTTTGTGCTTGGAGATATGTTTGAGAATGGTTTGGAGCCGTATGTTAAATGTACGAATGTGGCTAACAATTTTGATGTGGAGTGGAGGTGGTGTGGAGCACTGTGCCTGGTTTCAATTTGCAGGCAATGCTAGAAGTTTGTGGAGATATGGCTAGGGTTAATAGTCCACATGTGGTTGTTCTGCACTGTGGTGGTTTGCATTTGGGCTATGCCAGTGCCCCTACTTTGTTAAAAGATCTAGAAAACTTGGTTCAGGCAGTAATGAAAATACTTTGAAATGCCAAGGTAATGTCTTCTGGTTTGGTACCTAGGGCAATATGGGACAATAGTTCTGTTTTTTGTCCTCAGCAAAATATTGCTAGGTGTTTAATCAACCGAGGCATGTTTGCTTTTATGCTTAGAGCTGGCATGTTCTTTTGCAACAATGAGAACATTGACTCTGGTAATGTTGATTACTTTAAAGAAGATGGCATGTCTTTATCTTTTATGGGAAATGCCATGCTGTTTTGTAACATAATGGTTGCTTTTGAGAAGCTAATGTGAAGATTTCTGGAGGAAAATAAGGAATAAAAACCCAACAAATACAAAATAAAAGGTGTTTCTGAAGCATCTGCAAAAAAAAAGCCTCTTTTCACAGCCAACCTCAAAAGGGAATTGGGACACACTATTTACATTTTAATTGCCCATGCTCAGATTGTACGATTTGTCCATGGACACCGCAGTTGTCCGCAGGCAGCGCATATTACATACAGGATTTTTGAGGTTGAGTGGCATGCAAATGAGACTTACCAGGTTAAGGGATTGGTCAATAGGTTTTACCTGGTGTGATGTTTGAGCAGAGACTTTGTCAGAAAGTCTTTTTCCTGAGAGGAGAACAGATAGCTATGGCTGTGTGTTTCAGAAAGCAGATTGTCTGGATTTTGGGAGATTTGTAGATAAATTGGTTGGCGGTGCATACAGATCATTGTGGGGTGGCTGTACATCTTGGATTCCCTCATGTGGAAGTGCACTAGCATGGAGTGCGTGGAATGAAGTGGCTGGATTTGGTACCTCTTTGTGGTACTTTGGTGACACAGTGTCATCCAGATATAATTATTATTCATTGTGAAGGGAACAGTTTTGGACATGTGTCTGGAATATCTTTGCAATCTGCAATGAAAGAAGGACTTGGGAAAGTCATGGACATGCATCCAAACTCCAGAGTAATTCTTCATTTGGTCCACAAATGGAGAAAGCAAGGTGCAATGTCGTCTTTTCACAATGAAAACATTATGTTTCGTAGTACACACATTTTTCGCAGAGATGGAGTACATCTTACTTATGCTGGCAATCAGATTTTTCTGCGGAATATACAAAATGCATTGCAACCTTTTTTGGAATTACAACAATCCAGTTTGCAGTAGGTGTTGACCATTTGAAGTGTTCGAAACACAAAAAAACACGACAAAAAGGCTCTTTTCAGAGGCACCACTTCCTCCCAGAGAAAAGTGCAATGGTTCTGACAGGGCAGTACCTCAAAAATGTAGAGGTCTGCGGACAGTACACTGACTTCTAAAAATGACAGGGACCTGCAGTATTTCATTGATACTTCTATTTTTGAACTGTGAAAGGCGGCTCTGAAAAGAGCCTTTTTTTGTTTTTTGTGTTGGTTTATATTTTTGACCCACAAGGAAAGGAAG
Organism: Ambystoma mexicanum; assembly: GCF_040938575.1. Lineage (NCBI taxonomy): Eukaryota > Metazoa > Chordata > Amphibia > Caudata > Ambystomatidae > Ambystoma > Ambystoma mexicanum. The sequence continues at coordinate 1,290,096,581 of NC_090930.1, read as the reverse complement.
GGAAAGGAGGGTAAGGAAGGGACACCAACCACTAGGATAAGAAAGGGCAGGTGGAGAGAGACAGATGTAGGGTGGGCCTTATTCAGGTAGGTAGCAGTCCTTCTCATGCTCCTTGAGCAAGTCTCAAAAGCACTTTGAAGGTTCTCCCCCCTGCAGAGTACTGTGTCGCAGTACATGCACAATACTGTGACTTTCGAAATGTAAGGATCAACAGTATCACGTATGGCCTGCAAGGCAGCTGGAGGGATGCACTGCCCCACAGGAGTTTCTCTTGTGGTGACAGAAGCGGAAACGGAGGATGCTGCAGGGGAACTCAATTTACTACGTTTATCGCAAGGTACAACCTTATGAATAGCCCCACCGTGGAACGACTTTAGGTGTCGCTTCATTGAGGTAGTACCATAACTGCACAAACCCGGTTTCCCACGACTCAGCACCACCTTGCACTGATTAAAGGTCACCTTGTTTGCACGTGCTTTTGGAACTCTATCAAGAGTGGTAAATAACCTCCACATCCAAAAATCATGGTGAACACTAGTAGTAGGGACTTGCACTACTTCATCCTCTTCATCCTCTTCATCACTCTCCTCTGTATCCTCACGCCTGTTCCCCCCTTCAGGCCCTTGAGGAGGTGTTGGTGGTGGAGGGGTTGGGGGAGGTTTTGAGACAGCAGCCGCGCCAGCAGCAGCCATGGATGGCCTCAGGACAGCAGTTTTAAAGAGCAAGAGTAATCCAATGCAACAAGGAACAGTCTGTGTCCTGGAAGCCCAAAAACAGAATAAGGAGCAGCTCTGGGGTGTGGCCTTTTATAGGGGTGCTGGGGCGCGCTTCGCGGACACCTGTGCTGTCTGTGAACACTTCGAACACCAAGAAAGGGCTCAAAAAGTTCCAAAAAGAATGCAGATCGCCAGGGACATGGTCTGGGACATGTGCAAGGGTGAACTTTCCCAGGAAAATACCTTGATTGTCCAAATGAACACTTTTTAGGTTCCGGGGGCCTGGACAGTTTCGTTACACTTAGCGTGGGTGTGGTCACATGATGACGTCGCGGACACGTTTGCGAATGGGAAGGCTGTCTGTAGGACACCAAATGCGTGGGGTCAGGACTACGCATGCGTGTGGTTGTTCTACGGACAGTGTTCCAATCCCTGAACTAATTAAAAGTGTGACACACGTGCAGAGGACAGTTTCAGACAGGCACAATGTTTGTAGGGGCCAAACGTGTGATACGCATGTGCGCAGGTGTTCTACGGACAGTGTTCAGGTCCTCGAACAAAATAAATGTGCGTCACAACTTTGCGGACAGGCAGACAGGTTATATGTTCTATGGACATATTAATTCTGCTTGCAGACAATGCGAACAGGGTAAATGTTCTTAGGACACTTTAATTTGCATAGTTGTGAACATGCGGACGCCTTTAGTGTTCTGCGGACACCCCCATTTTGACTACAGACAGCTCAAACAGGTACAGTGTCCTTAGGACACCCTCATTTTGTTTAATTACAGACAGGCAGACATCTTTTGTGCCCTAAGGACACTTCCATCTTGATTGAGGACAGTGCAAAGAGGTATAGTGTCCTTAGGACACCCCCAATTTAGTTAATAGCAGACAGGTGGACATTTTGTGTGTCCTAAGGACACCTCCATTTTGATTGCGAACAGTACGAACCGGTATAGTGTCCTTAGGACAGCCCCATTTTGACTAATTATGGACATCCCAGACACCCGCACTGTCCGCGGACACCCAAACTGCCTTTTAAAAAAAAATAAGACACAGATGAATATGTTAACAACACACTTAATATTTTATTATTGCATAAAAGAATGAAAATTATGAAAGAAAGGGGGAAGAAGAAACTGAAACAAATACAGGGGATTTAGGGGTTTGCCCATGATGGTTGGTAGGGGAGGAAGGGATTGAAATCTCATTGTAATGTTTTTCTTGCTTGGGAGTTTTTGGGGATGGTTGGTTGTGACATGGAGAAGGGGTACAGATACATATGGGACATTGATCTTTAATTTTTTCTTTTATATGGTCCTTCACAAAGTGTTTTAAAAGGATGAAATTTGACATTAATAAATCCATTTTTAGTTCCATTTGCTGCAGACGATTTTCTATGGTCTCTGTTTCTGTATTTTTTATGTCTGTATGGTCTGTTAAAAAAAAAATGTTATGTACACATAAAGTAATGGGTATTAAGTGATTTATGTAGAGAAGTGTAGTGTCTACCATTAGTATCACTGTCTTCATTCATTTCATTCCGAGGAACAATTTTCTTCCAGCCATTCCAAAGTACTAGACCTTTCTGTGCAAAAATACAAAAAATATTACTTTTACTGTACCTAAAAAGTTTATAAATTATACAATAATTGTACTATACTCACTAGTTTCTTGCTAAGTTGTGCTGTTACTGCTGCGTAGGTGTGTTGTTGCTTTTTGCTGTGCAGTTTCTGAGAGGTAATTCTGTTGGCGGCATATTTATTTTGTTTTGGTATATTCCATTATGTTGCATATGCCATGTAATTGGATGGTTGGTGTCTTACATATACAGTTTGCACTTCTTATTTAGTATTGAATGTAATGTATTTATGTGCTGCTTTTTTGAACATGTTGAGTGTTTTTATTGCATGATACAACAATGTAATATACCTCTGAGATTTTGGATAGTATTGCTATTGACCAACCACGTCCGCAAACATGCGCATGTACCGCTGACATCAGAACCACTAGCGCCGGTATGGGGTTCAGTATGTTCTATGTTAGATGTATATAAACTGAGGGAATCCTAGTAAACAATTATCATATTTATAGTTTCTAAATCTATATTCAGTGAATAAAACTTTGTTTAAGGGATGTTATGGTTCCAAGAAAAACCGAAAAACCCCTGAAATTCACCAGTTATGGTAAGCTGAGCAACCATAACTCGCGCCACCACCGTGCACTGCTAAGACTAACACCCAGGACATCAAAGATGACATCACAAATGTCATTTTGATGACATCACTGATGACATTACATGTCTGGCTCCCTTTGTTTCCCTTTACTGACATATGCAGGCCAGTAACAGTTAGGAACTAAAAATTCAAAAAAGTACTATATTTATAGACTTATACTTCAAATATGTTCTTACAGTAATTCATTTGGGGTTCTCTCACAGCATATGAAACATATACATAGGGGAAAACTGACTTGGAAGACAGCTATGCTTTCTATGTATGAAGATGATCAGTAAGGTTATCAACACTTTTTTTATAGTTCTGCTGTTTTTTTATTACTGTACTTTCCCTGGATATGCTCATATTTGTATACATTGTACTCACACGACTTTCCTTAGCGTCTAGTCACATTATGTGATAGTTATATATACAGAGGTAGTAGCTTTGAAGTAGAGCAACCATTTTTGTGCATGAAGATAATCAGTTAGGGTATGAAGATTATTTGGTAATACTGCTGTTTTTTTTGTTTACTTCATTTTCCCTTATATGCTCATATTTGTATGTGTTGTTGTCTGTTTGTGTCTTGTTTTCAATAATACAATTATGTAGTAAGTGGGTTTTATTAGTTACTTATTAAATGTTTTATAGTACGCAAAACTCTAATAAGAAAGCATTTATCATTTTACTATTGAACATGACAAGATTATGAATATTGCACCTCCATCATGTATGCTGCACACAATGCCTCTGTTTCTACATGAGTAGCTTAGTATACTGGAAAGAACTTCAGAATAGAATGCTATTTGTATCAATGCATTCCTCAATGCACTACGTACCTCATGATATGTATTCCAATGATCCTTGACATTTTTTTTATCAACATTACAATAAGAATCCAATGTACAGACTTTTCATGAAAATTAAATGCACATGTGATGTCATCAGTGATGTCATCAATGACATTTGTGATGTCATCTTTGATGTCCTTGGTGTTAGTCTTAGCAGCGCACAGTGGTGGCGCGATTTATGGTTGCTTAGCTTACCATAACTGGCGAATTTCAGGGGGTTTTCGGTTTTACTTCGAACCATAACATCCCTTTAACAAAGATTTTTTCACTGAATTTCATAGGTTTTTAGTAGTGCAACTGAACCATAACGTCCCTTTAACAAAGTTTTTTTTACTGAATATATATGTATGGAATAAAAAATGTAGCAGCTTAAATGTGGGTTAAACGTTATTAAGAAAACAAAACAAAAACATTTTGCCACCTACTCCCATGCATGTTTCCATAGAGAAAAAAGGGCTTACATTGAACACACAAACTGTGAACAACTCTTGATGGATTTGCACCAAATAGGTAAAAAACCTGGGCCCAAAGGGCTGTAGAAGTGTCTTTTGTTGGTTTTGGATATAACCATTGAGTCATTTTAAAATAATTTGATGGACAGGGGGTGCACCCTCCCCAAAATATGTCCACATATCTAACTTGCTGCATTACATCAGTAATGCTTTTCAGGAATGAAAAGCCAACATTATTTTCCCTCAGTGCGAGCAATCCTATTATTAATCCTAAATGAAGCCAACAAAGGAAAAGTCCTCAAAATTATAATTTGAAGTCTGAAAGGGGTGATTTCATTTCATGTTAGAGGTGGGGAATGGGAAAGCACCATGTGTGTAATGGGACATTTTGGGGTGGTCTGGTCACTATGTTTGTTCCAGGCCATTTTGCGAGTGACTGGAGAGGTATCCACAGAAAAGTCACAAGAGCCGCCCATCACATGCACTCGTGAGTACAAGGTGCTAATGGGATAGGGTCAGGGAGAATTCACACAAAGGAGGGATGGGATCTAGGAAGGAGTTGCAGTTGGGATGGGGAAGGCTTTTAAATTGTCAAGTGTTTTCCTACTCCATCAGTAACCCACCATCATTTATATATTGGCAAGGCCCATTATTGAGGTAATCTTGTGCCTAATTTACACAGGAACTAAGGAAGGGTCACAAAAACTCGTTCTTTAAATGTATGCTAAAACATACAGGTGATCACAAACATTAGAACAGTTGCAATGGCTGGTCTACTTTGATATTTTAATTGTGGCGGGCTGTGGGCCATGGCCACAGTATTTTAGCTTCTTTGATACAACGGAAACAGTGGACACAGAGGCCGTGGACATTGATCATTGCTAAAGGCCAAGGCTAGTTGCCTATACTTTTTTTGGATTGTTTTTGCAATGTGAACAGTGCACATGATCAAAGTCTGTGGGAACTGGCCAATGGCCCATGTGATCTGCTCAATTACTAGGCTAATGGATATGGACCATGGCCATAGGTTGGGGACACTGTACATGGCCTTTGGCCATGGACAATGGGCCTCAGCTTAGTTATAATAATTGGTGCTATAAGGGCTTTGGCCACTGACTATGGCCAAAGGCCATGGTCAATGGGCCCTGGAGAAGATGACACATAACAAAGCCATTGAAATCAAGTGAAAAATCATTGGTTAATAAAGAATTAAGATGATCTGATTCATCACAACAAATTTCATTGAATTCAGCGGGTGTGGAAAGTGATGAACATCGAAGATTAGATTCTATCACCATGCATATAAAGTATACACATTGTATTATTTCTCTAGGGTCTGCTAATGGTTCCATTTATGTGCACCATGAGCTCAGGCCAAACCCTAAAGAAATTAACTTAAGAAAATTCTACCAGAATTCTGCAAGATTAAGGCCTTCATATAAAAGGACCTTGAAAGTATGATTTTCATGTTTTCAACATAGTGCATCCAGGCAAAGTCCTCTGCCTGAACTGCTTACTGTCACTAAAGAAAAGAACTTCCCAGGATATGTGATGTCATCAGTGTTGTCGTCAATGATGCCATTTGTGAAATCATGTTGTTTGATGTCCTGGGTGTTAATCTGAGCAGTGCATGGTCTGGGTGTGCTGTATAATTGCATAGATCCCCATAACTCCCAACTGTCTTTGGTTTTTTGATTTTACACTACAACCATAATGCCAACCTTTCTCCAAAATAGATAGCTATATCTCTAGTAAATTGCCAAGAAACTGGGTATTGAAAAATGAAACACCTCAGCTATAGTTGAGGGTATAAGAAAATGAAATCAAGTAAAAACGCCATTTGGAGGTCAAAGAACGTGCAAATGCCATCATGCTAGAGGTGGGGGCAAGAGGACACCAAGTGAAATTTGTGATTTGGAGGGGGTCTAGGGCCTGAGTATGCAACACAAAGTTTTTCTGTAACCTCGGCTGCAGCCACAAATAGCGGGCTTCTCAAAGCAAACTGTGTCACAGAAACACTGTGTGTTGTGGGGATAATTTGAGAGGGGAGGTGCGGAGGCCATCTAGGGAGTAGGGGAGCTGGCACAGATGAGGGGGCACTTGCTTAGGGTCTGGGGGTAAAAAAGTATTTATTTCTTCTGCGATTCTTCCGATATTCGCGGCTATAAAACTACACATAGTCACTGCAATCTGTAGTCCATACACATAGCCGCAGCTATCTGTAGGCCATACACTTGAAACAGGCATCTGGGACTCCCAACCAGGCAGTAACCAGAAACAACCCTGCTCAGCTTCAAAGCAAGCAAGGTGAGAGCAACCTTAGGCTATGTTGACTAATAAATGTGCCTAAGTTACAAGACCACTTGACCACTTAGGTCAACTTTCGCACCTTGAAACACTTGTCTATAGGCGCGTTACAAATGCCATATCATAGCATGGCTCCTTCCTTGCTTTGAAGCTACTGCAATCCACTGTCGCCAGTCCCAGATGCCATGGGCCTCATTACGACCCAGGCGGTAAGTTTCCGCCTGGGCCGTGACTTTACCACCATGGCGTAAACTACGTTTACGCCATGGTGGTTGGCGGACTTACCGCCCCATTCCGAGTTTGGCGGGGCGGTAAGTCCCCAATCCCCATTTACCCTTCCCCATTCCCATTTTTGCCCCATAGGGCATAATGGGAGTGGGGAAGGCGTTAATTACGCCACCGTAAATTACGGTGGCGTAATTAACTCCATGGTCCCTTAGCGCCATGGATTTTAACACCTGCTAAAAGCAGGTGTTAAATCCGCCATGGCGCTAAGGGACCTCGTACTCAGGCGGTAAGGGTCGGCGCTGTTTACGGCGCCGTAAACCCCTTACCGCCTGAGTTGTAATGAGGCCCCATGTGTTTTCATAGATTTTAATATCTCATAGCACACTAAGAAAGCACACAGCATCCATATAATTTTTTTTAAAGTGCTACTGTCAGTCCTTGAATGTATTGCACTCTAAAGGATAAGCTTACATGAGGCCCACTTAAAAAGAGCAGCTATCTGTGGGTATGGAGTTGCCAATATATGAAGAATTGCAAATCCAGCTTGCACGTGGTAGGCAAACTAGATTAACCTTGTGCGGTAGAGTTCCTGTAGTTATGGTTCAGTTGCTCAACCCATAGGAAGAGCAGTTTTTGGGTGGCTTATTACTTTGGCCCCCCTGTACGAATCCTCACAATACTTTGCGAAAAACAGTATATGGTGCGGTCGGATTGATCCTGCAAAGTTTGATGAGGCTTCGTCAAGAGGGGATACAAAGTTATAGGGGGGTCCGAAAGTGTGCGTTTTTTCCATAGACACAATTAAAAAAAATGCTGCTTATGCCTACAGTCCAAACCGCTGGACAGACTTTAACCAAATTTGTGGTTGGTCCCGAAAGTGTGCTTTTCGAAATTTGGTGTAAATGTGTCCATTAGTTTCTTTTACAATGACCCAAAAGAAGTTAAAATAAATGTATGATATCTGGGTTTGGTCCACAGACTCACTTCCCTGTTAGATCCGCGAACCAACCTCCAATTCATCCAGGGGCCGACGTGAGGTCTGCGGACAATGGACATGCCCGCTCATTGGATGGTGAAGAGCACGAGGTACATCATATTTTTGATAATGCCCGCCATGTTGGATCCGCGGACAGCCGCCGGTGTCTGCGCACAGCGTGCTGGGGGAAAAAGTCTAGAAAATACATTTGGGGTTATTTGGTGGTGGAAAAATGGGCTGGGAAGGGTGGGGAGTGGAAAAAGATGGTAAGATGATATGGGGCTATTTGTGTAGGTGGGATAAGTTTGGGCAGGTATTGTAGCGTTCAGCAGACACTGCAGCAGCTCACGTACAGTGCTGTGGATGGACCGCTTGGAAAAAACAATTATGGTTATTTGATGGATGGAAGAGGGTGCAGAAATGGTAGGAAAGTGGATTGAAGGTTATGTGGAACTGTTTTTATAGGTAAAAAAAGGGTTTGGAAATGCTGCTGAGTCTGTGTCAATTTCAGTGCCTGCGGCCATCATTTTGATTGCAGGGGTTCAGGTGAGTTTTATTAGTTGATATTGTATTGTACGTACTTGTTATATATCTAATTGTATTGTGGTGGTTGAGGCCAGTGGCCAGATTCTGGGGTGTATGGCCTCAGGCCACGGCTCTGTAAGATATATTTTGGTGGTATGTCTATTGCTTTGTGGTATTTTTGCCTTGCTATTTTTCGTAGAGGTGAGACCAATTTCAGAATACTGCTTAATAATTATTTCACCAGGGTCATTAACAATAAACAAATACTGGTCCTAATACACTCTGAATAAATGTCTCATCCGCTGCTGTGATGTTTTATTTACCACATCAGGATGATGCCCTTTTGCCCTTTTACCGCACATTTCTCGCCCTATGTATGTCAAATCAATGATACTAAATGCAAAAAGAAATACACTGAATCTAAATACCTTTTCGAACTTGTTCTTTATCATAAACTAGAAATATGCAAGTTACACAGAATGACCCAAACACCCATGTTATAATTCACAAAGTGAGTGAACTTTTCTGCAGTGGCTTTCAACACTCTATCTGTGCAAAGCTCTGCTAATTGCCCTTGGCTTCATAACAAGACTTGGCAGGGTAAATATACTTCAAATAACAGTAGAACTTGGAGAGGTATAAACACAGTAGTACATGCACATCGAAATTCGAATCTCTAATGCAGCGTCTAAAATGAACTAAATGGTCTAACCTGTGCTACCTAGTGTCATTCACTTCACCAGCACCTCAATTAACTTGATAATTACCTAGATTAAGCTGGTGATATTCCTGACTCAGCTAGGCAGTGTTCTGGGGTCATTCACAGCTAAGGTCGCTCAAGATTTTGCAGCCCTTCTAAAGATGCCAACCCAGGAGACAGACAGCTTCAGCCTTAGTCAGCTTGACAGGACTGAACTCAGTCTGCTCAGGAACCAGCACTTCTTCCTCCTTCGTCAGTCAGTGCCAGAATCGGAATGCCTCTCTAGCTCTGCTTCAAAGCCTTTTCATGAAACCCCCTATCAGTCAAGAGCACCTACTCTTACCCAGCTCATCCCACTAATAATCACGCAATTTCCTCTGTGCCTTCTTTATTGTGCTAACTTCATTGCTGAAGAGAAAAATGAAACAATTCTCTTGCGCTTCCTGCTCCTCAACAATGCCATCTTTTTAGTAGAACGGATCTTCACATTTCTCAGCTTACCAAACAGCGCAGATTCAGCCTGCACATTTCCCATTTTCAGAGCATTATGCATTGGCTCAATCTGCATCCAGCTTATGTACTAATTTGCACTAAATGTTATTATGGGGATCTGTTACATGTTAAATGATGTTGGGTTAATAAGTGTATTAGATTCATGTCAGTATTATATTTTGGTGCAACTCAGCTAACTAAAAATAGCATAATGGAGCAAAATGATCATTTTCTAGCATGTGCTCTGTGCAGTGGCATCTATTTAATTCAGCCTGAGACTCATACTCTTGAGTCCACTAATGAGTTTCAAACCTTTGGCCAAAGTTGAAGTTCAAACCCTTGCTAAAAAATGTGAATGTTGAAATGCAGAGTCTAGATGTTGAAATGCAGAGTCTAGATTCTTCCTACACTCCCTCCTTGTTTTTCTGCTGGGATAAAACCCCAAACCACTGCAGAAAAACAAACACATCATAATCGCAATAAACCACATCTTAATATTATAAAATAAATAACATGCAAATGTTAATATCATACATGAGAAACATCATATATATATCTCTAGCCTTGAGCAAAATAATTATGAGTCTTGAACAAAAGAAACAAAAAATTGTTTGGTTTTTAGAATGTGTCTCTTTTTTACATTTCTTTTTTTAATCTATTGATCACCTTTATCTTTTATCTTCGTTGAATTGGTGATCTATATTTTGTTATTTATTTTTGTGGATTTTTTGTGGATTTTTATTTATAACACATTAAAGAAAAGCATTATCATTTTTAGAAAACATAAATCCATAAAACAGTGCTATTGGCCTCCGTCAAATGTACAAACCAGTAGAAATCAGTTTGTGATAACAGTAAAACATAGTTTGTGATATAAATTGTCTTTAAATATTATTTTTTTAAAAATCGTTTAGAAAACCATTCTTGGTGCAATTACTTCCATTTTGGGACTTTGTGGGACTACTTTCAGATCATCATCTACATGCCTTTTAGGGTCATCATCTTCACCCCCTTCTTCAGTCAACGGGGCTTTCAAGGGGACTCCATTTCAGTGCTATCCTCCACGGATCTGGTGCTCCAAGGATCCGGCGCTGACAGGGAAAAAAAAGATTCTACAGTAAAAGAAGCACATCAAACCCTTTACTTTTCCTTTCTCACTGGGATGTCTAAAATCAAATTCAGTTATGCACACAAATGCATATTATACCAAATAACATGCAATGCAGCCAAGACATCTCCTTATGATTAACTGAAAAAAGCACACTAGTATCACATGGTATTTTTCAGATAACAGTCTCAAACACAACACTCCTTTCTCTTAGTTGCTTTGTTCACTAACTTGATATGTTTTCCCTTTTTTGTATACCTCTTATAATCTACTTTTGACATGTTCACACTATTTACACCTATCCACCTGCTATGGCAATTCTATTTTATAGGTAAGCTTGTCACCTTTTTTCACTCCCTGATAGTTTCAACTCACTCTAGTATTTTCACTTCCTGTTTTGCGTGACAGGATGTAATTTGATTAACATGGACAAGCTGTTCCACTGTTAATCCTCCCTCCTTTTTAGCAATTCTGTAGACCACAGGTGAAACCTTATCTACACATCTATATGGTCCTTGCCATGCTGCAAGGAATTTAGAGTTGTTATGCTGACCCTGTTTGAAATGAAACTTATATACCTGGTCTCCCTTCCTATCATAATATGTCTTTACACCATCAGCGTCCTTTTCCAAATTTCGATGTACAAATGCAAATGCATATTGCAAGTGTTTTCTCAATTCTTCCACATATTCATGAATTGTGGACGCATTTATAAGCACCTGTTCATGTGGTCTTTAAAGTAAGTGTTGTGGCAGAACCATTTTCCTTCCTGTCAATATTTCATGGGGAATGAGGTTTGTTGTTTTAGAGGGTGTCAACCTGATAGCCAGTAGTTCAATGGAAGCCGCAAATCCCAACTAGTTCCTGCTTTATCTAAACACTTTTTCAACATATCAACTATCGATCTGTTACACTGTTCCACTCCCCCTGAAGAGGAGGGTGGTAAGACATGTGTAGCTTCCTCTTCACACCCAAAATGTGCCATATTTTTATCATTAATGCACTAGTGAAATGACTTCCACGGTCTGACTCCATTCTTTGAGGTAAACCAAATCTTGAAGAAATATGATTTGCAAGAAAAGTGGCTGCTGTTTGCGCACTGTAGTCTGAAGATGGAATGCACTCCATCCATTTAGACATTAGACAAGTGACTGTCAGCATGTACCTGTTTCGCCTTGATGATCTCCTCACTGGCCCAATATAGTCAACTTGTAAATCAGACCATGGGAGTGTCAAGCCCCTTTTCATCAATGGTGCTCTATGAGCTGGTGATGCAGGTTGAAACTGTGCATACACTAAACACCCTCTGGTGTAGTGTGCAACATCTTGGTACATGTGTGGGCAATAGGCATCAACTTTTAACATTTCCAAAGTTTTCTGTGAACCTCTGTGTCCTGCAGTTATGGCATTGTGGGCAAGATGTAACACCAATCCCCGAAATGACAAAGACACTACCCATTGGATTTGGCCTGTCACAGATTCTCCAATCATCAGTCCATCCTGCATTCTAATTCTCTTTTTGTTTTTTAATAACACCCATAATTCCTCTTTCCCTTTGCAGTCCTCTTCAGTCAGAGGATTTTGTTCTGCATTTACAAATGGTTGTAAAATAGGCCTAGAATAAGATCTTCCTTTTGTGCTTTGATGAAGTCCTGCTCTAGAGTATCAACACTCCATTGTGCCACAGGCTGTTCAACTCTTTTTGGGGTTTTGGAACGTGTTATCGCATCTATCTATATTTCACCACTCAGTTTTTAAATATAAAATAACTCTCCCATTACAGCTCCAATTTTGGCTAATTGATCTGCCTTATCATTCCCCCCCTTTCCTTTACCTGGTATTTTCAAATGACCATGTATTTTCCTCCAATGGATTATCAGATCATTTTCTGACACACATTTGTCTATAGCTTGAACCATCATGCCATGTTTAAGTGGCTCCTTGTGATGAGTAAGCATGACTTTCACTTTCCAGCCAGGGAAATACTCCACAAAACTATTTCACGCATCATCAGAATCAGTAAAAAGAACCATTTCTTTGAGTCTATTTTCTACTGTTGTAGATATTGCCTTACACATAGTGGCCAGTTCTGCCACTTGACTGCTTTTGGGATCTATCCTGATGCTTACTCTTTGAATGTTGTCACATTTAAACCATATGTTTCCTATTCCTGCTAGAAGTTCTTTGTCCATGTCAATTTCTACATGGTATGCATACCCATCTACATACACAGTTGGTGAACCCTTACATGTTTCTTCGTTTAATGCCTTGTGTGGCGATTGCTCAAATTCATTCAAACATGTCTCTATCTCTGTGTCATCAGGCGCACAGACAGCTGCACAATCATGCAACTCTGCTAGTCCTTGAGCAACTGGGCTCTTTTTTATTTTGTCCATATCTTAGTTCTACAATAAATCCCTGCAGTGCTAATGTCCAGGAAGTAATTATTGACTGGGTCAAATTCCCTGATCTGATTCTCTTAATTTGCAAAAATTGCAGAGACAGATGATTTGTTTCAACAATCACCTGCTCCCCTTGAATTATGGGATGGAAATGTTGTAAAGCCCAAACAGTGGTCAAAAGCACTTTGTCACATTCACTAAATTTGGTCTCTACCTGTGACAATGATTTGCTAGCATATTCAATGGTTTTATTATTTGCATCGTGTTTTTGATTTAATACTGCTGACATGCATTGATCTGTAAATCCTAATTCTACAAAGAAATCCTAATTTTTCATTACATATGCCAAACATAGTGCTTTCATTAGACACTCTTTTAGCCTGGCCACTGCCTCACTTTGTTCATTTTCCCCCAAGCCCTGCTTCTGTAATCTCGTTAAAGGTTGTGTAATTTCTGCATAATGTTCAATATATTTCCTGTTGTAACATGTCATTCCTAACAAACTCTTAAAACTTTTCAAGTTAGTCAGATCTTTTAGTTTATGAATCACTTCCCCCCTAACGCACTGAAAGGCGGCACCCGATATTTGTGTTCCACGCTCCGGTCCTCACTGCGGCGCCATTTCACCTAGCTGTTTCTAGGCAATGTTTGTAGCTGAGCACTGCTACTTGTCCGGGTAAGGTCGATTAGGAAAAGGCCCTTGCTCTACACACTGGCCGCTCGGAAGCCACAACATTTCAGCCTGCCCTGAGGAGGTAAGAAAGCCATCACAGCAGTCAAGACTGTAGAGCTATAAGCTCATTACAGAAAATCCACGACCACATTTAACAAAACACTGTATCTTAAGTTCGCTTAGCAAAGTGTACCCAGATAAACCTTAGCAAACACTGTCTTGTAGGTTTCTGAACACAATAAGTCATACCTGCTCACTCTAACGCCAACAGACTCTGAAGTAGTCACTCTACGCAGAACATGTCTGACTATAATACTGAGCCCTTACTTAAACCTGCTCTTCTTGGGTAACAAAGTAATATCCAAACCCACGTGACTTTTGCTGTTCCTGTGATTTTCGAACTTAGGTGAACCACTACCTCCATTTTTTCCAACGCAATCTAGTGTGACTTTTGCTGTTCCTGTGATTTTTGAACTTAGGTGAAACACTACCTCAATTTTTTCCAACGCAATCTAGTGTGATTTTTGCTGTTACTGTGATTTTCGAACTTAGGTGAAACACTACCTCCATTTTTTCGAATGCAATCTAGTGTGATTTGTTGCTGTTACTGTGATTTTCGAACTTAGGTGAAACACTATCTCCATTTTTTCCAATGCAATCTAGTGTGATTTTTGTTGTTACTGTGATTTTCGAACTTAGGTGAAACATTACCTCAATTTTTTCCAATGCAATCTACTGTGATTTTTGCTGTTACTGTGATTTTCGAATCTAGGTGAAACACTGCTAATCTGCTCACTGTGCGCCTCTCAGCCCATGTTGATAGCCAATGCTCTTAGCCATTGTTGATCCTGCTAATGCCGACTGAGTTTAATCGTGTGCACCCTAGCCACTGCTAAATCTGTTCTCTGTGTACTCCCTAGCCTATGTGCCTATCTCAATTATCCTGTGCAACTGCAGTCCTACTGCACTTAGTCATTACTTGTTTTACCAATTGATTGCTAGTTAATTGTTACTTGACTACAATATCCTACACATACCTAGCCTGACCGATGTGTACAACCTAGTTACATATGCAGTATGACCTGACCTCTGTGTACAACCTAGTTACATATGCAGTATCTGTTAACCCCCTGCCCTCCTGCTGATCGCCACACACCCAACCACCAACTAGGTTGGCCTCTTCACTTCCACACCCCACCCACCGCCAACAAAATGTTCCTACCAGGTATTTACTCAATACTGTTGAGAACTATTCTCCACCTTATTACTTTTTCATGCTCTCCTAGTTCTACCCTTAGCTTGGCCACCATAGGCACCACTCCACCACCCCCCATAGAGCCGTACGTCACAACCATGCTGCTCCAATTCTCTCTACCATGCAGCCTCTCCAAAAGAAAAACCAGATTACGGTCCTGACTTCCTAAACTATACGAGCCTCGAGCCAGGGACTCTATCCAGTCCAAACTGACTAACCGCTCCACTACCATTAGCACTTGCGCCAACCTTACGTTGGAAAGACCCAAGTCCAGCCCACTTAATATTACGACCACACACAAAACCTACAACACAGCCACCATCCCCACCCCCACTAAGACTACCGCCTCACCCATAAAAGGTGCCCTCATTAATGCACACTCTATAATAGCCCATGCTACAGATATAGCAGACCTCATTCTAGCAGAAGATTTTGATTTTTTAGCCATAACCGAGTCCTGGCTCCACACAGCCGCAGGTCCAGCCCTCTCGTTAGCCATCCCTGATGACTACATCATCCTCTGAGCGGATAGAACAGAATCTAGAGGCGGCGGCCTGGCTGTAATTGCCAAAACACACCTCAACATTAGACTTGACTCCCCTACCCACCTCCCATCATGTGAATCACTCACAGCTAAGCTGCCTACTGCCAACTCCCAAACGATATCCATTCACTTACTTTACAGACCTCCCGGACTCTTAGGATGCTTCGTGGAAGACCTCAGCACCATCCTCACCAATAACCTAAAAAAACACCTCCCAGAGCCTCCTCCTAGGGGACTTCAACCTAGGCTTTAAAGACCCCAAAGATCACCAGGCTACCCTCATCAACCATACTCTGTCTGAATTAGGCTTTACCCAAAAAGTATCTGGCTCCACTCTTAACAAAGGGAGAACCCTCGACTGGGTAGCAGACTATAACTGCGCGGCCTCCATCACCGATAACTCCCCTCAACCATGGTCTGACCACCATTTCCTCTCCTTTACCGTCGAAGCTTCGAGCCCCATCACCAATAATGTGCTAGCCTCAGCCATCCCCACGAGAAGTAAGAAAAATATCACAGTGGAAAAACTGATCCCTCTCATCCTCCCGACGCTTAACCAACTCCCTGCTACCTCCAACCCCTACGACATTGTAGAAGGCTATAACAAAACCATGCGCACAGCCTTAGACTCTATTGCACCATTAAAACTAAGAAAATGTAAAGCGAAAAAGCACCTCAACCAATGGTTCTCTAGCCACCTTAAAGCTCTTAGATTAGAAAAACGCAAAAAGGAACAAGCCTGGAGACAATCTCCCACAGACCATAACAAGATATTGCTCAATAAAATAACGTCCAACTACAAAAAATAAATCATAGCTGCCAAACAAGAGTCTTACAACCAGAGAATTGCAAAATCAAACTCCAGCACCAAAGAGCTGTTTACGATCATTAAAGAACTGGAAACACCTGTGCTAACTCCAGACACGTGTGTGAAGGACAAACAATGGTGCACTAGTGTCCAAAATGCCCTAAACAATAAAGTCACAGGCCTACAAACTAAAATTAAAAATAAGAAAGAATCCATAGCTAAACCAACCAACCCCACTAATACTGCCCCGTGCCCCACACCCCAACACCCTCGAACCAACCCCACTCGCTTCAGCTTTTCCAAAGTCTCCACTCTTGAAGTGGAAAAAATCATTCTCAGCCTAAAACCATCTAACTGTCAGGGCGAACTTTGCCCCCACAAATCATTAAAGATGCGGCAAGAGTCCTCTTGCCATTCATCACCAGACTCATTGACGCCTCCTTCTCCTCAGGTAACGTCCCCAGCAACCTTAAAAAGTCCTGGGTCCTCCCCCTTCTCAAAAAGCCTTCTTGACCCCTCCATTCCCACCAACTACAGACCTATTACCACCGTCCCATTCCTGCTCAAGATATTCGACAAGACAGCCTACCAACAAATTCAAAAATACCTTGAAATAAACCATCTCCTGGGTATTCGGCAATTAGGCTTCAGACCCCAACACGGGACAGAAACGGCCCTTAGAGACAATGGGAAAACTGCTTTATTACTTCTCCTAGACCTCTCTGCGGCATTCGATCGAGTTGATCACAAAATCTTATGCAATCACTTGGATTCAGCTGCCCACTTCTCCCCAGAAGCCATCAGCTGGATCGAGTCATTCCTCAGCAACAGATCCATGCGTGTCTTCTCCACCACTGCTGCCGCCAACCCCATCCCCATCACATGTTGAGTCCCCCAAGGTTCATGCGTCTCCCCTATACTGTACAACGTGTTCACAAAGCCCCTGTTTGATTATCTAGAGGGTCTGGGTATCACCTACACTAATTATGCCGATGATACCCAGATCCTCATCCCGTTGACGGGAGATTACAACCATGATTTGGCCTTGGTGAACAAGGTGTACCTCATCATCCAGGCATGGATGGCTTCTCACAGTCTATGCCTGAATGATGACAAGACTGAACTCATCATCCTTGGTTCCACCTCAAACCTAACCACATTGGACCACAACTTCATTATAGACGCGAACCCGATCAAGGTAGCCAAGGAAGTGAAAACTTTAGGAATACACATTGACTCCTCCCTCTCCTTCCATAAACAGGCTAGCTCTAAGGCATGCTCCACGGCCTACACATGTAAGCTTATAAGAGCAGTCAAACGCTTCTTATCCACCCAGAGCTGCATTACATTAGCCAGAGCCCTTGTATTATCAAAACTGGACTACTGTAATGCCCTCTACGTAGTAGCTAGCAAGCAGGTAGGTTACTAACAAAATACAGATGCTACAAAACAATGCTCTCAGAGCAGCGCTTAGCATCCACAAGAGAGAACACATCTCTAACATTAGGAGAACCCATAATTGGCTCAACACTACAGATAAAATCCTGCTCAAAGTAGCCTCACTAACAAATATTTATGGAGTTTAAAAAGGTTTTTGCCAAAGATGCCTATACAAAGATGTGCTAGTAGCACCCTGGTCCTCCGCCTACCGTGTAATGAGGCCCACTGACTTGTTTAATGTGCTCAAGTGAGTCTTACAGTCTTTGTTCCCTCTCCTGTCTACTTTCGTTCCCTGTGCTTTTCGGTTTCCCTTTTGCTCTTAATGTCTCTTAATGTCTCTTTCTGTCTACACAGGGATTGTTGCTGTTGCGGAGCCGCAGCGCCGGATGCTTAAGGTAAGTAGTTTAGCGCTAAGCGCAGCGCTGCACAACGTGAGCCAGATGCTAACCTGTATTCCTTTCTCTCCTTCACACAGGAGGCAGCGTGCTGATGATCCGGAATGCAGTTTGTTTGTTGACCGGGTATGCAGATAAGTGATTAATGATGTTTTGCTTGTTTCTCCGACGTCCTTGCAGATTAGCATAGCGCGATGTTAGAACCCGCTGTTAATGCTGCCAGTTATTTTGCAGGATGAGCACTCCGGCAATGGCGAGGCCACTGAGCGCTGATGGATGCAGGAGCTGTTACTCACAGGTAAGCGTTTCTAGTAATGTTGTTCTTGTTCTTGCAGGTTGCCGGTAGAATCCAGGTTGATGCTGCAGATTCAAGCTGCCAGGAGAAGCAGAGGAGCTGGAGCTGGACACGGTGAGCGTTACGCTGCAGGAGTGCAGAATAACACGAAGCGTGAATTCCAGTTCAGGCCTGGCTTATATACCAGCCACACCTGAATATTCGACCACACCCAAAACACTAGTCTGCATGCTCCAGTTCATGGAACTGAGCTGCAGGAAGAACCGCCATGTTGGATTAAGGCCCAAAGTGGGCTCACCTTATTCTTGATAATGAGCTTGGCGCCAAAGGTGCCAGGACTGTCTCCATGTCTGCTGTTGCTGGGTTGGAGTCGCTCTGTGGGGCTGTAGCCTCACTGCTGCCAGGGCGTTGTTGCAACTGAGGGGGTCAGGGATAGGAGTTATGACAGCACTTTCCTCTAATCGTGTGGCAGTGTCTCTTTGGAGGGTCACTATACTCAAAGATTTTGGAATATTGACCTCCATTTCAATATGCAGTTTTTCTCTTTTAGATTCAATTAATTTGAATAGGATACCATCATCTTGATGACAGCCCACTATTTCACCGGGCTCATAAGGGTACACAGCCTGAACTTTAAAGATTCCTTTAGGTTTAGACTCCAGTGATTCTGGTAACTCACCCTGTGCAGTCTTATAGCTTTCAGCAATGTTCCCGATAACTGGGTTACTGAAATCGGCAGTGTAGTAAGATATCTGTATTGCAATTCCTAATGCTTAGTTTTCTTCCAAATTAATGTCTTGACACCGTTTATTGTCCACCAGGATTTGAATGGGGCCATGCCCAATCTCTATCAGTGGTGTATATTCACGTTCTAATCCTTGTTGCCTTAAAGATTCATTTAGGGATACAAATGCACCGGAACCTTATCTGTTGTCCCTTCTTGTATTTTAATGTGACCGTACATTTGGTGAATGCAGGAATGGTAACATCCTTTTTCACCTGCAGTTCAATTGCATATGGTGTCATTTGGGCACAATGGTTAGCTTATCTATTGTCTTCAAATGCAGGTGGGGGTCCACCGAACCTGGACCAAACCTTTTTTTTTTTGAAAATCAATTTTATTAAGTTTCCTTGGTGCATAACGAGGTTACATTCTTGCATTGCATTTATTAATGTGAGTTAACATAAAGAGAAAACCAGACGAAACACACCCCATGCCCCCCCCCCTCCCTCTCCCTCCCCCCACCCCCCTTCAGTTCGCGCTTACATAGCCTTGATAAACACTTGCACAACGGGCTCTCTTAATGATGGAGGCGTCAATACAATATGCGTGTGGCACGCCAAAGTCATATGGGCCAAACGAGTTCAGTTCTCAGCCGGGTCCTTGGCCCATGGTCCCACATCCGTGGGGAGGAGGGGAATCCCTCAGCTCAGTCTTCAGGACCTAGACCACTCGGCCGTACTTATCAAAGAAGGGGAGCCAAATTTCCTCGATACTGGACTTAGACTCATCGAGCAGGTGTGTGAGGAACTCCATGTCGTAGATGGCCCTTACTTTGGTCACCCAGGTTTTTTCCCCTGGCATTCTCGGGTGTTTCCATTTCTGCGCTAGACAGCATCTAGCTGCTACCAGCATCACCTGGAGCATGTGATCATGAGTGTTACCCCGGTCCTCTTCGTTACTAATCCCGAAGAGGAAGAGCCACGGGCAGGATACTCGTTCTATCCCATCTACCCCTTTGATCCAGGTCCGCACCTTGTCCCAGTATTTCTGGACCACTGGGCATCCCCACCACATGTGGATATAGTCACCTCTCTCTGTCCTACATTTCCAACAGTGTGGGTCATATCCTGGACGCATTTTGGCTATTCTTTGCGGGGGGTAGTGCCATCTATGTAATATCTTGAGGGCCTGATGGCGATATTGGAGGGAGGATGTGGATCGATTGGCCCGTCTACACATCTCTGTCCATCTCTCGTCATCAATTTCCTCGCCCAGGTCCCTACCCCATTGTATGCGTGCTGGTGGCGGGTCTCGGGGGATGGAGAACAGAAAGAGCTTGTATAGGCGGGAGATTATCCCCTTGGAGCCCCTTGCGGTCAGAAGGAGTTTTTCAAAGTCTGTGAGTTCCCTCCTGAGGGTATCACCCCAAGATGGTTCCGTGAGGGCACCCTTAAGCTGAAGATATCGGAACGGGGAAAGCGTGCCTATTCCCAGGGCTTCCTCAAGGTCCTTCAAGGGGAGGAAGGAGCCCCCCACCCACAACTGGCCGGTCCTACTAAGGCCCGCCTCGAACCATGTCTGGTAGGCTGCTGGTTCCGCTATTTTGGCCAGGAAAGGAGGGGCCCAGATGCAGCTCAAGGGGGAGGGCCATGTCGTGAGCCATCTATAGTAACCTCCCTCTCTCCACAGGGACCACAGTACTCTTAGAATCGGGTGGTTCAAGACTGATCTGGGGATCGTTCTCCTTGGGACCCAGAGCCATTCCTCTAGTGTGACGGGCGCCAGGGGCCTATTGTCCATGGCTACCCACTGTTTTTTCGGTCCCGGTGAGAAGTGATCGACCAGGATCCTCAACTGGGAAGCCCTATAATACGTCTCGAGATCAGGGTAGCCCACCCCTCCATCTTCCTTGGTCCTAGTCAGAACCTCGTATGAAATCCTGTGTTTTTTGCCCTGCCAGAGGAATCTAAGGAGGATGCGTTTTGTCTCGTCAAAAAAGGCCTTGGGGACTTGGACCGGGAGCATTTGAAAGAGAAACAGAAATTTTGGGAGGATAACCATTTTTATAAGGTTAAGGCGTGCCATCCATGAGAGACCCGTTCCCGCCCACCTTTCTATGTCTCTCCTGATTGCTGACCAGAGGGGGGGGAAGTTGGCCCCATACAGGTCCTCAAGGTTACGTGTGATTTGGACTCCCAAGTAACGGAACCCCTCATCGCTCCGCTTGAAGGGGAGACCCTCCACAAAGGTCACCTCCGTGTCTGGCAGGTTCCCACCCATGAATGCGACCGATTTGTCCAAATTAACCTTATACCCCGATAGTTCTCCATATCTTGCGAGGCCCTGCAGAACCCGAGGGATTGTTTGGGACGGTCTGGTGACATAGAGCAGGGCGTCATCCGCAAAGAGGCAGATCTTGCAGTGCATATCCCCCATCTGTACACCACTGATGTCCGCATCATTGCGGATCGAGATTGCCCACGGTTCCATCACCAATGCGTAGATTAACGGAGACAGGGGGCATCCCTGCCTCGTGCCACGTTCAAGGGGGAATTCCCTAGACTCAATCCCGTTAGCCACCACTCTGGCCGAGGGGGAGGAGTAGAGCGCGGATATCCATCCCAACCACCTTGGACCCATCCCCACTGACAAGAGAACCTCCCTCATGAAAGCCCAGCTGACCCTGTCAAAGGCCTTCTCCGCGTCAAGAGCCAGTAGGAGAGCGCCTTCATTCCTGGCCTCGGTCGTGGCCAATACATGGAGGGTCTTCCTTAAATTATCGGAACCCTGTCTATTGAGGACGAATCCCGCCTGATCAGGATGTATCAGGCGTGGGAGGGAGTTTTCCAATCTGGAGGCCAGGATCCTAGCAAAGATCTTGGCATCTAAGTTGAGAAGTGAAATGGGTCTGTAAGACCCACAAGCTGCCCGGTCTTTACCAGGTTTAGGTATGACGGTGATGAGGGCCTGTAGGAAAGTCGGGGGGATCGTGTCGTTGCCTCTAATTTGGTTGAACAATTTGGTCAGGGGCTTCACTAAGGTGGACTGGGTCTGTTTATAGAAATCCGCTGTGTAGCCGTCAAGGCCAGGAGCCTTTCCGGCCTTCAGTCTCTTGATGGCACCCTCCACCTCCTCTTCTGAAATTTCCCCCTCGAGGGCCTCCAAGTCCTGGTCGGTCAGTTTGGGGAGGGGGTGTTCTGCCAGGTAGGAGGCAATGTCCTCCCGAGATTCGCCCGCTTGCCTAGAATAGAGTTTGCTGTAGTACTCAGCAAAGCATTCCGTCACTTCATGCCGGTTCCCATGAACCCTGCCCTCTTCGTCGGTCAACCGGGTAATCCCTCTCTCCACTCTACACCCCCTCGACCTCTGAGCCAGCAGAGTGCCTACCCTGTCGCCCTGTTCGTAGTATCTCTGTTTGGTATATCGCATCCTCTTAACCACCTCCCCTATGAGAACCGTATGGAGCTCCTGTCTTTTGCCCTGCATCTCGTCCAATAGTGCCCTCCGGTCCACTCCCGGGACTCCCAGTCTGGCCCGCAAGATCTGCAGCTCCCCTCGGAGTCTGCTCTCGATCAGGCCCCTCTCTCTTTTACGCCTCGAGCCCTCCGCTATGAGGAGGCCTCTGAAGGTGGCCTTCCCCGCTTCCCATACCATGGACATGTCCGTCTCCCCCGTGTCATTTGTCTCGAAGTAGGCCAGCATTTCCTGCTTCATGAACTCACGGAATACTGGATCCCTAAGGAGCGTGTCGTTGCACCGCCATCGAGCCGATCTCGGGGCGATGGGCAGGGACCAGTTAGCTATAAGTAGTTCATGGTCCGACCACGTTATGGTCTCGACTTTTGGTTGGGTCATCGCCCCATCTCCCTCCTCTGAGGCCAACAGAAGGTCGATTCTGGTGTAGGTGCAGTGCGGGGGAGAAAAGAATGTGTAACCACCCTGGGCCGGGTACGCCTTGCGCCAAACATCTACCCAGTAGTGATCCTTCAAGAGGTTCTGCAAGGCCAGGTTATCCCTCGTGATCCCCTTGGGTACCCCACCTCTGGCGGACCACCAGTCCAGTTGGGGGT
The DNA here is from genome assembly GCF_040938575.1 of Ambystoma mexicanum. NCBI lineage: Eukaryota > Metazoa > Chordata > Amphibia > Caudata > Ambystomatidae > Ambystoma > Ambystoma mexicanum. The sequence goes on along the minus strand of NC_090930.1, from coordinate 1,290,073,401 downwards.
CGGCTATGAGATTAAAATCACCCCCGAGAATCATGGCCCCCTCGGCCCATTCATCCATGACACCAAAGATCCGTGTGAGGAACTCCACCTGGCCCGTGTTGGGCGCGTATACGGTGGCGAGAGTAACTCGCTGCCCCTCGCAAAGCCCCTTGACACCCAGAAATCGACCCCCAAACCCCCTCTTGGTTTCCACCCCCGTTAGTTGGAGAGCCCTTCCCAGGAGAATGCCCACCCCCTCCTTCTTCGAGGTCGGGTGTGAAGCCCAATAGTTGCTACCGATGTCTTTCCCCTTGATTCTGGATTCCCTCCCGCGCTTATAATGTGTTTCCTGTAGAAATAGGACCGTCAGGTGTTGTTTTCGGAACATGTTGCCCGTGAGGGATCTTTTATTTTGAGAGTTTAGACCCTTGACATTTAACGTGCCCACCTTCCCTTCAATCGTTGTCATCATACCGTGTGCGTATTCTGAACCCCTCGTGGTGATTGAATTTTAGTGCCCCTTGCCAAGCGTATTCTTGCGGTCTGAACTGAATTTCCCCCTGAGTCCCCCAAACTACCCCGTTATCCCCCCCATCCCCTCCCCCCTTGCAACTGACCCCCCTCCCCGTGTCTTCCCTCCCCCCTCCCCACCCTTGTACCTTGAGGCGTCCGTCCACTCTCCCCAACATGTGTTGGGGCCGGTCAACGAACCACCAAGGACTCCAACCCCAGCCCCGGGGTTTTCGTGTGTCTGGAGAGTCCCAGATCGCAAGTCCGATTCAGGTCGGCCCCTGCAGGCCTTCGGTGCACTTAACCGAGACAAAAACCAGAGACCCCGCCCGGGCCCTCAACCCACAACCAGAAACCCAAACGCGGGGCAACACAAATAAACAGTTAACTTTTTAACATAATGGTCTGCCGACCCAAGGTCCGGTGGGCCAAACGCGACACCGCCGCGGTGTCCGTTCAAGGCAGTTCGTGGGCCCGGGGCCTCCTGCGTCCGTACCCTGAATCGTCTCTCACCTCATGATTTTCTCTCCTTCCAATCGAACGTCATTTTCATGAGTCAGTGTGATTTTCCGGGTTCATCGACGGGTGTCTGGTTTTCCGAAACTTTCGGGCCCCCTTGACCTTAGATTTCCCACTGTGATTTCCTGGGCCGTCGGGACCCCTAGGGGGGTCCCGTGGTCCTCCCTCCTGGGCGCCCGAATGGCCCGCCTGGTCGTTCACCAGATCGTCCGTGGCTCTTCGTATGTCCTCCTCCGACACCAGGTGGTGTTTCTCACCTAGCCACTCAAACTCCAAATAGAAGGGGTGACCCCACCGATATCGGACTCCTTTTCCCTGCAACCATCTTGTGAGTGTGCCGCATTTCCTCCTCATTGACAGGGTTAGGGCCGAGAGGTCTTGGAAGATGGATACCTTTGAATCACCGTACTGTATGGTGCCAAGATGTCTCGCCTTTTCCAGGATTCTGATCTTGTCCCTGTAGTAGTGCAGCCGAACCAGAACCGAGCGTGGGCCTCTGCCTCCCCCCCCCGCTCGGTGCACCCTGTCGAAGTTGGTCGCCCCCACGTCTTCCGTTCCCAGGGCGATCCTCACGATATCGTGCACTTTGCCTTCAAGTCCTTGTACGGATTCGCCCTCAGATTCCATCAGGCCAAAGATTCGAAGGTTGTTCCTCCTCTCCCTATTTTCCATGTCGTCAACCTTGAACCGAAGCTCTTCCTCGCGCCTTTCCATGTCTCGGAGTCTCATGTCCATTTGGGTTTCGAGGAGTGTCGCCGAAAGTTGGTTATTCTCGACGCCCTCCACGCGGTCTTCTAGGGTGGCGACCTTGGTGGTGAGGTCGGCCAGTTTGGCCCCCATGTCTGTCCTCATACCTCGTATCTCCTCCAGAATCGTTTGGATGTTGTTCTGGATAGCCCCCAGATCCGGGGGTGGGACGGTGGGGCTACCGGCGGCCATGGTCCTTTCTTTGGGAACAAACTGATATTTCAGCAAGTTCTCTCTCCAGTTCATGAGGGGTTCGTGTCGGCCAGTTTACGACGGACGCCGCCTTTCTCCGGGTCAGGCCGGGCCTCGGGCACCAGAGGCGCCGGGCGTGCGTTCCCTGTGTGGGTGGACGGTTTTCTTCAAGTCGGAGGATGCCCAGGGGAGGAAGCGCCGCGGGCTCACCCTCTCGGGCCTATTCGTGGGCGGCGCGGCTCGTGCTGTCTCCTGCGCCACTCCGCGCCAGGTCGTGGGGGAGGGGCAGCCGATATCGCCTTGGTCCGTGTAACTCCGCACAGGAGCGTCGGATCGGAACCAAAGTTGGACCCAGGTGGGGGCCACAGGCTTCCACGTCTTTTGGGGGGGGTCGCGTAGTATATGGGACCCTCGTTTCGCCGATAAATCGTGATTCACCCGGGGCTGGGTGCGGAGCTCGACGTTCAGGCGTCCATCCTGCCCGCGCCCCCTGGTGGCCTCGGACCAAACCTTTTGATTTATAAAGTCTAATACCAAACACATCCTGTGCAGGATGTCCTTTCCCATATAGAATGTGTTTTGTGCCCCGTTCACGAACCATACATTGTGATGAATACTCTTAGTGCCAATTGTAATAATTAACATGCATCTTCCTAAAATCCTTTGTCCCACCTCCGGGTCATGTAGGCCAGAAATGTGTTGATTCTTTATTCTGAACTTTGGGATCTCCTCACTGTCAATTTTTTGCCACAGTATCTTTTTATCAATGAAACTCCTTTCATGTTCAAGCGCCTTTCATGTTCCAGCGCCAAAGTGGCTTCAATCATTTCAGTTTGCCCATTCACATGGATAGGGATCCATGGCTGCCCTTCTCCCATGTGTATTTCTGAGATAGTTGAAATGTGTTTTGCTTTTTTTTTACCTCTGGAGTGACAATTGGTTTACGTTTTTCTTCATTTAGATAAAAACGCAGCGTGTTTTCATCTATTTCTGTTTGCTAGTTTTTCTTGTGCTCCAAATAAATCTCCAAAGACTGCTACTTTTTACCTCCTCCCAATTCATCCTGACACATGAGAATGAAAGTGACGTTAGGCACACAGCCATTCTGAAGATATACTTCCACTGCATTTTCTGATTTAGCAACGGTGTGGCATTCTTTTACACTTGCTTTGGGTCATTATTTTCTTGGGTCTCAACACCTTTTTACCTAAAGACCACAATATTCCATTTACCCCATCAATGATGGGTGACAACCTCTTCAGGCAATTAATTTCTATGAGAATGGGTATTTCATTATTGGATGTGATCAACACTTCTTGTCTCACCAGATGCTTCCCTATCTTTATGTCAACCTTAGTGACACCTTTGATAAGTATTTCTTCCCCATTGAAATTGTGCACTGGGCCTTCTCTTTGCCTAATCTTTATATGATTTTGTGAGCTCTCCCTTCATTGATACTTTTCACCAGTTAGTTTGACATTATTGTTGCTTGGGCACCTGTGTCAATCATTGCAAATGCATTACATTTTTCGTCAATAATGATTGAAGCATAGTACCTACCTTCGCCCTCTCCTAGCGCACATAAAAAGTGTGAATTTTTGCTAATTTCAGGGCTTATTTTTCTTAGCTCTTTTTACTCTTTGCTGCTAGGCAAATGGGCATATGAAATGACATTTTACCATTGTTTTTGCCCACATCATTTTTAAATTCTTTGTCTATTATCCTGGGCTCAGAGCCCATTTGGAGTGTAGCCACTGACTGCCCCTCTAACTTGAGGCCACTAGGGTTCACAGCCCAATTTCACATTGTACTTTCCTCATTGTCTGGGTCTTTGCCATTTATTTGTACACTGCAACCTATTGACTGGGTAATTTCACAAGTGTCACGTGACAGCCTGTCAACTTCTGGCACATGACACTTATCTGCATTTTGCATGGAGCCTGTCATTTCTGTCCCTTGGAATATCCGTGGTTCAAAATATTCCTCAGGTGAGTGACCTGCACCCGCCTTTTGGGCAATTGTTTCTTCTATGTGGGTATCAACAGTATTCTGACTATCAAGTAAGGATAATTTATCTGGTGATCCTACCTCTTCATTTTGTGTATTATTTTCAATCAATCAAACAAGTTTATTCGGAAATATAAAAAGAATCCATTAAACGACAAAAGTACTGTTGTGCACATATCAAAATTACAATTATATAAAAGATAAAAAGTCAGTGGACATTACATTAGACAAAGTACAATTAAAAATTGACTGTCACTTAATTACATGTTGGGTGGCCAGATTAAAATTGAAAAATGAAAATCAGGCAGGAAACAGAACTCAAACAGTTCCACCCCACCGCCTTGCAGTTTTAATAAACTCTTTCTAAAATACATTGCTCTTTTTAAGAAGATCAAAAGAGCCCAGGATGTAAAGACTGTATCGGCACTCAAGAGAAACACAAGTGCAGCCCTATACGAGAGGATCGCTGTTTTCTTAAGGGCAGGAACCAACGTCATTCTGCGTATACCAACATACCCTGTACAGAAAAACAACAAATGCGTAAGGTCCTCGCACGGGTAGCCACAAACCAGGCAGCCTGCATGATTAGGAAAAGCTTTCCAATTATAAGTGTTTCCCTGCAGCCGAAGAGAATGAAAACGTGCCCTCGTAATCAATCACCTATCTTTTTTGTAAGGACTCCATGTCAGATAAGGTTGAATTCCGGTGAGCCTGCTGATGCTAGAGTGAAGTTGGCCAGATTTCTGGCCATACTCTAAAAGAGTTATTTTCCTAACTACAATTTCTCTCAGTGTAGCTTTATAAGATACCCCCTCTTGCTTAGTTATTAGAGAGGCAGGCGGGAAGAGGGCCCTTAGATTAGCCTCCCCCAAATTTGCCGAAACATAAGCTAGCCAAAGGATTTTTTCCAACCAGGTCTGCCCAACACTGTACGAATAATAAAATGGCAAAGGGAGGCATGTTCGTTGGCCCACAACCAAACCCAGAAGAAAAGAGGTGCCATCGCCCACTGGTCCTCCCAAAACTCTGCCCCCAGTTCTCTGTGGATAGCTATTCCAGAGGCACTGGTCGGGAGCCCCAGCAGATTTTTTAAAAATGTGCTCTCTTTACCCTGGATTTCAGCTACATTCTGAAAGCCCGAAATGGCTGCACCATACATAGTGATTGCCACGGTTTGTGCACCATAGATCTTCATGATCACATCTAGGGGCTGAGCCCTACATTTTGACATAAATCTGAAGATGCCGCCTATCTGTTGGCTCATCCTTACAGATTGCTTAGCCACATGGTCCCTGCCATTTAAGGCCTCTGAGAAGCTTATTCCAAGATAGTCAAACACCTTGACTCTAGGTATTATTTCCCCTACACAAAGCATAGGTTTCATGGGCACTGGATGTTTTCTTCCTACACAGGCCATTACTGCTGACTTCTTGGTATTGATTTTTAGGCCCAAATTATTCATAAATGTTGAGTAGGCGTTAATCAGGACCTGTAAGGCCCTAGGTGTTCTTGCTAGTAGGACTGTGTCGTCCGTATAGGCCAATACTGGGAAGCCCCTTCCCCCAATACCAGAAAGTCGGCCAATATGTCAATAATGTCCCGTGAGAGGCCATTAATATAGAGGCAGAAAAAAATGGGGGCCAACACACAACCCTGCCTTACACCACACCCCACCCGAAAGCAGGCCGTACAGTGCCCACCTGGCCCACTATGTACACAAGCCTCATTATCGGTATGAAGATCGACCAATACCCGCAGAATCTCCCCAGGGCACCCTAAAGACCCAAGCACAGCCCAGAGCTTTGCTCTGTCCACTTTATCAAAGGCCGTGCTTAGGTCCATAAAAGCCAGATATACTGACTCGCCCTGACAAAAAATTGAGTTGGCCACTAAGAAGTAGAGATTGAGGCTCTGTTCTATTGTGCCCACTCCCGGGCAAAAACCAAATTGGATATCCGAGAGAATCGACTGTTCCCCGATCCAGGTTTCAATTCGGGCCAACAGTATTCTCCCAACGATTTTAAAGGATGAATCCAACAAAGATATTGGCCTGTAAGCACCGGGGCTGGATATATCCCCTTTTTTTAAAAATTGGAAAGATTATTGCCTTTTTCCAGGTCGAAGGATACTTCCCTAATTTTAGGCAGGCATTAAATGCCACTGTTAAGAGTGGTGCCCACATGTCTACTGGATCCTGGAATAAATCTGAAGGGATCATATCCGGACCCGGGGCTCGGTTATGCGCTTGAAGCTTTATTGCCTTTTCCGTCCCCTCCACCTCAAACTTCAGGCAAGAACCTGCATAATCTATGTCGGCCTGTGCACACTCTGACCCAAACAGGTTCCCAAAATGGGATAACCAAGCCCCTTCTTCCACATGGGTGCCACTTCCCACGTTAAACCAACACCCCTCTGGCCCACTTTTTACATAGGCCCAGAAGGCCTTCAGGTCCCCTTTTCGGGCGACGTCCAAAAAATCCTTCCCAGGCTGCCCTTTTTATCTCATGTTTCCTTCTCTTTATCTCCTTTTCATAGGTTTTCCTAACTTGGGCAATCGCAGATCTGCTGCTAGTCGGGTCCTTGAGTGTTAGTAGCAAGATTTTCTTCACCCTTTTACAAGCCTCATCAACCCAACCTTTCTATATTACGTTACCCTTTGATCTAGTGGCTATCGTAAATTTAGTTGTAAAAGCAGCAATCAGTTCCACAAATTTCGCTACAGTTGCCCCCGGAGATAAACGATCACCCAGGATGTCCATCACGAGGGATTTGTTATCACTAATAACTTTATAGTGTAACTCCTCCTCTTGAATCTTCCCCCATTTAATTCTTCTTGTGCCAATGGGCACTCCCAACAAAGGGATAGGGGCTGTGTCCTGCGAGACCCCTTCCCCCACCAGTCCTTTAAGCATCAGACAGATGGGCAGGTGATCACTATGTAAATCAGCCATCACTTCAAAGCTTACAGCAGATTCCCATATGTTTACAGAGATACAAAAATAATCTATTGTAGAGCAACCTTGATGATTATTAAAGGTCACTTCACCCGGTATATCCGGTGCCAGGCGACCGTTAACTATACGAAAGCCCCATTCCAACAACCAGAGACTTAACTGTAGGCCCTTTGGGCAGACTCTACCATCCCTCATACATCTGGGTGGGATGTTCTCTACCTGATCCTCCATAGGGTCAAGAATATCCCTATCTACACCCCCCAATTTTGATATTAAAATCCCCACCCCAGATGTAAGATATTGTTTTATTTCTACCCCTGGACAATAAATCCTCCATAAACTTTTGACCTTGGTTAACCTATCCAAATCAGAAATATGAGGACTGTTATAGAAATTGATAATGCATATTAAGGCTCCCTTTCTGGTTATTAATGACACTGCCTGCAAGAAGTCCAATCCTGTCTGAATCGGCTCTATCCTGCACTCAAGGGCAGCCTTTATTAAAATACACAGACCGCCAAAATGTCTACCTCTCGCTTTTTTGTTAGCTGGAATGTCAAAAAGAATAAAACCATCAAGGTGCGGGGGTTCTATTGCCCAGGTTTCCTGGAGTAAAACTACTGAGTTAGCTTGCAATAGCTCCATCACCGGCCCCAACTTCAGTTTCCTAGATGAGCCTGCTATATTCCAGGAAAGCAATCGCAGCTGTGGACTTTTACTTGCGAAATCCCCAAATGGTACAGATGGGGTTTGCACAATTACACTACCTTCTGCAACAGTCTCTTGTCAATCTACGTCCTCGCAGGACGTTAAGATCTCATAGTGGTTATCTAGGGGGAGAGGGGCTAAATCATTCCTTACTGGGACAATACGCGGACTCTTTTTAGACGGAATGGTACTCCAGCCACCCAACGGTGTGTTAATGGGTAGCTGCCCACCCTGTATGGTATTTTTTTCTACATAAACTCCGCTCATCTTACTGCTCATAGATTGATTCTGCACCATCTGTCCCCAATCTTGTGGATAAAAATAGTCCAATGGGAGAAGTTTGCTAGACACTTTGTTGCCATTGGGCTTAAGGCCCTGAGCTAAATTGGTATTCAGAAGGTAATCTGTTATCTGTGTGTCCGAAAAAGTAATCACCACACAATCCTCACTCAAATTATTGGGTCCATTCCCCACCCAGCCCACTCGCCTTGCCATGCAGATAAGTTTGGGATCTATCTTGGGCCCCATCAGATTCAAATTAATCCAGTGGGATGCCTTATTGATCAGTGAGAGGGTTGATTCAAAGTTTCGTATTGGGAGGCCGGGCAGTCCTGTAATAATCCCCACAAAGGGGACTGCTTCAGGGGGTAGGTTTAAAGTTAAAGCATTCCCCAACCCCCTCCCCTGCCCCTGTGCCTTTATGATATCATCACGATTACCTTTCACCCTGTCCCTTTCAGACCCACTCACCCCCCTTTGAGCCTCAGGGGCTACATCCTGATCCACTATGACAATAACATCAGATTCTCTCCCTTGTGGATCTGAGCCCCTTTCACCACTGGTAAAAATATCATCAGTTGGGGGTATTATTAAGGTGCACTGGCAACGCCTATCTACTGTGCCCCTTTCCTCCACAGTGCTAACCAAATCACACAGTTTGAGGGAGACTGCCCTAATAGAGTCATCCATAATAGCCAAGGTATTTAAAACCCCCTCTTTAAGCCCCCTCAAAGAGTTCAGCAGCATCTGTAGTGGTTTGAGTTTTTCATCCAGTAAGGCCTCTAACCATTCTTTATCTCCCTCACTGGCTGTAGAGCAGTCCAATAACACAGAATCCCTATACTAATGGTTTACCATTACTTCTGAGCGCCCCCTCCCTGGGATACTGGAGTTGCGGCAACGCCTGGGCTATCACATTGGTCATTCTTTTTAAATCTGCTCCTCTGCTCTTTGGGTTTTTCTTGTTCATTTTCCCCCTCGTAGTCTTCATCTTCACACACCTGAATGGTCTGGTTCAACTCTGAATTGAACCACACTCCCTTTTTGTGTGTGTTGATATGCCCTGTCTCATTTTCATTCATTTGTTTTCTCATTTTTAAATCAGCAAGCAATTCAGTACCATTATTCAAAAGCAACTTATGGGCATCTGCGTTTTCATCTGTGCAGAGGTCATTAGCTAGTCACTTGTTGTTGCTATGCACAAGATCACTCCTATGACACGCTGTACTTTCAATAAGATGTTGCTTTTGTACTGCACATAATTTTCCTATCTGTTCAGACAACATTTTGAATAGGGTCTCTAAGCAATGAAACCTGTCCATGTCTCTGTAATCCTCCCGTTGTGGCCTGGGCCGGTAATGATTAAACTCACCATGATTAAACCTGTTCTGATATCTCTTAGGAGATTGATTTCTATGTATGTTAGACCATGGTCGACTGGTGGTGGTGATTGATTATATTGGCAATGCACAATATTCATATTTTGTCTTTCATTTGTTGGGAAATGTACCTTATGCTGGTTTCCATTTTCAATGAATCTATCCACATATTTTGCTCTTTCTTGGTGGCCATATACCATTGTATTAGGGTCAAATCTACTCTGTGCCCCTAGTGTCTGATATGGGCCGTTGTACTTCTGACTTTCATTGTTATTTAGGCCTTGCATATCATGGCAAAATCCTACTCTGGGCAAATTACCAAGATATATTGTGCTAATGTAAGAAACCCTATTGCTGGGATCAATGGAACAGACTGTGGGGTGATGTCCTCTATGGAGGTGTGCCCCGTTGATTAGATGTCATGTTGGGCTGATTCTAATGGCATCTTTACAGATTTTACCTCCAAAATCGTTGGTGGGTGTTCCATAGACTTTGGCTTTGTCTCTTTATTCTTAGGCCCCTCCTATCTTTGACCAAATGTCACTTCATACAGTTTTGTCCCCTGTTCCATTATCCATTCTAGTGGTTTTTCCCTGTCAAATTCTCAAATTAACTGGGAGACAATTTCTTTTTGGAGCCCATAAGCATATGCAGTCTTAAATTCTACAGAGTTAGGATTAATGGCCACATCAAAGCGTGAAGTTGCGCTTTTTAAATTTTGAATGTATTGGCGAGGTGACATATCTGGCTTTTCCGTGATAGTATGAGCTGCTTTTTTGGCATCCTGGTAAGGTGAGAATTGATGTCTAACTTCCTTCTCAAAGTCCACCCATGACAAATTGTCCTGTTCATTGAGACCACAAATGATACTAGCAGATGCTACATCTAGGGTGAAGTGAAAGTACTGTCTATATTGTTCCCTAGGTTTCTGGAGGGCTTTGAATATAGCTGTAAGTGATTTCAATCCGGCACACACCCAAGTCAAGCCCAGCATGTAGTGCACAACTGAAACCCTTATTTATTTTATCTATAAGTTCAATATTCTGAACGATATACCACTCGTATCACTCGTATCACACCCTTCTCCTAGAACCCCCCCCTCCCCCGGTCACACTGAAAAAGGAATCCGGCTAGTTTGCAAAGGTAAATATTTATTTATGTATTTAATATTATGATTAGAGGTTCCCCCTGCAACACCCCTCAATAGGCAATTAAATAGAGGTAAGGAGAGAGCAGGTACTCAGGAATAGCACAAAGCAAACATAATATCAGTCCCCCCTTCTCCCTTCAAACACAAGAGAAAAACGGAATTGACTTTTCAGCTGTCAGAATGGCTTTGAGATTGTCTTTGGAATTTGCTGAGCAAAAACACCCAAAGTGGTCAAAAATACTTAAATTGTTACAAATTCCTATGGGAGCCGCCTTGAATAGGTGCAAACATTCGCAAGAAATGATTTAGTCAGAAGAAAACATCTGAAATCTTAAAGTCCAAGTCAGAAACAAATTACATTTATTTCACACGTGTGAAATTTCTCTGAATATAAATTTGCAGCAACGCTTTCCTTGCACGATATTCACGATAACGGGTTCTATGGATAGCTAAGGATGTTAGGTACAAGTAGGAGTTGAAATTTGAAAGTTGAAAGTTGAAATTTCGTTTCTATCATAAAAACTGAGGGAGTTATAGAGGTTTTATAAAATAGGTGCGAGAATGGGAAACAGAAATTCGGAATTAGAAATGACAGGTAGGTTTTCTTATGCTACATTAAGGACTACAAAAAGGAGAATGCCACACAGGAAGGTCATTCATGGCCGATCATAACAATTCATGTGTGATACTCTAGTTTCCGTTTGGTTTGGGAATTACTTTTCTTAATCAATCAATAAGAAGTTAAGGTTCAGGAACACAGATGAGAGAAGAGTCAGGGCAAAGATAGTTCTAGCAATACGATGGTTCTGACTTAAAGATGGGATGGGGTGAGTTTGGAATAAGACAATGCAAAATATACTATGGGTCACAGTTCTTCCTGTTAATACTCACAGGATAAGTTATTAAATTGGACTGCCAGTTCTGGTCATAGATTGGATCTGGTCTTGGAAGAACAGCACATCAGGCACGGGATCGGATCAGCTAGACCAGTCACGGGATTTGTCCTTCTAGTCTGTGGATGTTTCAGTCAGCTGGATAGCGAGTTCCTCAGGCAAGCATAGTGGTGGCAAGCCACAGAATTTCAAGATACTGGTTCAAAAGGCCTTCTCACACCACAGCGCTTCACGGGTTGCAAGAATACGTTTGAAGATTTAGGCCTTGCTTTAATCAATAGTTCTCTACTGCTGGCAAGAGTCTTGGCATCTGGATCTGGAAGGATGTTAAAGCTGGATGTAAAATGCTGGATCAGAGTGCTTCACCGGAATCAGGAACATGAGTGGATCCAAGAGTCCCTATGTGTTGTCAGCTGTCTCTATTTATGCTTTAAAATTACATCACAAAGTGGGTGTATGGGCCGGCTTAGCTAAACTTGCCACTGTGATCTGGGATTGGATCAAACATTCATCTCCGCCTTGCCTTTGAGTGATTGGATCAAGGCCGGATGATGTCACATTTTATGGTTTGCTTTACAGTTCTCAGAGACCTCCCTTTAGCTACAGCTCTCAAAATCAGATTTTCTACTAAATACACATTTCTACATTGGTCACTTTTACACAAATCACACACAAAGATGCCATATTTTATGTAGTAGCTGTTCATCAAAATCTCGCAGCTGTGGGATCTTGTTTGAACTTTCTACAGAATGTTTTCCTTTTTGCTATGAACACGATTTCCAATTGTTATGCAACTTTCCACAAATGTGTGTGTTTAACCTAGGTATGTGTGTGTAAATTTTCACAATTGTAGTGTTAACACATTTCACATAAAACCACATATACTGCCATTCCTGTCCTGAACATGTTACACGGTTCTGCCGCCTCTTAAAAACGTGCAGCCAAAATTTAGACTAACAGATATGTCCTTGGTATATTTTTCACCACCTTGAATCATATGTAATGAGTCTTTAAAAATGGTTCTTTGTTCATGCTTAACAGCAGATTGTTGCTTGGCTCCACCCCTTTGTCTCTCATGGAAGTCCAGTAGCATCCCCCTCCTTGGGGAAGTTCATTCCAGGAGCCATTTATGACCCTCTGACACCTCTGTTTCTTGGGCTGAAGGGTCTGCTAGTGTTCATTCTCTTTCTGTAGACAAAAGTCTGGGGCAACCCACAATTAGGACCTCCCAGTGAGTTTCCGCTAAGAGGATATCCCTCCCCCTGGGAGAAACCTGTTTGGCCACTTCCAAAATGTTGGCAGCTCAGCCAAGCTAAACTTATTCTTAATAGAAAAATCCATGAAAAACCAAACTTGTTTCATCAAACATAAATACATTACTTTCTTAGCTTTACTTTGTGGGATAAAAAGCAACTGAGATCTTTATTCTTTTTTAGCCACAATCCTTTTTATGTTTGATAATCCAGCAGACTTTGTAGTTTAGATCACTTTAAAGTTTCATCAGTAACTCATTTGACAGCTGTCATTCAGGTAGCCCAAGGTATTGCACCCAGGTTTTGACAGGGGCTGTCAGTTTACAGCCAATCCAATTTGTCTGATGAATGTTTTGCTCTTCACATTAGGACTTTGTATGTTCGCAATGCTTCATTAGATTACATGAATTTTAGCACCAAGCAAGATTTTTAATGTTGAGAAGTGTTGTGTTATAGGCATTTTGGAGTTTTTAGCAACAACAAAGCAAATGTCATTTGTAGGCACATTTTGGGGTTTCACTTGCAAAGTGCTGCTTCTCTCTCTGCACTCTGTTTGCTGGTCATGGAGCCCACTGGCACATTTTCTGCAGGGTGTGTGCTATTCCACCACACATGCACCCTGGGTGGTTGGTTGTGCATCCCTCTCTTTGTGACCTGAAGCACACAGTTTTTGTAGGTTTTTGGCTGTTTTTGGCATGCACAAGAGTTTTGGCCCCATTGTTGCAGTTACTTGCACCATACTATCAGAGTGATGTTGCATAGCACAGCGGAGTGGGTCAATACATCCCACATATCAGGAACGCTCTCTAAGTGGTCTTCCATGCAACAATTGCCTCACTTTTTGAATGGTTTTATTAAAGTCTTGATGGATTTCATAATATTTATAGGACTACATGGTGCATTCTGGAATTTGACATTTTGTCGCTCATTCCTGTTCTCTTGTGGACAAGAATGTGTGTGAATAATTGTAGGTGATTCAGACCTCACCATTGGGTTATAACCAGGTCTGGCCAAAGGGACAACTGTTGGTACATTGTTTCCGTGGCCATATCTGTGATTGAGTTCAGCTCCATTGAATGTGGTACTCTGTTGCTTTTCCTGATATCTGAGAGAAAATATTTGCTATTCTAGGTTCTTGCACTGTCCATGAAGCAGTTCTGCCTCAAGACAGAGCTCAGTATTCTCATCCCTGACCTTATTGATTATTGCTTGCAATTAATTGACTTCTGTCTGAGACTGATTAAGCACTTTGGTCTTTTTGTCATTTTCTTCCCGTAATTTAAATATCTCCTGTTCCATAATATGGAGTTCTTTATCTTTCTCCCTGCCATCTTCTCTAAGGGCTTGCATTTCCAATATTGCAACATCTTTATTATGCCTCATGACATCTAAAATTGCTTGTAAGTGGGTTAATTCTTGCTCACTCTCATTAAATACTTTCTCTCTGGGCCAATTGAATAGCAAGTTTGCTACATTTGACTTGCTATCCCCTGTCTAACTCCCTCTGCTTTAATTCCATTTTTAATTGCTGCACCTGATCACATTCATTGTCCAAACTGCATTGTAACTTGCTAATAACTTCCTACCATCTTTATGGATCTGTGTAGCAGGAACCACAGTTTTGCGCCTAGTCTAATGATACAGTTTTCTCCTCTGTGCGTTCTGCTGCTCGGAATAATCTAAGGAGGCAGACCTGCACAATGCGTTCTTCATCCAAAATATTTTCAAATGCCTCCATTCCTGCCTCTGTGGTAATTCTGTTTTTCCATATTGTCACATTTTCTGAGGACCATACTTCATGGGCATGAAGCTTTGCCTCTAGGTAATCTGACAAATCAGAAAACTCAATCTGAATCTGGGACATGGCGGCACTATTGTCAATGACTCTACAATGAGAGTGAAATGAGCACACAGAACTGTACTACCTGACAGCACTATGTCAATTAATAAGTGCACAATAAGGTCATGCTTTAGGATGCAAGGTCACGCCCAGTATTTATTTTATAGTTTCCCAATGGCCCATCAAATCTGTAAAATATATATTGGGGTTATGTCTATTGCTTCATGGTATTTTTGCTGTGGTATTTTTTATAGTGGTGAGACTAATTTCAGAATACTGCCTAATCATTTTTTCACCAGGTTCACTAACAATGAACAAATACTTGACCTAAAACACTCTGAATAAATGGCTCATGCTCTGCTGTGATGTTTTATTTACAACATCACGATGATGCCGTTTTCGCCGCATTCCAACAATTGTGAAGCACATTCATTCAGCCTCTCACTCAAACAATTCACTGCGGCTACTTTGCTTTCAGATTTTTCTTACCACATATTTGTCTCCCTATGCATGACAAATAAATGAGCGTGAATGCAAAAAGAAATGCACTGAAACTACATTCCTTTTCAAACTTGTTCTTTATCATAAACTATAAATATCCAAGTTACACAGAATGACCCGTACACCCACCTAATAATTCACAAAGTGAGTTAACTTTTATGCAGTGGCTTTCAATGCTCTGTGCAAAGATCTGCTAAGTGACCTTGGCTTCGTAACAAAACTTGGCAGGGTAAATATACATTAAACAACAGTAGAACTTTGAGAAATATAAACACAGTAGTACATGCACATTGAAATTTGAATCTCTAATGCAGCGTCTAAAATGAACAAAATTATCTAACCTGTGATACCTAGTGTCATTTACTTCACCAGCACCTCAATTAACTTGATAATTGCCTAGATTAAGCTGGTGATATTCCTGACTCAGCTTGGAAATGTTCCAGGGTCATTCACAGCTAAGGTCACTCGAGATTATGCAGCCATTCTAAAGATGCCAACCCATGAGAGAGACAGCTTCACCCTTAATCAGCTTGCAAGAACTGAACTCAGTCTGCTCAGGAACCAGCACTTTTGCCTCCTTTGTCAGTCAGTGCAAGAATCGGAATGTCGCTATAGCTCTGCCTCAAACCCTTTTCATGAAAGCCCTTGTCCATCAAGAGCACCTCGCCTTGTCCAGCTCATCCCACTAAGAATCACAAGATGTCCTCTGTGCCTTCCTTATTGGCTAACTGAATGGATCTACACATTTCTTAGCTGACCACACAGCGCAGATTCTGCCTGCATGTTTCTTTCTTTTTTTTCAGAATGTTATGCTTTGGCTCAATCTGCATCCAGCTTTGTCATGGACTAATTTGCACTAAATGTAATTATGGGGATCTGTTACATGCTAAACGGGGTTCGGTTAATTAGTCTGTTAGATTCATGTTAGTATTATATATCAGTGCAACTCAGTTAATTAAAAATAGCATCATGGAGCAAAATGATCATTTTCTAGCATGTGCTCTGTGCATTGGCATCTATTTAATTCAGCCTGAGACTCATACTCTGAGTCCACTGAGTTTCACACCCTTGGCCACAGGTGAAGTTCATACCCTCGCTAAAATGTGAATGTTGAAATCTGAAGTCTAGATTCTTCCTGCAGACCCAAGTATATGTGCACTGTGCACAACCACCACAGTAGTAATATGTGTATAGTAATTATAGGTAATGTAGCAGGAGTATGGCCAGAATCACCATAGTAGTAATATGTGTATAGTAATAATAGGTAAGGTAGTGGGAGTACAAGGTGTTTGTTAATGGGCGTAATTCTGTAATTGAACTGTATATGGTACTTATGATTGTAGTACAATTGAGGATAGTGCTCATAGAATATGTATTTGATTATAATTGCTGTGGTTACTTAGTTTTGTAGCGTTGTGAAGCTGGAATCTCTGGTTTATTTTCTGTGGATAAGCAGAATAGTTTAAAAGCTGTAGTTGTATACAATTTTAAATATACTTTTTTTTAGACCCTCATAAACAGTACATTCTAAATACCATATTTGTTACAATATTAGTGTGACACACTGCTGTTGTTTTGACATTAAATAATCATTGGGTCATTGAGAAAAAAAATGTGTACTGGATTTATTGGATTTAAAAAAAATATATTACAGTTACGTGAGTGTAAGGGTGCTAGTATGTTTGTTTGAAGTATGTTGTGATTAAGGGAATGATTGAAGTCGTTATATACCTGTTGGTGTATTTTAATGAGATTGACTTTCAAAAGTATTATTGTAGTATTATGTATGTATTTAAATACCTGCTGGCGTATTCGAACTGTTAATCGTGCTATAGTTTAGGTACTAAATTTGGGTTGAAGGAATATTAAGTAGACATTTGTTAAATTTGTTGGTTACCTATGTTTTGGAGTAACTGAGGTATTGTTACATTCAAACTAACCACTTCCTTCTTTGACATATGCAGTGCAGTCCCCTGAAGTGGTTGTGGCATGTATTACTTGTCATTTAAATGGTTTCTTTTTTTGAGGTACAGGGTACGTATCTAGATGGGGGGTTTATAGTGCCCATAGCCTATTGTTATGCAGGATGCACGGAATGTCAGTGTTGACTATGTTTGCATCAAAGTAAACTAGGAATAGACCACTGAGTGCACGCATATGTCAAAGTGCTATGCAAGTCATACCTTCTTTAAAGACTGTGCTGCCAATGTCAATCAATGCTTGATCTAGATTTAGACATTGTGATTTGTGAATAGTGACAGCATATGCAAGGGATAGATAAAATTGCTCTCTGAGTACGTACATGTCTTTGAAAAGAAGGAAACGTGCTTTTCTACATCCAACCTTTTTAACATCTGCAAGTTTGTCAATGTGGATGTTGACAAACTGAATGTTGTTGTCATGTGGATATGTTTGGAAGCCAACAACTGTACCAATTGCTCTGTTCACTAAACCTTGTTCTATGTCAAGGTTACGTTTTATAATTACTCTACAATTTAGACACAAAGTCAATATTTTATCCAAGCCGGCTGTGTTTGAGAAACATTTTTCTAATCTATGTAGTCATGCTGTTGCTTGTTGACACATAGGAAGTGTCTTGCCGTGCACTTCTAGTTTATCTGTGGAGCTAATATGCAGTATTTATTTTTATTTTATTTTATTACATTTGTTATACGCCCAGACCCGGGGGTATCACGGCGTAGTTACAGACATTGGGAGAATGCAATCTTAAATGTGAACACAGAGATACACAGGATCAAACAGTCAATTATATACATTACAGTCAGATATGTACAATTATTTAGGGCGAGATAGTGCTCTACGTTCAGTTAGTACCTGTTGAATAGCCAGGTTTTCAAAGAACTTTTGAATTTTAGGAAAGATGTTTCATTCATAATATTGGTGGGAAGAGAGTTCCAATGTATGGGAGCCAGGATTTTAAAGCTGCTACCCCCCGCTTTCTCTCTTTTGTATCTTGGGATTTCAAGGTATGCGTTCTTATTGGATCTGAGAAGTCTGGTCTGGGGTTTCTTCGTGACTGTGTTGTTGAGGTATTTGGGGGCTTTGTTGGCCATGCATTTATGTGTGATGCTCAAGGTTTTAAATAGGATTCTGGCTTGGATGGGGAGCCAGTGGTGGTCTCTTCTGGTGTTGGAGATATGTTCAGATTTTGTGATGCCTAAGGCCGCTCTGAGGGCTTTGTTCTGCATAAGTTGAAGTTTGGCTAGATTTGATTTGGAAGTGCCAAGGAAGAGGATATTTCAATAGTCTAGCTTGGAGAGTATGAGAGCTCTGGCTAGTGTAACACTGTTATTGGCTGAGAGGAATTTGCGACTAAGGGAGATGAGTTTGGAAGTGTAAGATGTGGATGAGGCTAGTGTGTTTACTTGTTTTGACATAGTTAAGGTGGCATCTAAGTAAACGCCAAGGGTCTTGACTTGTTTGAGTACGGGGATCGTGGTGCCGTCAATGGTGAATGATTTAAAGACAGGCTCGAGGGCATCAATTTTGCTGGAGGAACCTAATATGAGGAGCTCGGTTTTGTCGTCGTTTAGACAGAGGCTGTTGTTAGCCATCCAGTTTTGTATGAGAGAGTAGATTTGGTTGACCAGTAGTGAGCCTTTTTCCTAATTACCTGAGAGTGGGATGAGGATTTGGGTGTCATCAGCAAAGTTGTTATAGATGACACCCATGGCATCCAAGGCTGTGAATAGCAGCTTAGTATAGGAATTATACAGAGTGGGGGATAGGCAAGAGCCTTGCGGAACGCCTACGGGGACTGGCACAGGGTCTGCTGATTCTTTGCCGATGGATATTCTGGAGGTCCTATCTGGCAAAAATGATTTGGTCCAGTCAGTGGCGTTGTTAGCTAGATTGAAGTTGTTAGCTTACGTATTACACAGTTTATCATGGTCGACCAGATCAAAGGTCGCTGAGAGGTCCAGAAGCATTAGTAGGCAGAGTTTACCTGCTTCTCTGGTGGCATCCATTTTGATCTTCAGATCAAGAAGGGCTGTGTCTGTGCTATGGTTAGGGCGGAAACCTTACTGTCTGTCTCCTAACAGTTGGTAGTGTTCCAGATGGTTTTGTATTTGGGAGTAGGCTATTTTATCGATTATTTTTAGGAGAAATGGGACAGTTGTAATGGGTCGGTAATTAGTGGGTATAGATGGGTCCAAGGTTGTTTTTTTTAGAAGTGGTGCCACCCAAGCTTTCTTGATGCTAGTGGGGACTGTGTTAGTGAGGAAAGAGGCATTGACGAATTCGGTGATGATCAGTGTACGGGCGGGGTCGCAGAGTTTCACTAGGTGGGAGGGGAATTGGACTTCTCTACAGTTGGAGGCTTTAAGTTTCATTATGGTGTCTAGTACTTCTTTGTGAGAAACTGGTGTGAATTGAAATGGGGGGCCAAGAGTGGTGTTCATTGGGGTCACTGCTATGGTGGGTGGAGTTTTATCTAGTAGGAGTGTTTTTTTACTATCGATTTTGTTTTGCAGCAGTAGGATTTTGGATGAAAGGGCATTTTGTATGGTAGTGCACCAGTCTTTACTAGTGTTGGTAGGTGCTGTAGTTTGACTGGGGTTTTCGAGCTCCCTAAGAATGGTGAACAGTTCTTTGCTGTCTGAGGACGCATTGGTAATACGAAGATTTAAGGCATTGGCTTTTTGTGTGATTATTGCTGTTTTGTATTTTTTATTAGCTTCCGCAAAGGCGGAAGATATAGATTGCATTTATTTTTTCAACATTGTCTCATTCAATTGACGAGAAAAAAGTGCATAACAGACTTACTACCCCTCTCTAGAAGTCCTGTGAAGACACAGGTTTAAGTACAGAGGGACTGCATACTTATTCTACAGACTTTATCTCTTTAATGTCAATTCATAAAAGCATCTTAAAACACATTATTAACTTCTGCTTAAAAAAATCATACCTTTCATTCCACTCATACTTTTTACAAAAACGGGGTTCTACAATTTGAATTTTCTTCCAACATATTAGTTATTTTTGATATGCATGACAGGAAAAAACATTTTGTTTCCCTTTTAGGTCGACATATTTTTCGGCCCTTGATGGAGTACCACCGTTGTCTGCGGTGGTAAAAAAAAACAGTTGGGCCAAATTCAGGACATTGATATTTTCTTAGATGATTAATTTCATTCCCCAATCACATAAAGTGCAAGATCGGTGCTCCGCACCATCTAGTTAGGATCACTGAGCTGGGACTGCTGGGTACATGATTTATCCAGTGTCTGGACCCGGAAGGCACCTCTTTATAGATGTATCTTCACGGTCATAAATCGTGTAGTGACAACGAGTGATGGACAGCTTCCCTGATTTTAGGCTTGATCCACAGGTTGTAGCTATTATCCTGCCTGTTGCTGCAACTTTACTCGTGTTGAATGCGCTCGCTGCTAATGGCGAAAGGAGGTGTCTTCATACGCTCGTCATTCAATTGACTACAGCTTTCAAGGTTTGGCATTAAGGACATACATTTTAGATTGTTTTGAGTTAATTGTGCCATGGCATCAGGAGAATATGTGTTTCTTCCATATAGTTTGGATTAGTCTGGTTTAGTCTACTATTATTTAAGATGGATTTTGCATCTTTAGTAAGCATACCAGTTATAATGCTTTTTTAAAATGTTAGCATATGTGAGGTTTGCAGAGTGACACATGTTTTGAGTTAATTCTCTGTAGTGAAAATATTGCCAGATATTTACATTTCTAATGCTGCCGAGGGTGTTGCAGCATCGTTTGTATCCTAATGTTTTGAAAATAGGTTGATCTTTCACTGATGTTAACTGAATGAGTTCCCTGAAAACAATAAAATATGTTCCTCCAAACAGTTATTCGTAGTTGGTTTTAATGGCTTCTTGCATTCTGAGATGAATTAAAACAATCATGCGGTTGGAAGCCATGCTTACTTCATCCATCAGGAGCACTTTCATTTGTTTTAGAATTCTCTCTACTTCTATAGCAGCTTCTGCTGATAATTTGTAGTATTCTAATTTATTTTCGTGTTCTACGGGGAGTAGTAGTGTAAAGTTACACCTTCTATGTTGTAGGCAGCTAAACCTGTGGGGGCTGTTACTACAGCCAAAAGGTTGTTGTTTGTTAGGTTTTGTAGAAATGTGCTAATTATTTTAATTAAAAAGGTTTTACCAGAACCAGCTTCACCACTTACATATTGGACCAGAGGTTTATCATTTTTACAGCTAGAGGTTTTAGTTTCATATTTAAAACCATTTAAAATTTCTTGAGTGACTTCTAGTTCAGTCATGGCTATTTCTGCTTCATTTAGAATTAGTGGGTCTCCAAGTGGTTCTTAGCTTCCTGTAATGGAAGGTTCACTGCCCTCAGGAGTTTCTTTGTCTAGCTGAGCTTCAATTTTTTCCTCTTGTTGGCATTCATTGTCCAACATTTGTTTGCATTGTTTGAAATTGTCATTTGTTATTCTGCTCTCATTTGCTTTGAATGCAGCTTCAAATGATTCAGAGTCACTCAATAATCCTTTTTCTTTTCTCTGAGGTTTAAAAATTTGGAGTAGGGCCATGTAATACAGTTCTCTATGTTGTTGAGATTTAAATGATTAACGTTATATGATTAATTAGTTCGGGTTTGGTGAGTTTCAGTAGGCTTCCTTCACAAGTTGAGATTGAATATTTTCCAGTTGCCTCATTTGGTGTGACTTTGTTTTTGTAGGTGTAGTTTTGTGCAGTGTCGTACAGTCACATGTTTTCAAAAGCAGTACTTCTGTTTGGGTAGTGTGTGTCAATTAAATAGTTTTTTTTAAAATGTCCTGGCTGTTGGGATCATTTGTGGCTGTGTTTTCTATCTCTTGGTAGTATTATAGTACACTTGTTTTCAGGATGAAGCTGGGTCAGGGTTCAGCCAGACAATGTGTTCAGATTTTCCATATAAGGCTGTGTTAAACGGTCTGCAGCTTCATAGCACCCACATTATCTATGGGAGGGCATTTTTATACTGAAGCTGTACAATTTTTGTGATAGTGTTTTGTCAGATGATATGTCATCACAGAGATCTTTTAGCTCTGTTTTCTCAGCTTTAGCAGTGAAATGATTTGCAAATGCAGTGGAATTGTCTGCAATGTATTGTATGTCTATGTTTGCATTCCACAAGAGGGCAATGATTGCTTCATCCCTTTTAAAGTTGTACGTATTTTTAGGGGATTTACCTTTTACGCTGTGTCTTACAGAAGACATCAAGCTAATTACTTGACCTTTTTTGCAAACTATTCTAGGGAAGCCAAAGCGACATTTGGTATAGCATTTGCCTTTGTTTGCATATCTGCATCAGCAGTATTTGTCACATTTATGTTTTTGGAAGCGTACCACTTGTGTATTTAGGTCATTATCTATAGTTTCTGAAGTTCTGTTGCAGGAAATGTACTTTTCAATAAACTGTAAAACAGTGGTGTGACTATCATGGCCAAATTTTGGAGCATCTTTTATTCACAAAAGCATGTGGATGTGTGGTGCTCCTCTGGATTGGTATTCTTTTCTCCAAAAGAAGAGTTGCACTTCTCTGAGCGGAGGGGTAGTTTTGTTTATTTATTTAATTATTCATGCATTAATACAACACACCGAACCCTGAGGCATCTGGGCGCTAGTTACAGGAAGCTTCATCTCATAGTAAGGGGGCATAGACCAAACACGTAGTTACAGGCAGGTAAAATACAACATTGTTCTGGGTGCACAATTTGAAAAGCCGCACCTCATGGTACGGGGGCTACATCAAACATGCAGTTACATGTAGGTAAGAAACTAAATTGTTCTGGGTACCCAATTTGAAAAGTCACACCTCATGTTATGGGGGGCTACATCAAACAAGCAGTTACAGGTAGGTGAGAGCAACGTGTTTGAGAATGTGAAGGTGCTGAGCATGGAGAAGGGAGGACAATGATGGGGAGGAGGGCAGGGAGGAACATAGGCAAGGTAAAAAGTGCAGAAACGAGATAGTAAAACGCATGACATGAGGCCAGGCATGCCATATGATGGTCAGGTGTGAGTGATCGCAGCCTGTAAGAACCGCATCTCATAGGAGGTCTACATCAATCAAACAGACAGGCAGATACATAAGTTGTGGGAGGGTTTTTGGGTAGGGAACAGAATAGCATTCAGGTGACGGTGGAAAATAGTTCAGGCAAGTCAAGGCACTTACTGTGGAGGAAAGGTTACTGCCAAATCTTACCTTGCATGTAGTACGACGCGGTGGCATGACAGCACTTTAGGTGGAAACCAGGTGTGGTGTAGGATGCAGGATAGACAGACAATGGAGGTTGACATAGGGGACATGGGGCATGCACCAAACATGCCCCGGACTGGTACCAGACAGGTTTTTAGCCTTAAATATGGGCCTTGGTAGGGGTCACTACACAGCCTGTCTGCAAAGCGACAGTAATAATAAGGCTCAATCCATCCAATCAGCTGTTTGTCTGTGGGGCCACAGAGGTGGCCTCAGCGTAGGAAAGTTGCAGGCTGCAGGAGGCACTGCAGACTCGTCTGTGGTTGAGCTCACAGTGACAACCGTCTTCATGGGAGCAAGTGCTCCAGCATAATACATGTGTCTCCTCTGCATCAGCCTCCTTCTTTTGCTTGGTGAGCTACAGGAAGAGGCTGATGCCTCACTCCTGATGTTGGTGGAATGTTGCAGATAAAATGCAGGATGGAAATGAAGCGATGATGAAAGTACCTTGATACATTTACAGGGTCAAATAAACAGGGTTCTCCTGGTGTTTGCATAACTATTCTATCTTTATTTTGGTTTGCAGTGCATTATAAGTCATGCTAGTCAACCCATGCGTACTCTGTACAACTTAAAGTAACAAACCATGTGGGTGGGCATAGGTTCCTTAGCATACAACATACATCAGCGTGATGCTGGAATCAGTATTGATTTGTACCACGCATGTTTGCCAAGTGATTAGAGATACTTGACTGTAAAACTTCAACTTTGTTTTTTATTCTTGTAAGCAGTTGAGTAGCAGATATGTTTAAAAAATTAGAGCCTGTTTTTAAAGTGTGTGCAACTGCAAAACATAAAATTGGTAGTTCACTTTTGAAGATGAGGTGGAAAATGATTTCAACATTTTGGCTGAATCTGGGGTCTTCAAAATACATTCTTAAAGAGCGATATTCTGAGGCCCTAGTTTGCACCGACCCTTCATCATATCTTCGTCCTTTTCCTGTAGGAAAGAGTAGAGAAAAAGAATGTGCTTCTACACTTTTTTCCCATTTGCTCATCCGGTATCCTTTGGCTTGATGCATTTGATATGTTTCTAATGTTTAGCCAAAACTTAAGCCTGGCTCTTCAGGCCTAACGATTCCTAAGCATTTCTAATTCCCTTCCCGATAATCACACACTCCCTGAAGGTGCAGTTCCTCTGTCGAATTGCAAATTATTTTGCTAATGTCCCAAATCTATGTATATATATGTATATATTTAACCAATAACATTATATATATGTAACTAATAGTCATTCTACCTTGCTTTATGCCTCTGCCTCTTGATGCTGCCTTAAGGCGATCTGTAACACACCTCCAGTATCTATGCCTGTAATAAAATGAACTGTATCTGACTTCTCCCCCGCCTCTCGGGCTCTATATCTTGATATGTGTAACCTTTCTGTCTAAGTATAAGCACCCTTGGGTTTGGTGCGCTATATAAGAAAATGAACTAAACTAAACTAAACTAATGCATCGTCAGTTGTGTCTTTGGAGTGTAGTGGGTGAATTGCATGCTGGTCTAAAATGTTCAAATTGGCCAGTTGCTGGTGAGTCTTGAATAATTTGGGCGGTTTCTCTTGAGTTGTGCTCTATATTTATATCTTTGCAGTATTCATTGTTTTCTTTTAGATATTGTAGGGCTTGCCTAACTTCGTTTAATTTTACTAGCTGTTGCCAAATGTGTATGTCTTTTGTTGGCACACCATCAACTAGTACAATCAACGATTGATCTATTGACCGTTGTACATTTTCTTTTAGATCCAATGGTAAATATACTACTTTGCCAGAGACGCCCTTTAGTAACTCAGATGGATGTAAGTTGGCTAATTTCGTTTGAAGGCATATTATAGCTTGAAATGGGTGCACTGTTTGTATTATAATGCTCTTGTACAGGTTAAGCTGTTGGAGAGTTATTAGTGATAGCACATGATGGCATTTGGTTATTGTCAAGCTTTGTGTTGTAGTATGTGCAAACTGTTCAGGGGTTAGTTATTTGTATTTAGTTTCTGCTGTTAGATATAAAGCTAATTGTAACCATTGGGATTCTTCATTGTCTTCCATTTTGTAGGCCAAATCTACTATTTTTGTGCTCTTTTTATAAAATGTTCTGAGACAATAGACACATATTTGGTCTGGTATTTCAGTAGATGAGTTTTGAAACTTAGCTATTTCTTCTTTAGGATGTTGGTGTTTATGAGGTTTTTGGTAATGTTTTCTAAAGGTACAGAGTTTTCTAAGTCACCTTTACTTCCAAAGTATTTACGTTGGATGTGCACTATATCTTGAAGTTTGCATAGTATAGTCGATGACCAAGATTCTGTGTGGTAGAATAGGGTGTTGCTAACATTTGGATGTGGTAGAAAGTGCTTTTGCAAGCAGTTCCTAAAGTGCAGGCCAATGAATGCCCTTGCAGACCAGTGTGGCGGCTCCCTGGACATGAAAATATGGTTTATACAGTTTTAATTTTACTTTTGTATTTTAGTTTCACATAGTGATTTGAAGAATTGTCATAACGATTTAAAGGATTGTTGGTTTACAATACACATTGAGCTGCATGTCCATTTGTATACTGGACAGTTTGTCTGTTTGAAAAGAGCATTTGGTTCAAAGTTTGTTGGGGACTTTTTCTCTATAAGGGTTTCTTTTGCCATAATGTTGTGTTCCACCATTTCATAGCCTCAACCATTCTTGTCTATGGCAATTGTTTTTTTATATTGTTCTTGTTTATTAGCTTCATCATTGAAGAATGGTTCTGTGTTGCTTGTGTGAATCCATTCACCATCACAGAAGTTTGAAAAGGTGTCTATATTGAAACTGTGCAGGGTTTAGAAGTACTTTTTGTGATGTATAGATTAATATAGTTGGTGGTCTCATTCTGTTTAAAATAAATATAATGCTGTCAATTAGAGCTTGTAGGATTAGTCTCCTGCGGTCGTCTTCAAGGGTAGATCCTGACTTTTCAGATGTTTTTATGAGATTGTGAAGAACATTTCTGTAACATCATGTTTTGGATTGCTTTACTGTGACTATGTTAACAATGTGAGATAGAGGGTTAGGTTTGTTAGTAGGTGTGCTTTGCTTTGCACATAATCTTTCACTTTTTGTTTTTGCAAGAGTGGCCTTAACTTTTTTAGTCGTGGCTGGTTTAGTTTTGTTGAGTGAGATTACTAGTTTTTTTGTTTTAACAGTTTCTATACATTGTTTTAGAGGTGTATCTGTATTGTTTAGATTGTGTAGCTGTATTCTTATCTGCTCTACTTTTTCTTTCTTTTCTGCAGAGTTGCTGTTTAGTAGGCATGTTATTGTGTCTGTTGGGAAAAGAGAAAGTTTGCGTTGGAAATTTGTGCAATGTATATGCATGTATGATGCATTGGTGTGGGCGTGATTGTAGCGATAAATCGAGTGCTGTTTGATTGTTAGGTGGTATATTAGGTGTGGTTGGGAAGGTTGTGAGAGTAAGAGTCTGCAGAGGTGTGATGGTGTTGGGTTAGTTAGTAAGTGAGTGTTGGTGTGTTGGAATCTGTAGGGTGATTGTGCTGTGTTGAGCAGCAGAGTGGGTGTTTTAATTGTGGTGTGTAGATGGGAGTAGTTAGAGTGTGAATGGTGCAATATAATGGGCTAGCGTGAAATAAATGTTGGTTTGAAAAGAGTAGTTTGGGGTAATATATAGTGGAACTGTGCTGCTGTAATTACATACATATACATGATACATTAATGTACTTACTTTGTTGGGTGCGAAGGGTTTTCAGTTTTTTTTTTCATCGGTAATGTGCTTCATTCCTGTAATTGTAAAAAAAAAGTTAGTGGGCATATGTGGTAATGGCAAAGTAGTAGCAAGATTCATATTCGTGAAGCAAGAGGAGTGGTGAGGAAAAAACAGAAATTGGTGGACGATTAAAAATGGTTGCTTTTAGGAGCATTTTCATGAAAGTTAAGAAACGCTTATGTGTATTTGTAGAAGCTCTGTAATGTTTTGTAAAAGTGAAGAAAATTTGTTGGAAAAGATCTGTAGTTCACTTTTAAATGGCAATTTGTGTGTGGAAGTTTAATATGTTAGGAGTATAAGGATACTTGCAAAGATGATGCATTCTAATCTGTAGGAGTTTATGTAGTCCTTGATTGTCACCGAATGTAGAGAAAAAAGTCTGACTGCATAAGCAGCTAAAGATTGGAATGGGTTATGTTAGGAAGTATACGTGTACTGTCAATATATTAAACTGCCACTTTGTGCCAATTATAAATGCTTTACAAATCTATTTTATCTGCTTTTACTTTCTTTCATTAGTCCAGAGCATTGTAATTGTTTGCTGCTGCATGTGAGCAGGTGATGAATACTGCAATGCATGGCATTTGCTACAGTGGTTAAAAAAGAGAATATGCTTATTGAAAAGCTTATTACAGGGTAAGTAGCAGGAACCCTTTATATGTATTCCTGACAGCGAATGTGCCCTTATGGCCCAAAGGTTTAAGCATCAGGGATACCCCAACAAATACTTGAGAGAGTTTACCTGAAAGCCAGAGACATAGATCAATCTCTATTAATGGTAGCAGACACCCCTACATCTATAACTACAGATCTGGGGGAGACACGCCTCATTTTGACCTATGGGAGCAGAGCACAGAACATACGTAAGGTTATGCATAGACACTGGCATATTCTCAAATCATATGAACATCTAAGTGAGATTTTGGGAGACCGAGGAAACATTAAATTCCATAGGTCCTCCTCTTTGAAAGATGTTTTAGTACCAAGTTTTATGAGCCCTATCAACAACTTATTGTCAAACAGTTGGATGAACACTAAAGGTTTTAAAAAATGTTTTAAATGTAAAGCCTGTACCTAGGCTGTTAATACCACTAGCTATTTACATCATGTTATGGGCAAGAACATTAAGATCACATCAAGGATCACATGTGAAACTGAGTTTGTGGTCTATGTACTAAAGTGCCCATGTGGTAAGTGGTATGTGGGCAGCACCATAGGAAAACTGAATCTGAGAGTGCTGCAACACATCAGGGCAATTAAAAATGTGGACCCCCACCTATCCGATGGCTCTCCATTTTAAGACCAAACAAGGAGGTAAAATAGAGGATTTTTCTTTCTTTGGAATTCATACAATATCTAAATTACCCACAGGAGGAAATCGAGAGTTTCTGCTAAGGCAATTAGAGACTAAATTAATTTTGGACTATGAGACTAAAAGACCGAGGGGTCACAATCTTGATGAGGAATTGTATACAATTCTGGGCACTTTAAATTTTCTGTCCATCTTTCCTCTAAATTCTGACAACATGACTGTGAGCATTTTTACATTCTAACAATGAATTACCAAATTGAGTGCCATATAGCTCTGCTCAAATGTTTACATCTTCCTGTATTGCTGCATTTGTTTACCAGTTGTTATCAGTTTTTGAATTTTGTATTTATGTATATACACTTGTGCTGTTGGTTGTTTCTTATGGTATTATGAGGGATTTTTTGCTTATTTTTAGCATTAATTTTGTTTTTAGCTTGCGTCTTAAGGTGGAGACTCTCATATAAGTTTCTATAATACAAAGCTTTTTGACTTTCAACCTTCTTCTCCCTCTCCCCTGTTTGAGTAGGTAACTAACTATATATATATTTCCTTTGACCTTTTACGTGGTACAAAGACTGCAATCTTTAAGGATATTTTTTCCATGAATAGTACTTGCGTTATATGGTCTATATGTGTATATTGGATGATGACAACAGAAGGGCATTAGCACTAGGCACTTTATTGTAGCAGCATTGACATGCACTATGCACTTTATATGAGCAATGTTTACATGTACTATGCACTTTAAAATTGGCAGGCTTAATTATCCTAAGCATTTCATGCAGGCAACCTGGATCCAGTGAGATCTAACATTATAAGATTATATTACCTTTACAATGGCCATATGAAATCATTTCACTTCTATTATAGTTGACAACACGGGTATTAATTAGGACTTCTCATAGGATGCATCATTTTCAACTTTTTTATTATGGTTATGCATGCATGGGCACAGAGCAATATGCATTTCATTGTAACTGCTTTTAGGATTACTTGTTGTATAGGCACCATGCACTTTATTGTCATTGTTTACAGAGATCATTGCAGCTAGGCATTTTTTTGCACATTTCAATGCTGCTCCGCTATTTTGCACAGTTCATGTCCTTTCTCCTCTATACACGATTTTATGAAGCATTTTGATACCTTCCCATTTAAGGGATGATGTATTGAGAGGTTCTCTAGTTTGCCCCACACCATAACGAGGAAGAGTACTGGGTCTTTTGTGCATTTTTTGTACACACGTCTGAGTCCAACTCTGATTAATGTAAGATAAAGAGTTGAGGCGTTTTCGCCCAGGTGGCTCTCCTTGCTTAGTCAAGTGTATTGTCCATTGCAGGTTCATGCACGCAGCACTAACGGACGTATCTAACAGGGAGCACACAGTTTATTGTATCTTTGTTTACCTATTACTTTTTTTATCCAGCTCTGCCTCTTTTTTGGTGCAAGAGAGGCCCATTAGCAAGTGCTGAGACTAAACATGCCCATTTTATGTAATCACTGCAGGCGGATGTGTGATCTGTAAACATGTCCGCCTTCATATACTTAAAAACATAGGCCCTGATTCATGGATTATTTGTGCTGAAAAAAACGGGATTTCCGTTAAATAATCCATGAATTAGGGCCATGATGTTTTGGGCAACGGGGCAACGGGGCACTCTATACTTTACCATAGAGTAGTGAAGGTATAAACGAAAGTCCATCACTAGTTTCCATTTTACAAACATAATCAAGTGGTCAGCGGACCACGAAACGCGTTGTTGTATCCAGGTTCTGTTTTTCTCCTATGCACATGCAAGAAAAAAGGATTTGTGTGCTAACTGGACAAGTTGTAACGTTCCCTTATTGCCGAGCACACATCATTTCAGCCAGGCTGCTCTCGAGAGTGCATTTCCGCAAGATTTGCCTTTTTTTTTAAGGCTTTTCTTTGTTTCACAAATATATATTGGTCGTGTCTTATAGAAGTATATAATGATACTACATCCAATGTAGCCAGGATGTAGTCCGGTTCACATGGTAACTCATTGATTTTCAGTAGAAAGTCATTTGTATCTCTTAGATAGGATGGTAGGGACAATGCAAATGGGAAGAGTGTCTCGTCAATATATTTGGACATATTTTCTAGTAACGATCCTGCTAGTGTGACTCTCTGCCTTCCTGGAGGTCTCTTACTGCATTTGTGGACTTTGGGAAGAAAGCATATAGTAGGGATGGTTGAGCATGGTTTGTAGAGAAACTTGATTTCTTGATCCTCGAACATCCCCTTCTATGTCCATTCGTTTATAAAACCTTGCACTTTTAATTCCAAGTCTGTAATGGGGCTCTCAGGTAGTTTTTCATAACAGGTGTAGAACCAACGTACAGAAGTATGAGGAAGCGGATAGCACTCCAGAGAGCAGCTGCCTCAAGAAAAATAGTCAGGCTGCAAAAAAGGACACAACCAAAGTCACTACAATTGAATAGACTTTTAATGTTGTGCAGAGGAAAGAGTAAAAATGCAGGAAATGACGTGTTTCGTGGCCGTCCAGTTGCTTGATAGCATTGAGGAATGTGGAAATAAACAAAGTGTTTTAAACAGTGGTCACATCTCTATGGTTGTAGGTGAAAAAGTAAACATAAACAATGCCTGTGAGAGACTAATGCATTTAAGTCAAAGGGAGTCAGACATCTTAGAATGTTAAAACAGGTAGAGTAAACATTGTGGGTTATCCATACTCTGCGTGTGCATGATATGTAGACAGACATACTGGGTGCACGGCTATATCCAAGTGACAGGAGACAAAATGGCATTCATCCTATTATGGACGAAAAATAAAATAATAAAAATGCGAAACTGAAAATACGATGTAAGTGACTGAATATGGACAAACATATCAATGGACCAGGTAAAAGACATGTGACAGTCAATGCAAACCGTAATGTGTTTCAGCATTAGTGGCAAAAACGTTTTTTTACATGCATGTAAATCAAAGAAAACTTAAAAACCAAAGGTTTCAGCACAATATCAAAATCGATCGATACGACAGTAAATAATAACATAAGAAACAGTCTGTTGAGCGGCGCTCCACATAGTACACAATGATAATCCCCAAGATGAAATTGTACATGCTGATGGAAAATTGAACATAGGGTGCCTGACAGACATTAGCAAAAACGCCTGATCACATAATGCAATACATTATATAAAAAATGTAATATATAGGATATACAGTTAGCTGAAAAAGTGCAAATTTGCAAGTAAAATGCTGAGTGCAAATTGGTCCCCCCAATACCCTATATGACATATATACATGCTCATAATAAAAGACGCTGCTAAAATGCAAGTATTGATAGCCATAAATAGCCACAAACAAAGTACACCATATATATACAGCAACACATGTAATTCAAGAAAATATAGAAATCATAGTGCTATTCTCATTGCTTATGTGTTCTTTCAACCAGGGTTATGGAGGTGTAAAGAATGGCTGGACATTCTCTAGCAACAAAATGGATTATGTTAGAAGTGTGCCTAATATCCTCTCTATGCAAAGTTGAATTTAGAAGTGTGCCTATTATACTCTCTATGCAAAGTTGAATTTAGAAGTGCGCCTAATAGCATGCCTTGGTTGAACTTAGAAGTTGAATTTAGAAGTGCATTTAGAAGTTGACTTTAGTAGTGTCCCCAATAGCCTCTCTGTGAAAGCTGAATCTAGAAGTGTGCCCAATAGCCTCTCTGTGAGAGCTGAATCTGAAGCATGCCCAATAGCCTCTCTGGGAAAGTTGAATTTAGAAGTGTGCCCATTATACTCTATGTGAAAATTGAATTTAGAAGTGTGCCAATTATACTCAATGTGAAAGTTGAATTTAGAAGGGTGCCCAATAGCCTCTCCGTGAAAGTTGAATTTAGAAGTGCGCCCAATAGCCTCCCTGTGAAAGCTGAATTTAGGAATGTGCCCAATAACCTATCTGGGAAAGTTAAATTTCGAAGCGTGCCCAATAGCTCATTTGTGAAAGTTAAATTTAGAAGTATACCCAATAGCCTCTCAGGGAAAGTTGAATTTAGAAGTATACCCAATAGCCTCTCAGGGAAAGTTGAATTTAGAAGCGTGCCCAATAGCTTATATGTGAAAGTTGAATTTAGAAGTTAATTTAGAAGCTGAATTTAGAAGTGCGCCCAATAGCCTCTCTGCGAAAGTAGAATTTACAAGTGTTAATATTGTGCACACTCTCTGAGTTCTGGAATCAGACTGTCAAAAGTTCACAAAATGTTCACTTTCATTGCTTTCAGAAATCGATAGCACAAAAGGAGGACTGTACAAAGCAAACAAGTAAAAGGGACACATTATTATTACAACATATGACAGTCAATACATCCCAAAACATTCGTTCTAATCACTACTTTGTAAACCACATTTTTTTTAAATTAGACAGAGGATAAATATCCAAAGCCTATCAGTCTTTGTCCTGCCCTGGGCAGTCCAGCACCGTAATGCTACGCAATTCTCCTCTGAACAAGAGTGCCAACAGCAACCCCAGACACATATTTTGGTGTGGTTGGACCTCATCAGTAGGGTGGAACTGTGCCTCTCTAAGAATAGTGAGCAAGGGGTCCACGTCTGGAATCGCCTAGTAACTTAGAATGAGACCCATAGTTACTTAAATTTTACAAAAAATAAGGGTGTTCCTGGATTGCCCACTGCCAGATATTAGTCCCGGCACTACAGCCTTTGCAGATTCTTTAGCTCACTATCTTTCACAGAGGCAAAATATCCAAAGCATATCAGTTGTTGTCCTGCTCTGGAGCAGTCCAGCACCAAAATGCTAGGCAATTCTCCCCTGAAAAACAGTGCCAACAGCAACCAAAGACTCCTGTTTCGGTCGGGTTGGACCTCATCAGTAGGGTGGAGCTGTTCTTATCTAAGAATAGTGAGCAAGGGGTCTTTGTCTGGTTTCCCCTAGTAACTTAGGCAGAGCCCCAAAGTTACATAAAGTATGCAAAACTCCCAGGAACCCCCTTGTTAACTCGCATAATTTAAGTAACTTTTGGTCTCACCCTAAGTTACTAGGGGAACCTGGACCCCTTGCTCACTAATCTTACAGAGGCACAGCTCCACCCTACTGATGATGTCCAACCAGACCGAACCACGTTTCTGGTATTGCTGCTAGTACTCTTGTTCAGGGGAAAATTGCCTAGCATTTCGGTGCTGGACAGCCCCATGGCAGGACAAAGACTGATATGTTTTGGATATTTCTCCTCTGTGAAAGATTGTGAGCTAAAGAATCTGGGTAAGGCTCTCATAATCAGGACTAATGTCTGGCAGAGGGAATCCCAGGACCCCCCTTTTTAATATGCATCATTTAAGTAACTTTGGGTCTCACCCTCAGTTACTAGGGGAATCAAGATGTGGACCCTTTGCTCAATATTCTTAGAGAGGCACAGCTCCACCCTGCTGATGATGCCCAACCAGACCGAACCACGTTTCTGGTGTTGCTGCTAGTACTCTTGTTAACAGGAGAATATCCTAGCATTTTGGTGCTGAACTGCCCCAGTGCAGGACAAATACTGATATGTATTATATATTTCTCCACTGTGAAAGATAGTGAGCTAATGAATCTGGGTAAGGCTCTTGTAACCAGGACTAATGTCTGGCAGAGAGACTCCCAGGACCCCCCCCTTATTAATGTGTGTTTCATTTTATTACAGCAGTTATTAATTAAGTATGATTTCTATTTGAATTTTGTTTCTAAATGTTATGGGTTACTAATGATCTTTCATGAATAAAGTTACTAAAAAAGTTAGCTCCTAGTGTTTGCAATATAGAACCTTCAATAAACAAAATGTCTTAGAGTCTCAAAAATGAAGAACTTTTCCCATTTTCAATCAAATACCCCTAATTTCCAAAGTGGGGCACAGTCTTAACCGCAATCTTATTAACATTTTGGCACAATTTGTGTTAGGGAACTTAATGAAATATGTAGGTAATATATGCAAACCTGTTTCTCCATGTTTATGTATTTAAACAGTTTACGCTTAGCGATTGTATCCCTAATAGAGACCAAGTCATGCATTCGCATTTTCATCTTGATCTCATGCAGGTTCAATATCAAATTTCTTGGAGATTCCTACAATATAATTAACAGCCCTTGTCTTTTATTTAAGACTTCAAAATGTCTTCTTTCAGCAATCTCGTTCAAGTCTATCAATAAAGAATTCTTAGGAGTATCCAACATGTTTGTATATACAGTTATTTCCATTTCATAATGGCTGAAAGAGAAACTGTTTGTAGTAAGGTATGGAGTGACTTGCTTTGCCCGATTCTCGTTCTACATCGGCCACTGTCCGGACCATCAACCACTGCTGCTCAAGGGAAACGGTGAGCCACTCTGGCGTCTTAACCTTGATGGTCCAACAGGATGAGACTGTGGTTGTGCAGCCTCAGGGTGTGTGGTGGGGGCAACTGTGGCTTGTCCTGAGGTCCTCGAGCTCTCCACATGTGGGGCAACCTGTTATGAGGGCATGTGCAGGGATGTGATGTGTGTGGACTCTCCACTTCTTGTATAGTCTTCGTCTTCCCCTGACTGTGTGATGACCACGCTGTCCTCACCCAGCAACTCTGGGCTTGTCTCCTCTACAGGTGGGAAGACTCGGAAGCCCATTCACCTGGGTTCAGATGACAATTGTGCACATTGTTCCCCTATGTGGGGGAGATGCGTTCCCCCCAGTCCTCCTCCTGGGCTTCCTCGGTAGGTACACTCTGGACAGGCCGGTGTGGCTGATGTTGTTGTCCCTCCTCAATGCTGTTGGAGCATTTTTCAGAGCCCTTTTCCTCTGTTGTGATGACTGGGAAGTGGAAAGAAAAGGAGACATGTCAGTCCATCAAATACAATAGATGCTTGCACATATTTTACTTGACTATCATGACGTATTACAATATATTGGCATTGATGTTGCCCTCACACATATTCCCCTTCAACCAACTTCCCACTGCTATCATACATATGTGATCTACCTCGGTGGGCATATTGATGCTGCTTTTGACAATACGTGGGGAATATATAGGCAACGTAGGTATCTGTCAGGTGTTTATGTGTGTTGGCATCAGGGCTGCCCCATTACTGATTGCATGGTTATGCATGAAGGGAAAAGTACATTGCATGAGGTTGTCATGTTCCCTGTGTCCATGTAAGTTGACGTCAGACAGGTGTTGAGCATGTCAGGGCATGGGTTGTGTGTGTGCATGGCTTGATAGATGTTGAAGGTGGGGCTCATGTATGAGTTATGTGGGTAATGTTCATAGTTGGCAGTGCACAATTAGTCCACATGGCATGGTGGAATGCTCCCTTTGGGTTAATCAGGGCTGTCCATGGCACTGAGTTGTGTTTAGTTTTGTAGAATCAGTGATGCATGTGTCTGTGCCGGTGTTGTCTTCTGTGAGGGATTGAGAGTGGTGTGTGGAATAGAGTTGGGAATTCTATGGGCATCTGCATCCAGGTCAGTATGAGGCATTTGTGCTGCTGTGTGTCCTTTGCACCATTGGACAATGTAGTCTACTTGAAATGGGCATGGGTCATGGCCTGTGTGGATTAATGTTGTGTTCCCCTTTAGAAAGTTGCAATCATTGTACACATTTTAGTTGGTGGGGGACACAAGGATGTGAATGATGGCTCAAAGGTATTGCGCCCACCACAGAAGTCTGTGGCTGTCACCATGTCTTGTATGCCAGTGCAGGCCTCCTCTGGGATCAGGCTCAGGGTTGTCTCTTCCCTGGGTGCCAGTTGCTCCACGGGGTCTGGTGTGTTTCCTGCAGGTGTTTGGGAGGAGGTGGATTTTGTGTACTTGAGATTCACCTGACACTTCTCGTACACCCAGTTCTTCTTGATACCCCCCATGGTGCACTTATCGATGCCCAGGGCATTGATCTCCGTTGTGAGGCTGTCATGAGTGTGTGTGGCTGTCTGTGTGGTGTGGGGTCCAGGGTTCCGGATCATGGTGGTCTCGTTTTGGTCGATGAACTCCACCATCACATCTACATCTCCTTCGGTAAAGTTCATTTTGTGCTGGTATACCTTATAACTTTCCATCTTGCAAATACCATTCCGTATTAGCACTAGGGCAAACTTTGTCCTGGTGCTAAAATGTAGTGAAAATGCATCTTTTTTGCAATAGGGCAATGTTTGCCCTGGTGCTTTTAATATGCTAAACTGCAGCCCTAGTGCTAATGCTGTGCAAATATTGCAACAGTGCAAAGTTTCTTTAATCTGGCCCCAGGTGATCATTAGCCTGCAAAATTAGGAAATATACAACACTGAGGAACGATGATGTCAAGCGTGTATTCCATACTATGTGCTGGCCATGTCAAGCTTAAATGCTATATTGCTAATTCAGTAATAAAGACTTCAGAAATTAAACTTTCTGTTCAGTAACCATTCAAGTGTTAAACTGGGTAGAGCCGTTACGAAAAGAAAAGCGCTAAAGCAAACCGACTCAAATGACCTAATGCAATGTGGACTGCAATGTA
Organism: Ambystoma mexicanum; assembly: GCF_040938575.1. Classification (NCBI taxonomy): domain Eukaryota; kingdom Metazoa; phylum Chordata; class Amphibia; order Caudata; family Ambystomatidae; genus Ambystoma; species Ambystoma mexicanum. The sequence goes on along the minus strand of NC_090930.1, from coordinate 1,290,036,669 downwards.
ACACTGAAAAGAGAACTGAGTATTTTTTTTCATTTTTTTTCAGCCAAACATTTTATTGAATTATTCATAGATAAGTACACATTGACATTAGCATAGCATTCTTCAGCAAACTGTGTATTTTAAGCTATTGCTTTCTCTAGAGGTGAACTACAATGGGGTGCCATGTATAAATGCAGTGTTGTTTTGATACAGAAATGGCTTTGTTTATATTTATAAAAAAATAAAAGAATATGTCATCACACTTCATTGCGCGTTACACGACTAACTCTAATGGTGCTTTTGTTTAAACTGCTCAAGGTTAAAACAGATTTGAGTAAAATAATTCCCAGTAACCCAATACCCCTAAATGGTTTATACTAAACGGTTTGCTCCCTTTTCCAGGGATTTACCTTAATTATATTGCTCTGAAGGGGTCTGGTTTGGATCAAACTGGGTTAAAGAGCAGGACTCTCAACAGATGATGTCATTCAAATGTATTTCTAATAAATCTGGGGGTCATTCCCAGGGCAGACACAGATTGATATTCGTGCCATGTTTACCTTAGCCACGTCCATATTTTGAAAGAAAGAGTTCACCATTTTGATGTTAAATTGCTTCCGATTAGTCATTGTGAGCAATGCTTATAGAGAATCGGCTGCAATTAGTAAAGCACATTACTTATATCATCCATCTCTTTTAAAATATCGTATATGTTTAACAGCGCATATGACTAACAGAGAGGGAAGAGAGCCGCAGAAAGAAAAGAGAGACAAGTTTGAGATCCATCTCAGAAAAGAGAAGGGGGCCCAGTGCTAGAAATATCAAGCAAGGAAAACGAGAGAGTGGAACAAGATTGAATGGAAAAAGGAAGGAGCATTATTATACAAAGTAGTATATGCGAGTGCCAGAGATAGCTTGAAGAGAATAGGAGGCACCGAATATCAGGGCTGCCTGCATTGAAGGTAAGTAATTACATTTAAAAGCACTGGAATCCTTACAGTTGCTCTTCGGATGCGGGTAGCATAGCTCAGTGGCAACACGTGTTGCATTAAAAACAAGACAACATATTGCAGCACAGTTTCGAATCCTAGGTCCGGTACTTAGAAAAAACCCAATAATTAATATTTGTCTAATTTCTTTCAGAGATACACATGCTCCACCTTTCATTTATTGTGCAATATTCCGCTGAAATATACTACAAAAAAATAAAGGACACTTTTTACAAAAAAGTCATATGTGACCCTTCTTTCAAAGGCAAAAAGTATATAGGTGTTTAGACAAAAGCAAGCTGGCCTTCAAGTTCCAATCCTTTTAGTTGGGTTCATTGGGCTTTGCCTTCTGACATTACTCCTGAAGTGTTTTTTGCTCCAGGAAGTGGCACGTGAGGAAGGAAACATATCATTATTAGGGTATTTATTGAGTGTGGACCTAGCTTTGGGAAGCAACGGAACACTTTACAATTGTAGGGGGAAGAACACAGTGGGAGTAGCAGAGAAAAAAGGAGCGGGGAGCCAACAGGGGAAGGGTAGCAATTGGCAGCATGGGGGAAGACAGTGGGAAGCAGATCTCAAGTAGGGTGGGGAGTGCAGGGTGTGTGGACCTAGGTGTTGAGGAGGAACCACTCCTTGCATTTTATTTATTTTATTTATTTGTTATACGCCCAGGCCCGGAGGTATCACGGCATAAGTTACAGAATGCTTACTTCTCTGGTTACAGTGAAAGATCAATGCAAGATTATACAAAAATTACAATATGCTAATTTAAATGGTTGAAGGGATTAAAAATGCATACATTAAAGAGGAAGGTCTCAAACTTTTTCCTGAACTGTAGAAGCGATGGGGCAAGTCTGATGTTGATGGGATGAGGTTCCAGAGTCTTGGAGGATAAACGGAGAAGGCCTGTCTTCTCTTCCTTCATTCCTGCACATTCATAATTAAAGTCTGCACATTTCCTGATTTCTTGAGGATTGCAGGCTTCCGTAGAGGCCATGTCTCTCAGTGAGGTAACTTGGGGACTTCAGGGTGACAGCCTTGTAAAAGATGCAGCAGGATTTGAAGATGATATCGGCTTGCAGTCGGAGCCAGTGCAGTTATGTGAGGGTCGGGGTGATGTGGTCCAATGTGCAGAGTCCTTTCATGAGTCATGATGCACCATGCAGGACACATTCCACCGGTGCCAAGGTAGTCACTGGAAAGCCTTCCAAAGGGGAATTGCCACCATGTAGGACCAAGGCTTGGACAGCAGATCTGAAGTTGCAATCTGGGATGAAGGGCTTGATTTTCTGCAGGAGAGAAAGTTGGTACTAAGCCGTTAGTTTCTTCCTTGCTATGTGCTGTTTGAACGTGAGGTGTCATTCGATGTTTAACCCAAGGGACTTGGCATAGTGGGCCAGCTGGGGTGTGAATACCTTGAGGTTCATAGCAGAGAGCCATGTCTGGATGTCAGGGTGTTCAGTGATTTTGGACAGCAGTAGGAATTCAGTCTTGGAGGGGTTGGGCTTCAGGTAAGCACTGCACTTCCAGGACTGGATCAATGTGAGGCAGGCCTTGAGCCTGTGGATGTTTTCGATGGAGGATATCTTAAGGTAGATGTGAGAGTCATCTGCGTATTGGTGATTGTGGATGTTTTGTGGAAAGAGGAGTGTTCTGAGCGATTCCATGTAAAGATTGAAGAGCACGGGGGACAGGTTGGATCCTTGCAGGACTCCACAGTTGATAGGTAGAGTTGGTGGTCTGGAAGAATACATTTGTATGATCTGTTGGTGGTTTGCAAGGAGGTAGGATTTGAATCAGCTGAGGACGTTCTCGCTCATCCCCATGCAGTGATGTAGATTGTCGGTGAGTGTCTGGTGGTCTATTGTGTCAAATGCTGCTGAAAGGTCAAGGAGATAGAGTCATAGAGGCACAGAGAAGCAAGACGGTGGAACCTTCCTCAAGCTGTACTAGCTACCTCTATCTAAACTTACCTGCCCCCTTGCATTCCCAAAATAATCAATGGCCCATTTGATATGCAGCATCCTGGTGTGAGGCTACTGTTTTTGTGAATGGGTGTGTCTTTTATTCCTGTTCCCAAGACAGCTTCCCAATGAGAGTCTCTCTGGGGAGGGTTTTACCTGCCCTAAACATAGGAACAAAGAGAAACAACCCCCAAGGCTACAGTCTTGCGAGCAGCAGCCGAGACAGCTTGACCTGGCGACTACACATAACCCTTCTACAGTTGAGCTGCATAATCATGTGTGTGATATCAAATTGATGTGGCTTGGATAATTATGAGAGATGCCAGCCACCATGCCAGAAACTCAGGTATGGCTTTTATGTTTACCATGCCAACAGGATAACATTCTTATAGTTATGTAGTTTTTGGAACAAATAGGCACCTGTGTCCTCTGAGCCTGTTCAGTGCCACTGGTAGAACTAGTGCTGTAGATCAGGCTACTGATCCAACAGAGCACATGCCTACCCAATGCTTTTGGGCATGGAACTTATGAAAAGGAATCTGATTATATCTCTTTCTGTGATGGAATTGACTGAATAATTGTATTAATTTAATATAAATCACAAAAGCCAGGGCTTCTACACCATTGCCAGATGGCAATCGTTCAGATGTGCAGAGCATGGAGTCTACTGAGAACCCTGGGTATCTTAGCTACCTAATGTCTGTGTAAAGGAACCAGCGGGTCGAACAGGAAATGTTGGCATTACATTTACATTTATATGAAATTAAGGTTTTTAGTGTTTACTCTAAATTACTGTGCCACTATGAAGGTGGATTGTACATTATTACTCACCCCTAATACAATCTCTGCCCTTTTGTTTTCGTGGAGGAAATTGAATCATTGAAATAGTATGGTTTAGCTTTATATACCTCTTTCTTGTACACTGTAACTTGCTAGAACAGTTTTGATCTTAGATACAAATATTGAATCAGGATCCACCCATGATTTGTATTTTTATTTGTATTGTGTTTGTCTTTTATAGAGTGCCTTAAACTAAAGCGCTGAACATAAAAATTGAAACACGGTACAATAAAATTGAGTAAGCAGTTAAATCCATAGGACAATCACTCAGGTGTGTTGAAGTAGGTGTGTTTTTAGAGAACCATGGAAAAGAGAATAGACAGCGATGGAACAAAGAGAAAGTGGGAGAGCATTCCAGTAGAGGGGAGCAAGGAGTTAAAAAAATGAAAAACAAGACTGAGCACAGGCGGGGTGGGGGGGGCAAGGAAACAGGAATATAAAGTGGGAAGAGGACCTGAGAGGGCGAGTAGGAGTATAGAAAGATATGAGTGCAGAAAGATAGTTAGGAGCAAGATCATAGAGAGATTTAAAAATAAGGCAAAGTTAAATTTAATTTGAGTGGAAGGGCAGCAAAGCAAGTGTTGTGAGAGAAGAGGAAATAGAATCCTGATCAGGAAGAAGAGTTGAAGACTGATCTTAAAGGGGCAAGACACGATCTGGGAAGGCCAGACAGAGTGGTAGAACAGTAGAAGAGTTGAGAAAAGATCAGGGAGGTGATTCAAAGTTTGGATGCTTGAAAAGTGAGAAATGGCCGATCTTTGTAAATGTTATGGAGATGAACTCATCGGAACGAGAAGTAATGGAAATCTGATTGGAGAAGGAGAGATTTGAGTCGAAGTGGGGACAAAGATTACGAGCTGTGTTTGAAATTGGGAGCTTAGAAAATGGGAAGGATATAAAGGGAGGTGTAAAATGAGGAGGAAGAGTATTTGCAGGGAAGAACAATACCTCAGTCTTCCCTGCATCAAGGTTGAGAAAATGAGAGGGCATGATGAACATCCTGAAAAAAGGAGGAGATTGATAGGAATAGTTGAGTGTCTTCTGCGTAGAAGCGATGTGATAGATCGAAAGAGGAGATAATAGCAGCAGATGTGATGTGTATAAGGAAAAGAGAAAGGGGCCTAGAACTGACCCTCGAGGCACCCCGTGATTGAGCGAGAAAGGCATGGAGGTCTTGCCCGCCCAGGAAACAGAGAAGGTTTGGTTGGACAGATAGGAGTCAAACTGGGACATAACAGAACCTCTGATACCAAATGCTGAGTGATGCCAAGAGTAAAGAGTGATCCAGAGTGTGAAAAGCGCAGATAGGTCAAGAAGAATAAGCAACAAGGAGTTCTTGCTGTAGCGAGCTCAAAGAAGAGAGTTTAGCACAGAGATCAAAGCAGTTTCTTTAGAGTGGAAGGGACTCAATTGAAATCGAGGAAGAAGAAAGGAGTCAGTATCAAATAAGAAGATTTGGAAATAGACAATACATTCTAAGAGTTTAGAAAGATATGATAGGAGAGAATGGGACAGCAAGGGATTGGCTGTGGGTTTCTTTAGGATAGGAATCATAGATGCATGTTTAAAAGATGCAGGAAAAATGGATGCAGAAAGGCAGATGTTAAAGAAAGAGACGAGATAAGGTACAAGTAGAGGATAGATCTTTGGGATGAACGAGGAAGGAATTGGGTCAGTGGGAGAGGCAGTAGGGTGAGCTTTGGCTAGTAGAAGAAGGATATCAGCATTGGAAACTGGAACAAAGTGAGAAATGAAGGCATAAGGAATAGGTGAAGGAGGAGGAGATGTGCCAGATGGAAGAGAAGCTTTGATGTAACGACGAAGAGAAAGGACTTTCACAGAGAAGAAATTAGCAAAGTCAGAAGCAGATAGAGTAGAGTTAAGAGACTGGTCAAGAGTGGGAGGAGAATGAAGTCATGCAAGGGTTTGGAAGAGACACCTAGGGTGTGTGGATCGAGTGTGTAAAAGGCCAGAGAAGTAAGCCCCCTTAGCAGAAAATAGATATTTGTCATAGAGAACATGATAAGAAAAGTAGGAAGAATGTTCAGGTGTTGATTTGAGTTTAAGCCAAAGATTTGTCCCGAGCATCTCAAATGTGCTCCTGTTACCCTATATTGTATACAAAAAAACAAGAGAACATCTGGAGCAGCTTGGTGTTGTTTGAGATGTGCTTGTGCAAATGTGATTCTCAAAGATTTCCTCAAGGTAATCTCAGACATGTTCCAGACCTGTCTGATGTGGAATCAGGAATAACAAAGCAGGAGCAAATCGGAGATGAAGAGCATCACATGATGTGCTTCAGTGCAGATGTTTGTGAATCAGGCCATTGGTATTTTAGCTCCAGTAGGTACAAGAGCATTTGTGCACCAGCATGTGTAATATTTCTTTCATTTTTTAGCAATTCATAGTTTATAAAAGGGACATTCCCAACTTTTGTCCATGGCATATCCTTTTCTTTCAGTGATAGATGGTGAACAGAGGCACATGCACATCTCTGGTGCAGGTCTTGTGGTTTCCTTTTCAATTCAGATAGTTTCAGTTTTGTCTAGATCCCTAAAACTGTGGAGCCAGACAAATATGCATAGCACCATCATCTGTCTGAAGGGTAGGTGAGAAGGGTGGGAACCAGGGGTGCCTGCATGCCTCCAGTGAACATTTCATGGATTGCAGTTATTTCTGTGTTTATGAATGGGAGATGACCAACCGCCATGCATGGTACATCTCCTTCTCTGTGTGGAGAGGTTGGTGTGGGTGTGGGTTGTTTTGCAGCAGAAGGAATCTGCTTATCACTGATGCAATGTGTTTGTTTTGTTTTGCATTCATTCAGGGACTTGCATTTCTTTCCCCAAAGGAGGGACATCGTATTACTGTAAATGGTGCTTGATTCACATGAGTGCACCATGTGTGCTATCCTCACTCTGCAAAATATCTCAGCTCGGCTATCACAGCCCTGCAAAGCAGGATCTCCAACTCCACACAAAAAATGGCCAACCTGAGGTAAGCAAATGAGCCTCCTTTTTCTACTATGAAAGCATTTGTTCATGGCACTCCTAGATGATTAACACATGTGTGCCACTTAATATGGATAGTCTGTCAGTTTCACAAATATTGCATATGAATATGCTCTTGTCAATATTGGTTGGAAGGGAGGTGATGTTAAAACTGATATAATATTGTTTCATCCTCATTGTATATGTTGGCCTATGCCCAGTCGCTTTGCGAGGAAATCCGTAGTGCAAGATCGCGACCTTAAGTGAATCAAGCCTCCATTTTAGGTTAAAGACACCATTTTAGTTATTCATGCAAAGTCACCCTGTGGCCTAAAATGGCCGACCTGTGTTCTCTTGCTCTTGCTTTAACCTCTTCAACCTCTGTAGGAGAGTTAATGTCCAACCCGCCTGCAGGCTACATGTTAGGGTCATGTAGACCTTGTCCTTTGTTGACCTCGGGATCAGGGGATTACTTGAATCGGCGATGTTAACCTACAAGTATTTAAGAACAACAACGCTATTTGAACATGTAATGCGAAACATCTGTTTGACCTGCATTAAAGCAATGTGTAAAGAGTATAAAGTTAAACCCAGAGAATAATAGTGTTTGTTAGCAAATGTATTAAAAAGTATACCGCATGCACGAGATATGTAAATTAGGAACAAACCTGGCACGACCCTAGCCCAGTACATGATTAACTTGTAGGAGGCTGGACATCGTTATGAAGAAATTGTATAAATACGTTGATGTCCAGCTAGCAATTACTGTTCACTGCTCACACTGAACCCTGCTGGTGGTCTCTGTGATGTACTGACGCCAAATAGCTATTTGTTCACTTTGTTTTGTAAACTGTACAGTATTGCAATAAAGATTCTGGGAATCTTTACAAGCCCGTGTTGGTGTATTTCTCTTTGCATGGCGCCCAAATAGGGACCCTCAAGATTGACTTCGTCTCGTTGAAGTTTGGCTCTGTTATCGGACCGGGATCGGACGGTGTGAACAAAACGGCCCCTCTGGACGAGAAGTGAATTCCTCGGTGGAACAGCACGATCTGATCCCTGAACGGTGAGCTGTAGCCCGAGACGACGTCTTGAAGAGGGTCCATATATCGAGGTGGGTAATTTGCCGAAATCACCAGACACGTGGGTCCTTAGAACTGTTCTTAGTAACCCGATCGGGCCTTCCAGTCCTTTGATCAGGTGAATCTTGACCCGATTCTTAATTTAACCCTGACAATTTGAATTTGGCGCATTGTACTCGCGAGCACAATTATTTGACCAGGTAACACCAGAACTTTGATATGCCTGGGAAATTGTCTGCCTGTTTCAGGGCATTATTCCACAGCGACAGACAATCTTTGGAAGATAGCCGTCCCGCACCACAGGAGGGGTCGACGGCATGTACTATGTACTGTAAGAAAGGCTTTGGTACTATAGCATTTAATGACATTTGGCACAGACAGACCAGACATAATTCTAATCTTCGGTGGCCAACCAATGGTAGCTTTGAAATCCCTCGTATAGAATATCTAGAGTCTGTATTGGTAAAGAAAAAGGCTAGACCTGCAGCATTTGACGCATTGCACAGTGGAAAACAGAAGCTTTGCAGCAACAAAAGAGTAGAGAGAAACATATGCGTCGACATATGACGAGTGTCGAAAAGGCACAGTTATATGATCAAAATAAACAATTGGAATCAGTTAGGAATGCGGACAGAGCGTTTCAATTAGGCATTCAGAAAATCTACCCTTCGAAAGATTTTCATACGTCCGATGAATTGATTAACAAACTTTTGCATGAACGAAGGCCCGATGCCTCTGCACCACCCCCGTACGTCCCTCCTCCTGGTGCTTTGCCCCTTCCTGTTGTTATTCCTCCTCCTATAGCTCCTCCGGTCCTCCCTGTTGTTCTTCCCGTTGTTCCTCCAGCCGCCGCTCCTTTGCCTGCCCCCTTGCCTACACCTGCTGACATTCAGAATGTGCCTACTCTTCCTCTTCCAAGTGATTCCGTATCGCTTGTAGTAGACCGGGGAGCGGGATCAAGGGTTGTGACTCGTAACACTGTATCCCCAGATAAAAAGAATAAATTGATTGCTTGGGCTAAAAAGTGTATGAAGAAGGATGAACAAGCTGATGGTTTTTCCACACCCGAAAATTTAAAAAGTATTCCTGAGAAAAATGTTTTTATTGAGGGGTTAGGAATTCAATTGAGTATAATGTGGAATAGATTAAATGATGTAGATCTCCCTCAAGGGTTACGGGATTTGAACGCCTTAGCGTTGTCTAGAGATACTGCGGAGAAAGTATATGAGCATGTCAAGAGGTTTTTTGGGTATAAGAAGGAGTTGGAAGAGTTACAGAATGAAGAAGTAGATGATGAAAGTTTAGGTACTATGTTCTTACAGAAACGGTTTTCTCCTCGCCATGAATTGATAGGTGAGGAAGCACAAATTTGTACAAAGGATGCGATAAGATGGATTTCGGGTATGTCGATAACTCCAGATGAAGTATATGACACGTATGGTCAGTATACGTTAGAAATGCAAAAGAAAGTGATTCAGGTTATGGTAGATTACCTGCAGAATGAGTGTGTAAAAAGAAAGATTTTTTGTCCCACAGAATTGTTGAGTGTTTATAAGAGAGCATTTTCGATGGATACCTCTTCGACTGCCTTAGCGCTTGATTTGGCCCTGTTGCTTAGTAAGCGTTCGGAGCTGCCTACTTCTCAGTTGCCTATGAGAGAGGTCCCTCCTTCATTTGTCCCAAAAGTTGAGATTGCGGCCGATGCTGCATGAGGTATACTCGCTGGGGAAGTTCCTGCACATTTTGTATCGCAGTTTGTTCACGTCCCGTTCTCAAGACAGGAAGTGAACACCATGAAGCAATCTAGTCCTGATATAAGAAAGAATCCGACGGGGTTCTATAAAGAAATAGAGTCGGTCTTACAATCATCGATATTCACCTTAAGTGATATCCATTTATTATTTCCCGTACTCCTGTCAGTTGATTTATGGAAACAGATTAGGACTGTAGATGATGTACCTGGGTTAGGAGATACATAGGATAACATGGTTAGGCTCGACAGAGAAAGACCAGCTGGGTAGCGACCGCCTCAAGTGATATTAACTTTGCCTGATAGGATTATTGTAAAATTAAAAACTATAGTTCTTGAAAAAAGAATAATTTGGGAAAAGCTTACGGCCTGTGTCCAAGGAAAGTCTCAGGGTGCCACCAAGTTCTTCAATCGGTTTGAACAGGTATTTTCAGATTTCAGTGGACAAGACTTAGGCAAAGAGTCAGGGAAAAGGCTGTTTGTTGACAAATTTGTATGTGGATTGCTGCCTGACATCCAGTTACAGATTATGTCCTCCGAAAGCGCTTGGCAGGCGAAGTCTCAATCAGAAGTACTGCACATGGCTCTGTACTATGAAAATCGTGTAAATAATGAAAAGGAGAAACTTGAGAGAAAAAATGGTGACCTAAAAACAAAGTCCTATTACAACAGATTGTTAGAAACCCTAGAGGGGGTAATCAATTTAGAGGTCAGTACGTTCCACAGGGAAGTACGCCCTTGGCGCCGGTAACCATTAACCAGTGTGCCTATTGTCGACAGGAAGGTCACTGGCGCGCACAATGTCCGACTTGCAGCAAAGGTCATTTGGGAACATGGGTAGACGATCCAGAGGTCGCCCAGGTGCAGGGGGCCCTGGCAGAGGTCAGTTTGCACCAGAATCACAGCAACCTCCTTCACAGGATAGACAAGTATCGAGGGTGGATAATAGAAACATTTTTGATCACCCTTCTGCCGCGTACCTCTCTGAAGAGCTTCCTTTTGATGACATTCTGTTCCGTTAGGATTGCCCGAAACAGGATTTGGAACCAACGCCTATTCCCGTTTATCAGAAAGGCCCCTACGTTGAGATGGCGGTGGAAAATAGGAAGCATCTATTTTTAGTAGATACGGGAGCACAAAAGTGTTCCATTGACCATTCACGGGTTCCAAACATTCCCCTGTCAGGGCAGTCCAACGTTTCCGTAGGGTTTTCAGGCACTCTTGTAGTTTGTCCGGTCTCTTTGCCGTTCCGATAACACTGGGTCCCTTCAAGGAGCAGTGTCCATTTCTACTTACCACAAACTGTGGGGAGAATTTGCTGGGGTTAAATTTGTTGAAGGAATTGCATGCAGTAATAGATTGTTCCCCGGACGGAGTTCGGTTAACAATTTCACCTCAGCAATCACTCGCCTCTCAGTTTTTGACTCGACCTTTACTGCCAGAACTCAGTAACATTCCGGAATGCTTATGGGCAATTGCTGATAATGATGTGGACATTCTTCAAATTGAACCTGTTAAAATTATTCTGAAACATGGAGTAAAATTGCCTCGCATCCCGCAATATAAGATCTCAGTTAAAGGCGAACAGGCTTTGAAATGTATAGTTTCTGATTTTGTTCATCGTGGAGTAATTGAGGAAATGACAGGTAGTGTGTGTAATAGCCCGATTTTGCCAGTATATAAAAAAGGTGATAATGCGATTCCTTTTCGATTAGTAATTGATTTGCGTGCTATTAACAAAATTGTGGCTCCTCAATTTCCCATTGTACCTGATGTTACCACGATACTAACTATGATTCCAGCTTCTGCCACTCACTTTAGCGTTGTTGACCTTAAAAACACGTTTTTCAGTATTCCTATACATAAGGGTAGTAGGTATTTGTTCGTGTTTACCCTAGGTGGACGCTCGTTCACATTCAATCGTGCACCACAAGGGTACACTGAGAGTCCAAGTATTTATAGTAGAGCATTGAAAGAGCAACTCGATACTCTCGAGTTGCCTACTACTTGCACGTTACTACAGTATGTAGATGATCTCCTCTTGGCTGCTGATTCTGAAAGTGCCTGTAAAAAAGGCACCGTGTTGTTGCTTTGTCATCTAGCAAAACATGGCCACAAATCTTCACTCAAGAAATTCCAATATTGTTGTCAGGAGGTCGCATATCTAGGCTATCTCCTGTCAAAGGAGGGAAGAAGGTTGACACCTGAACGAATAAAAACTATTTCTGGCATGTCTGTCCCAAATACACAGAAGGAAGTTAGAGCCCTGATAGGTATGGCTTCTTACTGTAGATTGTGGATCCCTAACGTTTAGTTAACGATTAAACCAATGCTCGCTTTGACAAAGAAGGGCATTTCTTTGCCATTACCATGGACTTTGGAACACCAGACAGCATTTGACTTGCTCAAAACTGCGCTGTGTTTGGCGCCGGTTTTAGGAACTCCAAATTATGAAAAGGCCTTCGTGTTGTATGTGCATGAACGTGATGGATGTGTTTTGGCTGTGTTAACGCAGGAACATGGAGGGAAGAATAGGCCGTGCGGCTATTTCTCATCTGCCCTTGATCCTGTTGCATGCGCTTTGCCGAGATGTTTGAGAGCTGTCGCTGCTGCATCTGTAAAACAGAGTGAGGGAATGGTCCTGGGTCATGCGCTAACCCTAATGGTACCTCACTCTGTAGATATTTTATTGAATAGAACTCAAACGCAACACCTCACTTCCATACAATTGACAGGATACGAATTGATCTTGTTTGCCCCCCACATTCAAATTCAGAGGTGTTGTGTATTAAATCCGGCTGAACTTTTACCTGTACCGCAAGATATTGTTGATGGTGACGAAACGTCACACGATTGCCTTTATACTACAGAACAAGAGATTAAAGGTAGAATTGATTTGAAAGACACGCCTTTGAATAGCCCACAAGGAGAGCTATTTTGTGATGGCTCTTGTTTCAAACTTCCGAATGGTATATCCACGGCTGCTTATGCCGTCACTACTTTAAGCACGATTGTGGAAACCAAAAGAATTATGCATAATTCCGCGCAGGCCGCAGAAATTATAGCGTTAACTCGAGCTTGTGAACTTTCTGAAGGGCTTGCGGTAATTATATATACCGACAGTCAGTATGCCTTTGGGGTAGTTCACAACTTCGGTAGACTGTGGAAAGAACGAGGGTTCTTGACCTCACATGACACGAAAATACAGCATGGCACTTTAATGGTGCAATTACTTTCAGCGCTCGCACTCCCTGTTCAGTTAGCCATTATAAAATGTACAGCACATCAAAAGGTTACAGATGATATAGGAAAAGGGAATGCTTTTGCTGATCAGACAGCTAAGCAGACTGCTACCGATTTTAGTTCAGAAATGTATGCTGTAAGGGAAACTGTAAATGTTTGCACTTTTGGTGAAAGTATCGATTCTGTAAAAGACATTCAAGAAGATGCTACCATAGAGGAGACAAAGAAATGGGTCGAGGGTGCAGGGAGATTGGATGGTGATGGGCGTTGGGTGGACAATGTTGAAGGAAAATGGTTACTCCCTGACGCCTATATTACAATGATGGTCATGTTTGGCTCATGGTCCGACCCATGTCTGCCACCATGAATTGACTAAAATGTTACACAGTGTATGGGCCAATGATAACATTTTCAAAATTGCGGAGCGCTTTGTCCAAGGGTGCATGGTCTGCTTGCAGCACAATGTAGGAAAAGGTACCTCGACTCCTAGAGGAAGTTTCGCTCCACCTTCTGTTCCTTTTGAAGTTATCCACTTTGATTTTATTGAGATGGAACGTTGCAACAATCTTAAATATGTGTTGGTTGTCATTTGTGCATTTAGTAAGTGGGTTGAGGCCTTCCCTGTTAGAGATGCAACAGCCATAACCACGGCAAAAACTCTGTTAAAGGAGTTCTTTCCTAGGTTCGGGCTGCTGAGAGTCATCTGGTCGGATAATGGGCCACACTGCCATAATCCTACAAATATGCAAAGGATTGCAGATTGATAAACGGTTCCATTCGGCCAGACATGCCCAAAGTGCCGGATTAGTGGAAAGGCACAACGGCATTATAAAGAACAAGCTCGCTAAGACGTGTGCCGGCACCAAGTTAAAATGGCCAGACGCCTTACCGATTGTCATGCTATCGATGAGAACAACCCCTCAAACTAAGACTGGGCTCTCTCCCTTTGAGGTGGTAATGGGAAGACCTGCTAATATTTGGGGTATGCCAAAGAGTCACTCATTGCGGGATATAGAGAATGTGCTTCTTTCAGATTACTGTAACCAGTTGACTAAAAATCTATTTTCAATTTATCACCAGGTGCGAGAGGCATTACCTGTAGGATACGGGGGTCCTGGTCACAGTCTATGACCGGGGGATTGGATCCTCACGAAAGTTTTCGAGAGGTCGTCTTGCCTTGCACCTCGGTGGAGGGGTCCCTACCAGGTCCTGCTAGTCACTCAGACTGCTGTGCTGGTAGCAGGGCGTAAGAACTGGATCCACGCAACACACACCAAACGGATCCCGCAGCCCGTGCCATACAATACAGAAGACACAGAATCCCTTTCCAATGCTGTAACCAACGTGTCTGAAACAGCAACAATCGACAAGAGAGTATCGGAGTCCGTTCCAGAGTTCGTAAGGCCGGACAAAACAGCCATCTTGTCTCCACACTCTCCAACAGTGGCACTTCCGGATCAATCATTTTCTGATCCCATTTCCGTTCACGCGCCACCTCCAGTGGGAAGTGATGACATACCTTTTTCTGATCCTTCAGCACCGGGAATTGTGAAATATAATTTACATCCAAGAAGATAGACGGTTGGACTGTGCAACCAAGGAAATCATTCGAGGGCTTGCCTTTTGGCCCGACTGTACGAAAGGATTCTGTTGGCTAAGGGTTGGGGGAAAGACATTAAGCAGACGTGCGACTGGAGTCGCCAGCAAACAAACAATTGGTGTTTTTCGATTGAAGACGATGATGCCTGCACCCGCTACCACTCGCACTGAACTTTTAGATAAATATGTGGCTAGCAGAGACAAGGAACAAGCGTGTAAGGGGACCCCGAAAATGTATTGTTGCCTTTTAGAAATAATAACTGGGTTTGTAGTAACTATTGGTTTTGGGTTATGGTATCTGGAGGAAGCATATCCGCTATAGGACTTTTTACCTGTTGAAAATGTATCTGTTTTCCCCACTCCTTCCATGCAATTGCATACCTTGTCGCCTAGAGATTCTTCGCATAGACGGAATTATCAGAATAATACTCTTTTGTTAATAATGAATGCCACTCATGCAATTTTGAATAGGACCAACTGCTGGATCTGTTCACATCTACCGCAACATGGGGACAAGGGGCTAGGTTGGTACATTCATCCTTTACCTTTGACAACTGCTTGTTATGCTTCTCTAAGAGCACTATTCTTTGGCCGATGGAATGACAGCATCTCAGGGAACTTTGATGGTACAAATTTGAATAGTTTTGAAAAACGTGTTTTGATGCCCCTGGGATGCTCGCTTTTTGCAAATAGGAGTAAGCCAAACGTTGCTTCTGTTAGGCCCTCTGATAGATTGTCTCGTCCTTTTCAGTCTTTGATCTCTTTCAAAATGGCTCCTATAGGCAATAAGGATGCCACGCCTCCATCTTATTCTGTTAACCATCGCCCCGATTCAGTTTCCTTCTGCATACAGAGGAATGAAACACGGTCAATGGGTAATTTTAGAAAATGCACCAACGTTGCGAATTTGAATAGTGAGAACAGACCTCTGTACGTAGGTGAACCTGTCTATTTTGTTTGCGGTAATGTGGCATTTCCATGGTTGCCCAGGGATTGGCAAGGAACCTGTTATTTAGGGATTCTATTACCTGGGGTATTTATTGCCAGTACTGCAGAAATTTCGAAGACTTGTCCACGACGAGGTGTGAAGGGGGATACTCCAGCGCAAACTCTAGGAGACATCATGAAATCCTTTGTGCCATTTTTTGGGCAAATTACGAATTCGGAAGATATCAGGGGACTAGCGAGAGTACTGGAGAGAACTATCAACCGGACCACTGACATACTCTATAATATGACGTTAGAACAGAAAGCGATAAGATTAGTAGCTCTTCAGAACCGGATGGCATTAGATGTCATTCTGGCAGAGCGTGGAGGAGTATGTAAATTGGTGGGGTCCGCTTGCTGTGTTTACGTACCAGACTCCTCTCCAACAATCTTTAGGGAGATCCAAAATCTACATGTTCTTAGTTCAGAAGTACATGTTCCTGAGGGAACCTGGGAACTTAGTACATGGTTTTGGGACCTCCTACGATCATGGGGATGGAAGTTGTTTTTGGCCCTGCTGATTATCTTGGGTAGTTTCTGTTCTTTTGTTGTTGTATACAGTGTCTCCCTGGTCTATGTTCAGTATTAGAGGGGTGTTGCGCGCAAGCAACAAGTGTATTAGGGCATAAAATATACGCCCCAGATAAGGTTTCCAAGGAGTATGTGTTGAAAGAAACTCTAGTGTCTGATCTCATGGCAATAGATATGTCTGACAATGATTCGGGGTGTATAGACGATGAAATGTGGAATTAGTCGTAAAGTGATTGAAGGTAGTTTAGCGCTTGGCATAGGCCAAAAGGAGGGTTTGTTAAAACTGATATAATATTGTTTTGTCCTCATTGTATATGTTGGCCTATGCCCAGTCACTTTGCGAGGAAATCCGCATTGCAAGGTCGCGACCTTAAGTGAATCAAGCCTCCATTTTAGGTAAAAGCCACCATTTTAGTTATTCATGCAAAGTCACCCTGTGGCCTAAAATGCCCGACCTGTGTTCTCTTGCTCTTGCTTTAACCTCTTCAACCTCTGTAGGAGAGTTAATGTCCAACCCGCCTGCAGGCTACATGTTAGGGTCATGTAGACCTTGTCCTTTGTTGACCTCGGGATCAGGGGATTACTTGAATCGGCGATGTTAACCTACAAGTATTTAAGAACAACAACGCTATTTGAACATGTCATGCGAAACATCTGTTTGACCTCCATTAAAGCAATGTGTAAAGAGTATAAAGTTAAACCCAGAGAATAATAGTGTTTGTTAGCAAATTTATTAAAAAGTATACCGCATGCACGAGATATGTAAATTAGGAACGAACCTGGCGCGACCTTAGCCCAGTACATGATTAACTTGTAGGAGGCTGGACATCGTTATGAAGAAATTGTATAAATACGTTGATGTCCAGCTAGCAATTCCTGTTCACTGCTCACACTGAACCCTGCTGGTGGTCTCTGTGATGTACTGACGGCCAAATAGCTATTTGTGCACGTTGTTTTGTAAAGTGTACAGTGTTGCAATAAAGATTCTGGGAATCTTTACAAGCCCGTGTTGGTGTATTTCTCTTTGCATGGTGTAAAAGCCTTAATATTGTATTTTCTGATTCCACAGTGGTGGGTCCTCAAGTGCATTTTTTACTTGAAAGGAATCCATAGGAAACGCATGCCCAGGAGAACTGAGTGAGGGTGAGGGGTTTGGAGACTACTTTTTCGCAGAAACTGCAGGTGGGAATATCTGAAAGGAAATGCTGCCATATATATGCATTTGGAAAGAGCAAGACACTGACAGAAACAGATTTGGGATTTTTTATTTCCATTGATTGGTTGTTAATATGATTTCTGCTTGTGGCAGTGAACATTTAGAAAAGTTAGCTACTGTGTATGATGGAAGGGAAGGGGATACGGCCAGTGGACCCTGTAGATGTTGGCATCCATGCACCAGCAAACACAGTCCAAGCATTCTGAGCGGTTTTCTGACATTGTTGCAGTTGCAGACTCTGCAAGCACGTGCTCAATGTTCTATAATACGACGTACAGGTATTTGGTGTTTTATTTTTAGGTAGTCCGAGAGATAGTATGTGCCTCCTAGTGTAGGCTTACAGTGTATTTATCCTCTTAGATTTTACAGTACAGTCAGTCAAATCACTGACTTCACCCTATATCTGCTGTCCTGTGTGTGAATCTGGCGGTTTGGGAAGAACCAGTGGGGCTAAAGGCAGAGGGAGACCTGTCAAATCAACGCAGAAGATGACACTCTCCAAAAGACTATGCCGACTTTAAAAGTATACGTTTTTGAAGGTTCGTACAGAGCGATCTGTATGTGGCTTTATGTGGCCCCTACACCTTTTTGGGACTTCCCTAGTGCAGCACGGGTGGAGAATTGTTCCTCTGTGTAGTTCCACATTCATTGAACTAACTTCCTTTCATGCCAACGTGATCTTATGCATAATTGGTTGCCAAAATGTGCCCTTAATTTTAAAGGTGCATGTTCGAGCTTTTGCACGTTCTTGACCACATATTTGTGTCCGCGGGCTGTGTTCGGCATTCCTAAATCTCAAACCACCAATGGGACCTTCTCATATAAATCCTTCACAAAGGTTCCAAAAGTGAGAATACAAATTAAAGGCTTGTAAAAAGACATTTCTTTAAAATAATGTTCATGTTTTAAGAGGGTCGCTGGGAGAGCAATCTATCAATAACTACACTGTTTTCTTGTAATAGTGTACTCAGCACTTCGACATTGTGCTGCCAGGTTATGCATGTAAACCTGCTGCAAGCATTTGCAAATATGATGTGGGCCATAGAAGAAGCAACACACTCAGCTGCCACCCATCATGAAGCAACCCCACGTCACTGTCCTGCTTGGACATGAAGAAATTGTGCTTATGGCTGTTGCTTAATATAACGTAGATTGGTTTTATATTGCGCCCATCTGGCATGCATTGACCTTGTTGTGTGTAGCACTGCATGGACATAGAGAGGGGACTGTTAGTGGGATAGCAGCAGAAGCATGTGCAAAACCGGTGGTGTTGATGGGTTCATGTTGAAAGTACCCGAGTCATGAGTTTGGATCTGATGGCAATACTTGGCGAATATGTTTATCTGGAGCAGACAGTCAAGACCTGATAGGTAAAAGTACGTTGAGTCTGGGTTAGATGTTGATGTGAGGATGATGATATGATTTAAGAGGAAATAATTAGCATAGCTCAATTAATGATGTTGTTGTAACTGATAGGCTCTCGGAAATGGTATATAGGGTATTTGTGTTTGTGTAGTTTACGGTGATAACAGATTTTAATGAGGAGTTGGCTACTCAGGGACAAATGGGGCAGACAAACAAGGGAATATGGGATAGACAATTGAGGGGTACGTGTCAGGCATTGGAAGCCATCCGGGAGCAAAGGGGTGGAAGAATGGAGGATGGCTGTGACTCCATGGTGGAAGCAACTTCTTGGTCACACATTTCACAGGTTCACTGTAGACCATTAGTCTTTCAAGCAGGTGATCTTTAGTTGTTCCATCTTGAACAGGACGGGATGCCAATGCAGCTGATGCTCTTTCTGCTGTGTGTCAGTAAGTTGCACTTTTGTAGTCACTTTATGCATACCCTCTGTACCCAACACACAGAGTCTCTCTTTACCTGAATGAAGCTTTTCATTGGTGCAATTAGCTGCTTTCGTGCCTTGTGTACGGGGCACACTCGCATACTGGGTGGGCTTCAAATGGTCTGTCAATATGCACGACAGCCTCTTTGCTTCCTTAACGTGCATTCAGTACTCTGCCCTCAGCATATGCTTTCCCTAGCTTTTTTTCAGAGTCAACACTTGGGAATGGTTTCTGTGTATTCTGTGACTGTTTCAAACAGGCTATTTTTGGAGGTTTCCTGCTGGTCTGGATGATATC
Organism: Ambystoma mexicanum; assembly: GCF_040938575.1. NCBI lineage: Eukaryota > Metazoa > Chordata > Amphibia > Caudata > Ambystomatidae > Ambystoma > Ambystoma mexicanum. The sequence goes on along the minus strand of NC_090930.1, from coordinate 1,290,017,352 downwards.
CCAATATGGACGCTTTGATTTTTCTTAGTAGGCTTCTGTGCTACTTCCAGCATTACATTTAGCCATTGGATGTTTGTGTGTTTTTTTAAATGTTTTATTTCTGTTAGAGCAAATATGACGCCCTGTAAACATTATACTGCGAGTGCTTGTGATGGAACGTTTACCCTCATTTTTTTATGTTCTGCTTTTTCGCTAATTTTTGCACATGGTACTGTTGAGCACTATCTGGAGATCGCTTCTTGGCATGTGTCAGGCACTCCATGTATTTTGACACCAGACATAGTATTTTTCCTTAGTCTCCGGGTTCTTTTTTCTATTTCATCGGTTACTTCCATTTAAGTCAAGGTTATTTTTAAAGCTGAGATTACATGTTATGGACAATGCATTTGTAGTTTAACTCATTCGAACAGCCATGCTATTTGTAGATGCTGATTTCTGGATGGGCGTTAGCTTCATTCTCTACCAAACCCCACGTGTACTGCTTACCGTGTTAATTGGGAAACCATTAATTGTCCTACAATTGATAGTCCCTTGCAGGGATTGTTACAAAGCACGTTTTAAATCATCTTTGTATTTGTTTCATGTACAGTTCTTGGTATCAGAAGTAGCCATTATGATGGATTCATCGTATAAAATGTAATGGACCGTTATGCATTAATAATAAAAATAATGCCCCATCTGCATTTCATAATAATGCAAACCTCACATTATTTTCATATTTCGGGCCTGATTCAGGGAATTTTTTCGCACGGTTCAAAGTGAATTTGCACTGCTAAAAAGTGACTTTGCACAACTGGCACAAACCCTCATTCATGGACCTGTGCAAAGTGTATTTTTACCGTGCAACCTCATTTTGTACTGCAAAAATGACTTTGCACGGCAAAAATACACTTTGCACAGTTCCATGAATCAGGGTTTGTGTTGGTAGTGCAAAGTCACTTTTCAGCAGTGCAAAGTCACTTTCAACCGTGCAAAATATTCCATGAATCAGGCCCCTTTTCTTTATTTGTTCAAGGTTGTTGATGGGTTGTGCTACCTCTTTGAAGATATTCAGTCTTTCTACGGCAGCAACGGAGAGGGGCAGTTGGAGAAAATCAAATATGCATCGACAAAGACATATGTTTTGCCGTTTGCAGTAGTTCACTGGATATTACAGCTATAGACATGAATGTGTGCAAGCCCCATAAAGAACGGTTCCAGCTCATAGTGCATACAAGCTGAAGGGGCAGTCATCATGTGACTAATATTAAGTGAAAGTGAGCTGTTAGACTCTGCTGTTTGATTAAATACGTGTGATATGTTTCATTATCAGCTGTGGTCCACCTCCTGCAGCTTACACAACCTGTAGGAGACTCATAACATTATTCTGATCTCTGTTCCATTTGGCACGGCATCATCAATAATGTTAATTCACACTTTGAACTCCTAATTACCTAAGGGCCACACACAATGCCAGGCCGAAAGGTGTATGCTCTAAAAACTTCTTTACTTGAACCCCATAAGTAGGACTGCATCACCCCACAATAGAATACACACATATCTAACAGGAGAGAACATGCATAGGATGACATGAGCTTCTCTATAACCATCTTTTGCAGCATTATGAGAATATTGCACCGCACCAAGACCCAGCATACATGTCCAGCCATTCCCATGCAAAGAAGGAGTCAACATTCACATAAGCATGCTAAATAAAAGTGGCGTAAAGAAGCTCCCACAGGGTGATGGGCATATGTCCAGTTACGACTGTGAAACAATTGAGCAGCATTCATCCATTTACATTTGCCATTGAAATAATTGATGCAGCAGATCAACTCAGAGCTTATTTTTTGAGGTTTTCTGATTAATAACAGACCTTAAGTTCCATCTATACTTCTAACCTTTCAAACAAGAGAAAGCACCTGGATGAGGGACTGGCATGATGGTGACAAGGAACTGGGATGGAGTACTGGGATGAGGGATACATGTGTCTGGGACAAGGAAGAGGATGATGGTCTAGAAAATGGAAGAGAAATAGGTGGACGTACCAGGATGATGAACAGGGACTATGAAAAGGGACTAAGACAAGTAAGGATTAGGATAAGGGACAAACATTAAGGACCATGATAAGATACTGATGTAAAGAAAAATGAGAAAGTGGAGGAACAGGAAGAGAGAATGAGCCCAGTAAGAGGAAGATGGAATAGGATGAATAACTAGGATGACGTTGAGGAACAAGGAAGAGGGAGAGTGGCTATGATGAGGCACACAGGCTGGAATGAGGAAGAGGAAGAGGTACTAGGATGGGGAAGAGGGACTATGTTAATGTGTTAATGACGAACAAGGAAGAGGAACTAGTTCATGGAAGAGAGAACAGAACAGGGAAGAGGGAAGAGGAGTTTAACAATGAGAATGAGGAACGAGGATGAGGATGATGGGTGGTGTGGGGTTTAATGACTGCCCCAGAATGATATGACCAGAAAGGCCAGGTTAGGCCTCTAATCCAAAATATATTCTTTTGTGAAAAAGGCACACTGGTACAATGACAAGCCAACCTTAAAACCTTAACACAGACAATGTGCCAACAATTTAAATACATTTACTTCTGCTGTTGAAACAAGGAGTATGCTGAAAAGTAAAATCAGATTGCAGATGAGAAAGGCACATTGCATTGTTAGTTGAGAGACAAAAAGCAGAATTTTTCATTGAAACTGCCATACATCAAAATGCTCTGTACCCTGAAAATTAAGAGAACAAACTCATGTGCAAAATTAAATGGAAAGGCATGTTCATTTCACAATGGGGAAAAATGTTGCCAATACAGAACCTCTCATGATGATAAAATTAACAGTGATGTGCAAACATGTTAAAAATAATAGCAAAGCCTCATGTTTGAGAAGCAGATTGTGACATGTGAAGTACAGGATGTTGGTCATTGGAGCTAACTTCAACACTGGGATTCAAATCTACCTTCCCCCATATCATGCTCTGTTGTTGCTCAGAAAGACCATTGCTTTGAATCTCGGGCAGAAGGGCTTGGTTCCTGCATGAAAGGAATGTATTGGTGCTGGATAAACAGAGGATGCCAATAAGTGAAGCAGAACTTTATAAAATATTAAAAATTCAAACATTTGTTTTGACTTTCACTGGCCTGGCTGGGGGATGGCTGGCCATTAAGAGTGTCAGAGGACATCAGAGACCCATCTGGCCAGAGAGATAACATCTCATCAGCATCCTTTATCCCTAAGAGAACAAATGTTAATGAATATGCCTCAGCCTTAAATCAACATTGAGTGGCAGAGCTGGTGGTCTGAAGGGAAATGAAAACTGAAACCTAGTATGATTTTGAAAAATCTATGTATAATTATGGTGGCCATAGAAATTACATTTTACCCAATAACTTTTGAACCATGATACTCACAAAAATGGGGCACATGTCATTGTAAAGATTGTGACAAGTCTGTTAGTTTGATGCCATATGTATCTGAATCTTATTTGTGAAAATCCTGTAACAATCTAAAATATGTTTCTTCTAGCTTCCTGTAAAATTTTCTGAATCCAAAAGTTGGGGAGCTGGTGGCTCATTAAATTTGATATTGAGGTACAAAATATAATGTTCACAATTATTATAATTTTTGCATTAAGGGTGAAAAACCACAGTCTGCATGTGTAATGCCCTGCCGTAATGGAATCATTTTCATAGGTCCATCATGATTAGGAGAATAGAAATGTCTATGTGTTATGATGTTTATTTGTAAATTGACAATTTATGTCATGTAATGGCTTTTTGAGTGCAAAAAAACGGACTTGTATAAAATGTAAATGAAAGTTGGTGTGTACCTCTTCACATCATTTCAATCCTAGAACTCCAAGGGCCTATTAGCAAAGAGGGGTTGGATCTTGGGGAGGAAAACGGCATAAGCCTCCAATGAAAAGGCTGTACCAATAAACCTGCACTTTCTAATTGTAGTATTTGGAAGTGTGGCTTATAGGGTAAAAAGCCCTTGCTCTATGGGGAAAGGGACAGCTGCTTAAAAATATTAAAGGAGACGTGCATACAATCCATCTGGGTGAATCTTGTCACAGCTGCCTGACATTATCTGGGTGGAAAAAACTGAAGTTTGCTGCAGGATACTGTTACCTGGGAAAGCCTAAAAGCTGACTGGGACCTTCGGTTGAGGAGAGCCAAATAAGGGATGGATTCTGGTGGCTATTGTTGACCAGATCCCTGTGCTTTTCCAAAAGAGAAGCCTGCTGGTGCCTTTCCTGACTGCCAAAAACAAATATTTTCAATGTAAGTAGATGAATGAATTTGAAAGAAACCAAGTGGGTGGTGGGATCTGCCTGCCTTAATATTTTCCCTCAAAAGTGGGTACGGGAAATTGTGTAGACCCTTAGGATATTTAACTGAGTAATAATTTAATTAATTCCCATATAGATATATGCAGGGGGAGCTCAGGGGATTTTAAAACTCTGCCCTCTTTCCTAGTGGTAAGTTAAGTTATAGTCATTTAACGTAATTCTGTACAGCTATTTTTTCCTGTCAACCCCAGACTTCTCGAAAGAAAAGGGGTGTCTTTGTCCTAAAACAAAAATATTAAACAGCCCCCTACTTCCCACACCTTGCCTTTAAACAGAGGGGTGCTGAATAAAACAGAAGCCTGGGTTTTTTGTTCTGGGTTAAAGGAAATCATGTTTAATTCTGTATTGAAAACTGCACAGTTTTTCCTGAGAGTGGAAAAGTGACCCTGGTAGAAGAAAGATGACGGGCCTCAATACGAGTTTGGCAGTAACGTGACATTCCTACCGGAGGGTTGCTGCCAAACTCGTGATATTTTACCGGCACCTGACTTCCCGGTGCCACCGGGAGATTTCAACTCTGTCTGCCCGGGAAGCCAGGCACTGGTAAAATGTAAGTCCCCATCCCATATATGAGTGGGGACACAGAAGCAACAGGACCCTTGTTAATGGTGCTGGTGCTTCCGTGAGGAGTCTGCCTATCATGGCCGCTGCACCCGGCAGGGTCTTACCTGTCAGGCACAGTGGCCACGGCAGGCAGACACAAAGTTTGCCAGTTTGGAAACTAAGCTGCCAGTGATCTTAACGGCACCCTTGTTTCAAGACTGCCAAACATATAATGAGGTCCGTTGTATTGCTTTGGGGTGAAGAAGAGAGAAAGGTTCTACCAATCAAATGTATTCTCAATAGTGTGCATGATTTCAAAACTGCTAGCATTTTTAAGTGTGCTGGGAAACTCAATGTACCAAGTACTGCACATGAATTTGCTTTTGAACACAGAAACGGTTGCAGTTGTTTTAAATCTAAACCTTATCATGTGATATTTCTGCTCTAGTAATGTTTCAAAGGATTAATTAATTCTGACCTCAAAGTGGTTCGTGGCACAAGAGTTTTGACCTTTTCTTTTGACCTGTGTTCCCAGTACTTGAGACACAAAGAAAAATATGGGTTTTGCATTGAAGCTTTGCTTTTTTGTGCCACAGAGTAGGTGGTATGTGTAACCAATTAGTATGAGATTGATTGTACCACTGAATTAAATAAATATATATTCTTTCTATACCCAGGCCTGTGATCTACATGGCTCTATTAGAGGCATAAACAGGGCTAGATGAACACAAGTAAATGATTTATTGTGTGGCACTTTGATTAGGGGAAGGAACTCACCAGTTTAAGTGTGGTCTCTTAATATATATATATATATAAATATATATTACATGGCCACGGTAGTGGCCATGTAGTTATTGTTAAGTTGCTGTTTCCATAGGAAGAACACTTTTTGGGCGGCTTATAACTTCGCTCTCCCTGGACGGATCCTCACCAAACTTTGCAAAAAAAGTATTTGGGTCATTCTGAATTTTTTTTGCAAAGTTTGGTGAGGATTCGTCCAGGGGGGGCAAAGTTATAGGGGGGGTTCCAAAACTTTTTTTTCCCCATAGACTGAATGGGAAAAAATGTTTGCTCGCGCCTACAGCCCAAACCGCTGGTGGATTTTCACCAAATTTGGACCAGGAGCAGCAGCTTGGTCCCGAAAGCGTGCTTTTGCAAATTTGGTGAAAATTCGTCCAGTAGTTTTTTTTTAAAATGACCAAAAAGTAGGTAAAAATAAATTAGTGATATCTGTGTTCGGTCCGCGGACACACTTCCCTGTTCGCTCCGCGGACAGTGTCCTGATTGGCCAATCGGCTTGCGTGATGTTCGCGGACATGCAACGTGTTCGCTGATTGGACGGCGTGGAGCGTGAAGCGCGTCAGATTTTCGGTAGCACCCGCCATCTTGGATTCGCGGTCGTCCGCGGACAGCGCAGTGAAACTTTGTTCAAAATTTGTATTTAATAGAGTGTGTTGGTGTGTAGGAGTGTTTGGGGAGGGTGGGAGTGTATGAGATAGGATGAAAGTTGTGTTTTTTATGTGTTAGACATTCTTTTTGTGTTCGATTTGTCTGCGGACATCACAGGTGTTCTGAAATGTTCTAAATAAACTGAATGGGGGGTGTTCTGAGGACTCAATATGTGTCCGTTTTGTTCGCAAGCAAACTGAAACTGTTCTAAGAACACTCGCAATGTCCTGAAATGTTCGCAAATAAACAAAATGGGGGTGTCCTGAGGACGCTGTCCGTATTGTTCATTGTCAAGTTGAATATGTTCTAAGAACACTCGCGGTGTCCTGAATTGTTTGCAAATACACAAAATGGGGGTGTTCTGAAGACGTTATCGAACACTCGCTGTGTCCTGAAATGTTTGCAAATATGAATGGGGGTTGTGGCTGACAAGTTGAATGTGTTCTAAGAACACTCGCGGTGTCCTGAAATGTTCGCAAATAAACAAAATGGGGGTGTCCTGAGGACACTGTCTGGATTGTTCTCTGTCAAGTTGAATGTGTTCTAAAAACACTTGCGGTGTCCTGAAATGTTCACAAATAAACAAGATGGTGGTGTTCTGAAGACGGTTCTAAGAACACTTGCGGTGTCCGGGGAATGTTCATAGGGGGTGTCCTGAAGACGCTGTCCGTATTGTTCACTGTCAAGTTGAATGTGTTCTAAGAACACTCGCGGTGTCCTGAAATGTTCGCAAATAAACAAAATGGGGGTGTTCTGAAGACATTTCTAAGAACACTCCCGGTGTCCTGGAATGTTCGTAGGGGGTGTCCTGAAGGCGTAGTCCGTATTGTTCGCTGGCAAGTTGAATGTGCTCTAAGAACACTCGCAGTGTCCTGAAATGTTCGCAAATAAACAAAATGGGGGTGTCCTGAGGACGCTGTCCGTATTGTTCTCTGTCAAGTTGAATGTGTTCTTAGAACACTCATGGTGTCCTGAAATGTTCGCAAATAAACAAAATGGGGGTGTTCTGAGGACACTGTCCGTATTGTTCGTTGTCAAGTTGAATGTGTTCTAAGAACACTCGCGGTGTCCTGAAATGTTCGCAAATAAACAAGATGGTGGTGTTCTGAAGACGCTTCTAAGAACACTTGCGGTGTCCGGGGAATGTTCGTAGGGGGTGTCCTGAGGACGCTGTCCGTATTGTTCTCTGTCAAGTTGAATGTGTTCTAAGAACACTCGCGGTGTCCTGAAATGTTTGCAAATAAACAAAATAGGGGTGTTCTGAAGACGTTTCTAAGAACACTCCCGGTGTCCTGGAATGTTCATAGGGGGTGTCCTGAAGGCAAAGTCCGTATTGTTCGCAAGCAAACTGAAACTGTTCTAAGAACACTCGCAATGTCCTGAAATGTTCGCAAATAAACAAAATGGGGGTGTCCTGAGGACGCTGTCCGTATTGTTCGTTGTCAAGTTGAATATGTTCTAAGAACACTCGCGGTGTCCTGAATTGTTCGCAAATACACAAAATGGGAGTGTTCTGAAGGTGTTGTCAAACACTCGCTATGTCCGGAAATGTTTGCAAATATGAATGGGGGTTGTGGCTGACAAGTTGAATGTGTTCTAAGAACACTCGCGCTGTCCTGAAATGTTCGCAAATAAACAAAATGGGGGTGTCCTGAGGACGCTGTGTGTATTGTTCTCTGTCAAGTTGAATGTGTTCTAAGAACACTCGCAGTGTCCTGAAATGTTCGCAAATAAACAAGATGGTGGTGTTCTGAAGACGGTTCTAAGAACACTTGCGGTGTCCGGGGAATGTTCGTAGGGGGTGTCCTGAAGACGCTGTCCGTATTGTTCTCTGTCAAGTTGAATGTGTTCTAAGAACACTCGCGGTGTCCTGAAATGTTCGCAAATAAACAAAATGGGGGTGTTCTGAAGACGTTTCTAAGAACACTCCCGGTGTCCTGGAATGTTCGTAGGGGGTGTCCTGAATGCGTAGTCCGTATTGTTCGCTGGCAAGTTGAATGTGTTCTAAGAACACTCGCAGTGTCCTGAAATGTTTGCAAATAAACAAAATGGGGGTGTCCTGAGGACGCTGTCCGTATTGTTCTCTTTCAAGTTGAATGTGTTCTTAGAACACTCATGGTGTCCTGAAATGTTCGCAAATAAACAAAATGGGGGTGTTCTGAGGACACTGTCCGTATTGTTCGCTGTCAAGTTGAATGTGTTCTAAGAACAATCGCGGTGTCCTGAAATGTTCGCAAATAAACAAGATGGTGGTGTTCTGAAGACGCTTCTAAGAACACTCGCGGTGTCCGGGGAATGTTCGTAGGGGGTGTCCTGAGGACGCTGTCCGTATTGTTCTCTGTCAAGTTGAATGTGTTCTAAGAACACTCGCGGTGTCCTGAAATGTTTGCAAATAAACAAAATGGGGGTGTTCTGAAGACGTTTCTAAGAACACTCCCGGTGTCCTGGAATGTTCATAGGGGGTGTCCTGTAGGCATAGTCCGTATTGTTCGCTGGCAAGTTGAATGTGTTCTAAGAACACTCGCAGTGTCCTGAAATGTTCGCAAATAAACAAAATGGGGGTGTCCTGAGGACGCTGTCGGTATTGTTCGTTGTCAAGTTGAATATGTTCTAAGAACACTCGCTGTGTCCTGAATTGTTCGCAAATACACAAAATGGGGGTGTTCTGAAGACGTTGTCGAACACTCGCTGTGTCCTGAAATGTTCGCAAATATGAATGGGGGTTGTGGCTGACAAATTGAATGTGTTCTAAGAACACTCGCGGTGTCCTGAAATGTTCGCAAATAAACAAAATGGGGGTGTCCTCACGACGCTGTCCGCATTGTTCTCTGTCAAGTTGAATGTGTTCTAAGAACACTCACGGTGTCCTGAAATGTTCGCAAATAAACAAGATAGTGGTGTTCTGAAGACGGTTCTAAGAACACTCGCGGTGTCCGGGGAATGTTCGTAGGGGGTGTCCTGAAGACACTGTCCGTATTGTTCTCTGTCAAGTTGAATGTGTTCTAAGAACACTCGCAGTGTCCTGAAATGTTCGCAAATAAACAAAATGGGGGTGTTCTGAAGACATTTCTAAGAACACTCCCGGTGTCCTGGAATGTTCGTAGGGAGTGTCCTGAAGGCGTAGTCCGTATTGTTCGCTGGCAAGTTGAATGTGTTCTAAGAACACTCGCAGTGTCCTGAAATGTTTGCAAATAAACAAAATGGGGGTGTCCTGAGGACACTGTCCGTATTGTTCTCTGTCAAGTTGAATGTGTTCTTAGAAAACTCATGGTGTCCTGAAATGTTCGCAAATAAACTAAATGGGGTTGTTCTGATGACACTGTCCATATTGTTCGTTGTCAAGTTGAATGTGTTCTAAGAACACTCGCGGTGTCCTGAAATGTTTGCAAATAAACAAGATGGTGGTTGTTCTGAAGACGCTTCTAAGAACACTCCCGGTGTCCGGGGAATGTTCGTAGGGGGTGTCCTGACGACGCTGTCCGTATTGTTCTCTGACAAGTTGAATGTGTTCTAAGAACACTCGCAGTGTCCTGAAATGTTCGCAAATAAACAAAATGGGGGTGTTCTGAAGACGTTTCTAAGAACACTCCCGGTGTCCTGGAATGTTCGTAGGGGGTGTCCTGAAGGCGTAGTCCGTATTGTTCGCTGGCAAGTTGAATGTGTTCTAAGAACACTCGCAGTATCCTGAAATGTTTGCAAATAAACAAAATGGGGGTGTCCAGAGGACACTGTCCGTATTGTTCTCTGTCAAGTTGAATGTGTTCTTAGAACACTCATGGTGTGCTGAAATGTTCGCAAATAAATGAAATGGGGGTGTTCTGAGGACACTGTCCGTATTGTTCGTTGTCAAGTTGAATGTGTTCTAAGAACACTCACGGTGTCCTGAAATGTTCGCAAATAAACAAGATGGTGGTGTTCTGAAGACGCTTCTAAGAACACTCGCGGTATCCAGGGAATGTTCTTAGGGGGTGTCCTGAGGACGCTGTCCGTATTGTTCTCTGTCAAGTTGAATGTGTTCTGAGAATACTCGCGGTGTCCTGAAATTTTCGCAAATAAACAAAATGGGGGTGTTCTGAAGACATTTCTAAGAACACTCGTGGTGTCCTGGAATGTTCGTAGGGGGTGTCCTGAAGGCGTAGTGCGTATTGTTCGCTGGCAAGTTGAATGTGTTCTAAGAACACTCCCAGTGTCCTGAAATGTTCGCAAATAAACTAAATGGGGGTGTCCTGAGGACACTGTCCGTATTGTTCGTTGTCAAGTTGAAAGTGTTCTAAGAACTATCGCGTTGTTCTGAAATGTTCATAGGGGGTGTCCTGAAAACGCTGTCCGTATTGTTCGCTGGCAAGTTGAAAGTGGTCTAAGAACACTCATAATGTCCGTGGACATTAAAGGTTTCCATAGACCATAGTTGAAATGTTTGACTCTATGGATGTGATATGCTGCGGTGGTTGTTGCCAGGGCATAGAGTCTTGGGTGCATGGCCATGCACCCAAGACTCTATGCCCTGGCAAAAACCACTGCAGCATATCACATTCATATTTGCTTATAACTTTGGGTGAAAAACATATGTATAAGGAACAAAGGTAATAGATACTATGGATGTGATATGCTGCTATGGTTCTCCTTATTATTGTATACTTACTGTTTGGTCTAGTAACCGGAGTACATGTATTTCTTGTTAATTTCTGTGATAAAAGAAAATAGCATGTTAGTATTAGTATTTTGTAATGACTTATTACATTGTATAATCAACATACTTTTTTTTTTTGGACCCTCATATTTAGTAGATTACAAATCAGAGTACTGTGCAATTTGCTCAGTTTCTGTATTTGTTGCTAAAATCATTGGGTCTGTGGGAGAAAAAAAAATCCATGTTGGATTAAAAAAAAACCTTTTTCTGTTATGCTACAGTTTATTTGTTTGTTTGTTTTCAGTGTTCACTTGTTGTTTCTGGCTAATGCTTTATACTTTGGCGTGTTGCATTTTTTTGGAGCAGTAACATATTATTTATTTGTTTTGATATTATAACATTTTGGAGCAGTTAGATACCAATTGGCGTATTCTAACTGTCTATTTTTTTGATATATTTTAGTGGTATTGATTTATCTATTTGGATATTGTTAAATTTTGGGACAGTTAGATACCAATTGGCGTATTCTAACGGTGTATTTTTTGGTCTAATGTAGTGGTATTCATTTATCTGATTAGTTGTTGTAGAATCTTTGAGCAGTTAGATAGCTTTTGGAGTATTCTAACAGTTTATATTTTTTTAACACAAGTTTACTTGGGGTTTAAATACAGTTTAGTTATCAAATTTTGGTTTTAAGAACATCAAATAAGTGTTTGTAAGATTTCCTTGTAATCTCTGCTTTAGAGTAATGGTACTATCATTACATTCAAACCATCCACATTTCTATTTTATAAATGCAGTGTAGTGCCCTGAATTGGTTGTGGCTCCTGCGTGGTAGATTATACCTATTGTTGTGAAGGTTTTCTTACCAAGTTATATTTGACCATGTGTGAATCCAGTCAGCTTGCAGTTGTTTTTGGTACCATCTGCATTGTAATGTAGAAGCATTAGTATTATGTATTTACTATGTGTTTGTATTACTAACGTGGAGCGATTATCTGAATTGCAGGTAGAGCATAAGCTACCATGGTTTGCATTTTGTACAAGTCTCTGAAATGGAATGGATTCACAATTTGGTATTGATATATATATATGAAGCATTCATTGGGGATTTCTTCTTGTGTCACATTGTTGCAGAGAGTACATGTATGTTTCCACATGTATGAAATCTGAAAGATTTCATATATAGGTATGTTTTTGTTTTCCAGTACTTGTAGTAAGTACATTAGAAATTCTTGTGGATCTTCCTGTGAGTTTATAGTGAATTTCACCATTCCAGCACAGTAGTCCAATTGTTGTCTTATTCCATAAACACTATATGTGTTGTCAGGATTGTCTGTTGCATTTCTGTGAAGTACTAACATTTGCAAACACAATGGGTCTGTATTGTGTAAGTAAATGTTGTCAACAATTGGTGGTAATTGAAATAGAATATTCATTGCTACATTTGCGTAGCTACTTACACCAACTATATTTGAGAATTTAAATGGTCCAGGTAGTTCTGTATCTAACTGCTTTTTTTGGAGTTTGTCTTCCTTCTTTAAAGAAGTACCTGGTTTACTTTCCCTAATTGATTCTTTTTTGCTTGTGGTACTTGATGAAGTATTAGTTTCTTTTACTCTCTTTGGAGGATTTGCAGTGACATCCTGTTGCATTTCTGTTTGATTTATTTTTCTTTTATAACGTTTTACTTTTTGTGGAACAGAATATGTGTTTAGGTGGGGGGTGTATAGTGAGCGAAGTCTATTGTATTCTAAAATGCAAGGAATATCAGTGTTTATTTTACTTGCATCAAAGTTGATTAGAAATAGACCGTCAAGTGTACGTAAGCGTGATAGTGCTACATAGCTCATGACTTCTTTAAAGACTGTGTTACCAATATGTATCATTGCTTTGTCTAGGGTAAGACCTTGTGATTTATGAATCGTGACTTCGTATGCAAGAGTTAGAGAAAATTGTTCTCTGCGTACATACATATCTTTGAAGAGAAGGAATCTAGCTGTTGAGCATCCTATCCTTTTTACTTCTGAAAGTTTGTCAAAGAGTATAGTGACAAACTGAATTTTGTTGTCGCGTGGGTATGTTTGAAAGCCAACAACTGTACCCAGTGCTCCATTAACTAGTCCTTGGTCCACGTCAAGGTTACGTTTAAGAATTAATCTGCAATTTAAGGATAATTTTAATATCTTTTCTAAGCCTTCTGTGTTTGAGATTGATTTTTCTAAACTATTTAGTCTTGTTTTGGCTTGGTCACACATGGGTACTGTCATACCATGTACATCTAGTTTGTCTGTGGCGCTAATTTCCATGATTGGTTGCATTTCTTTACTTAGCATGATTTCATTGAATTTGAAACAGCTTGCAAGAGTTGGCATTAAGGCCATACAATTGACATTTTTGTGGGCTAATTGTTCCATAACATCTGTAGCACATGCATTATCGCCATAAATTGCATTAATGTGCCAGGTTTTCAATATTGCTTCTGCTTCTTTAGAAAGTATACCAACTCTGATACTTTTTAAAATGTTGGCATAAGTGAGATCTGCAGATTGCCGCATGTTTTCTGTTAATTCTCTGTATTGGAAAGGTTGCCAAAGGTTGACATTTCCAATGCTGCCAACAGTTTTACGGCAGAGTTTGTGTCCTAATGTTTGAAAAATAGGCTCACACTTTACTGGTGTTAATTGAAGCAGATCTCCAATAACAATAATGTGTTTTCCTGCAAAGAGCTCTTCATAGTCTGTTTTGAGTACTTCTTGTAATCTGAGGTGAATCAAAGATAACATCAGGTTGGAGACCATGCTCACTTCATCTATTAGTAGCATTTTCATTTGTTTCAATACTCTGCGTAATTCCATTGCAGCTTCTGCAGAAAGTTTGTAATCGTCTAATTTGTTCTGGTGTTCTACTGGTAATAGTAGTAATCGGTGTAATGTAACACCACCTATGTTGTAGGCAGCTAAACCTGTGGGGGCAGTGACAACAGCTGACAGTTTGTTGTTTGTCAATTGTTGAAGGAACTTACTAATGATTTTGATTAGGAATGTTTTGCCAGAACCAGCTTCACCACTGACGTACAGTAGTATAGGTTTATAATTATGGCAGGGACATTCTTTTTTTGATGTTTTACACCATGTGCAATTTGTTTTGTTACTTCTTGAAAAATGCTACTTTGCTCATTGTTTAGTTTTGATTGTAGTATAGTTAAGTCTTCTTTATCTTCATACTGACACATGGTGTTTTCTACTTCTATCATAGCTAATTCTGCCTCATTTATTGTTAGTGGTTCTCCCAGTGGTTCTTGGCTTCCTGTTACAGAAGGTTGACTACTGTCAGGCGTGTCCTTATCTAGTTGGGCTTTGAGTTCTTCTTCGTGTTGCTGTTCATTGTGTAACATTGTTTTGTACTGTGTAAAGTTTACATCAGTTATAGTGCTTTCATTTGCTTTGAAAGCATCCTCATATGAGTCATAGTTATCTAGTAATTGTTCTTCTTTTCTCCATGGTTGGAAGAGTTGTAGCAGGGACATGTAATATACTTCTTTATGTTGAGGAGTCTTTAATGACAATTTGATATGATTAATTAAATTTGGTTTAGTGAGTTTGTCACTCTATATTTACCTTTTTTTTCATCAGGTATCATATTATTTTTGTATGTGTAGTTTTGGGCTATGTGGTATAGACACATGTAATCCAAAGTATTACTTCTGTTTGGGTAGTATGTGTCCAATAAATTGTTTTTTTTAAAATGTCTTGGCTGTTGGGATCATGTTTGGCTATTGTTTCTATATCTTCATATGATTTTAGAACTCTTTTTCTAGATTTAGCAGGACCAAGACTTAGCCATACTATATTTTCAGATTTACCATACAATGCAGTACCAGTTAAATGATCTGCTGCTTCATAGGATCCACATTCTCTATGGGAGAGCATTTTTATGCCCAAGCTGTATAATTTCTGAGACACTGTTTTGTCTGATGACAGGTCATTCCAGAGCTCTGTTTTTTCTGCTTTGGTTAAGTATGCTGTAACATATTGTGCAACTGCAGTGGAATTGTGCTACTAAAAACCTATTAAATTCAGTGAAAAAACTTTGTTAAATGGATGTTATGGTTAAGTTGCACTACTAAAAACCTAAGAAATTCAGTGAAAAAACTTTGTTAAAGGGACGTTATGGTTAAGGTGCGCTGTAAAAACCTATGAAATTCAGTGAAAAAACTTTGTTAAAGGGACGTTATGGTTAAGTTGCGCTGATAAAAACCAATGAAATTCAGTGAAAAAACTTTGTTAAAGGGACGTTATGGTTAAGTTGCGCTGCTAAAAACCTTTCAAATTCAGTGAAAAAACTTTGTTAAAGGGACGTTATGGTTAAGTTGCGCTGATAAAAACCTATGAAATTCAGTGCAAAAACTTTGTCAAAGGGACGTTATGGTTCCAAGTAAAACCGAAAAACCCTTGAAATTCGCCAGTTATGGTAAGCTAAGCAACCATAAATCGTGCCACCACCGTGCACTGCTACGACTAACACCCAGGACATCAAAGATGACATCACAAATGCCATTGATGACATCACTCATATGATGTGTATGTACTTTTCATGAAATATGTGTACAAGGGATTCTTATTATAACGTTTCGAAACAAGTGTCAAGGATCATTGCAATAAATATCATACCCTAATTAGTGCATTGAACGATGCATTGATATAAATAGCATTCTATTATGGGGTTCTATCTAGTATACTAAGCAACTCATACAGAAACATAACATTGTGTGCAGTGTACAAGATGAAGGTATAATATTCGTAATGTTAATATGTTGAATAATGATCTGATAATTGTTTTCTTAATAGATTTTTGTGTACTGTGAAATATGTACTAAGTAGCTAATAAAACACATGTATTACATAATTGCATTACTGTAGACAAAACACAAAGACACAAGAACACATACCAATATGGGTATATACAGGGAAAGTGAAGTTAGCAAAAAAGCACAAGTAGTAGCAGAAGCAATTAATAATTTAACTGATTATTTTCATGCAAATAAATGATTGTTCTGTTTCAAAGCTGCTATTTACCCTAGGTATATGTATCACTTGATGTGATTGGACCCTAAGGAAAGTAGTGTGAGTACACTGTATACATATATGACCATATACAGGGAAAGTACAGCCATAAAAAAAACAACAGAACTATCAGAAAGAGCTCATAAGTCTATTGATTATCATTATGCACAAAAAGCATTGCTGTCTTTCAAGCTTGTGTCTTCCCGTATGTATATGTTTCATATGATGTGACTGGACTCTAAGGGAATTACTGTAAGAACCTACTTGAAGGATACGTCTACAAATAAAATAACATTTTTAGTTTCTGACTGTGACTGAAGAAAACCATGTGCCCTAGATATGTCAGCAAAAGAAAAAAGAGTGAGCCAGACATGTGACGTCATCAGTGATATCATCAATGACATTTGTGATGTTATCTTTGATGTCCTGGGTGTTAGTCTTAGCAGTGTACGGTGGTGGCGCGAGTTATGGTTGCTTAGCTTACCATAACTGGCGAATTTCAAGGGTTTTTTGGTTTTACTTTGAGCCATAACGTCCCTTTAACAAAGTTTTTTCACTGAATTTCATAGGTTTTTATCAGCGCAACCTAACCATAACGTCCCTTTAACAAAGTTTTTTCACTGAATTTGAAAGGTTTTTAGCAGCGCAACTTAACCATAACGTCCCTTTAACAAAGTTTTTTCACTGATATATATATATATACATATATATATATATATATAGGGTATATTTCTTGCAATGATTCTTGACACTTTTTTCGCAACATAATAAGAATCCCTTCTAGACATATTTCATGAGAAGTACATACACATGTGATGTCATCAGTGATGTCATCAATGACATTTGTGATGTCATCTTTGATGTCCTGGGTGTTAGTCTTAGCAGTGCACGGTGGTGGCGCGAGTTATGGTTGCTTAGCTTACCATAACTGGCGAATTTCAAGGGTTTTTCGGTTTTACTTTGAGCCATAACGTCCCTTTAACAAAGTTTTTTCACTGAATTTCATAGGTTTTTAGTAGCGTAACTTAACCATAACCTCCCTTTAACAAAGTTTTTTTTACTGAATTTCATAGGTTTTTAGTAGCG